>NC_053390.1:736121106-737350758 GCF_905171765.1 Bufo bufo | reverse complement strand
CAGCAGCTAGGCGACTCTGCTTGCTGCCTCGCTAGTAATGGTCTTACTGTACAAAATTGATATCATAATGACAATAACAAAGTCAGCCCTGTTAAACATCTCCTTCACCAGGGTCAGACTGGCCTATTCTCCGGTAGGCCGAAAAACTCTGATCTCATAGTGGGGCCTGAAGGTCCAGGAGAAAAAAAACATTTGTAGCTGCCTTTTCAGCAAATCACTTGGGTCTATTTCTTTGAATCAAAACCTATTAGACTTTATTGATGATATAGAGGTTGGGCCCAAGAATAATTTCCTCTGGTAGGCCCAGGGAACCCCAGTCCGACACATGTAGTTCTCTGAAATCTGACATGTATGCTATACCTCCTTGATACCTCATATATCTGCAGTTCTGTTCAGCTACGTCATACCTGACATATTTATTGTATCTCTTCATATCTCCCTGACACACAGGATGTACCAAAGTGATATACCATTTCATAATCTCCATTTATATCACTGGGATAAGGCTGCACTAAAAAAGCCCCCACACTTCTCATTACAATTTCTAGTGGACAAGTGAAAGGCATCCAGGTCACATGCTGGATTGTATACAGTGTTTATGGCAGAACATTGAACGGTATCCACATATATATCTATAATGGTAATAACAAGTGTTATCTTCAGTAGATAATGTAAAGGGTCCAATACATGAAGCAATTTCTCAGTTCCATATGAATGACTACCGCCATTAGCTTCATATAAATGAGCAAAGCAATCACATGCAACAAATCCAATATTTATTGTTCCCAAAAATGTATCTTGCAGGCATCAAATTTTCATCACCCAAGTTGTGCAACCATTAGAGATGAGCGAATTTCTTCAAATTCATTTTGGGTCCAATTCTAATAGGTTGAAAATTCGATTTGCGTCTGATTCTATTCTACCTGAATCAAAAGTACTCCAACTGGCCTGAAAATTTGTAAATTAGTATACGACACTTTAAGGTCTCCTAGGGCTCATAACTTTCTCTCTCATTATTTTTTTTATTTTAAATTTTCTCTCTCCCTTTTTTAAACTCTTTAACGCAAAGACAGTAACAGTAAATAATCTCAGAGTCACACTGACATATATAGCTATGGGTAAACACATGTTGACAGGTTGTTTAAAAACACACCACGCCGTCAGATTTATGCTTTTTAAAATTAAAAAATGTTCTAAAAATTGTCCCTTATTAGAGGCATATGACTGCTGGCTTTTTATACACACATGGTGGCACTGGGAAAAACAGTGGCTTGTTCTGAACAAGTGGTCCAAAATGGTACAATTGGGTGTCCCCTGGCTGCAATGAAAATATCCACCATTGATGCACTAAAATAAGATTATTTGCACATTTAAATGCAATAGAAAAATTGTAACAGATTTCTTGGAAAAAATATAGGCCTAATAAAATGTCCCTTAGCTACGACCAAACTATACACTGGTATGACGCACTTAAATGCGCTTATTTATGTACTTATAAATGTTATAAAAATTGCAACTGTTTTTTGGAAAGAAAAAGGCACAATTGTGCAGCATATGCAGTGAAATGCTGTTGTGGTGCTAGAAAATATGCCTATTGCACACTTATGAACTGTAGATGCTTTGCAACAGGTTTTTGGCCAAAAAAGTTTGGCTCCTACACATAAAAACAAAAAGTGCACTGTCTCTATAACTATCTCTGTGCAGAATCCTGTATACATGTAATTTGTGAACAGCTCCCCTATGCTGTTCCTAATGATAAAACCTGACTTTCTACCAAGTAATTTAATCTACCTGAATAAACATATCTTCTTCACAATCTCTACAGTACATTGCCCTGGCTAGACCCTAAAAATGCTGTGTTCTTGTGTATCTATTGTGGCTAGGACAGACACGTCCTGTCACGTCCGTGGCTGGCCTCACAATAGTCAAAGAGGGACACTTATGGTTCATTGTGTGAAAGATCCATTTTTCCTACATATTTAGACACTTCCGTAGCTTTCAATTACATAATAGCGCAAACAGTTTCTGAATATAGAAATTTGTAAACTCCAAATTGCATAAAATAATGAAATTGTATACAGGGAGGGCTTTAATATGCAGAGAGGAACCAGACAAACACTTTCTGAAACAATATTGTAGAAGTATAATGTGAAATTGAAAATCTATACCTTAGATCAAAAAGAGGGATATTTAGGGAGCAAAGAGGGACAGAGGGACTTGGGTCAAAAGTAGGGACTGTCCCTCCAAAAGATGGACACTTGGGAGGTCTGCCAATATTCTCCCTCCTGATTGGCTGTCAGGCTGACTGTATGACCGTCCTGGGGTCATATGATCCTCCATCTTTATTCTCTCTGTCCTGTTTCCCTCATTAGTGAACTGAATTGTAAATGTAAAATGGTGGGCCCCATTTTGTTGCGATTTTTTTTAAGCAAATTGCCAAAACTTCTGATTCATTTAGAAGAATTTTTAATAAATTTTTACCAAATCCAATTCATTTACAATTAATTCTCTTATGTCTAGCGGTGATATAACACCCACATGAAATGAGGACAATTCATGAAACTGAAATCACTATCTATGTACAGATATATTACTATACTACTTGTTTGGGGGGACTGATGTGCCTGATGAATGGCTCTGGGGGTGGATGGTCAATGGTGCAATATACTCATCATGCTCTACTAATAATATGTCACCAAGTCCACAGATCACACACTGACACCAAGGACAAAAAGATGGGGACAATGGCCAGTAATGCCCTATGTAAGGCCCTTCCCCATTATACTCATCCTCTGACAAGTTACCCAACTCCTGTATAACTATAAGTCCCAGCATACACCCAATGGTCACAGGTGACCCCAAGCTTGGTCAATGCACTGGGATAGGGACACTACAATAGACTTCCATTGCTGGCAGCCTCATAGTGCTGATCTCTTATAGCTATACAGACACATAATTACATCAGAAAAGCAAATCCGCCCACTTACCCCTAATTCATCCGGATGAAAGATTGTGATTTATTGGTGGGACAGGACAATTTTCCGCTCACATAGCACATATTTATTTGTCAATTTATTTACTTTTATGTACCTTTCTGTCCCTCTGCCCTGTGCATATTTCTATTTTCCCATCTGATCCCTGATTTTGGTGAGGATGATGATAGCAGCATGCATGTTATAAAAAAAAAAATTTGATATATATATATATAGGTATATAATATTTTTAGGCAATTAAATAAAAAATCTAGTAGCCTACCATAGCCCTGCTACTAATAATGATATGAATAATACTAATGTAATAGTATCACTAGTAATAAATAATAATAATAATAATAATAATAATAATAATAATAATAGTCATGGAGGTAATAATAATGCAATGACAATTAAAGTGGTGGAGCTAATGGTTGTAATTCCACTACCAATAATAATCATGAAGGAAAAAGAAGTAGAGACTAATAGGTCATTTTAATTATAATAGTAGTAACAATAAAATAGAAGCGGTAGGAGTGATCATAGTAATGAATGATAGATAGATAGATAGATAGATAGATAGATAGATAGATAGATAGATAGATAGATAGATAGATAGATAGATAATAGATAATAGATAGATAGATAGATAGATAGATAGATAGATAGATAGATAATAGATAGATAGATAGATAGATAGATAATAGATAGATAGATAGATAGATAGATAGATAGATAGATAGATAGATAGATAGATATGAGAGAGAGATAGATAGATAGATAATAGAGATGATAAATAGATAGATAGATAGATAGATAGATAGATAGATGATAGAGAGAGAGATAAATATATAGATAATAGATAGATAGATAGATAGATAGATAGATAGATAGATAGATAGATAGAGAGATGATAGAGAGAGAGATAAATAGATAGATAATAGATAGACGGTAGATATGATAACATAGATATTTCTGTAGATAACTAGATGTTCTATGACACCTGGACTCAGCACCTAATACCCAGCTCCAGGTGCAGTCACACAGTCCTGTACAGTATACAGTATATACCAATAAATACACTACAAAATGAGATCCATGGAGCACAGCGCGATCAACCCTGACAGTTACAAGGGCAGGAACAGCCACTGGCATTGGGTAGACTTTATACAGCCCTTACAGTGATGCCATATTTTATTTTTTGGTATATTTGTATTTCTATTCATATACATGCCTAGTATGATGGATAGATAGATTGATAGATAGTATAACGATGGATATGGAAGAAAGAAAGAAATATGGCTAAACAGAAATATAGACAGAGATAAGGGTTCCCTCCGATGTCTGCTCCCTCTTCTTCAGCATGTGCTCATTTCTGTCTCTACTAGCTCTTCATTCTGGTACTGTATGTATGTATTATGTGTATGTATTATGTGTATACAGTGTGTGATTATTATAGTGTGTGTATGTAGGTGCGGTCATTATAATGTGTGTGTAGTGTATTATCCCTGTATTGTGTGTGTATAGTGTGTGCGGCATCACTGTGTGTGTATAGTGTGTATGTATTATGTGTATACAGTGTGTGATTATTATAGTGTGTGTATGTAAGGGTGGTCATTATAATGTGTGTGTGTGTGTGTGTGTGACGATTATAGTGTAAATGTATATTGTTTTGTGGTTATTATACTGAGGGCGCAATTATACTATGTGGATACTATACAGTGTAGGTAGTGTCTTGTGTGGTTATTATAATGTGTGGGTTTTTAGAATGATAAAGAATGTGGTTCCTATACTGTATGTGTATATAGTTATTATACTGCATGCGTGTACTGTGTGGTTATTACACTAGGTATGTATACTGTGTGTACTGTGTGGTTATTACACTAGGTATGTATACTGTGTGTGGTGTGTGTGGTAATTATATTAGGTATTTATACTGTGTGTACTGTGTGGTTATTATATTGTATATACACAAAAAATACTAATCATTTCTCCTGCAGTCATCACTAAGGACACAATTTCCCTCTTTGATTGTACATAATTCTTCTTCTGCCATATTATTATTACCAGTAATGATCCCTTTACTCCGCCATATATTATTTGTATGTTGTTATTATTACTATTTCTGTCATAACCATTGATATAACATCAATAGAAGCAATACATCATTGTTATTATTATTAATAATTAATAATCAAAGGTCCGACATTGCCGTCCAATTTTTCTCTCTAAAAATTATTATACTTATTATTATTATTATGATGATACAATGCTCACGGATACAAATTATTCTTATTTATAGTAGCATTGTGAACCATTCACTTTGATCGAATATGGTAGAAATAATAATAAAATGGTAATAATAATGATGATTATTATACAATTATACAGTGATGAGGAATGGACCATTGACCCAATATCAATATTATTTTAATTATCCTTATTGTTACAATTATTATTCATCATTTCCTCATTTACACCATATTATATATATATAATTACTATCGTTGTCTCCATAAATACACGTTTGTCATATCTATCTATTATATATATATATATTTATACATACATAAATACACACAAACATACCATATATGTTTCTGATATATTAGGAATACACAGAGAGATAAAAACTATACACCAAACATGAAATAATATGAAGCAATGTACATAATGGTATATAGACATATCTAGTGATTTATATGTACATTATACATTCTGTTTTATATTTGTCTCCAGTACAGTTCTTTAATACTATAAACCTCACACAGTGGAGCGATCCATGCCTGGACTGGACTGCTACAGATCACACATAGAGGACAGTTCTATATGTCACATATATACAGTATTCTAAAGCTTCCCAGTGTGCAGAGCTATGCGTCATGTCCTAGAAATACCTGGCCTAAAGTGCTATACTTCATATACACTGTACATGCTATATATCTGGAGTGTAGTGCTATATTATACTTTACATAATACTTCACACTGTGCCTAATATTATATATCTGGAGTGCAGACCTATATTATTATACTGTATATTATCTAGTAAAAATATTGCATTCTGTACACAATATTCTATATCTGGAGTAAAAAGCTGTATTATCATACTGTACATTATATAGTAACAATGCAATGCTGCTCTCTGTATACAATAATATATATCCGGAGTGCAGAATTATAATACCATACTGTACATTATATAGTAATGTAATTCTTCACTCTGTAGACAATATTATGTATCTGTAGTGCAAACCTATAATAGTATTCTGTACATCATATAATAATAATGCTGCATGCTATATATCATATTATATATCAAGAGTGCAGTGCTATATTATTATACTGTACATTATATGGTAATAATGTAATAATACTGCACACAATGTTATACATATATATATATATATATATATATATATATATATATGTGTTTGTAGTGCAGAATTATATTATCATACTGTACATTATATAGTGACAATGTAATTCTGCACACAATATTATATATCTGCAGTGCAGAGTTATATTATTATAGTGTATATTATAAAGTTACAAAGAAAGGCTATCCACTGTACACAATGTTATACATTTGAAGGGCAGAGTTCTAATATTACACTGTACATTATATAGTAATAATAATGCTGCACACTGTACACAATGTTAGCCATCAGGAGTGCAGAATTATATGAATACACTGTACATTATATAGTAACAATGTAATGCTGCACACTGCCACTCAAATATATCATATTGTGTACAGAGTTATATCATTATAGTGTATATTATATAATAACAATGTAATGCTGCACTCTGTACACAATGCTATATATCAGCAGTTCAGAGATGTATTATTATACTGTACATTATATAGTGATAAAATTCAGGACACTGTACACAATATTATATATCAGGAGTGCAGAGTTATAATATTATACTGTACATTATATAGTAATTATAATGCTGCACACTGTACACAATATTATATATCAGGAGTGCAGTGTTATACTGTACATTATATAGTAATACTTCCCATGGTACGTAATGTTATATATCTGTAGTGAAGAGCTATATTATTATGTATTATTATAGTGTATATTATATAGTTACAATGCACTGCTGCACGCTGCACACCATGTTATATATCTGGAGTGAAAAGCTGTATTATACTGTATATTATATGGTAACAATGCTGCACACAATATTATGTACCTGGAGTGCAGACCTATATTATACTGTACATTATATAGTAACAATGCTGCACGCTGTACACAATATTATATATCTGTAGTGCAGAGCTATATTATTTTACTGTACATTATATAGTTGCAATGTAATGCTGCACACCATATTATATATCTGTAGTGTAGAGCTATATTATTATACTGTACATTATATAGTAACAATGCTGCACGCTGTACACAATATTATATATCTGTAGTGCAGAGCTATATTATTATACTGTACATTATATAGTAACAATGCTGCACGCTGTACACAATATTATATATCTGTAGTGCAGAGCTATATTATTATACTGTACATTATATAGTAACAATGCTGCACGCTGTACACCATATTATATATCTGTAGTGCAGAGCTATATTATTATACTGTACATTATATAGTTGCAATGTAATGCTGCACGGTGTACACAATATTATATATCTGTAGTGTAGTGCTATATTATTATACTGTACATTATATAGTTGCAATGTAATGGTGCACACCATATTATATATCTGTAGTGCAGAGCTATATTATTATACTGTACATTATATAGTTGCAATGTAATGGTGCACACCATATTATATATCTGTAGTGTAGAGCTATATTATTATACTGTACATTATATAGTTAGAATGTAATGCTGCACGGTGTACACAATATTATATATCTGTAGTGCAGAGCTCTATTATTATACTGTACATTATATAGTTAGAATGTAATGCTGCACACAATGTGACAGTCTATAGTGTGAGAAGGTAGCACCACCTGGGAGGAGTGCATGTGCTGGAGAGCTGTATGCTGCACACCACATACATGATACATGTGCAGTCTCCTGGGGTAAGAGTAGGGAAGCAGTGCAGGCAGCAGGACCCGGGCTGCTCCAGTGCAGACCCCACTCTCTACATGTCCTCACCCCGTGTACCCCGGTCTTACAGGGGGGCCCCGACCCTCAGGAGCCCTGTGCAGCTGCAGGATGGTCGTACTTACAGTTCAGGTGGGTAAGCCCTCTCCTGTGTCTTCTCTGCTGGACACTCACATTTCTATATATTTCTTCCACATACACTTATAAGAAGTGGGCTTTTGCATCCTACTGCAGCATTTTATACATGATGAGCCGTCAGTAATGGGATTATTAAACAAAAACCGTCTCAGGCGCTGGCGTTAACCTTTTTTTTAAATGGCTAATTAGGTTTTGCACAGAAAAATTAGATTTAACATTGCTTACATTGCCTGCATTTCAGTGGCTGCAACAATAATGGAGGAAAGAATGGGGAATGCACTCTAAGAGATAATACAGAATTAACTCTTTTAACACATAGCACGGCCTTCATGTGCTGTTTGCTAAGAAGAGAATATTTCCATGATCAAATAATATATACATAAAAACTAATTACATGGGATTGCTGACTAGAGCAATTATGTTTCTGAAGGAAATATACAGGAGAGGTGCGCCCTCTGGTGACAAGTCCATGCACTGCAAGTGTGTGCATAAATGCCGATTACACAGACAGAAGCACTTATTTTAGGGTTTATATAATGATGAAGAATAATGACTATTATTATTATTATTATTATTATTATTATTATGTTTATTATGAAGTATTAGGGTACTTTCACACTAGCGTTTTTCTTTTCCGGCATTGAGTTTCGTCCTAGGGGCTCAATACCGGAAAAGAACTGATCAGGTATATCCCCATGCATTCTGAATGGAGAGAAATCCGTTCAGGATGCATCAGGATGTCTTCAGTTCAGTCACTGAACAGCGTTTTGGACGGAGGAAATACAGCAGCAATACATTAATTTACATTGAAATGTATTTAGTGCTGGATCCGGCATTAAAAATACCGGAATGCCAGATCCGTCCTTCCGGTCTGCGCATGCGCAGACTGGTAAAAATGTGAAAAAAAGAATAGAAACGGATCCGTTTGTCTGGATGACAAACTGAGAGACGGATCCGTTCTTGCAATGCATTTGTGATACGGATCTGCATCCGGATGCGTCTACAAATGCTGTCCGTTTGCATGCAGATTGCCCGATCCAGCGACGGAACTGCTTGCCGGATCACTCTGCCGCAAGTGTGAAAGTAGCCTTATTTGGCAATTACATAGAATACATATATCTATCTCTCATGTCTGTCTCAGTAATCACGTTTATCTTTGTATCTCCTTTCAGTCTGTCTACCTATCTATCATAATCTCCTACCTATCCCATATCTTACAATGTATTTATCTTATTATCTTATTATTTATCTCATATCTATCTCATATCTATCTATCTATCAATCATCTAATATCTATCTATTATTTATCTATCTATCTCATATCTATCTATTATTTATCTATCTAGCATAGATTCCCGTGATGAGAACATAGTCCTACCACTTTACAAATCGCTAGTCAGACCACACATGGAGTACTGTGTACAGTTCTGGGCTCCTGTGAACAAGGCAGACATAGCAGAGCTAGAGAGGGTTCAGAGGAGGGCAACTAAAGTAATAACTGGAATGGGGCAACTACAATACCCTGAAAGATTATCAAAATTAGGGTTATTCACTTTAGAAAAAAGACGACTGAGGGGAGATCTAATTACTATGTATAAATATACCAGGAGTCAGTACAGAGATCTCTCCCATCATCTATTTATCCCCAGGACTGTGACTGACGAGGGGACATCCTCTGCGTCTGGAGGAAAGAAGGTTTGTACACAAACATAGAAGAGGATTCTTTATGGTAAGAGCAGTGAGACTATGGAACTCTCTGCCTGAGGAGGTGGTGATGGTGAGTACAATAAAGGAATTCAAGAGGGGCCTGGATGTGTTTCTAGAGCGTAATAATATTACAGGCTATAGCTACTAGAGAGGGGTCGTTGATCCAGGGAGTTATTCTGATTGGAGTCGGGAAGAAATTTTTTATTCCCCTAAAGTGGAGAAAATTGGCTTCTACCTCACAGGGTTTTTTGCCTTCCTCTGGATCAACTTGCAGGATAACAGGCCGAACTGGATGGACAAATGTCTTTTTTCGGCCTTATGTACTATGTTACTATGTTACTATGTGTTACTATCTAATATCTATCTATTATTTATCTATCTCATAATCTATCGATCTATCATCTAATATCTATCTATCTATCTATCTATCTATCTATCTATCTATCTATCTATCTATCTATCTATCTATCTATCTATCTATCATATCTATGTAATATCTATCTATCTATATCACCTACCTATATCATATCTACCTGTATGCCAATGTATCTATCTATCTATCTATCTATCTATCGATCTATCTACCATGTATCTGTATGTGAATACCACTGTGCCCACACTAAGAGTAGCATTTGTCCTAGTAATGCCGTTGCCCCCTCCGGGCCTGTTCCTTAGGCCATCCATATACATAAAACAGCTGCTGGCAGACCGCTATCACTCCTGATCCACTCATACACATCTCATCTGGTCCCAGCAAGCATGTGTTCTCCCCCAGCACAAAAGGGTGGGTTATGAAGTCCCCATACACATTAGATGGTCGGCTAGTCCCGCCAGACTGGTGCACAAAAATGCCATCAGTTGTGTCTGGTTCAACCTAAGAATTCTAGTAAATCCAAGACAACCACCACCCATCCACGATCAATGCCTAAGGACCTACATAACAGCAGTTATTTTACGTTACTACTTTTAGTTTCTTTGTGGCCACAGACCATATACTGTACATTGCAAAGTTGAGAACAGAATTTTACGTAGCGTTCTAGTTCATTTCTTTGAAGGAAAAGGTAAATTAAAGATCAATAGGAAAATATTAGGACATGAAAATTAAGGATTAGTAAGACAATTAGTCTTGGCTCTTGAGTAAGAGAAGAAGGCTGGCTTCTCCAATACTCTCCCTGTGGAGCTACCAATAGGTCTCTGTGGGGTGCACAACTTTTAGGTTGCAAGTAGTTCTAGTGATGTCAGCAGGCCTGGGGAGTGCGGAGCAAAGGCTGTGCTCTTCAGCTGACATTGTCTTCAGACAAGAAGCCTTCTGACCAAAACACCACTTGTAAGGAAGGAGTCAAATGTGAAGCCATAGTTCAGCCACCTAACTCCCTGGAGACACAAATAATCCCCTAAAGTTCTGTCTGGTGTTATAATAAACTGTAACAAACACGTGATCAAATGCAAAGTATCTGATGCTGGTAAGGCATAGACAGGTTCTAAAACCCTGAAGTGGTTCTTTACAGTAAGAGAGGATATCGTACCTGCTTATGTATAACACGAATCTATGTAAAATAGGCCTCATGCACACGACCCTATGTATTTTGCAGTCTGCAAAAAACGGATCCGTGTGCATTCCATATTTTGCAGAACGGAACAGCCGGCCCCTAATAGAACAGTCCTATCCTTGTCCGTAATGCGGACAATAATAGGACATGTTCTATTTTTTTGCAGAACGGACATACGGAAACGGAATGCACACGAAGTAACTTCCGTTTTTTTGCGGACCCATTGAAATGAATGGTTCTGTATACAGTTCGCAAAAAAAAAATCCGGAATGGACATGGAAAGAAAATACGTTCGTGTGCCTGAGCCCTAACTATGTAAATTTCGTAGCCGATAGTCCAGCAGGTAAAATCATAAATCCTTTGTTCACAATGTATTAAAATCCACCGTTTCAAGTAGATAGACCGCTCAGTCATATGAGCTATGATTATCCATTTGAAACGCATAAGCAGTTATGTTCTTACACTTACTTTTGGTGGAATAGAACACATGGCGAATAAAGAATTTACATTTCAAACTAATGAACTATCGCCTATCTACTTTTTTATGCAGATTCATGTTACACATACATTGCTGAAAACACATTGGATCAAAGTGGAGTCCGTCATCACAATCCAGTGCCGGAGAGCTGGATTCCATTCGTCTATCCATAAACTATGTAAATACATTACAATAACTTATCTTGTACTAATTGTGAGTTATAACTAGATTATTGTCCAGAGCTGTATTCACAATTCTGCAGAGCTTAATTGTAGGCATAGTGTCGGCACAAGGCTTGATCTGGCAATTTGACTACAATCCAGACTGTAACTCAGCATCAGTAGGATGCAATATATATAAATATATATATATATATATATATATATATATATGCAAAGTTACTCAATCTTTTATGTGTAATAGAAACTGGTGTCTAACTAGAACATTAAAGGTCCTCTGTCAGCAGACTTGTACCTATGACACTGGCTGACCTGTTACATGTGCACCTGGCAGCTGAAGACATCTGTGTTGGTCCAATGTTCATATGTGTCCGCATTGCTGAGAAAGATGATGTTTTAATATATGCAAATGAGCCTCTAGGAGCAACTGGGGCGTTACCATTACACCTAGCGGCTCTGCTCTCTCTGCAACTGCACTACCTCTGCACTTTCATTGAACATGGGACCAACACAGACGCCTTCAACTGCCAAGCGCACATGTAACAGGTCAGCCAGTGTCATAGGTACAAAACTGCTGACAGATGTCCTTTAACCACCTCCGGACCGCCTAACGCAGGATCGCGTTCCGGAGGTGGCAGCCCTGCGCAGAGTCACGCATATATGCGTCATCTCGCGATGGCCGAGATTTCCTGTGAACGCGCGCACACAGGCGCGCGCGCTCACAGGAACGGAAGGTAAGAGAGTGGATCTCCAGCCTGCCAGCGGCGATCGTTCGCTGGCAGGCTGGAGATGTGTTTTTTTTAACCCCTAACAGGTATATTGGACGCTGTTTTGATAACAGCGTCTAATATACCTGCTACCTGGTCCTCTGGTGGTCCCCTTTGTTTGGATCGACCACCAGAGGACACAGGTAGCTCAGTAAAGTAGCACCAAGCACCACTACACTACACTACACCCCCCCCCCGTCACTTATTAACCCCTTATTAGCCCCTGATCACCCCTGATCACCCCATATAGACTCCCTGATCACCCCCCTGTCATTGATCACCCCCCTGTCATTGATCAACCCCCTGTAAAGCTCCATTCAGACGTCCGCATGATTTTTACGGATCCACTGATAGATGGATCGGATCCGCAAAACGCATCCGGACGTCTGAATGAAGCCTTACACGGGCGTGATCAATGACTGTGGTGATCACCCCATATAGACTCCCTGATCACCCCCCTGTCATTGATTACCCCCCTGTAAAGCTCCATTCAGATGTCCGCATGATTTTTACGGATGCACTGATAGATGGATCGGATCCGCAAAACGCATCCGGACGTCTGAATGAAGCCTTACAGGGGCGTGATCAATGACTGTGGTTATCACCCCATATAGACTCCCTGATCACCCCCCTGTCATTGATTACCCCCCTGTAAAGCTCCATTCAGACGTCCGCATGATTTTTACGGATCCACTGATAGATGGATCGGATCCGCAAAACGCATCCGGACGTCTGAATGAAGCCTTACAGGGGCATGATCAATGACTGTGGTTATCACCCCATATAGACTCCCTGGTCACCCCCCTGTCATTGATTACCCCCCTGTAAAGCTCCATTCAGACGTCCGCATGATTTTTACGGATCCACTGATAGATGGATCGGATCCGCAAAACGCATCCGGACGTCTGAATGAAGCCTTACAGGGGCATGATCAATGACTGTGGTTATCACCCCATATAGACTCCCTAATCACCCCCCTGTCATTGATTACCCCACTGTAAAGCTCCATTCAGATGTCCGCATGATTTTTACGGATGCACTGATAGATGGATCGGATCCGCAAAACGCATCCGGACGTCTGAATGAAGCCTTACAGGGGCATGATCAATGACTGTGGTTGTCACCCCATATAGACTCCCTGATCACCCCCCTGTCATTGATCACCCCCCCCTGTCATTGATTACCCCCCTGTAAAGCTCCATTCAGATGTCCGCATGATTTTTACGGATGCACTGATAGATGGATCGGATCCGCAAAACACATACGGACGTCTGAATGAAGCCTTACACGGGCGTGATCAATGACTGTGGTTATCACCCCATATAGACTCCCTGATCACCCCCCTGTCATTGATCAACCCCCTGTCATTGATCACCCCCCTGTCATTGATCACCCCCCCTGTCATTGATCACCCTCTGTAAGGCTCCATTCAGACATTTTTTTGACCCAAGTTAGCGGAATTTTTTTTTTTTTTCTTACAAAGTCTCATATTCCACTAACTTGTGTCAAAAAATAAAATCTCACATGAACTCACCATACCCCTCACGGAATCCAAATGCGTAAAAATTTTTAGACATTTATATTCCAGACTTCTTCTCACGCTTTAGGGCCCCTAGAATGCCAGGGCAGTATAAATACCCCACATGTGACCCCATTTCGGAAAGAAGACACCCCCAGGTATTCCGTGAGGGGCATATTGAGTCCATGAAAGATTGAAATTTTTGTCCCAAGTTAGCGGAACGGGAGACTTTGTGAGAAAAAAATTAAAAATATCAATTTCCGCTAACTTGTGCCAAAAAAAAAATAATTCTATGAACTCGCCATGCCCCTCATTGAATACCTTGGGGTGTCTTCTTTCCAAAATGGGGTCACATGTGGGGTATTTATACTGCCCTGGCATTCTAGGGGCCCCAAAGCGTGAGAAGAAGTCTGGTATCCAAATGTCTAAAAATGCCCTCCTAAAAGGAATTTGGGCACCTTTGCGCATCTAAGCTGCAAAAAAGTGTCACACATCTGGTATCGCCGTACTCAGGAGAAGTTGGGGAATGTGTTTTGGGGTGTCATTTTACCTATACCCATGCTGGGTGAGATAAATATCTTGGTCAAATGCCAACTTTGTATAAAAAAAATGGGAAAAGTTGTCTTTTGCCAAGATATTTCTCTCATCCAGCAAGGGTATATGTAAAATGACACCCCAAAACACATTCCCCAACTTCTTCTGAATACGGCGATGCCACATGTGTGACACTTTTTTGCAGCCTAGGTGGGCAAAGGGGCCCATATTCCAAAGAGCACCTTTAGGATTTCACAGGTCATTTACCTACTTACCACACATTAGGGCCCCTGGAAAATGCCAGGGCAGTATAACTACCCCACAAGTGACCCCATTTTGGAAAGAAGACACCCCAAGGTATTCCGTGAGGGGCATGGTGAGTTCCTAGAATTTTTTATTTTTTGTCACAAGTTAGTGGAAAATGATGATTTTTTTTTTTTTTTCATACAAAGTCTCATATTCCACTAACTTGTGACAAAAAATAAAAACTTCCATGAACTCACTATGCCCATCAGCGAATACCTTGGGGTCTCTTCTTTCCAAAATGGGGTCACTTGTGGGGTAGTTATACTGCCCTGGCATTCTAGGGGCCCAAATGTGTGGTAAGGAGTTTGAAATCAAATTCTGTAAAAAATGACCTGTGAAATCCAAAAGGTGCTCTTTGGAATATGGGCCCCTTTGCCCACCTAGGCTGCAAAAAAGTGTCACACATCTGGTATCTCCGTACTCAGGAGAAGTTGGGAAATGTGTTTTGGGGTGTCATTTTACATATACCCATGCTGGGTGAGAGAAATATCTTGGCAAAGGACAACTTTTCCCATTTTTTTATACAAAGTTGGCATTTGACCAAGATATTTATCTCACCCAGCATGGGTATATGTAAAAAGACACCCCAAAACACATTCCTCAACTTCTCCTGAATACAGAGATACCAGATGTGTGACACTTTTTTGCAGCCTAGGTGGGCAAAGGGGCCCATATTCCAAAGAGCACCTTTCGGATTTCACAGGTCATTTTTTACAGAATTTGATTTCAAACTCCTTACCACACATTTGGGCCCCTAGAATGCCAGGGCAGTATAACTACCCCACAAGTGACCCCATTTTGGAAAGAAGAGACCCCAAGGTATTCGCTGATGGGCATAGTGAGTTCATGGAAGTTTTTATTTTTTGTCACAAGTTAGTGGAATATGAGACTTTGTATGAAAAAAATAAAAATAAAAAAATCATCATTTTCCACTAACTTGTGACAAAAAATAAAAAATTCTAGGAACTTGCCATGCCCCTCACGGAATACCTTGGGGTGTCTTCTTTCCAAAATGGGGTCACTTGTGGGGTAGTTATACTGCCCTGGCATTCTAGGGGCCCAAATGTGTGGTAAGGAGTTTGAAATCAAATTCTGTAAAAAATGACCTGTGAAATCCGAAAGGTGCTCTTTGGAATATGGGCCCCTTTGCCCACCTAGGCTGCAAAAAAGTGTCACACATCTGGTATCTCCGTACTCAGGAGAAGTTGGGGAATGTGTTTTGGGGTGTCATTTTACATATACCCATGCTGGGTGAGAGAAATATCTTGGCAAAAGACAACTTTTCCCATTTTTTTATACAAAGTTGGCATTTGACCAAGATATTTATCTCACCCAGCATGGGTATATGTAAAAAGACACCCCAAAACACATTCCTCAACTTCTCCTGAATACAGAGATACCAGATGTGTGACACTTTTTTGCAGCCTAGGTGGGCAAAGGGGCCCATATTCCAAAGAGCACCTTTCGGATTTCACTTTCATTTTTTACAGAATTTGATTTCAAACTCCTTACCACACATTTGGGCCCCTAGAATGCCAGGGCAGTATAACTACCCCACAAGTGACCCCATTTTGGAAAGAAGAGACCCCAAGGTATTCGCTGATGGGCATAGTGAGAACTTTTTATTTTTTGTCACAAGTTAGTGGAATATGAGACTTTGTAAGAAAAAAAAAAATAATAATATTATCATTTTCCGCTAACTTGTGACAAAAAATAAAAAGTTCTATGAACTCACTATGCCCATCAGCGAATACCTTAGGGTGTGTACTTTCCTAAATGGGGTCATTTGTGGGGTGTTTGTACTGTCTGGGCATTGTAGAACCTCAGGAAACATGACAGGTGCTCAGAAAGTCAGAGCTGCTTCAAAAAGCGGAAATTCACATTTTTGTACCATAGTTTGTAAACGCTATAACTTTTACCCAAACCATTTTTTTTTTTTACCCAAACATTTTTTTTTTATCAAAGACATGTAGAACAATAAATTTAGAGCAAAATTTATATATGGATGTAGTTTTTTTTTGCAAAATTTTACAACTGAAAGTGAAAAATGTCATTTTTTTGCAAAAAAATCGTTAAATTTCGATTAATAACAAAAAAAGTAAAAATGTCAGCAGCAATGAAATACCACCAAATGAAAGCTCTATTAGTGAGAAGAAAAGGAGGTAAAATTCATTTGGGTGGTAAGTTGCATGACCGAGCAATAAATGGTGAAAGTAGTGTAGGTCAAAAGTGTAAAAAGTGGCCTGGTCTTTCAGGGTGTTTAAGCACTGGGGGCTGAAGTGGTTAAAGGCAAGTGAAAAATGTTGTGACAGATTTGGGCAGAATAAAGGGCCCTACAGAGGAGACAATTCAGCAGATGATGGTTGGGAAGGAACCTGCTAGTTAATGGAAGAGGCAGCGGCTATTACGTTCAGCGATCTCCTCCACAGTATGGGGCGGAGCGATCGTTGATGCCATTTCTCCTCCCCATACAGACTTGTTGTTTACCGGCAGCAGATCTTGTTTAGACGGCTAGATCTGCTGCCAGTAAACGATTTAGGTGCCTACACAAATAAATCAATTACCGAACAAATGAGCATTTCACTCTCTCATTGGGTAATCAGTGACACCTTTACTCCGCCAGATAATTGCTAATGGGCGTTCCTATGAACACTCGTTAGTGATTATCCGGCGGATTCTCTGCCCGTCCTTTAATCCATGAGTTTAATTGTGATATCTTTTTATTGTGCATGGTTGTATAAAGTATAAACTTACACTAATGTCCTGGTATTGTTCAATCTTTTGTATGTAGATCAACCGCTGGACTAATTCCACCTTACACTGCAATGAATAAAATTCTTAAGATTACACCATCGCTGAATTTCTGGGTCCCCACATCTGTCTCCATTGTGTGTGCACGTGGACGTAAAGTTTAATTTGCACAATTACTGTCACCTCCATTGACTGGTCCCAAACATCCGCCCGCCTTCCTGCCTGTTTCATCCCATTGAGCCAGGCCGGCTGAAACGCTGCCGTCAACCAGCTTAATTGACAGAATTCTTTCTTCTGCTATTTAAACGTCCACCATGAGAAGGGGGAGCTATCACTGCACCATTCACATTTCATTTTGCACAGAAAGCAATGTAAAACAATAGGAGGAGAAGGACAAGCAATGAGCATGGCAGATGACAAGAGTGAAAAGACAGCTTCTGACTGATCTGCCTCAGCGATATTCTCTTGTGTCTTAAGGCTTTTGTATAGGCTTAGAACGTGTAGCCGATTGTAAGGCAAATGTTTGAAGAAGGCCAGAGCCTTAGATCTTAATTCAAAGATAATACCCTATATAACTGTATGTAGTGTACTCCATAAGCTTTGTCCACACGCATGAGATGAGATTACTGGCGTATGAGTCTCGGAGAACCTTCACTTGTATATTAAGGGATATCAGCCTGTATTCTGCTGACTCAGGACAACAGTACGGAATTAGACTCTGGCTAACTTACCCCATGATGTTAGAAAATTGCTGATCAAACAAGATATTACAGACACCTATAGAAAAATTGGCCAGAATTACAGCATGAATTTTAATCATGCTTAAAGGGGGTCATAGAGGAATTTGATAATAATGGACTATCCTCAGGATAGGTCATGATCGGACCCCCAGTGATCACCTGTTTGAAAGGGCCGCTTTGCTCCCCAGGGCTCCTGTGAGTGCTGCAGTCTATTCACAGTTTACCAAGGACAGCGCCATACATTGTATAGTTGCTGTGCTTAGTATTGCAGCTTAGCCCCATTCTTTTTAATTGAACTGAGCTGCACCCAGGACATGATGAGCTATTCTCAGGACAGGTCATGATCAGACCCCCGCTGATCACCTTTTTGAAGGGAACGCTTTGCTACCTGGAGCTCCGGTGAGTGCTGCAGTCTATTCACAGTTTACCAAGCACAGCGCCTTATATTTTATAGTGGCTGTGCTTGGCATTGCAGCTCAGCCCCATTCTCTTGAAAGGAACTGAGCTGCACTTAGTACATGTGACCAATGTACTGTGACATCACTGGCCTAGGAAGAGGCCTAAGCACTCACAGAGTGCTGCGGCCTCTTTTAACAGCTGATCTGTGGGGGTGCCGGGATCTGATATTGATGACTTATCCTGAGAATAGGTCATTGATATCAAATTCCCGGATAACCTCATTACTTAGGGAGCATGTGATGTGGAGTGTCCCCCTTTCGGACCTCTCTTTATGAGCAGAATAGGTCCATCCACACAAAAAAAATGATCAGTCTTTTAAATGAATGGCTGGAATGTCATGTTACATTTGCCCTGCAGCAGTTGCTACTGCGGCACGTATAGACACAAACGGCTGTCTTTATGAGACAACCCCTTTAACAGTAAAGTGTCATTGCTTCCTAAGTGGTGCTTGCCATGTAAGTGGCTGCACTGATGATTCTCAGGGCTCAAAGCAGTTGTGCAATTCCGAATGTGATGTATTTGCTAGAAAGCACAAGGGCGTTCCTATATGTTGTGCACCTCACTCGCTAATGGCTAGCAAAAAATGTCATCTGTGTATTTAATTCCAGGTCCTCCAATACTGTGCCTTAAACAGGTTATCCAACCACTATAATGACCCCCCAATGCCCAGGCCCCTCATAAAGATTATACTTACCCTGCTCCCCGGCACCCGTGTCGCTCCTGATCCCCACACGGCCGTCACTACATCAAAACATCCTGGGATGGGGGGAGCAACCAATAGCAGGCCGTGATGGGGATGAGCCTCCCTAGCATAGCGGATAACCCCTTTAATAATATTGTTATACAACTGTTATTTGATATATATGCCTGGTCATCCTGCAGGTAGCAGTGTATCTGGCAGAGAGTACCTTTAGATAGAATGGAACTTACCATTCCATTACTCTAAAGTGGGCAAGTCCTGCTTCCGACCAAGGATAGGGTTGGAGGAAGCATTAGTGGAGTCGAGAGTGGAGAAGTTGAGAAGAGAAGTTGAGAGGTGGAGCAAGAGAGTGAAGTAGCATGGTGTGGTAAGGGAGCATTTCCCCTCACTGCTGCAGGATCTTTGGGAAAGTAGCTCAGAGAGCAGCCCACTCCGGATATATAAAAGGACTTAGTACCTCTGAGAGGCAAAATAGAGCCAAAGACCCCTACTCAGCAAAATGGGTCAAAGGATACCTCACTCTCATAAGAAACAGTAATTCAAGCTGATAGTAACCAGACTGAAGCCAGAGATTAGCACAGCAGAGAGAGAGAAAAAGCAAAGTATTCATGTTTACCTGCCAGTTTAACCTTAGGCTGCTGGAGCCAAGATCAAATATTATTTGGATGACACAAGTTTATTGCAAGTTTATTCAAGTAAAACCGTTAAACTTCGCCAAGTCTGGACACTGCTTACTCCACCAAGTATAACTCCTATGTTGCTGCAGAGTCAAACCCCGGGGAGCGACAGTATCCAGGTAGGAGCACCGTGACATGAACTATTAGGGCCACAACATACCACTCAGCATTTCTAAACACTGGGATCCGATCGCCCCTGGGGGGCGGCACACCGCAAAAGCACCCACTGCTTTTTTTTTATGTGTTGCCTACGAATAACTAACCCCCATGCTGCTTGTCTCAGTCCACAAGCTTCTCAGCAAAATCCAGTAGCAACCAGCAAAAATATGACTGTAGCTTTGGACTATTATATAGGCCGAAACCTGGGATCAGTAGGGGTAGAAAAAAGTATAAAAAAGGTGAGGGTAGATAGAAATAAATAACATATATATACCAATTAAAACCAGATACTGAGGAATATTTTTTGAAAAGTCTGTTTTTATTTCCTGATCGTACATGGAGGTAGCCATCTTGGCAGAGCTGTCATTAACAGCATTCAGATATATATTTTACAGTCTGGGGACTCATTGACTTCTGTGCAGAGGTTACTGTGCAAAGAGAGGGAGCAACTAAGAATCTTTTCTGAATGGTGTGGTCCTGTGGTACCTATATACAGGTCTTATCATTTAATGGTATCCTGACTGTAAAATATATATCTGAATGCCGTTAACGAAAGCTCTGCCAAAATGGCTGTTGAGAAAAGATCTATACCAAACAGGAAATATCAGCCTATTATTGAGTAAAAATTGCAAGATTTTAGGTTTTTTGAAAAAATAAAAATAGATGGTGACATAAAAAATGAAAAATAGACAATGCAATGGAACTTTTCTGATGATATATTTACTAAATAATAATCAATGATAAAGTGCTAAATGCATAAATAAAATCAACCAATAGGGTTAAAGAAAGCCTCAGTGTAGCCCTAACCTAAAGTACAAGGGCAGGGCTGAAAATTAAAAGGTCATGTGTCACCAAACAGTTTTCTGCCAGTTAAAACCAGATAGTGACACATATCCTTTTTGCTAATATTTTATTTTCTGACTGTATATTTTTTTAATTCTGTTTCCTGAAGATGATTATGGTCAGGGCCGTCTTTGCCGCAGGGCAAAAGGGGCAGCTGCCCCGGGCCTAGATGCTCCTGGGGGCCCAAGGGAGCTCCGTTTCCCGACTCCCATTCACTAGTCTATGCTATGCGAGCGAGCGGTGTGTGGCTGGCTCATTAGTAAAGGACTTGTCTGTTCAGTGGCGTTGCGAGGGGGGTGCAGTGGGTGCAGGCCGCACCGGGTGACACCCCATCAGACTGCGCTTGAATTCTCACTCACAAGTCTTCAGAACAAGCAAGCACGTCGGCGCCGTCACGTGGTAAATGATGTGTGACTAACCGCAGCCTGGTGAGTGGCGCCGCGGCGGAGCACCGCCTTCGGAGCTAATGGGATTGGGTGGTGAGTCACGGACTCACATGACCAGTGACTCACTCACCTTACACAGCCAGACCTGCAACTGCCGTGCCAGGAGGAGGAGGTAGGTAGAGCGCAGAGAGCGCAATCACGCATATTGACTTTATTTTATATTCGAAATTTAGACCGGTCACCAAATTATTAATTAAACCCATTCATAAATTAGTGGGGGATTATTATAGAGACGGCCCCAGGAGACATAAGGGGTTGGGTTCTCTCTGTCTGCTGCTGAACATTTACTAATCTTTGCTCAGGGGGGGCCCTCATGGTGTGGTGTGGACTGGTCATTTTTACTAAGGAATATAGTTTAACCATTTATGTGCAAAAGAGAAAATAAGAAGTCAGCTCCAATCAGATATCTGCACATAGACCAAGAGTCTTGGTCTATGTGAAGATATCTGATTGGAGCTGACTTAGTGACTTCTTTTTTTCTCTTCTGCACATAAACGGTTAAACTATATTCCTTAGTAAAAATGACCAGTCCACACCACACCATGAGGGCCCCCTGAGCAAAGATTGAATTTAAAATAAACGTTACTTTTTTAAAAGTAAATTCTTGCCCAGGGTCCAATCAATATTAAAGACGGCCCTGATTATGGTGTTAAGAGCATTTAGAGATAAACTTTACAGCAGCCACTATGGGCCATAGACACATTGGACAGGAGGGGAACTCATTGAGTTCTTTAAAAGAGTTTTCTACGCATTCTCTGTGACCTGTACAGTGGTCAGGAGGGAGCAGATAAGCTGTGATATAACCTATTGTGAATTGTGGATCATATGTTATCTATATCCATATCTATCTATCTATCTAGAAACAAAAGTTGTGTGAGCAGCACAGCGTTCTGAGTAGTTGCAGTGTGCCAGCGGCTGTAGAAGCGATCCACCATCCAAAAGATACAAAATAAAGAAATTCCACGGCACTCCCAGAAAAAGTAAATTAAAAGTAGTGTTCTTTAATCACCAGACAGCGACGTTTTAGTCCTCTTACTGGGACTTTTCTCAAGAAGTCAGAAAATATTCTTCTGCTAATCGTTAGTCCATGAACAATCTTTCCATTTGTCCTTCACCCGATGTCATGAACATGTACAATACTATGCAGAAGTTTTAGGCAGGTGTGGTAAAAATCCTGCAAAGTAAGAATGCTTTCAAAAAAAGAAGTGTTAATAGTTATTTTCACCAATTAACAAAATGCAAACTGAATGAATAAAAGAGAAATCAAAAATTAATATTTGGTATGACCACCCTTCGATATGACTGCCATAGAGCCCTGATCTCAATTTCATCGAGTCTGTCTGGGATTACCGTATTTTTCGCCCTATAAGACGCACTGGTCTATAAGACGCACCTAGGTTTTTGAGGAGGAAAATAAGAAAAAATATATTTTTAACCAAAAGGTGTGCTTTTGGTGGGTTTCGAACTAATAGTGGTCTGTGCATGACACTATTATGGGGATCTGTGGATGACGCACTGTCATGTGGGGGATCTGTGGATGGCACTGTATGTGGGGGATCTGTGGATGGCACTGTTATGGGGGATCTGTGGATGGCACTGTTATGGGGATCTGTGGATGGCACTTTTATGGGGGATTTGTGGATGGAACTGTTATGGGGAGGGGCATCTGTGGATGGCACTGTTATGGGGGGGATCTGTGGATGACACTGCTATATATGTGTCATCCACAGATCCCCCTCATAACAGTGTCCCCCAATACACCGGCTCCGCCTGCAAAGTGGGAGGAGCAGGCGCGCGACGTTAGTGAGTGACGTTACTGCTGCCGTCCGCTCTGCCTGCTATGGAAGCTTGTTAGTAAGAACAGTACTGATACAGAGGAGAGCGTAGCTTTAGTTAAACTTATTAACAGGTTAAGGATTAATGTTTAGAAATACTGCGGTGAGCGGCGGGCCGGTGTAAGAGTACAGTGACTGCATCGGGCCCCGACCCAAGTTCCGGACTCCAGCCCCTCCTCTCTCCCCGATCATGTAAAATGGAAGCATTCGCCCCATAAGACGCAGGGGCATTTCCCCCACACTTAATGCAAACGCATGTCATTTTTTATGACTGATCAGGCATTTTTCAGAATGATCAGGATCCTGATCATTCTGAAAAATGCCTGATCAGTCAGAAAAATGCATTGCAATACTGGATCCGTTTTTCCAGTGTCATCAGGCAAAACGGATCCGGTATTGATTTTTTTCTCATTTTTAAAGGTCTCCGCATGCGCAGACCGGAAGGACGGATCCGGCATTCCGGTATTTTGAATGGCACTAATACATTCCTATGGAAAAAAAATGCCGGATCCGGCATTCAGGCAAGTCTTCAGTTTTTTCGCCGGAGATAAAACCGTAGCATGCTACGGTTTTCTCTTTCGCCTGATCAGTCAAAATGACTGAACTGAAGACATCCTGATGCATCCTGAACGGATTACTCTCCATTCAGAATGCATGGGGATAAAACTGATCAGTTCTTTTCCGGTATAGAGCCCCTGTGACGGAACTCTATGCCGGAAAATGAAAAACGCTAATGTGAAAGTAGCCTTAGATCTCCAAGATGTTTGGAACAACCTCCCTGCCGAGTGCCTTCAAAAGCTGTGTGCAAATGTACCTAGAAGAACTGATGCTGTTTGAAAGGCAAAGGGTGGTCACACCAAATGTGGACTGGATTTAGAGTTTTCTTTTCTTCATTCACTTTGCATTTTGTTAATTGATAAAAGTTAACTATTGACACTTCTATTCTTGAAAGCATTCTTAATTTGCAGCATTTTCCCTACACTTGCCTAAAACCTTTGCACCATAATGTATGCCCTATTTGAACAACTATAGCTGGCCATAGTTGGCTAAAATATGTGTATTGATGTTCACCAGGCAACCATCTGTTCAATGGCTGTTAAACCATCAGCTTCCTTCTATCTATTGAGAATAACCATCTTTAGACAATGTATTTGGAGATGTTCTTCAATGATCTCATCACAATGAATGAGAGGGTACACATGACAATAAATTGAAGAGAAATAAGCTAAAGCAGTAGGAAGGATTCCGCTTTTTAAAGCATGTAGTATATACTTTATATATCACAGGGAGACTACATCTTGATTAATAAAACAATTGTAAAAGTCCAGTTTCTTTTTAACTCTACAGTATACAGGGATCTATTGACGCATCATTTACATTCCTTTTCCAGCTACACTATAGGGAAAGAATCTACTTTGTGATGCGGGAATGTCTACAAGGCACTGGTTTTGGGAAAAACCCATAGTCAAGTTAATAAACCCTACATGGTATCCGGTAGGAGGATAGTACAGCATGGGTTTATTTTTCCAGTAGTAATAATAATCAGCAGCACTAGAATAACAGTGTATGCCTCCTTCAGATCTCAGAATGCCATTATTTTCTATGCCACAGGAAAAAACAAAGTACATGTCACATCACAAAGAGAGAGCAACACATTACATGGTCTATAATGTTATTTTTATGATGAATAAAGAAAATATAAATGTAGCAGAGGGGATTTTGTCGTTTAACTGGCTTTTCTACACCATGTTAAAGGGGTTGTCCCACTGCAGCTAATGGCATTGATCATGTAGAGAAAGTTAATATAAGGCACTTACTAATGTATTGTGATTGTCCATATTGCCTCCTTTGCTGGCTTGATTCATTTTTCCATCACATTATACACAGTTTGTATCCAGGATTCACGACCACCCTGTAATCCAGCAGCGGTAGTCATGCTAACACACTATAGTAAAAAGTGCCAGCCTGGTCGAGAGCATGGGAGTGTGTTGTCTTTTTCCTATATTGTGCAAGCACAACCACCACTAGTGATGGACGAACATCGGCCGGGACGGTTCGCAAACACGATCAAATGTTCGTGAACCGCAAGTTTGCGACGGGCCCCATTCACTTTAATGGCAGGCAAACCTGAAAAACCTTCAGCTCATATTTGCAGCCACCAAATACTTAGAAGAAGTGCACAAATAGTCCCACAACATTGACAGTGACATACTAGAGGGGGATCAATGACAAAAATTCAAACAAAAAATATGTGTCTTAATCAGGGGACATTTTTATGCGTCCTAAAGGGAAATGTGCCCTGTCGAAGCCTAGAAAATTTATATTTTAGGGCACAGGAGTACGGGCCTTAAAAATTAGGCATTCACCTGACATAAAAGAAATTCTGATTATGTGGCTCGAGGTACATTATGTGGTCAATGGATAAAAATTTTACTGTAGGCCACTGGACTACAGGCCCCAAACATTAGGCATTCACCGGACAGAAAATATCAAGTGATTATGTGGCGGGAGATATATTACACGGTGAATGGATATCAATTTTACTGCAGGCCAGTACAAATACAGGTCAAATACATATGTTTAAAAGAACTAAAAATATAAAATTGGATTATAAACATGGCTAACGAAATCCCCCCTCTTGAAAAAAACCCTAATGATAATAGTTGAAATTCAATAACACATGGTCATCACTGGTGTTGAATTCCTCAGAGGCCGCAACAATTATTCATTCAGCGTACAGAAAAGAACAAGTGATTATGTGGCTGGAGGTAGATTACACGGTCATTGGATATCAATTTTACTGCAGGCCAGAGGACTACAGGCCCAAAAATTATGCATTCAGCGTACAGAAAAGAACAGGTAAGTATGTGGCTGGAGGTAGATTACCTGGTGATTGGATATCAATTTTACAGCAGGCCAGTGGACTACAGGCCCTAAAAATTATGCATTCAGCGTACAAAAAAGAACAAGTAGCTGGAGGTAGATTACCCGGTCATTGAATATCAATTTTACAGCAGGCCAATGGACTACAGGCTCCAAAAATTATGCATTCAGCCTACAGAAAAGAACAAGTAAGTATGTGGCTGGAGGTAGATTACACGGTCATTGGATATCAATTTTACAGCAGGCCAGTGGACTACAGGCCCCAAAAATTATGCATTCAGCGTACAGAACAGAACAAGTAAGTATGTGGCTGGAGGTAGATTACACGGTCATTGAATATCAATTTTACTGCAGGTCAGTGTATTACAGGCCCCAAAAATTATGCGTTCACCCGAACTCCACCGTACAGAAAAGATCAAGTGATTATGTGGCTGGAGGTCTATTAGACAGTCAATGGATATCAATTTTACGGAAGGCCAATACAAATACAGGTCAAATACATATGTTTAAAAGAACTAAAAAAGTAAAATTGGATTAAAAACATGGCTAACGAAATCCCCCCTCTTGAAAAAACCCCTAATGATAATAGTTGGAACACGTGGTCGTCCGAGGTCCAAAACATTAGGCATTCAACAGACAGAAAAGGCCTTTTATGCCGCTGTATTCACCTAAGACAGGGACCATTATTTGTTCTGGGTGGTGGTGGATATTTGTGAGTTGTCATGAGGAAATTCAATTAAACGTGGTAGACTCGTCACATGTGTTGAATTCCTCTGAGATCCATGCTTCATTTATTTTAAAAAATGTGAGGTAGTCCACACTGTCGTGAGCTAGGCGAGTGCGCTCATCGGTCACGATCCCCCCTGCTGCACTGAACGTCCTTTTGGACAGGACACTCGATGAGGGGCAAACCCAAAGTTCCATGGCAAATTGTGCCAGCTCTGGCCAGAGGTCAAGCCTGCACACCCAGTAGTCCAGGAGTTCCTCGCTTCTCATAGCGTCCACATTGGCCGTTAACCCGATGTAGTCGGACACCTGTCGGTCTAGGCGTTCCCTGAGGCTGGATCTGGAGGGCGGCTGTCGATGGGTTGGCTGCAAGAATGATCTCATATCCACAGTGACCAACACATCTTCAAACCGCCCTCTTCTTGCATGCCCTGTTGGATTGGTACCTGCAACTGTTTCTCTGTGAGTGGAAATTCCTCTGCCAGCACCCACCAAAGCAGAATGCAGCATTTCTTGAAGCAAGGCCTGGAAATGCTGCATTCTGACAGCCCTCTGTGATACTGGTAACATGTCCACTATTTAGTGTTTGTACCGAGGGTCTAAGTACGTTGCCACCCAGTACTGGTCCTTGCCCTTTAAGCTTTATATACGGGGGCCCCTCTTCAAACACTGGAGCATGAAGGCCCCCATTTGAACTAAACTGGAATCGGTGGAGTGGCCTGGCTCATGCTCATCGTGCAGGATAATGTCGTCCTCGGTCTCCTCCCCCCAGCCACGGACAACACCAGGGATCCCAGAAAAGTTTAAAGCCTGCTCTTCTTGCTCCTCCTCCTCCTCACCCCAGCCACCATCCTCCTCTGACTCCTCTTCAGACTCCTGCTGACTTGTCTCAGATGGAGTAGACCCCCCCCCTGGGAATTCATCCAGCATTGCAACTTCCACATCTTCCACCTCCTGCTCCTCGACGGCTTGATCAATGACACGACGCAATGCACGCTCCAGAAAGAAAGCGTAAGGTACGAGATGTCACTGATGGTGCCCTGGCTGAGACTGACCAGTTTGGTGATCTCATCAAATGGCCGCAGAAGTCTGCATGCGTCGCACATGAGCAGCCACTGGCGCGGTGAAAAGAAATCAAGCTCCCAGAACCTGTCCTGCCGCAGAGTTCGTACAGGTAGTCGTTAACTGCAGATTTCTGCTGGAGCAGCCTATCAAGCATATACAAGGTGGAGTTCCAGCGCGTCGGGCAGTCACAAATCAGACGTTTGATGGGCAACTGGTGTCGCCGCTGAACGTCAGCAAGGCGAGCCATGGCCGTGTAAGATCTTCTAAAATGGCCGGAGATTTTCCTGGCCTGCCGCAAGATGTCCTGGGGTATTTGGCAACGAATCGCTGCACGACTAAGTTCAGGACGTGTGCCATGCACGGCACGTGTGTCATTTTGTCCTGTTTCAGCACGCTCAGCAGATTGGTACCATTGTCGCACACCACTTTACCAACTGTCAAATTGAGCAGGGTTAGCCACTGATCGGCCTGTTACCGCAAAGCTGAAAGGAGTACAGGACCGTTGTGGCTCTTTGCTTCCAGGCACAACAGCCGCAGCACAGCATGGCAATGTCTCACCTGGCACGTTGAATAGGTTCTGGGGAGCTTGGGGGGCGCAGCGGAAGAGGCGGTAGCAGTGGAAAAGGAGGAGTCAGCCGAGGAGGAGACAGAGGATGGAGTAGGAGGAGGAGAAGAAGAGGCAGGCCTTCATGCAATCCGTGGCGGTAACACCAAATCCACACGGTTGCATGCTTGACGGCCGTCATAAGGTTCACCCAGTGGGCAGTAAAAGTTATGTACCTTCCCTGCCCGTGTTTGCTAGACCACATGTCTGTGGTCAGATGTATCTTGGCACCAACACTGTGCCAGAGATACATTCACTTGCCGCTGAACGTGGCCATATAACTCCGGGATGCCCTTCTGGGAGAAATATTTCCTTCTAGGGACCTTCCATTGTGGTGTGCCGATAGCCACAAATTTTCTAAAGACCTCCGAGTCCACCAGTTTACATGGCAGTAGTTGGAGGGCTAGCAGTTCCGACAAGCCAGCGATCAGCCGTTGGGCAAGAGGGTTATCCGGCGTCATCATCTTTTTACGCTCGAACATTTGGGCCACGGAAGCCTACCTTTTGCCAGATGACTGCTAGGACGGCACAGTGGAAGGTGGACTGGAGGACAAATTGGAGGGGAGAGGAAAGGAGAAGGAGAAGAGGCAGGATGTGGAGCGCCGGGAGTGTGGCTTTGTGGGTTCTGACAGTGTTGCTCCCACTGGGCTCGGTGATAGGAGGCCAGGTGCCTTCTTAAGGAGGTCATCCCTAGGGGAGTGTTGGGCTTACCGCGACTTATGCGTTGACAGCACAGGCTGCAGATGGCAACACTATTGTCAGCAGCGGACACGTTAAAAAAAGCCCACACTGAGGAGCCATGTATCAGCATCCTGGGAGCGCCAGATGTGACCGTGCATGGTGGATGGCTCGTTCCAGATACATTAGCAGTCTGCTTTTTGCCTCCTGTGCACTGTAAGTTCTGCCTACTTCTTCTCCTTCTCCTCCCTATCTGCTGCTACGTCTCTCCCTCTGAACTCCCCTCCTCTTCCTCTCTTGTGGGCACCCACGTGACGTCCATAGACACGTCATCAGCGTCACCTTCACCACCACTGACAAATAGAGATCTCGGAGTAGGCAGCAACAGCGGGGACAACCCTCCTTGGGCTGATCTGGGTACTGTCGTCAGACTGCTGGGTAGCGACCGTTGATACCTCCTCTTCCTGATCCAATGCCAAGAATGGCTGCGCATCGGTAAGGTCTTGGAATGGATTGCAAAATAATTTGTCTAGCTCGAGCAGAGGGGATATGGTGGTGGTGCTGGTGTCTTTGGGGGTGCACACAGCAGAGAGTGAAGAGGGTGCAGATAGAGAGGATGAGGAGGGTGTGTAACACCACAGAGTTGTGTTACTACACGCCTCTACCCTGCTACTGCCCTTTAAGAGCTTTTATATTGTCATCAGATATAATTTGTATGTGCATAAAGAAGATATAATTAGTATGTCTCCACAAATGTACATCTAAACCATGTTAAATGTAATTTTTTCCTCGTAATTTTCATGTTCACCAGCAGGTGGCAGCATCATTGGTAGAGATAGTTTTAATGTTATGGCTGTTCAGAGTGGAACAATCCTGTTCTATTCTGTCCCCCTGCTGAAGAGAAGTGGATGATTCCATCTTCCTGCAGCAAGGAAGAAAAAACTGTTAGATCTAGTTTTTAGGTTTCCCCTGCATAGGGAAGACAGCAAGGACCAAGTCTCGTTCTGAGACTTGATCAAATTCCCAGTCTGAGCCTTGCAGCTCAACTGGATAAAAAGAAACAGAAAGTTGCAGACAACCTCCAGTTCCAGGAAGAAAGCATCCCCTGAGAAGAGAATATAACTGTGAGTCAAGTCCAGAGACCTAGGAGGAGCCATTCCTCCTCAGCTAGTCTGTCCCCACAAAGCAGAAGGTACAGTTCATGCCACAGTTACAGAGCTACTAAGCAGACGTCTTTTCCTGCAAGCTCCAGATTTACAGTGCAGAAGATTCATTCCTGCCAACCATTGCCAAAACCTGCTGGGACCAGAGACCAAAGCTGTATTCTGCTTGGATGAAAGTTATCTTCAGTAAAGAAAAGTTTGAACTTCATCTAAAGGTCTGGACATCATTTCTGCTGCAATATTCCTCCTACTATCACTACACTCAAATTTATTGTAAGTGAGCCAGGAGTCCAGTCGTACCCAGGTAGGAGACACCGTTGACACAATTATCATCACCTGTAGAGACATTATAGGCAGTCACACCACTCTGGCATTCCTCACCTGGGACGTGCGTTATAACACCTTGGAAGGGCCCTGTGATAGTACCCGGCGCACGCTGCAATTGGCATCACGAACAAAACATAAACTATCATCTACACCTGACCCAGTCATTGCATAATTTGGCGTCAGCGTATACCTGTATCCTGCTCACTGCAGGTGCAGAAGCGGAAGGCTGAGTGAGCCACTCAACCAAGTCTGGTGCGTCCTTTGACGTAATCGCACGCACCTTCTGCAACTTCCCACTTAGGCTGCGGCCTGGTGCACCTGCCCAACCCCTACCACCCCTACGGAATGGCCTGCCTCTTCCTCTGCCTGTCATTTTCAAAATGACCCTATTACAAAAGTCCCTATAGAAGAGCAGTATTTGTGGAAGAAGGTGTATCACACCCCTGCCTCAATCAGTTTTTTTGGGTGGCAACTGGTATATCACACCAGTAGAAAATATTTGTTCCAATACCGTTTGTCACTCTGTGTAGCTGAGGTAACGCAGCAAAACCGCAAACAAATGCTGCACTACCTAAATGCACTATATAGAAAGTATATTATTGGTATATAACACCGCTGCTTCAATCAGGTTTTTTTTTTTTTGGGGGGGGGGGGGGCAACTGGTATATCACACCAGTAGAAATTATTTGTTCCAATAGCGTTTGGCACTCTGTGTAGCTGCGGTATCTCAGCAGAACTGCACACAACTGCTGCACAATACAAATGCACTATAATATACCTTCTATGTTAGAAAATAGAAAGTATATTATAAGTATATCACACCCTTCAATATGTCACACCTATACCAGTCCTTAAAAGGACTTTTGTGGCCCTATTAGCTAGCATTTGGTGTCCCTAACAGCCTGTCCCTGCTCCACAAAGCAACCTCTCCCTACACTGGCAAAAGACTGAATATAAAATGGCGGCCAGATCAGGTTTATTTATAAGGTAGGGGGTATGTCCATGTGCTGAAACGTCTCAATTGGCTGTCCTATACCACCTGATGTGTCATGGGTCAAAGTTTTTCACAATGTAAATGAATATGGTGCCGGCGGACATCTCCATATATTCGCCCGTTCGGCGAACCGCAAATGAGCAAAGTTCACTGCGAAGCGACCGCCGGGCGAACCGCAAGGCCATCTCTGACCACCACTGCTGGGTTGCATGGTGATCGTAACTCCCGCATACAAACAACGTAAAATATGATTAAAAAATGAATCCAGCCAGCAAAGGAGGCAATATGGACAATCACATTACATTAGTAAGTGGCTGGTATTGACTTTCTCTACATGATAAATGCAGTTTGCTGAAGTGAGACAACCCCTTTAACATGGTGTACAAAAGCCAGTTAAATGACATTTGGCGAAGTGAGATGTACCATTTAAAGGGAACTGGTCACCATGAAAATGCAATTTAAGGCACAGGCAGCATGTCATAGAGCAGGAGGAGCTGAGCAGATTCTTATATAGTCAGGGCCGGCCTTTGGGGTGTGCGAGCTGTGCGACCGCACAGGGCGCTATGGCAACAGGGGCGCCTGGCGGCCGACACAGCTCGCAGTTGGTCTCTTACAGCAGGCCGGCCCGAGATTGTGTGAGGCGAGCCTGGCGAGCTGAGCCGCTGCAGCTGCCAGGTCAGGTTCCGGAGCGTGGAGGAGGAGCTGAGGGGGCAGGCGCAGCGTCCAGGTGCTGCGCCTTCACAGAGAGGCGCGGAAGGATCCGCTCAATGTGTGAGGGCGGCGGCCGGTGCTCTGCAGACAGAGAGGGAGCAGAAGACTTCAAATAGTGAGTACCTGTTCTTATTGTTGTTTTTTTTTTGTTTTTTTACCAAATATCTTTCATTAAATGGGGGCAGGGTCTAATTAAGGGGGGCAGGGGACTGGGTAAAGGTGACAGGGTATGATTAAGGGGGGCAGGAGACTAGCTATGGGTGACACTGGGTATGATTAAGGCCCTTAATCATACCCAGTGTCACCCAGAGCCAGTCCCCTGCCCCCCTTAATCATACCCTGTCACCTTTACCCAGTCCCCTGCCCTTTTTAATCATACCCATGTCCCAGTGTTATGATAGGAGGATGCGGCTGCTAGCAGCAGGTAGCCGCCCTACTTGCTGGTAGACAGGTAATTTGCATATTATAAAAGTACGTTTTTTGCAGTATCTACTGAACCAAAATGATTAATTACATTATGTATGGATAAATCGCAGTATAGGGATTATAAGTACCCCAAAAAAAAAAAAAGAGTTTAGTGGGGTGACAGAAGCCCTTTAAGTCAAGAAAGAAAGCGCAGAACAGGGGTGGACTAGCCAGACCATACAGGGAAATTACCCGGTGAGCCGATGCCTGGGGGCCCGCCCGAGCCCACCTCATGGCCGCTGACTTGATACCTAACGATCAAATGTTCTCAGCATTAATGTAGGAGCATACTTGTGTTCCTAGCTGGTGGCAGCAGGTCCGCCTCCTGAATTCCACTTATCACTGTCTTTAGGATTGTGGTACAGTTGAATACTGCAGTGGGGGTGGCAGTATTTTGTGCTGCACTGTAATATTTGGTTCTGCTGGGGCAACATCTTGTGATGCACTATGGTATTGCTGGCCCCGACTACTTCTGTCGTCCCTGCCTACTTGTGTTTCCCCACCTTCTGTCAGTTTGGACCCCCCTACAACAAGTGGCAACTTTTAGGTTTTTTTCCCAGTCCATTCCTGGTGCAGAAAGTCTAAGTGCCGATAACATATTGGTGCATTATAGCAAAATGACAGACTCAGCTCTGTGCACTGACAAACAGGGAAGGAATGTATATTCAACCAGTGACCTATAAGCCCTGGCTGATGACCGGTGGAATGAGTATCCACAATAACGCATGTTCCCAGTCAGTGCCCAGGGCAAGCAGGACAGCGATTATAGCTGACAAATGGGCAAATGCCCATAGTAAAATTCCAGCTCACCTTTTGTAGATTTAATCAACCCCTGGTGCACAGGACAGGTAAATGAGTCCTTTGGTAGCAAAACAATAATAAATGAAGTTCCAGCACTGCAAAGTAATTGTTGTGTCGCTTGTCTCTTTATTTGTGGTAGCAAAATTACAGCATGTGGATAAAACCTCACACTCCAACACCAGTTGACGTGTTTCAGACACTTAGTCCTTAGTCATAATTGAATAAAGAGACAAGCGACACAACAATTACTTTGCAGTACTGGAACTTCATTTATTATTGTTTTGCTACCGAATGGGCAAATGCAGCTGATCAGATCACTTATTTTGGCATAAACATACTTGCTGGCTGGTGGCATATCTCGCCATGTGAACAGGGGATGTGCTGCCGACAGTATGCAAACTGAGAGCGACAAACAATCAGGCCTCAAGAACACAGCCGTGGCCCGGCCGTGGCCGTGGCCGTATTGCAGTCCGCAAACACGGATGTGGACTCATTCACATGTTCTATTTTTTTGCAGTGCGGACGGATCACAGACACATTTAAGTTGAATTGGTCTCGATCCGTCCCGGTCGTCGCACGGACGTTGCCTGTGCATTGGGGACCGCAAATTGTGGTCCCCAATGCACGGAACGGCTGCACAACGGCCGTGTGCATGAGGCCTCATGCTGATGATTTTTCAGTTTTTATTGGGCCATTGAAAAGGTAACATAGCAACATAGTGTCACGGTGCGGTTAACTGTGACAGTTGTGGCCGTGCAGGCTGGCTGCATGCTCTCTTACGTACTGGCTGCAGGCTGACTCCTGTGTATGCTGGTTGCTTGGGGCTGTGTGCTGGCTGCGGTGTCTTGTGTGATCTATGCACGTGAATTTGTGTACTCCCCGTGTCTGCATCTCAGTGCAGTTCCTGTCACTGTTGTCGTGTAGGCTGGCTGCTGGCTCTCTCGCGTACTGGCTGCAGGCTGACTTCTGTGTATTCTGGTTGTTTGGGGCTGCTTGCTGGCTGCGGTGGTGTGTGTGTGTGTGAATTGTGGCCTGTGTTTGTGGCTTCCGTGTCTGCATATCTGTGGTTCCTGTCTCTGGTGCCTTGCAGGCTGACTGCATGCGCTTTGAGTACTGGCTGTAGGTGTTCCCATGCATGCTGGTTCTGCAATGCGTGCTTGCTGTGGCCTTGAGTGTGAACAGGGACTGAGTTTGGATTCACCTGTGATTGTATGTTCTGTGCTTCTTGTTAATCCTGGTCCTGATGGGGTTAACATTCCCTGGTCTAGCCCTCGTTTATCCCAGCTATATCCATCTGTGGGCTGTGGGGCTTATGGTCAGTCTATCTTATGTCTTGCTGGGTGTAGCACCTTGCTGCTCACCTAGGAGGTCAGTCTTTCTTCTGTCTTGCTGGGTGTTGCACCTTGCTGCTCACCCAGGGGGTCAGTCTTTCCTGTGCCTTACTGGGTTTAGCCCCTTGCTGCTGACCTAGGGGGTTTTGCCATCTGCCCTTGTTTGTGGTGTTGCCTGGTAAAGTGTTGTTGTTGTTGTTGTTGCTTTGTCTGTTCTTCTGTACCTGTCCTGTGATTATGTTGTTGCCTTGTCTGATGTTCTGTACCTGTTCTGTGATGATGTTGTTATCCTTGTCCATGCTTTGTCTGATCTTCTGTACCTGTTCTGTGCCTTGAGCTACTCTGTCCATGTTTAGCCTAGCAGTGCTCTAACTGCGTCTGATAGCCTGGCAGTGCTAAACTGCTTCCGATCCTGCCTGTTCCATGTCCAGCCTAGCAGTGCCTACTTCTTCTGATCTAGTCTGTTCCTTGTCTGTCCATGCCTTACTGCTTCTGTTCCTGTGTTTGTCCTGCCTTCGTGAGAGGGTCCCTGGGTTCTCCTGAGGGAGAATCACTTGTCTCTGTGCAGCTCTGCCTGAGACCGCCATGCTTCCATTCTGCATGGGGTCCAGACATCTGCTTCTGTGCTGGTTCCCGTTTGTATTGTTGTCTGATCCATGTCCTGTGTTTGGTTGGGTTCCAGTTCTGTTGTCTGTTGTGCTGGTGGTTTCACCAGTGTGGTTCTCTGTAGGTAGCAGACAAGTGTACTGGGACCTTCCTGGAGGTGCGACCAGTGTGCCCTCAGCACAGTTCATCCCCACCACCAGGGGTTTTGTAAAGAACGGGGCTCACTGGCACTCCGCTCTCTGGGTTTTTCCTCTAGTATGCAGGGGCACTTCTTTCTGTGGTAGTGTTACAACTATTGCCTAACCTGCATATGTTACTGTCTTGTTCTTTTATTACATGTGTAATAAAGTACTCTGTTGGTCCCTGGTCCGTTTTTGCCTGTGTCCTGTTTGCAAGACGTCCCGGAGGTCTGCCTTGGGCCTTCGGCACGTGACATATAGTTTGTAAGGCTAAAAAAAAACATCCGTCCATCGAGTTCAGCCTGTTATCCTGCAAGTTGATCCAGAGAAAGGCAAAAAACAATGTTAGGTAGAAGCCAATTTTCTTCATTTTAGGGGAATAAAATCCTTCTTGACTCCACACAGGCAATCAGAATAACTCCCTGGATCAACGACCCATCTCTAGTAACTACAGGGTGGGCCATTTATATGGATACACCTTAATAAAATGGGAATGGTTGGTGATATTAACTTCCTGTTTGTGGCACATTAGTATATGTGAGGGGGGAAACTTTTCAAGATGGGTGGTGACCATGGCGGCCATTTTTAAGTTGGCCATTTTGAATCCAACTTTTGTTTTTTCAATAGGAACAGGGTCACGTGACACATCAAACTTATTGGGAATTTCACAAGAAAAACAATGGTGTGCTTGGTTTTAACGTAACTTTATTCTTTCATGAGTTATTTACAAGTTTCTGACCACTTATAAAATGTGTTCAATGTGCTGCCCATTGTGTTGGATTGTCAATGCAACCCACTTCTCCCACTCTTCACACACTGATAGCAACACCGCAGGAGAAATGCTAGCACAGACTTCCAGTATCCGTAGTTTCAGGTGCTGCACATCTCGTATCATCTGAAGGCAATCGTCTATGCTGTGAAGATACGAGATGTGCAGCACCTGAAACTACGGATACTGGAAGTCTGTGCTAGCATTTCTCCTGCGGTGTTGCTAGCAGTGTGTGAAGAGTGGGAGAAGAGGGTTGCATTGACAATCCAACACAATGGGCAGCACATTGAACACATTTTATAAGTGGTCAGAAACTTGTAAATAACTCATGAAAGAATAAAGTTACGTTAAAACCAAGCACACCATTGTTTTTCTTGTGAAATTCCCAATAAGTTTGATGTGTCACATGACCCTCTTCCTATTGAAAAAACAAAAGTTGGATTCAAAATGGCCGACTTAAAAATGGCCGCCATGGTCACCACCCATCTTGAAAAGTTTCCCCTCTCACATATACTAATGTGCCACAAACAGGAAGTTAATATCACCACTCATTCCCATTTTATTAAGGTGTATCCATATAAATGGCCCACCCTGTATATTATTTCACTTCAGAAATACATGCAGGCTCCTTTAAACAAGCAGCAAATAACTTGTATTGTTACTCGGCACTCATGAAGGCGCTGAATCGTGATAGAGACATATCTGCACTTAAAGGAGTTATCTACACCGCTTGAAAAATGTAAGGCAACCAAAGAAATAATTGCTGATGACAGGTGGGTTTCCAGTGGTTGACAGGCTGGCTTTAAAGGCTACTGCATGTACACCTTCGGAGGCAAAAAATGTTTTATGATTGCATTTTACTCATTTTGGGCTAAAACTTATTTTTTTGATTGGTCTTTATTAGAAATATTGAGCCGTTCTGTCACAAAGGGTCATCCGTTTGTCTAGCTGTGTGAATCTTACTTTTTACTTTCACTTTGTGGCTTATCTCTAATTTACTAAGAGGTCATAAACACCTATTTAAGCCACATTCTTATCAGTAAGATAAGAACTGAGCTACAATGAGTGTTTATCATGTCTAAGAGCAGAGATAAGGAGCCCGCCAGGTAGCTGAAGCAGAGAGAAAATTCAGATCTCTATAGTAGAGAATCTTAGCCCTGTACAGAAAAAAGGGCTCCATATTTGTAATAAAGACCGATTTAAAAATAGATTTTTAGCTCAAAATGAGTACAATGCAATAATTAAAGAAAAATGCCCCCAAAGGTGTACATAGCCTTTAATATGAAAAGTGGGTTTTTGTAATGACACAATACCTCTGACTATTAGTGTGCAGTTTTTCACTATTTGTAGCTGACTGTGGATTATGATCTGACAATATAATTGACTAAATTAGTCACCTGATAAAGTGTAGAGAAATCTGTGGAATGTAAAATCCCTGTAAATTTCTTCTTGCCATAGCCACAAAGGACAACCTGGGGAAACTGAAATCTTCCTGTCACTCTAAATTATTATTAACTTGGTTTACTGATACTAATATTAATGTGTGGGCTGACTATTTTATATCGTGACCTCTGGGCGCATTTAGTGGGTATCATTATAGCCACCACATTAGGGCATAATATAGATCCCATAATCAAAAGAGCTCTGTCTCCGTGACGGATTCCAAGAAGACAGATCCTACCAAAGAGGAGCTCGCCATTCATAGATCATGCTGAAAGGCTGCGGGACACGTGTCTTGTACAATTTTGTAAATTGCTTTTTTCTTTAAGAAGGCATCAATGGTAATTCCTTTAAAATTTCCCATGTCCTGGTCTAGTGAAATGACACCATCAATCTCAGGAATAGACCTCTGCCAGTTTTGTGTGCCAGTTTCCAGGCAACAGTCAATGATTCATCTTAGTTTTGTGTCCACAGATGGACGCAGTTCAAAGACCGTGAAAGTTTCATAAACTTATATGCCCTTCTGAGTTCATACAATGATCTAACTTTATTTCTTCAAGTAAGGCTTGAAGAAAATATGGATTTCCCACATCTGCTCCCCAGTATAAGAAAAACTTAAAAACGTACCTAACTTGTTGGTAGAAAATCTTACTGTGGGGCCAGACAATAATGTAAATAAATGGCCGAACACACGATCCTAAGGCCTGTTTCACATTAGTTCCAGCAGGCTGTTCCGTCAGAGAACGGCCTTCCGGAACTCTCTAGATCCAGCATTGCCGGACGTTATTAGAATGCCCGCCAACCCCATTGACTATAATGGGATCCAGTGGAGATCTGACAGCTACCCAGAAAATATGCTGGGATTCAGGCGGACAAATACCAGGTATTATAGTCAATGGGGCTGGCTGGCATTCCAGTAACATTCAGCAATGCCAGATCCAGAGAGCTCTGAAAGGCTGTTCTCAGATGGAAAAGACGGTTGGAACTCCTGGGGCAAATGTGAAACAGGCTTAAAGGTCCTCTGTCAGCAGGTTTGTACCTATGACACTGGCTGACCTGTTACATGTGCACTTGGCAGCTGAAGACATCTGTGTTGGTCCCATGTTCATATGTGCTCGCATTGCTGAGAAAGATGATGTTTTAATATATGCAAATGAGCCTCAAAAACGGACGGACACGGAATGAAATATGGAAACGGAATTCACACAGAGTACCTTCCTTTTTTATTTTTGCGAGCCCATTGAAATGAATGGTTCCGTATACGGTCTGCAAAAAAAACGGAACGGACACGGAATGAAAATACGTTTGTGTGCAAGAGGCCTAAGTCCCACACACTATTAATAAGTGTTAAAAAGCTTGAAAAGTTGCACATTTTTGTGCAAATTTGGCGTGCTCCATAAATTGCTTGAACATGTTTCAAATGAGAAATAAAAGAACTCAGTCCAGGGGTTGTACAAGAATACACGGCATTCAGCATAGCTGCTTTCACCCTAAAACAGCACCACACCTGTCCACAGGCTGTGCGTGGTATTACAGCTCAGTACCATTCACTTTAATGTACAGTGGGGATACCAGACACAACCCATAATCAGATGTGGCATTGTTTTGGAAAAAACAGCAACAATTTTTTAAAATCCTAGACAACCCTGTATGGCATGTCCCTAGCATATGGACTACATTTCTGAGAGTTATCATCGTGCATCCAGTGTTACCTTTTATGCACACTTGATGCATGATATTTCAGTCCATTTGTAACAACCAGCAAAATATGATATGCACCTAGCAACCAATTAGATTCCACCTTTCATTTTTCAGAGCTACTTAGGAAAATGAAAGATTAATGCTAGGGCTACATGACAACATGTGTCGTGCGACACATAGGGCACAACTACACTTGCGACATTTTGTTGCACCAATGTTGCCCGACAATTTTTATAACGATAGTCTATGGTGTCGCACTGCGAATGCGACATGCTGCAACTGCGATGCTACAGTCGCAGAAAAATCCGTCTTAGTTGTCGTCGTGTAGCCCTAGCCTAAGGCCTCATGCACACGACCGTTGTGTGCATCCGCGGCCGTTGTTCCGTTTTCCGTTTTTTTTCGCGGACCCATTGACTTTATATGGGTCCGTGGAAAAATCGGAAGATGCACCGTTTGGCTTCCGCGTCCGTGATCCGTTTTTCCAGTCCGTGAAAAAAATATGACCTGTCCTATTTTTTTCACGGACAACGGTTCACGGACCCATTCAAGTCAATGGGTCCGTGAAAAATCACGGATGCACACAAGATAGTCATCCGCGTCCGTGATCCGTGTCCGTGATCCGTGTCCGTTTTTCCTATCATTTTCAATGCAAACTTGACTTCGTTTTTTTTTTTCACTTTTCATGTCCATGGATCCTCCAAAAACCAAGGAAGACCCAGGGAAGAAAAAACGGTCACAGATCACGGAACAACGGAAATCCGTTTTGCGGACCGCAAAAATAACCGGTCGTGTGCATGAGGCCTAAGGCCTCTTTCACACGAGCGAGTTTTCCGTGCGGGTGCAATGCGTGACGTGAACGCATAGCACCCGCACTGAATCCTGACTTATTATTTTCAATGGGTCTGTGTTTTTTATGCATCACTTGTGCGTTGCATGAAAAACGCAGCATAGAAGTGAATGGGGCTTCAGTGAAAAATGCATTGTATCCGGAAGCAAGTGTGGGTGCGATGCGTTTTTCACTGATGGTTGCTAGGAGATGTTGTTTTTAAACCTTCCGTTTTTTATCACGCGCGTGAAAAACGCATCAAAATGCATTGCACCCACGAGGAAAAAACTGAACGCAATCGCAGACAAAACTGACTGAACTTGCTTACAAAATGGTGCGAGTTTCACTGGACGCACCCTGAACGCATCCAGAGCCAATCTGTATCGTTCGTGTGAAAGAGGACTAAGGCCTCATGCACACGACCGTTGTTTTATTCCGTGTCCGTTGTTCCGTTTTTCGTGATTTTCTGCGGACCCATTGACTTTCAATGGGTCCGTTGAAAACTCGGATAATGCACCGTTTGTCATCCGCGTCCGTGATCCGTGGTTTCAGTCCGTCAAAAAAATATAACCTGTCCTATTTTTTTTACAGAAAACGGTTCGCGGACCCATTCAAGTCAATGGGACCGTGAAAAAACGCGGAGGCACACAAGATTGTCATCCACGTCCGCGTCCATTCTTTTCCTATCATTTTCATGGCAAACTTGACTTAGACTTTTTTTTACTTTCCTTCATGTCTGGTGATCCTCCAAAAATAAAGGAAGACACACGGAAACAAAAACGGAAACGGATCACGGAACAACGGAACCCCATTTTGCGGAACGGAACACAACAACGGTCGTGTGCATGAGGCCTAAATCTGATTGATTCTAGGAGGAACGGGGGCGTTGCCATTACTCCTAGAGGTTCTGCTCTTTCTGAAACTGCCGCGCCCTCTGCACTTTGATTACCTTTAGGAGAAGTCAGGGCCAGGTGCGATCACGTTCCCGTTGCTCCTAGAGGCTCTTTTGCATATAATAAAACTTCCTTTTTCCCAGCAGTGCGGCACATATGAACATGGGACCAACACAGATGTCTTCAGCTGCCAAGCGCACATGTAACAGGTCAGCCAGGTCCATAGATACAAGTCTGCTGACAGATGCAATTTAAGAAAAATCCAGTTCCAAAGGTATTGAAGAATGCTAGATAAGACTATTGGGTCCCAATCCCAGTGCTATCTGCTAAATGCTTCCTGACACAAGTGAATGTACGGGATGTGCACGCACACCAGAGGAAGTCACATTTAATGCATTCGTCATTGGAATTGCCATTGTCATTCATTTAGCGCTAGCTATGTTTTACTCTACACAGTCGTAACTACACACTGAGTGACCTACATCTGGAGTCACCTATAAGTGAATGATGATTTCACATTACATGTCAGTAAATGACATATATACATATCTTTTAATGACATATATTCTGAATTACATAACCATTAGTGAAATCCATTTGAAGTTACATCTCAATTGATAGATAGAAACAGACTTAATGGCATCCTAAGCAGGGGATAACTGTTTGAGTGGTCCACATAGCTTTCATTGTATTGTAATTGAAGGTTGCTATATACACCGTCTGAATGCGTAATAAGGAGAGAAATATTCTAATAACCATCAGGAATTCAATGTCACTGGCGAGGACTGCAGCCTTAGGGCTTGTTCACACGACCGTATGGCTTTTTCAGTGTTTTGCGGTCTGTTTTTAACGGATCAGTTTTTCCATTTTTTGTTTCAGTAGTGTTTCCGGTTCCATTACGTTTTTCCATATGGCCTATACAGTATACTGTAATTACATAGAAAAAATTGGGCCGGGCATAAAATTTTCAATAGATGTTTTCAACAAAAACTGAACGGATACGGAAGACATACAGAGTACATTCCGTATGTGTTCGGTTGTTTTTGCGGACCCATTGACTTGAATAGAGCCACGGAACGTGATTTGCGAGCAATAATAGGACATGTTATATCTTTGAACGGAACGGAAATACGGAAACGGAATGCATACAGAGTACATTCAGTTTTTTTTGCGGAACCATTGAAATGAATGGTTCCATATATGGAACTCAAAAAACGGCCCATATACGGAACGCAAAAAACGTTCGTGTGAACGAGCCTTTAGACATGTACCGTAAGTTGATGTCAAGTATACCATTACCTAGGAATTGTGCTTGTATGTGTGGCTATAAGGACTCATGCACACAGCTGTATTTTACATCGTGTCTGATTCATATTTTTTGAGGATTTCACATAGACTCTAAGGATATGCAAAAAAACTAAACAAAAAAGAAAGCACACAGTTGTCATCCATGTGTTGTCCGCATCCGTATGTCCACTCTTCAAATTATGGAACATGTCCTATTCTTGTCTGTATTGAGACAAGAATAATCATTTCTAGTGATAGGAGTGAGAAAAATACAGATTGCACACGGAAGGTATCCGTATTTTGCTGAGCCTTGGTCTGCAGACCCCTATATGTTTTTAAACACAATGGGGACATTTAGAGATGGCCTTGCGGTTTGCCCGGCGGTCGTTTCGCGGCGAACTTTACTCGTTCGTGATTTACCGAACATGCGATATTCGCATGCGCCATATTTTTGTGCATAGTGCCGAACTTTGACCCATGACACATCCATCAGGTGGGACAGGACAGCCAATTGAGATGTTTCAGCACATGGACATACCCTCTATCTTATAAATAAACCTGATCTGGCCGCCATTTTACATTAAGTGTTTTGCCAGTGTAGGGAGAGGTTGCATTTTGGAGCAGGGACAAACTGTTAGGGACACCAAACGCTAGCTAAGATATAACAGCCCGAAACGCGTCACAGCATACTACTCTGCATTTGATGTCTGTTTTTAAAGAAGTGGAATAAAGAAGCCTTTTATTGCGAAGAGCTGGAATTCGTTTTCTTTTTTCATTTTGCTCCAGACTGAGTCCAGGTCTGTACATCCGTGCTCTGCTTAGTGTGAGGTGAGAGCTGCAGCAATCTCTACATTTGTCTACATGGAAGAAGATAAAGAACTAGCTGACTGCCTCAATGAATACTTCTTCTGTTAAGTTTTTAAAAGGGAAAATGAAGGAAAAGGACCTCAGTTAAGAAAGAAGACTAATGAATCTTTTGATGCATGTGTCTTTACAGAGGAAGAGGTTCTAAGTCAGCTGTCTAAAATTAATACAAATAAGTCACAGGGGCCTGATGGGATACAGCCAAAGCTATTAAAAGAGCTCAGCGGCGAACTAGCAAAATCATTAACAGATTTATTTAACCAATCACTGGCAACAGGAGTCGTCCCAGAAGATTGGAAATTGGCAAATGTTGTGCCCATTCACAAGAAAGGTAGTAGGGAGGAATCGGGCAACTATAGGCCAGTAAGCCTGACATCAATAGTGGGGAAATTAATGGAAACCATACTTAAAGAGGACCTTTCACCTTTATAAACTATGTTAACTGAGTATGCTGCCATATAGAGCGGCGCCCGGGGATCTCACTGCACTTACTATTATCCCCGGGCGCCGCTCCATTCTCCCGTTATAGGCTCCGGTACCTTTGCTCCTTAAGTTATAGTAGGCGGGTCTTGCCTTGTCCTGTGGGCGTCTCCTTCTCCTAGGCTGCAGCGCTGGCCAATCGCAGCGCACAGCTCACAGCCTGGGAGGTTTTTTTCTCCCAGGATGTGAGCTGTGCGCTGCGATCTGCCAGCGCTGCAGCCTAGGAGAAGGAGACGCCCACAGGACAAGGGAAGACCCGCCTACTATAACTTAAAAAGCAAAGGTACCGGAGCCTATAACGGGAGAACGGAGCGGCGCCCGGGGATAATAGTAAGTGCAGTGAGATCCCCGGGCGCCGCTCTATATGGCAGCATACTCAGTTCACATAGTTTATACAGGTGAAAGGTCCTCTTTAAGGAGAGGATTGTGGAACATCTAAAATCCCATGGATTGAAAGATGAAAAACAGCATGGGTTTACTTCAGGGAGATCATGTCAAACTAATCTTATAGATTTTTTTGATTGGGTGACTGCAAAGGGGGAATATTAATTACCAATATTTATGCAAATATCAATAATTAATATTCATAAATAGAAGGAGCCGTCTACTGATGACTCTGCCTATTATACCTTTAATAAAGAATAATACTTTCACCTTGCCTTACGCTAATCACTAAACTAGCTGCAAGCGCCTAACTGAGCTAGCTACCGCTAATAACCACACGTTACACAGTAGGTATAATACAAATAATACAAGATATTTATTATCACCTACAGTACACAATACAGCACCATAAATACAGCACTAAATACACTATTCAATCCCAAGTTCCACCCACAAACTATCTATACAATACACTTACATTCATTCATTAGCAGCCCACCCCACCTGGCTCTAACACTATCCCTAAGGGAACGGTGGCACTGCAGGGGTGAATGCAGGCCACAGACACAGGGTTGTAGGGGTAAATACAGGCAGGGGTACAGCAAGGGTTAATAGGGAGCAGGGATGCTCCTGCAGGGAATTGGTGGTTCAGGGATTAATGACTCAGCCCTCCAGGGGTTATATATGGGCAGGTGGGTTGATGGGATAGGGAATATGGGAGTAGGGGTAGTAGGGGTTCGTTGGTGGGATAGGGGATATGGGCAAGTAGGGTTTAATATCGTTGGTGGGATAGGGGGTAATACTCAGCCCTCCAGGGAATGCTCGTTGTCCAGGGGGATCCTCTTGAGGTAGGCGGCTTGGCTCTTCTCCCCAGTGCAGGGGCCGCCGGATATTTATGTCACCATCAGGGACACGTGGGCCGGCGCAGTGAGATGGAGTCACTGCGCCAGCCCGCGCGTCCCTGCACGAGTACGTCGGGGCCGCGCCACTTCCTGACAGGCGGGAGAAGCCTTGGATCTCCCGCCTGTAACACTTTGCATTCCGGGCAGCGCGATAGTAATCGCGCTGCCGGAATGCACATAATAGAAGGAGGGGAGGTTTCTCCCCTCTTCCTATTATGCATAATTATCTCCAGCGGCGCTGGAGATAATTAATACAAAGGATTCTATTGAATCAGAGTTCTTTGAAGCAGGCAGGATGACTTCTTGTCCAGTCATTCTGATGGAATTAGCCAGATGACATCAGTGTGAATGCTTGGGGCACATTCACACTGATACCTCTGGTTTTAGGTGAGTCAGGGGACATGGATATGGGGGGTATACTATAAGGGGACTCTAATATGACTATAAGGGGACACATATAAGGGGGCACATAAATAGAAGAGGGGCATATAAGGGGGCACATATTCCCCACAGGGGCCACAATGAGCCCCTGTGGAATATTAAGGGCATATGTGCGCAGATGCTGGGCACATCTGCGCACATCATCCTATAATGCGCCTATTTATGTATGCGTATATATATTATACATGCATGCACGTGTTTGCATGCATATATATATGCATATGTCTCAACCCTTCCTCAACAGTGACTAAAATAATAGATGGCGGAGGTGCAGTAGACATCGCTTATCTGGACTTTAGTAAGGCTTTTGATACTGTCCCACATAGAAAGCTTATCAATAAATTGCAGTCTTTGTGCGTGGACTCCCATATTGTTGAATGGAGGGACAGACAACAGAGGGTTGTACTCAATGGAGTATATTCAGACCATGGTCTTGTTACCAATTGGGTACCTCAGGGATCTATTCTGGGACCCATATTGTTTAATATCTTTATCAGCGAAATTGCAGAAGGCCTCGATGGTAAGGTGAGTCTTTTTGCTGATGACACAAAGATTTGTAACAGGGTTGATGTTCCTAGGGGGATACACCAAATGGAAAAGGATTTAGGAAAACTAGAGGAATGGTCCAAAATCTGGCAACTAAAAATTAATGTTGATAAGTGCAAGATAATGCACCTGGAGCGTAAAAACCCAAGAGCAGAATATAAAATCAGTGATACAGTCCTAACCTCAGTATCTGAGGAAAGGGATTTAGGGGTCATTATTTCAGAAGACTTAAAGGTAGGCAGACAATGTCATAGAGCAGCAGGAAATGCTAGCAGAATGCTTGGGTGTATAGGGAGAGGCATTACCAGTAGAAAGAGGGAGGTGCTCATGCCGCTCTACAGAGCACTAGTGAGACCTCATCTGGAGTATTGTGCACAGTACTGGAGACCATATCTCCAGAAGGATATTGATACTTTGGAGAGAGTTCAGAGAAGAGCTACTAAACTAGTACATGGATTGCAGGATAAAACTTACTAGGAAAGGTTAAAGGACCTTAACATGTATAGCTTGGAAGAAAGACGAGACAGAGGGGATATGATAGAAACTTTTAGATACATAAAGGGAATCAACAAGGTAAAAGAGGAGATAATATCTAAAAGAAGAAATACTGCTACAAGAGGACATAGTTTTAAATTAGAGGGGCAAAGGTTTAAAAGTAATATCAGGAAGTATTACTTTACTGAGAGAGTAGTGGATGCATGGAATAGCCTTCCTGCAGAAGTGGTAGCTGCAAATACAGTGAAGGAGTTTAAGCATGCATGGGATAGGAATAAGGCCATCCTTTATATAAGATAGGGCCAAGGGATATTCATAGTATTCAGTATATTGGGCAGACTAGATAGGCCAAATGGTTCTTATCTGCCGACACATTCTATGTTTCTATATACCTGCTTCCACAAAATACTGCCATATACCTGTTTCCGCCAAATACTGATTGAGGGGTGCTATATACCCGTTTCTGCCAAATACTGATTGAGGGGTGCCATATACCTTCTTCCACCAAATACTGATTGAGGGTAGTTATGGACGAACATCGACTGGGACAGTTCGCGAATGCGATTGCGCGATCAAATGTTCGCGAACTGCATTCACTTTAATGGCAGGCGAACCTGAAAAACCTTCAGGTCAGATTTGCAGTCACCAAATACTTAGTAGAAGTGCACAAATACATTTTTATGCGTCTTAAAGGGAAACTCGCAAAAATGTGCCCTGCTGGAGCCTAGAAAAATTTTATTATAGGCCACAGGAGTACCGGCCCCAAAAATTAGGCATTCACCTGACAGAAAATAACTTGCGATTATGTGGCTGGAGGTAACATGTCCGCCATTTTGTATTTGTTACAGGGATCTAAGTACGTTGCCACCCAGTACTGGTCCTTGCTCTTTATGCTTTTTATATGGGGATCCCTCTTCAAACACTGGAGCATGAAGGCCCCCATTTGCACTAAATTGGAAGCGGTGGAGCGCCCTGGCTCCTGCTCATCGCCCAGGAGAATGTCGTCCTCGGTCTCCTGCCCCAGCCACAGACAACTTCAGGGATCCCCGAAAACTAAAGACAAAAGGAGGATGAGAGAGCCGCTGCTAAACCCTTCCAGTCCTGCTGCCCTCTGGCTTGGAACAATCAGCACACGGCGCGGCAGGCTGCGTTACCACAATGTTCTGCTTCAGACTCGATGTGCCGATATGGAAAATGAGAGCAGACCGGTGCAGGCGGTGTGTGGAGCTAAATTTGTACAAATTTATTGTGGGCTCTACAAAGTTAGAATACTTTAGGAAAAAAAAACAATTTCAATGGAAAATATAGCATTTTGTATGCATGGGAGCACATTCTCACTCTAGACGAAAAACCTGCTTCTCTCAGAGTTTATTTGTGGTCTTTTGCCCTGGTCCGGTGGGGGCCCATTCCTGGGAACACATTCCTGCTGCAAACAAAGAACCTGCTGCTCTCTGTCCTGATCATGCTGAGTTATGTGTAGGCCTTATACTCCACCATTACCATTACCTGCTGCTGATGCTGCTGTCTGTCCTGATCATGGTGAGTTTGCCAATGGACTAAAGGGGCCTTACTGCAACCTTATAATTTAAAATAACATAAAAACATAACCGTATTAAAAAAGCACGCACACGTTTTAACTGCAAAAAAAAATTATTCAGCAGTTGGAGCCAAACACGGCTCTATGGCAACTTTTTAAGTAGCTCATGCAGGTCACCAGTGGCGTACCTACCATATAGGCAGACCACGCAGCTGCTATGGGGCCCGTGAGGAAGGGGGGGCCCTGCAGTGGAGGAGAGTCCCCGCCCCTGTCTATCTTCCTAACTGTCTCCCGTCTGCTAGCCCCGCCTCCTAGCTCCGCCTCCTGCCTGTTAGCTCCGCCCCCGCCTGATTCCTCTGGATTGCCACAACCAGTAATGAAGTAAATAACCTACATAGAAAATGCCAGACCGCTGGTACTAAATTGTTCTTTATTACAAAATCACATTAAACAACATACATGATTAAAAGAATCAGTGCAGGAGATAAAAAGTAACATCACTGGAGGAGACATACAATGAACGGAGTCCCTATCCTAGAACAATTGTTCAGAAGAAATGATTATGCATACATAGAATCATACATAGTGAGGAAAAGGGACATTTACCCATACAGAGTCTCCTCCAGGATGGCGCCAACCCCAACGCGCTTTTCGGCGTACCTTCGTCTGGGGGTCAGTAATGAAGTAAGTGACGACTTGTAGGTGAGGACAGTGCAGAGGTGTATGTGTGTGGAAGGGGGCAAGGTCACTCAGCTTTCCCAGGCTATTCCTCTGCACATATGCCATTCAGAACAGGAGGGAAGCTGGGTGTCACTACATTATGTAATGTGACTCAGCTTTCCTGATGTCCTGCATGGCACAAGTGCAGAGGCATGAGAAGATATGAGGGTTGTGTTACTCAGCTTTCTCATGTCTCTCCACATGTGCCTTGCAGGAGAGCAGAAAAGCTGGGTGCTATTACATCATGTAATGTCACTCCGATTTCCTGCTATCCTGCAAGGCATAAAAGCTATGGGGCCCAATGATTTCTGTGTACGCCCCTGCAGGTCACACAACTCCTGCATCTGATTTAGTTGCAGCGCATCAAACTGCTGCACCTTCTGTGCAAGCTTCTGCTGCTGCGCATGTATCTCCTTCAACTTATTTTCCAGCTGCTGCTGCTGCTCCTGGATCTCCTGCATGTTTTTTTCCTTCTCCTGCTGCATCTTGCTCAGCAGGGTTTTAAATTGAATGAGTACTGTTAGGAAAAAAATAATATGAAAATTACTCTCTATTTAGACTAAGCGGCAATTAGTGCATTGTGTGTAGTATTTGTTTAAGCACTGTCGATTTACATATCAATTCATTTGTTAATGATATTTATGCTAATTATATAGTTGGTTAGTTAGTGATAGTTAAGTAGAGTATAATGTTATTTATTTGGTTAGTTAATGGTTTTTATGTTGATTACAGAGTTATTGTCCAGTGTTGTTTTCTATTACTGTACTTTGTGTTGTCCCCTCATTGTTGGCCGTTTTAACCGCTTCCCGACCTGCGCCGTAATAGTACAGGGCATCGGAACGTGACTTGCCGCCCAGCGCCGTACTATTACGGCGCAACGAACACCCTGCCACCAGGCATAATCGTTCGGGAACCGGGGTGCAAAGGCTGCTCTGCCGAGCAGGCAGCTATGTTAAAGGGATGCTGTCACCTCGATTTAGCTTACAGAGCTGCGGACATGCACGGCTAGATCGCCGCTAGCATGTCCGCAATATAACTGTCCCATAGCTCTGTGTCCTTTTATTGTGTTTAAAAAATTATTTTATAGATATATAAATGAGCCTGGTAAGGTGCCCAAGGGGCTGTACTAACCTTCTTGGTGCCCAGCCACGCCCCCCTGTGAAGGGGCCCAGCACCGCCTGCGTCCTCCGAATCTACTCCTTTTTTCACAGTTAGATTGCCGTAATCTCGCGATGCGCGAGCTCGTGCATGCGCAGTTCCTTCCCTGAGGCTGATGCGAGCACAGGGAAGGAACACTATACCGGCACTGCACATCGCGAGATTATGGCAATCTAACTGTGGAACAGTTCTTCAAAAAATTTTCAACACAATAAAAGGACACAGCGCTATGGGACATGTATATTGCGGACATGCTAGCAGCGATCTAGCTGTGCATATCCGCAGCTCTATAAGCTAAAACGAGGTGACAGAATCCCTTTAACTAAGGGCTGCGGGAGGTTTTTCCGGCCCCCTGCAGCCCCGATCGCTGCTATTGGCCGGATTTCTTACACACGCGCATCGCAGCTCCGGAGCTGCAGGGGGTGGGGGGCGGTGGGTGTCATGTGGAGGTGACGATGATGAAAAATAAGTGCAATTTTGAAATTTCATTCTCGTGGCCCACCCAAAGGGTTAACAAAGTTTGTAGAATCAGTTTTGATTAGCTTGAGGGTTGTAGTTTATAAAATGGGGTTATTTGTGGGTGGTTTCCACTATGTAAGCCTCAGAAAGTGACTTCATAACTTAACAGGACCTGAAAAAATTGGGGTTTGGAACAGTTCTTCAAAATTTTAAGATTTGCTTCTAAACTTCTAAGCCTTCTAACGTCCCCAAAAAAAGGTCATTTTCAAAATGATCCAAACATGAAGTAGGCATATGGGGAATGTAAAGTAATAACTATTATGGAGGTATCTATAATAAAAGAAGAGAAATTGAAATTTGGAAATTTGCTAAGTAAAAGCGTTAAAGTTATTAACACACAAAGTGACACATGTCAGATTTTCAAAAAATGGCCTGGGCAGGAAGGTGAAAACTGGCCTGGGGTAGAAAGGCTTAATGTGGTGACAACCTCCTCTTCATCATCTTGACCTGGGGTGGGGGAATCCGGCGGCTGGGAGGGTCCATCTTCTTCAGCTGTGACCTCCACTACTTGGCCCACATCAGGTGGGGGAGGGGCATTCTGCTGCCCAGAGGGTCCCACCTGCTCTCCATCCTCCTCCTCTGCGGAGACCTCAACCATCTCCAATTCTTCTGGGGAACGCCTGTGGCAGACTGAAGGAACCGGAACCCCTGTAATCACACAATGTTTGGAATTTGGACAAACAACTCAGAAAATCAAATGCAAATTAAGTGGGGGATGTATCTAATGTAATGATGGATGGGATCTTTTACTTGAATACAGAAAGATGATTGCAGTTTATGAATATATATATATATATATATATATATATATATATATACATACACACACACATATAAATATTTATTTGTGTGTGAAACGTACAAAATCAGCTGGTTACATCATACATCGATCTGTACCTCCATGTGTGTATATACAGGGAGTGCAGAATTATTAGGCAAGTTGTATTTTTGAGGATTAATTTTATTATTGTACAACAACCATGTTCTCAATGAACCCAAAAAACTCATTAATATCAAAGCTGAATATTTTTGGAAGTAGTTTTTAGTTTGTTTTTAGTTTTAGCTATTTTAGGGGGATATCTGTGTGTGCAGGTGACTATTACTGTGCATAATTATTAGGCAACTTAACAAAAAACAAATATATACCCATTTCAATTATTTATTTTTACCAGTGAAACCAATATAACATCTCAACATTCACAAATATACATTTCTGACATTCAAAAACAAAACAAAAACAAATCAGTGACCAATATAGCCACCTTTCTTTACAAGGACACTCAAAAGCCTGCCATCCATGGATTCTGTCAGTGTTTTGATCTGTTCACCATCAACATTGCGTGCAGCAGCAACCACAGCCTCCCAGACACTGTTCAGAGAGGTGTACTGTTTTCCCTCCTTGTAAATCTCACATTTGATGATGGACCACAGGTTCTCAATGGGGTTCAGATCAGGTGAACAAGGAGGCCATGTCATTAGATTTTCTTCTTTTATACCCTTTCTTGCCAGCCACGCTGTGGAGTACTTGGACGCGTGTGATGGAGCATTGTCCTGCATGAAAATCATGTTTTTCTTGAAGGATGCAGACTTCTTCCTGTACTACTGCTTGAAGAAGGTGTCTTCCAGAAACTGGCAGTAGGACTGGGAGTTGAGCTTGACTCCATCCTTAACCCGAAAAGGGCCCACAAGCTCATCTTTGATGATACCAGCCCAAACCAGTACTCCACCTCCACCTTGCTGGTGTCTGAGTCAGACTGGAGCTCTCTGCCCTTTACCAATCCAGCCACGGGCCCATCCATCTGGCCCATCAAGACTCACTCTCATTTCATCAGTCCATAAAACCTTAGAAAAATCAGTCTTGAGATATTTCTTGGCCCAGTCTTGACGTTTCAGCTTGTGTGTCTTGTTCAGTGGTGGTCGTCTTTCAGCCTTTCTTACCTTGACCATGTCTCTGAGTATTGCACACCTTGTGCTTTTGGGCACTCCTGTGATGTTGCAGCTCTGAAATATGGCCAAACTGGTGGCAAGTGGCATCTTGGCAGCTGCACGCTTGACTTTTCTCAGTTCATGGGCAGTCATTTTGCGCCTTGGTTTTTCCACACGCTTCTTGCGACCCTGTTGACTATTTTGAATGAAACGCTTGATTGTTCGATGATCACGCTACAGAAGCTTTGCAATTTTAAGAGTGCTGCATCCCTCTGCAAGATATCTCACTATTTTTGACTTTTCTGAGCCTGTCAAGTCCTTCTTTTGACCCATTTTGCCAAAGGAAAGGAAGTTGCCTAATAATTATGCACACCTGATATAGGGTGTTGATGTCATTAGACCACACCCCTTTTCATTACAGAGATGCACATCACCTAATATGCTTAATTGGTATTAGGCTTTCGAGCCTATACAGCTTGGAGTAAGACAACATGCATAAAGAGGATGATGTGGTCAAAATACTCATTTGCCTAATAATTCTGCACGCAGTGTATATATATATATATATATATTTATACAGTCACAGTTAGGTAGAGATGTATGATTTAACGGCTGATTTGCTACATGTCACATCAGGTACTATGTAATTATTTGTAAAGGGATGAAATACTTATTTGCTTAACTGTATATACACATTACAGAGTGTTGGCGAGATATACAAAAGTGATGTAAGCATTGTACCTGGGCATTTGCGGTCACGGGTCCGAGTGATCCACCTGACGTGCCTTCTCTTCAAGTCGGACCAATGTTTGATTATGAACGTATATGTATGTTAGGCCTTATACTCTCTCCATAGCTCCTTCTGTATGCCCTCCACAATATTTTGTTTTTCCTCTTGGACCACGGTCCTATCGTATCCCTGCTCCAACATGCGGTGCAGGATAAAGATGCAAGTATATAATCCCACATTTTTGAAATATAAGGATTGAAAATAATGTCCTCAACAATATAGCAAAACATATTTAAGTCTTTGAAGGTGAAATATTAGATGTAATTTTATCGTTATAAGATCGGATTGGATAGCAATTGTATGTGTGTGGGGTCTGAGCAATCAGATATTGGCCAGCTGAGCAGAGATGTACCTGTCTAGTGAAGTGAAGGTATGGTTTGGGGTGTACAGCTGGTTCGCCTCCCCGTGGTGCACCCGTCATGACCAACAGGATACAAACTCTAATCTATATACTGTGTGTGCGGTATAGTGTGTGGCAGGAAAATGGATGTGCAATGTGCATGTGATTGATATTTCTCTGCTGTCCATACAGACATGCTACAGACATAGTGCTGTAAATCTGTGATGTCACAACAATACTTAGTGCACCAACAATCAGTAATATCATGGAGTCAGACCTGAAAAAATGTAAAGTTGTATGTGTCGCAAGTTCGCAACAATCGCAAACAATATATCTGCATATAAGGCAAGCTATTATTCTTCCATGCATTGGAAATTTATTCAAAAACAGTGATGTAATGTCAAATTACTTACAGTTATCAGACGTTTATCCTCAAGTTCGCTCAGCAAACAGTTAGCAAAAGTAGGCCACGCATGTTTCACGCAGTATACGCAGCGCGCAATACGTGAACAGCACGCGCGAACATCGCCATATGTTCGCCCGTTTAGCGAATTGCGAACGAGCAAAGTTCGCCGCGAAACGACCGCCGGGCGAACCACAAGGCCATCTCTAATTGAGGGCTGCAATACACCTGCTTCCACAAAATACTGATTGAGGGGTGCCATATGCCTGCTTCCACAAATAATGCTTTTCTCTACGGACTTAGGCAGAGGGTCATTTAGAAAATGACAGGCAGAGGAAGAGGCAGACCGTTCCGCAGGGATGGTAGGGGTCGGGCAGGTGCACCAGGCCGGAGCCTAAGTGGGAAGTTGGAGAAGGCGTGTGCGATAACTTCAAATGGCGCACCAGAGTTGGTTAAGTGGCTTACTCAGCCTTCCGCTTCTGCACCATCCTCATCCTCTGTATCTGCACCCACCTCACTCTCTGCTGTGTGCACCCCCAAAGACACCACCACCATAGCCCCTCCACTCGAGTCAGAGGAATTATTTTCCCATCCATTGCCAGACCTTACCGATGCGCAGCCATTCCTGGCATCGGATGAGGAAGAGAAGGTAGGAACGGCCGCAACCCAGCGGTCTGATGACAGTACCCAGATGAGCCCAAGGAGGGTGGTCCCCGCTGTTGCTGCCTACTCTGAGATCTCTCATGTCAGTGGTGGTGAAGGTGACGATGATGACATGTCGATGGACGTCACATGGGTGCCCACAAGGGAGGAAGAGGAGGGGAGTTCAGAGGGAGAGACTGAACAGCAGATAGGGAGGAGATGGAGAAGAAGCAGGCAGAACTCGCAGTGCACAGGAGGCAAAAAGCAGACTACAAATGTATCTGGAGTGAGCCATCCACCATGCACGGTCACATCTTGCGCTCCCAGGACGCCGGCACATGGCTCCGCAGTGTGGGATTTTTTTTAACGTGCCAGCTGCTGATAATAGTGTTGCCATCTGCAGCCTGTGGTGTCAACGCATAAGCCCAACACTCACCTAGGGACGACCACCTTAAGATGGCACCTGGCCTCCCATCACCGAGCTCAGTGGGAGCAACGCCGTCAGAACCCACAAAGCCACTCTCCCGGGTCTCCACGTTCTGCCTTTTCTCCTGCTCCTCTCTCCTTCTATTTGTCCTCCACTCCACCTTCCACCGTGCCGTCATTGCGTTCATCTGGCACAAGGCAGGCTTCCGTGGCCCAAATGTTCAAGCGTAAAAAATTATGAAACTGGATAATCCTCCTGCCCAACGGCTGACCGCTGGCTTGTTGGAACTGCTAGCCCGCCAACTACTGCCATATAAATTGGTGGACTCGGAGGCCTTTAGAAAATTTGTGGCCATTGGCACATCGCAATGGAAGGTCTCCGGAAGGAAATATTTCTCCCAGAAGGGCATCCCTGAACTATATGGCCACGTTCAGCGGCAAGTTAATATATCTCTGGCACACAGTGTCAGTGCCAAGGTACATCTGACGACAGACACGTGGTCTAGGAAACACGGGCAGGGAAGGTACATAACTTTTACTGCCCACTGGGTGAACCTTCTGACGGCCATCAAGCATGTAACCAGTGGCACCCGTGTGGATTTGGTGCTATCGCCATGGATTGCATGCAGACCTGCCTCTTCTTCTCCTCCTCCTACAACATCCTCCGTCTCCTCCTCGGCTGACTCCTCCTTTTCCACTGCTACCGCCTCTTCCGCTGCATCACCCAAGCTCCCCAAAACCTATTCAACGTGCCAGGTGAGACGCTGTCATGCTGTTCTGCGGCTGTTGTGCCTGGAAGCCAAGAGCCACACTGCACTGCTTGCAGCTCTGCGGTCACAGGCCGATCAGTGGCTAACCCTGCTCAATTTGACAGTTGGTAAAGTGGTGTACGACAACGGTGCCAATCTGCTGAGCACACTGAAACAGGGCAAAATGACACACGTGCCGTGCATTGCATGCGTCCTGAACTTAGTTGTGCAGGTTGCCAAATACCCCGGGGTCCAGGACGTCTTGCGGCAGGCCAGGAAAATCTGTGGCCATTTTAGAAGATCTTACACGGCCATGGCTCGCCTTGCTGACGTTCAGTGGCGACACCACTTGCCCGTTGCCCGTCAGACGTCTGATTTGTGACTGCCTGACGCACTGGAACTCCACCTTGTATCTGCTTGATAGGCTGCTCCAGCAGAAACGTGCCTTTAATGACTACCTGTACGAACTCTGCAGCAGGACAGGTTCTGGGGAGTTATTTTTTTTTCACTGCGCCAGTGGCTGCTCATGCGCGACACATGCAGACTTCTGCAGCCATTTGATGAGATCACCAAACTGGTTAGTCGCAGCAAGGGCGCCATCAGTGACATCGTAACTTACGCTTTCTTTCTGGAGCGTGCATTGCGTCGTGTCATTGATCAAGCCGTCGAGGAGCAGGAGTTGGAAGATGAGGAAGTAGCAATGCTGAATGAATTCCCGGGGGGGGGGGGGGGGGCTACTCCATCTGAGACATGTCAGCAGGAGTCTGAAGAGGAGCCAGAGGAGGATGGTGGCAGGGGGGAGGAGGAGCAGGAGGATCAAGAAGAGCAGGCTTTAAACTTTTCGTGGATCCCTGGTGTTGTCCGTGGCTGGAGGGAGGAGACCGAGGACGACATTCTCCTGGGCAATGAGCAGGAGCCAGGGCACTCCACCGCTTCCAATTTAGTGCAAGTGGGGGCCTTCATGCTCCAGTGTTTGAAGAGGGACCACCGTATAAAAAGCATAAAGGTAAAGGACCTGTACTGGGTGGCAACGTACTTAGACCCCCGGTACAAACACAAAATGGCGGACATGTTACCAGCATCACACAGGGCTGTCAGAATGTAGCATTTCCAGGCCTTGCTGCGAGACATGCTGCATTCTGCTGTTGCGGGCACTGGCAGAGAAATTTCCACCCACAGCGAAACAGGTGCGGGTACCAATCCTACCGCTCCTGCAAAAAGAGGGCGGTTTAAAGATGTGTTGGTCACTTCGGATATGAGATCATTCTTGCAGCCAACCGATCGACAGCCCCCCTCCGGATCCAGCCTCAGGAGCTCCTATTCCGACAGGTGTCCGACTACATCGGGTTAACGGCCGATGTAGATGCTCTGAGAAGTGAGGAACCCCTTGACTACTCGGTGTGCAAGCTTGACCTCTGGCCAGAGCTGGCACAATTTTCCATGGAACTCTTGGCTTGCCTCTCGTTGAGTGTCCTGTCCGAAAGGAAGTTCAGCACAGCAGGGGGGATCATGACCGATAAGCTCACTCGCTTAGCTCACGACAGTGTGGACTACCTCACATTTTTAAAAATTAATAAGGCATGCATCTCAGAGGAATTTAACACCTGTGATGACCACGTGTAATTGAATTTCCTCATGCCAGCCCACACATATCCGCCACCACCCAGAACAAAAAAAAGGTACTTGCCTTATGTATATACAGCGGCATAAAATGCCTAATTTTTGGGGCCTGTACTGGCCGACAGTTACATATTTATCCTGTGACCAACTAATTGACCTCCAGCCACAGAATCCAAAGTTCTGTGCTGTCAGGTGAATGCCTATTGGCTAATTTTTGGGGCCTCTACTGGCCGACAGTTACATTTTTATCCTTCGACTGCCTAATGTATCTCTAGCCACAGAATCCAAAGTTCTTTGCTGTCAGGTGAATGCCTATTGCCTAATTTTTGGGGTCTGCACTGGCCGACAGTTACATTTTTAATCTCTAGCCACATAATCACACCCCTGTCTCACTCCCCTGCCTCTCATTATGGTGGCGTATGAACCGCATTCACCATAAGGACCTTTTAATGTCACAGGGTCATGTGACTGTGCCCCCACCTCATTTTGTGCCCCTCACCCCGTACTGTGCCCCCTTATACCCTGCATTGTGCCCTCTTACCACACCCTGTGCAGTGCCCCTAGTCATTCCCTGTACTGTGCCCTCTTATACCCTTTTATCCGGTCACGGTATGGCGGTGTTATCCGGTCACTGTACAGAGGTGTTATCCGGTCAATGTATGGCGGTGGTATCCAATAACTGGATGGCCATAACTGTATCCCTTTCCCTGCCCACGCCATCCTTTTTTAGACCTGGCATGAGTGGGAAAAATATGCAGATTGCGGTGCTAAGGATCTTTGTGCCACAATCTATGTCAGAAATACGCCTACATAGACGTATTTCTATATAATATATGACCACCTAATTATTCAGGGGTAGTGCTAATATCTTTATATTATACTGTATATATAGTGTATTATACTGTGCCTTGTATTTCCCAGTAGAAAATGATCCTTGAGAAACACAGTCCTCATCCCTGACCACAAGGACAAGGTAACGCTCTGTCGGAACATGGCGGCCTCCCCTCTCCGCCACACTGCTCCGCTGTGTACTGGGTTCACATGCTATTTTTGCCATCCATTTAATGCATACCAAAAATATATGCGTTAACAGATGCCTCAGACTGATGCCGTACAGTGGTGTCCGTTCACCATACAGTTCCATGGTAGAAAAAAAAATTACTTTAACGTATGCATTTTTTTAATAGACTCTGCAGGATACAAAAACGTGGAGTGCTGCACATTTGTATACAACAAACCGATAGGAAATAAATTCTTTCTAGGCTCCAGCAGGGCACATTTTTGAGAGTTTCCCTTTAAGACGCATAAAAATGGCCCCTGATTAAAATTCATATTTTTTTGTGGAAATTGTTGCCAATGTTCCCCCTCTGGTATGTCACTGTCCATGTTGTGGGACTATTTGTGTACTTCTAGTAAGTGTTTGCTGGCTGCAAATATGTCCTGAAGGTTTTTCAAGTTCGCCTGCCATTAAAGTGAATGGGGCCTGCCGCGAACGCGCGGTTCGCAAACATTTGATCGCGAAAGCGCGTTCGCATTTGCGAATCGTCCTGGCCGATGTTCGTCCATCACTAGGGACATTTACTAAAGCTACAGAATGGAGGGCATTTACTAAAGTCACAAATTATGGTACACAACATACATACACCATAATTTTGGACTTTTTAAAGGTTCTTGACACTAGTGGGGAAGATGTGTAGAGAAGTGAGGAACCGCACTCTGTTCAAGTAGTATCACCGGTGCCGATCAAGGGCTTATTAGGCCGTATCCAAGTGATAAAAATTTGAGGCACTCAGTCTGGAAGTTTTGCAATTCAAATGTGTTTATTTTTTCATTTTTCTGCATCATCCATATGCCCGTGGTAAATTAAGGAATAACAGATTATTTCTGACCTCCTGTTCACATCCAAATAATCATGTTTGACAAATTATATTCGATTACTATGAATATATGAATTTTCCATTAATTTATACGTATACGTCTCTACCAACCCCTGGACGCCTATCCACTCTGCTGCTATAACTTTATGAAATTTTGCTTGTAAATTATTCATTGTCTTGTTATGTTATATTATTAATTATGTGACTTCATGCTCTGCCATCCATGTAAAAACACTTTAAATATGTATTTAATACTGTTCCAGATAACATGACCACTGATGAAGGTCCACCGTGACCGAAACGTCTGGTCAGAAATAATCTGTTATTCCTTAATTTACCACGGGCATATGGATGATGCAGAAAAATTAAAAAATAAACACATTTGAATTGCAAAACTTCCAGACTGAGTGTCTCAAATTTTTATCACTAGTGGGGAAGAGGCATGGCTTAGTCGGAGGGGGCAGGGGTTAGCATAGACCGCCAGATTTACTACAGATTACACTAGAAACTGTTTTACCTCAAGTGTACACCAGCCCCTAGCTGGCGTAGGTTTGAGTTTCTGGAGGAGCAGAGATGCTACAAAGGCATCTACAGAGGCATCAGCCTCTTGATAAATTAGGCTCTTCTCATGGAAAAAACTTGATAAATCTCTCCCATAGTCCTGAAGCTGGAAAGTCACTTATGTTTTTAAAAGTGCAAAACTGCTTGCACAATATGAGACCTCCAGAAAACAGTGGCATACATTCAATGGAGGCAGACCATAAAACCGCTAGAGGGCCTGGTGCTGAACTCCTTCTTTTCCCTACTGCATTTTCATGCAGCCACCACTAGGGGAAGTTCATTGCAAAGAAGTATTTCAGTTTTCATTGCAGTAAATGGTAACTGTTTTAATGCCTATGCACTAAGCTCCCCTAGTGGTGGCTGCAGGCAGCCAGCTTTGTAATACAAGGAAAGTAGAGTTATTAATGTATTTTTGCTAGTTTCTAGTGTAAATTCATTGAGAAATATGGTCGCCAGAATGGGTACCAAATTTATGAAAAACCTAAATCACTTTTGAATAAAGTGGGTGAGAAGGAGGGTGACTTTTTTTATAACTTTTTTTTTTTTTTCAAATTTCCGCCACTTAAGAAAAAAAAAACACGTACATTTGTGTTGCCTGCAAGTGATTATTGCACCTGTACTGGGAAAATAGGTGGGACAGGGAGCCCATACGAAGTTTTTCTATGGAGTCAGATGAGATCTGTGCATGCACCTGCTCAAAAATTTCCACAATAAGTCTATACTTTTCTTTCTCCCGTATTCAGGTCTCCACACATAGGGCCTATTTCTTCCTATAGCATAAAGCTTCAACAGGATATTTTTTACAGCCTCTGGACCCCAATCCTCTCAGCATTCAGACTCCGTTAATCACTCCATGGAAGCCAAGACAACCAAGGGAGAGAAGGACAAAAAGACTGTAATGTAATGTATCACGCTTTATTACATAGCACTTACAAAATAACATCTTTGTTCGGTCTTCATACACGTTCACACAGTGTGCAGTCTGACATTCAGCATAAACCATTCCTGTCTTCCAAATAAGAGGACTGTTCTTTGTAGTCTAACTTGTTTATTGTTAAAATAGGATTGTTGATTGGCAAAACAGGATTGTTTGGTAAAACAACAAGAATACAAATAACATGTATAAGTATAAAGTATAGCATAGCATGTACTATAAAATTTGCATTGATAGTGAAAACACATGGTAAAATGGCTGCCTATACATAGGATTACATGTCTAGCTAACAGTAGAAACAACTCCCTGAGTAACAATTACAACTGACTGAACAGCTCTGCATAACATATGCCCCTGAAACAAAGGTAGATCTCTCACCAGATATGCTTTTACAAGGATGGTGTCACGGTTTTTGGTTCGCGGATTGGGTTGACAGATTACTGGGAGGGGCTGGAGATGATCCAGCGGTCATGGTCCATATCAGAACCAATGACAAAGTTAGAGGTAGGTGGAGAGTCCTTAAAAATGATTTCAGGGATTTAGGTCAAAAGCTGAGGGCAAGGACCTCAAAGGTAGTATTTTCCGAAATACTGCCTCTACCACGAGCCACACAAGAAAGGCAATGGGAGATTAGGGAGATTAACAAGTGGCTCAAGAACTGGTGTAGGAAGGAGGGGTTTGGGTTCCTGGAGAACTGGGCCGATTTTTCTATCGGCTACAGGCTCTATCGTAGGGACGGGCTGCACCTCAATGGGGAAGGGGCAGCTGTGCTGGGGAGAAAGATGGCTAGAAGGTTGGAGGAGTGTTTAAACTAGGGACTGGGGGGAGGGTAATTACGTTATAGGAGGGGAAGATAGTGCAGATAGAGACCGGGGGCAAGGTAATAAGAATGGGGGAGGAATGGAAGGAGGGACTAGAACAGTTCAGAAGGAAAGGTGTAGGGTAAAAAATATACATAAACCTCTCAAATGTATGTATACTAATGCCAGAAGCCTGACTAATAAAACTGGTGAACTGGAATTAGTGATGTGTGAGGAGGACTATGACATGGTGGGAATAACTGAGACATGGCTGGATGATAGCTATGACTGGGCAGTTAATGTACAAGGTTACAGTCTGTTTAGAAAGGATCGTCAAAACCGGAGAGGGGGAGGGGTCTGCCTTTATATAAAGTCCTGTCTAAAGCCCACAGTCCGAGAAGATATAAGTGAGGGACATGAACATGTGGAGTCACTGTGGGTAGAGATACATGGAGCTAAAAACAACAATAAATTACTAATAGGAGTTTACTATAAACCACCAAATATACCAGAGTCCACAGAAAATCTACTACTAAACGAGATAGACGAGGCGGCAAATCATAATGAGGTGGTTATTATGGGGGACTTCAACTACCCAGATATAGACTGGGAAACTGAAACTTGTATATCTCATAAGGGAAACAGGTTCGTGGCAATAACCAAAGACAATTACCTCTCCCAACTGGTTCAGGACCCGACTAGAGGGACGGCCATACTGGACTTAGTATTAACCAATAGACCTGACAGAACAACAGACGTGCAGGTTGGGGGACACCTGGGAAATAGTGACCATAAAGTAATAACCTTCCAATTATCATTCAAAAGAGCGTTTCTACAGGGAGGAACAAAAATACCAAACTTCAAAAAAGCTAAATTTAGCCAACTAAGAGAGGCCATAGGCCAAACTAACTGGGACAAAGTCCTCACAAATACAGACACAAAATGGGATATCTTTAAAAACATCCTAAAAACTCATTGTGAGAGGTACATACCGTATGGTAATAAAAGGTTAAGGAACAAAAAGAAACCAATGTGGATAAACAGAACTGTAAAGAAAGCAATAAATGACAAAAAGAAAGCATATAAAACACTAAAACAGGAGGGTAGCACGGAAGCACTGAAAAACTATAAGGAAAAAAATAGAACATGTAAAAAACAAATAAAAGCGGCCAAACTAGAGACCGAGAGATTAATTGCCAAAGAGAGTAAAACTAACCCTAAAATGTTCTTCAATTATATAAATGTTAAAAAGTATAAATCTGAAGGTGTTGGCCCTTTAAAGAGTAATGAGGGGGGAGTCGCAGAGAGCGACGAGGAGAAAGCAAAGCTGTTAAATATTTTTTTCTCCAATGTATTCACTGAGGAAAATAAATTGTCAGATGACATGCAGAATGCAAAAATAAATTCCCCATTAAAAGTGTCCTGTCTGACCCAGGAAGAAGTACATCAGCGACTTAAAAAGATTAAAATAGACAAATCGCCAGGACCGGATGACATACACCCCCGTATCCTAAAGGAATTAAGTAATGTCATAGCCAGACCCTTATTTCTGATATTTGCGGACTCTATACTGACAGGGAATGTCCCACAGGATTGGCGCGTGGCATATGTGGTGCCAATATTCAAAAAGGGGCCAAAAACAGAGCCTGGAAACTATAGGCCGGTAAGTTTAACATCTGTTGTGGGTAAACTGTTTGAAGGTTTTCTGAGAGATGCTATATTACAGCATCTCAACAGAAATAAGCAAATAACGCCATATCAGCATGGCTTCGTGAGGGATCGATCATGTCAGACTAATTTAATCAGTTTCTATGAGGAGGTAAGTTCTAGACTTGACAGCGGCGAATCAATGGATGTCGTATATCTGGACTTCTCCAAAGCATTTGACACTGTACCACATAAAAGGTTAGTATATAAAATGAGAATGCTCGGACTGGGAGAAAACATCTGTATGTGGGTGAGTGATAGAAAACAGAGGGTGGTTATTAACGGTACACACTCAGATTGGGTCACTGTCACTAGTGGAGTACCTCAGGGGTCAGTATTGGGCCCTATTCTCTTCAATATATTTATTAATGATCTTGTAGAAGGCTTGCATAGTAAAGTATCAATTTTCGCAGATGACACTAAACTGTGTAAAGTAATTTACACTGATGAGGACAGTATACTACTACAGAGGGATCTGGATAGATTGGAGGCTTGGGCAGATAAGTGGCAGATGAGGTTTAACACTGATAAATGTAAAGTTATGCACATGGGAAGGAAAAATGCAAGTCACCCGTACATACTAAATGGTAAAACACTCGGTAACACTGACATGGAAAAGGATCTAGGAATTTTAATAAACAGCAAACTAAGCAGCAAAAACCAGTGTCAGGCAGCTGCTGCCAAGGCCAACAAGATAATGGGTTGCATCAGAAGGGGCATAGATTCCCGTGATATGAACATAGTCCTACCACTTTACAAATCATTAGTCAGACCACACATGGAGTACTGTGTACAGTTCTGGGCTCCTGTAAACAAGGCAGACATAGCAGAGCTGGAGAGGGTTCAGAGGAGGGCAACTAAAGTAATAACTGGAATGGGGCAACTACAGTACCCTGAAAGATTATCAAAATTAGGGTTATTCACTTTAGAAAAAAGACAACTGAGGGGAGATCTAATTAATATGTATAAATATATCAGGGGTCAGTACAGAGATCTCTCCCATCATCTATTTATCCCCAGGACTATGACTGTGACGAAGGGACATCCTCTGCGTCTGGAGGAAAGAAGGTTTCTACACAAACATAGAAGAGGATTCTTTACGGTAAGAGCAGCGAGACTATGGAACTCTCTGCCTGAGGAGGTGGTGATGGTGAGTACAATAAAGGAATTCAAGAGGGGCCTGGACGTATTTCTGGAGCTTAATAATATTACAGGCTATAGCTACTAGAGAGGGGTCGTTGATCCAGGGAGTTATTCTGATTGCATGATTGGAGTCGGGAAGGAATTTTTTATTCCCCTAAAGTGGAGAAAATTGGCTTCTACCTCACAGGGTTTTTTGCCTTCCTCTGGATCAACTTGCAGGATAACAGGCCGAACTGGATGGACAAATGTCTTTTTTCGGCCTTATGTACTATGTTACTATGTTACTTGCAGTTGCCCATGGCAACGTGTTGCTGTGAGAGCTTGCGATGGCAGTGTCTCAGCCTTCTGGGTGATTGCCGGGACATGGTTGCCACGCATGCTGTTGCCGGTGGTAACATGTGGATTGGTATGCTTGTGTGTGCACTTCCCCTTTAAGTGGCGTCCTTCCCTTGTCTGGTGTTGGAAGGGTTAACTCCCTTCCTAGTGTTTTGTGAACACTGGGTTTATGTGTTTGTGGGTGTGGCTGCTTGGGCTATTTAGTCTCTGCTGGAAGCCTGTAGCTCAGTGGTACTCCAGCCTTGGTGTTGTCACGAGGGTATCAAGAGCCACGTCTGACTCCGTTATACCCGGGGTCAGGAAGTCGCAGCGGGTGGCTGCGCGCTCTATATCTAAAGATCACGTTGTTTTTTAGTGATTGTTTTCTGTGTTTGCCTTGCTATCCTTTTTGTCTCTCTCAGGGATCCGTAGCTTCTCCTCCTTAGCTGTTTCTTGTCTGCCACTCCCTACCTCCTTATATTCTCCCCTCACACTTCTCTAGTTGCCAGTTATAGAGCTTCCTGCCTGGACATCTATACTGACCCACTGGAGTGGTGAATCCTGCTTGTCGTTCCTGAGTGCTACCCTCCGGATCCCTGTTGGGCTTATTGTTGTCTCCTGTTGTCGCCCACCTGGGAATATATTTTAAGTCTGTGTTGTCTGTCCTCCCCTTGGTGTTTTCCCTTAGAGTTAGTGGTGCGGACTAGTGTTCCCATCGCCCTGTTCACTACCTAGGGCTCAGCTCAGGGAAAGCCAGGGCTTTAGGCACGTGATCGGCGTACGGGTGAGGAACCCGTCTAGGGACGTCAGGGCAGCCAGGTGCCAGCCGCCAGGTGAGTCAGGGGTCACCATCTTCCCTCTCACTTGGGCAGGGCCTTCCTCGTTCCCTCCCTCTGTGTCACGTATGTGATAGCCACGCCGACCGTGATAGGTGTGTGCTGGAGTTATGCTCTGTCTGGTTGTTCCATCTGTCCAGTGAGGGCCACCCTTGTAGTCATCAATGTTATTCCGGTGTCTCCTTCCCTTCCTGTCCCTTTGTGTATGGAGTGGGTTTTGATCAGGGTGTTGGTGTGTCTATTTTTGGTGTTGCATGTCTGGTAGTGTTTGGTGTCCAACATATTTTTAAGACATTCCCCTGTCTCACATTTATTGCAGCTATGAGTGTCCTGGGTCCCTGTGTGGTTCGTGGTGTGTGCTGTGTCCTTTGGTGTTGGTGTTGGTGTGTCTGTGGCAGGTAAGTGTGTTACTGGTTTCACTTACCTGCCATCTCCATATGCTGTATGTGTTCCCCTCTCCTTGCAGCTAGGCCTTTAGAGACTCCTGTTCCTCTGTGTTGTGGAGGAACAGGTCGTCTTTACACTGCTCCTAGTCCAGGGATTTCTTGAGGGTTAGTAGGGCCCCAAGGTTCCGGAGTATGAGCCCTCCTACCATCTGGGCTGGCTCATACAGTTAGGAGCTAGGGAGAGGATTAGGGATGCAATAGGAGGTGACCTGCTCCCTCGTCCCGGCGTCCTGGCCTAGCAGCTACCCTTTATCCCTTTTGACACCGCATGGTGGGGGGTTTCCCCCACTCCCCGCCGTGACAGATGGTGGAGTTTGAGAAGGAGATATGCAGAAGGACAGCTCTGCTGATGTGTCCTGGAGACTGGAGGCTTCTCTTACCCAGGATGCTTTGCACTCCCACAATGCTGCAGTCTTTGTAACAAGAAAATCTAAATATAACACAATATAACACTGCTAGGTGGTGCTATAACCACATTAATCACTACAGAAATACCAAAACTCTGGCAGATGTGAACTAGAATCATTTTCTAACCCTGCTGGGCAGAACATTGTTGTTCAAATAGGCATCTGTAGAACAGACTTGGACCTGTGCACAGATTCTCCTACCTGAGCTGTGGATCTCTGCAGCATCTCCAGAGTGACCTCAGAAGTCAAGTGTTCCGCTTGTTGTGTTTTGTATTCCCCCCCACCTTTGTTGTTTACTAGGCCTCAGCGAGACACTGGTTCCTTCACCAGGGAAGGAGCAGGTTGTCTCTGCCCTGTCATTACAATTAGGGCATCTGAGGGCCACCAGGGTTTTCTAGGTTACTGTGTATGGGCATCTCTACCATCGAGAGGTGCCCATACGGATAGGAGTTAGGGCCAGGAGCAGGGTTTTATAGGTTGTGATCCTTTTCCTTCCCTAGCGGTGAGGCCTAGTGTCTATTCCCTTCCATCTTGTTGTCTTTTGGTGTTCTCCCCTACTACATCCGTGCCAATATCGCCAATTTTGTTCTGATCTGTGCAGCTACGGATACTATGACTGCACTGGTCAAACAGCGGAAAAATTTGACTTTGGAGGTAGCAGACCTCCGTGCGATGGTTTTGCAGATTCAAAGTCCACAGGCTGCTGGTTCCAGGTCTGCCCTGAACCGAAGGTAGCTCTCCCGGACAGGTTTTCCGGGGGTAGTGACAATTTCATCCGGTTCAGGGAGTCATGTAAGTTATACTTTAGGCTGCGTCCATACTCTTCTGGGGATGAGTGTCAACGTGTGGGTATGATTATTTCATTGCTTAAAGAGGACGCCCAATCTTGGGCTTTTTCTCTGCCGACCGGATCACCGTCCCTCCGGTCGGTAGATGAATTCTTTAGAACCTTGGGTCTTATCTATGATGACCCAGATCGGATCTCTCAGGTCGAAACCAAGTTACGGGGTTTGCGGCAGGGAGAACGATCTGCGGAGACCTATTGCTCTGAATTTAGGAGATGGGCTATGGATACAGAGTGGAACGATTCTGCTCTCCATAGCCAATTATGCCAGGGTATCTCTGAGAGACTGCAGGGCGCATTGGCTGTTCATGAAAATCCTGTCTCATTGGAAGCAGCTATGTCTCTTTCTGTACGTCTTGATAGACACCTGAGGGAGAGATCTAGGGGTCCTCACCTTCAGGACTTACTGTCCAATAAGGGTACTGCTTCCTTTGACACTTATGGTGGAGAGACTCGGGTGGTTGTGCCTTGTGATGAGCCTATGCAGTTAGGAGGAGCTACTCCTGGAACTACTGGCAAAAGCTTGGGTCATGTGAAAGGAGTCTGCTTTTGTTGTGGCAAGAAGTACTTGCAGCATCAAGGTGTAAACAAAAAGGAAAAAACGTTTAATCCCCAAATTACTATTGGTAGTATGGGTGGAGAGCTAGAAAACCTACTTTTGTCTTTTACTGGTAGTACCCGTTTTCTCCTGTCTGCCGAGGTGGCGCTAGAGTCCAAAACTGTGAAAATCAAAGCATTTATTGACAGTGGGGCAGGAGTTAACTTGATTGATGGACAGTTTGTACGCATTCACGGGTTGACTACTAATGCATTAGAGAATAGTATTTCTGTCTTTGCAATTGACTCAGCACCTCTCGCCCAAAAATGCCTGTAGCAGGTAGTGAATGACATTTATTTAAGAGTGGGTGATTTGCATCAGGAATCTATCTCCTGTTATGTGTTGGAGGGTCTGCCTGCTCCGTTGGTGTTGGGCTTACCATGGTTAAGCAAACATAACCCTAACATTGACTGGCAAGCGAGACAGATTCTCGATTGGAGTGATTTTTGCATGGACAACTGTCTTAATGCATCGTTCTCTATGGTTACCACTAAAACTGTACCCTCGTTCATTTCTGAATTTTCTGATGTATTTTCTGAGAGTGGTAATCAGGAGTTGCCTCCACACCGGGAGTATGACTGTCCCGTCAATCTTATTCCCGGAGCTAAATTGCCCAAATCTCAGTTGTATAATCTTTCGGAACCTGAAAGAAAGGCTATGCGAGAGTATATCACCGAGAGTGTGGCAAAGGGACATATTAGACCATCCAAGTCCCCAGTGGCTGCTGGATTTTTCTTTGTAAAGAAAAAGGATGGTACCCTGAGACCATGTCTGGACTTCCGTGAGCTCAATCGTATTACCGTCCGTGATCCTTACCCCCTTCCTTTGATTCTGGATTTGTTTAGTCAGATTGTCGGTGCCAAGGTGTTCTCTAAATTTGATCTGAGGGGGGCATATAATCTGGTAAGGATCAAGGAGGGGGATGAGTGGAAGACCGCATTTAATACCCCTGAGGGTCATTTTGAAAACCTGGTCATGCCCTTTGGGTTAACCAATGGTCCTGCGGTTTTTCAACACTTTGTCAATTAAATCTTTCATCATCTGGTGGGGAGGTTTGTCGTTGTATACCTTGATGACATACTAATTTATTCGCCTAATATGGAGACTCGTCAGGATCATGTGAGACAGGTATTACACATCCTAAGAGAGAATAAGTTGTATGCTAAGGCTACTTTCACACTAGCGTTCGGAGCGGATCTGTCTGATGTTTCATCAGACGGATCCGCTCCGATAATGCAGACGTTTGCATCCGTTCAGAACGGATCCGTCTGCATTATTACTTAGAAAATTTTCTAAGTCTGAAAGTAGCCTGAGTGGATCCGTTCAGACTTTACATTGAAAGTCAATGGGGAACGGATCCGCTTGAAGATTGAGCCATATAGTGTCATCTTCAAGCGGATCCGTCCCCATTGACTTACATTGTAAGTGTGGACGGATCCGCTCACCTCCGCACAGCCAGGCGGACACCCGAACGCTGCAAGCAGCGTTCAGGTGTCCGCTCACTGAGCGGAGCGGAGACTGAACGCTGGCAGGCGGATGCATTCTCAGTGGATCCGCCTCCACTGAGAATGCATTGGGGCCAGACGGATGCGTTCGGGGCCGCTCGTGAGCCCCTTCAAACGGTGCGCACGAGCGGACACCCGAACGCTAGTGTGAAAGTAGCCTAAGATGGAAAAGTGTGTATTTGCTGTACAGGAAGTGCAATTTCTGGGTTACCTGCTCTCATCCTCAGGTTTTCGTATGGATCCCGAGAAGGTCCGTGCCATGTTGGACTGGGATCGACCCGGAAATCTGAAAGCGCTTATGCGTTTTTTTGGGGTTTACCAACTACTACCGTAAATTTATCTTGAACTATTCATAGGTGGTTAAACCTTTAACAGACATGACTAGGAAGGACGCTGATATTTCTATCTGGTCTGATGCGGCATTACAAGCCTTTTCTGCTGTGAAAGAATGTTTTGCTTCGGCCCCTATTCTGGTGCAACCGGATGTGTCTCAGCCATTTATTGTTGAGGTTGACGCGTTGGGGTAGGAGCAATATTGTCGCAGGGTCCTTCACCCAGTAAATGGCGGCCATTTTTTTCTAAAAAACTCTCGACTGCTGAAAGGAATTATGATGTGGGGAATAGGGAATTGCTGGCCATTAAGTTGGCATTCGAAGAATGGCGGCATTGGTTGGAAGGAGCAATTCATCCTATTACGGTAATTACAGATCACAAGAATCTGGCCTACTTGGAGTCGGCTAAGCGACTGAACCCAAGGCAGGCCAGAAAGTCATTATTTTTCACCAGATTTAACTTCATCGTCACTTATCGCCCTGGGGTTAAGAACGTCAAGGCGGATGCTTTGTCACATAGCTTTCCTGGGGCGGGGGGGGGTGAGTCTAATGACACTAGTCCCATTTTATCTGAAGGGGTAGTTATATCCGCTATTTATCCTGATCCCTGGGAGCAGATCGACTGTCGATCTCATCTCTCACAGATTCTGGTGGCCAAGGTTGCGTAAGTGTATTGAGGACTATGTGTCAGCCTGTGCACGTGCTAAGGTGACACATACTCGGCCTTCCGGATCTCTGCTTCCATTGCCCATCCCGTCCAGACCTTGGTCCATTTGTCCATGGATTTTATCACAGATTTACCGAATTCTTCGGGAAAGACCGTGATTCTGGTGGTTGTCGATCGTTTTAGTAAAATGGCACACTTTATTGCATTACCTAGTCTACCCAATGCTAAAACTCTTGCGCAGGTGTTTGTCGACAACATCGTGAAACTACATGGCATTCCCTTTGATGTGGTGTCCGATAGAGGGACTCAGTTTATTTCCAGATTCTGGAGAGCGTTCTGTACTTGTCTGGGTGTACAATTGTCCTTTTCTTCCGCTTTATATCCTCAGTCGAATGGACAGACGGAGCGCACTAATCAGAATCTGGAGACTTTCTTGAGATGTTTTGTTTCAGAGAATCAGGAACAGTGGTCTTCATTTTTGTCGTTAGCTGAGTTTGCTATAAATAACCGTAGACAGGAATCCACTGATAAGTCGCCGTTTTTTGGGGCATACGGGTTCCATCCACAGTTTGGTAAATTTTCTGGTGCTCATAATTCGGGCATTCCTGAGGAGGAACGATTTTCCTCTTCTTTGTCTTCTATTTGGCGGAAAATAACCTGGAAAATATGGGCAACAGGTATAAGCGTGCGGCTGACAGGAGACGGCTGACAGGTCCGGACCTGAGAGTGGGTGATTCTGTCTGGCTGTCTACAATAAACATTAAACTTAAGGTACCTTCTTGGAAGTTGGGACCAAGATTTATTGGTCCATATAAGATCACTGCCATTGTTAACCCTGTAGCCTTCCGTCTTGAACTTCTTCAGGCATTGAAAATGGTGAGAGCATTCCACAGAGCTCATCCTGATAAGGTCGGTCCTGGGTGCCCGGAGGTCACCCATAGAAGGGGGGGTACTGTCACACCGGTGATAGGTTTGAGAATGTCTGAAAGATTATCTGCACATTAGTGATCTGACAGCCTCTTTTGGTTTCCCTTTGTCTGTGTGTTGCTGGTATGTCCACACCTCCTGTTCAGGTGTGGATCATGTGACCTTTACCTCCCCCTATTTAGTCTGACTTTACCCATCACTCCTTGCTCTGGATAGCTTCATTTGGTTTTTGGAAGAGCTGGAGTGTGGTTCTTGGTGAAGTCCTGTTCGTCCATCATCCATCAGCCTCAGAAGTTAAGTGTTCCGCTTGTTGTGTTTTGTATTCTCCCCCACCTTTGTTGTTTACTAGGCCTCAGCGAGACACTGGTTCCTTCACCAGGGAATGAGCGGGTTGTCTCTGCCCTGTCATTACCATTAGGGCATCTGAGGGCCACCAGGGTTTTCTAGGTTCCTGTGTATGGGCATCTCTACCATTGAGAGGTGCCCATACGGATAGGAGTTAGGGCAAGGAGCAAGGTTTTATAGGTGGTGACCTTTTCCTTCCCTAGCGGTGAGGCTGAGTGTCTTTTCCCTTCCATCTTGTTGTCTTTTGGTGTTCTCCCCTACTACATCTGTGACATTGGGCTTCTTGTTTGCTTCTCTAATTAGTGCTCTCCTAATAATTGCTGAAGGCTGGAATACCCCTTTAAGGCCTCTTTCACACGAGCTTGACGGATTGGTTCTGGATGCGTTCAGGAAGTATTACTTTACTGAGAGAGTAGTGGATGCAGGGAATAGCCTTCCTGCAGAAGTGGTAGGTGCAAATACAGTGAAGGAGTTTAGGCATGCATGGGATAGGCATAAGGCCATCCTTCATATAAGATAGGGCCAGGGGCTATTCATAGTATTCAGTATATTGGGCAGACTAGATGGGCCAAATGATTCTTATCTGCCGAAACATTCTATGTTTCTATGTTCAGGGAAACTCGCACTATTTTGCAAGCAAGTTCAGTCAGTTTTGTCTGCAATTGCGTTCAGTTGTTGTTTTTTCCGCGCGGGTGCAATGCGGTTTGATGCGTTTTTCATGCGCGTGATAAAAAACTGAAGGTTTATAAACAACATCCTCTAGCAAACCATCAGTGAAAAATGCATTGCATCCGCACTTGCTTCCGGATGCACTGCGTTTTTCACTGAAGCCCCATCCACTTCTATTGGGTCAGGGCTGAGTGAAAAACGCTGAATATAGAACATGCTGCGTTTTTCACGCAATGCAGAATGCGTGAAAAAAAACGTTCATGTGCACAGACCCATTGAAATGAATGGGTCAGTATTCAGTGCGGGTGCTATGTGTTCACGTCATGCATTGCACCTGCGCGGAAAACTTGCTTGTGTGAAAGGGGCCTAAGAGAAGCTGAAAAACCCTAGATCTGTGATGGCTAACCTCCGGTACTCCAGCTGTGGTAAAACTACGACACCCAAGATCTACACTTGCTTGGCTGTTCTCAGAACTCCATGGAAATTAATGGAGCATGCTGAGAGTCGTAGTTTCACCACAGCTGGAGTGCCGGAGGTTAGCCATCACTGACCTAGGTAAAGCAAGAGGTAGAAACTTTTAGAATTCATTATAAAAAGTATATTGTTAAAGGCTGAACAAATTTTTTTTTCTAAAATAAATAGAGAAATATTATACATCTCTCTACATATAATCCACTCGCCATCATCATTATCAGTATCATCAAATACACGGTGGGCTACTTCAATAGCGATTATACTGTTGCCAGATTTCCTTTAAAAGGGCTGTGTCATGAAGCATATTCTACATTTTTCAAAGCAGCCCCTGGATCTGAATACTTCTGTAATTGCATGTAATTAAAAATTGAGTATAGCCACTGAGTTATTCAATTAAATGTATCCGTATAGCGCCACCTGCTGTGGGTTCTTTATTTTTTGTCCGTCTCACTGAGCTGGTCGACTGTGCTCGGTTTAAAACTTAAACTGCCACCAGCCATATGTTCCTGTTAGAAGCTCTGGCAGTTAGCGGTAGAAAGGACACGCCCCCTGAGCGCCCAGTCTGAAGATAAATTAGCACAGCAATTGGAGTAGTGAATGTGGAGATCTCTGTATCCATGTAAGTTATGGGGCTGGTTCTAGCTTTGTTAGAAAGATATTGTCATGTACTATATGATGTCTGGTTTTATTTTTTACATCATGATGGGATAACCTCTCCAGGTGAAACGTACGTCGAGGTGCAGCTTTTGGTCACACACACCCTGGGTCCAGCATATCATGGGTAATATATGTTATGTTGCTATGCTCAGTTAACTGTCATTTTTTATCATTGTCCACACTTGGCACACTTGCCTCTGCTTGTATTTACAGCTCACAGGCTATTTGCATATTTCATGCGGCTATCCTTGGCCCCTGGGCGGGCTTGTCTGCCATGTGTGGTCTTATCGTGCATTTTGTTTATTTACTTTTTTCTTTGCATGCAGCATACATATGAGTACAGGTCCTTTTAAAAAAATTAGCATATTGTGATAAAGTTCATTATTTTCTGTAATGTACTGATAAACATTAGACTTTCATATATTTTAGATTCATTACACACAACTGAAGTAGTTCAAGCCTTTTCTTGTTTTAATATTGATGATTTTGGCATACAGCTCATGAAAACCCAAAATTCCTATCTCAAAAAATTAGCATATTTCATCCGACCAATAAAAGAAAAGTGTTTTTAATACAAAAAAAGTCAACCTTCAAATAATTAAGTTCAGTTATGCACTCAATACTTGGTCGGGAATCCTTTTGCAGAAATGACTGCTTCAATGCGGCAATGTGGCATGGAGGCAATCCGCCTGTGGCACTGCTGAGGTGTTATGGAGGCCCAGGATGCTTCGATAGCGGCCTTAAGCTCATCCAGAGTGTTGGGTCTTGCGTCTCTCAACTTTCTCTTCCCAATATCCCACAGATTCTCTATGGGGTTCAGGTCAGGAGAGTTGGCAGGCCAATTGAGCACAGTAATACCATGGTCAGTAAACCATTTACCAGTGGTTTTGGCACTGTGAGCAGGTGTCAGGTCGTGCTGAAAAATTAAATCTTCATCTCCATAAAGCTTTTCAGCAGATGGAAGCATGAAGTGCTCCAAAATCTCCTGATAGCTAGCTGCATTGACCCTGCCCTTGATAAAACACAGTGGACCAACACCAGCAGCTGACATGGCACCCCAGACCATCACTGACTGTGGGTACTTGACACTGGACTTCAGGCATTTTGGCATTTCCCTCTCCCCAGTCTTCCTCCAGACTCTGGCATCTTGATTTCCGAATGACGAGCAACAGTCCAGTGCTGCTTCTCTGTAGCCCAGGTCAGGCGCTTCTGCCGCTGTTTCTGGTTCAAAAGTGGCTTGACCTGGGGAATGCGGCACCTGTAGCCAATTTCCTGCACACGCCTGTACACGGTGGCTCTGGATGTTTCTACTCCAGACTCAGTCCACTGCTTCCGCAGGTCCCCCAAGGTCTGGAATCGGTCCTTCTCCACAATCTTCCTCAGGGTCCGGTCACCTCTTCTCGTTGTGCAGCGTTTTCTGCCACACTTTTTCCTTCCCACAGACTTCCCACTGAGATGCCTTGATACAGCACTCTGGGAACAGCCTATTCGTTCAGAAATTTCTTTCTGTGTATTACCCTCTTGCTTGAGGGTGTCAATGATGGCCTTCTGGACAGCAGTCAGGTCGGCAGTCGTACCCATGATTGCAGTTTTGAGTAATGAACCAGGCTGGGAGTTTTTAAAAGCCTCAGGAATCTTTTGCAGGTTTTTAGAGTTAATTAGTTGATTCAGATGATTAGGTTAATAGCTCGTTTAGAGAACCTTTTCATGATATGCTAATTTTTTGAGATAGGAATTTTGGGTTTTCATGAGCTCTATGCCAAAATCATCAATATTAAAACAAGAAAAGGCTTGAACTACTTCAGTTGTGTGTAATGAATCTAAAATATATGAAAGTCTAATGTTTATCAGTACATTACAGAAAATAATGAACTTTATCACAATATGCAAATTTTTTGAAAAGGACCTGTATATGTTACGTTGAGTGAACCTACAGTTCTCACATATTTTATGCTGGTGTATGCCCAGGACTGTGACCTCTTTTTCCTTGCCAGCTGGGTGTTTGGAAGGGAGGTTGTATATGACCTCCTTATATGAGGTCTCCCCCTCTCCTGTACCCTTGTGCCTTATGTCTTATATATTGTCTGTTATTTGATCATGTCTTAATAAATTACATATATTTTATATGTGCGTCTCTCCCATCTCTCTTTGGGGTTATTGTTTCTGTTCTTGCGTTGGCTTAGTATATTATGCTAGACCCCAGTGTTATCTACACATTATATGCAAGTTTTTTTCTTATAGGTTGGGATAACCCCTTTAACAGCATTTATAAAGCATTAAGAAAATTGCTTTACGGCAGCCCCATGGGCCATAGACACAATGGTCAGGAAGGGACCTCACTGACTTCTATGGGAGAGTTCCCTAGACATGCTCTGTGACCTGTGCAGAGGTCATTGCACAAGGAAAGAATAGATAAGCTCTGACAATCAGCTATTGTGAATGGTGGATCCTGTCTTATCTATTCACAGATGTGATATCATTACAGGCAGTAATAGAATTACAGATAAGCAGATAACTGGAGTAAAGTGATCTGTACAGACCAAGAAGTGGCGCCAATTATTAGGCTTAGTGGCCAGTGCAAAAATTACTGGATTTTCTGTTTCAGACAACAAATTGCAAGACCGGAAAACACAGGCACCAGCCATGTGCACCGCACATCACGGTGCGAACCTATTTGCTTTAATGGGTGCGTGATCTGCAAGATGTGGAAAAAGGTAGGACAGGGGCTTCAGTGTGTTTCCGAAGGTTTCTGGGTCTGTGCCTCTGCACCACAAAAGATAGAACCTGTCCTTGGACTCATTAAAGTAAATGGGTCCATACCATGAAGCGTGGTGCACATGCCTGGTGCCAGTGTTTTGTGGACCTGTGGTTTGCAGTCTGCAAAATGGCCACAGAGTCCCCAAGGTCATGTGTACGAGGCCTTAACCCCTTAAGGACTTAGGACGTACCGGTACGCCATATTTGCTGAGTCCTTAAGGACCCAGGGCGTACTGGTACGTCCTAACTTTAAAACTACATTGCGGCAGGGGTTAATCGGAACAGGATGTCCGCTGAAATCATTCAGCGGGCATCCCGTCACAACGCCGGGGGGTGTCATGTGACCCCCCCCCCCCCCCCCTCGGCGATCGCCGCAAACCTCAGGTCCATTCAGACCTGCGGTTTGCGGTTTTACCTTATCCGGCGGGCGGCGGTGCCATCGGGTCCCCATGCGGCTGTAGGGGGGACCCGATGGCATGGAAGGCAGCGCGATGCCTTCCTTAGGCATCTGCGATGCCATCCGGTGACGAGCCTGTGAGATCCAGCCCCCTGGATCTCACAGGCCGGAAGCTGTATGAGTAATACACACAGTATTACTCATACAGCCAATGCATTCCAATACAAAAGTATTGGAATGCATTGTAAAAGGGATTAGACCCCCAAAAGTTGAAGTCCCAAAGAAAAAATAAACTAAAAAAAATAATTGAAAAAATAAAGTTTTCCCCCCAAAAAATTAAAAGTTTCAAGTAAAAATAAACAAAAACGTCATTTTCCCCAAATAAAGTTAAAAAAAATAGGTAAATAATAGGGAAAAAAAAAAAGTTGACATATTAGGTATCGCCGTGTCCGTATCGACCGGCTCTATAAAAATATCACATGATCTAACCCCTCAGATGAACACTGTAAAAAATTTCAAATAAAAACTGTGCTAAATAAACCATTTTTTGTCACCTTACATCACAAAAAGTGTAATAGCAAGCGATCAAAAAGTCACACGCACCCCAAAATAGTGCCAATAAAACCGTCATCTCATCCCGCAAAAATCATACCCTACCCAAGGTAATCGCCCAAAAACGGAAAAAATTATGGCTCTCAGACTACAGAAACACTAAAACATGATTTTTTTTGTTTAAAAAAAGAAATCATTGTGTAAAACTTGCATAAATAAAAAAATATATACATAAGTATCGCCGCATCCGTGACGACCTGGTCTATAAAAATATCACATGATCTAACCTGTCAGATGAATGTTGTAAATAACAAAAAATAAAAACGGTGCCAAAACAGCTATTTCTTGTTACCTTGCCTCACAAAAAGTGTAATATAGAGCAACCAAAAATCATATGTACCCTAAACTAGTACCAACAATACTGCCACCCTGTCCCGTAGTTTCCAAAATGGGGTCACTTTTTGGAGTTTCTACTCTAGGGGTGCATCAGGGGGGCTTCAAATGGGACATGGTGTCAAAAAAACCAGTCCAGCAAAACCTGCCTTCCGAAAACCGTATGGCATTCCTTCCCTTCTGCGCCCTGCCGTGTGCCCGTACAGCGGTTTACGGCCACATATGGGGTGTTTCTGTAAACTACAGAATCAGGGCCATAAATATTAAGTTTGGTTTGGCTGTTAACCCTTGCTTTGTAACTGGAAAAAATATTAAAATGGAAAATCTGCCAAAAAAGTTACATTTTTAAATTGTATCTCTATTTTCCATGAATTCTTGTGGAACACCTAAAGGGTTAACAAAGTTTGTAAAATTAGTTTTGAATACATTGATGGGTGTAGTTTATAGAATTGGGTCATTTTTGGGTGGTTTCTATTATGTAAGCCTCGCAAAGTGACTTCAGACCTGAACTGGTCCCTAAAAATTGGGTTTTTGAAAATTTCTGAAAAATTTCAAGATTTGCTTCTAAACTTCTAAGCCTTGTAACATCCCCAAAAAATAAAATATCATTCCCAAAATAATCCAAAACATGAAGTAGACATAAGGGGAATGTAAAGTAATAAGTATTTTTGTAGGTATTATTATGTATTATAGAAGTAGAGAAATTTAAACTTGGAAATGTGCAATTTTTTTAAATTTTTTTTGGTAAATTTGGTATTTTTTTTATAAATAAAAATTATTTTTTTTAACTTCATTTTACCAGTGTCATGAAGTGACGAAAAAACAATCTCAGAATGGCCTGGATAAGTCAAAGCGTTTTAAGGTTATCAGCACGTTGGTTATTTAATATGATCGAAGAAAGATATCTGGACCCATTACAATATATTAATCTCATAGATTGTAAGCTCTTGCAAGCAGGGCCCTGACCATGGGCGTCCGCAGAAATTTTTCCAGGGGGGGGGGGCATCATTTTATTGACATCCATGCTCTGCTTGTTTCTGAGAATGTAATGAAGGGGAGGGGCATATTCATTATAACAAAGTATAATAACGCATGAGCTGTGCAGTGACGGATCCAAAGCCTGGTCTAGGGAGGGGCACTTCCAGATTATTTTCTGTCCGCCGCCACAAAACAATGATGCTTATAGAACAGACTACACAGTGTAGCGGTATACTGTATATTGTGTGGCACAGTGTAGGCTATATGTGTATAACATAAACATATTTCACATGAAAACCTACATTTACTTGTCTTGGCCCTTTGGGATCTCGGACACCACTTCAACACTTGGCTGGGGGCTCGGTGGAGCTGATGTTGTGTTTCATCGTAATGAGAAAGATTTCATAATAAGGATTTGGAGAAAGGGCAGAGGGATAGCAGAGCAGGGAGAGGCTGGTGCTGCTACTAGGGGGTCATACCATGTGGCAGTAATAAAGCCCACAATAATGCCCCCCAGTAGAAATAATTCTCCTTATAATGTGACAGTGCAATAAATACCCCCTTGTAATGCCCCCAGTTGAGCTAATGTCCCCATAGTGCTCCATAATGTGCCAGTATAAAATACCCCTATATAGTGCCCCCAGTAAATGCCTCCATAGTGCTCCTCTCCCCCCTTCCTCCTAGTGCCCCCCATAATGTACCAGTATAAAATGCCCCAGTAGATGCCCTCAGTGTCCCCCATAATTTGCAAGTATAAAATACCCCTTCTTAGTGCCCCCGTAGATGACCCCATAGTACTCCTCTCCCCCCTTCCTCATAGTACCCACCATAATGTGTCCCAGTATAAAATTCTACTGTACAGAGCCCCCCATATTAAACACCCCTTCTTTGTGGCCTCAGTAGATGCCCCTATAGTGCCCCAAATAATGTGCCAGTAATGACAGCCCCCCATTATGTGCCAGTAATGACAGCCCCCATTATGTGCCAGTAATGACAGCCCCCATTATGTGCCAGTAATGACAGCCCCCCATTATGTGCCAGTAATGACAGCCCCCCATTATGTGCCAGTAATGACAGCCCCCCATTATGTGCCAGTAATGACAGCCCCCCTATTATGTGCCAGTAGCCAGAGCCCCCCATTATGTGCCAGTAGCCAGAGCCCCCCATTATGTGCCAGTAGCCAGAGCTCCCCATTATGTGCTAGTAGCTAGAGACCCCCATTATGTGCTAGTAGCTAGAGACCCCCATTATGTGCCAGTAGCCAGAGACCCCCATTATGTGCCAGTAGTCAGAGACCCCTATTATGTGCCAGTAGCCAGAGACCCCCATTATGTGCCAGTAGCCACCAGTATTGTAGACAAAAAAAAATAAACACTTATACTTACCTCCTTGGCAGCGATGCGATGCAGGCCTCTTCCGGCCTGTGTCCCACGCTGTACGGCTCAGGCGGCGCGATGTCATCATCGCGCCGCCTGCGCCGGCCTCTGATAGGCTGCCAGCCTAGTGCCTGCAGCCTATCAGAGGAAGGGAAAGGGACACGCCTCTCCCTCCCCTGCCTCAGCACAGTCATCTATATCGCTGTCCTGAGGATGGCGATACTGATGACTATGGAGATGAACGCTTCCACAATGGAAGCGTTCATCTCCCTGTGCCCCTGTGCCCCCCCCCCCACTTCTGAGCAGCAATCTTTCCAGTGGGGGGCACTTGCTCCCCCTTGCCCCCTCCTGCGGACGCCCATGTCGGGGGGGGGCAATCTTTCCAGGGGGGGGCACTTGCCCCCCCTTGCCCCCTCCTGCGGACGCCCATGGCCCTGACTTCTAGTGTTTCAGTTGCATATTAGCCAGTTAGTTTTGTTTCGTACATGAACCCTATGAATTTGTACAGCGCTGCGTAATATGGTGGCGCTATATAAATAAATTTTATTATTATTATATTATTTCTGATGAAGCATGGTTCTATCTAAACCGGCATGTTAATTCACAAAACAGTACGTAGCGGCACACAGAAAATTCACAAGAGCTGCACCAACAGCCACTTCATAATCCCAAAAAATCTGCATTTGGTGCGCATTGCGGGTCCAATATTCATTGAAGAAAGTGTCAAGAGAGCTGTGTCCATGGACATCTTCCAGCAATTGTACATACGGTTAACTGATTATGAGTGTACCGTTTCATTCAGCAAGATGGGGTGACATGTTGCATGCATCCCTGTGCCGTGTGGATGTGGCATTCACAGAAGAACATATGGTGAGCAACGGGTTGTGGCCTGCACGGTCAGCAGACCTAATGAGGTGTGACTTTTATCTGTGGGGTTACCTGAAGGGTTAATGAAATTCATCCTCAGATACTGTCTGAATTGAAAGAGCAAATTGTAGTTTCTGTCTGGAATACAGAATATGTTGCATTCCTAATATATGTTGCATGTGGAATCATCCCGAAACGCGTCTGGAATATCGGACACTCTGGTGAAACCTCCGCAACAGCTAATCTGTGCATGGCCATGCTAGACTTTATGTTTTTATGAACCGAATCCAAGCTGTTCCAGCAAACAAATCGACGAACTAAGCGCAGTGATTTAGCTTACCGGACGGGAGTCCCGCTCTTGCTATCACGAGATTGGATTGTCGATCAGCACGAATAGCGAGGGAGTATTGGCGTCCTCTCTTCATCGGCTGTACACAGCTAGGAATAGGATTTCAGAATCATATGTGGAAGGAGGTAAGGGTCTTCTCCTCTCTTATATTATATGGTCTGTAAGAAAAGACACTAACTGGGACAGCTTTTGTGACAACTACTGCTAACTACAGAAGGTTTAAGCACATATTGATGTGTATTGGACCGCAACATAATTCACTTTGATATTGAGACTTTATTTTCACTTCATTCATTTTTTCACGGACACAAAAGGGATTCATTTTCATTTTTATTTTTGTTTTTATCACTATTCGTTTGGACACAAACCACTGAACACTTTTTCACCTCCACTAATCTTTGTGGTCCTCATTACACGCCATCCTTGGACATCGATTGAGTACCTGCGCTATTTGTCGCTATTATATTTTCTTTATAGTTCCTCCATATTGCCTTAATCCTTTGTGCAATAGCTGCTAATTTATTGTTATATTATTACTGTTTAACAGTTGCTGCTGTTTATTGCTACAAGTGATATTATTATAGATACTATTGTGGTTGTAATTCATTGTCTATGGTCGCACTAGACCAATTTCCTAGGAATTTTAATATTTTGAGTGTATATGCTAGTTGATTTTATTTATTGTATGAATTTATATTAGATATATAATAAATATTTCATGCCATAGAGTGAGTGCTCGCTCGTATTTCCACTTTTTTCACCCATAATAAGATCGTCACAGTTTGCCTAGCCGCTGGTGGAAACCTCTGCCAGCATTATTTCCGTAACTGGTAAATGCGTCATTCCTCCATTATCCTTTAAAACCACAGGAAAAAGACCTTGTGTTCCTTGTGACCCACCCTGCATGGTGTTTCACAGCTGCATGTTGGGTGACTATATCTAAACTGCTTGCAGTCTTCCATGATTTTAGGTAGTTATGTAGCATCTAGAAGTAGGTGAGGTGTCCTGCATCCCTGAACATGTCCTTGTTAGGTACTGTTTGGTCACAAGCCGCCTTTTTCTATGTAGAAGAACAAAACAGTGAATAACCAGTGCTTCATTTTAATAAGGTTTTGTGTTCTCAACTCGATGATGTTATTGTGGGCCTTGAATCAAGACAATCTATAGGGAAATTTCTAAGACACACCAATCTTACCGGTAATATAAAAATAAAAATACACTGGCATAAGATGTGGCAAAATTATCAACAGGGGCATAAAACTTTTGGCTCATCTCAAAAGGTCTATGTGCTAGGAAATTCAATCGATGGAGCTAGCAAAGATTTTTGGTGTAATCTACTTTTTTTTTTTTGGTGCAAAATTCTGTTTACATTTGTTGGGCTGCATGGGCTCTGACCCCTCATGTCAAAAAAAGTGGCAAGTGAAAAGTGGAAAGTTTCAAATCTTTGCAGAAAACAGGACTAACACCAAAATTTCAGACTTCTATGCAAGAAAACTAGAGAAGGGCAACAATGGATTTAAGAAATGTCACCCTGAAGATGTTCCAGTGAGGAGATGGATACAAGACAATTTCCAAATCAGTAAAGAATCAGCGGAATATATTATCAAAGTGAGTTTTCACCTTTAAACACCATTTCATATATAATTAATCAACATAAAAAGTTGAGTTGCTTTATATATCCATTATGAGTGACAGCCTGTATTACAATCAATGTTCTGCATTCAAAGTTCTGCAGGCTTCAGATCTGAAATTACTCCAGCCTGATGTCTGCACACATTGGAGAAGATATACTATATACACTATATGAACACAAGAATTGGGACACATCTCTTAATCATTGAATTCAGATGTTTCTTTAGGTCCTATTTCCACAGGTGTATAAAATCCAGCCCTAGCCATGCAGTTTGCCTTTACACACAATTGGGAAAGAATGGTTTCTTCTTAAGAGGTTACTGAATTCCAGTATGGTCCTGTAATAGGATGCCATCATTGTAACAAGTCAGTTCATGAAATTTCTTCCCTCCTAGATATTCCAAAATCAGCTGTGAGTGGGATTATTACAAAGTGGAAGTGTTTAGAAACTACAGTAACTCAGCCACAAAGTGGAGACCACGTAAAGTTACAGAGCAGGGTGACCGAGTGCTGAGGTGAATAGTGTCCCAACGCTGCTGAGTCCACATCTCCTCTGCAATAACATCAACACAAAAACTGTGACCGGGAGCTTCATGTCATGGTTTTCCATCACCACACACAATGCCAAGGGTCAGATGGAGAGGTATAAAGCACACCGCCCCTGGACTCTGCAGCTGTGGAAACGTGTTCTGTGGAGTGAAGAATCACATTTCTCTATCTGGAAGTCTGATGGATGGGTTTGGCCAATGCCAGGAGAACGTTACCTGCATGACTGCATGGTGGAAGTCATAATGCTATGGACATGTTTTGGACAATTATCTGCTTCCAACTTTGTGGGAACAGTTTGGGGAAGACCCTTTTATGCTCCAGTGAACAAAGCAAAGTCCATAAAGGCATGGTTGGGTGAGTTTGGTATGGAAGAACTTGCTTGGCTACACACAGCCCTCACCTCAACCCGATCAATACCTTTTGAGATGAAATGAAATGGAGATTTCAAGGCAACATCAGTGTCTAACCTCACAAATGCTCTTCTGAGTAAAGGGCAAACATTTCCACAGACACATTCCAAAAATCTTGTAGAAAACTTTCCCAAAAGAGTGGAAGCTGTTTTATCTGCAAAGAAGGGTCCAACTTCATATGAATGCCTATGGATTTAGACTGGATGTCATAAAAGCTCTTAGGTGTAATGTGTAGGTCACCCATACTTTTGTCCATACAGTGTAATGGCACAGGCCTCTTAATAAATGTGGAGCATCTACAAGCAGTCATAAGCCAGAAATCTATCAAATCTATGCCAGCTATGAGCTATTACCTATCATTTACATCAGTTTGTGGCGTAAACGATAGGCCACGAGAGACCACACCCCTTATGCTAAGCCACACCCACTTTTGTGTCTCAGGGGCTGTACATACTGTAAAAAACAACAGAACGTATACCCACCTCACTGATCCCCCCCACTGCAGTCCTGAAATTGCCAGGTCCCTGCTGCAACCCACTTCTTGTTACGGTCTCAAAACGGCTGGAAATGGCTGGAAATGCTGCTCAGCTGATCAATAATTGCAGCCGGGACTCGCAGTGATTGAATCTTTCACATGAGCTGCAAGTGTCCCTCTTTGACTGTCCAAAAAATTGGGTAGTATGGTGAGGGTCTGACCGCTGGGACCCCAGTGATCACAAGAACGGGGGTCCTATTTAGAATAATGAATGGAGAGGCTGGTCAAGCATGTATGCTGCCACTCCATCTACTTTCTGTGGGATTGCTAGAAGTAGATGAGCGCTTTATCTAATAGCGGAGTTTGGCCACATGTGGAATTGGCCCTACCCAAACGAATCTTATGTATCTAATTAGCAACACATGGCTGCTTGTTAGGGTCCATTCACACATCCGTGGAATGGGTCCGCATCCGTTCCGCAATATCCGTCCGGAATGGGTGCGGACCCATTCATTCTAAATGGGGCAGGAATGGATGCGGAGAGCACACTATGTGCTCTCCTCATCCGCATTTCCGGAGCGCGGCCCCGATCTTCCGGTCTACAGCTCCGGAAAAAAATAGAACATGTCCTATTCTTGTCCGCAATTGCGGACAAGAATAGGCAGTTCTATGGGGCTGTCGGCCGGGTGTATTGCGGATCCGTAATTTGCGGATCAGCAATACACCACGGACGTGTGAATGGACCCTTATACGCATGATGATTGTGGAAGCTGGAAGAGTGAATTTATCACCTGGTTTCTGAAGGTTAGTTTACTACATATCGGAATGTCTTCTATTTTTTTGTCATTATTATTTGTTTTTTTTATAGATGTTAGGGCTCTCACACAAACGTTTTTTGCGTTCCGTGTATGGGCCGTTTTTTGAGTTCCGTATATGATCCGTATACGGAACCATTCATTTCAATGGTTCCACAAAAAAAACGGAGTGTACTACGTATGCATTCAGTTTCCGTATTTCCGTTTTTCCGTTCAAACATAGAACATGTCCTATTATTTCCTGCAAATCACGTTCCGTGGCTCTATTCAAGTCAATGGGTCCACAAAAAAAAACTGAACACATACGGAACGGAAAAAACGGAATAGAACCGGAAACACTACTGAAACTAAAAACGGAAAAACGGATCAGTTTAAAAACAGCCAGCAAAACACTGAAAAAGCCATACGGTCGTGTGAACAAGCCCTAATAAGGGTGAGTTCACATCAGCGTTTAGGGTACTTTCACACTATCATTTTTGTTTTCCGGTGTTGAGTTCCGTAACAGAAGCTCAATACCGGAAAAAACTGATCAGTTTTATCCTAATGTATTCTGAATTGGGAGCATTCCATTCAGGATGCATCAGTTCAGTCCTTCTTACGTTTTTTGGACGGAGAAAATACCGCAGCATGCTGCAGTTTTCTCTCCGGCCAAAAATACTGAACACTTGCTAGAATGCCGAATCCGGCATTAATTTACATTGAAATGTATTAGTACCGTCAGAAGAAGAGAGAGAGAAAAAATAAAAAAACAGGATCCAGTAAAAAAACTGATCCTGTTGCATCAGTTGTCATCCATTTGAGCCATTTCCGTCTGAGATCCGTTTTTTTGGACGCAAACAAAAGTACTGACTTTTTTTCCCGTCTAAAAAAACTGATCTCAGATGGAAATGGCTCAAACAGATAACAACTGATGCAACAGGATCCGTTTTTTTACTGGACCCTCTAAAAATACGGATCCGTTGCAATCCTATGCATAAGGCTGCATTCACACGACCGTATAAATGGATCCGCTTCATTTCATTTTGTCCACATCCATTGTTCCGTTCCGCGGCCCCACAAAAAATATGGAGCATGTCCTATTCTTGTCCGCTTTAGGGAGTGCAGAGGTAGCAGTCGCTTGGTTGCTATGATGCCGTGCGCTCCTGCAATGCCAGTCCGGTATCTCACAGACAGTGTTCCAAGGATGTCTGCATGAGGCTTAAGTCTCATAGACCCCAATGCTATCAGACCCAATGGGGTTTGATGATTCCCAATGGGGTCTGAAGATTGCTTATTCACGTTCCTTATACATTAAAAAATGTTTTAAAAAAATGAAAATAAAATGTTTTAAAAATCTTTAAAAAAAATTAAAAATATAAAAATTCTAATCTACCCCTCCCTCCCCAAAATAAAGATAGATAAAAAAAAAACACACACATCATGGGCATCGCCGTGTGCAAAATCGCCCGTACTAATTGTATCCCATACAGCAAACGACAAAGCGGAAAAAAGTCAAAATTGGCGATTTGCCGTTTTTTGGTTGCTTTACCTCACACAAAAAATGTTATAAACAGTGATCAAAAAGACATACACACCCCAAAATGGTATCATTGAAAAGTGTACCCCCCAAAACATGAGCCCTCAAACAGCTCTGTACACATAACTACAAAAAAAGTTATAGGTGCGGAAATTGCAATGAAATGAAAAAACAAATGGAGTCATTTAACTGCTGTAAATTAGAACTGGCTTAGTTTCCCATAGCAACCAATCAGATGCCACCTTTCATTTTTGACTGCTCCTTTAAAAAATGAAAGGTGGAATCTGATTGGTTGCTATGGGCAGCTAAGCCAGTTCTACTTTACACCACTTTGATAAATGACCCCATAATTTTTTTTTTGTATTAAAACGCAAGAAAAACTATACAAATGTGGTATCACTGTAATTGTAGAATTGACTTGGAGAATTAAGAGCACAAGTCAATTTTACTGCATAGTGAACTGTGGCAGAATTTAATTTTTTTTTCCAATTCCACCAAATTAAGAATTTTTTTCCAGCTTTCCACTACATCCTATGCAATATTAAATGGTGCCATTAGAAAGTATAACTTGTCCTGCAAAAAACAGGTCCTCATACAAAAATTAAAAAAGATATGGCTCCAAGAAAATCGCTCCGCTTGCAAGGGGTTAAAACCTATACCATTCAGTGAGTGCTGTGCAGCTCTTGGCTGTAGCTGCAGGTTACCTACGTCATCACGGCTCATGTTTTTCGAATTGTTATTGCATAAGGAGATAGAAACATTAATTTTATAGTTGATTGCGCCCATATGCAGGTAGAATCAGGAACGGACACAAAGCTCGGCCAACACATTACTGCCCAACGACTATAATAAATGGTAATGACTAAAGAAGATAGATTATGGCACTCTATGTCACTCTCCCACGATAACGTAAAAAAGAAGTCCCAAGTTGGGTAAATTTTACTTTAAATTGACCTTACATCTAACAATTTTCGAAATAACACTCTAAAGTATTCAATTACCGTATGTTAACATCATACCTCTACACGGTGTACATATACAAACAGACAAACATGCAAACATTTTGTACTTTCAAAAACAAAAAAGTTTACGCCCTATGGCCCCTTTCACACGAGCGAGCTTTCCGCGCGGGTGCAATGCGTGAAGTGAACGCACAGCACCGCACTGAATCAGGACCCATTCCTTTCAATGGGTTTGTGTACATGAGCGTTTTTTTCACGCATCAGTTCTGCGTTGCGTGAAAAACGCAGCATGTTCTATATTATGCGTTTTTCACGCAGCCCTGGCCCCACAGAAGTGAATGGTGCTTCAGTGAAAAATGCATTGGATCTGGAAGCAAGTGCGGGTGCGATACGTTTTTCACTGATGGTTGCTATTTGTAAACCTTCACTTATTTATCACGCGCGTGAAAAACGCATCAAAACGCATTGCACCCGCGCGGAAAAAATTGAACAACTGAACGCAATCGCAGACAAAACTGACTGAACTTGCTTGCAAAATGGTGCGAGTTTCACTGAACGTACCCTGAACGCATCCGGACCTAATCCGTCACGCTCGTGTGAAAGAGGACTAAGGCCTTAGGCCTTGTTCACATTTCCATTTTTCACTGACGTGTGCTGTCCGCATTTGATTTATATGTGTCTGTTCACATTTCAGTATTTTTTTTTAATCACGGGGACATGCACTACTTTGATCGGTCAGTGAATTACGGATGACACACGGATGGTAAAAACAGACACACGAACCAACCACGGATCCTTCACGGACCTCTTCACGGATTAAACATGTATGCTTTTTTTCACGGACGTGACACTGTAAATGTGAACGAGGCCTTAGGCCTCTTGCACACAACCGTATGTATTTGCGGTCGGCAAAAAACAGATCTGCAAAAAATACTGATGACGTCCGTGTGCATTTCGTATTTTGCGGAACGGAACAGCTGGTCCCTAATAGAACAGTACTATCCTTGTCCATAATGCAGACAATAATAGGACATCTTCTATTTTTTTGCGGAACGGAAATACAGAAATGAAATGCACACGGAGTACCTTCTGTTTTTTTTGTGGACCCATTAAAATGAATGGTTCCGTTTATGGTCCGCAAAAAAAACGGAACGGAAACGGAATGAAAATACGGTCGTGTGCATGAGCCCTTATGTCAGTGTTTTGGTCAGTGATTGTGATCCAAAACCAGGATTGGAGCCTTTACATACATAGGTATAAGGCCTCATGCACACGACCGTTGTTGGTTTCCGTGTCCGTTGTTCCGTGACTTTCAATGGGTCCGTTGAAAACTCGGAAAATGCACCGTTTGTCATCCGCGTCCGTGATCCGTGTTTCCAGTCCGTGAAAAAAATATGACCTGTCCTATTTTTTTCACGGACAACGGTTCGCGGACCTATTCAAGTCAATGAGTCAGTGAAAAAACACGGAGGCACACAAGATTGTCACCTGCGTCCGTGATCCGTGTCCGTTTTTTTCCTATAATTTTCAAGGCAAACTTGACTTAGATTTTTTTTTCACTTTTCATGTCTGGTGATCCTCCAAAAATCAATAAAGACACACAGACCAAAAAAATGGAAACGGATCACGGGAACAACGGAATCCCGTTTTGCGGACCGTGAAAAAATACTGTCGTGTGCATGAGGCCTAAGGGAAAGATCTGCAACAGTTCTGGGTTTAGAGCTGAACCTGGTTTTGGCTCAAAATCACTGATGGAAATCACTGACCAAACACTGACTGTGTGAATAAGGCCTCAAGCACACGACTTTTGCAGTCCGTAAACAGTGGATCCGCCAAAAACGGAAGCCGCCTATGTGCCTTCCGCAATTTGCGGAACGGAACGGGCGGCCCATTGTAGACATGCCTATTCTTGTCCGCAAAACGGACAAGAATAGGACATGCTATATTTTTTTTGCGGGGCCTCAGAACGGAGCAACGGATGCGGACAGCACACGGAGTGCTGTCCGCATCTTTTGCGGCACCATTGAAGTGAATGGGTCTGCATCCGAGCCGCAAAAACTGCGGCTCGGATGCGGACCATAACTACGGTCGTGTGCATAAGGCCTTAGGCAAAAAAGTAAGGAAATGGCCAGACAGGGTAGGTGTGACCCACAGTGATGGTCAGTTCGCAGTGTTCGCCAACGAACACATGCGGGCTGCCATCTTTAGTAAGGTAGACTCACCCGTCCGGCGGTGCACAGGTAAGCCCTTACCTGTGCCTGGAGCCAGTCTGAAATCAAATGCAGTCACCGGGAGCAGGCAGTTCCGAGAATAGCCGCTGGGGGCCTTCATCGGGCTGTTCTCGGAACTGCCTGCTCCCGGTGACTGCATTTGATTTCAGACCGGCTCCCGGCACAGGCACAGTTAGGCCCCTTTCACACGAGCGAGTTTTCCGCGCGGGTGCAATGCGTGACATGAACGCATAGCACCCGCACTGAATCCGGACCCATTAATTTCAATGGGTCTGTGTACATGAGCGTTGTTTTTCACGCATCAGTTCTGCGTTGCGTGAAAATCGCAGCATGTTCTATATTCTGCGTTTTTCACGCAGCCCTGGCCCCATAGAAGTGCATGGGGCTGCATGAAAAACGCATTGCATCCGCAAGCAAGTGAACAAACTGAACAACTGAACGCAATCGCAGACAAAACTGACTGAACTTGCTTGCAAAATTGTGCGAGTTTCACTGAACGCACCCTGAACGCATCCGGACCTAATCCGTCACGCTCGTGTGAAAGGGGCCTTAAGGGCTTTCCTGTGCATCGCCGGACGGGTGAGTCAAGATGGCAGCCCGCATGTGTTCGCTGGCGAACACTGCGAACTGACCATCACTGGTGACCCATACCCATACCCTTCCCTGATTACTTAGGCTGCTTTGATCTGAGAGAGTGTCACGCTCTGGATTCGCAGCGCAGCATCTGTCCTAATCTTCCGGCACTGCTGGGGTTAGATGCTGCCAGTGTTATCCAATACATTCCAGAACTGTAAGGGTTACATAGCATCATAAATGCAGCAGGCTGAATCCAGCCTGCTTTTGTGGGAGGGGCGTAGGGGGCTTCTTAAGCCCAAGCCGCCCAGCTCACCGGGTGCACGTCCTCTCTCGCCTGACGCTGGTAGGAGGAGCTGCACCCGTCACTTGCATTTACGGCCCGAAAGCTGCCTGCACGTGCAGCGGTTTCTGCACGCCAGAACCGCCAACTCCAAGGTAAATCCCCCCTCCGGTAACCTCATCCCCGTCCCCCACCTTCCTCAGCTCCCGCCCGTCCCCCCGCCACCAGTCTCCTCCGCACCCCGCCCGGTCACTTGCCTCCTCTCCTTCCGCTTCCGTCTCGCCGGCTTGCGCTCCAACCTGGAGCGCATCACGTGACCGCGGCTCGGCGTCCCGGAAGTCGGCAGGAGCGGGCGCTTCCGTCTCTGGCCCCGGCTCGTCCTCCTCTCGCTCCCAGCGCTCGTGGATGCACGGATATCCACGAGCGTCGGGGGATTCGCCTAGCTTCAGCGGCACTCCCCCCCGGACCCAGCCGGACCGCTGCCGGTGCCGTTGGTCGTGGGGGGGGGAGGATATGGATAGCACTGCCTCCTCAGCTCCCGCCCGTCGCCCCGCCGCCAGTCTCCTCCGCACCCCGCCCGGTCACTTGCCTCCTCTCCTGCCGCTTCCGTCTCGCCGGCTTGCGCTCCAACCTGGAGCGCATCACGTGACCGCAGCGCGGCGTCCCGGAAGTCGGCAGGAGCAGGCGCTTCCTTCTCTGGCCCCGGCTCGTCCTCCTCTCGCTCCCACCGCTCGGGGAGGCACGGATATCCACGAGCGTCTGGGGGGGGAAAGGGGGGGGGGGCCTGGAAGACAGCCCAGCTTGCTGCCTGGCGTGCCCCTGCCCAGGCCCCCGCCACCCCCACTTCCTCCTGTCACCCTGCCCAGGCCGGTACCCCGCTCCCGACCGCGGCAGGGGGCCAGGGAGGAAGGGAGAAAAAAAAAAAACAGTACATCACCAAACACCGCCTCCACATGGCCATCCACGTCTAAAAAACGCACAACCCCCCCCCCACTATCCACCTTCCATCATCCCTGGCACCCGCATCGGGGGAGGGACAGTACGGTCTTCGCTCGGCATCTGTCCCTCCCACTTTTGCCCCCCCCCCCCTAAACACCGGTTCGCACACCCACCACCACTGGGGCATTTCCCCGCGCGGGCTGGCCTTCCCCTTTGCGCTGGTCCGGTCCCCTCCCCGCCGAGCGTCGCCCGCGGCCGGGGGGGGGGCCCGGCGGCTCGGGGGGTCCACCAGCCCAGCACCCGCCAGGTGACCAGCGTCATCCTTCTTCGGGTGGTCACGTCCGGGTAACCAAAAAAAAATAAAAAAAAAATAAATAAAAAATTTCATGTTTCCCAACCCGTCCACCCTCCACTACTTTTTTGTCCGCAGGAACGCCCTGCTCTCTTCTCATCTCTTTCCGCTCTCTTAAAAAAAAAAAAAAAAAAAAGTTCACAGGCAAGGCCTGTTTCCATCCGACATCGCCTGGCCGTGTCCTATCTCTCTCTTTGTTTTCCGCTCGGGTCACGCAACCCAGGTGTCTTCAAGGTGGTACGCCCACCTCGCATTCCCACACCTACCCCCGGGCCGGGTACGCCCAGGCCCCACTTTGTCCCAACAGTCTTCTTCACAGGTACGCCCTGAACCGCCCCTCAACCCGTCCACCCAGGATCGCCGGGCTCACAATTCTCTCAGCGTCCCCTCGCTACAACCCCATCGGTTCCGCAAGGACGCAACCCTACCCACGTGTTTTTCCACTCCTTGGCTCGCCGCTGCAGCAGTCACACGCCATCCCCCGGCTCCGGCCCGGTCAAATGCCAGGAAACCTCTGGTCTCGCACCAGTTGCGCTTTCCTTAAATCAACACGTTCGGTCTTGTCCTTTCAGGTGACTAAGCTACTCCGTGAGTGCTCCCTTGGAATCCTTTGGCCCCCTTTTTTTTTTTTTTTTTGTCGTCCAGGTAAGTAGCGGCCACGATTCACTATTCCGGCCGCCCGGCACAGCCAATCGTGGCATCATATACTGTTCTTTTCAGGTGAACCAGGGATAATCTCGGCTTCGCCAGGTCGCTTCCGTCCCCTCTGTTCACGGCATTAACAGCTCCAGCATCTTAAGGTAAGGTTATAAACCACGCCCAGTAAGGGGACCTCGCGTCCTCCGGCCTCGCCCCGACGCTGGGCACCTCCGTCCCGCCACGCGCTTCTCTCTGTAATACCACCCGCACCCACCTCGCTTCCCCCTCCAGCTTTCCTTTCCCCTCTTCGTTTCAGCTCCAACATGTCCCACGTGTCCGACATCGAGGACGCTCTATCGATCGTGGAGTCTGCGGTATCGGAACGGGCAAGTCGCTCTTCTTACCGGACTTGGACCATCCCCAAGATGATTGCCGAGCTGGACAAGCGAGGAATCCGCCTTTCGGCCACAGCCCGAAAGGCCGAATTATATCACCTATTGTTTCCTGAGCCATCCACAGGGTCCACGGAGCAGATCCCCATGTCGACCATACAGCTGTCACTAACGCAGCTACACGCCACGATAAACAATTTGTCCAGTTCCATCTGTGACATGAACACCAGGCTCCAGGCAGTCGAAAGCAGGGACGCTTCACCTGCCGCACCCTCCAGTCCCGCCCCTGGTCCTTCCACTTCCCAGCCATCTTCCTCAGGTAGGTTGTCTGGGCCGCCCGAAATAGCCCCCTCCTTTTTCGTCCCCGAAAACCTGCGCAGGGACATTCTCGCAGGCAAGGACGTGAACCTGGCTGCGGTCCTCATCTCCACGCACGACACGGTGGAAAACCGGACCATCGCTTGCGGGGACGTGTCCGTAGTCCTGAAGGCCAAAGACGCGAGGTTGAACAAAAAACTCTCCATCCCAGAGTTCGTGCTTGCGTTCAGCCTCTACCGCGACATCATCTGCGCAGCACACCCAGCCAGAAGAGAGGAGCTGGACGCATATTTATACAGGGTCACGGAGCTTGGGCACAAATACGGAGGATTTGCATATTACGACTATCACCGGTCATTTTCGGCGAAGGCAGCTGCAGCCCTCGCCCAGTTCCAGCATATCACCAACTGGGCCTCCCTCGACATGGAGCTATTCTGCAGACACTTTGCAGGTCTCAGGTCTCCTTTTTGCTCCTTCTGCCAGTCAGTCCTGCACGCCTCCGATTGGTGCCCAAGCTCCCACGCCTCCCCCCTGCCAAAACAGCAGCCGAGCACTTCGGCCCCCCAGAAACCGGGTCCGCTCCTGGACAAATTGGGTCGCCCCATCGTGTACCTGGGAAAAAACCAGTTGTGCAACAACTTCAACTCCAGCTTCTGCAACTATAGCAAATGTAAGGCGCTCCACATTTGTTCCACCTGCTTCCGGGCCCACCCCCAGTCCACCTGCTCCCAGCGCTCGGCCAAAAGCTGACTGGCCGACATTAATGTCCCCCTTCTCATCTCCCTCCTCAATACCCACCACGATCCCGCCTTCGTCCAATTCCTGCATTCCGGTTTTTCATCAGGCTTCCACACCGGCCTGGTCACCCTGCCTCGGGATTCCTGGGAGACCCCCAATCTCATGTCAGCCATGACGGACCCGGCCTCGGTGGATTCCCTTCTGCAGGTCGAGCTGCAGAAGGGTTTCATCATAGGGCCTTTTCCCACCCCTCCCTTCCAAGTCTACAGGGTGAGCCCCATTGGGTTGGTCCGCAGCAAAAATTCCAATAAAAACCGACTAATATATGATTTGTCAGCGCCTCATGCATCCAGCACCCCGAGCCTCAACTCGTTGATACCATCGGAAGAATACTCCATGCGCTATTCTTCCCTGGACGAAGCCATCCAACTCATCCTACAGGTAGGGGCAGGGGCTTGGCTCTCAAAAGCGGACATTTCGGACGCTTTCAAGCTTCTACCAATCCAGCCCCACCTCTGGAGGTTTCACGGGATCAAATGGAGGGACCAGTATTACTTTGCCACCCGCCTCACGTTCGGGTCAAAGAGCAGCCCCTGGCTCTTTGATCAGTTCGCCCAGGCCCTCCATTGGATCCTGGTAAACCACGGCAACTGTCCCAGAGTCATACACTACCTGGACGATTTCTTACTGGTCGAGAACCCAAACCATGTGCCCGACAGGTTGGAAAGCCTCCTCTGCATTTTTTCCGCCTTACAGGTCCCAGTGGCGCCATCAAAGGTTGACGGCCCTAGCACGGTCCTCACCTTCTTGGGTATCACGCTCGATACCTGCAGAATGGAAGCCAGACTCCCAGAGGACAAACTAGTCAGGCTCCAGTCATTCATTTCTGCTCACATCGGTTCCAGAACCATGTCCAAGGGCGACCTGCAGTCACTGTTGGGTTCTCTCAACTTTGCAACCCGCATCATGCCGCAGGGACGATCCTTCACAGCAAGACTCCTCCAGTTGTTACCCACAGCCTCAACCCAGGACTCGCTGATCCAACTGGACCGGGAAGCCCTGGCCGACCTGGACATGTGGAGGGTCTTTCTGTCAGCATGGAATGGCATCTCCATGTTCGTCCCTCACTGGAGCCCCACCTGCCCGACCGTTTACTCTGATGCGGCAGCATCCGTCGGGTTCGGCGCCTTATTCGGCCACCAGTGGTTCGCTGATTCCTGGCCCTCCCAGATCCTCTCAGACCCTCAAGCCATCCAGTCCTCTCCTCTCCTTGAATTGTACCCCATCGTGGCAGCAGCTCAAGTCTGGGGCAAAGTATGGAGCAACATGCCCGTGCGTTTTTTCACCGACAACCACACGGTCGTCGACATCATCTCCAAAGGCAGATCCAGTTCACCCAAAGTCATGCGCTTCCTACGCAAACTCACCTGGCTTGCCCTCAAGTTCAATTTCCATGTTTCTTGCACCCACATCCAGGGTATCAGGAACGTCGCAGCAGATGCCTTGTCTCGCTTAAACCTGACTCTCTTCTTCCAGGTCATGCCTCAAGCCGACAGAATCGGGATTCCACCCCCGGACTTCGGCTCTCTGATCCTGGACTAGACAGGCACCTAGTCATGGCTCATACTCTCATCCGCAAGTCCCTGTCCGAAAACTCCACAAGGAACTACCAGTCGGGTTGGAAAGCTTTCGAGGTATTTCGTCACCTTCACCCCAGGGGCAACGTAAGCGAAACCGCTTTCATCATGGCTTTCCTGGCATACTGCCACAAGGACCTACACCTCTCCTTCAGCACCATCAGATCGTATCTGTCAGGAGTCCAGCATCACCTCATGATCCGTCAGCCAGACAGCAACCCTATCTTTTCTTCCCACGCCATCAAAGCCACACTGCGGGGTATTCAAAAATGCTCTCACAAATCCGGACCCGCCAGGCAACCCGTCTCAGGGGACCTGTTCAGGAAACTCTCATCCTCCCTAGACGGCAGTCCTTTTGGCCCTTTCAGAAGCTGCATTCTCAAAGCCGCCCTCTACCTAAGCTTCTACGGCTTTCTCCGGCCCGGGGAATTCACCGGCACCTCTCCTCACAACTCAGGCCCGGCTCTAAACCAACTCACCCGTAGTCGCGAGCGTTTCACCTTCACCTTGCCAGTCTCCAAAACCTCACAAATCGGGCCCCCAGTGCACATAGGATACTTCCCGACTTCCAACTCCTGGTGTCCCGTGGCCGTCCTCAACGGGTTACTCACCACACTGGGCAATCGGGCTCCCGCCAGCCCTCTCCTTCCTTTCCCGTCACGACCTCTCACGTCCTCGCAGTTTGTCAAACACATTCGCAGCCTCGCGTCCGGGTTTGGGTTCAACCCCCAGGCCATCACGGGCCATTCATTCCGGATCGGAGCCGCCTCCGCCGCCTCCAAACATGGGGTCCCGGCCCATATCATCCGTAAGATGGGCCGCTGGAAGTCCTCTTGCTTCTCACGATACATCCCGCACCCGAAAGCCGAAATCGCTGCGGCTTTCTCTGACTTAGTTCTGTAGTACCATCTTTCACAATAAAGAGTCGCTCCTTACACCTTTCCTACTCGTATTTTGCCCCCTTTATTTGGCCTACCCTCGTCACGTGGCAACAGGCACACCACCAGCCACTGTAGCTAGATTAGGTTCAGTCACACTCCACAGGCTTCGCGCCGCAGCCAGGACCACAAATGCAGCAGGCTGAATCCAGCCTGCTTTTGTGGGAGGGGCGTAGGGGGCTTCTTAAGCCCAAGCTGCCCAGCTCACCGGGTGCACGTCCTCTCTCGCCCCTCCCTCCCGACCCTTCTCTTTACATCTCCCATAGGGTATGCCCCCTTTATTTGGCCTACCCTCGTCACGTGGCAACAGGCACACCACCAGCCACTGTAGCTAGATTAGGTTCAGTCACACTCCACAGGCTTCGCGCCGCAGCCAGGACCACAAATCAATATAATGCTATGCGACCCCGTCAATGCTGGAAGATCAGGACGGGTGCTGCGCTGCGAGTCCGGAGCGTGACACTCGCTCGTCTCAAAGTGGCCTAAGTAATTAGGGAAGGGTATGGGCTTGCACATGTATGGTGCTATGAAAATGAATACATTATAGCTGTCAGTCTTAAATACTCTTGAATGGCAAATAGTAATGCACTAATATTGAGGGTAGGTCACTGCATAACTGGTATGTAGACCTGCCATTGTAGAAATTCTTACATAAGATATTTTATTAACCTTATACAATATCCAAACTGTGTACAACTTCTAATTACCCTAATGTTGAATTTGATGGTAGTAATGTCTTCCCCTGAACATAATGACTTGCTGTCATGGGATGCAGCCAAGGGATGACCCTTCATGTCACTGAGTAGAATAGGGATTTGGTGCTGGACACTAACAAAAATGTGTCCTGTTTTGTAGCAGTCTGTGGACAAAGTGCCAAACCAGTATCAAAAAGGTCAAAGGGAAATGTCCTCAGTAGAAATCTTTTTAGCCCAGGTTTGCAGTTATTTTCTTTGTCTGACAGTCAGCAGTCACTTAGGTGCAGCATGGTCATGACTAAGAGTTTTTTAATGTGGTCCCAGAGGAGGAATCTAGCGACTTGTGTGGTAGGAGAGGTCTCTTTTGTTATGCATGGACACTGACGTGACACATTCTTACATGTCCAGGGCTTCCACCTTTTCCCTCAGAGAAGACCCTTTTCTGTTCAAATGTTTCACCCTTAGCATTTAAAGCTGAAGTTAAATACAAAATCTTCAGGAAATACAGGACTTTGTGTTGTCAAATTTAAAAAATGTCTATTTCTCGGTTTCTACAGCTGCCTGCAGAAGACACAATTTTCCCCAATTTGACCAGTATTCTTATATTTTTGGATGCCAGTTATTAGAGGTGCAAACATTGCAAGATACAGTTGTAGTTCTGTACAGATTTTCAGTCTCTGGAAGACAACAAGAGTGATCTCATTCCCTGACAGCAACCACAAAGTGCAGACCAATGACCCATTGAAGTAAATGGGTCGGCAAAAAAAACGGAGGCAACATGGATGTCATCCATATTTTGTGGATGTGTTTTGCGGACTGAAAAATAGATACGGTCATGTGCATGAGGCCTAAAGATGCACAGCATTTCATTATTCCATTTGCAGAGGGAGCCAATTAACCTGGAGAGTGGAACGAAACCAATCAGCAGAGAAAACATACAAAGACCATGGAGATGTTGCCACTGATTAGACTCTAACCCAAGAACCATGCCAACCACTGAACTAAAATAAGGTCATTTGGAGTTTTGACTACAACAAGTGTAATAATACCATGAACCACAGCTTAAAGGGGTTGTCCAGGCTACAGTAATTGATGACTTATCCTCAGGAGAGGTCATCAATATCAGATTGGTGGGAATCCAGCATCAGTGATGGTCAGTTCGCAGTGTTCGCCAGTGAAGACATGCGGGCCTTCATCTTGACTCACCCGTCCGGCGATGCACAGGTAAGCCCTTACCTGTACCTGTGCCGGGAGCCGGTCTGAAATCAAATGCGGTCACCGGGAGCAGGCAGTTCCGATAACAGCCGCCGGGGGCCTTCATCGGGCTGTTCTCAGAACTGCCTGCTCCCAGTGACCGCATTTGATTTCAGACCGGCTCCCCGCACAGGCACAGGTAAAGGCTTACCTGTGCATCGCCGGACTTGTGAGTCAAGATGGCAGCCCGCATGTGTTCGCTGGCGAACACTGCGAACTGGTCATCACTGTCCAGCACCCCCACAATCATCAAGCAGGCAGCCAAGGTGCTGGAAACTACACACTTGAATGAGAGCTAAGCTGCAGTACCTCGTCATGGCCATTGGTCGGACCCCCAACTGATCTGATATTAATGATTTAGGCCTCTTGCACACGACCGTATGTATTTTGCGGTCCGCAAAAAATATGGATGACATCAGTGTGCATTCCATTTTTTGCGGAACGTAACAGCTGGCCCCTGATAGAACAGTACTATCCTTGTCCGTTATGTGGACAATAATAGGGCACATTCTATCTTTGAACGGAACGGAAAAACGGAAATGAAAGGCATACGGAGTACCTTCCTTTTTTTGCGGGTCCATTGAAATGAAGAATGGTTCCGTATACGGTCCTTATACAGAACGCAAAAACCAAAACGGAAACGGAAAAACGTTTGTGTGCAAGAGCCCTTAGGCCTCATGCACACGACCGTGCCGTTTTTTGCGGTCCGCAAACTGTGAATCCGCAAAAAACAGAAGCCGCCCTTGTGCCTTCCGCAATTTACGGAAAGGGCGGCCCATTATCGAAATGCCTATTCTTGTCCGCAAAATGGACAAGAATAGGACATGCTATATTTTTTTTGCAGGGCCACGGAACAAAGCAACGGAGTACTGTCCGCATCTTTTGCGGCCCCATTGAAGGGAATGGGTCCGCACCCGAGCCGAAAAAAATGCGGCTCAAATGCGGACCACAACAACGGTCGTGTGCATGAGGCCTTATCCTGAGGATAGACGGAGTGCTGACTGATATCTCTGTGATTATCCTGTAGCCTAGAGCACCGCTTTAACAGAAGATATTGTAGACTAAGGCCTCTTTCACACGGGCGTCATGGATTTGGGCCGGATAAGATGCGGGTGCGTCGCGGGAAAATGCGCGATTTTCCCAAGCGAGTGCAAAACAATTTAATGCGTTTTGCACGTGCGTGAGAAAATTTGGCATGTTTGGTACCCAAACCTGAAATTCTTCACAGAAGTTTGGGTTTGGGTTAGGTGTTGTGTAGATTTTATTATTTTATAACCATGTTATAAGGGAAAATATTAGCATTCTTAATACAGAATGCTTAGTAAAATAGGGCTGGAAGGGTTAAAAAATAAATAAAAAATAATTTAACTCACCTTAATCCACTTGTTCGCGCTGCCCGGCTTCTCTTCTTTCTTCAGGACCTGGGTAAAGGACCTTTGATGACATCACTGCGCTCATCACATGGTCCATCACCATGGTGATGGATCATGTGGCACACCATGTGATGAGCGCAGTGATGTCACCACAGGTCCTTTTCCTCCTGCACAGCAAAGAAGAAGAAAGAAGAGAAGCCGGGCTGCGCGAACAAGTGGATTAAGGCGAGTTAAATTATTTTATTTATTTTTTAACCCCTCCAGCCCTATTTTACTAAGCATTCTGTATTAGGAATGCTATTATTTTCCCTTATAACCATGTTATAAGGGAAAATAATAATGATCGGGTCCCCATCCCGATCATCTCCTAGCAACCATATGTGAAAGTGATGCGTGAAAATCACCGCTCATGTGCACAGCCCCATAGAAATTAATGGGTCCGGATTCAGTGCGGGTGCAATACGTTCACCTCCCGCATTGCCCCTCGCGGAAATATCGCCCGTGTGAAAGATGCCTAAAGGCTCCTTGAGATCCACGGTAATATGCTCCGTATTAAAAAAAAAAATTGCATATATGGTAATCAGCAAACAACAAAATAAAAACATAAATATAAAATAAATAATATTAAAAATAAATCCTTGGAATGCAATCGCAGTCAAAACTACCTAATCACACAATTTCCGCTGAGCGTAGACGCAACACATCCGGACCTTATCCGGACAAGCATGTCTGCAAGGGGCCTATGGGGCCTGCGTTGCGTGAAAAACGCAGAATATAGAACATGCTGCGATTTTCACGCAACGCACAATTGATGCGTGAAAATCACCGCTAATCTGAACAGCCCCATTGAAGTGAATGGGTCCGGATTCAGTGTGGGTGCAATGCGTTCACCTCACGCATTGCACCCGCACGGAATTCTCGCCCGTGTGAAAGGGGCCTTAAAGTCGCATGTTAAGAAGAAAAAAAAGAAATACGTATCTGGTCATGTTTGGGCAGGAAATGGCCCGGTTCTGAACTGTTTAATTAAAAAATATTCATGTTTTTTTATTTGAGGAGATTAAGCGGGTAAGGAGACTTTCACACTAGCGTTTTTGCTTTCCATTTGTGAGATCCATCATGGACTCTGACAAGCCGTCTAAAACGGATCAATTTTGCCCTAATGCATTCTGAATGGAAAAGGATCCGCTCAGAATGCATCAGTTTTCCTCCGATCAGTCTCCATTTTGCTCTGGAGGCGGACATCAAAACTCTGCCTGCAGCGTTTTGCTTTCCGCCTGACGAAGCGGAGCCAAACGGATCCGTCCGGACACACAATGTAAGTCAATGGGGACGGATCCGTTTTCTCTAATACAATCTGGCACAATAGAAAACGGATCCGTCTTGAACACCATTTTAAGTCAATTGGGGACGGATCCGTTTTCTATTGTGCCAGATTGTATCAGAGAAAACGGATCCGTCCCATTGACTTACATTGTGTGGCAGGACGGATCCGTTTGGCTCCGCTTCGTCATGGCTACAGAAGACATAATACAACCGGATCAGTTCATGACGGATGCTTGCGGTTGTATTATTTTAACGGAAGCGTTTTTGCAGATCCATGGCGGATCCACAAACAACACTAGTGTGAAAGTAGCCTTAATGTGATGATGTTGTAGCAAAGGTGTCCACATCGGTATTCTGAACCGTGTCTATTTTTTTCTGTCAACTATTTTTGTCCAGATAGAAAACAAAAAACAGAGGTTGTCAGTCTTGATACTTGGTAAAATGAGCAGCGTCCTTAATATATGACATATTAATGTCACATGTTGAGGGAAGAAGCAGAGAAATACTACTAGAGCACAAGGTGGCGGACAATAAGCCGGTCAAGGGTTAGGGAAAGGAAAATGCAAACATGAATGGGAAGAATAGACCGCCATAGTACCAGGGAAGGAGAATGTGAGCAGGTCAGGAGGCAGAATGCAGCATTAAAAGACTTTAGAGTAATTAGTTATACATTACTATCAGCGGCTTCTCCATGATTGAAATAAGATGACAATTAGATTACAAAATGGAATAAGGAGGATCAACATTGTTTGGATTGCTTCACACAGCAGGCGCTCAGCCGCATGTATTTTTGTCAAATCCTTCCCAGATGCATACCTGCCCTGCTATGCAGTGACTTTCCTGATAGCATTCCCCAGCTAGGTAGATTTGCTATGTATTGTCTAAACAGCATGGTAACAAGCCATGCATGGTCTGAGCTGCAATACCCAACACAACCAACCAAAAAGAGAAGCGCTGTTACCAGAAGAAAGCTGCCATGTTTTCCTGATTTCCAATAACCCCTTTATAAATGCAGTACCCTTATAGAGAGTCCTCACTGCAGCATGTTTCAACTTGTGAGCTGATAGTTGTTGTTTGCCATTATATTTAGTAGGGCTTAGTGCACTTCTCTAGTAAGCTGCTGTTTATAAATGGGTTCATTAGCCTTTTTGTAATCTACGAATGCAGTAAGTTTGGCATTTTTGGCTGTAGGTTTTGCATGATTGTGGCTGTAGGTTTTGGTGACTGTAGTCTTGGTATTTTTGTGGTTTTATTTTTGTGGCTGTAGGTTTGGTATTTTTGTGTCTATAGGTTTGGTATTTTGTGGCTGTAGCTTTGGTATTTTTGTGGCTGTAGGTTTGGTATTATTGTGGCTCTAGGTCAGGCATTTTGGTGGTTGTAGGTTTAGGATTTTGGTGGCTGTAGCTTTGTCATTTTGGTGGCTGTAGGTTTGGTATTATTGTGGCTGTTGGTTTGGTATTATTATGGCTCTAGGTTTAGTATTATTTTAGCTCTAGGTCTGGCATTTTGGTGGTTATAGGTTTAGCAGTTTTGTAGTCATTTCTTTCCATTGTCGCATCAAGACATCTCCTTTATCAAATACAGGTGGCCTTGAAATCTGCTGATCACCACAGATCCAGCTTCTGAATCTCCATATATCAATGTATTTTATGTAAGAGATGCCAGGCTAGTGCAAGTGCTAAAAGGAGAATAGTACAGGTGAAACTCAAAAAATGTGAATATTGTGCAAAAGTACATTTATTTCAGTAATGCAACTTAAAAGGTGAAACTAATATATGAGATAGACTCATTAAATGCAAAGCGAGATATTTCAAGCCTTTATTTGTTATAATTTGGATGATTATGGCTTACAGCTTATGAAACCCCAAAGTCAGAAAATTAAAATATTGTGAAAAGGTTCAATAATCTAGGTTAAAAGTGTCGCACTCTAGTCAGCTAATTAATCCATAACACCTGCAAAGGGTTTCTGAACCTTTAAATTGTCTCTCAGTCTGGTTCAGTAGGAATCACAATAATGGGAAAGACTAGTGTTGATCGAGCACCATAGTGCTCGGGTGCTCGGGCCGAACACATCGGGGTGCTCGGTAGACCGAACACCCGAGTATAATGGAAGTCAATGGGAGAACCTGAGCATTAAACCAGGCACCCCCTGCTCTGAAGAGGGGAGGGTGCCTGGTTCATAGGAAAAGGTCAGAAATTGATGGAAACTGTTGAGGAACGGTTGAGATGTATGCATATATATCCATGCATGCCTGCAAACACGTGCGGGCATGTATGGTATATATGTGCATACATTAGACATAGCATCATGGGACGATGTGCACAGATGTGCCCAGCATCTGCGCACGTCTGCCCATGGTGATCCCCAGGGGCTCATGCTGGCCCCTGTGGGAAATATGTGTCCCCTGATAATGTAGGGGCTGGTGCCCCCTGATAATGTAGGGGCTGGTGCCCCCTGATAATGTAGGGGCTGGTGCCCCCTGATAATGTAGGGGCTGGTGCCCCCTGATAATGTAGGGGCTGGTGCCCCCTTATATTGTAGGGGCTGGTGCCCCCTTATCTGTGCCCCCTTATATACATGAATGTGGCCCCTTATGTGAGTTATAATCCCCCTTAGAATTAATGTATACATGTGTATGGATGTGCCCCAAGCATCAATACACATGTATATTATATATATTCCCCCCCCCCCTCCTACAACTGAAACCAGGTGCATCGGTGTGAATGTGCCCCAAGCATTCGCACCGATGCAATCTGGCTAATTGCATCAGAATGACCGGACAAGGGTCCGGTCATCCTGATGGATACAAAGAGCTCAGATTCAACAGAATCTGAGCCCTTTGTTGTAATTATCCCCGGCGCCGCTGGAGATAATTACACATGATAGAAGAAGAGGAGAAGCCTCTCCTCCTTCTATTATGTGCATTCCGACAGTGCGATTACTATCGCACTGTCCGGAATGCTAGGTGCAGCAGGCGGGAGATCAAAGGCTTCTCCCGCCTGTCTGCAGCGCGTCCCCGATGTGCTGGCCGGCGCAGTGACGTCATATCACTGCGCCGGCCCACGTGGATGATGGGGGCGCGCGCGCGCCCCCTGGTGGCGCGGGAGTGCGGGCCGCCGGGGGGATAAATATCCGGCGGCCCCGGCACTCTGGCTGTTAGGAGAGGGCCCCCCACCTGGATAAGCGCATCGGCGCTTAGGACGAAGCGGTCCCCCTGCCTAAGTTAGGATCGGGGCCCCCCAGCTGGAGAGCGCATCGGCGCTCAGGCCGGCCCAAGGAAGAGAGGGTCTGGGCCCCCACCTGCTCCGACACAAGGACCCACGACCGGACCCCTGCCGCCCCCCCCCCCCCCCAGAGGAGAGCGCGATCGACGCTCTGTACAGAGCGGCCCCCTGGCTGGCGAGGATCCCCCTAGAAGAACGAGCAGTTAACCCTAAGTATCAACCTCCCCCTCCTACACCCCTTACCTCAGCAGCATTGCTGCTGTCCTTAACCCCTTCCCTGCCACAACCCCTGCATCCCCTGGAAACTATCCCCTACTGTTCACCCCTGGTCCCTTGCTCCATTGTGTCCTTTCCCTAGACCCCTGATCTCTCCCCTGGTTACCCCATGTCACCCCTGATCCCCTGATCTGTACCCCTGGATCCCCTGGTTACCACTGGGACCCTATTACCCCTGGTCCCTTGCCTGCCCATGCCTGCATTCCCCTGGTTAACCCCTGCCTTCCCCGGCATCCCCTGGTTCACCCCTGGTGGTTACCCTGGTTCTGTAGAGCATGCCTCTGTTCTGCAAACAATACCCTGAACCCTCTTGTAACCCCATAGGGACAGTGAGTAGCCAGGCGGGTGAGCTGTTGATATTGAATGTGTGAATTGTATAGTTAGTTGATGGGTGGAATTGGGAATGTGTAGTGTAGTTTAGGATTGTATATTTAGTGCTGTATTGTAGTGTACTGCGTGCGTAGTGTATTGTAGTGTACTGCGTGCGTAGTGTATTGTTAGTGTATTGCTTGGTGTAATAAATACTGTTATATTTGTACCCTTTTGTGTAGCGTGTACTTGTTAGCGGTAGCGAGTTAGTAAGGCGCATGCAGTTAGCATAAGTGATCAGTGTAGAGCATAGCGAAAGTATTGTTATTATGTAAAGGCATAAATGGGCGGAGTTATCACTAGATGGCTCCTCCCATTTATGAATATTAATTATCGATATTTGCATAAATATTGGTGATTAATATTCCCCCTTTACATTGGCGAGCCAGGCCCACTGCGTGGATTCTGCTTTTATTTTTGGTCTGAAGGCTGAGGGTCGCTAGTACTGTGAATTAGCGGGCAGGAGAGACGCGGTCAGCGGAGTGTCTGAGCGTCTAGGACCCGATAATTCGTACAGGAGAAGCGATACTTCCCTTAGAGTACCAGAAATAAAACAAAATCTTTTGCAGAGAATCTATAATTGTTCTGTGAATTAATATTTTTGTATTTGCTTTACACGGTCACCGTTGCTGGGGTAAGAAGACACGGAAAAGTACAGCACCAACAAGCATCGCTCAAGTGATTGCAAGGGAGAAGAGCACACGTCACTGAAGGAGATCCATCTTCGTGGGAGCGGCGTACAAGTCAGGCTGGTCGGGAAGAGGCGATCCGGGAAAATGGACTTCTTCCAAGCAGCTGCGAGATACGGCGCCAAGGAGAAGATGGACACTCATCAAACGGTGAGTATGGACTTCCCCACACTGCAACACTTGAGCAGACACAGCACATTTAACCCCATCCTCCCCACTACATACAAGTCAGCAGAAATGCTGTGATCCGATTTGTTAGCACAGGCTTGTAGTTACGACAAGCTTTGTGTTAACAAACGGACGGTTTTGAACAAGGCCACCAAACGGCTTCGGATGCTAGCCAAACTCGTTCATACGTTTGAGGCTAGCATCTGTAAGCCAAAGGAAGTGGCGCTGGTGTCTCAGTCAACGGAGACAATTCCTCCGGCCATTCACTGCAAGTGCTGTACCAGTAATTCGGACCAGGTTTCGGCATTGCGGGCACAGCTGGCAGAGAATGTGCAGTCTACTGTTGACCGAGATGCGCAGGTGGCCAAGATAGAGTCACAGTTAGTAGAGCTGCAGAGGCAGAAGGAGGAAATTGAGGCTAAGTTGACTCAGTCTTATACTGAGGTCAAGGCCTTCAAGGAGCGGACTGCCTCTACTGACGTGACGGTAGCCAAATTGAAGGCTCAGGTTGCTGTAAGGTCCCAGCTAATGTCTGGCATGCAACAAGTCATCACCAAGTTGGTGCCGGCCCTTTCTTTTTCCGTAAAGCCAGGGTCGGAATCTCCCAAAATGTTGCCCTGTGCAGGGCCACAAGGGGGGAGAGTAGTCTGTGACCGGTCAAATCATCAGGTCAAGCCGGTCCAGACTAACAGAGATTTTTCCCTGACTTTGGGAAAAAGAACTGTGTTGAAGAGTGCGTCCCTGAGGATGGAACAATTCAGGAGAAGGGAGCACGGATGCAGTGTAGATGGACCTGGGCCATGCAGAGCAAACATCAGATGTTTTGCATGTGGTGGCCTAGGTCACATAGCGAGACACTGCAAAACACACAGGACAGGAAACCAAGTCACGTGTTTCAGGTGTGGGAACAAAGGACACATTGCAAGGAATTGCCCTTGTGCAAGTAATTGCAATGTGTCCAACAGTATCAGCCAGGTAACAAATTGTGCAGTGGGGTCTAGTCAGCCTGGCCATAATGGGGTTACCTCTCGGCAGCATCACCAGCTGCTGAGGGGTCAGAGTGGCCAAGCTAGGCAACATTTGACACCCCTGTACTATTTGTTACACCGTTTGTTCCCTGTGTATGTCCATGTTGTGTGTTTTTGTTATCTGTTTGTACGTTCTTCTTGATGTTGATGGTGGTAGTCCTTGTCTACGGATGTGTTCCACCATGCTGATTTATGTAGTGTTGTAAGTCCCGTCTGCTGTCTTTGTTTCATTCTGTGTCCCCTTGGAGTGGAACAGTGTTATACTGTGGATCGAGAACGTATAGGTTTGCGAGCAGATAATATCACACGGGAAATCCTGCTGGTCGGGAGAAGGCATAAGGACCTTCTCCATGCAGCACACAAAGGATGATGTGATATTATTCTGGGCAACCAGGGTCTCAGATCGATACAGATAGCGCTGTTTTGCTCAAGGTTTTCGGTAGGGCTGTGTTGCGCTGGGGACTGGGGCGAACAGACAACATTGGTGTAATGTTGTGCTGCGCACTTGATTCTAGTCCGAGCAGGCAGCACAGCTCTGATAGGGATTGGACGCAGAGTGTTTGGCAGCAGAGTGTGGACTGTGTTCTTGTGTTGTGGGGTCCTGGGGAGCCAGGGCATGACTATGCCATTGGTTCTGCAGGCCTCCACAGGACGGGATCACAGGGGGAAATCAGCCTGGGTGCACACGAGTGGACAGGGATGCGGTGCCATCAATAGCAAGATGGTGCTTTGTCCACAGTACTCCAGTTATCCTAACCTAGTAGGGTGGCCATCCTTATCTGTTGGTGCAGAGGGATGTGCAGCAGAGGACTCAATCCTCTGAAGGTAGGATGTTCAGACAACAGTGTTGGGATGACGAGGGGTCCTGTGAGACAAAGGGCAGCCCAATACCTTTCTCTACCCATGGGTCAAAGGTATTGGTACTGGAAATTTTCACATTAATTGCACTGTTAGGGGAGAAATTCCCCTGGGAGCGCCTGGTGTTTTCTTCTGCCATAGGTGTGATTTTATATGGAGCGGAAGAAAAACCTAGGAGATGCCACAGAAGAGGCCAGCTATTCCCCCTGACACTGTTGTGAATCTCCAGAGGATCCCACTGGATTTTGGCAACAAAGCGACCTCTGCCTAGAGGTGTTATAGCAATGAAGACTGCCACAATCCAGCGGGAGCATTATTTAGGCTCTGGAGGAAGACTTGGGAGACGTTCGGGTGGAAGAACTTATCACTTGTTTCACCCAGTGAAACTTCTTCTGGTTCTGGTCATCGTAATCGGAGGGTCAAGGGACTTATTGACCAAATACACCAGAACCAGACAGAACTTTACAGAACTATCCGGAGGAGTAGGCTCAGGACATAACTCAAACATTGTTCCTGTAGCCAAATATTGTATGGACACACTTTGTTTCCTATGAGGGTTCGGGACGTATAACTTGTACTACCCTGAAACCCCATAGCACATTGTATTGTACATGTATTGATTTTGTTTGTCGGTTGATTGTGTACCCATGGACACTCTAGGTGCAAATGTGTGACAGCCTATATTCGGCTGTACACATTTGCATCCTATAGTCGTTTCCCATTGACACAGGGGTCTGCGACCTACCTGTGTCTTTGGAGGTGTAGAGATATGCCAGGTTGCATGAGTCTCTATGGGTACACATACATATAATGATTTTGGTGGTGTTGGGAGGGATGTGACATGTATTTTGTGTGAATGGGGATAAGGTTAGGTCACGATAGGGACAGGCATCATTCATTTGCCACCTTGAACCCTGGAACAGTGAGGTTCTTAAGGGAAGGGCTGGAGGTGTAGTGTGGCGGAGGTGTTCTCCGCAGTAGAATTTAGGTACCATGACATCACCGCTTAAGAGTTTGACCTGCCTTGTAAAGACCTATTAATCTGTCCACGGGAGAACTGCACCCATCAAGATGGAAACAGACGTTGGATAGAAGAAAGTTGGGACAAAGACTGTAAGGGTGAACCCGCTCCAGAATTGGGGGGGGCGAAGATACCTGATGATCGGCAGAATTACCGAGAGACTGTGGGGGTGTGGCCACTCCAAAGTGGGGGTGGCCAACACCAAGAGACTGTTATAGAAAGGTAAAGACTGTAAGGGTAAACCCGCTCCAGAATTGGGGGGGACGAAGATACCTGAAGATCGGCAGAATTACCGAGAGACTGTGGGGGTGTGGTCACTCCAAAGTGGGGGTGGCCGACACCAAGAGACTGTTATAGAAAGGCCAGTTAAAGACTGTAAGGGTGAACCCACTCCAGAATTGGGGGGGGCGAAGATACCTGAAGATCGGCAGAATAACCGAGAGACTGTGGGTGTGTGGTATCCTAAAGATGTCAAGAAGAAGACGGTGTATCCTGTGGACGGAGGAGGAGGTTGCGGTGAAGGGCAGTTCGGAGGAAGCTGGATGAGGGATGTCTAAGTACCTAAAGATCAGTGTGCACTACAGTTCTTCCTGAACTTCCACCAAAGATGGGGTTGAAGGGGGGCAAATATATCTCAACCCGTTCCCCCATTATATTGTCGTATTATATTCCGACAACAGGGGGATTGTTGAGGAACGGTTGAGATGTATGCATATATATCCATGCATGCCTGCAAACACGTGCGGGCATGTATGGTATATATGTGCATACATTAGACATAGCATCATGGGACGATGTGCACAGATGTGCCCAGCATCTGCGCACGTCTGCCCATGGTGATCTCCAGGGGCTCATGCTGGCCCCTGTGGGAAATATGTGTCCCCTGATAATGTAGGGGCTGGTGCCCCCTGATAATGTAGGGGCTGGTGCCCCCTGATAATGTAGGGGCTGGTGCCCCCTGATAATGTAGGGGATGGTGCCCCCTGATAATGTAGGGGCTGGTGCCCACTTATATTGTAGGGGCTGGTGCCCCCTTATCTGTGCCCCCTTATATACATGAATGTGGCCCCTTATGTGAGTTATAATCCCCCTTAGAATTAATGTATACATGTGTATGGATGTGCCCCAAGCATCAATACACATGTATATTATATATATTCCCCCCCCCCCTCCTACAACTGAAACCAGGTGCATCGGTGTGAATGTGCCCCAAGCATTCGCACCGATGCAATCTGGCTAATTGCATCAGAATGACCGGACAAGGGTCCGGTCATCCTGATGGATACAAAGAGCTCAGATTCAACAGAATCTGAGCCCTTTGTTGTAATTATCCCCGGCGCCGCTGGAGATAATTACACATGATAGAAGAAGAGGAGAAGCCTCTCCTCCTTCTATTATGTGCATTCCGACAGTGCGATTACTATCGCACTGTCAGGAATGCTAGGTGCAGCAGGCGGGAGATCAAAGGCTTCTCCCGCCTGTCTGCAGCGCGTCCCCGATGTGCTGGCCGGCGCAGTGACGTCATATCACTGCGCCGGCCCACGTGGATGAATATTGCATAAATATTGGTGATTATTATTCCCCCTTTACAGAAACACCGCTGAAATGGTTCGGGAACAGCATGGGGAGGATGTCTGGATGCAGGTCACTGCTGGAAACGATGTTGTCTGAGTAGTACGCCTCTTTTACAGACTGACAATAATACGCACCAAACCGAAGATAAAATCGATTTTAGAGGAAAAATTGTTAGGAAACATTCTTTCCTGTATATTTACTTGTATATAAAGTGCAAGTGCTGCCAAAAATTACAAGAAAGAGGCACTCCGATACAACCTGTATATCACATAAAAGAGGGCCTCATTCACATTGTGGTACAATTGTTCATGTAGTGTGACTCCTACACTCATAAAGCCTATGCACTAAGTGAAAGGGCTGCCAAAAATTACAAGGAACCGGCACTCCAAAACACCCTTTATTACACATGAAGGAGGGCATCATACACACCCTTGAAAAATTCAGATTGATGGCCTGCTGGTGAACTTCAAGGGCCTGCTGATCTGACCATCTAAAACATTATGGGTGAGGGCCTGCTGCCGCTTTGGTGACTCTAGATAACCTGGGTCCGATCGCACGTCTCCGTGACGGCGACAATCCATTCAGATGTCTGCCCTATCAACTTTCAATGTTATTTTCAGCCCAAACCATGTAGACCATGGGTAACGGGGGAATCGAGGGAGCCTGAGAAACAACTATGGCTACCACATCCAAGCAAGGCAGCGTGCGCGCAAATTACCTATTAGGTATAATTAGGTGAGGGCCTGCAGGTGATCTGACCCTGTAAAAGATTTTAGGTGCGGGCCTGCTGGTGACCTGACCCTGTAAAATATTGTAGGTGAAGGCCTGCTGGTCAGCTCACCCTGTAAAAAATGACATGCTAGGGCTTGATGGTGAGCTGACCCTGTAAAAGATTTTAGGTCCGGGCCTGCTGGTGAGCTGACCCTGTAAAAGATTTTAGGTGCGGGCCTGCTGGTGAGCTGACCGTCTAAAACATTATATGTGAGGGCCTGCAGCTGAGCGGACCCTGTAAAACATTATATGCGAAGGGCATATATGCGAGGGCATTATATGTGACGAATAAGCATGTGTTGATATGATAGAAGAGGAGAATGAGAAAAGGAAGATTCAACCATATACCCTTGTTTTTGGTGGAAGGGGTGCATGGGAATACAGTGTATTCAGTACATTTTAAACAACACAGTTAAAGTGCCTTTGTTTAGCCGCTTTCCTTTGGTGGAGTCGAGAAGTCATGGTCAATCCAGGCCTTGTTCATTTTTATAAGAGTCAGCCTGTCAGCATTTTCAGTTGACAGGCGGATACGCTTATTTGCCACCAGCAGCTCAGACAAAACGCTGGCGGCAGGGCAGGCCAGCACCTCCAAGGCGTAGAGCGCCAGTTCGTGCCACGTGTCCAGCTTGGACACCCAGTAGTTGTAAGGCACTGAGGGATCATTGAGGACGCTGACACGGTCTGCTATGTACTCCTTCACCATCTTCCAAAATGTTTCCCTCCTTGTGACACTAGGCCACACATCAAGGTGAGGGTGCTGGCTGGGTGTCATGAAACTGTCCCAGGCTTTGGAGTCAGTTGCCCTGCCTCTGTTGAAACTGGGTGGGGTAGTGACCACTAAACTCCACCCTCACCCCTGTCCCTGCCTACTTGCTTCGCAAGTCCTAGCCACAAGGGACAACTGGTCGACAAACCCTTAGCTAGGATAGTGCAGGGAAGACAAACAACACATAAACAGAAAGGTCAAACAAGCCGCGTCAAAACCAAGAAAGCAGAAAAGGTACCGGAGGAGCAAGCAGACAATCGTCAGGACAAGCCGAAGTCAAACCAGGAGAGCACGCCAAGACCAGAGGATGAGACGGACAGGAAATCGGAAGCCAAGCAGGAACAAACAAACCAGCTGAGTATCATGCAGGAAGGACCTCAATAACAGGCAATCTGTGGCCAGCAGATTGCCTGTTTAAATAGAGAGCTGGTGGAGTCATGTGACGTGGCCAGCGTCACATGACTCCTGAGTTCTGATGCAGCCGAGCGCCGAGTGATCAGCTCGGCGCTCAGCCCTATTGCGGTTGTCATGGGAACGGGCGACGCCGGGAGCACTGATGAAGCGAGCGCGCCCCGGCCGTCCCCGCTTCCGAGAACACCGCATCGTGACAGTTCCCCTTGTCTCCCCTCCTCAGTTGGCCAAGGAACTATGGACGCTGCCGCCAGCATTGTCAGATGGAAATTTTTGGAGCAATTGTCCAACAAAGAATCTTCTGGTATTGCTCCCTTTTGCTCGTCCTCTCCACCAGAGGAATAAGAGATGAGAAGTTCTCTTTGAGGCGGGGGTCGAGAAGGGTGAACAACCAGTAATCCGTGTTGTCTAAAATGCATATAATGCGCAGGTCACGGGAAAGGCAGCCTAACATGAAGTCAGCCATGTGTGCCAGAGTATTAACAGGCAAGACTTCGCTGTCATCATCAGGAGGATCACTCTCAATCTCCTCATCCTCTTCTGCCCACCCACGCTGAACAGATGGAATTAAACTTCCATGGGTACTACCCTCTGTAGCGGAGGAAACCGTCTCCTCCTCCTCCTCCTCCTCTTCATCGTCCAATTCGCGCTGAGAAGACGAACTGAAGGTGGTCTGGCTATCACCCTGTGTAATGTCTTCCCCCATTTCCACCTCTTTCACATGCAAAGCGTCGTCCTTAACTGTGGGCAGCGAGCGTTTGAGTAGACACAGAAGTGGGATGCTTACGCTGATAATCCTCAAAGTTTTTTTAAACCTCACAGAGGTCAGACATCCATGCCCACTCCTCACTTATGAATAGCGGAAGCTGACTGGAAAGGCGACGACCATGTTTCAGCTGGTATTCCACTACTGCCCTCTGCTGCTCACAAAGCCTGGCCAACATGTGGAATGTGGAGTTCCAGCGCGTGCTCACGTCGCACAACAGCTGGTGAGCTGGCAATTTCAAGCGCTGCTGCATCGTTGGCAGACCGGCTGAAGCGGTCAGTGACTTTCGGAAATGGGCACACACGCGGCTCACCTTCACCAGTTGCTCAAGCAAATTGGGGTAGGTTTTGAGAAACCGCCAAACCACAAAGTTGAACACGTGGGCTAGGCATGGGATGTGTCTGAGCTTGCCGAGCTCCAAAGCCGCCACCAAGTTACGTCCATTATCAGACACAACCATGCCTGGTTGTAGGTTGAGTGCCGAGAGCCACAGCTCAGTCTGGTCTCTTATCCCCTGCCACAGCTCTGCAGTGATGTGCTGTTTGTCCCCTAAGCATATCAGCTTCAGCACGGCCTGTTGCCCCCACTGCAGTGCTACACTGCTTCCAGCTACCGACTGATGACTGACTGGTGCTGCTTGTGGATAAATTGGAGGTGGAAGTAGAGGAGAAGGCGGAGGAGGAGAAGTGGGGTTTGGAGCCACTAATGTAGGTGCTGGTGGAAACTCTGATCGGCATTGGGCCCGCAATCCTTGGCGTCAGTAGCACTTGTGCCATTCCAGGGTACGACTCGTTCCCGGCCTCCACAACATTCACACAATGTGCCGTCAGGGAAATGTAGCATCCCTGGCCGAATTGCACTTGTCCATGTGTCCGTGGTTAAGTGGACCTTCCCAGTAACTGCATTGGTCAGGGACACATGTTACGGGACACATGTTCGTGTAAGGCGGGCATGGCACACCTTGAAAAATAGTGGCAGCTGGGGACTGCGTAATGGGAGACGGCCGCCGACATCAGGCTGCGGAAGGCCTCAGTGTCCACAAGCCTAAATGGCAACATTTCCAGGGCCAATAATTTGGAAAGCTGCGCATTTAGTGCTATGGCCTGTGGGTGAGTGGCTGGGTATTTTCGCTTGCGTTCAAAGGCCTGGGGTAAGGACATTTGGATGCTGCGCTGGGACAGGGAAGTGGATGTGGTCGCTGATGGTGCTTGCGAAGGTCCAGCTGCAGGGTGGGAGGCATTCGGGCCTGCGCCTTCAACAGGGGATTGGCCAGCACGTAACATAGGGGAAGAGGAGGCAGGGGTGTGACTCGCAGACACAGATTGTGGACCCAGGCGTTTTGGCACCCCACTGCCTCTTCCAGCCTGTTGCGGTGCTGCAGATCCTTCCCCCTCTGTACTGCTGTCCTTGCTCGGCTTTCCACCTTCCCAGGTTGGGTCAGTGACCTCATCGTCCACCACCTCCTCTTCCACTTCCTCACTCTGATCATCCTCCTGATTTGTTGACCTAACCACAACCTCAGTGATTGACAACTGTGTCTCATCCTCTTCATCAACCTCTTGAGACAGTAATTGCAGTTGACTAATTGGCAACTGTGTCTCATCATCATCCACCTCATTAAACACTAATTACTGTTCCCTAACGTCATGTTCTTGTGACTGTGGATGCTCAAGAGGTTGGGAATCAGGGCACAAGATCTCATGTCCCTCTTCAAGCGTGCTTGGCGAGAGGGCCAAATCAAGTAATGGCGATGAAAAGAGGTCCTTGGAATATCCAAGTGTGGGATCATTTGTTTGACCAGACTGTACATGGTGGGAGGAAGGATCAGGGTGAGGACTGTGTTGACCAGACTCCTGGCTACTGAGACTGGACTTGGTGGAAGACAGGGTGGTGCTTAACCGACTGGAAGCATTATCTGCTGCAATCCAACCGACCACCTGGTCACACTGGTCTGACTTCAAGAGTGGTGTCCTGCGCTGCCCTGCAAACTGGGACATGAAGCTATGTAACGTGGATGATTGTTTTTCTTGTGCTCTGGCAGCAGGCACAGTTTCTCAGCGCCCAGGGCCACGGCCTCTGCGTGCACCATCAGCATCACGGACGCTTCCCCGTCACTTACTGCTCGCCTTCTTCATTTTAAATGTGATATATGCTTGAAAGTATGTCTCATGTACCGTAGGATTTGGAAGTGTATGCGCAAAACAATTTACAAAGGCATTTGTGATTAGGAAATGCTATACAGGACAGGTACCACAGGTAATGTCACTGTTCGCAGTGTCTATGGAAAAAGGTACAGTGGATGTCACTGATATTTTAGGGATACAGACTATTTAAACAGGAGCTATGGCGCAAATAATTTAACTGTCCGCAGAGGACACGTCTACGGAAAAAGTGCACTGGATGTCACTGATATTTTAGGGATGCGCACACTTTAAACAGGAGATGTGGCGCGCATAATTTAACTGTCCGCAGCGGGCTATTACACGGTATTTAGCGCAGGATGCGCAAAAAATATATATTGCTGCTGTCACACACAATAGTCCTTAAAAGGACTTTTGGGTCTCAAAAGTTTTTTGTATAAAAATCTTCCCATTACACTCCCTACACTCTGTCCCTTCCTTTGCTCAGCTCTCCCTAACACTGAGCAATTTAGCGCAGGTTGCGCTACAAACATATATTGCTGCTGTCACACACAATAGTCCTTACAAGGACATTTGGGTCTCTGAAACGTTTTTGTACAAAAAAATATTTAATTATACTCCCTACACTCTCTGTCCCTTCCTTTGCTCAGCTCTCCCTGACTACGAATGAGCTGAACATGCGTCATCGGGTGCTACCGTATATAACACCTGATGATGCGTTCCGGCCAGCCAATCACTGTAATACCAGTAGCCAACATGTCTACTGGCATTACAGTGAGGGCAGTACTTACCTTCACGGCATTGTCTGCTGGAATTCACACCACAGGTATAACTAGCCTTACAAGTGACAATCCATATTTCACCAATCAGCTCTTCTGCAGTAGCTCCAGCGCCAATTCAGAGCTGGGACTACACAGGTCCATCCATGGCAATGGACAGAGCTGGTTACTGCAGCACTGCTCCCATTCACTTCAGCATTAGGGCTCATGCACACGAACGTATTTTCTTTCCGTGTCCGTTCCTTTTTTTGAGGACCGTATGCGGAACCATTTATTTCAATGGAAAGTTACTCCGTGTGCATTCCGTTTCCGTATGTCCGTATTTCCGTTCCGCAAAAAAATGTCCTATTATTGTTCGCATTACGGACAAGATTAGTACTGTTCTATTAGGGGCTAGCTGTTCCATTCCGCAAAATACAGAACGCACATGGACGTCATCCGTATTTTTTGTGGATCCGTTTTTTGGATGACCGCAAAATATGTACGGTCGTGTGCCTGAGCCCTTAACCAGCATATTCCACTGAACAATGGATGGAGCTCTGTAGTTCCGCCGCTGGAGCTACTGCAGACGAGCTGATCGTCGTGGTATGGGGCGACACACCTCCGCTGATCAGACAGTGATGGCCTCACTTGCACAGGAAAGGTTAACACCTTTAAGACTGAATCCTGGAAAGAACAATAACTGCAGTTATGTAGACATTTATCCTGAAATTGCTACCATTCACGTAGTTCCTGAAATTGCAACGCTGGTTTAGCATTTAGGCTGTGTACACCTTTAATGAATACGATTCTCTGTGATGTGTTTTACTGAAAGAGAAGATTGAAGAAATGTGAACTGACACTGCAATAAATGATGGCTACACGTAAAAGATGTCTGCGGAGTATCTGCACCGCACACTGCCCTGATAAATACAACACTAGATTGAAGAAGACAACTAAATAATGAAAAAACACATTATCGCTGTGTGTAATAAGATCCATTTACAGCCATTTAACAGCTATTGACAAGGCAGAAGTAGGCCGGAGTAACAGGAAGGCCAACTCACAATTACAATACCTGATTGTAAGAGATCCAGTAAAAACATCTCCTGTATCGGGATGATATTAGAATCGTAATGTAATCATTTCTCGGAGAGTTATTTTCTGAAATCTATGTCCCAGCAGCATTGGGTCCACACACTTTAATCTTATAGCATTGATATATAGCTCACAGCTCAATCTACAGTAACTTAATTCTGGAGTGATGCAAACAGTCTACTTCTACTAGTTGGGATTGTAGCTGGCCAACTAAGACCTGTCAAAGGTTGCTAATATAGCTTATATGTTTGTACAGCTAGACCTGCCAATAACCTTAATACAGTTCCTATGTTTGTGTGTTAAAGACAAAAGCAGAGTATTTACAGTGCCTTCATGTTTGGATGTCATATAACTGTTATACAGGGTGGGCCATTTATATGGATACACCTTAATAAAATGGGAATGGTTGGTGATATTAACTTCCTGTTTGTGGCACATTAGTATATGTGAGGGGGGAAACTTTTCAAGATGGGTGGTGACCATGGCGGCTATTTTGAAGTCAGCCATTTTGAATCCAACTTTTGTTTTTTCAATAGGAAGAGGGTCATTTGACACATCAAACTTATTAGGAATTTCACAAGAAAAACAATGGTGTGCTTGGTTTTAACGTAACTTTATTCTTTCATGAGTTATTTACAAGTTTCTGACCACTTACAAAATGTGTTCAATGTGCTGCCCATTGTGTTGGATTGTCAATACAACCCTCTTCTCCCACTCTTCACACACTGATAGTAACACCGCAGGAGAAATGCTAGCACAGGCTTCCAGTATCCGTAGTTTCAGGTGCTGCACATCTCGTATCATCTGAAGGCAATCGTCTATGCTGTGAAGATACGAGATGTGCAGCACCTGAAACTACGGATACTGCGGTGTTGCTATCAGTGTGTGAAGAGTGGGAGAAAAGGGTTGCATTGACAATCCAACACAATGGGCAGCACATTGAACACATTTTGTAAGTGGTCAGAAACTTGTAAATAACTCATGAAAGAATAAAGTTACGTTAAAACCAAGCACACCATTGTTTTTCTTGTGAAATTCCCAATAAGTTTGATGTGTCAAATGACCCTCTTCCTATTGAAAAAACAAAAGTTGGATTTAAAATGGCCGACTTCAAAATGGCCGCCATGGTCACCACCCATCTTGAAAAGTTCCCCCCCCTCACATATACTAATGTGCCACAAACAGGAAGTTGATATCACCAACCATTCCCATTTTATTAAGGTGTATCCATATAAATGGCCCACCCTGTATATTGTGTTCACAGAAGCAGAAAAGATAATAGAATAAATAAGGGTGAGCACTCAGCAAATGGCGTTTGGAAATTAAAAGTTTAATTAAACACTAAAATATTAAAATTAATAAAATGGTAATATACTGGATGAAGGATAAATCGGTATAAACAATTTGATATATAAACATATAAAATTTCATGTAAAATTTCATATATAAACAATTCACATCTAATCACAATTCACATAGATGTGCACATGTGTGCTTGTAGCCCATTCAACATGCAGTCTTTTAGTAATATATTAAGTTGGTATATTCATATATGAATGTTCGAACAATGTCCTGAATAAATAATCCTATTCAATTTTCTCTTACAATAATTGATGCTGAATAGTTAGTTAGTGCATCTCCAGTGACATCATTCGATATCATAAAACACTGTGCGCTTGCTGGTCTCCAATTATATGATGCCGGTCGTACCGGTGTTAGGGCAGATTAGGGCAGATTGCAGAGGTAACTGGATCTTACCTTCCTCGTGTCTGTCCCAAACTTTCCTCTCATCTAGCGAGGGTGACGCAGGATACAATTGGCATAGTTCTGCGTACTGCTTCGTAGACTCACCGACTTCTCGCGGGAGTTGAAGCTCTCTTCCGGGTTAGTCCGTTCACGTGACTTGTATCCAGCGCAACAGGTACAACAAAGCGTTGGTCTTTTCCAAGTTAGTGAATTTCTCGCATGGCCATGCAAGTTATTGCGGAGATGTTTGCTTCTTTATTACAGCGATCCAGCCCAGACGCGTTTCGGGAGCTCTGCTTCCCTTCATCAGTGGTATCGCATCTGTGACAATCTCCGCCTTTTATACCCACAGTCTAGATCAAAACTGTGGATACCTGGAATTCACTGGACCATAAATACTCTGTTGCGGTTAGCATGCGTTTTATGTGCGTTTTTATTGGCACTATGCGTTTTTTTGTAATATAGATTCCTTTTCTCATTCTAAAGCTGTTATGTAATGGAAAAGATAGTCCAAGATTGCATGAATGAGATATTGCGAATATCTGGGCTGGATCGCTGTAATAAAGAAGCAAACATCTCCGCAATAACTTGCATGGCCATGCGAGAAATTCAATAACTTGGAAAATACCAACGCTTTGTTGTACCTGTTGCGCTGGATACAAGTCACGTGAACGGACTAACCTGGAAGAGAGCTTCAACTCCCGCGAGAAGTCGGTGAGTCTACGAAGCAGTACGCAGAACTATGCCAATTGTATCCTGCGTCACCCTCGCTAGATGAGAGGAAAGTTTGGGACAGACACGAGGAAGGTAAGATCCAGTTACCTCTGCAATCTGCCCTAATCTGCCCTAACACCGGTACGACCGGCATCATATAATTGGAGACCAGCAAGCGCACAGTGTTTTATGATATCGAATGATGTCACTGGAGACGCACTAACTATTCAGCATCAATTATTGTAAGAGAAAATTGAATAGGATTATTTATTCAGGACATTGTTCGAACATTCATATATGAATATACCAACTTAATATATTACTAAGAGACTGCATATTGAATGGGCTACAAGCACACATGTGCACATCTATGTGAATTGTGATTAGATGTGAATTGTTTATATATGAAATTTTACATGAAATTTTATATGTTTATATATCAAATTGTTTATACCGATTTATCCTTCGTCCAGTATATTACCATTTTATTAATTTTAATATTTTAGTGTTTAATTAAACTTTTAATTTCCAAACGCCATTTGCTGAGTGCTCACCCTTATTTATTCTATAGCTACTGTTTTTGACCAGAGGGTGGGTGTCCCTCTTACGGGTTAGTAGCACCAATTCTTTGATCACGTCTTGAGTGAGCCACCATTCCTAACCATTTGATAGAAAAGATAATATGCCTTTAAGATTCATTATATAATATAAGGTAAGCTCAATGACACAGCAGAAACAACAGAAAGCATAGCGTTAAACTGTTGTTGCTGGGCAGGAGTCTTGACCAATCACAGCCAGCCTCACACACAGCAGGAGTTTTGACCAATTACAGCCAGCCTCACACACAGCTTGTGTGGGAAATTATCCTAGCAGGCGCTGCTGGAATCATTATTACACCAGAGGAGAGAAGCTGAACAGACATTCACTCCACTAAGAGCTGTGTTTTGTGGAAGCAGAGAGGCCAAAATAGGTATTTAAAACAGTTATATAATGTTCCTGCTGTTAATATAGTGATTAGAACTCTATATTGAGTTCTATATGTGTGTTTATTTACAGTTCCACCAATTGCAAACTACAATCGTTCACAATCCAAATTCAAATTCCATATTGCAATCCTGTCACGACTGTGACTGATCCAGACAGGTCTGGGAGGAGAAGGTCGCAGCGTCTTGCTACTCGCGATAGCTTGTGAGTTTGCTCCATGGTTCAGGGTATGTCATCCGGGTTTTGCCTTGTGAACCTTTTTGTCCTGACTGGGAGTTTGTAGGCATCCTTCTCAGGTGAGTCCTGTCTGCCACTCCCAGCTACTATATTAGTTTCAGTTTCAGTCATTGCCAGATATAGTCCTTACTTCCAGTTCTATTCTGACCTTTGAAGGAGATCGTTTGATGGTGTTGCTGTGGAGCTCTTGTCCGGCGTGGACTGTCGTGATTGGGATCGCCTTCTCTGCTCGTGACTGGATAAGTCTATCTCTGCTATAGTTTGTTTGTTGCTGTCTTCCCCTGCTGTTCTCCTAGACATGAGTGATGGTGACTAGTGCTCCCATCGGCCTTTCCCCACTCTAGGCTTGTTAGGGTGACTGAGGGTTTAGGCATCCTGCTTGCCGCACGGGTTCACACCCCGTCTAGGGTATCAGGGCAGACAGGTGCCAGCTTAGGGTTAGTCAGGGGTGGCCATACTATTCCCATCCGTAGATAAGGGTCCCCCTTCCCCTCCGTCTGGTGCGACACGACTGCTGCTGGGATAGCGGTCGTGACAGTATATCTGGCCTTTTAAAAAAAAAAAAAAAAAAAAAAAAAAAAAAAGGGACATTTCTTTTTTTCTTGCTTGCTGTTTTGCTTTGTATTTTTCTGTTCCACTATGGATCCGGTTACGGTTTTGGCGAAACAATTACAGGGATTATCCCTTGAAGTGGCAGGATTAAAAGCAACAGTGCTGCAGCAGCAGCAGCAATCCTTGGGTTCCACCGTTGCTACGGGAAACCAAGGTACTCCTGAGCCAAAAGTGGCTTTACCTGATAGGTTCTCAGGAGGGAGAGACCAATTTGTAACCTTCAGAGAAGCTTGCAAATTGTTCTTCAGGTTACGCCCTAGATCCTCCGGCGGTGAGGAACAACGGGTGGGCATTGTAATTTCTCTCCTGCAAGGAGATCCGCAGGCTTGGGCTTTCTCCCTACCATCAGACTCTCTGGCCTTACGATCAGTGGAGGAGTTTTTTGAAGCCCTGGGTCTCGTATATGATGACCCGGACAGGGTCTCACTGGCTGAGTCTAAGCTACGTAGACTTCGGCAAGAGAACCGGTCTGCTGAACTATATTGTTCCGAATTCCGTAGGTGGGCTACTGATACGTTATGGAACGACTCGGCCCTTAGGAGTCAGTTCTGCCAGGGGTTGTCTGAAAAATTAAAAGACGCGCTGGCGGTATATGAGGTCCCTGGGTCTCTGGAGGCTGCTATGTCTCTGTCCATAAGAATCGACAGACGACTCAGGGAGAGACTATTAAATTTTACGGAGGCCTCTATTGGGCAGGGATCGGTTTGTTATGATCCAGTCGAACCAATGCAAATAGGGGGCGCCAGTAGACGGGTGAATCCTCCTAAGTTCCGCCGTAGGTCAGAGGTTTGTTTTCGTTGTGGGGGGAGGGGTCATTTTGTAAAGGTTTGTCCCTCAGAACCCAAGAGACCACAAACAAAGGAGCAGTCTGGGCGTATTCATTTCCTCCATACGCATGTCTCAGTTTTTGTTGTCCGCTACCGTTGAGGCGGGCAATAAGACTGAGATCTGTTCCGTCTTTTTGGACAGTGGGGCGGGGGTCAACTTGGTGGATTCACGGTTTGCTCAGGCTCTGGGTTTTACTCCGGAACCGATACGCATGAACTATTCCTGTTTTTGCCATCGGCTCCTCCCCTCTTACTCAGAAAGAGTTAACTCAGATCATCCATAATATCCATCTGCAGGTAGGGGACCTCCATAAAGAGTATATCTCTTGTTATGTCCTGGACGGTCTTCCGGCTCCTATGGTATTGGGGCTTCCCTGGCTGGTGACTCACAATCCAGTGGTGGATTGGCAGGCCGGGGAGATTGTGGAGTGGAGTGAACATTGTAAGGACAACTGCTTGAGTAGTAGGTGCTCTACACTCTCTGTAACATCTTTACCTGCCTTTCTGTCAGATTTTATGGATGTGTTCTCTGAGAAGGGTTGTCAGGGATTACCACCTCATCGTCCATATGATTGCCCGATTAATCTATTACCTGGGGCAAAACTACCTAAAACCCGGTTATACAATCTTTCCGGCCCGGAGAGGAAGGCTATGAAAGATTATATTTCGGAGAGTTTGGCTAAGGGACACATCAGACCCTCTTCTTCACCTGTGGCTGCAGGGTTCTTTTTCGTTAAAAAGAAAGATGGGGGCCTACGTCCTTGCCTGGATTTCCGGGAATTAACCCGGATAACTATCCGAGATCCCTATCCTCTTCCTCTCATTCCCGACCTCTTTAATCAGGTTGCTGGTGCTAAATGGTTCTCCAAAATGGATCTCAGAGGAGCCTATAACCTGGTTCGCATCAAAGAGGGGGATGAGTGGAAGACGGCTTTTAATACTCCGGAAGGGCATTATGAAAATCTCGTCATGCCATTTGGTCTTACTAATGCGCCTGCGGTATTCCAACATTTTGTCAACGATATTTTTAGTCACCTTATCGGGAGATTTGTTGTGATATATCTTGATGACATCCTGGTCTATTCCCCGGATCTGGATACACATAAGATCCACGTGAGACAAGTGCTGCAGATATTAAGGGCCAACAAATTGTTTGCTAAGTTAGAAAAATGTGTGTTTGCCGTAAAAGAACTGCCATTTCTGGGGTATGTGTTGTCAGATTCAGGTTTCCGCATGGATCCAGAGAAAGTCCGGGCGTTTATAGACTGGGATCTGCCTGAGAACCTGAAGGCATTGCAACGCTTCCTGGGGTTTGCCAATTTTTATAGAAAGTTTATAAAGAACTATTCCTTGGTGGTCAAACCACTGACGGACATGACCCGAATGGGGTCCGATTTTTCCAAATGGTCACATGCAGCCAAAACTGCCTTTGCATCTCTGAAGGAGAGATTCACCTCGGCCCCTATTCTCGTACAGCCAGATGTCTCGCTTCCTTTTATTGTAGAGGTTGACGCATCAGAGGTGAGGGTGGGAGCGGTACTATCTCAGGGCCCGTCCCCTGGTGAATGGCGTCCGTGTGCTTTCTTTTCGAAGAAATTGTCTACTGCTGAAAGGAACTATGATATTGGCAACAGGGAACTTTTGGCTATTAAGTTGGCTTTTGAGGAGTGGCGGCATTTTTTGGAGGGGGCGGTTCATCCCGTCACAGTGATTACTGATCACAAAAACTTATTATATCTGGAGTCTGCTAAACGTCTCACCCCTAGACAGGCTCGGTGGTCGTTATTTTTTACTAGGTTTAATTTTGTAATAACCTATCGCCCGGGGGCAAAAAATACTAAGGCGGATGCATTGTCTCTAAGTTTTCCTGGAGGGGGTGATGTTGAGGTACCAGAGCCCATTTTGCAAAAGGGGGTGGTGGTCTCTGCATTACACTCAGGTTTAGAGGGGAGGGTGTTGGAAGCTCAGGGGGACGCCCCGGCCTCCTGCCCCTCGGGTAAACTGTTTGTGCCAGAAAATTTACGCCTGGAGATACTAAAAGAACACCATAACTCCACACTGGCAGGACACCCAGGTAGTAGGGCAACCTCTGAATTAGTGTCTCGTCGGTTCTGGTGGCCTAAGTGGCGCCAGGAGGTGTTGAATTTTGTGTCTGCATGTGCTACCTGTGCTCGTTCTAAGGTAGATCATACTCGTCCGGCAGGGCGTCTTTTACCTCTAGCCATCCCCAACAGGCCTTGGACGCACCTATCAATGGATTTCATTACGGATCTACCAGTATCAGCGGGGAAAACTGTTATTCTTGTAGTTGTTGACAGATTCAGTAAAATGGTGCACTTTATTGCTCTTGCCGCATTGCCTAATGCTAACACACTGGCTCAGGTTTTTATTGACCACATCGTGAAGCTTCACGGGGTCCCTTCCGATATTGTTTCGGATCGTGGTACCCAATTCGTTTCTAAATTTTGGAAAGCTTTTTGTTCTCGTTTAGGGGTTCATCTGTCGTTTTCTTCATCTTTCCATCCACAGTCCAACGGTCAGACTGAACGTACCAATCAAAACCTGGAGACATATTTGAGATGCTTTGTTTCCGAAAATCAGGAGGAATGGTCATCTTATTTACCGTTAGCAGAGTTTGCCATTAATAATCGTCGTCAAGTATCCACCGATAAGTCACCATTTTTTGGTGCGTATGGTTTCCATCCTCAGTTTTGTACGTTTAGTGAGGGGGGGCCGTCTGGGATTCCCGAGGAGGAACGATTTGCGTCTTCACTTTCTTCAGTGTGGCAGAGTGTGCAAGAAAGTTTGAAGAGAATGGGTGGTAGATACAAACGTGTGGCTGATAGGAGGCGCTCTGAAGGTCCGGACCTTGGGGTGAATGACTTGGTGTGGTTGTCTACCAGAAATATCAAGTTGAAGGTTCCCTCGTGGAAATTAGGTCCGAGATTTATTGGTCCTAATAGGGTAATTAAGATCATTAACCCGGTGGCTTTTCGTCTGGAGCTACCTCAGACTCTAAGGATCCATAATGTCTTCCACAGATCTCTGCTTAAGAGATATGTAGAACCTCCTGAACCATTGCCACTACCGCCTCCACCGGTGGTTGTTGATGGCAGTCTTGAGTTTCAGGTAGAAAAGATTGTTGACTCACGATATGTTCGCCGCTCTCTTCAGTACCTGGTGCACTGGAGAGGTTATGGTTCCGAAGAGAGAATGTGGGTTCCAGCTTCAGAGATAAAAGCGGACAGACTCTTTTGGGCTTTTCATAGCTCCCATCCGGAGAGGCCTGGTCTTGAGGGTCCGGGGGCCCCTCGTAGAAAGGGGGGTACTGTCACGACTCTGACTGATCCAGACAGGTCTGGGAGGAGAAGGTCGCAGCGACTTGCTAATCGCGATAGCTTGTGAGTTTGCTCCATGGTTCAGGGTATGTCATCCGGGTTTTGCTTTGTGAACCTTTTTGTCCTGACTGGGAGTTTGTAGGCATCCTTCTCAGGTGAGTCCTGTCTGCCACTCCCAGCTACTATATTAGTTTCAGTTGCAGTCATTGCCAGATATAGTCCTTACTTCCAGTTCTATTCTGACCTTTAAAGGAGATCGTTTGATGGTGTTGCTGTGGAGCTCTTGTCCGGTCTGGAATTACAGAGTAATAGACAGTTTGGTTAGACTAAAAGTCAGAGATATCAAAATTCTTCTAATGCCACAGCGCCTGCCACAGGGATAAGTCTACTTTCACACCAGCGTTGTTAGAATCCGGCAGGCAGTTCCGGCAAACAGTATGCAAACTGATATCCTTTTTTTCCGGATCAGTTAGACGGATCCAGTGAAATACCGAATCCATCTCATCCGGAATAACAGATACAGTATTTAGATTTTTTCAAAGATTAAAAGCGAAACCAGAACCTCCTATAACCCGGCTCATGCGCAGACCAGAAAACTGGATCCAGCGACGCGGCAATTTCCGGAACACTTGGTACCGGATCTGGCATTAATACATCTCTATGGAAATTAAAGTCGGATCTGGCAAGTGCGGTATTGTTCTTGGATTTTGGCCGGTCAAATACCGTTCAAAGGACCGAAATGAAGACATCCTGATGCATACGGATTGCTTTCCATTCAGAATGCATTAGGACAAAACCGATGCGTTTTTTTCCAGTATTGAGACCCTTTACCGGATTACAATACCGGAAAAGAATAACGCTAGTGTGAAAGTACCCTAAGCCTGCTAGCAAGATGTTTCCAGAAGAATTGGATCCAAAGATTTTTAATAATGTCGACCTCATTTGAGTTAGTCCCAGACTTTCTATACACTGGAAGACTCACTTTGGGGCCAGTTTGTGTAAAGAATAAACCAAACTTCTCCCATAAAAATAAAAAAACTCAGTGATGTAATTTCCTCGTCCAAATACAGACAAGTAGCTCAGTTAGGCCTCATGCACACGACTTTTTCACGGTCCGCAAAACGGGGTTCCGTTGGTCCGTGATCGTTTTTTTGTCCGTGGGTCTTCCTTGATTTTTGGAGGATCCACGGACATGAAAAAAAAGTCGTTTTGGTGTCCGCCTGGCCGTGCGGAGCCAAACTGATCCGTCCTGACTTACAATGCAAGTCAATGGGGACGGATCCGTTTGACGTTGACACAATATGGTGCAATTGCAAACGGATCCGTCGCCCATTGACTTTCAATGTAAAGTCAGGAGTTAACCACCTCAGCCCCCAGTGCTTAACCCCTTAAGGACCGGGCTCATTTTCACCTTAAGGACCAGGCCATTTTTTGGAAATCTGACCATTGTCACTTTAAGTGCTAATAACTTTAAAACGCTTTGACTTATCCAGGCCGTTCTGAGATTGTTTTTTCGTCACATATTGTACTTCATGACACTGGTAAAATGAAGTAAAAATTTTTTTTTTTTTTGCACAAAAAAATACCTAATTTACCAAAAATTTGGAAAAATTTGCAAATTTCAAAGTTTCAGTTTCTCTACTTCTGTAATACATAGTAATACCCCAAAAAATTGTGATGACTTTACATTCCCCATATGTCTACTTCATGCTTGAATTGTTTTGGGAATGATATTTTATTTTTTGGGGATGTTATAAGGCTTAGAAGTTTAGAAGCAAATCTTGAAATTTTTCCGAAATTTACAAAAACTCAATTTTTAGGGACCAGTTCAGGTTTGAAGTCACTTTGCGAGGCTTACATAATAGAAACCACCCAAAAATGACCCCATCTAAGAAACTACACCCCTCAAGATATTCAAAACTGATTTTGCATACATTGTTAACCCTTTAGGTGTTACACAAGAGTTATTGGCAAATGGGGAGGAAATTTGAGAATTTCATTTTTTTGTCTAATTTTTCATTTTAACCCATTTTTTCCACTAACAAAGCAAGGGTTAACAGCCAAACGAGACTGTATCTTTATTGCCCTGACTCTGCCGTTTACAGAAACACCCAATATGTGGCCGTAAACTACTGTACGGCCACACAGCGGGGCGTAGAGTGAAAGGTGCGCCGTTTGGTTTTTGGAAGGCTTATTTTTATGGACTGGTTTATTTACACCATGTCCCATTTGAAGCCCCCTGATGCACCCCTAGAGTAGAAACTCCCTAAAAGTGACCCCATCTAAGAAACTACACCCCTCAAGGTATTCAAAACTGATTTTACATACGTCTTTAACCCTTTAGGTGTTGCACAAGAGTTATTGGCAAATGGAGATGAAATTTGAGAATTTCTTTTTTTTGCCTAATTTTCAATTTTAACCCATTTTTTCCACTAACAAAGCAAGGGTTAACAGCCAAACAAGACTGTATCTTTATTGCCCTGACTCTGCTGTTCACAGAAACACCCCATATGTGGCCGTAAACTACTGTACGGGCACACGGCAGGGTGTAGAGTGAAAGGTGCGCCGTTTGGTTTTTGGAGGGCTAATTTTGCTGGACTGTTTTTTTGACACCATGTCCCATTTGAAGCCCCCCTGATGCACCCCTGGAGTAGAAACTCCATAAAAGTGACCCCATCTAAGAAACTACACCCCTCAAGGTATTCAAAACTGATTTTACATACGTCTTTAACCCTTTAGGTTTTGCACAAGAGTTATTGGCAAATGGAGATGAAATTTGAGAATTTCTTTTTTTTGCCTAATTTTCAATTTTAACCCATTTTTTCCACTAACAAAGCAAGGGTTAACAGCCAAACAAGACTGTATCTTTATTGCCCTGACTCTGCCGTTTACAGAAACACCCCATACGTGGCTGTAAACTGCTGTATGGTAGAATAAAACAACACCCGTCAAGGTATTCATCTAGGGGTGTAATGAGAATTTTTAGCTTTGTTATGGGTTTTATTAGAATGCCAATTGAAATGTGGAGAAACGGGAAATTAGAATTTTTACCAGCATACAGTTTCAAGGGGGTGTTTTATAAAATGATCAAAGGGGGTTTAGTTAAAAGTCAACAGAGGTGTGGTAGATTCTAAAGCAATCTTTTATGCAAAGACCTGGCTTTGAGGGGCACGTCTCACAATGATGAATTGTGTCTTTCCTGATTCCATTTCTGGAGCATACCCGACACCTTTTTTGTGGCCTTCTCCGTGTCTCTGTGGGGGGAACTACCCCAGGGAAATGCTGTCCTCGTATTATTCTGCTCTCACTTCCTGTGGCCCTGCTCCCTTCCCTTTCCTGTTCCCCAAATAAAAAGTTCTTTATTACTTTTTCTTGAAAGTGCAGGAATTTTCCTCTGTTTCCTGCACTTCTGTAAATTACAAAAGCATTATAGAGGGCAATTTGCGTCAGGTGCAATGCCAATTTTTTATACCATGCCCGAGTTTTGCGGAGGGCACTGTATGGTTGCAGTACCTGGTCTGACAGATCCACCCCTCCCATAAACTTATTATAGTCCTGGATGCACACAGGTTTGGGGACTGATTCTGTGGATCCACGTACTGGAACAGGGGTTGATCTGTCGGCATGTATGGTAGTAAGTACAAAGACGTCACGCTTGTCTTTGTACTTAACAAGCATCATGTTATCATTGCAAACTGCCCTGCTTTCCCTCACTCTTATCCTTTGATCTATAAAATTTTTAGGCAGATGTTTTTGGTTTCGTCTGATAGTACCGCATGCAACAGTGTCTCTGGAAAACAGGCATTTCAGTAGTGGGACACTTGTGTAGAAGTTGTCAAGGTACAAGTTGTACCCTTGACCTAGCAGGGGGTGAATCAAGTCCCATACTATTTTTCCTGCTATTCCAAGGAGAGGTGGGCACTCTGGGGGTTCAATTTTTGAATCTTTTCCCTCGTAAACTCTAAATTTATGTGTATAGCCACTTTGGCTTTCACATAGTTTGTAGAGTTTGATGCCATATCTGGCCCGTTTGTTGGGCAGGTATTGGCGAAAATGCAGTCTGCCCTTGAAGTGCACAAGGGATTCATCAATGGACAGATGCTTTTGGGGGGTGTAGACTTGGGCAAACTTGACATTATAATGATCTATAATGGGCCGAATTTTGTATAAACGATCGTATCCAGGATCATTAGGGGGTGGAGAATCGTCATTATTGTTATAATGTAGAAATTTCAGGAGACTTTCGAATCGGGTCCTGGACATAATGGTGCGGTATAGTGGTGTGTGATGTAGAAGGTCATTACTCCAATATGACCGTAGTGATGGTTTTTTAATTATCCCCATATTAAGTATTAGACCCCAAAATTTTTTCATCTCCAAAGGGGTCGTGGGAGTCCACTGAAGGGGTCTTGCATAGTATGAGTTCGGGTGGGCGGCTAAAAATTGATTGGCATAAATATTAGTTTGCTCCACTATCATGTCTATCAATTCATCAGAAAAAAAAAGGTGGAAAAAATCAGCTTCCGTGAAACCTGCAGTGTTCACATGAATGCCTGTAGTGGCCGTAAAGTCCGGCAACTGAGGTACAAAGTTAGTAGCAGAAGTCCAGCTGGGGTCATTTGTAGAAGCTGATGCGCTGCTAACTCTACTGCGTCTGTGAGAGGGTTCGTCAACTGAGGAATCAGATGAAGAGCTATACACAAGAAAAGATTCTTCTTCTCCACTGTCAGCGTCAGACTCTGAGGCAAGTATTTCATAAGCCTCCTCAGCGCTGTACACCCGTTGAGACACTTTGTAAAATTTATATATATATATATATATATATATATATATATATATATATATATTCAGAAAAAAATGGAAAAATAAAATTGTGGAGCTTTATATCACTGGTAGAAGATAGAGGTTCGGAGGTATGGGGGGGTTTGAAACAGAGTATTTATAATCGGGGACAAGTACGGACGTCCCCAATATTTTTTTATTATTTTTTTATTATTTTTTTTATTATTATTATTATTATATTTTTTTTTTTTTTTTTTTTTTTAATTTCAATAAACGTCTAACTTACCCTAAAACAAGAGCTCTAACCCTAATAACTCCCTAACTAACCCTAATGATTTGCCAAAAACAGGTATGGATGACAGGGACTGGGGTGCTGATGTACTGTCACTATTGGCAGACAGCACACAGGCACAGGGTCACAGGGGACTAATAAGTGGGGTGATGAAGGGAACAGGAGACAAATGAGGGGTGATGAGGATCACAGGGGACAGATGAGGGGCACTTTTGGTGTGTGTGTTTTTATCACAGGTCTAACTGCACTGCCTCCAACTTCTCTGACTGAAATGACAGGATCGAAGGTGAGAGATAGCGTCCTGTACATAACTCATTGTGATTGGTCCTGACTGTGGACCAATCACAATGAATTATGTTCAGACAGCTATTTCTCGTCTCCGATCCTCTCATTTCAGCGACAGCCGGGTGCCAGAAGAGGAGGAGATGTGTGCGCGCATGCGCACACGCGTGAGATCGCTCTTTTGAACGAACGGGATCTGCGGCGGTGATCTGCGGCCGGGACCACTGCTGATCGGTCCCTGGCAGTCAAGGGGGAGATGTTTGGTCCCCGATACAGCACGGTAATATGCGCATCAGGTGCGCGATCTCGGCAGGGGAGCTTTTAAATGAACGCCGTGCATGTACGGCGTTCTGCGTTCTGGCACAGTTTTCCCCTTCGTACATGCACGGCGTTCTGCGCTAAGGGGTTAAACACCCTGAAAGACCAGGCCACTTTTTACACTTCTGACCTACACTACTTTCACCGTTTATTGCTCGGTCATGCAACTTACCACCCAAATGAATTTTACCTCCTTTTCTTCTCACTAATAGAGCTTTCATTTGGTGGTATTTCTTTGCTGCTGACATTTTTACTTTTTTTGTTATTAATCGAAATTTAACGATTTTTTTGCAAAAAAATGACATTTTTCACTTTCAGTTGTAAAATTTTGCAAAAAAAACGACATCCATATATCAATTTTGCTCTAAATTTATTGTTCTACATGTCTTTGATAAAAAAAAAATGTTTGGGTAAAAAAAAAATGGTTTGGGTAAAAGTTATAGCATTTACAAACTATGGTACAAAAATGTGAATTTCCGCTTTTTGAAGCAGCTCTGACTTTCTGAGCACCTGTCATGTTTCCTGAGGTTCTACAATGCCCAGACAGTACAAACACCCCACAAATGACCCCATTTCGGAAAGTACACACCCTAAGGTATTCGCTGATGGGCATAGTGAGTTCATAGAACTTTTTATTTTTTGTCACAAGTTAGCGGAAAAGTCTCATATTCCACTAACTTGTGACAAAAAATAAAAAGTTCTATGAACTCACTATGCCCATCAGCGAATACCTTGGGGTCTCTTCTTTCCAAAATGGGGTCACTTGTGGGGTAGTTATACTGCCCTGGCATTCTAGGGGCCCAAATGTGTGGTAAGGAGTTTGAAATCAAATTCTGTAAAAAATGACCTGTGAAATCCGAAAGGTGCTCTTTGGAATATGGGCCCCTTTGCCCACCTAGGCTGCAAAAAAGTGTCACACATCTGGTATCTCCGTACTCAGGAGAAGGTGGGGAATGTGTTTTGGGGTGTCATTTTATATATACCCATGCTGGGTGAGAGAAATATCTTGGCAAAAGACAACTTTTCCCATTTTTCTATACAAAGTTGGCATTTGACCAAGATATTTATCTCACCCAGCATGGGTATATGTAAAATGACACCCCAAAACACATTCCTCAACTTCTCCTGAATACAGAGATACCAGATGTGTGACACTTTTTTGCAGCCTAGGTGGGCAAAGGGGCCCATATTCCAAAGAGCACCTTTCGGATTTCACAGGTCATTTTTTACAGAATTTGATTTCAAACTCCTTACCACACATTTGGGCCCCTAGAATGCCAGGGCAGTATAACTACCCCACAAGTGACCCCATTTTGGAAAGAAGACACCCCAAGGTATTCCGTGAGGGGCATGGCGAGTTCCTAGAATTTTTTATTTTTTGTCACAAGTTAGTGGAAAATGATGATTTTTTTTTTTTCATACAAAGTCTCATATTCCACTAACTTGTGACAAAAAATAAAAACTTCCATGAACTCACTATGCCCATCAGCGAATACCTTGGGGTCTCTTCTTTCCAAAATGGGGTCACTTGTGGGGTAGTTATACTGCCCTGGCATTCTAGGGGCCCAAATGTATGGTAAGGAGTTTGAAATCAAATTCAGTAAAAAATGACCTGTGAAATCCGAAAGGTGCTCTTTGGAATGTGGGCCCCTTTGCCCACCTAGGCTGCAAAAAAGTGTCACACATCTGGTATCTCCGTACTCAGGAGAAGTTGAGGAATGTGTTTTGGGGTGTCTTTTTACATATACCCATGCTGGGTGAGATAAATATCTTGGTCAAATGCCAACTTTGTATAAAAAAATGGGAAAAGTTGTCTTTTGCCAAGATATTTCTCTCACCCAGCATGGGTATATGTAAAATGACACCCCAAAACACATTCCCCACCTTCTCCTGAGTACGGAGATACCAGATGTGTGACACTTTTTTGCAGCCTAGGTGGGCAAAGGGGCCCAAATTCCTTTTAGGAGGGCATTTTTAGACATTTGGATACCAGACTTCTTCTCACGCTTTGGGGCCCCTAAAATGCCAGGGCAGTATAAATACCCCACATGTGACCCCATTGTGGAAAGAAGACACCCCAAGGTATTCAATGAGGGGCATGGCGAGTTCATTGAAAAAAAAAAAAATTTTGGCACAAGTTAGCGGAAATTGATTTTTTTGATTTTGTTCTCACAAAGTCTCCCTTTCCGCTAACTTGGGACAAAAATTTCAATCTTTCATGGACTCAATATGCCCCTCAGCGAATACCTTGGGGTGTCTTCTTTCCAAAATGGTGTTATTTGTGGGGTGTTTGTACTGCCCTGGCATTTGAGGGTCTCCGCAATCATTACATGTATGCCCAGCATTAGGAGTTTCTGCTATTCTCCTTATATTGAGCATACGGGTAATGAGATTTTTTTTTTTCGTTCAGCCTCTGGGCTGAAAGAAAAAAATGAACGGCACAGATTTCTTAATTCGCATCGATCAATGTGGATGAAAAAATCTCTGCCAAAAAAAGAAAAAGGAGGGGAAAGGCGTCTGCCAGGACATAGGAGCTCCGCCCAACATCCATACCCACTTCAGCTCGTATGCCCTGGCAAACCAGATTTCTCCATTCACATCAATCGATGTGGATGAATAAATCATTGCCGGGATTTTTTTTTTTATATATACAAAGTGTTTGCCAAAGTATATGAACACCGCCACCTCCTCAGCTCATATGCCTCGGCAAACATATCTTTTACTGCAGAGGAGAAATCTCGTCTTGCAGCGCCGCATACACCGACTTGCGTGTAATATGACAGCAGCGCAATGCTTCTGTCCGAATGCACATCAGTGCTGCAGCTGGTCGATCGGTTGGTCCACCTGGAAGGTAAAAAAAACAAAACAAAAAAGAAAAAACCAGGCCGCAAAGCAATAACTTTATTAACTTTAGAACAGAACATATTAACTTTTTTTTACTTTTTTACTTACCGGTAATTTTTTTTTTGTTTAGTTTTTTTTACCTTTATAGAACAAACCTCTCCTTCCCCATGGGACAATGTGCAAAGCGCAAATCGCCCAAAGATGTGGCGAAGTACGTTATGCACTTTATCCCAGGTGAAAGGAGAGGTTTGCAGCAGCTGAGAGTAAAAGGGCCCTAATAGCCCTGTGTGCCTGTCCTGTGAGATGCAATCCCTATGCTAGGTGTACCTGTGTGTGGTACTTCCGGAAACACTCACCAAAGCATAGGGCAGGGTGGTCAGGACAGAAATAGCGGGTGTCACGCCTTATTCCACTCCTGCTACAGACACGACATCTTTTTCGGGGTGACGGTTGGGTTGAGGTACCAGGAACGACACTGGGGAAATGTCGCTCGTGTAGACGGCTAACTACACTGGTGGATGGGGCCACGGAACCTCCTGGGTAAAGGAGGTTCTCGATGATCTCTTCCTGGAATTTGAGGAAAGATCGTGTTCTCCCAGCCTTACTGTAGAGAACAAAACTATTGTAGAGCGCCAATTGAATTAAATATACAGACACCTTCTTATACCAGCGTCTGGTTCTGCGGGAAACTAAATACGGAGACAACATCTGGTCATTGAAGTCCACCCCTCCCATGAGCGCATTATAGTCGTGGACACAGAGGGGCTTTTCAATGACACGGGTTGCTCGCTCAATTTGGATTGTCGTGTCTGCGTGAATGGAGGAGAGCATGTAAACGTCACGCTTGTCTCTCCATTTCACCGCGAGCAGTTCTTCGTTACACAAGGCAGCCCTCTCCCCCCTTGCAAGACGGGTGGTTACAAGCCGTTGGGGGAAGCCCACGCGACTAGTTCGCGCGGTGCCACAGGCGCAAATCCGTTCTAGAAACAAATGCCTAAAGAGGGCCACACTTGTGTAAAAATTGTCCACATAAAGATGGTACCCCTTGCCGAATAAGGGTGACACCAAGTCCCAGACTGTCTTCCCACTGCTCCCCAGGTAGTCAGGGCAACCGACCGGCTCCAGGGTCTGATCTTTTCCCTCATAGATCCGAAATTTGTGGGTATAGCCTGTGGCCCTTTCACAGAGCTTATACAATTTGACCCCATACCGGGCACGCTTGCTTGGGATGTACTGTTTGAAGCCAAGGCGCCCAGTAAAATGTATTAGGGACTCGTCTACGCAGATGTTTTGCTCGGGGGTATACAAATCTGCAAATTTCTGGTTGAAATGGTCTATGAGGGGCCGAATTTTGTGGAGCCGGTCAAAAGCAGGGTGGCCTCTGGGACGGGAGGTGGTGTTGTCGCTAAAATGCAGGAAACGGAGGATGGCCTCAAATCGTGCCCTGGACATAGCAGCAGAGAACATGGGCATGTGATGAATCGGGTGCGTTGACCAATATGACCGCAATTCATGCTTTTTTGTCAGGCCCATGTTGAGGAGAAGGCCCAAAAAAATTTTAAGTTCGGAAACTTGGACTGGTTTCCACCGGAAAGGCTGGGCATAAAAGCTTCCCGGGTTGGCGGATATAAATTGTGTGGCATACTGGTTGGTCTCTGCCACGACTAAGTCCAAGAGCTCCGCAGTCAAGAACAGCTCAAAAAATCCCAGGGCCGAACTGATTTGAGTCGTCTCAACCCGAACTCCAGACTGGGCGGTGAAAGGAGGAACTACAGGTGCGGCTGAAGTTGGTGACTGCCAATCAGGGTTTGCCAGCACCTCAGGGATTCTAGGGGCTCTACGGGCCTGTCTGTGCGGTGGCTGCGACGGGGTAACTAGTGCACGTGCCACCGTACCAGCTTCAACTGCCCTTCTGGTGCTCGCCACGTCACCATGTTGTACGGCAGTGCTGGTACTAGGTCCAGGGAGGGCTGCGCTGCTGGTGTATGCCTCACCACGTGATCCGGCAGCGACAGCCCCGCTCTGCTGCTCTTGAAGCGGATCCTGCATAACCTGTGGTCTAGCGACATGGGGCCGGGTACGCCTGGTGCTGCCAGGGACCTCCACCTCCTCGTCCGAACTTTGGGTCAGAGAGCCACTGCTTTCCACAGGTTCATATTCTGACCCGCTAGATTCATCAGATGAGGGTTCCCACTCCTCATCCGACTGGGTCAGAATCCTGTAGGCCTCTTCAGAAGAATACCCCCTGTTTGACATTTTGGACTACTAAATTTAGGGGTATTCCCTGAGACTACCCAAGAAAAAAAGCAAGCCTGTCTTACAAAGGGGAGGCTAGCGAAGTACCGGAGGCCGCTGCGGTTGATAAAAAATATCAAAACTGATTTTTTTATCGCCACAGTGCGTGTAAAATGAATGTGCAGTGATCAAAAAATATATATTTTTTGTCACTGCGGTGGGGCGGGCGTGGGTGAACGCACGTGTGGGCGACCGATCAGGCCTGATCGGGCAAACACTGCGTTTTGGGTGGAGGGCGAACTAAAGTGACACTAATACTATTATAGATCTGACCGTGATCAGTTTTGATCACTTACAGATACTATAAAAGTACAAATGCTGATTAGCGATACGCTATTCAGCGAATAAAAGTGACTGCGGTGCGGTGGGGTGGGCGCTAACTGACGCTAACTACCTAACCAAGGGGCCTAAACTATCCCTAAAACCTAACAGCCAATACTAGTGAAAAAAAAAAGTGACCGTTTACACTGATCACTTTTTTTCCTTTCACTGGTGATTGACAGGGGCGATCAAAGGGGTGATCAAAGGGTTAATTGGGGTGCAGGGGGGTGATCAGGGGCTACAGTGAAGTGTTTGGTGTACTCACAGTGATGTCTGCTTCTCTGCTGGATCCAACCGACGAAAAGGACCAGCAGAGAAGCAGAGAAGCCATATAACAGATCATATTTACTAATATGATCTGTTATATGGCTTGTGATTGGATTTTTTAAAAATCGCCAGCCTGCCAGCCAATGATCGTTGCTGGCAGGCTGGTGACGAACTTGTTCTTTAACTTTTGCCGGCCCGCGATGCGCATGCGCGGGCCGGCTTGGAGCGAAATCTCGCGTCTCGCGAGATGACGCGTATATGCGTGACTGTGCGCAGCGCTGCCACCTCCGGAACGCGATCCTGCGTTAGGCGGTCCGGAGGTGGTTAATATGCCATAGGATCAGAGTTTTCTCCAATCCGATGGTATATTTTAACTTGAAGCGTCCCCATCACCATGGGAACGCCTCTATGTTAGAATATACCATCGGATTTGAGTTACATTGTGAAAACTCATATCCGACAGTATATTCTAACACAGAGGCGTTCCCATGGTGATGGGGACGCTTCAAGTTAGAATATACTAAGAACTGTGTACATGACTGCCCCCTGCTGCCTGGCAGCACCCGATCTCTTACAGGGGGCTGTGATCAGCACAATTAACCCCTCAGGTGCCGCACCTGAAGGGGTTAATTGTGCGTATCATAGCCCCCTGTAAGAGATCAGGGGCTGCCAGGCAGCAGGGGGCAGACCCCCCTCCCTCCCCAGTTTGAATATCATTGGTGGCAAGTGTGCGACCCCCTTCATTCCCTCTATTGTATTATCATTGGTGGCCAGTGTGCGCCCCCCCCCCCCCCGATTGTATTAATATCATTGGTGGCCAGTGTGCGGCCTCCCCTCCCCCCCCCGAAAATTGGTGGCAGCGGAGAGTTCCGATCGGAGTCCCAGTTTAATCGCTGGGGCTCCGATCGGTAACCATGGCAACCAGGACGCTACTGCAGTCCTGGTTGCCATGGTTACTTAGCAATATTAGAAGCATCATACTTACCTGCTGCGCTGTCTGTGACCGGCCGGGAGCTCCTCCTACTGGTAAGTGACAGATCATTAAGCATTGCGCTGCACAGACCTGTCACTTACCAGTAGGAGGAGCTCCCGGCCGGTCACAGACAGCGCAGCAGGTAAGTATGATGCTTCTAATATTGCTAAGTAACCATGGCAACCAGGACTGCAGTAGGGGGGGGGGGCCACACACTGGCCACCAATGATATTAATACAATAGAGGGGGGGGGCGCACACTGGCCACCAATGATAATACAATAGAGGGAGGGAGGGGGGGCCGCACTGGCCACCAATGATATTAATACAATAGAGGGCGGGGGGGGGGCACACATAAATATAATATTGGGGAGGGAGGGGGTCTGCCCCCTCCTGCCTGGCAGCCCCTGATCTCTTACAGGGGCTATGATACGCACAATTAACCCCTTCAGGTGCGGCACCTGAGGGGTTAATTGTGCGGATCACAGCCCCCTGTAAGAGATCGGGTGCTGCCAGGCAGCAGGGGGCAGTCATGTACATAGTTCGTAGTATATTCTAACTAGAAGCGTCCCCATCACTATGGGAATGCCTCTGTGTTAGAATATACTGTCGCATTTGAGTTTTCACGAAGTGAAAACTCAGCTCTGAAAAAGCTTTTATGCAGACGGATCTTCGGATCCGTCTGTATGAAAGTAGCCTACGGACACGGATCACGGATGCCAATCTTGTGTGCATCCGTGTTTTTTCACGGACCCATTGACTTGAAAGGGTCCGTGAACCGTTGTCCGTCAAAAAAATAGGACAGGTCCTATTTTTTTGACGGACAGAATACACGGATCACGGAGGCGGATGACAAACGGTGCATTTTCCGAGTTTTCAACGGACCCATTGAAAGTCAATGGGTCCGCAGAAAATCACGGAAAACGGAACAACGGCCACGGGTGCACACAACGGCCTTAGCCCAGTCTTTAACCCATTAATGACCGTGGATTTTCCTTTTTTAGATATTTTTTTTACTCCAAGCCCTCCCAAAGCCATAACCTTTTTATTTTTCCATTCACACAGCTGTATGGGGGCTTAATTTTTGTTGGACAAGTTGTACTTTCTAATGGCACCATTTACGGTTGCACTGATGAGTGGGCACCATCTTTAAAGTCAAAACCGCCTGTACCAAGGCAGTTGGGTACAGGTTAATGTGCCAAAATGACACCTTATCGTCTTTCCACTGGGTAAGTGTCTGATCGTGGGGGCGTGACCACTGGGACTGTAAGAGCAAGTCTTGTGTTCCCTTACAGAATAGAGTGCCAGTCAAGCATGCTCACTGACACTCCATTCAGACTTTACAGAGAAATAAGAGCTATGTACTCAGCCAACTTTAGCAGTCCAATAGACTGTGGATGGTGATAAGTTGTTTAAAGAGGACCTTTAATCCGTTTTTGAAATCAACATGGCTTTTATGCCGCAATTTCAACTCGTCCTCTGATCACTGTGGTGTTTTTTATTTTTTTTACAATCCTTTTCCTTCCAACTGGTAGTTATGCCCCTAATACATTTTAGCGCTCTATATGCTAATAGAGAACCAAGGTCCAAAGGGGGTAAAGACCACCTCCTTGCTTCATGGGTGGCATCTAGACAATTGCTCTGACACTGGCCAACCATAGCAGACAGCATGAGAGTGATGCACAAGCACACACAATGATCAGGGGGCCAGCGGAAAACATGGCATGTAAGCCATATTAATTTTTAAAAAAAACAATAACAGGTCCTCTCTAAAGGTCCCTTTACATGACCCAATGCAGCAGAAAATTGACAGGAAGGAAGCGTTCCTTCCCAACAATCGTCGGCAGAAGAGACCGTAGTATTTACATGCAGTGATCTCCTCCACAGTATGATCGCTCGTCCCCATACTGAATCATTGTTTTCCGGCAGCAGCGGCTGTTTAGATGGCAAGATCTAAAATTTAGGTCACTGCACCAATAATCTATTACCTGATAAATAACGTTTCCCTCATTCATCAGTGGCACATTTACACAGGCAGATCATCATTAATGTTCGTTAGCGATAATCTGCCCAAAAATCGGACAATGTAAAGGGGCCTTAAGGTCGGATTCACACGTTTGGCTTCCACACGTCAATCTGGCCTAAAGGGATTGTCATGTGGTCATATGATTCATCACAGCCAAGAAAAATCTTGTTCAGTGAACTTATACTTGTGCCAAGTGGTATTTAAATGTTTCTTCCAAGGAACATTCTCAGCAAAATGTATACATTGTGTTAAACCTACGGGAGGACCCAAGGTGTGCACATGAGAGGATCCCACTGCTACCCTCAGACCCTGCACTAAGGCCTCATGCACACAAACGTATTTTCTTTCCGTGTCCTTTCCGTTTTCTTTTGCGGACTGTATGCGGAACCATTTATTTCAATGGGTCCGCAAAAAAACTGAAATTACTCTGTGTGCATTTAGTTTCCGTATGTCCGTATTTCCGTTCCGCAAAAAAATAGAACATGCCCAATTATTGTCCACATTACGGACAAGGATAGGACTGTTCTATTTGGGGCCAGCTGTTACGTTCCGCAAAATGAGGCCTAAGTGTAAGGGCTCATGCACACGACCATATGTATTTTGCGGTCCGCAAAAAATACGGATGACATCCGTGTGCATTCTGTATTTTTCGGAACTGAACAGTTGGCCCTTTCTAGAACAGTACTATCCTTGTCCGTAATACGGACAATATTAGGACATGTTCTATTTTTTTGCAGAATGGAAATACGGAAACGGAATGCACACGCAGTAAAGTTTTTTTTTTTTTGGACCCATTGAAGTGAATGGACACAGACACAGGAAGAAAATACATTCGTGTGCATGAGCCCTAATACCGTGTATATTCACAGCCTACATTTAAGGCCCCATTCCCACGTCCGCAATTTCGTTCCGCATTTTGCGGAATGGAATTGGGGACCCATTCATTTCTATGGGGCTGCACGATGTGCGGCCCGGATACGGAATTGCGGACCCGCACTTCCAGGTATGTAATTGCAGTCAGTTTTGACTGCGATTGCGTTCTGTTGTTCAGTTTTTATCGCGCGGGTGCAATGCGTTTTGCACACGCGTGATAAAAAACGAAATGTGGTATCCAGACCCGAACTTCTTCACTGAAGTTCAGGTTTGGGTTCAAGGTTGTTTAGATGTAATTATTTTCCCTTATAACATGGTTATAAGGGAAAATAATAGCATTCTTAAAAAAGAATTGATGGATCATGTGATGGACCATGTGATGAGCGCAGTGACGTCACCACTGGTTCTTTTCCTCACAGGTGAAGACAGAAGAGATGCCGGCTGCGCGAACAAGTGGATTAAGGCGAGTTAAATAATTTTTTTAACCCCTCCAGCCCTATTTTACTAAGCATTCTGTTTTAACCACTTAAGGACCACAGGTTTATACCCCCCTAAAGACCAGGCCCTTTTTTACAAATCGGCACTCCACAACTTTAGCGGTTTATTGCTCGGTCATGCAACTTACCACCCAAATGAATTTTACCTCCTTTTCTTCTCACTAATAGAGCTTTCATTTGGTGGTATTTCATTGTTGCTGACATTTTTACTTTTTTTGTTATTAATCGAAATTTAACGATTTTTTTGCAAAAAAATGACATTTTTCACTTTCAGTTGTAAAATTTTGCAAAAAAAACGAGATCCATATATAAATTTTGCTCTAAATTTATTGTTCTACATGTCTTTGATAAAAAAAAAATGTTTGGGTAAAAAAAAAATGGTTTGGGTAAAAGTTATAGCGTTTACAAACTATGGTACAAAAATGTGAATTTCCGCTTTTTGAAGCAGCTCTGACTTTCTGAGCACCTGTCATGTTTCCTGAGGTTCTACAATGCCCAGACAGTACAAACACCCCACAAATGACCCCATTTCGGAAAGTACACACCCTAAGGTATTCGGTGATGGGCATAGTGAGTTCATAGAACTTTTTATTTTTTGTCACAAGTTAGCGGAAAATGATGATTTTTTTTTTCTTACAAAGTCTCATATTCCACTAACTTGTGACAAAAAATAGAAAGTTCTATGAACTCACTATGCCCATCACGAAGGGGCCCATATTCCAAAGAGCACCTTTCGGATTTCACTGGTCATTTTTTACAGAATTTGATTTCAAACTCCTTACCACACATTTGGGCCCCTAGAATGCCAGGGCAGTATAACTACCCCACAAGTGACCCCATTTTGGAAAGAAGAGACCCCAAGGTATTCGCTGATGGGCATAGTGAGTTCATGGAAGTTTTTATTTTTTGTCACAAGTTAGTGGAATATGAGACTTTGTATGAAAAAAAAAAAAATAATAAATCATTTTCCACTAACTTGTGACAAAAAATAAAAAATTCTAGGAACTCGCCATGCCCCTCACGGAATACCTTGGGGTGTCTTCTTTCCAAAATGGGGTCACTTGTGGGGTAGTTATACTGCCCTGGCATTTTCCAGGGGCCCTAATGTGTGGTAAGTAGGTAAATGACCTGTGAAATCCGAAAGGTGCTCTTTGGAATATGGGCCCCTTTGCCCACCTAGGCTGCAAAAAAGTGTCACACATCTGGTATCTCCGTACTCAGGAGAAGTTGGGGAATGTGTTTTGGGGTGTCATTTTACATATACCCATGCTGGGTGAGAGAAATATCTTGGCAAAAGACAACTTTTCCCATTTTTTTATACAAAGTTGGCATTTGACCAAGATATTTCTCTCACCCAGCATGGGTATATGTAAAATGACACCCCAAAACACATTCCCCAACTTCTCCTGAGTACGGCGATACCAGATGTGTGACACTTTTTTGCAGCCTAGATGCGCAAAGGTGCCCAAATTCCTTTTAGGAGGGCATTTTTAGACATTTGGATACTAGACTTCTTCTCACGCTTTGGGGCCCCTAGAATGCCAGGGCAGTATAAATACCCCACATGTGACCCCATTTTGGAAAGAAGACACCCCAAGGTATTCAATGAGGGGCATGGCGAGTTCATAGAATCTTTTTTTTTTTGGCACAAGTTAGCGGAAATTGATATTTTTTTCTCACAAAGTCTCCCTTTCCGCTAACTTGGGACAAAAATTTCAATCTTTCATGGACTCAATATGCCCCTCACGGAATACCTGGGGGTGTCTTCTTTCCGAAATGGGGTCACATGTGGGGTATTTATACTGCCCTGGCATTCTAGGGGCCCTAAAGCGTGAGAAGAAGTCTGGAATATAAATGTCAAAAATTTTTTACGCATTTGGATTCCGTGAGGGGTATGGTGAGTTCATGTGAGATTTTATTTTTTGACACAAGTTAGTGGAATATGAGACTTTGTAAGAAAAAAAAAATAAATTCCGCTAACTTGGGCCAAAAAAATGTCTGAATGGAGCCTTACAGGGGGGTGATCAATGACAGGGGGGTGATCAATAACAGGGGGGTGATCAATGACAGGGGGGTGATCAGGGAGTCTATATGGGGTGATCACCCCCCTGTCATTGATCACCCCCCTATAAGGCTCCATTCAGATGTCCGTATGTGTTTTGCGGATCCGATCCTTGTATCCGTGGATCCGTAAAAATCATACAGACATCTGAATGCAGCCTGACAGGGGGGGTGATCAATGACAGGGGGGTGATCAGGGAGTCTATATGGGGTGATCACTCCCCCTGGAAGGCTCCAGGGAGACGCCTGTATGTGTTTTGCGGATCCGATCCATCTATCAGTGGATCCGTAAAAATCATGCGGACGTCTGAATGGAGCTTTACAGGGGTGTGATCAATGACAGGGGGGTAATCAATGACAGGGGGGTGATCAATGACAGGGGGGTGATCAGGGAGTCTATATGGGGTGATCACCACAGTCATTGATCATGCCCCTGTAAGGCTTTATTCAGATGTCCGTATGTGTTTTGCGGATCTGATCCATGTATCCGTGGATCCGTAAAAATCATACGGACATCTGAATGCAGCCTGACAGGGGGGGGTGATCAATGACAGGGGGGTGATCAGGGAGTCTATATGGGGTGATCACCCCCCCTGGAAGGCTCCTGGGAGACGCCTGTATGTGTTTTGCGGATCCGATCCATCTATCAGTGGATCCGTAAAAATCATGCGGACGTCTGAATAGAGCTTTACAGGGGTGTGATCAATGACAGGGGGGTAATCAATGACAGGGGGGTGATCAGGGAGTCTATATGGGGTGGTCACCACAGTCATTGATCACGCCCCTGTAAGGCTCCATTCAGACGTCCGTGTGCGTTTCGCGGATCCGATCCATCTATCAGTGGATCCGTAAAAATCATGCGGACATCTGAATGGAGCTTTACAGGGGTGTGATCAATGACAGGGGGGTAATCAATGACAGGGGGGTGATCAGGGAGTCTATACGGGGTGATCAGGGGCTAATAAGGGGTTAATAAGTGACGGGGGGGGGGGTGTAGTGTAGTGTAGTGGTGCTTGGTGCTACTTTACTGAGCTACCTGTGTCCTCTGGTGGTCGATCCAAACAAAGGGGACCACCAGAGGACCAGGTAGCAGGTATATTAGACGCTGTTATCAAAACAGCGTCTAATATACCTGTTAGGGGTTAAAAAAATCACATCTCCAGCCTGCCAGCGAACGATCGCCGCTGGCAGGCTGGAGATCAACTCTCTTACCTTCCGTTCCTGTGAGCACGCGCGCCTGTGTGCGCGCGTTTACAGGAAATCTCGGCTCACGCGAGATGACGCCTATTGGCGTTAGCGTAGCCTGGGGGAGCCGCCGCGATGACGCCTTTCGGCGTTAGGCGTGCGGCAAGTGGTTAAGAATGCTATTATTTTCCCTTATAACCATGTTATAAGGGAAAATAATAATGATCGGGTCCCCATCCCGATCGTCTCCTAGCAACCGTGCGTGAAAATCGCACCGCATCCGCACTTGCTTGTGATTTTCACGCAGCCCCAATCACTTCTATGGGGCCTGCGTTGCGTGAAAAACGCACAAAATAGAGCATGCTGCGATTTTCACGCAACGCACAAGTGATGCGTAAAAATCACCGCTCATGTGCACAGCCCCATAGAAATGAATGGGCCCGGGTTCAGTGCGGGTGCAATGCGTTCACCTCACACATTGCACCCACGCAGAAATCTCGCCTGTGTGAAAGAGGCCTAAATCAGGAGATTAAGGCCTCTTTCACATGAGCGTGACGGATTAGCTCCGGATGCGTTCAGTGAAACTCGCACCATTTTGCATGCAAGTTCAGTCAGTTTTGCCTGTGATTGTGTTCAGTTGTTTAGTTTTTTCCGCGCGAGTGCAATGCGTTTTGATGCGTTTTTCATGTGCGTGATAAAAAACGGAAGGTTTACAAACATCTCTTAGCAACCATCAGTGAAAAACGCATCGCACCCGCACTTGCTTCCAGATGCAATGCGTTTTTCACTGAAGCCCCATTCACTTCTATGGGGCCAGGGCTGCGTGAAAAATGCAGAATATAGAACATGCTGCGATTTTTATGCAACGCAGAACTGATGTGTAAATGCTCATGTACACAGACCCATTGAAATGAATGGGTCAGGATTCAGTGCGGGTGCTATGCGTTCTCTTCACGCATCGCACCCGCATGGAAAACTCGCTCGTGTGAAAGGGGCCTAATAGACGTGGGATGGAAATTCACTTTGAGTAACACAATTACAATTGCACATGTGTTGTTAGTGGGGAGAGAGCCACAGCAAGACATATCTGGTGGAGGCTTATCTTCTGGAAGAACAAACGATGGGGCAAATAAATTCTGTTTACCTGATCTTTCTCTTTTCCATTATCCAATAGTGTGCCTACATGGAGGCATCACACAGACTGCAATTCAGGCCTATACCATGAATGTGTACTGATGGCATGTCTCATTTACCCTACACGGTCATGTGCATGAAGACTATAGCAAAGTGGACTATGGCCTTGTTCACATCAGCGTTCAGCCTTTCCGTTCTCCTGCTCCGTTATAGGAGCAGGAAAACGGAAAGGACGGATTCGGCTCATAACTGAGCCGAACGGAGCCTATGGACCTCATAGACCCCCATAGACTATAATGGGGTCCGTTAGGTTTCTGCTCAGAAGATGATTTTGGAGCGGAGACAAAAGTCCTGCATGCAAACTGTAAACATGCAGCAATGTTTTTTTTTGGGCAGCAGTGGCTTCCTCTGTGGTATCCTCCCATGAAATCCATTCTTGTTTAGTGTTTTACGTATCGTAGATTCACTAACAGGGATGTTAGCATATGCCAGAGACTTTTGTAAGTCTTTGGCTGACACTCTAGGATTCTTCTTCACCTCATTGAGCAGTCTGCGCTGTGCTCTTGCAGTCATTTTTACAGGACGGCCACTCCTAGGGAGAGTAGCAGCAGTGCTGAACTTTCTCCATTTATAGACAATTTGTCTTACCGTGGACTGATGAACAGCAAGGCTTTTGGAGATACTGTTATAACCCTTTCCAGCTTTATGCAAGTCAACAATTCTTAATCGTAGGTCTTCTGAGAGCTCTTTTGTGCGAGGCATCATTCACATCAGGCAATGCTTCTTGTGAAAAGCAAACCCAGAACTGGTGTGTGTGTTTTTTTTATAGGGCAGGGCAGCTGTAACCAACACCTCCAATCTCATCTCATTGATTGGACTCCCGTTGGCTGACACCTCACTCCAATTAGCTCTTGGAGATGTCATTAGTCTAGGGGTTCACATACTTTTTTCACCTGCACTGTGAATGTTTACATGGTGTGTTCAATAAAAACATGGTAACATTTAATTCTTTGTGTGTTATTAGTTTAAGCAGACTGTGATTGTCTATTCTTGTGACTTAGATGAAGATCAGATCACATTTTATGACCAATTTGTGCAGAAATCCTTATCATTCCAAAGGGTTCACATAATTTTTCTTGCAACTGTATATATATATACACAGTACCAGTCTAAAGTTTGGATACAGTGCAGAATTTATGTCATTGAGTCCTCCTGAAAGAGTGCGGAGAAGACCACACATAATTCATTGTAGAATGACATGCTGGGCTTTTTTACATTAATCCACATTTTTCAAGAACAATCTTTATTTGTCTGATATCCTGGTGGTGTACCCCTCAGTTATAAATACACAAAGCAGTAAATAATTGCCACTTCTCTAAATAGAATGATCCTATTGTAAAAATTGTTCACATTAGTCATTTGTTAATGATTTACAAATATGCCTCAGGTTAGACGGAGTGAAGCATTCAAGAGAGCAAAAGGCATATAAGGATGCTGGGTGTCTACTGTCGAGGGATACTATAGACAATGGTGTAAAGTAGAACTGGCTAGGTTGTCCATAGAAATCAATCAGGTTTCATCTTTCTTTTTTCAGAGCTCCTTTGGAAAATGAAAGGTGAAATCTGATTGGTTACTATGGGCAACTAAGCCAGTTCTACTTTACACCAGTTTGATAAATCTCCCTCTCAGAGTTGTATTTTTTTAATGTATTGAGAACCTTTAATAAACAATATTGCGGGGGTGTGACCTGGCCCAGAGCATATGCAAGGCGTGAGGGCTTCAATCACGTCAAGGCCTAGAACTCCTCATCAGCACACATTTGCTGGACAGAACCAACTTGATGGGTCAGAAAGAGGGTCCCCAATCCAAGATACCTGCTGGAAGGAATCCTCAAAAAAGCAGATGTTATGTTCAGTGCAGGAGCGTAGCTAAAGGCTCATGGGCCCTGGTGCAAGAGTTCAGCTTGCCCGCCCCCCCCCCCCCCCTTCACTCAGCGCTGGTGCACCAAGCTTTTCTGCTGCCGAAGGCAAATATTGAAATGCCCCTTCCCTCCAGTCCTACTGTTAAAAGGGTTGTCCTCTTTTTACTACTGATGACCTATCCTCAGGATAGGTCATCAATATCAGATCGGCAGGGTCCCCCAGCACCCCCGCCGATCAGCTATTTGAAGAGAAGGCAGCGCTCATATGAGAGCTGCTTTCTCTGTTCTGTTCACCTGCTCGCCGTGGCATTTGCAGTGATGAGCAAGTAAACAGAGCAGAGAAGGCAGCGCTCATACAAAAAGAAAAGCGGACAACCCCTTTAAAAACATAGTTGGAAAACATTACATACAGCGCTATAGAACATACAGGGTCATACAGCGCCACATATGTACCTCTTACATCCAGTGACTTCTCTTCTCTGATGTAGATATTCTCTTTCCTCTTCTTCTTCTGTCAGACAAGACCGCCATGGTGACTTCTTTCAGCCGCGCCTCGTCTCTGCAGAGTTTAACAAACAGACATCTTCCTTTCCTACTTTTCCATCATCCTCCTCACCTTCTCAACACCCCATCCTGCTACCCCCAATACTGTGTCCACTGTGCTCCCCAATGTTATCCTGCAGAAACAGTCCCCCTGAAAATACTGGTACCACACAGAGCATCAGTACAAAAAAAACACCCATTTATATTGTGCGCCAGTACAAAAAAATACCCCCCATATAAAACCCTAAATGAGACCCCCATCTCAGACCAAACCCCCTTTAGACCTCTATGTCAGACCCCAGTTTTAGACCTCAGATCAGACCCCCCCATTAGACCTCCATGTAAGACCCTGACCCAATATCATACCTCAGATAAGACCCCCATTAGATCTCCAGACCCCCAATCAGACGTCTATACCCCATTAGACCTCTCCAGACCTCCAATCAAATGTCTATAACCCCATTAGACCTCTCCAAACCCCCAGTCAGACCTCCAGACCCCCCATTAGACCTCTCCAGACTCCCCATTAGACCTCTCCAGACCCCCAGTCAGACCTCCAGACCCCCAATAGACCTCTCCAGACCCCAGTCAGACCTCCAGACCCTCCAGTCAGACCACTCCAGCCTCCCCAGTGAGACCTTTAGACCCCCATTAGACCTCTCCAGACCCCAGTCAGACCACTCCAGCCCCGCCCAGTAAGCCCACTCCAGACCCCCAATGAGACCTCCAGAACCCCCATTAGACCTCTCCAGACCTCCAGTGAGACCTCTCCAGACCCCCAGTCAGACCTCCAGACTCCGCATTAACCCCTTAGGGACACATGACGTACCGGTACGGCATGTTTCCCGAGTCCTTAAGGACACATGACGTACCGGTACGTCATGTGTTGTTCCGATCACCGCCGCCCGGCGGGCGGTGATCGGAACAAGATGCCTGCTCAAATCATTGAGCAGGCACCTCGGCTAAATGCACGGGGGGGTCCCGTGACGGCGATCGCCGCAAACCGCAGGTCAATTCAGACCTGCGGTTTGCGGCTTTTACCTGGTGTGGCGGTGGTGCCATCGGGTCCCCATGGGGCTGTGGGGGGGACCCGATGGCATGGAAGGCAGCGCGATGCCTTCCTGAGGCATCTGCGCTGCCTTCCGGTGAAGAGCCTGTGAGAGCCAGCCCCCTGGATCTCACAGGCCCCGGAATCCGTATGAGTAATACACACAGTATTACTTATACAGCCAATGCTTTCAAATACAGAAGTATTGGAATGCATTGTAAAGGAATATACCCCCAAAAGTTCAAGTCCCAAAGTGGGACAGAAAAGAAAGTGAAAAAAAAAGTTTAAAAAATAACGTTTTCCCCAAAAAAATTTAAAAGTTTAAAGTAAAAATAAACAAAAACGTCATTTTCCCCAAATAAAGTTAAAAAAAATTGGTAAAAAATAGGGGGGAAAAAAAAGTATACATATTAGGTATCGCCGCGTCCGTATCGACCGGCTCTATAAACATATCACATGACCTAACCCCTCAGATAAACACTGTAAAAACAAAACAAAAAAAAACTGTGCTAAATAAACCATTTTTTTGTCACCTTACATCACAAAAAGTACAACAGCAAGCAATCAAAAAGGTGTTTGCCCACCAAAATAGTACCAATCTAACCGTCACCTCATCCCGCAAAAAATGAGACCCTACCTAAGATAATCGCCCAAAAACTGAAAAAACTATGGCTCTCAGAATATGGAGACACTAAAACATGATTTTTTTTTGTTTCAAAAATTATATTATTGTGTAAAACTTACATAAATAAATAAAAAGTATACATATTAGGTATCGCCGCGTCCGAATCGACCGGCTCTATAAAAATATCACATGACCTAACCCCTCAGATGAACACCGTAAAAAATGTTAAATAAAAACTGTGCTAAATAAACCATTTTTTGTCACCTTACATCACAAAAAGTGTAATAGCAAGCGATCAAAAAGTCACACGCACCCCAAAATAGTGCCAATAAAACAGTCATCTCATCCCGCAAAAATCATACCCTACCCAAGGTAATCGCCCAAAAACTGAAAAAATTATGGCTCTCAGACTATGGAAACACTAAAACATGATTTTTTTTGTTTAAAAAAATAAATCATTGTCTAAAACTTACATAAATAAAAAAAAGTATACATATTAGGTATCGCCGCATCCGTTACAACCTGGTCTATGAAAATATCACATGACCTAACCTGTCAGATGAATGTTGTAAATATCAAAAAATAAAAACGGTGCCAAAACAGCTATTTCTTGTTATCTTGCCTCACAAAAAGTGTAATATAGAGCAACCAAAAATCATATGTACCCTAAACTAGTACCAACAATACTGCCACCCTATCCCGTAGTTTCTAAAATGGGGCCACTTTTTTGGAGTTTCTACTCTAGGGGTGCATCAGGGGGGCTTCAAATTGGACATGGTGTAAAAAAAACAGTCCAGCAAAATCTGCCTTACAAAAACCGTATGGCATTCCTTTCCTTCTGCACCCTGCCGTGTGCCCGTACAGCTGTTTACGACCACATATGGGGTGTTTCTGTAAACTACAGAATCAGGGCCATAAATATTGAGTTTTGTTTGGCTGTTAACCCTTGCTTTGTTACTGGGAAAAATGGATTAAAATGGAAAAATTTGCCAAAAAATTGAAATTCTGAAATTTCATCTCCATTTGCCAATAACTCTTGTGGAACACCTAAAGGGTAAACGCCGTTTGTAAAATCTGTTTTGAATACCTTGAGGGGTGTAGTTTCTTAGATGGGGTCACTTTTATGGAGTTTCTACTCTAGGGTTGTGTCAGGGGGGCTTCAAATGGGACATGGTGTCAAAAAACCGTATGGCATTCCTTTCCTTCTGCACCCTGCCGTGTGCCCGTACAGCGGTTTACGACCACATATGGGGTGTTTCTATAAACTACAGAATCAGGGCCATAAATATTGAGTTTGGTTTGGCTGGTAACCCTTGCTTTGTAACCGGGAAAAAATTATTAAAATGGAAAATCTGCCAAAAAAGTGAAATTTTTCAATTGTATCTCTATATTCCATTAATTCTTGTGGAACACCTAAAGGGTTAACAAAGTTTGTAAAATCAGTTTTAAATACCTTGAGGGGTGTAGTTTATAGAATGGGGTCATTTTGGGGTGGTTTCTATTATGTAAGCCTCGCAAAGTGACTTCAGACCTGAACTGGTCCCTAAAAATTAGGTTTTTTTTAAATTTCAGAAAAATTTCATGATTTGCTTCTAAACTTCTAAGCCTTGTAACATCCCCAAAAAATAAAATATCATTCCCAAAATGATCCAAACATGAAGTAGGCATATGGGGAATGTAAAGTAATAACTATTTTTGGAGGTATTACTAATTGAAATTGAAACTTGGAAATTTGCAATTTTTTACAAATTTTGGGTAAATTTGGTATTTCATAAATAAAAATGAAGTACAATATGTGATGAAAAAAACTATCTCAGAATGGCCTGGATAAGTCAAAGCGTTTTAAGGTTATCAGCACTTAAAGTGACATTGGTCAGATTTGCAAAAAATGGCCTGGTCCTTGAGGTGAAATAGTCCTTATAGGGCTTCTGTCACCCCCCAAAAGTCATTTTTCATTTTTGGGCTAATTAAAATCCTTATAGTGCGATTATTCAATATATAGTGCTCTTACCTTTTTCTGTGGCTTAGTTTCTTTAAAAAACACACTTTTATATGTTAATTACCTCGCTACCAGCAAGTAGGGCGGTTACTTGCTGATAGCCGCCGCATCCTCCTTTAAAAAAAAACGCCCCCTTCTCTTGTTGATTGACAGGGCCAGCGAGCGCTCTCCTCCTCCGGCTGGCCCTGTCTGCAATTCAAATCCCGCTCCTGCGCCTTACGTGTCTTTATTCGGTGCAGGCGCTCTGAGAGAAGGACGCTCGCTTCCTCAGCACTTCCTCAGTGCGCCTGCGCCGATGACGTCTTCTCTTTCCGCCCTACTTGCTGGTAGCGAGGTAATTAACATATTATAAAAGTGCGGTTTTTAAAGAAACTAAGCCACAGAAAAAGGTAAGAGCACTATATATTGAATAATCGCACTATAAGAATTTTAATTAGCCCAAAAATGAAAAATGACTTTTGGGGGGTGACAGAAGCCCTTTAAGGGGTTAAACCTCTCCAGACCCCCAATAAGACCTCCATATCAGACTGTAAAATAATAAAATAACTTACCTCTCCTGCCGCCACTCTCCCTGTCCTGGTTCTCTTCTCAGGTCCCGCGCTGCACAGTCACCTGACCTCCTGCAGCGTCAGGTCAGAGTGCGCTCTGTCTGTCCTGACACTGCAGGCAGCCAGGACACAGCAGCGCGGGACCTGAGAACAGTAAGCAGGAGGAGGGGTAAGTACAGCGCTTCACCTCCGCCTCCTCCTCCTGCATAATAGTGAGCGCTTCCATTATGGAAGCACTCACTAGTATTCCCTTTATAAGATGCACTGCATCTTATAAAGGGAAAAGTACAGTACCACTGGCAAGGGGGGTCCTCTGGGCCCCCCTGGCTTAGGGGCCCGGTCCCAACTGTGACCGCTGCGACCCCTATAGCTACGCCTCTGGTTCAGTGGTTAAGAGAACCACTGAACATATACCAAGCGTATGTAGACAAAACTTACAGACACAGAATATGCAAACACAAATACTTTATTAAATAAATGTACAAGACGCAAAGATAATCAGAATCAAACTGGACATAAAGGTAGGGAACAGTACAGACCTATTATATATACCTGTTTGGATGATCTATCCTAAACGAAAGTCCCTATGCTAGCTAAGTGCAGAGACCTAGTCCAAGCACCAGCAGTTATAACTGCAGGGAACCGTTCACACAGCCAGAACCCAAACAGACACAAATCAAGGACACGAACAAACCAGATCAAACACATATAATCAACATCGGAATCAGGATTAAGACATAAACTGGAACCCGTGCGGATCAGAATAAATAAAAGAAGCATGGCCTTCACTGTCACTAAAGAAAATAACCGAAAACATAACAGACATTGAGACAGCAATATTGATGAAAATCAAGCTGATCAGGCAGGTCAGGATAGATCCACAAACATTGTGGTCAGGCCTCGTCATAAATGTAATTCTTCTTCTAGCAGTCTGTGTGCCATACTGAGTTCTACTCCAGCTCGTGGCTGGCATAGATTTTTACAACAGTTTATGGCCTAAATGATGATAAATGTGCCAGGGTCAATAGCCCTGCCCACACCAAACCTTTTTCGTAAACTGGCAAGGGTCACGTAAAAATGTCAGCTGTGACTAAATCTAGTCACAATGGCATTTTAAAAGTCACAAAAACTTGTTTTGCAAACCAAACTTCAAATCCATGGAGTGTGGGGGTGGCGGATGATTAATTTCCCTCTTTGTATTATCGTGGGATCTGAAGTTCAGGAAAAAATAGAATAAACACGAGCAAAAGGAGTTTACCAGACTATGATAAAATATATATACACAAAGATATACAAAGATAAAGTACTGTAAGTAACAGTCACCAAGAGTCGTCAAACAAATGGGCCAGTTCCATGTTGACCAGCACCCAACATGGCAGAGATTGTCTTTCCCCTTAAAATGATATAACCTGACCTGTGGTTACAGTTACTTTTGTGCCATTTTGGCTGCTGCAAATGCAGACCTGTAGCGGTGATTTGCTGCCCTTACATAGGAAAGCATATTACACTGACAGATCTGCTTTCATCAACAGTAAGGGAAGAATACAATGGGCTTCTAAGATAATGGTACAATGCACCGATACAAGGTACAGATGGGCCACAGTATTGCCAGACATCAGCTTGTACGGTATATTATCATGGAGGGGCGCATTGGCTGGTACGTCCACCGTAGGACACTAGTGCATGTAATAATGATGAGGTAATAATGGGCAGTGTTATTACCTGATGTGTCTTCTTTATAGTCCTCAGAACATGCTGAGACTTCACAGGTAGGTGTCTGGCAGACGATGACAGCATTATGAATGTCAGCCTTGAGTGCCAGGAGACGCAGCTGCCAGACAGCTGTGCCCGAGGGAGCAGTTTTGGGAGGCGGCGGCTCATCTCCCTTTAGAACAGGGTTTCTCAACGCCAGTCTTCGGGACCCACCTACCGGTCAGGATTTGAGAATATCCAATTATATCACCTGCTTAATACTAAGGAAATCCTGAAAACATGACCGGCAGGTGGGTCCCGAGGACCGGAGTTGAGAAACCCGGCTTTAGAACAAAAGAATCTGGTAAACCAAAATCCAACTACGATTGGGGGGAAAGTCGGAAAGACCCCATACACGTTAGATGGTTGGTCAGGTTAGGACATCATTAAAGGGTTTTTTGAGGATTTATATATTGAAGACCTATCCTTAGGATAGCTCATTAATATGTGATCATTGGGGCTGGACACCCAGCACCGCTTATTGACAACTAGCTAGTTTGAAGAGGCTGAGGCACCCTGGCCTCTTTCTAGGTCACTGACGTCATGTTCATCGGTCACACGGCTTAGCTGCAGCTCGGCCCCTCTCAAGTGAATGGACCTGGGCAGCAATACCATGCACAGCCTGTGTACAATGTATGGCGCTGTGCTTGGTGAGCTGTGAGAAGGCTGCAGAGCTCACCGGAGCGCCATAGCTCTTCAAACAGCTGACTGGTGGGGGAGCAGGGAGTCAGACCCCCAACCGATACTGATGACCGTGCCGTTTAGTGCCCGTTTGCCTTTCGCAATTTGCGGAACGGAACAGGAGGCCTATTATAGAAATGCCTATTCTTGTCCGCAAAACGGACAAGAATAGGACATGACTCATCATTTTTGCGGGGCCACGGAACGGAGCAACAGATGTGGACAGCAAACAGAGTGCTGTCCGCATCTTTTGCGGACCCATTGAAATGAATGGTTCTGTATACAGACCGTATGCGGAATGCAGAAAACAGCCCGTATATGGAACGCAAAATACGTTCGTGTGAACGAGCCCTTATCCTGAGGATGGGTCAGCAATACTGAACTCCCAGAAAGCCTCCTTTCATCTTAGAAAGTATTAATCAAGAACACTATAACCAGCTCTGCAAACCCGACTCATTAAACACAAGAATACAAGAGATACAAGAGCGATTCAGCATCACGGCCGACATTACCTTCATTAATGCTGTAACGAGAGCTCATGTTAATTAGTCCTCCAAAGAATTTGCAGACTCTGGAGACCCCGTGATTCAATCATAGCACAGACCTCACTGAGCATAGATCTCAAGCTTCTTTACTAATACTGTACCCACCTGGAGATCTTCCCACTAAACCAAAGTGCACATGACTGGTTATCAGGGTCTCTATGGCCTCCTCTCTGATCTTTGCAGCTGGATCATTTACATCAGGGGAGCCCAAACATGCAGCGCTCCTCTCTTATCAGTGCTTCTCTTCAGCCTCAGGGTGCAGACAGCCTTCTACACAACGTCTCTCCAGTGACAGATTATCTTTAACCCCATATCAATTACTCCCTTAGGGTATGTTCACAGTTTCAGTTAAAATCCGGCATCTTCTTCCAGTAGCCTGTTACGGCATAAATGCTGACTGTCGGACGGATAAAAACTGCTGCATGCAATGGTATTTGTCCACCTGAAACCCAGTATTTATGCCAGAAAGTGGCCGGATCATCAGATCACATTATGGTCAAAGGAGATTCGGTGCTGAATGGCAGAATCTGGCGATGACGGATCCAGTAAACTCTGGCAGGCTGTTCCCTGCCGAAACAGCCTGCCGCATCTGGCAACCACAACTGTGAAGGTACCGTTAACCAACTGTGAAGGTGCTCTTACCCAACTGTGAAGGTGCTCTTACCCAACTGTGAAGGTGCTCTTACCCAACTGTGAAGGTGCTCCTACCCAACTGTGAAGGTGCTCCTACCCAACTGTGAAGGTGCTCCTACCCAACTGTGAAGGTGCTCCTACCCAACTGTGAAGGTGCTCCTACCCAACTGTGAAGGTGCTCCTACCCAACTGTGAAGGTGCTCCTACCCAACTGTGAAGGTGCTCCTACCCAACTGTGAAGGTGCTCTTACCCAACTGTGAACGTGCTCTTACCCAACTGTGAAGGTACCGTTAACCAACTGTGAAGGTGCTCTTACCCAACTGTGAAGGTGCTCTTACCCAACTGTGAAGGTACCGTTAACCAACTGTGAAGGTGCTCTTACCCAACTGTGAAGGTGCCCTTACCCAAAGGCGTGCGCACTGGGTGTGCCTGGGCACACCCTAATCAAGCCTGCTGGCCGGCGAATACTAATGAAGCGCTTTCATTTTTCAGGACCAGGAAGCGGTGAACACTATGGGCCAGATTTATCATTAGCTCAAAATGTGCGACTTTTATTGGCTCTGTGCTATGCTCGCCAGTTTTCTGAAAGTGGGAGTGTTTTCCTATGTAAATTAATCTCTAGACAGATTTACTACTGCGACAATTTAAAAAGTCGCAAAAAAGTGCACAATTTCACTCCAGTGAGGACCATGCTTATCTTATGCGACTTTTTATTGGAACATGCGACTTTTTCGTAAAGACGTGCAACTTTTGTAAAGCCGCTTACTGACGGATAAACTGCTACCGTCAAACCACATTTATTACAGTCTTAAAGGGCCGATCATAAATCTGACTTAGCTAAAACTGACTTTAGCCATATGTGAAAGTGGAGTGAGCTGTCAGAGTAATGATAAATCTGGCCCTATGTACTTACCGCTTCCTTGTTGTCGGCTGTGCAGGGCTGCGCACAGCGTGAAGCTCTTTGTGACGTCACGCTGTGCGCGCCAGTTCAGAGCACAGCCGACAGCAGGAGGAAGAGGATCGCGGGCGGCGTCCAAGAGCAGAGAGGTAAGTGTTTTTTATTTTATTTTTTAAATGAGGCTGCTGGGGGCATAATGGATGCTAATGAGAGGCATAATGAGACATATGGGGGCTAATGAGGCATATGGGGGATGAGAGGCAAAATTGGGGCTAATGAGGCATAATGGGGCTAATGAGGCATAAAGGCTGATAATGGGGGCTAATGTCATAAAGGCTATATATATATATATATACATACGTGCGCGGCGTGTGTTTGTGCTTTAGGGTGCACACCCTAATGCAATAGGCTGCGCATGCCTATGCCCTTACCCAAATGTGAAGATGCTCTTACCCTTGTGTTTTTGAAGCAGAGGAGATTTCTACTCAGGTTATATCTATGCACAGTTCATTCAAGCCTATCATCTAAGGCAGCGGTCCCCAACCGCCGGGCCGCGGCCCAGGAACGGGCCTTGGAGGATTGTTAGCCGGGCCGCGATCAGGGCAGTCTTTAACTCTGTACTAATGAAGCGCTTCCATTAGGGAAGCGCTTCATTAGTACAGAAGGACCAGGGAGCGGTGAAGGATCTGTACTCACCGCTTCCTGGTCCACGGCTCGGCTATCGGCTGTGCAGGGCTGCGCACAGCGTGAGGTCTCTCTGTGACCTCACGCTGTGCGCCGCTATACACAGCCAGAGCCGACAGCAGAATGAAGAGGATCGCGATGGTGACCAGGAGCAGGAGAGGTAAGTGTTTTTTTATTTTATTTGCACTGGGGGCTGATGGCTGACATGGGGCTGACATGAGGGGGGCTTATGGCTGACCAGAGGGGGGCTTATGGCTGACCAGAGGGGGGCTTATGGCTGACCAGAGGGGGGCTGATGGCTGACCAGAGGGGGGCTGATGGCTGACATGAGGGGGGCTGATGGCTGACATGAGGGGGGCTTATGGCTGACCAGAGGGAGGCTTATGGCTGACCAGAGGGGGGCTTATGGCTGACCAGAGGGGGGCTTATGGCTGACCAGAGGGGGGCTGATGGCTGACCAGAGGGGGGCTGATGGCTGACCAGAGGGGGGCTGATGGCTGACCAGAGGGGGGCTTATGGCTGACCAGAGGGGGGCTTATGGCTGACCAGAGGGGGGCTTATGGCTGACCAGAGGGGGGCTTATGGCTGACCAGAGGGAGGCTTATGGCTGACCAGAGGGGGGCTTATGGCTGACCAGAGGGGGGCTGATGGCTGACCAGAGGGGGGCTGATGGCTGACCAGAGGGGGGCTGATGGCTGACCAGAGGGGGGCTTATGGCTGACCAGAGGGGGGCTTATGGCTGACCAGAGGGGGGCTTATGGCTGACCAGAGGGGGGCTGATGGCTGACATGAGGGGGGCTTATGGCTGACCTGAGGGGGGCTGATGGCTGACATGGGGCTGACATGAGGGGGGCTTATGGCTGACCTGAGGGGGGCTTATGGCTGGCCAGAGGGGGGCTGATGGCTGACATGGGGCTGACATGAGGGGGGCTTATGGCTGACATGGGGCTGACATGAGGGGGGCTTATGGCTGACATGAGGGGGGCTTATGGCTGACCTGAGGGGGGCTTATGGCTGACCTGAGGGGGGCTTATGGCTGACCTGAGGGGGGCTGATGGCTGACCTGAGGGGGGCTGATGGCTGACCTGAGGGGGGCTGATGGCTGACCAGAGGGGGGCTGATGGCTGACCTGAGGGGGGCTTATGGCTGACCAGAGGGGGGCTTATGGCTGACCTGAGGGGGGCTTATGGCTGACCTGAGGGGGGCTTATGGCTGACCTGAGGGGGGCTGATGGCTGACCAGAGGGGGGCTGATGGCTGACCAGAGGGGGGCTGATGGCTGACATGAGGGGGGCTTATGGCTGACATGGGGCTGACATGAGGGGGGCTTATGGCTGACATGGGGCTGACATGAGGGGGGCTTATGGCTGACATGAGGGGGGCTTATGGCTGACCAGAGGGGGGCTATGGCTGACATTGGGGGGGGTGTTATGGCTGACATTGGGGGGTGTTATGGCTGACATTGGGGGGGTGTTATGGCTGACATTGGGGGGGTGTTATGGCTGACATGGGGGGGGTTATGGCTGACATTGGGGGGGGTTATGGCTGACATTGGGGGGGGTTATGGCTGACATTGGGGGGGTTATGGCTGACATTGGGGGGGTTATGGCTGACATTGGGGGCTGATAGATGGCTAAAGGTTTGGGGGTTGATCTGAGCCATTTGGGGTCTGATTTGAGGTCTGATTAACATTGGGGGTCTGATCTGAGGTCTGATTAACATTGGGGGTCTGATTGCTGGTCTGACCTGAGGTGTAATGAATTTTTTTTTTCTTATTGTTCTCCTCTAAAACCTAAGTGCATCTTATAGGGCGAAAAATACGGTACAGTGCAGCAGAGACCAGTGCAGCAGAGACCATAGTCAGTTTATATAGTCATTATATAGTGTTATATATTTGAATATGCACCTTGTGTTTTGTTATGCGCGTGAATCAGTCAGCCCCGCCCACCCCCTTGGAGGCGCTACCAGGAGACAGGCCAGTACATCAGGAGACGTGAAGGAGGCCGTAGGAGGGCAACAACCCAGCAGCAGGACAGCTACCTCCGCCTTTGTGCTCTTCACAGATGAAAGCAGGTTCACACTGAGCACATGTGACAGACGTGACCGAGTCTGGAGACGCCGTGGAGAACGTTCTGCTGCCTGCAACATCCTCCAGCATGACCGGTTTGGCATTGGGTCAGTAATGGTGTGGGGTGGCATTTCTTTGGAGGGCCGCACAGCCCTCCATGTGGTCACCAGAGGTAGCCTGACTGCCATTAGGTACCGAGATGAGATCCTCAGACCCCTTGTGAGACCATATGCTGGTGCGGTTGGCCCTGGGTTCCTCCTAATGCAAGACAAAGCTAGACCTCATGTGGCTGGAGTGTGTCAGCAGTTCCTGCAAGACAAAGGCATTGATGCTATGGACTGGCCCGCCCGTTCCCCAGACCTGAATCCAATTGAGCACATCTGGGACATCATGTCTCGCTCTATCCACCAACGTCACGTTGCACCACAGACTGTCCAGGAGTTGGCAGATGCTTTAGTCCAGGTCTGGGAGGAGATCCCTCAGGAGACCGTCCGCCACCTCATCAGGAGCATGCACAGGCGTTGTAGGGAGGCCATATAGGCACGTGGAGGCCACACACACTACTGAGCCTCATTTTGACTTGTTTTAAGGACATTACATCAAAGTTGGAGCAGCCTGTAGTGTGTTTTTCCACTTTAATTTTGAGTGTGACTCTAAATCCAGACCTCCATGGGTTTAAAATTTGATTTCCATTTTTTTATTTTTGTGTGATTTTGTTGTCAGCACATTCAACTATGTAAAGAACAAAGTATTTCAGAAGAATATTGAATTAATTCAGATCTAGGATGTGTTATTTTTGTGTTCCCTTTATTTTTTTGAGCAGTGTATATAATGCCCCTCTTACTGGCCACTGGTATATATAATGCTGCTCTTAGTGGCCCTCAGTACAGTTTATGCTCCTCTTAGTGGCCCCACACTCTGGGCCCCAATGTAGTCATATGGTCTGCTCTCTTGGTGTGTTTGCCACTGATTGAATCCCTGTTTAAGATATAATTCACACCACAGTCACATGGCTGTTTTTTTTTATTTTTGGCTGTTTTCACGGCCAGATAGACCCTATTGAAATCACAGGATTGCACCCCTCTAACAGCCTTTAATATCGAGTACACTGTGTAAAAAAGGCATTTCAGGGGTTAACCCTTTCGCTACATGTACGGCGCTGGAGCGATGTGGGAACATGGCGCCCGCTTGCACTTGCAGCGGGCGTCATGGCCGGCAAGTCTCTGCTGTTTCAAACAGCAGAGACCCGTGGCTAATTACCATGACCGGCAATAATGCCGATCGCGGTAATTAACCTCTTAAGGACATAGGGCGTACAGGTACGCCCTTGTGCCCTGGTACTTAAGGACACAGGGCGTACATGTACGCCCTGTGTATTTTCGATCACTGCCGTGCGGCTGGCAGTGATCGGAACCCGGTGCCTGCTCAAATCATTGAGCAGGCACCTAGGCTAAATGCGCGGGGGGGTCCCGTGACCCCCCCCATGTCGGCGATCGCGGCAAACCGCAGGTCAATTCAGACCTGCGGTTTGCTGCGATTTCTGAAGTTTCTGGTCCCCGCAGTCCCTGACCGCAGGGATCAGAAACTTTATATGCCAAAAAAAAAGTTTTATTTACCCCCCCCTGCACCCCCGAATGATTTTTATGGTGGCGGGAGGTGCAGGGGGAGGGTTGCGGGCGGTGTGGGCGGTGCGGGAGGCGGGCGGTGCGGCAGGCGGGATCGCGATCCCCCGCCCGCCTCCCCTTGTATAATCGTTGGTGTCTAGTGGGGATACCAGGGTGCCAGCACATTGCTGGCACCCTGGTATAAACGGCTGACATCTGCGATGCGATGTCAGCCGTTTAACCCTTTCCATACAGCGGTCCGTACGGACCGCTGTATGGAAAAGGTTAACAGCGCAGGGAGCTCCCTCCCTCTCCCATCGGGGGGCTGCTGTGCCTTTGCAGCCCCCCGATGGGGAGGGAGAGAGCCCCCAGAGAGCCCCCCGAGAGATCCCCTCCTTACCCTTCCCCGTCTGCGAAGTTCTGAGCAGTACTGAGCAGACGGGGAAGGTTCCCATGGCAACAGGACGCCTCTCAGGCGTCCTGCTGTCCATGGTGCTGAACAGATCTGTGCTGAATGGCATAGATCTGTTCAGTGTAAGTAAAATACAGTACAGAACAATATATATTGTACTGTACTGTATTATTCAGACATCAGACCCACTGGATCTTCAGGAACCAAGTGGGTCTGGGTCAAAAAAAAGTGAATAAAAGTGAAAAAAAAGTAAAAATCAAAAAACACATTTATCACTGATAAAAAATGAAAAAAATAAAATTCCCTACACATGTTTGGTATCGCCGCGTCCGTAACGACCTGATCTATAAAACGGTCATGTTACTTTACCCGAACGGTGAACACCATAAAAATAAAAAATAAAAAACTATGATGAAATTGAAATTTTGCCCACCTTACTTCCCAAAAAAGGTAATAAAAGTGATCAAAAAAGTCGCATGTACGCCAAAATTGTAACAATCAAACCGTCATCTCATCCCGCAAAAATCATACCCTACCCAAGATAATCGCCCAAAAACTGAAAAAACTATGGCTCTTAGACTATGGAAACACTAAAACATGATTTTTTTTGTTTCAAAAATGAAATCATTGTGTAAAACTTACATAAATAAAAAAAAAGTATACATATTAGGTATCGCCGCGTCCGTATCGCCCGGCTCTATAAAAATATCACATGATCTAACCCCTCAGATGACCACCGTAAAAAAATAAAAATAAAAACGGTGTTAAAAAAGCCATTTTTTGTCATCTTACGTCACAAAAAGTGTAATAGCAAGCAATCAAAAAGTCATATGCACCCCAAAATAGATGCCAATCAAACCGTCATCTCATCCCGCAAAAAATGAGACCCTACTTAAGATAATCGCCCAAAAACTGAAAAAACTATGGCTCTTAGACTATGGAGACACTAAAACATTTTTTTGGTTTTAAAAATGAAATCATTGTGTAAAACTTACATAAATAAAAAAAATTGTATACATATTAGGTATCTCCGCGTCCGTGACAACCTGCTCTATAAAATTACCACATGATCTAACCTGTCAGATGAATGTTGTAAATAACAAAAAAAAAAACGGTGCCAAAAAAGCTATTTCTTGTTACCTTGCCGCACAAAAAGTGTAATATAGAGCAACCAAAAATCATATGTACCCTAAACTAGTACCAACAAAACTGCCACCCTATCCCGTAGTTTCTAAAATGGGGTCACTTTTTTGGAGTTTCTACTCTAGGGGTGCATCAGGGGGGCTTCAAATGGGACATGGTGTCAAAAAAACCAGTCCAGCAAAATATGCCTTCCAAAAACCATATGGTGTTCCTTTCCTTCTGCGCCCTGCCATGTGCCCGTACAGCTGTTTACGACCACATATGGGGTGTTTCTGTAAACTACAGAATTAGGGCCATAAATAATGAGTTTTGTTTGGCTGTTAACCCTTGCTTTGTAACTGGAAAAAAAATATTAAAATGGAAAATCTGCCAAAAAAGTGAAATTTTGAAATTGTATCTCTATTTTCCATTAAATCTTGTGCAACACCTAAAGGGTTAACAAAGTTTGTAAAATCAGTTTTGAATACCTTGAGGGGTGTAGTTTCTTAGATGGGGTCACTTTTATGGAGTTTATAATCTAGGGGTGCATCAGGGGGGCTTCAAATGGGACATGGTGCCAAAAAAACAGTCCAGCAAAATCAGCCCTCCAAAAACCAAACGGCGCACCTTTCACTCTACGCCCCGCTGTGTGCCCGTACAGTAGTTTACGGCCACATATGGGGTGTTTCTGTAAACAGCAGAGTCAGGGCAATAAAGATACAGTCTTGTTTGGCTGTTAACCCTTGCTTTGTTAGTGGAAAAAATGGGTTAAAATGGAAAATTAGGCAAAAAAATGAAATTCTCAAATTTCATCGCCATTTGCCAATAACTCTTGTGCAACACCTAAAGGGTTAACGACGTATGTAAAATCAGTTTTGAATACCTTGAGGGGTGTAGTTTCTTAGATGGGGTCACTTTTAGGGAGTTTCTCCTCTAGGGGTGCATCAGGGGGCTTCAAATGGGACATGGTGTAAATAAACCAGTCCATAAAAATCAGCCTTCCAAAAACCAAACGGCGCACCTTTCACTCTACGCCCCGCTGTGTGGCCGTACAGTAGTTTACGGCCACATATTGGGTGTTTCTGTAAATGGCAGAGTCAGGGCAATAAAGATACAGTCTTGTTTGGCTGTTAACCCTTGGTTTGTTAGTGGAAAAAATGGGTTAAAATGAAAAATTAGACAAAAAAATGAAATTCTCAAATTTCCTCCCTATTTGCCAATAACTCTTGTGCAACACCTAAAGGGTTAACAACGTATGCAAAATCAGTTTTGAATACCTTGAGGGGTGTAGTTTCTTAGATGGGGTCATTTTTGGGTGGTTTCTATAATGTAAGCCTCGCAAAGTGACTTGAGACCTGAACTGGTCCCTAGAAATTGAGTTTTTGTAAATTTCGGAAAAATTTCAAGATTTGCTTCTAAACTTCTAAGCCTTATAACATCCCCAAAAAATAAAATATCATTCCCAAAACAATTCAAACAAGAAGTAGACATATGGGGAATGTAAAGTCATCACAATTTTTGGGGGTATTACTATGTATTACAGAAGTAGAGAAACTGAAACTTTGAAATTTGCTAATTTTTTTCAAATTTTTGTTAAATTAGGTATTTTTTGGTGCAAAAAAAATTTTTTTTTTGACTCCATTTTACCAGTGTCATGAAGTACAATATGTGACGAGAAAACAATCTCAGAACGGCCTGGATAAGTCAAACCGTTTTAAAGTTATCAGCACTTAAAGGGACTCTGGTCAGATTTTCAAAAAATGGCCTGGTCCTAAGGTGTAAAAAGGCTGTGTCCTTAAGGGGTTAAAGGCTTTAGATGCCGTGATTAAGTGAGATCACGGCTTCTAAATGCGCAAAAACCCGGACGCTTGCGGGCTTCCTATCGACACCCTTTGCGGCCAATGAGGGCATCAGTAGTTGCGCTGAACACTGTGAGCCTTGCTGACTAGGCTCATAGTGTTCATGCTGCAATTTGTCTTATTTTGGCCACCAGATGGCAGGCCAGGATAAGAAATGAGTAATTTTCAGTTAAAAACCCCATTTTAAAAATCCCTAATAGTACAAAATTTAAAATTTAAAAACATAATTTATAGGCTCATATATTAGCTTCAAAATCATCACAAATTTTTTTTGAAACGAAGTAGAAATATATATATATAAAAGTTTAAATTACCCCCCTTTACGTATAATTAAAAAATAAATACCTAAATAACAATAAATATAAACATCATGGGTATTACCAAAAATGCGACCAAAAATGCACATAGTATTAAAATATAATTAAAAAATTCCAATACAGTGAATGCGTAGCGGAAAAAAGGGTCAGAATGGCCGATTTGCCATTTTTTCATTGCTTCTCTTACTCAAATAAATGTAATAAAATGTGATCAAAAAGTAATGCACACTCCAAAATGGTATTAATAAAAACTATAGATTGTCCCGCAAAAAATGAGCCCCTAAACAGCTTAGTAGACATAAGTATAAAAAAGTTATCGGGGTCAGAATATGGTGATATAAAAAAAATATTTTTTTTATCAAAGTAAAAATTTATTTTTACACTATTTAGACATAAAAAACCTATATATATGGGGTAAACGTACTGACCCAGATAATGAAGGGCATGGGTCAGTTTTGCTGAAAACGAAATGCTGTGGGAACAAAACCTGTAAAACGGTGGAGCAATTGTGTTTAATTTCCAATTCCACACCATTTGGAATTTTTTTACCGCTTCCCACTACATTTTATGCCATAATTAATGGTGGCATTAAAATGTACAACTTGTCCCGCAAACAATAGGCCCTCATACAGCTATGTGAATGGAAATATAAAAAAGTTATGGCTCAAGGAAGATAGGGAAGTAAAATGAAAACACAAAAACTCACGGGGTAAGGCTCCATTCAAATGTATGTATAATGGGTCCGCATCCGTTCCGGTGCGAACCGATTCATTCTCTATGGGAACGGAATGGATGCGGACAGCACACTATGTGCTCTCCGCACCCACATTTCCGGAGCGAGCCCCTGATCTTCCGGTCTGCGGCTCTGGAAATAAATAGAACATGTCCTATTCTTGTCTAGGCAGTTCTATAGAGGTGCCGGCCGGGTGTATTGTGGAGCCGCAATTTGCGGAGACTACGGACGTCTGAATGGACCATAAGGGGGCATAGTATCTTTGCTACAGGCCCTAGCACCATAATATCTGTGTACAGCCCAGGATATAATATGGTCTCAGAATGGCTCGAGTCCTGCATGAACGTGTGGGAACGGCGTTCCTGCACTTTTTTTCATATCAGGAACGCCGTTACCTTTCAGGGCCGTCTTTAACACTGGGCAAAAGGACCAGGAAGCGAAGGCTTTGTACTAACCGCTTCCTGGTCCTCGGCTGTGCAGGCATGAGGGCTGAGGCGCTCTGTGATGTCAGGCTGTGCACAGCCTTCACAGCACAGCCGACAGCAGGATGCAGATCATGTAGGAGAAGAGGATCGGCGGCGTCCAGGAGAAGGAGAGGGTAAGTGTTTTTTTTATTTTATGAGGCTGATGGAGAGGCACTGACTGGGGGCTGATGGAGAGGCACTGGGGGGCCGCTAGTGAGAGGCACTGGGGGCTGATGGAGTGGCACTGGGGGCTGGTGAGTGGCACTGGGGGCTGATGGAGAGGCTACTTGGGGCTGCTATGAGGCTACTGGGGGCTGGTGAGTGGCACTGGGGGCTGATGGAGAGGCTACTGGGGGGCTGCTATGAGGCTACTGGGGTCTGCTATAAGGCTACTGGGGTCTGCTATAATGCTACTCTGGGCTGCTATGAGGCTACTGGGGGCTGCTATGAAGCATGGGGCTCTTATCTGAGGTCTGATTGGGGGTCATTCATATTGGGGTCTGAGCTGAGGTGTGATCTGAGGTCTTATTGGGGTCCTATTAACATTGGGGATCTTATTTGGGCTGTTAGCTGAGGTCTGATTGGTGGTCTGACCTGAGGTGTAATGAAAAATTTTTTTTTTACGGAGCAGCTTGGAGAAAAAAGGCCTCACAGTCTTCCACACTCCTTCTGCCCAGCCAAGCCAGCACCCCTGAGGCTAAGCCAGCCAGCACCCGAGGCCAAGCCTGCAAAGCACCCCTGAGGCTAAGCCAGCCAGCATCCCTGAAGCCAAGCCTGCCAGCACCCCGAGGCCATTCCAGCCAGCACCCCTGAGGCTAAGCCAGCCAGCACCCGAGGCCAAGCCTGCCAGCCCCCCTGAGGCTAAGCCAGCCAGCACCCCTGAGGCCAAGCCTGCCAGCACCCCTGATGCCAAGCCTGCCAGCGCCCCTGATGCCAAGCCTGCCAGCGCCCCTGATGCCAAGCCTGCCAGCACCCCTGAGGCTAAACCAGCCAGTTTTTTTAGGTCATGAATCGGGAGCCGATCAGCTGTAAGAAGAGGCTGCGGCTAGCCCATGTGACATCACGTTCATTGGTCACATGACCTGGGTGCAGCTCAGTCCCATTCAAGTGAATGAGGCAGAGCCATGATACTAAGCACAGCCGCTATCAAACGTACGGCGCTGCGTACGGTAAGCTGTGAGCAGGCCGCGGCGTTCACCAGACGATAGGTCCTCAACATGTAAATCCCAGAGAACCTCTTTCATTTAGCATTGTATAGCGGCATTTTTTGGGTGACATATGGCAGTATTATAATGGCTGAAGCTGGTATTATTTGAGAAGAGTATGGCGGCATTACAGTATACCCCCGATATGAAAATATCATTTTGAAAATCAAACAGATGAGAAGACATAAATCCATATTAACTTTGCTTGACTGGAATGATAAGGGTTAAATTTGGACTTTCTGCAACTCCAGTTTCCCAAGCCTATGCCCTCCTGCTTGTACATGAAGCCTTCCAGCCGGGCCACCATGTCCACAGCCCACCCGCATCCCCCAGCTCACACATGACCGTATCCACCGTGCAGAACGTTCTAGAACTGTCATTCCTTCCGCATCTCTCATTGGCTCTTCACTCCGCCAATCATCATGACGTCCTTAGTTTCGCGACAGCTCCCGCCCCATTGCTACTGCGGATCCACGCCTCTCTTTCTGCTTCCTCCGCAGTCATTGGCGGAGCCGCTGAGTGACGTCACTGGGTCGCTGTCGCTGCCGGAGGAAGAGTGTGGCCGGTACGGCGACTTGTGTGCGGTGAGGCTTGTTGACGGGTGGCCACCCGAGACTGACCGGGTGTAATCTCGTATAGTGGGTAACCGGGCATCATGTGGCTGGGGATGGCATTATGTAGAATGAATGGACTCGGCAGCCATGATGAGGGAGGCCTGGGGCTGTGTGTGCGGATACCGTGTGACAAAACTGGTGTAAAGGAGAAATGCCCATAGCAACCAATCAGAACCCACGCTTTATTTATCACGGCTTCTTTGGAAAATGAAAGGTGGACACTGATTGGTTGATAAATCCCCCCTATAGTATCTGTGTTGTGTAATCGCCTACATAGTGCGGTACTGGTGCTTCATCATCCAGATCACACACTGCCCCAGGGTAAGAGCCAGAAAGTCCAGTATGACTGACCCAGTCACTCCGTCTGTCTGTCTTCTCATATATCTATCAATCTATGAATGGATGACGGCCACGCATACGCAGTGCGCTCTCGTTCACTTTGGAGGCCCCATTCTAGAGATAGGTGCGGGTCCCAGATTTGCGCCGGTACATTGCAAATGCGAAATCTGTGGCATAAATTTACACACTGTGGATTTAAATTAGCGAAAACGGGGCCCAGGAAAGAGTGAGCTCCATATCCAATAGTCCCATATTGAATAATGGAGCAGCAGAACACATCCGACCAGCTACGCTCTACATTTCGGGGAGCCCTGCGGGTTACGGGGCCCCTGTTCTCGTGATCGTGGAGCCCCACTGATCTAATAATTGCCCCCTATCCTGTGGATAGGGCATAACGTGAAATGACCAGAATACCCCTTCAATGAAATCAATAAGGGTGAATTCACTCATAACTGTCATGTAAATGGAGCTTGCAGAAATCCGTGTACTGGCGGCAGGAACAACCTGCTGAGATGAATGGAACGGGTTTTCAGTTGCAGAAATGTCTGTAAGAAATCTGCCGTGTAGCCGGGATATTGAGCTTGAGCTGCGCTGGTACTGTGAGCGCAAGAGACTCCGAATATAATACAGCACTTAGGCTGGTTTCACACGAACGTGTGTGATACGTGGCCGTATTGCGGCCCGCAAATTGCGAGCCGCAATACACTGCCACAGTTCCGTGTGCAGTCCGCATCACTGATGCGGACCCGTTCACTTCAATGGGTACGCAAATACGGAATTGCGGAACGGCCGCACGGAACGGGACCCCTCGGAAGCACTACGGAGTGCTTCCGTGGGGTTACGTCCCGTACTTCCGTTCCGCAAAAAGATAGAACATGTCCTATCTTTTTGCGGAACGAGCGGATCGCGGACCCATTAAAGTGAATGGGTTCGCGATCCGATGCGGCTGACCTACGGCCGGCGATCGTGCATTGCGGCCCGCAGCACGGGTCACACACGTTTGTGTGAACTCGGCCTTAGGCTGGTTTCACATGGGCGTTGCGGAAAAATGTGAGATTTTTTTTTCCCTGCGAGTTTTGCACGCGCATGAGAAAAATCGGCATGTTTGGTACCCAGACCCGAACCTGGACTTCTTCACAGAAGTTTGGGTTTTGGCTAGGTGTTGTGTAGATTTTATTATTTTCCCTTATAACATGGTTATAAGGGAAAATAATAGCATTCTGAATACAGAATGCTTAGTAAGATAGGGATGGAGGGGTTAAAAAAAAAATAAAAAAATAAACTCACCTCATCCACTTGTTCGCACTGCCCGGCTCGTCGTCTTTCTTCTTCTTTGATGACCTGGGAGGAAAAGGACCTTTGGTGACATCACTGCGCTTATCACATGGTTCATCACCATGGTGACGGATCATGTGATGGACCATGTGATGAGCGCAGTGATGTCATCAAAGGTCCCTTTCCTCCCATGTCCTCAAAGAAGGAGGAAGAGAAGCCGGGCAGTGCGAACAAGTGGATGAGGTGAGTTTAGTTATTATTATTTTTTTTTAACCCCTCCATCTCTATTTTACTTAGCATTCTGTATTAACGATGCTATTATTTTCCCTTATAACCATGTTATAAGGGAAAATAATAAAGATCGGGTCCCGATCGTCTCCTAGCAACCATGCGTGAAAATCACACCGCATCCGCACTTGCTTGCGGATGCTTGCGATTTTCACGCAGCCCCATTCACTTCTATGGGGCCTGCGTTGCGTGAAAAACGCACAATATAGAGCATGCTGCGATTTTCACACAACGCACAAGTGATGCGTGAAAATCACCGCTCATCTGCACAGCCCCATAGAAATGAATGGGTCCGGATTCAGTGCGGGTGCAATGCATTCACCTCACGCAGTGCACGCGCGCGGAAATCTCGCCCGTGTGAAAGGGGCCTTAGGTTTTTCAGCAGAAACTACAGTTTTTTTTATTTTATTTTTTCTGCTGGTGTTTCCACTTTTCCAGTTTTTCCAGTGTGTTGTAATCCACAGAACCCACTTGGCATTAATGTGGGAAGTCACTCCCTTGAATGGCGATCTGCCAATAATATGTGTGTGAGTCAGACTGAAATGACATGATGTTAACGCAAGGCACGTGCTAATGTATTGTGATTGCCCATATTGCTTCCTTTGCTGGCTTTATTCATTTTTCTATCACATTATACACGGCTCGTATACAGTGGTTATGACCACCCCAAAAATCCATCAGTGTTCGTGCTTGCACACTATAGGAAAAAGCGCTGGCCTCTCTGGAGGCTGGACCATGGAAGCGCACATAGACACGCATGTGCACTAGATCCCATACACGTCGTTTCAGTGCTGTAGCAGTCCTCTGATTGGCCGATCAGCTGTCTGAAGGAGGCGGTGCTCCACACAAGCACTACTTCCTCCTTATTACACGGCCCGTCGCCCCCCTTTGCAGCAGCAGCATAGTTTAATTACAAGTAATCGCTCCATTCTTGTAATGACACTACACTTCTGAGACGATGGGCAGTGTAATGAAGAGGAAGTAACACTTGCATGGAGTGCCGCCTTCTCTTTAAACAGCTGATTGGCAGGACTGTTGGGTGACAGACCCCTGCCATTTAGAAATTCATGACCTATCCTAAGGATAGGTCATCAGTATAAACAGGCTGCACAACCCCTTTAAAAGGAACCTGTCACCTAAAAAAACGCCCCCCCAAACCGCCAGCATTACCTTAAAGGGTTTCTACCACCACATTTTGACCTAATTAGCTGTCAGACACTAGCGATCTGCTAGTGTCTGCTCTACCTAACCATGCTATTGTAATCCCTTTCTGAGCAGCGGTTACCCTAAAAAACGTAGTTTTATTGGTATGCTAATGAGCCTCTAGGTGCTATGGGGGCGTCTTTTCAGCACCTAGAGGCTCCGTCCACTCACCATTTATGCCGCCCAGCGCGCTCCAGCCCGCCCCTCTCCTCTAGATTGACAGACTACTTCTTTGCATCTGGGCCGAATTCTCGCGCCTGCGCCGTGTGCTTCTGTATTCGGCGCAGGCGCAGTGACTATCTCCCTGCGCCGGCATCTTCACTGCGCCTGCGCCGAATACAGAAACACACGGCGCAGGCGCGAGTGGGCTGTCAATCTAGAGGAGAGGGGTGGGCTGGAGCGTGCTGGGCGGCAGAAATGGTGAGTGGACGGAGCCTCTAGGTGCTGAAAAGACGCCCCCATAGCACCTAGAGGCTCATTAGCATAGCAATAAAACTATGTTTTTTAGGGTAACCGCTGCAGAGAAAGGGATTACAATAGCATGGTTAGGTACAGCAGACACTAGCAGATCGCTAGTGTCTGACAGCTAAATAGGTGAAAATGTGGTGGTAGAAACCCTTTAGGAACATACAGCTGGCTATTTTAAAGATCCTTTTCTTCCTCCGGCCAGATGCACCAAAATCTTGAAAAATGAACTTTAATCCCCTGTACGCGCTATGTAACAGCAGAGTTTGATGTCAAGGGGGCAGCGGCCTCCTCGCTTCAAGTCAGGATAACCACGCCCCCTTTCCCTGCCTCTTACCCGTCCTCCCTTCACTGTGATTGACATCCTGCTGTGAGGCTAGGATCGTGCAAGTCTCGCGCATGTGCGGTGCGCTCCTTGTCACTGCGCTATCCAGTCTCTGGCTCCCGCACTCAGCTGGCCGCTTATCTCCCTCTGCGCATGCGCCGGGCGCGCACACGATGGAAAAGCCCGGCGCACGCGCAGAGAGAGGAGAGATTTTGGTGCATCTGGCCGGAGGAAGAAAAGGATCTTTAGGAACGTACTGCTCGCTACTTTAAGGTAATGCTGGCGGTTTGGGAGGCTTTTTTTCAGGTGGCAGGTTCCCTTTAACTTTCATATACATTTAGAAATGTTAATCATAAATATATTTTATGTATCAATCTAAGGGTACTTTCACACTAGCATTTTTCTTTTCCGGTATTGAGTTCTGTCCTAGGGGCTCAATACCGAATGGAGAGCATTCCGTTCAGTATGCATCAGGATGTCTTCAGTTCAGTCCCTCTTACGTTTTTTGGCCGGAGAAAATACCACCGTTTTCTCGCCGGCCAAAAATCCTGAACACTTGCCGGAATGCCGGATCCAGCATTAATTTCCATTGAAATGTAAGTGTTCTGGCAAAACTGATCCGGTTTTCCGGTCTGCGCATGCGTAGACCTTTAAAAATGCAGAAAAAAAAAGAATATAGCGGATCCGTTTTTCCACATGACACCGGAGAGACGGATCCGTCTGACAAATGCCATCCGTTTGCGTCCGGATTGCCGGAATCCTGTGCCGCAAGTGTGAAAGTACCCTAAGGCCCTTATTTATCAAAAACAGTGAAAGGCCTCATGCACACGACAGTTGTTTTTCTCTGCCTCCATTCCGTTTTTTTTAGGGTGGGGACCCATTCATTTCAAAGGGTCAGCAAAAAAATGCTGATAGTTCATCCGTTTGTGTTCCGCGTCCATTGTCCGTGTTTCCCTTCAGCAAAAAAAATAGTGCATGTCCTACTTTTTTCACATTTGCGGACAAGGATAGGCATTTATTACAAGGGATCTGTGGAAAAAAACGGATTCCGCATCCGTTTTTTGGGGCGGACGCACAATTTGCGGATGCAAAAAACAACTGTCGTGTGCATGAGGCCAAAAGCAGGGTGTTATACTCACTAGTTCTCCCCTTTCCTGTGTTCTCACCTGTCCTTATACTATAAACAGGGATACACAGGGTATTCTAGTGGTGATAGATGATCAGTTCTCTCCTCTCCTGTGTTCTCCCCTGTCCTTATACTATAAACAGGGATACACAGGGTGTTCTAGTGGTGATAGATGATCAGTTCTCCCCTCTACTGTGTTCTCCCCTGTCCTTATACTATAAACAGGGATACACAGGGTGTTCTAGTGGTGATAATCAGTTCTCCCCTGTCCTTATACTGTAAACAGGGATACACAGGGTGTTCTAGTGGTGATAGATGATCAATTCTCACCTCTCCTGTGTTCTCCCCTGTCCTTATACTATAAACAGGGATACACAGGGTGTTCTAGTGGTGATAGATGATCAGTTCTCTCCTCTCCTGTGTTCTCCCCTGTCCTTATACTATAAACAGGGATACACAGGGTGTTCTAGTGGTGATAGATGATCAATTCTCACCTCTCCTGTGTTCTCCCCTGTCCTTATACTATAAACAGGGATACACAGGGTGTTCTAGTGGTGATAGATGATCAGTTCTCTCCTCTCCTGTGTTCTCCCCTGTCCTTATACTATAAACAGGGATACACAGGGTGTTCTAGTGGTGATAGATGATCAATTCTCACCTCTCCTGTGTTCTCCCCTGTCCTTATACTATAAACAGGGATACACAGGGTGTTCTAGTGGTGATAGATGATCAGTTCTCTCCTCTCCTGTGTTCTCCCCTGTCCTTATACTATAAACAGGGATACACAGGGTGTTTTAGTGGTGATAATCAGTTCTCCCCTGTCCTTATACTGTAAACAGGGATACACAGGGTGTTCTAGTGGTGATAGATGATCAATTCTCACCTCTCCTGTGTTCTCCCCTGTCCTTATACTATAAACAGGGATACACAGGGTGTTTTAGTGGTGATAATCAGTTCTCCCCTGTCCTCATACTGTAAACAGGGATACACAGGGTGTTCTAGTGGTGATAGATGATCAATTCTCACCTCTCCTGTGTTCTCCCCTGTCCTTATACTATAAACAGGGATACACAGGGTGTTCTAGTGGTGATAGATGATCAGTTCTCTCCTCTCCTGTGTTCTCTCCTTCCTTATACTAGGTATCTTCATTCTGGTCCAAGGCCCTTAGTAACAATGCTTGAACCTGTGCTGCACATGCTCAGTAGTGAAGACCAGAGGAAGTTCACCATGTCTGCAGCCATCTCAGAACTGCTAGACAGAACAGGAAGACGGCACTAAAGGGGTTATTCAGGAATCAGTAACTTTTCACAGGAGTCCGCAGCCTACCTCTGTATGGATAGAATCATAATTGCCCACTCCTGTGTGCCGACTCCCGTCTGTCCATCTTCTGGTTTGTGGCTTGTTTAATTTGTTCTCTGCATGGCCATGATCATCTGCTCTGCTGCAGCCAATAACTGGCTTCAGTGGGGAAGTATTTCTTGTGGACACGTCACTGCTGAATCCAATCATTAGTTGCAGCAGAGCAGAGGATCTTGCCAGAGAGGAAGTAACCGAGCCACGGAAAAGAAGATAGACATGTGGGAGGCAGTGTGCAGGACCAGAGCTGCAAGGAGAAGGTAAGTACAGTATGAAGCGTCCCATGGAGGAGGCTGGCTATGGACACCTGCGAAAATATATATCTACAGGGTGGGCCATTTATATGGATACACCTTAATAAAATGGGAATGGTTGGTGATATTAACTTCCTGTTTGTGGCACATTAGTATATGTGAGGGGGGAAACTTTTCAAGGTGGGTGGTGATCATGGTGGCCATTTTGAAGTCGGCCATTTTGAATCCAACTTTAGTTTTTTCAATAGGAAGAGGGTCATTTGACACATCAAACTTATTGGGAATTTCACAAGAAAAACAATGGTGTGCTTGGTTTTAACGTAACTTTATTCTTTCATGAGTTATTTACAAGTTTCTGACCACTTACAAAATGTGTTCAATGTGCTGCCCATTGTGTTGGATTGTCAATGCAACCCTCTTCTCCCACTCTTCACACACTGATAGCAACACCGCAGGAGAAATGCTAGCACAGGCTTCCAGTATCCGTAGTTTCAGGTGCTGCACATCTCGTATCATCTGAAGGCAATCGTCTATGCTGTGAAGATACGAGATGTGCAGCACCTGAAACTACGGATACTGGAAGCCTGTGCTAGCTGTTCTCCTGCGGTGTTGCTATCAGTGTGTGAAGAGTGGGAGAAGAGGGTTGCATTGACAATCCAACACAATGGGCAGCACATTGAACACATTTTATAAGTGGTCAGAAACTTGTAAATAACTCATGAAAAAATAAAGTTATGTTAAAACCAAGCACACCGTTGTTTTTCTTGTGAAATTCCCAATAAGTTTGATGTGTCACATGACCCTCTTCCTATTGAAAAAACAAAAGTTGGATTCAAAATGGCCGACTTCAAAATGGCCACCATGGTCACCACCCATCTTGAAAAGTTTCCCCCCTCACATATACTAATGTGCCACAAACAGGAAGTTAATATCACCAACCATTCCCATTGTATTAAGGTGTATCCATATAAATGGCCCACCCTGTATATATAAAAGAAAAAAATTCCATGGCAAGAAGCTGTCCCATTCACTTCAGTGGGAAGGATTCTTCCTATTCAAGTGTATGGGAACAAGCCATTCCATAGAAATGAATGGGACGGCTTGTAATTGCACCTGCTCACCGCTGCGCTGTCGACGGTAAACAATGAAAGGAAGGTTGCGCTGGCAAGGCGTGCGACTTCTCTTCAACCAACTGGTCAGCGGGTGTAGGACCCCAGAAAACCCCTTTTAAGATCTATCTAAGTAGCCCGATTACTTACATGATGGTAAGAAAAATCCCAATGTTACCATTTTACTACAAGAAATGTGTTATTAGTAAATTATTGGCCATTTATGAAGGATATATATATATTATATATATATATATATATACACTATATGGGTGAGGGACGAAAATTTTATTTCTAACAAAACTCAAGATTATTGTACACAAAAAATGCAAATAACGAACACTGAAACTAGATATTTCTGAATGGGGTACCGTAAGTATGTGTGGTTAGGTGGTTGACTGGTTTATGAAAATGCATCTGAAATAACGTATAAATCTCCATCTCTGGGGTCCGCTGCCATCTCAAAAATGAGACTTCTGACTCACGTGAAGGGAGAGATGGATGTGCATGCGCTTCTCGCTGTTCACTTCTATAAGACTTCAGAAAATAGGCAAGTAATCATTTTCAGCTATTTTTGAAGGTTGCATAGAAGTGAATAGAGAAAGCCATACATACGTGGCCACCTCTCCCTTCACGCTGCCCTGTTCTTGATATGAGAGTGGGACCCTCAACCTAGGGGACATTTATGACATATCCTGTGGAGATGACAATTCACCCGTTATAATTTTCCAGTGTCAGAAGTGGGAATTCCAGACATTAAAGCACCCTACCACCAATCGCTAACCTGAGGAAAAGTAAATGAATCCGAGCCTCTTCTAGTCAAAGATGGGACTTTGGTATATCGCACCCCTGCCAGTGCCAGCTTCTGACATGGTGGGAAATCATAACCATATCGCACCCCTGCCAGTGCCAGCTTCTGACATGGTGGGAAATGATAACCATATTGCACCCCTGCCAGTGCCAGCTTCTGACATGGTGGGAAATCATAACCATATTGCACCCCTGCCAGTGCCAGCTTCTTACATGGTGAGAAATGATAACCATATCGCACCCCTGCCAGTGCCAGCTTCTGACATGGTGGGAAATGATAACCATATTGCACCCCTGCCAGTGCCAGCTTCTGACATGGTGGGAAATCATAACCATATTGCACCCATGCCAGTGCCAGCTTCTGACATGGTGGGAAATGATAACCATATCGCACCCCTGCCAGTGCCAGCTTCTGACATGGTGGGAAATGATAACCATATCGCACCCCTGCCAGTGCCAGCTTCTGACATGGTGGGAAATGATAACCATATTGCACCCCTGCCAGTGCCAGCTTCTGACATGGTGGGAAATGATAACCATATCGCACCCCTGCCAGTGCCAGCTTCTGACATGGTGGGAAATGATAACCATATCGCACCCCTGCCAGTGCCAGCTTCTGACATGGTGGGAAATGATAACCATATCGCACCCCTGCCAGTGCCAGCTTCTGACATGGTGGGAATCAAAAACCATATCGCAACCCTGCCAGTGCCAGCTTCTGACATGGTGGGAAATGATAACAATACAGAATTCTGTAGAACATGGTGGAGTAGTGGCGCCCGGCTTCCTCCTGGTAACCCTCTAGTAGCTGGTGATTTACTATTACCACTGTTACTTTTTTTAAGTAGATGTTTGTTTCCTGTTTCAGATTTAGCGGAGATGGCGGACGCGGTCCCTAACAGCGCTCCTCAGGGAGGAGTTGTGGTGAGTAGTTATCACATGTTTTCTGACCTTCTAGCCGGTGACTGGTGTCTCCTGACATATCTGCTTTAGGGTACTTTCACACTAGCGTTTTTCTTTTCCGGCATAGAGTTCCGTCACAGGGGCTCTATACCGGAAAAGAACTGATCAGGTATATCCCCATGCATTCTGAATGGAGAGTAATCCGTTCAGGATGCATCAGGATCCGTCTGTCCTCATGACAAGCGGAGAGACGGATCCGTTCTTGCAATGCATTTGTGAGACGGATCCGGATCCGTCACAGCCAGATCAGCGTCACAGCCAGATCAGCGGATCCGGTGGGCAGTTCCGACGACGCAACTGCCCGCCGGATCACACTGCTGCAAGTGTGAAAGTAGCCGTAATAAAATCTTGCCTTTCCCTCATATAACAATTCTGGAGCATCTTCCTGTTACTCTGTTGTGTCATTCAGTGCTCCAGACTAAAATAAAATATCAAGGAGCCATTGGCAAATGAAATTTTTAGTCACTAAATTTAAAATGCATACAATTATGGTATAATATATAAAAAAAAGATGTCTTACCTTGTAACTAACTTTTATTATACCATGATTGTATGCATTTTAAATTTAGCGACTAAAAATTTGTCTGTCCTTTTGATTCGTTCTAACCCCATCAATCTTGAGGCTCAGTGTCCTTCATTAGACACCCTCATTGTTTCTCCATTAAAGCCCCCACATGGCTACTGTAGTGTTCTTAAAAACTTGGACGCTTCGGAGCATGAGGTTTCCTAGGCTATAGCCCACACAGTTAAAGGGGTCGTGCAATAATTTCTATGAATTTTCAGACATGCAGATTCACCTTGCTGATCATGCTTCCTTGATCCCTAGGTGCTGGGACTTGGCTCATTCGCTTCCAGGCCTACGCTGCTTGTCTTGGGTTTCTCTATTAAAACTTTTATCTTGATGCCGCTGCAGCCAATCACTGGCCACAGTGGAGATCTGCTCCCCTTGCATCACATGACCATTTAACATAATGCAAGGGAAGCAGTGGTCAGTTATTGCCTGTAATGGCGTCAAACAGGACGTTTTTATGAAGGGACTCAAGACAAGCAACCGGGGCTCCGGAGCAAACGAGCCGGGACCCAGCACTGGGGATCAGGTAAGTATGATCACAAACAAAGGTCCTGCCAGTCTCAGAAATTTGTGTATACAAACCCTTTAAGGCTACTTTCACACTGGCGTTTCTAGGTCTGCTTGTGAGATCCGTTTCAGGGCTCTCATTAGCGGCCAAAAACGGATCGGTTCAGCCCTAATGGATTCTGAATGGCTAAGAATCCACTCAGAATGCATCAGTTTGGCTCCGTTCCGCCTCCATTCCGCTCTGGAGGCGGACACCAAAACGCTGCTTGCAGCGTTTTGATGTCCGTCTGACGATGCAGAGCCAAACGGATCCGTCCTGACTTACAATGTAAGTTAATGGAGGTGGATACCTTTTCATTGACACAATCTGGTGCAATTGAAAACGGATCCATCCCCCATTGACTTTCAATGTAAGTCAGGACGGATCCGTTTTGACTTTGTTCATGATAATGCAAACGGATACAAGCGTTTGCGTTATCGGTGCAGATCCGTCTGTGCAGATACAATACGGATCCGCACCAAACGCATATGTGAAAGTAGCCTAAGGAGTTAATTTTTTTTAAGGGGGTTTCAAACCAATATTCTTCTATATGTGACACAGAATGGGTCAAAATAAACTGCACTCTTTAAAAGGCCATCAGTAGGCATCACGTGTTGACGGGATCAGCATGACAGTGGGCTGGGGACACCGTTTTTTATATATAATATATATATATATATATATATATATATATATATAATATTTTTTTTTTAATCTACATTTATAAAAAATATAATACTTCAGGAGCTTTACTCTTTTTATTCTCAACACCTCTGCCTGTCAGTGAATGAAAACCTTTGTTTGCTCTCAGAGGGAGGAAAGATCGCCCATATTCTGGTGCTGCTCACTGTGTAACTGTGGCCGGACATGGACATTCAGTCTGTGGATGTCAACCTTGAAGGTTTCCATTCAATGCCAGCAAGCAGCCTCCCCCCGCAGCGCTTTCCCGCTGTCCCACAGGGGTCCTCCTAACTTCCTACACTCTACTTTTGTGACTTATGTGACCAAGGTCCGGAGCAACTGAAACGTCATAAAGACTCAGAGTCACAATATTGGCATCTCTCCGTTATTACTTCTGTACCCATTGGAGGAGATGTCAGAATAAAAGAACTTTAATTTGCATGATAACCTTGAGTGTGCGGTGGTTTTTCTCTTACTTCTATTTAACCGTATCATATCCACTCCACTGAAGCACCTCACAGACTGGAGTGCAAACCTAACAATCTACTACCATGTAAATGTGAACAGAGCCCGGATGAATGGATCATTGACGTCTGGAGGGTGGGGGACGTAATGTGATTGGGTTGGCTGTTATGTTTTCTGACCTTTGGTTGCCATAATCTCAGTAAATGGAAATGGTTAATTAAAGCTCATTAAATATTAACTCTCCTTACATTCCAGCGCTGGTAGATAATTAAAGATAATGCTGAGTAGCTGCACTCGCTGTATGGCCTCTTCCGTATCTCTCATCTGCAGTCCCTGTTTCCAGGCCTCCTATTAGGCTGGTGTCACACCTGTGCTGCCGGTTGCCGGCCCCATTAAAGGTGTTATTTCATCTGCGCTCTTCACTAGGCTTCCACCGCCACCGGTCTCCTCTTCCTCTATCTGTCAGGGGCGGTACCGTCAGGCTTGATTGACACTACAGGAAAGCCGCTCTCTGGTGATATCGTCGGGCTGCCTGCTTGTACGAGCGTGCCCCCAATGCTGCTGTTAGCAGTGTCCAATAGCAGCTTCGTCAGTAAGGATCCTCCGCCCCGGCCATGTTAAGAGTGAGGGGTCAGAACAGGAAAAAAGAGGGTTAGTCAGCACCTCCCAGTGCGCAGGTGCACGCCGCCATGGCAAAGACCTAGAGGAAAAAAAAGGGAGACAATGCGGCAGCACTCTGCAAATCAGACAAAGTACAACAATGCTTACAAAAATTATGGTGCTAATACTGCGCTTATTTATAAAAGCGAGATGCTTGGTCAATGCATTTTGTACAAAACCATCTAAGCCCGTATGCCAAACGTCAAGGCGATCTCTGTTACACGGGTCCTAACACTAAATACTACCTGTTATGCGCCATAATGACCGCCATAAAATTCAGGGAGTGTTGGACCCACATGCATGTTGGATCCACTCTGCCTTTTTCCGTTTTTTGTGCCAAAATGGCCTCCATTACAAGGGATGCAGGTACCAACATGCATGCTGAGCCCACTCTATACCCTTCCTGGTGCTAGACAGCTTCCAATGAATGTAGTGAGAGCAGGCCACAGCTTTATACTGAAAATAATTAAAATCAGCCTATGGGGCAGACAGGCTAATCAGGAGTGCACGACTCGCTGGAGTGCCACATCTCCAGCATTGTAAATCTGCAAAAAAAGAGGGTTAGTCAGCACCTCCCAGTGCGCAGGTGCACGCCGCCATGGCAAAGACCTAGAGGAAAAAAAGGAGACAATGCGGCAGCACTCTGCAAATCAGACAAAGTACAACAATGCTTACAAAAATTATGGTGCTAATACTGCGCCTATTTATAAAAGCGAGATGCTTGGTCAATGCATTTTGTACAAAACCTGATTAGCCTGTCTGCCCCATAGGCTGATTTTAATTATTTTCAGTATAAGGCCTCTTTCACACGGCCGGTTTTTTTTCCCGTTTACTGGCCGTTTTTTGCGGTCCGTATACGGTCCGTATACGGAACCATTGATTTCAATGGGTCCGCAAAAAAAACGGAATGTACTCCGTATGCATTCCGTTTCCGTTTTTCCGTTCCGTTTTAACATAGAACATGTCCTATATTTGGCCGCAAATCACGTTCCGTGGCTCCATTAAAGTCTATGGGTCCGCAAAAAAACGGAATGCATACGGAAGTGCATCCGTATGTCTTCCGTATCCGTTCCGTTTTTTGCGGATCCATCTATTGAAAATGTTATGCCCAGCCCAATTTTTTCTATGAAATTACTGTATACTGAATTTGCCATACGGAAAAACGGAACGGAAAAACGGAACGGAAACGGAAACACAACGGAAACAAAAAACGGAACAACGGATCCATTTAAAACGGACCGCAAAACACTGAAAAAGACATACGGTCGTGTGCAATAGGCCTAAAGCTGTGGCCTGCTCTCACTACATTCATTGGAAGCTGTCTAGCACCAGGAAGGGTATAGAGTGGGCTCAGCATGCATGTTGGTACCTGCATCCCTTGTAATAGAGGCCATTTTGGCACAAAAAACGGAAAAAGGCAGAGTGGATCCAACATGCATGTGGGTCCAACACTCCCTGAATTTTATGGCGGTCATTATGGCGCATAACAGGTAGTATTTAGTGTTAGGACCCGTGTAACAGAGATCGCCTTGACGTTTGGCATACGGGCTTAGATGGTTTTGTACAAAATGCATTGACCAAGCATCTCGCTTTTATAAATAGGCGCAGTATTAGCACCATAATTTTTGTAAGCATTGTTGTACTTTGTCTGATTTGCAGAGTGCTGCCGCATTGTCTCCCTTTTTTTTCCTCTGGGTCAGAACGGGAGAGACCGCACATGCACGAATATGCTCGCTCCCGTCTACCTGACCGGCCAGCCAACAAGGAATACCGCACAAGCGCGGCCACCGCTGCCCCTCATGCTTAGCGTCACCCCCTTCTCTCACCTCTTTAGAAAAGTGTCAAACCTTAAAAAGTCGCAAGTTATGGCTTACATACGACATGCGCCATAATTTGTTTTGCTTTTTTTACGCCACAATAGTGGTGTAAAGCCCTTTGTAAAAGTCCCTCTGTGTGTTTCGGTGAACATTTTTTGCATATGAAAAGCTTCTGGTGCCCACGAACTTAGTCATAGGCCCACATTCACCCAATGGAGGAGAGAAGAGTGCCCTATTCACCTGTGTCTGGGTGGCAAATGCCGGCAAATTATTGTTATTATATTTATTTTTTATGGTAAAGTGCAGTAGATTGTACTTTTCTGTACAATCAGCCTCCAAAAAAACCTATACCATGCAGTTTACATTTTCTTTTTTGGATTATGGCCAACCATGTTTTATGGTTACATGACAACGTTCCGTTGTTAGCACCATAATGTTAACCCGCTCCAACCAGGCGATTTTCTGTTTGTCTTTCATTCTCTGCCTTCCTGGAGCCATAACTTTTATAATTTTTCTGTTCACGTAGCCATATTAGGGTTAGATTATTTTTTTTTTCGTGGGACAAGTTTTTTTTTCGATTGGCACCATTTAATATTGCATACAATGTAGTGGGAAAGCTGGAAAAAAAACAAATGGGCTGAAATTGGGTAATAAACACAATTCTGCCACGGTTTTATTGGTTTCATTTTTGCGTTCAGTATAATCAGTATGATTACGGTGATACCACATTTTTATAGGTTATCTTGTGTTTTAATACTTAAAAAAAAAAAAACATTTTTAACTTTGCATCACCATATTCTGAACCCCATAACTTTTTTATATGTATGTCTATGGAGTTGTTAGAGGGTTAATTTTTTGAGGCGCAATCTTTAGTTTTTATTGATACCATTTTGGAGTGTGACTTTTTGATCTCCTATTTATTTGGAGAGGAGAAGCCGTGAAAAATGTTGGCATCTTTAGTTTTTTTCTGTTACAGGATATATAGGTTTATATTTTAATAGTATGGGCATTTTGGGACCTGGTGGTACAAATGATGTTTATTTTTTTATTATAGGGAGAGGGTGGTGATTAGAATTTTTATATATACAGGGATCTCAAGTCTCCCGGAGGTTCAGGGAGTCTCCCGCTATTAGATAGCGGCTCCCTGATACCCGCATGTGAAACAATATATCCCGGAAAGGTTTAGGCTCAGTTCACACCTGAGCGTTTTACAGCGCGTTCCTACGCGCTGTAAAACGCCCAACAAGGAGAAACCAATGCTTCCCTATGGGAATGGTTCTCACCTGGGCGTTTTACAGCGCGTACGATCGCGCTGTAAAACGCCCGACGCTCACACAAGTACAGGAGCGTTTTTTTGGGCGCTTGTCGCGCGTTCCCGTACATAGACTTTCGGGAACGCGCGACACTGTGTGTACACTTGTCTCTGTATGCGCGCTTGTAAACGCCCGTACAATCGCGCATACAGAGCGCTCCTTTCAGAACGCTCAGGTGTCAACTGAGCCTGACTGATAGCAGAGCAGAGAGATAAGAGAAGTGACAGGACAGAGTTTAGATTACAGGTTGAATTAACCCTTTAGGGTCAAATTGGCTTCTCAAGGAGATATATATGTTAAAGGCATCCCTTCTTCTGTCTCATTCAGTAGCTATAGAACTATTGAGAGAGATGGGTTTTTTTTTAAATACATTTACACATTTAACCCTCCATTTTAATTATATTATTTACCCCAGTGTTAAATTCACACCCCCTGGATGCTTGTTTTTTTCCTACAGCGGGGTAGATAATTACACACAGGGTTTTAACCCCTTAAGGACATAGGACGTACCGGTACGCCCTATTTCCCGAGTCCTTAAGGACACAGGACGTACCGGTACGTCCTGACTTAAAATCGGCATTCCGGCGCCGCGGGGGTTAATCGGAACGGGATGCCGGCTGAAATCATTCAGCCGGCATCCCGTAACAATGCAGGGGGGGGTCATTTGACCCCCCCGTATCGACGATCGCAGAAAACCGCAGGTCAATTCAGACCTGCGGTTTTCTGCGTTTCCGGTCCATTCGGGTGTCCTGTGACCCGATGAACCGGAAAAAGACTGCGATCGGTGGCGTAATTATACACCACCTATCGCAGTCCGAGGATTTGGAGAGGCGTTGCTGGCCCTGGTGCTGAACGCCGCTGTCCAGGGTGCTGATTGGAGCAGGGGAGAGAGGCGCGAGATTCAAACTTCCTGCGCTCCTCTCTCCCCTCCTCTTCCTGTCCAGCACCCTGACCGTGCAGCACCGTTCGGCACCAGCTCCTGCGTCCCCCTAATCGCCATCCATCACCCTCCTGCACCCATCGCCACCCAGGTAGGTTAGGGTCAGTGAGGGAGAGGCACCGTTAGGCAGGGAAAGAAGGGAAAAGTTAGAAAAAAAAAAAAAGTTCTTTTATTTCAAAACTTTTTTTGATCCATCAGACCCCAGACCCCCCCACCAGCCCCCCTTCCCCTCACCACCACTTTTTTTTTTTTTTTCTGCGTGCGCTGACTGGCCGGCACTTTTTAGCGTCCGTCCACTGTTAGCGCATCGCCCACCCCACCACCGCACCACCCCACCGACCGCTGATCAGCGTTGTACCGCTGATCAGCAAATTTGAACTTTTTTTTCCTAACACTTGCCCTTTCTTTTTTTGCCTTTTTTAGTACGTGAACACCCGTTGCCCCCACACACACGCACATATAATAAAGGTTTCCACACACGCACACTTACACGCACACACACCCATGGCCCGCCGGATGTTCTCGGCCGAGGAGGCATACGCCCAGATTGCCTCCGACTCTGAGAGCCCCAGTGAGGATGAGGATGACCCCACGTTCCTTTTGTCATCCGCATCCTCCTCATCATCATCGGATGATGATGAGCCACCGAGGCGGCGGAGACGCCGCCAGGCGGAGCCAGGGGCCCCACATGCTAGGGATCCTGTGGCCCACCCTAGTACGAGCCGCCCTGGGGTTCGTACTGGTTTCCCGGCCCACCAAATAAGTCCACCGGAGCCCCCTGCCGATGAACTTAGTTGGTGTCCCCCAGTGGACTTTGAGCCTGAGATTCCGGATTTTGCTGGCAATCCTGGAATCCAGATTCCCACAGTGGGGTTTACTGAAATTGACTATTTTAGTTTTTTTTTCAGTAACCCACTGGTGAATCTGATGGTGGAGCAGACGAATCTGTACGCCCAACAGTTCGTCGCTCAAAACCCAGGCTCATTTTTGGCTAGACCCGGTGGCTGGACGCCGGTCAGTGCAGCCGAGATGAGGACATTTTGGGGCCTCGTGCTGCATATGGGTCTAGTCCAAAAACCCAGTGTCAGGCAATACTGGAGTGGGGACGTCCTATACCAGACCCCACTGTACAGTATGGTCATGACACGCTCCCGGTTTGAGGCCGTCCGGAAATGTCTGCATTATTCCGATAATGCAGCATGTCCACCCCGAGGTGATCCTGCCTATGACCGGCTGTATAAGATACGGCCGGTCATCGATCACTTTGGGGCCAAATTCATGGAGGCCTACGTACCTGGAAGGGAGGTCGCGGTTGATGAGTCTCTCGTTGCGTTCAAGGGGAGACTCAGTTTCCGCCAATACATTCCCACAAAGCGGGCGAGGTATGGCGTGAAGCTATACAAAATTTGTGAGAGTACCTCAGGGTACACTTACAAATTTCGTGTGTACGAGGGGCGAGATTCCCGTATTCAACCCCCAGAATGTCCCCCCACTCTGGGTGTTACCGGGAAACTCGTGTGGGACCTTATGTACCCACTGCTGGATAACGGTTACCACTTGTACGTGGACAACTTTTATACCAGTATCCCCTTGTTCAGGTCCCTTGCCGCCAGATCCACGTTCGCTTGTGGGACCGTGCGGAAAAATCAACGCGGCCTCCCTGCCTACCCCCTCCAGGTACCTATCCCCAGGGGTGAGACCCGTGCCCTTACCAGTGGAAACCTGTTGCTGGTCAGGTATAAGGACAAGAGGGATGTCCTTATGCTGTCCACAATCCACAGTAACAGCACCACCCCAGTCCCTGTGCGAGGTACCGCGGCAACGGTCCTCAAGCCCGATTGTATCGTCGACTACAATCGGTATATGGGAGGAGTTGATCTCTCTGATCAAGTCCTCAAGCCATATAACGCCATGCGCAAAACCCGGGCATGGTACAAAAAAGTTGCGGTCTACTTGGTACAGGTTGCCATGTACAACTCTTTTGTACTATCCCGAAGCGCTGGCAGCACAGGGACATTCCTCCAATTCTATGAGGCAGTCCTCAAGGCCCTGATCTTTTCGGACCGGGAAAGAGCAGGCCGGAGTACCTTGGGAATTGGAGGCGCCCGGATCGTCCCTGGCCAACACTTTCCAGGTGTGGTCCCCCATACTGGAAAGAAGGGACGAACCCAAAAAAAGTGCAGAGTGTGTCACAAGAGGGGGATACGGAAGGACACCACCACTCAGTGTGACACGTGCCCCGATCATCCGGGCCTCTGCATTATCGATTGCTTCAGGGAGTATCACACTTCCATGGAGTACTAAATTTTTATAATCCCCAACAGTCCACTAGAGAACATAAAAAACTATGGCTCTCAGACTTTGGAGACACGGAAACATTTTTTTTTTCCCAAAAAAATATTAGTTTTAGTGCAGGCATCCTCAAACTGCGGCCCTCCAGATGTTGTAAAACTATAACTCCCAGCATGCCCAGACAACCTACAGCCATCAGCAGGGCATGGTGGGAATTGTAGTTTTACAACATCTGGAGGGCCGCAGTTTTTAGGATGCCTGCTTAGTGTCTCCAAAGTCTGAGAGCCATACATATTGGGCATCGTCGCGTGCGTAAAAGTCGTCGCTATAAAAATAACTTTTGCCCAAACGCCTCGGATGAACGGTGTTAAAAATATAAAATAAAAACGGTGCCAAAACACCCATTTTTGGGCAAAATTTCCATTTGAATCCTTTTTGCCGGTAATAAAGCTAGGGTTAACAGCCAAACAAAACTCAATATTTATGGCCCTGATTCTGTAGTTTGCAGAAACACCCCATATGTGGTCGTAAATGGTTATATAGCCGCACGGCAGGGCATAGAACGAAGGGAACTCCATATGGTTTCTGGAAGGCAGATTTTGATGGACAGTTTTTTTTTTGACACCATGTCCCATTAGAAGCCCCCCCTGATGTAGCCTAGACTAGAAACTCCAAAAAAGTGACCCCATCTAAGAAACTACACCCCTCAAGGTATTCAAAAGTTACTTTACAAACTACGTTAACCCTTTAGGTGTTCCACAAAACTAAATAGCGAATGTAGAAACAATTTTAGAATTTAATTTTTTTGTTACATTGCCTCAAAAAGAGTAATATAGAGCAACCAAAAATCATATTTACCCCTAAAATAGTCCCAAAACAACAACCACCTTATCCCATAGTTTCCTAGATGGGGTCACTTTTATGGAGTTTCTACTCTAGGGGTGCATCAGGGGGCTTGAAAGGGTACATGGTGTCAATAAACCAGTCCAGCAAAATCTGCCTTCCAAAAACCATATGACATTCCCCTTCTTCTATGTCCTGCCGTTTAGCCAAACAGTAGTTTACGACCACATATGGGGTGTTTTTGCAAACTACAGAATCAGGGCAACCCATTTTGAGTGTTGTTTGGCAGTTAACCCTTGTTTTACTCCTGGAAAAAATGTATTATATTGGAAACTTTTCCAAAAAATAGAAATTTCAAAATTGTTTCTCCATCTGCCATTAACTCTTGTGGAACACCTAAAGGGTTAACAAAGTTTGTAAACCCAGTTTTGAATACCTTGAGGGGTGTACTTTCTTAGATGGAGTCACTTTTTTGAAATTTCTATTCTAGGGGTGCAACAGGGGGCTTCAAATGGGACATGGTATAAACAAAACCAGTCCTGCCAAATCTGCCTTCCAAAACCCATATGGCGTTCCCCTCCTTCTATGTGCTACCGTTCGGCCAAACAGTAGTTTACGACCACATATGGGGTGTTTTTGCAAACTACAGAATCAGGGCAACCCATTTTGAGTGTTGTTTGGCAGTTAACCCTTGTTTTACTCCTGGAAAAAATTGATTATATTGGAAACTTTTCCAAAAAATAGAAATTTCAAAATTGTTTCTCCATCTGCCATTAACTCTTGTGGAACACCTAAAGGGTTAACAAAGTTTGTAAACCCAGTTTTGAATACCTTGAGGGGTGTACTTTCTTAGATGGAGTCACTTTTTTGAAATTTCTATTCTAGGGGTGCAACAGGGGGCTTCAAATGGGACATGGTATAAACAAAACCAGTCCTGCCAAATCTGCCTTCCAAAACCCATATGGCGTTCCCCTCCTTCTATGTGCTACCGTTCGGCCAAACAGTAGTTTACGACCACATATGGGGTGTTTTTGCAAACTACAGAATCAGGGCAACCCATTTTGAGTGTTGTTTGGCAGTTAACCCTTGTTTTACTCCTGGAAAAAATTGATTATATTGGAAACTTTTCCAAAAAATAGAAATTTCAAAATTGTTTCTCCATCTGCCATTAACTCTTGTGGAACACCTAAAGGGTTAACAAAGTTTGTAAACCCAGTTTTGAATACCTTGAGGGGTGTACTTTCTTAGATGGAGTCACTTTTTTGAAATTTCTATTCTAGGGGTGCAACAGGGGGCTTCAAATGGGACATGGTATAAACAAAACCAGTCCTGCCAAATCTGCCTTCCAAAACCCATATGGCGTTCCCCTCCTTCTATGTGCTACCGTTCGGCCAAACAGTAGTTTACGACCACATATGGGGTGTTTTTGCAAACTACAGATTCAGGGCAACCCATTTTGAGTGTTGTTTCGCAGTTAACCCTTGTTTTACTCCTGGAAAAAATGTATTATATTGGAAACTTTTCCAAAAAATAGAAATTTCAAAATTGTTTCTCCATCTGCCATTAACTCTTGTGGAACACCTAAAGGGTTAACAAAGTTTGTAAACCCAGTTTTGAATACCTTGAGGGGTGTACTTTCTTAGATGGAGTCACTTTTTTGAAATTTCTATTCTAGGGGTGCAACAGGGGGCTTCAAATGGGACATGGTATAAACAAAACCAGTCCTGCCAAATCTGCCTTCCAAAACCCATATGGTGTTCCCCTCCTTCTATGTGCTACCGTTCGGCCAAACAGTAGTTTACGACCACATATGGGGTGTTTTTGCAAACTACAGAATCAGGGCAACCCATTTTGAGTGTTGTTTGGCAGTTAACCCTTGTTTTACTCCTGGAAAAAATTGATTATATTGGAAAATTTTCCAAAAAATAGAAATTTCAAAATTGTTTCTCCATCTGCCATTAACTCTTGTGGAAGACCTAAAGGGTTAATAAAGTTTGAAAAAACAGTTTTGAATACCTTGAGGGGTGTAGTTTCTAGAATGGGGTCATTTTTGGGAGGTTTCTATTATCTAAGCCTCACAAAGTGACTTCAAACCTGAACTGGTCCATAAAAAGTGGGATTTTGAAGATTTCTGAAAATTTCAAAATTTGCTTCTAAACTTCTAAGCCTTGTAACATCCCCAAAAAATAAAATATCATTCCCAAAACAATTCAAACATGAAGTAGACATATGGGGAATGTAAAATCATCATAATTTTTGGGGGTATTACTATGTATTACAGAAGTAGAGAAACTGAAAGTTTGAAATTTGCTAATTTTTCAAAATTTTTGGTAAAAATTGTATTTTTTTATGCAAAAAAATTAAATTTTTTGACCCAATTTTAGCAGTGACATGAAGTACAATATGTGACGAAAAAACAATCTCAGAACGGCCTGGGTAAGTCAAAGCGTTTTAAAGTTATGAGCACTTAAAGTGACACTGGTCAGATTTCCAAAAAATGGCCTGGTCCTTAAGGTGAAAATGAGCCCGGTCCTTAAGGGGTTAAAGAATAAACTTCCTGACTCAGACCAAGAGCCGAATCAGCAAGTGAATGGAAGCATCCGCGCATGCGCATTGCGCAACCTAAGCTTCGGTTCACTTGCTTCTTGTCAGCTCAGCGAATGAACCGATTCATGTGAAAGATCCGAACTTCCCATCTCTAGTTTACTCGCAGTAAACCTTTCCGGCAACCTGTAGCAGTGTCCCCTTCTCCGCGCGTGCCCACAGTGCAAGAAGAAGCCGATGCCAGCAGTCCGCAACGGCGCATCAGGCGGAGCCTGTGCGCATGCGCGGGATCTCAAAGCGGGAGGAGGGGGAGGGAGGGAGAGGCGGCACTGAGGAGTAGAAGTCGGCGCTGGGCACGAACGGTGATGCGTGCGGCCGGGCACCATGCATCCACAGACCTCCCCTGCTTGGGCACCTTAATTTAATGATTGATAGGTTAGTAAAACCTGTTTTTCCGCAGAATAAAGCCACAAATAGCTTTTATAATGCCACCTTAGAAATCAGAATGCTGTCCTGGACATGAGCAGATGTTTAGCTCACGGGGCTTATAGGTGATGACAGAATCCCTTTAATCATATACATAAATAGGATAATTTGGGGCAGGGTAATGAGCCCAGTCCTCCACACCATAGAGCACAGTGTGCAGATACTGCATATGTCTGGAAAATGTAATAAAAAGTTTGTGAAAGAAAAAAAAAAAGAAAACATCCCTGAAATGAGTTTTTGCAGGTTGGGATGTCTGTATATATATTTTTTTTTTATTTACTTTTTTTATTAAGTTATTATTATTATTTTTTTTCTTCTATTAAGTCCCCTTAGACAATTGTAGTCTATAGGAGATGCGCTATGCTCACGTAGAGCCTATTAGTAACATATTGCTGTGGTAGCCTCAGGCCTTCCTAAGTCTCGAGGCTACAACAGGAAACAAATGGCTCCCTCGATTTCAGCTTAGGGGTGCTGTTTGGGCAAAAAAAAAAGCTGCTCAGATGCACAGACATTAGCTCTGGGTGTCTACTGGGTAAAACAGCAGGCAACCAGCGGCTACGGCGCCTGGTACACTCTGAAGTGGACACCATCTTTAAAGAGCCGACAGGGGTGAATATTGGGAATGGGTTAAACGAAAGGAGTATACATAAGAGATTTAAAGGGAGTCTGTCATCAGGAGCAGCGCTCCACATAGGCTATGCTCACCTGAAAAGAATGCTGACTTCTATTCTAAGCTGTAGAAATAAAAGTCTGAAGAGGGAATTTTTGCTCCTTGGAAAATGGAGATTTATGTATATCTCCGTTTTCCACCCCTTCTATTCTATTCCTAGCATGTTGCCCTTGTTTCCCATACAACCCGATTATTCTGTATATAATTACACCTCTTCCAGTCCTTCATATACCCCAGGAGCAACACACAACCCTCGCAGATACTTTATATATAAAAATAGTTTACTGATAACATAGAGATGACAAAGCAATGGACAATATACATAGAGATACAGATAACACAATACATAGAGGACACCACCACACACAGCTGCCTCCGTTCCTGCGCACCCTGGATGCTAAGCAAATGTGGCTAATAATGTGTATGTATATACAGTATATCCAGAGTCCACCAGTATACAGTCTACTGGATCTACTCTTCACCTCCAGTACCTGACCATTAGTACATGTACATATAGAGACTCCTGCAAATATCTATATGTACACATATACAGTCTACCGGGATATTCTACTTCTATACATACCCACATACGCACACATATAACTTAGCTTGCTCCTGAAATGCTGTTCATCCATAGGTGTCCAGGAAGAGAAGAGAAAGCCCCACTCCCAACTTTCACCTATATGTTGCTGTGTCCCAGCCCCCCACCATAGACTCCACCCTGTGACCACCCAAATATCTTCCCCCATCTCTTGGTCAAGAGGATGTTGTTCAACTGCTTTCACAATGTGCCCTTCCTGCCTTAGATATGCTAACAAGGGACACACCGCTACTGGCCATACTGAATGGGTGAATACCACTGGCTCCAATTATTAGGCACATTTGTGTGGTCATCAGGATGAGGTTCTGGCTGAAAGCCATATTTCCCTTAACAAAGTCCTACATTTTATGCAAACCAGTAGCTCCTCACGCTGTATTTGTGCCTCCATTTGTGATTTTTCATTTCTCTCGCTACTTTTCAAAATTGGTACAAAATGTGGGGAGGTGGTGGGAGCGTCCATGGCCCAACTTATTTACTATAATTTACATCAGAAACAGTCAGAGCTGGTGTAGATTTGAATTTCTGATGCATCGACTGGCTGGAGATGCACCACATTTAGTAATCGGCCCGTGGCTTTTAAATTTGGCTCATTCTACACCAATGGACTTAAAGGGGTTGCCTTATGTTGATGACCTGTCCTCAGGATAGGTCATCAATAGCTTATCGTGGGGGTCCACGTCCCAGCACCTCCACTTATCAGCTGTTTGAAGAGAAGGGGGCGCTCCACGCAAGCGCCACTTCCTTTTCACTACACTTTGCGTCGTCTCCTCTGGAACGGTGGTGTAATGTAATGACAAGCACTCGCTCCATTCACTGCACTGCCGAGTCGACAGGTAGTGTAATGAAGAGTAAGTGGCACTCGCATGGAGCGCCCCCTCCTCCTCGTAAAAACAGCTGATCGGCGGGGGTGTCAGGTGTCGGTTCTCCACTGATCTGACAATAGGTCATCAATATATATGGCAGGACAACCCCTTTAACACTGACTGGCATTTGTAACGCTGGTCTTGGTACATCTGCCCCATACTGTATTATGAATGTAATTGAGAAAAATATATGCTATAAATGATAACTGTTTTTTGTTTTTTTTGTAGCAATTCCTGATGGCGAATAAACTCGACACGGCGATGTGGCTGTCGCGATGGTTCACGGTTTACTGTTCAGCATTATTTATTCTTCCTATTTTAGGGTAGGTTCCTCTTATTTTATGTAGAGTGTTCTCAGACTAGATTTGGAGGAACATATTGTTCATTATTCTACGGTGAACCTATGTAAGTGATTGCATATACCGCTCTATCCGTTATTAGAATCCCTCTGTATAAGCTGGAGGGAAACGATAGTAGGACAAGATGGTTCCCAGGAAGTCCAATTACTCAACATTGCCCTCTGAGCCTATCAGTCTACATTCATAGGGGCCATAGAAGTCTATGCATCTACATCTGGAGCAGCACTACCTACGTTGTACCATTTTTCGGATAGTTTTTTCCATGTGTCCAGATATGCTCGCTTCCTTATTGCAATAGATTAAACAGCGTGAATTAAAGGGGTATTCCGGTTGTTAGGGGGTAACGTCTATCTCCTACCCCTATTAGATGGCGTACCACATGCAGTCCCCTGAAATTAACACAGCAGCTGGTCGGGCATGCATTCGGCCACTCCGTTAATTTCTATGGGAATTCTGGAGATAGTGGAGCTCTGTATGGAACTCCTAGATATAAATGGAATGGCCACACGCATGTGCAATCGGGTGCTCCGTTCATTTCAGGGGGGCTGCATGGGGTACGGGGCCCCCCGGTTTCGTGATCGATGGAGGTCCTATTGCTGATCTGATAGTTGCAGGATAGGGGATAACTTCTAACAACCGGAATAAGCATTAAAATGTAGTAAGGATTTGCCCGTGTCACCTTTAATTGTGCGTTTCTTTTTTACTCCACAGCTTACATGAAGCTGCCAGTTTTTATCAGCGTGCCTTGCTGGCCAATGCCCTCACCAGTGCCCTGCGGTTACACCAGAGGTTGCCACACTTCCAGCTGAGTCGGGCATTTTTGAGCCAGGCTCTGTTAGAGGACAGCTGCCACTACCTATTGTATTCACTCATCTTCGTCAATTCCTACCCTGTCACCAGTATCCTTTTCTAGGAGCGGTCTACTATGGTTAGATAGAAAAGTGTCAAATAAGGGCTCATTCAGACGGCCGTATGCTGTCCGCAAAAATGCGGATCCGTTTTTTTGCAGACAGTTCAGCATGTCCGCAAAAAAGTGGATTGCATTCAGTTTTTTTGCTGATCCATAGACTTCAACAGGGCCATGTCCTGATTTTCACTGAGAAGTATTGGACATGTTTCATTTTTTGGCTGAGCCTTGCAATGGAAGAAACGGGCCCCATAGAAGTGAATGGGACAGCATCTAATCTGCAAAAAAACAGATCCGCATTTTTGCGGACAGCATACGGCTGTCTGAATGAGCCCTAAGAAAGAGATGTCACAACATCTGAACATTGTGAATAAGGGGTGTGAAAATATAGGCCTTAAAGGGGGTTTTCCTGGCTCCTTATATTGATGACCCTCAGGATAGGTCATTAATATCTCATTGATGAGCCGATAGGTGGGGGTGCAGGGTGTTAGACCCTCTTCAATGAGACTGATCACCATCAGGCTATTTAATATATCAGGAGCCTGGAAATCCCCTTTAAAGGGGTATTACTACCTTAGACACTTATCGTAGATCCACAGGACATGCCACGAATGTCTGATAAGTGTAGGTTCCAGAGGTGGGATCCACATCTAACTCCAGAGTGTTTTCTTTACTCCTTTTATTTAACTGCTTGACTGTGTCGAATAGTCACTGCCTCACCTGTCTGGACAGATTTTGGGGACTCTATGCTAGAGATTGCAGGCCCTAGCCCCCCGGACCAGCAGTATGGTGTCTCCCAACTCCCATCTTGTCTGATGAAGCAGTCATTAGTCGACACAAGAAAACCGCCTAGTACGTTGGAGATAAGTGCGGGTCTACGTATCTGTCAGACTCCATGTGCTGGCTGTCTTTTTGGGACCCATAGAAATGAATGGGTCTATGTGCAATACGCAAAAAATGCAAATCGCACATGGATGCAAAATACAGTTGTGTGCATGAGGCCTTATATTTCTTTAGATCATAACAAGGTCATTTTGTCAACCCACATGAGACTGGCGATGGTAATTGACCATATATGAGAGGGGTATGTGAAACTGTTATATGGTCTATGTGGGGGACAGTGCTTTCCCCACTTCAAACCCCCAAATAATCAATTAAAGGGGTTCTCCTGGCTCTCTTATACGGATGACCTATCCTCAGCATAGATCATCAATATCAGATCGCGCGGGGTCCGGCACCCCACCTCTCAGCAGTATGAAGGGAAGGCGCACGCAGGGTGCATGTGACGTCTCTCTTCCTGCTCACTGCTGCTTTGCAATAGACAGCAGCAGCAGCAAGCAGGAAGAGAGGTGGGAGATAGCATGTGCACACTGCGCGCACCTTCCCTTCATAGAGCTGATTGGTGGGAGTGTCGGACCCCTGCCGATTTGATAGTGATGACCTATCCTGAACCCCTTTAAATCATTACATCTCCGTGTGTAAGGCAGTGACATTTGAAATAGAAATGATTTGTCTTCCTTAATCTGGTTCTCAGTGAGCATATTCCCTGTTTTGCTGTTTTCATTGCTTCATGCGTCGACATACACGAAGAAGGTCCTGGATGTAAGTATTCTGTCTGTAGCATTACTATGGTTTGTCCTCCCCAGTCATGACCGTTGATGTCTATGATATAAAGACATGTCCTGTTGATCACAGGGTATTCTAAATGATGAAAAGCAACTATTGTCCAAGTGTACTGTGGTGGTAAGGCACGGGAGCGGATTGACCATAGACCCTACAGTAGGGGTGCATGCGGCCCCCAGAGCCATGGTTTGCGGCCCCCGTCCTGCTGGGCAGAAACACAGCTCATGCGATCAGCTGTGTTTCTGCCCGGAGCCGCAAAATTGCAGGGTTACAGCTCCTGCTCCCGCACTGTAGCAGGAGCAGGACGGGTCCCTGGCTGTCAGAAACAGCGGGGGAGCCGATGAGAAGGCAGAAGCAGTGTATCAGCGCTTCTGCCTTCTCCTCACACAGGTGAGCAGCGCGTTGTGCAGTTTAGACCCGGCGATCACGTGATTGCTGGGTGTCAGGGGCAGAGGACTGCAGAGCCTCAGCAGGCTGGTTTTCCCTGTAACTGGGGATCCTTTGGATGCTCCAGTTACAGTGCAAAAAAAAAGTATCTTATGGACCTTTTGGGGACAAATAATGTGAATGAAAAAAAAATATATATAATATATATATATGTGTAAAAAAAAAACCCATTAAAAACACAATAAAAAAATACAAATAAAAGGGAAAAAAATGCAAAATAAAACTGTGTCCCCTAGAGTTCTTTTAAAGACCTCTTGGGGGACGTACAGTGCTGCAAAAATATATTTAAAAAAAAACGCATTTTTGCAAAAAGATTAATAAATATTTAGAAATAAATAAATTACAAGTAAAAGAAAACTATAAAAAGGAAAGTGCAAAATAAAATTGTTTACTGTCATATTATGTGGCAAAAATATATTTTAAAAATAAATAATAAAGTGATGATAAAAAAAATACAAAATAAATAAAATACAAATAAAAGGTAAAAAATGAAAATGTGCAAAATAAGTCAGTGTCCCCCAAAGGTCTTTTTGTAGCAGAAATATATTAAAAAAAATAAGTTATGAAAAAATGTTAAAATACATAAAAGAAAAAAACACCCACATAGTTTGCATATTTAAATAATGAGCTATAGTTTGAATAAACATGACTTAAAAAAAAAAAAATGTACAATTTCCTCCTAATCAAAATAAAAAAATATATAAAAGCCCTGTGTTATGTAATAAAAGGCTGCAAAAGTTATTTTGGTAGTCCAAAAAAAAACAAAAAACTTACAAGTGTGTGAACCATGTGTGCTATATCACAAAAAAATGACTGTCATTAACCGCTTAACGCCCAGCGCCGTACATGTACGGCTTGCTGATCGGGCGGGTGCAGGAGCGGCAGGGGTCCGGCAGTCACCTTAGGCATCGTGGCTGCCTTCCGGGAGAGCCTGTGAGATCCAGCCCCCTGGATCTCACAGGCAAACAGGCTGTAAGTGTATTACAGTCTGTAATACACTTACAGCCAATGCATCACAATACAGAAGTATTGTGATGCATTGTAAAGGGGATCAGACCCCCAAAAGTTGAAGTCCCAGAGTAGGACAAAAAATAAAGTGTAAAAAAATAAAGTTTTACGGAAAATAATTAAAAGTTTCAAGTAAAAAAAAAAAAAGTCATCCTTTTCCCAAAATAAAGTAAAAAAAAACTAGGGAAAAAAATTAAAGTAGACTTATTAAGTAACGCCGCGTCCGTATCGACCGGCTCCATAAAAATATCACATGACCTAACCCCTCAGGTGAACACCGTCCAAAAAATGTAATTAAAACTGTTAAAAAAAAAACCATTTTTTTATCACCTTACACCACTAAAAGTGCAACACCAAGCGATCAAAAAGGCATATGCCCCGCAAAATAATACTAATCTAACAGTCACCTCATCCCGCAAAAAATGAGCCACTACCTAAGACAATCGTCCAAAAAATAAAAAAAAATATGCCTCTCAGACTATGGAGGCAGTAAAACATGATTATTATTTTTTTTTGTTTCAAAAATGCTTTTATTGTGTTAAATGTAAAAAAAAATAGAAAAGACACTTCTATGACATATTATGACATATTGGGTATCGCCGCTTCCGTAACAACCTGCTCTATAAAAATACCACATGACCTAACCCCTCGTGTGAACACCGTAAAAAAAAAAAAAAACTGTAAAAAAAGCCATTTTTGGTTACCATACATCACAAAAAGTGTAATAGCAAGCAATCAAAAAGTCATATGCACCCCAAAATAGTACCAATCAAACCGTCGTCTCATCCCGCAAAAATAATATCCTACCGAAGACAATCGCCCAAAAACTGAAAAAACTATGGCTCTCAGACTATGGAGACACTAAAAAAAGATTTTTTTTTTTGTTGAAAAAATTATATCATTGTGTAGAACTTACATAAATAAAAAAATTTACATATTAGCTATTGCCTCGTTCGTAAAGACCTGCTCTATAAAAATATCACATGACCTAACACCTCGGGTGAACATCGTAAAAAAAAAAAAAAAAATGGTGTAAAAAAGCTATTTTTTTTGTCACCTTACATCACAAAAAGTGTAATAGCAAGTGATCAAAAAGTCATATGTACCCTATGACTTGGCTTTCAGAATATGGAGACACTAAAAAATATTTTTTGCGGCCCCGTCGAAGTGAATGGGTCCGCATCCAAGCTACATAAAAAAGCCCCTGTTACACGGCACGATATTCAGGACAATTACTGTGAACAAGTGTTCTGGCCGGTATAATCGTGCCGCTGATCAGCCGATAAACAAGGAATCGGTCGTTTGTTGGCTGATTTGCATATTTTATCAGGATGAAAGCTGTACAATTATCTTCAGCACATCTCGCCGTGTAATCAGGAATGTGCTACCGATAATCGATAGAAGTGAATGAGGGAGGAATGACTGTGGTAGTGATCATTCCTCCCCAGTAACTTTGCATTAGCCTGTGTAATAGGCTGATGCAAACAAGCGCTGATTAACTTTGGTGTGCAGACTGATGAGGCCTGTGCCTTGCCATAAATAAGTCGCATCCTCCGGCAAAGACCAGCGTAAAACACCAGACAGATAGGGGTGGGGGGGGGGGGGGGGGGGCCCTGCGCAGTCTGATACTAGCAGTGCTGATTGGATCCATTGACCCATCTGGACCTTCACTGCAGACTGCTAGCAATTCATTCATAACTTCTAGTAGGAATAATAAAGGAAGGGCACAACCTACAGACATAAGAATAGATGCTCCAGAATTGTTATTACATGGGGAATGCAAATAGTTACTAAAACATGTTGGGAAAGGTTTCAGATCCTCGTTAACTTTATGTCTTCTGCTGGATTAGTAAATCTACCCAGTATTGTTTTGAGATTACAAACCAACAGGTTTTAGAGGTGTGGCTAGTATTAAGAGGTGGAGCTTACAAGTTGGGGTGGTTTCATAATGGCACTTAAGTCTTCTGGCAGAGGAACAGCCTGTGGGAGTTCATTGCATCCGGAATAGCCGGATACTACCTTTCCCCACCAGAGCCAGCTGGTTTCCAGCATTAGGGTCCATTCACACGTCCCCGCAAATGGGTCCGCATCCGTTCCGCAATATTGGGAACGGGTGTGGACCCATTCATTCTCAATGGGGCAGAACGGGATGCGGAGTGCACACTATGTGCTCTCCGTATCTGCATTTCCGGAGCGCGGCCCCGCAAAAAAATAGAACATGTCCTATTCTTGTCCGCAATTGCAGACAAGAATAGGCAGTTCTGTGGGGGGTGCCGGCCGGGTGTATTGCGGATCCGCAATACACTACGGACATTTTTGTCATGGATCAGCAAAAACACCGGTTGTATTATCTCTAAAATAGCCATGCCTTTAATTTTGCTGTTATTAAAGGCAGTTGTATTTTTTTATTTTATTGAAAACTGCTGTGGAGCTGCTAAAATAATAAAAAAGAACTCGCCTTACTTTAACCAGCCCCCTCCAATCCAGAGATTCTGTCCCTTCCCTGGGCTGCAGTCAGTGATATATTGTTGTGGTTGAGGTGATGACACCCTGTATACTGCTGCATCAAATCACTTGTCTCAGCTATCTCAAGCAGTACACCACTGAGTTCAGTGATTGGCTGCAGCGGTATACAGCAGCGTTGGATTGGATGGGGCTGGTTAAGGTAAGATAAGTTAAGGTAAGTTTTTTTTGTTTTTGTTTTTTACCGGCCCCACAGCCGTTTTCAGTAAAGACAATTAAGTCTGACAGCCCCTTTAATGCTCCCAAAGGGAAGTTATCGAGGCTATGATTATAGACTGGCATATTGCTGGGGCCTGCCATGTCCTGCTATTAATGCTAGGATATATAGGGAGTTCAACCTACTGGATCCTTGTAGAATCTGGAGATTCTAATTTATCACAAGTGAAACCTGAAGATTTTCGGAATGTACTTATATTTCTTTTTATTTCAGGCCAAGGGAGCAAACAGTTTGCAGTTTGTCAGGTCTCTTCTGGATAAACTGAACTCAAATCAGCAAAATATTCTGAAGTTCATCGCTTGCAATGAGATCTTTTTAATGCCAGCCACAGTCTTCATGCTGCTCAGGTATGAATTAGTAATAGGAACACAGACTTGAGATCACTACCTTAACCATTGAAGGGGTTCTCGGGAGTTAATAAATCAAATAAAAATTAATTAATTTTACTTTATTGTAAACACAGGGAACAGTCATCAGGGCAAATAAAATGGCTGCCGTCCTATTAGCACATACAAATCCCGTCCTAATAACACACAGGATGCTTACTTCAGAGCAGTGAGCTTATGAACTGTCTCAGCTCTCCTCACTGCTCTGGCTGTCCTGAATTATGGTCCTACATCCAGCTACCTTAGCTCTGTGTATAGGAATGGAGCGACGTGAGAGGACCTAAAAGGCTGTGGTAATGTAGCAGACTGCATACAAGTGCCGCTGCTCATTTGCCACATCCTCCACCCGTCTGTCCTCTCTCAATTTTAACTTTTTACTTCGCTCAGTTCCTACACAAACAAGTGAAGATGTTATCATTTGTGACAGGCAGAGAGGAGAGCTGAGACAGCGCTTTATCTCACTCCTCTGAAGTTGCCCATTCTGCTGTGTGATTAGGACAGGCTTTGTTTCTGCTAATAAGCCAGGGCCATTTTATTCTCCCTGATTATTACCCCCCTAGAGAAAACGAGCCATTATAAAAAATGCTATTTGGGAATGTGTTTATAATAAAGTAATATTTGGAGCCTTATTGTTTGAGACTGAATTCTAATTACCCATGTATATGTATTTTACAGTGGTCAGGGAAGCTTGTTGCAGCCTTTTATTTACTACAGATTCCTGACACTGCGCTATTCCTCCAGAAGAAATCCCTACTGCCGGTAAGTATCCGAAATTTTCCTGCTTTTTACCTTAGACTACGTTCACAGTAGAATTGTGAATCCAGTAGCCTGATGCGATGGGCTGTTCTGGCATAAATGCAGCTGTGTTTGTCCAGCCGAAACACGGCTGGATCCAATTCTAGTTAGTGGGGGTCTGTCTATACATAATGCCAGATACGGTGAGATCTGGTTGCTTGATTCTAAGCCTCTTCAGGATACTGGAATTCAAACGTAACTGTGAATGGGCCTCAACTTTCTGTTTCCTATAATGTAAATGGCTTTCATTTTGATGCAGTTTGGTGGTCTCAATTGACTGTCCGGACATAAACAATCAGCTTTCCCCTGGACAAGCACAGCACTATGTCCAAGTGACCTGACGCCCTGGGGGGATTAACCAGATGAACCCTGACTATATGTGCGCTCCCGTCCCTGTGTCTCTACTGTGCATGCTCCATATCCAAGGACTGGGACATGCGCAGTAGAAATTTACATGTCGCTGTTGTCCATTGTGCATCCAGGACGCTCTATCGATGCATGTGCCGTGTTAGATTTGTTCTATGTGGCCTACTGCTCGTGCACCGATACATTGTCCTAGACGCACAGTGGAGGAAAAAATTGGTGCAGTTATGTATGTGAAAAGTGTTTTTCTGTACAATAGCCCATTGTACAACCTGGCTCTAACCAGGCATAGGCTGACTAATGTTTTCTTGTATAATATGTTGGCACGACATGCCCCAGTGTGTCCTGTAGGCCTGGGTTACAGCCTCTGCTGCCATGTAGTCCTTGCCACTTGTAGTCGAGATTTTATTTGAACAGTAGTATACAATTTCCGTGAAATGAAGAGTGCAGTCTGCTGATACAAAGTATATTTAATCCCCCATTTACCAGGACTTTGTTCACCGAGCTGAGGATTATCCTGGAGCACCTTATAATGAAACCAGCATGTCCAGACTTTGTCAGAAGACTGTGCCTCAGCAGCATTGCCTTTATAAGCCGGCTGGCACCAACCGTCGCATAAGTTATTCTAAATTAAATTATACAATATGTATGTAAATGAGCATTAGCAGCTGGTATTTCTGCTCTCTGTATGATATCCAGATGGTTTACAATGATGATGGCATCCACACAGATCCATGCAAACAACGCTGAATTCTCTTCTGCCTTTTTATACATCACTTGTTACAATTTCTTAGCGTGATCCCTGTGACGTGTTCCCCTTAGGCGAATGTAAGACTGATTGCTACACCGTGAACCCACTTTGTACATACTAATAGAAGTACTGTCGGGAATCTCCTCTCCTGGTCGCCTTAGAAAGCTGCAGCATGGGGTTTTTAATATGTAAGCTGCAGAAAATGCACAAAGTTTGTCTGAGAACAAACTTATTTGTAAGAGAAAATGCAGTGACCTGTAAATGTCGTAGAATCAGTTTTCCGGGAACGTAGTAAAATGAACGTTGTACAAATTAAAGAAATATTACTTTATGGTTCTGAGGTCTTTCTTAATGATTATATAATCTCGTTTGTAGGAAGATTACTATCGAAATGTACATAGGATATACAGTACTCATTTACACCGTGATTTTAGAGCATTTTTGAGGTTCGTAGGTCCTAGAAATGTCCAACCATTCCCCCTTCCCCAAAGTGTACACCTTCAAAAGATGCAATAAACTTCAGAACTGAACCAATACAACTGTATACAGGTGTGTAGTATATTGAATGTCCTGTACCTCCAGTGGGAAAATAGCTTTTTAGACACACTCTTTATTTATTTTTTATTTTTATTTTTTATTATATTTTTTTATTATTATTATTTTTTTATCCTTCTGTTCTTCCTTTTTGCCACCAATCTCATGTAGTCTCGGTACCACATGAGCAGACGGGGCCAGTACTCTCTGAATGTAGCAGCACTCCACAGGCCGTAATGTTTACACAGACATGCAATATTTAAATTTATTTTTTACATTGCATTACGGCTACATTTATTATACTTATAACTTTGAGGTTCTTAGCACACATTAAGACAACCTCTCTGTCACCAACGACCTCCCTATCCAACTGCTTGCATAGACACATAGCTGTGGTTCACTTGATTAAAACACTGTTTTTTCTTTTGTTTTGTTCAGTTAGGGTACTTCTTATTAATATGCAAATTAGTCCTTTGGTGCAATAAGGGTGTCACCATTGCTATTGTTGCACCCAAGCTCCGCTTCTTTCTGTCGTTAGGACCTCCCTCTCTTCTTTTTGACAGCCTGGCCCTGTCAATCAAAGCAGAGAAGGTGGGGCTGGCCACAGAAATGACTGGAGCTTGGGTACAACAAGAGCAATGGTGACGCCTTTATTGCACCAAAGGCCTGTTTTGCATATAAAGAAAAAGTATCATAACTCAGGAACAGGGCCTTGGATCAACAAAAGGAAAACAGCTTAAAATGCTATGTATGCAAACAGGAGGATAGGGAGGTCACTAGTGACAGATTCAATAAAAAAAAAAATCAACTCGGGATAGCTGGAGGTGAGCTTATTAACTCCTTAACGGCTGTTCATTGTCTTTTGCTTAGTTTTCAGCTGCTTCTTTTGACGTTGCTGTAGCATTGGAGCAATGAGCGCTTCACTGACTACAGACGAGATCATGTTGATCTGTATAATCAGAAGGAACTTCCCTTTGATTTAAAAGGGAAGTTCCCATTTTGATTGGGTCACCAGGTGTCTGCTGTCAGCCTGCAGGAGTATGCTAATAGAGTCAAAGTATAAAGTAAAGTTTAAAAATGTTAATCTCTTAATGTTATTAAAAAAAGATTTTTTAAAGTATCAGGAAAAAGTGCTAATTTACTATAAATACATTTTATTGTACTACACACAGTATCTCCATGACTTTAACAACCTGAAAAATTAATTTAGCAAGGTATTTGTTTGACACCTGCTCAGTATAACCAAAAAGAAAAACCATGCAAATACAGCTTGTTTTCTACATTTCTACAATTCCCTGGACTTTGTGTGGCTTTCATGGCCCATAAACAGGTAGGAACTAGTGTTAGGGACCACTCCATAGAGGCGACCTTGACGTGCTGAGTGGCTTATTACGCTTTGGCCAAAATGTACACCAATGCCTCATTCAACATAGAGGCAGGGCAGAATGCTGGTTGCAGAGTGCTATTGCATTTGTATTTTGTGTTTTCTACATTCCCCATGCAAAAAAAAATTACCTTCAAACTACACTGAAAAAAATTAGTTTTTTTGGCTCGCATGTAACAAGGCTGAAGCCTTACATTCAGCCTTGTCAATGTAAAGTTAAAAATGTATGGCTGCGGCAATGCAGAGAGTCAAAAAGTATAGAAATTATGCTGGTCATTAAGGGGTTCAGATCGACATTGCTTTAGACTTTGGAAAATACATATCGCTAGGATATGCCCCCATTACCTGCTGGGACCCGCAACTATATCAAGGATGGAGCCCCAAATGGCAGAGGGCACACTGCGCATGTGCAGCCATCCTCCCATCATTTTCTATAGGGCTGCCGAAAATAGCCGAGCACTGGTTCGGTTATTTCCGTTGGGCCCATAGATGTGAATGGGAGCTGTGGTCGGTCATGTGAGGTGCACTCCCATTCACTTCTTTGGGGAGAGCACTTGGTGGTGGCCAGACCTCTGTCCTCCAGCCACCACTTTGCGGGGCTCCGTTCCGGATATAGGTGCGGGTCCCCATTGTCTGAGATGAGACAACCCTCTTAAAGGGACACTGACAAGCCCTATAAACATATTTAGATATTCCTATGCAGTCATAGGTCTGTATTCCAATCATATAAGAGTACCCCCTGTCCGCATTTCAAACCATGTAAAATAAACTTTATATTCATATGTCAATCACCTTCCTTACGTTTCAATTGGGCATGCGCTGGATCTAACCGGATGCTAGGAAACGACAGTTGGGGCGCGGCTGGGCACAAAGGTATGAGAAAAACAGCCCCTTGGGCACAAAGGAAGGTGATTGACATATGAATATAAAGTTGATTTTACATGGTTTGAAATGCAGACAGGGGGTACTCTTATGATTGGAATACACTTTAAAAGACCTTTGACTGCATAGGAATATCTAAATATGTTTATAGGGCCTGTCAGTGTCCCTTTAAAGTCTCACTTACACATATGTCTGTGAAGACATTCGTGTGTCCATTTGGTCCGTGTGTCTGTTTTTGCCCTCCATTTGTCCTATTCATATTCCAAGTACACTGCGAGGCTGAAAACAGGATTCCAGAGCATCTCCTAGCAACAATCTGTAAAAACCACGGATTAAACACAGATGGCATCCGTGTTGTGTCCATGGTTTTCATGGCCCCTCAGACTATAATGTGCATAAGTGATCTGTAATCATGGACCAAACTAGGGCATGCTTCTGTGGTGTCTCCACTGTCCATGGAAAATCATTGGTGTATGAGTACACACATTAAAATCAATCGGTATTGTCAGGATCTGTCTTTGTGGGTGAGGTCGGCAGCGACACAAAACATGGGCATCAGTGGTTACAAGACCAAAAGGTTTATTTGCTTCATAAACACGACAAGTCATCTAAGTTCGATATTCACTTGCATGAATCCACAGCACAAAAATAAAATACCTGCTGTCTGGGCGCTAACTAAACAGAAAGTTGCACAGACACTACAATCCATGCAGTCTCCAAGCTCTGAATAGGAATGAGCTTTTGTGGCTTGTATTTATTCCCCTCCCCACAGTAATGAGCCCAGAAGCTACACCTGACTTCAGCCCAGGAAAATGTTGTACTGGAGTGGGAGGGAATGGCAGGCCCCTCTATCAACCTGCCTACCATTCCATAAAAATGCAGGCCCATGAAACGCTTTAAAGAAACATGCCTCAGCAAACTACACTTTGCTGAAACAACCCAGCTTTCCTGAATTCTTTTTGCCTTCCCCTTATGAGCATTCTGAGATATACACCCCCTCCTGTACCATAACCAGTGCTACAGTATGTATGATGTCGGTAGAGACCACAGACAGCACCTAACCGTAATTCTCGGACCTGTGAACGAGGCCTAAGTCTGTACCTTTTGTGAGTTTGTTGCCTTTTGCTGTTATAACATGTGCTTGCACTGTTTGAATCACAGTGCAATGCTAACTAGGAGACTATACTGCGTTTCCTGCTTCGCAGGCTCCCCTATTTTATGCAGTCACTGTAGTATGTCGCTTCTCACATTCACACTTTGTCTAAAAAGCTGACTAACAAGCTGCCCCCCAACATGTTCGCCAACTCCTTGGCGTCCTCAGGGGTTTCGGGCAGTCTGCTAGTGAAGGGGGCGGGAACCAGACTTTAAAACCTTCCTATTGTGATGTCATCATTTCAATGTCTAATGAGTAGCTATTTTGTTGCTAGGTTCAATTCATTAGCCTATCCAGCGCTAATTGGATCAGAATTAAAATGGGAGTGGCCAGGTGATGCAGTACTCATTCTCACTTACCCCTGATAGGCAAATGAATTGAACATAGCAACAAAATAGCTACTCATTAGACATTGAAACTATGACATGACAATAAGAAGGTTTTAAAGTCTGGGTCCTGCCTCCTTCACTAGCAGACTGCCCGAAACCCCTGAGGACGCCAAGGAGTTGGCAAAACATGTTGGGGGGCAGCTTTTTAGACAGAGTGTGAATGTGAGAAGCGACATACTACAGTGACTGCATGAAATAGGGGAGCCTGCGAAGCAGGAAACGCAGTATAGTCTCCTAGTTAGCATTGCACTGTGATTCAAACAGTGCAAGCACATGTTATAACAGCAAAAGGCAACAAACTCACAGACACAGCTGATAGTTTTTTTGTTTTTTACACTTCTAGGCAGAGGCTTCCGCCTAGCAGTGTTCCCGATGACATCACTGGCACTGATGGGCGGGCTTTAGTGCTGCCCTAGCCGTTTTACAGGCTAGGGCAGCTCTAAAACCCGCGCTGTCACGGGTAAGGAAGGTAGAGAGGAAGTGCACCCCCTAAACTGCCACCCTCAACCATGTCCCTGCCTACTCGCACCACCCGCCCTAGGTGACTGGGCGCAACTGGGTGACGGTCCCTGACCTACGTAAGTGTAGAGCAGAGCGAACAGAGAAAAAGAGGAACAGACAGCCAAGGCAGAAGGCGGTACACAAGACTAAGGCAATCGGATAGACAGGGAGGTAGATAAGACAACAGTACCCAGTGATGGGAAAGGCAATGGCGGGTCAACTAGCCGAGGTCGGTCCGGGAGGTCACGTCAATACAAGGGATGAGGCAGGAGACTAAATCCGAGAACGAGCCGAGGTCAAATCCGAGAGATAGCGTAGGTACCAAGGGAGCAGGCAAAGCCAGGTCAGGAAACAAACAAGGTCAATACCAGAGGTAAAGTAGGAAGCAATAATAATAGTACACACAGCCTTAGAGACGAAAATCACAGGCAACCTGTAGCTAGCAGGCCGCCTGTATTTATAGTGGGGAGTGAGGGTCATGTGACGTGGCCAGCGTCACATGACCGACAGACAGACAAGTCGAGCACTGAGTGATCAGCTCGGCGCTCAAGGCAGACCTAGGAGCAGGGAGCCTCCCAGCTAGCACGGGTAGGGGGAAGATCCTGTGTGTATCAGCAGTGTCATTGTACAGCTGGGACTTGTAGTTCTACACATACAACATGCTGCTGAGTCTCCCAGCAGGCAGACATGTCACTCAGGGCAGCACTTATATTCGCTCCCTTTGCAGAGCAGGGGGAGGGGCAGAGATTGTTGTTATTGCAGGTAAACAAAGGACCAGAAGAGTACCAGGGAAATGAGGAAATATAATTTTTTTTACCTAAAACTTGCTTAGCTTAGTTATATATTGCTGCCCATCAGATTTATAGTGCTATATATTTTTTTCATAACTCGGACAACCCCTTTAATGGGACAACCCTTTTATTGTCACTGAGCTCTGTAATACAACCCACACCACTACCAATGTTTGTCGGAGATCATATGAATGTGTGTTTGATTGTAGACGCCTGTTTGCAATGGGCAAACTGAAATTGGGTCAGATACAGTACAGACCAAAAGTTTGGACACACCTTCTCATTCAAAGAGTTTTCTTTATTTTCATGACTATGAAAATTGTAGATTCACACTGAAGGCATCAAAACTATGAATTAACACATCTGGAATTATATACATAACAAACAAGTGTGAAACAACTGAAAATATGTCATATTCTAGGTTCTTCAAAGTAGCCATCTTTTGCTTTGATTACTGCTTTGCACACTCTTGGCATTCTCTTGATGAGCTTCAAGAGGTAGTCCCCTGAAATGGTTTTCACTTCATAGGTGTGCCCTGTCAGGTTTAATAAGTGGGATTTCTTGCCTTATAAATGGGGTTGGGACCATCAGTTGCGTTGAGGAGAAGTCAGGTGGATACACAGCTGATAGTCCTACTGAATAGACTGTTAGAATTTGTATTATGGCAAGAAAAAAGCAGCTAAGTAAAGAAAAACGAGTGGCCATCATTACTTTAAGAAATAAAGGTCAGTCAGTCAGCTGAAAAATTGGGAAAACTTTGAAAGTAAGGGCTATTTGACCATGAAGGAGAGTGATGGGGTGCTGCGCCAGATGACCTGGCCTCCACAGTCACAGGACCTGAACCCAATCGAGATGGTTTGGGGTGAGCTGGACCGCAGAGTGAAGGCAAAAGGGCCAACAAGTGCTAAGCATCTCTGGGAACTCCTTCAAGACTGTTGGAAGACCATTTCAGGGGACTACCTCTTGAAGCTCATCAAGAGAATGCCAAGAGTGTGCAAAGCAGTAATCAAAGCAAAAGGTGGCTACTTTGAAGAACCTAGAATATGACATATTTTCAGTTGTTTCACACTTGTTTGTTATGTATATAATTCCACATGTGTTAATTCATAGTTTTGATGCCTTCAGTGTGAATCTACAATTTTCATAGTCATGAAAATAAAGAAAACTCTTTGAATGAGAAGGTGTGTCCAAACTTTTGGTCTGTACTGTATATGGTATTTCATGGTTTTCCTCTCCCAATTGAAATTAACATACATACATGCATACATACACACACAGAAACATACATGTGATCCAAGCATACATGTTTGGCCTCATGCACACAACCGTTTTTTTTTAAGGTCCGCAAAAACGGGGTCCGTAGGTCCGTGATCCGTGACCGTTTTTTCATCCGTGGGTCTTCCTTGATTTTTGGAGGATCCACGGACATGAAAAAAAAAGTCGTTTTGGTGTCCGCCTGGCCATGCGGAGCCAGACGGATCCGTCCTGAATTACAATGCAAGTCAATGGGGACGGATCCATTTGACGTTGACACAATATGGTGCAATTGCAAACGGATCCGTCCCCCATTGACTTTCAATGTAAAGTCAGGAGTCCCTTTTATACCATCGGATCGTAGTTTTCTCCAATCCGATGGTATATTTTAACTTGAAGCGTCCCCATCACCATGGGAACGCCTCTATGTTAGAATATACCATCGGATTTGAGTTAGATCGTGAAACTCAGATCCGACAGTATATTCTAACACAGAGGCGTTCCCATGGTGATGGGGACGCTTCAGGTTAGAATATACTAAAAGAACTGTGTACATGACTGCCCCCTGCTGCCTGGCAGGTGCTGCCAGGCAGCAGGGGGCAGACCCCCCCTCCCTTCCCCCCCTGTATTTAACTCATTGGTGGCCATTGCGGCCCCCCCTCCCTCCCTTGTATTTAACACATTGGTGGCCAGTGCGGCCGGCCCCCCCTCCCTCCCCTGTAGTTAACACATTGGTGGCTAGTGCGGCCGGCCCCCCCTCCCTCCCCTGTAGTTAACACATTGGTGGCCAGTGCGGCCGGCCCCCCCTCCCTCCCCTGTAGTTAACACATTGGTGGCCAGTGCGGCCGGCCCCCCCTCCCTCCCCTGTAGTACTGTAGATTTATTGGTGGCCAGTGGGGCCCCCCCCCTCCCTCCCCCTCCTAATTAAAATCTCCCCCCCTATCATTGGTGGCAGCGTAGAGTACCGATCTGAGTCCCAGTTTAATCGCTGGGGCTCCGATCGGTAACCATGGCAACCAGGACGCTACTGCAGTCCTGGTTGCCATGGTTACTTAGCAATTTTTAGAAGCATTATACTTACCTGCGAGCTGCGATGTCTGTGACCGGCCGGGTGCTCCTCCTACTGGTAAGTGAAAGGTCTGTGCGGCGCATTGCTTATAGCACAGACCTGTCACTTACCAGTAGGAGGAGCGCCCGGCCGGTCACAGACATCGCAGCTCGCAGGTAAGTATAATGCTTCTAAAAATTGCTAAGTAACCATGGCAACCAGGACTACAGTAGTGTCCTGGTTGCCATGGTTCCTGATCGGAGCCCCAGCGATTAAACTGGGACTCCGATTGGTACTCTCCGTTGCCACCAATGATAGGGGGGGAGATTTTAATTAGGAGGGGGAGGGAGGGGGGGGGGCCCACTGGCCACCAATGAATCTACAGTACTACAGGGGAGGGAGGGGGGGCCGGCCGCACTGGCCACCAATGTGTTAACTACAGGGTAGGGAGGGGTTAATTGTGCGGATCACAGCCCCCTGTAAGAGATCGGGTGCTGCCAGGCAGCAGGGGGCAGTCATGTACACAGTTCAAAGTATATTCTAACTAGAAGCGTCCCCATCACTATGGGAACGCCTCTGTGTTAGAATATACTGTCGGATCTGAGTTCTAGAATATACTGTCGGATCTGAAAAAGCTTTTATGCAGACGGATCTGCGGATCCGTCTGTGTGAAAGTAGCCTACGGCCACGGACGCGGATGCCAATCTGGTGTGTATCCGTGTTTTTTCACGGACCCATTGACTTGAATGGCTCCGCGAACCGTTGTCCGTCAAAAAAATAGGACAGGTCATATTTTTTTGACGGACAGGAAACATGGATCACGGATGCGGCTGCAAAACGGTGCATTTTCCATTTTTTTCCCACGAAAAAAAATGGAAAACGGCACAACGGCCACGGATGCACACAACGGTCATGTGCATGAGGCCTTTATCAGATGATAAAATCTATACATTGTGTATGACGACCTCTTGGTCGGCCTGTGTTCCTCTAAAACCATTCCAGATGAGCGAAGTCTTGGAAAAATTCGATTCAGCTGCTTCGCCGAATTTTACAAAAAAAATTGCTTAGTGACAAACTACTTTGTCACGAAGTGCATTTCTTTGTAAGTAGTGGGTGCAATGACAAGGAGCGGCGATCCCCCGTCATTGTACCCCTCAGATGCCGCGTTCATACATGACAGCGGCATCTGATGTACTTAACACGGTGTAAAATAAAAAAATAAAAAATAATATTTACCCTCATCCATTTGCGCGGCACCGCCATCGTGCTTTAAGATCTGGCACGAAATCTTGTGCAGCCCAAGATGACATCATCACGCCGGCTGGAGTGGTGACGTCATAGATCAGCGCAAACGGGATTTCGGCTGAGATTATAAGCAAGATGTTGGCGTCTGGCCCGTTGCGAGCAAATGGAGGAGGTAAGTAGGATTTTTTTTTTTTGCTTTTTTTGCACGGTTAAATCGATTCTCTACCGCCAAGAAATTCGGCTTCGCAGCAAATCAAATTTATCCTGAAATTCGCTCAACAATATAAGCCATTTACAGGGCCTGGATGCACATATTTAGGACCTATGTCAGCACGTATATTTGCCAGGGACCACACAGTAACCGCTGTCAGTCAGCACAATGTTAAAATAAATTGAAACGCTTATTGTTGCTTTCTGTTCGGGGATGGAGGGACTGAGGCACAGAAATGCTAATGCGGGACTCCAGGGGAAAGAAAACTCTCCTGCATATTTGTGAAAATGTGAAGCCCATTCAATGAAATCTAATAAACATAATAATCACAGGTTGCTGACACTAAAGAAAAAGGACCTCATTCGACTTTTCTTTTTTTGCAGCGATTTACTGGTCCCCACTGATCGTAAAATTGGATCAGAGCAGTAAATTACCCGTACCACTAGCTGGCAACGTAAGTTCAGGGATCCATATCTGTGGAGCCTTGTGCTTAAATCAGCAAAAATGATACATCTGACGGTAAGAAATTGGAAATATCAGGGGCTTTCTAGCGTGATTGAGGTAAACAGCGGCTTTACTTGCAATTTGGAGTTGCCCTTTTTTCGCAGCATTTGCTTTGTATGGTAAATAATATTTCAAGACAAATTAAATTGCTTTGTTTCTCTGCTGGGCAGTCGTACGCAGGATTTATTGATGCAGAGAAAATGAAACTGCTTAATGTAATTTCTGCTCGTATTTGGGGTGAGTTTATTGAGATTTATTTACTGAGGTTTTTATCTATATAAAAAGTTAATGCTGACAAGCGAAAATATTTTTGTACAACATAAATTATATATAGGGATGAGCGAATCGACTTCGGATGAAACATTCTTTGTTCTAATACTGTACGGAGCAGGAGCTCCGTACAGTATTAGAATGTATTGGCTCAGATGAGCCGAAGTTACTGCTTTGCGAAGTCTCGCGAGATTTTGCGTAATGACTTCATAAATAAATTTCTACTGTAAAAAAAAACATTTCCCGAACTCGGGTTCGGTTCCAAGGTACCACTGTTAAAGACCCGGCGGGCCGGATCAGAGTCCTCGGCGGGCCGCATGTGGCCCGCGGGCCGTAGTTTGAGGACCCCTGCCCTAGATCCGGATGGGACCTATGGAAGGCCCTCACCAGTCGGCTGGCGTTGACATCTGACGCCGGAACCCACATCCTCTCCTCAGGACCGTATCCCCTCCAGTGCACCAGGTACTGGAGGGAACCCCGCAGAACTCTCGAGTCGAGAATCCTGGAGATCTCGAACTCCAAGTTTCCCACGACTAGAACAGGAGGAGGAGGCAATGGCGATGGTACCACCAGTTTAACATATTTTTTTAGTAAAGACTTGTGAAAGACATCATGGATCCTCCAAGTCTGCGGCAGATCCAGTCAAAACGCCACAGGATTGATCACCGCAGAAATTTTATACGTACCAACAAATCTTGGACCCAGTTTCTAAGATGGCACTCTCAACTTGATATTCTTAGTGGACAACCACACCAGATCACCCACACACAGGTCCGGACCAGTCACACGTCTCCTGTCATCCATTCGTTTATACCTCTCACCCATCCTCTCCAAATTCCCTTGAATCCTCCGCCAGATAGAGGATAAGGCAGAAGAGAATCTCTCCTCCTCTGGCATCCCGGAGGAACCAGACCCAGAAAAGGTACCAAACTGAGGATGGAAACCGTATGCGCCAAAGAATGGCGCCTTACCCGTGGACTCCTGCCTACAGTTATTCAATGCAAATTCTGCTAAGGACAAGAATGAGGACCAGTCCTCCTGATTCTCAGCCACAAAGCACCTCAAGTAGGTCTCCAGGTTTTGATTGGTACGCTCCATCTGACCATTCGACTGTGGATGAAAAGCCGACGAGAAAGAAAGTTGAATGCCAAGTCGAGAGCAGAACGCCCTCCAAAACCTGGAGACAAACTGCGTGCCCCTATCAGAGACCACATCCGAAGGAATACCATGCAATTTCACAATATTTTCCACAAAAATCTGCGCAAGAGTCTTAGCGTTAGGCAGACTTGTTAGTGGTATAAAGTGAGCCATTTTACTGAAACGGTCGACTACCACCAAAATCACTGTTCTCCCGGAGGAACTCGGCAGGTCCGTAATAAAGTCCATGGACAAATGCGTCCAAGGACGAGATGGAATAGACAATGGAAGAAGTGAACCAGGCGGTCGAGTATGAGCAACCTTTGACCAAGCGCAGGTTTCACAAGCTGTCACGTAATTCTCAATACTCTTACGCAACCCTGGCCACCAGAACCTCCGGGACACCAGATCACAGGTGGACTTACCACCAGGATGTCCAGCGAGAACAGTATTGTGATGTTCCTTGAACACCTTGTATCGTAGGCCCTCAGGAACAAACAACCTCCCTGGGAGACACGAACCAGGAGCCCCCTCCTGAGCTCCCAATACCTCCATCTCTAATTCAGGGTACAGAGCGGAGACCACCACTCCATCCGCCAAAATCGGCGCTGGATCTTCTGAATCACCTCCCCCAGGGAAGCTGCGAGACAAGGCATCTGCCTTGACGTTCTTGACCCCTGGGCGAAAGGTAACCACGAAATTGAACCTGGTAAAAAACAATGACCATCTGGCCTGTCTAGGGTTCAGACGCTTGGCAGATTGCAGGTAAGCCAAATTCTTATGGTCTGTATACACAGTAACGGGGTGAGAAGCCCCCTCTAACCAGTGACGCCATTCTTCAAAGGCCAACTTGATAGCCAACAACTCCCTATCTCCAACATCATAATTCCTCTCGGCGACCGAGAGCTTCCTGGAGAAGAAGGCACACGGGACCCACTTGCCAGGAGAAGGACCTTGCGAAAGCACCGCCCCAACCCCCACCTCTGATGCATCAACCTCGACCACGAATGGCTGAGATACATCCGACTGCACCAGAATGGGAGCAGACGCAAAACGCTCCTTAATAGCCGAAAAGGCCTGCAATGCCTCATCCGACCAGACAGAGACATCAGCGCCCTTCTTGGTCATATCAGTAAGAGGTTTGACTAGCGTGGAATAATTCGAAATAAATTTTCTATAATAATTCGTAAACCCCAAAAAACGCATCAAAGCTTTCTGATTCTCCGGTCGGTCCCACTCCAGAACCGCCCGGACCTTTTCGGGGTCCATACGAAAACCGGAATCAGAAAGCATGTATCCCAAGAATGGAAGCTCTTGCACCGCAAACAAACATTTCTCCAATTTGGCGTATAACTTATTCTCCCGAAGGATCGTCAAAACCTCACATGATCCTGATGGGTCTTCAGATCAGGAGAATAAATTAAAATGTCATCTAGGTAGACTACTACGAACCTCCCCACCAAATGATGAAAAATATCATTGACGAATCGCTGAAATACCGCTGGCGCGGTAATACCCAAAAGGCATTACCAGGTTCTCAAAATGACCCTCGTGCGTATTGAAGGCCGTTTTCCACTCATCCCCCTCCTTGATCCTGATCAGATTGTATGCTCCTCTCATATCCAACTTGGAGAACACCTTGGCTCCAACAATCTGATCAAAAAGATCAGAGATCAAAGGCAGGGGATATGGATCCCGGACTGTAATATGGTTCAGCTCCCGGAAATCCAAACACGGTCTCAGTGATCCATCTTTCTTCTTCACGAAGAACAAACCTACAGCCACTGGAGACTTAGATGGCCTAATATGACCCTTTGCCAAACTCTCGGCGACATACTTTCGCATGACCTCTCTCTCGGGTTGAGAGAGGTTGTAGAGCCGAGACTTAGGCAACTTAGCCCCCGGAATGAGATTCACTGGACAATCATAGTCACGATGAGGGGGCAATTCCTGAGCCCCACCCTCCGAAAAGACGTCCGAAAAATCCGAGAGATACTGAGGCAAGGCCGTGACGGACACTTCAGAAATAGATGTGACAAGACAATTATCCGAACAAAACTTGCTCCAACCAATGATTTGTCTCGCTTGCCAGTCTATAATTGGGTTATGTCTAGACAACCAAGGCAACCCCAAAACTATTGGAGCTGGCAAATCCTTCATGACGAAACAGGAAATAATCTCAGCATGTGAATCACCCACCCTTAAATGAATACCATGAACAACGTGAGTAAGGCTCCCTTGAGGGTAAGAATCAATAGCAAAAACACGAATCTCGTTCTCTAACGTGCAAGTACTTAGTCCCAGACCCTCAAGAAACAGAAAGTCAATTAAATTTACCCCAGCATCACAATCAAGAAAAACATCAACAAACACATTTCTAGACTCTAGCGCCACCATAGCTGAAAGGATAAAACGGGAACTGCAGGGAACTTGCATACCAGTCTGCTCCACCACACCATTCATACTACCAAGTGTGAGGGGAGTTTTTTTTTCCCCTCTTTTTTCTTTATCTCTTCCCCCTGTGATTCAATATACGGACAAGAAAAAACAAAATGACCCCTCTTCCCACAATAGAAACATAGATTGTGCACTTTTCGAAAGTCTCTACTATCCGAATGGCAAGATATCTGACCTAACTGCATGGGTTCCTCCCCTACCCCAGGGTAACAAGCAATATCACCCTGGGCAGCTGGTGAAACAAAACCACACGCGGGAGGAATCCCCTGCACGGAGGGACCCTTACACCTCTCTCTGATATGTCTATCCAAACGTATAGCCAAAGACATTGCGTTCTCCAAAGTATCTGGGTATTCATGAAAAGCCAGAGCATCTTTCAACCTTTCAGATAACCCCTGACAAAACTGACTACGTAACGCGGGGTCATTCCACCCCGACTCAGTAGCCCACCTCCTAAACTCTGTGCAGTAAACCTCAGCAGTATGTTTACCCTGTAGTAAGTTATGTAATTTTGATTCTGCCATCGAAACTCGATCTGGGTCATCGTAAATCAATCCCAGGGCTTTAAAAAATTCCTCCACCGACCGGAAGGCCAGAGAACCGGGCGGCAGAGAAAAAGCCCAGGATTGCGCGTGCCCTTTAAGCAAAGACATGACGACACCTACCCTCTGATCCTCATTTCCTGAGGAAAATGGGCACAATCGAAAGTACAAATTACATGACTCTTTGAAACTGAAAAAATCATCAGTACCCCCTGCAAATTTCTCAGGAAGAGCGACTTTAGGCTCCCCAACAATTTGACCTGTACCTGAAGCCAACACCCTCTGACACTGTGTGACCGTACTACACAGATACGCAACCTCCAGGGACAAACCCTGCATGCGATCAACCAGTGCATCAATTGACGCCATCACATAAATGCTGAGCAATGGCAGTCACAGTATGGCGGATTATAATGTCACGGCGGACGTGCATAGTATAAAAGATAACACACCAACCAGGCTCTGGACGAGAGACAGGGGAAGGGTCACCTCCTAGTTTATCCCTGACCTCTTTCCCTGCACTGCTCAGCCCACAGGCAGACCTTGAAGGTAGGTGTGCTGTGTCCTCCAGCCTGGACTGACAAAACCCTGAACTCCCTGAGATGGTGAAGTGGGGAGATAGGAGCAGCCTGCTCGCACAGAACCTGGATGGGATAGATGACACCAACAACCAAAATAGAAATGACACTTATCTTCTGAGAGCAGGAACTGACAGCCAACCTTCCTTCCAAACTTCCCAGACCAAAATGATCAGTATAATCCGCTCAGAGCACTTAGCTGGAGACCATTTAAACTAATGACTCCACCCAGTGCACCTGATGAGAGGCGGATCCAGCACGGCACCAAAACAAATACTAAACTCGTGCTGCTATCCTTGCCGACCTCCGCACATCGTCAGAGTGGGGCATGACAGCTACTCACGAAGGGATTATCTTTTGTACCCACTACACGTTTTAGACCATTTGAATGGGTGAAGGATCTTCACCTATTCGTAAGAAAACTTAGATGGCGCAAGGTTTTCTGTGCGTCTGACAAAAAAAAAACCTTGGAGCCAGTGGCCCCGGTGCAAAACTGATCCATGGCCCCTTCCCCCGGTCTCGGGAGGGGCACTTCCCCGGGCAATAGGAGATTATGGGGCCCCTGTGTCCCCACCCGCCCTCAAACCACACCCACACACAGCCCCACCCATAAATCGCGCCTGTACCTCTTACATCCAGTGACTTCTCCTTCGATGTAGATGTTCTCTGTCCTTGTCTTCTCCTTTCAGACCAGACCACCATTTTTACGCCGTTTTTAATCTCTGCAGTTTGACAAAAAAAAATCGTAGTTTACTACTTTTCCATCATCCTACCATCCTACCATCTTCTCGACAAAACATCCTACTACCCCAATACTGTGCCCTGTGGTCCCCAATAGTGCCCCCAATAATGTGCCAAACCCCCCTCATTTGCCAGTAAGAAGTGCCAAACCCCCTCATTTGCCAGTAAGCGCCAACCCCCCTCATTTGCCAGTAAGAAGTGCCAAAACCCCCACCCCCTCATCTGCCAGTATGAAGTGCCAACCCCCCTCTATTTGCCAGTAAGAAGTGCCAACCCCCCATTTGCCAGTAAGTGCCAAGTTGCCAACCCCCCCCCCCCCTATTTTCCAGTAAGAAGTGCCAACCCCCCCTATTTGCTAGTAAGAAGTGCCAACCCCCTCCCCCTCATTTGCCAGTATGAAGTGCCTCCTCATGTCCCAGTAAAGTCCGGTATAAAAAAAAAAAAATCAACCCTTATACTTACCTCCTTAGCAGCGATGCGATGCAGGCCTCCTCTGGCCTGTATCCCGCGTTGTACGGCTCAGGCGGCGCGATGACGTCATCTCGCCGCCTGCACCGCTCTGATAGGCTGCGGGCCTTGTGCCGGCAGCCTATCAGAGGAACAGGGAAGGGAGACGCCTCCCTCCCCTGCCCGGCCGCAGCACAGCTATCTGTATCGCTGTCCTCAGGACGGCGATACAGATCACTATGGAGATGAGCGCTTCCACAATGGAAGCGTTCATCTCCCTGTCACCTGCCGCGGGCCCACACCTGAGTCTGAGTGGCACTACTGCAGGGGCCAGGGGTCCACAGGCGGCCGGGCCCCCTGGAGTGCTGGGCCCGGTCGCAACTGCGACCCCTGCGACCCCTGTATGTACGCCACTGCTTGGAGCTAGGATTAGAACCAAGTAATCTGTTAGGTTTTGATGCCTTGGTCGATTTACTTGATGATAACGATCGCCCAAAAGGCCAAGGTCCTTTCAAGAAACAAAAGCACCAGAATGCCTCCGAAAACATTAGGAGAGGCTCATATAGACTTGTTTTTTAAATCAGTTATTCGAGATCTAGGTAACATTACACCAACACCAAGTAGTAAAAACAAAAACTATACACCTATGGAGATGGAAATACTGCGTAACTTGAGTATAAACAAGAACCTAATTTTGACGGTTCAAACTTTGTTTTATTAAAGCAGAAAAATATATGATACAACAAGGCATATCAAAATACAAAGATACATGCAGGGTCCAATTATTGGCTAAAGATAAGACTTAAAAGTACCAAAAGACAGAGTAACCTATACCAGATATGACAGTACAGAAAATAGACTGTTGGTACCAGTCAAGGGAGTATATGTAGGGCACGTACCCTCAGATAATTGGCCTAGCGTATACACTGACAGGGGTATAGGACAGGACGATAAAAAGACAAGTAAGTGCAGTACGCAGCCCTGCAGGGTATGTGATGGTGAGGTCACGGTTAATAGGCAAAACGAGGGTTGCTCTTGGTTACTCACAGTTTATGGAAGACCCTGGGCAGGCGTACAGCAGTGATGGAGAGGCTGGCACATGGATCCTCTGGGGCACTCTCTGTGTATAGGGACCAGGCCAGGTGGTAGGTGAGGTGCCCTGGGTGTTGTAGGTTTAGTGTGCCTGTGGCAAGATCCCTTAAAGTTCGTGATGCCAGTGCCGGTAACGGTGGCACACCAATTTGTTGCAGTAATAATGGAGGAACACAAATTGCAGTGAACCAAAACTTCCTTTTACTGAAACAGTTAACTATTTACAGTCTTTAGGCAAAGTTCCACATGTACAAGATAGTGACAGGCAGGCTTTACTTCCAATGGCAGGCACCATGTTCTTGCAAGATACTCAGAGGGTTAAACACTTACAGATCAGGCTGCACTTTTCCTCAGAATCCTGTCTGTCTTTATCCCAAGGCCCGTATGCCCTATTGCTGGCTTTATCCTTGGTTAGGGAAAACTTCCTCTCGTATATGACTCCTTGCTTTGAATAAATCTTTCTGCCCTTCAGCTCTCTGTTTGGCTGGAATAATGGCTCTGCTCTATACTCTTGTGGGAACTGGGTTTCTCAGGAGACAGGCTCTTCTCCTGGTGGCAAGCTAGAAGCCTGGGCAATCTAGCTGCATGTCAGAAGCTGCACCTCAGCTACTGTCTGGCTAAGGTGACACTTGACTTCTGAACACACTGACCTATCTCTCTGGTCTGGACCTGGCTATTTATACTAGGTGGTTCCCTAGCTCCCTCTACTGTCTAGGAGGAGGAACTACACCCCTACAGGCCTGGTACACAGGAGATTACATAAATATCATGACAATTTACATTAAAATTACATATAAAATACAATGACCATGTTCCACAGGAGGTGGAGAACAACGCGACCCAATTGACCCTTGTGTGGTGCCCACTCTTACGTAGTGGGACACTACATAAGGACACGACAGATACATAAGGCAAGGGAAGGGAAGGGCTAGGAAATGGAATGAATATGTCAGAGTCAGCTCATTAGGAGCTACTAACGGGTATGGCGCCAGTGGTCAACCAACTTGAAAAGGAGGTAGAGGTGCGGAATTGGTTCCATGGGTCCCAGGTCCTCCAGAATGCCGAGGCACCCAGTTCTTCCATATAAACTAGAGCGTCCATAGAATTGGACCAGGTGACTCTTAAAAGACTCTCGGTTGATCGCCATTGACGGGGGATTATCTGTCTCATGGCTAGAATAAATAACCGTAAAGCTCCTTTCTTAACCTGAGAGATCCGACCTGGGAGAATGGATAAGAGAGCTAGAGATGGATCCGGGGTGATAGCAGTTTTGTATAGGTGGTTGTATAGAGCAAAGACATCCCGCCATAGGGGAGCCACTCCTGGACAATCCCACCAGATATGTGTCATTGTACCAGTTGCTGCGAGACACCTCCAGCAAACATCTGATACAGAGGGGTAGAACTGGTGTAATCGAACTTGGGTCCTATAGCATCTAGTGAGAATTTTATAGTTGAGCTCCTGTAGCTTACAGGAAACAGACAGCTTGTGTGTAAAGATAAGAGATCGAGACCATTGGTCTACCGAGAAGGTGGAGCCCAGTTCTGATTCCCAGTCTGACATAAATTTAGACTTAGCTCTGTGAGAACCCATGGAAGAACCCTCAGTCTTCCTAGAGTTCAACATGGCATAAAAAAGAGATATAGCGTGTCCGGGTGCAGAGCTAGCCGTACACAGCTTTTCAAACTCTGTTAAGGGCGGGCAGGATTGCAATCCAGGTATCAGGGAGTTGACATAGCTCCATAACTGAAAATAAAGAAACCAGCGCCCAGGCATCGATGGTATAATATAAAAAGATGTCTTCTAAGGGGAGCAGACCGGTCAGAGTGCATATGTCTTTTATTCGGATTGTGGAACCACTTCGGGACCCGAGTGCTGACAGTTGGTTAAGGCCAGCAGGTAAGCTTGGATGACCTGTAAGAGCTGTAAGGGGACCCGGAGCGTGTATAAGGTTGAGTTTAATGGCAAATTTACTCCAAAGTCTAGCTAAAGAGTAAAGGAGCATCGGGGAATGCGAGTCAGGCAATGAATTCAGAGAAGTAGGAGGGAGCCAAAAAATACCAGTAGCTAGGTGAGGAGCCATTTCATGTTCAATATCAACCCATAGTTTAGAGGAGCGACTGTGATGAAGGTCTAGAACACAGTTCATAACTGCTGCTCTGTAATATGTGAGGAAATTTGGCAATCCTGTACCTCCTGAAGATTTAGAACGAGACAATAAGCTGTAGCCAAGCCTAGCCCTGGACGTCACCCAAACAAAAACCGATATCATTCTCCTAAGTCTAGTGAAATAAATAATGCGAATTTTGCACGGGATCGTCTGGAACAAATATAGAAGGCGCGGCAGAATATCCATTTTAACGGCATTAATCCGTCCGAACCAGGAAATCTTAAGTGAGGCCCATTTCCTGAATGCTGGACTCAATGGATTTAAACATGGGTAAGTAGTTAAGTTTGAACAGGTGCGACAGGTTGGCCGGGATAAGAACACCCAGATATTTAATGGAGTGCGAGGTCCACCTAAAGGAGAATGAGTCCTTAAAGGGAACCTGTCACCAGTTTTATGGTGTCTTAACTAAGGGCAAGATAAATAAGTGACTGATTCTCTTAGCACAATGCTGGGTTACTTTCTTTAATTGACCCAGTCAATCTGCCAACATCTTGTATTGAAAAGCTCCAGCTGATAATGAGGAGTCATAAATATTCATGAGCTCCTGACTCTCCCCGCCCACCTGCTGCTGAATGACAGTTTGTTTCCATATGAACGAACCAGCAGCAGGTGGGCAGGGGAGTGGCTATAGCTCTGAATTAAATATACGCTGGACTCAATGACATCACGCCGGACTCCAATCAGCTCATTAGCATGCGGCATCTTTGTGTGTATATTATGAGATAACCATCTGTCACACCAGTAAGTGAATACATCTAAGGTACTTTTTAGTAGTTAATGATTGTATATAATTAGTTAGATTATAATCAAATATCCACATGACAGGTTCCCTTTAAGGTAAACCGTTTCTCGATGGGGTAGAGTGACATTTAGGATCTCCGATTTCTGTACATTAACTTTAAAATTGCTAAGGCGACCAAAAAGATCGAACTCCTGGAAGACTGAGGGGAGTCCTATTCTGGGAGAGGTTAAGTACAACAGTAAATCGTCTGCAAACAGGGATAATTTATGTTCCGTATTACCAAGTCTAACACCTGAAATGGAGGAATTCAAACGGAGAGCATTCGCCAGGGATTCCATCACTAATATGTATAGGAATGGCGATACGGGACACCCCTGGCGAGTACCGTTTCGGATATCAAAAGGAGCAGACAGAAGGCCGAGGGTGAGGCATATAGAGCTAATATCCTATGGATCATTCTGTCTCCCAAACCTATGTGGCGCAGGGTTTCCTCAAGGAACCGCCAGTTTACCCTGTCGAACGCCTTTTCCGCGTCTACAGCGAGAAGGCACAAGGGCACTTTGTGTAGTTGTGATCTCGCAATCAGCCCCAATGTTTTGAGTGTATTGTCGCAGGCTTCACGATTAGGGACGAATCCAACTTGATCCCTATGGATACAACCCGGTATATGAGGATGGAGTCTCAGGGCCAGGAGCTTGGCATACAGCTTGAGGTCCACATTGAGCAAGGAGATAGGTCTAGAGTTGGAACATACCGTAGGGTCTCTACCTGGTTTAGGAATGACCGTGATGTGCGCCTGAAGAGCTTGACGTGTGAAGGTGCAATCCTGCGAGATGGAGTTAAATGTCTCAACGAGTATAGGGGTTAACTCTTCACTAAGAATTTTGTAGAAACGTGGGGTCATCCCGTCTGGTCCTGGGCATTTCCCATTTTTCAAATCCTTGATGACAGCTCCCAACTCAGAGGGGGTAAAATCGTCGTCTAACGTGGCAGTAACTGTGTCGGGCATGGGGGTGGGGCAGTATTGGGATAGATAGTTGCGTATGTCATCTCTGTGCGAGGGCTCTTGGGCTGTACCCTTCGACTGAAGATCATACAGGGAAGAATAATAGGACCTAAACTCAGATGTGATATCTACAGGGTTATGTGCAGAACCCCCGGATTGTGTGTTAATTGAGGGCACATGAGTTAGCGACGTTAGAGGATGTAGTGCTCGGGCTAACCAACTACCGCATTTATCCCTATACTCAAAAAAAAACGTGCCTAATTTTGTCCCTGATACACAGTGATTTCTGGTTCAAAATTTGGAGTATTTGCTGTTGTGCGAGGGAAATGTCTGACTTTAGGACATCCGATGGGGAGGTCTTATTTTGACTTTCCTTCTGAGCAAGGTCCGATAAGAGGGATCTCAATTTATGAGAACGTTCTTTTTTCAGCCTGGAGCCATGGGAAATAAATATGCCCCGCAGTACGCATTTGAGAGCCTCCCATTTCACAGGGGGGCTGACAAATCCGCCCGGTGGTCATTACCAAAGTCCGAAATAGCTTTCCTAATGTCCGTTAAGCAAGCAAAATCTGATAGTAGATTATTATTTAATCTCCACGAGAAAGGACGTGGGCAAGAGGTATGGGGTGAAATAAGGCCATATATAGAGGCATGGTCAGACCATAAACGAGTGTCAATGGAGCATTTGGGATCAGAATCTAACAGCTGCTGTGAAATAAATATGTGATCAAGCCTACCATAACTATTGTGAATTGGAGAATGAAAGCTATAGTCCCTGATACCTGGATGCAAGATACGCCACAGATCTACCAATCGAAGAGCCATGAGATCAGATTTAAATCTGCGAAGAGAACTCGAGGAGACCGAGGACCTACCAGAGGAAGAATCCGTCATCGGGTCCATCACCAGGTTGAAATCGCCTCCAAGAATAATCGGGGAGCCATCAGCAAATTTGGATAGTTTTTTCAAGATCTTGGATCCAAAAGTAATCTGCCCCTGGTTAGGAAAATAAACGTTAGCAACAGTGATAACAGAACGGTCAACCGAGAGCTTAAGAAAGAGAAACCTGCCTCAGAGGATAAGACTGTATGACGGAATGTTTTGTGTAGCCCTTTGGAGACACCTCCAGACCTTGTGGCGGGATTGGGCCATGGAACCAAGTGTGATAGTATCTATTGGTACATTTGGGCACAGCATCGGTCTTAAAATGAGTTTCCTGAATCATGGCAATCATAACTTTCTTCTTGTGAAGACTGTATAATATCTGGCTGCGTTTCTCGGGTTTATTAAAACCCCGGACGTTAAAGGTACAAAACGATATGGGCGCCATCTTACATAAAAAGTATGGGGTCAAGGTATGAACCATGGAGACCATTCCCCAGCATCAGAAAGGTAATTAAGGAAGGGCTAGAGAAACACAAGGTAGGGGAGACAGAAAAACAAGCACACACAAACAGACAGATACACATATATTGAGAAAGAAGGGGAAAAAAAGGGAGAAGAAGGGAAAAAAGGAAAAGGAAAGCCAACAACGTCAGCTCAATAAATCCTAAGTAACGACCCGTGGTCACTAGCGGTGGTATACGCCGCAGTCCCTAAGTGGGGTAGGGAGAAGACAAGGACTGGACGACCTCCCTACTTAACTCCAGCTAGTGGAAGAAAAATAATGTCATTGCAACGTACGGCAGGACAAATGTATAAGCGGGTCAAGAAGACCCAACAATAGAAGGAACACTATGCAAATATAGCAATAACAATGCAAAATGCTAAAGAGCGCAGAAGGGTGTAAACCCCTCAAACGTGCGAACTACGCAGCACAGATATCGCCGACAGTCAATCGTCAGGATCAGGTGCGCGTCTAGAGGGCCTCTTCTGTTTAGGCGAAGTCGTCTGCCATCTTTCTCTCTGCGGGATGGAGACGGTTGGTCTGGAACATGGCCAGTCAGGTAGCTCCAGGCGTGGAAGATCAAAGGCAGCTCAAAAGCTAGGAAGGTCATCTAGAGACTTGAACACCGCTGATTTCCCCTCTTTAGTTGCAGACAGTTGGAACGGGTAGCCCTATCTGTGTGGTATATCTTTGGCTTTAAGCACCGCCAAAAGTGGTTTCAGGGCTTTATGCAACTGCAGAGTGCATCTCGCCAGATCTTGCAATATTTTTTTTTTAAACTCGTTTTATTGAAGTTTAACAACAGGCATGAATCATGACATCATGAAGCAGTTACAGCCCACGCAGGGGAGTCACTGACTTCTCAGCAAATTATATAGGTACATAGCACAGAAAGGCAACTTCCCTAACAGTAATCCTTCACATAAGATCAGCAGACATTCTGATGCTATATCTTATTATTTAAACATCAGTTACAACCTTATAAGTCATCAATCAGTGGGGTATTATCATCAAGGTTCCTCCGTCACAGAGTGTAGGTGTATGTGATGTAAGGATTGAGTAGAGGAGCACCACTCCCCCCATACCTTTTGGAATTTCTGCGGGCACTTCCTATGGGTGTAAACCACTTTTTCCATAGACATAGCATGATTTACTAATGCTTTCCATTGACTGACTGTAGGGGACCTGTCCGCCATCCATCTTAGAGCTATCACCTTTCTGGCCAGAAACAGAGTCTCTCCTAAAAATACTCTCTGGTGATGTGTCCACAGCTCCTCATCTATTATTCCTAGAATACATTTTTTGGGGCAGACTGTTATCGGGGCAGGTACCATTGTTGACAGGATCTCCACAACTCTTCCCCAAAAGGTCTGCACGTAACTGCAGCTCCATATTAAATGCCAAAAGTCAGCACTCTCCTCCTGACATCTGTGACATCTGCTGCTAGGCGATCTCCCCATTTTATACAATCTGAGAGGGCATAGGTAGCTTCTATGCAATATAAACAGCTGAGTTAATCTATTGTTTACCGATGGGGAAACCTTAGTGGGCACCAGCAGACCCTCTTCCCATTCTTCAGCATCAAGTGTAGGAATGGTAGTTTTCCATTTTGCTTCCACCTCCAGTGGTTGGAGTAGAATGGGATCACCTAGCAGTTGTCTGTATAATATAGATATGATACCCTTAGGTCCTTGAGATCTTAACACACCTATCAAGGGGTACTTGGAGATGCTACGACTCACCCCACTAAATTGAGCGTCTAAGGCGTGTCTTAACTGAAGGTACCTATAAAAGAGAGTATGAGGAATCTCAAACTTCTCCTGTAATTGCTGCAGAGACCTTAATACTCCCCCGACATATAATTCTTCCAGTGACAAAATCCCACATCCTTTCCAAATCGTCGATCCCTCCAGGTTTACTAAGTGCGGAAACATGGGGTTATCCCAGAGAGGAGCAGCATCAGGTAGATCTTTATACACTGCGTGCAGAATTATTAGGCAAATGAATATTTTGACCACATCATCCTCTTTATGCATGTTGTCTTACTCCAAGCTGTATAGGCTCGAAAGCCTACTACCAATTAAGCATATTAGGTGATGTGCATCTCTGTAATGAGAAGGGGTGTGGTCTAATGACATCAACACCCTATATTAGGTGTGCATAATTATTAGGCAACTTCCTTTCCTTTGGCAAAATGGGTCAAAAGAAGGACTTGACAGGCTCAGAAAAGTCAAAAATAGTGAGATATCTTGCAGAGGGATGCAGCACTCTTAAAATTGCAAAGCTTCTGAAGCGTGATCATCGAACAATCAAGCGTTTCATTCAAAATAGTCAACAGGGTCGCAAGAAGCGTGTGGAAAAACCAAGGCGCAAAATAACTGCCCATGAACTGAGAAAAGCCAAGCGTGCAGCTGCCAAGATGCCACTTGCCACCAGTTTGGCCATATTTCAGAGCTGCAACATCACTGGAGTGCCCAAAAGCACAAGGTGTGCAATACTCAGAGACATGGCCAAGGTAAGAAAGGCTGAAAGACGACCACCACTGAACAAGACACACAAGCTGAAACGTCAAGACTGGGCCAAGAAATATCTCAAGACTGATTTTTCTAAGGTTTTATGGACTGATGAAATGAGAGTGAGTCTTGATGGGCCAGATGGATGGGCCCGTGGCTGGATTGGTAAAGGGCAGAGAGCTCCAGTCCGACTCAGACGCCAGCAAGGTGGAGGTGGAGTACTGGTTTGGGCTGGTATCATCAAAGATGAGCTTGTGGGGCCTTTTCGGGTTGAGGATGGAGTCAAGCTCAACTCCCAGTCCTACTGCCAGTTTCTGGAAGACACCTTCTTCAAGCAGTGGTACAGGAAGAAGTCTGCATCCTTCAAGAAAAACATGATTTTCATGCAGGACAATGCTCCATCACACGCGTCCAAGTACTCCACAGCGTGGCTGGCAAGAAAGGGTATAAAATAAGAAACTCTAATGACATGGCCTCCTTGTTCACCTGATCTGAACCCCATTGAGAACCTGTGGTCCATCATCAAATGTGAGATTTACAAGGAGGGAAAACAGTACACCTCTCTGAACAGTGTCTGGGAGGCTGTGGTTGCTGCTGCACGCAATGTTGATGGTGAACAGATCAAAACACTGACAGAATCCATGGATGGCAGGCTTTTGAGTGTCCTTGCAAAGAAAGGTGGCTATATTGGTCACTGATTTGTTTTTGTTTTGTTTTTGAATGTCAGAAATGTATATTTGTGAATGTTGAGATGTTATATTGGTTTCACTGGTAAAAATAAATAATTGAAATGGGTATATATTTGTTTTTGTTAAGTTGCCTAATAATTATGCACAGTAATAGTCACCTGCACACACAGATATCCCCCTAAAATAGCTAAAACTAAAAACAAACTAAAAACTACTTCCAAAAATATTCAGCTTTGAGATTAATGAGTTTTTTCGGTTCATTGAGAACATGGTTGTTGTTCAATAATAAAATTTATCCTCAAAAATACAACTTGCCTAATAATTCTGCACTCCCTGTATGCGTTAAATTTGGCTGCCTTCCATACTTAATTAGCCAACTTATGAGCAGGGAGTAGTCTCCCAGGAACTAAACCCGGGGACTCCAACACCGGCCACAGGGTAGAAAGATGAAGATACTCCTTCAGCCAGTACTCCGGCCCCGGTAAATCCCCCTGTCTCACCCATGCCGCAATATACTTCAGCTGACCAGCTAAGTAGTATAAAAAAAAGTCAGGTAGGGCCGCCCCCCCCTTGGAGCTTAGATCTCTGCAGCACTCTCAAGGAGAGCTTTCTCCTGGCCTTGCCCCAAACGAAAGTCGTCGTTAATGAATGCAGTCTATCGAAAAAGGCCTTGGATACCGGAGCACATGCATGCGACAGGAGGTATAGACCCTTAGGGAGTAGTATCATTTTAACTAAATTCAATCTCCCCATCACCGAAAGTGGTAAGGACTTCCATGTCTTGAACTTGTCAATAAACAAAGATTCTGTAGGGTCTATATTTCTTGCCACCGACGCGTGAGGGTCCCTTGTGATTACAATACCAAGATATTTAAAATGGTCCACTACTGGTAAGTTATGAAAACTCTCCGGCCAGTTATGTGCCCAGAGAGGCATAATAGCCGATTTCGTCCAGTTTATGTGCAAGCCCGAACATGTGCCAAACTTCTCTATCTCGGCTATTGCACTCGGAAGAGTCCGCTCAGGCTCATCCATAAACAGGAGGAGATCATCCGCATAGAGGCCTATCTTCTCTTCTCTATTTCCCTTAGAGATCCCATTAAAAGACTCATCCTGTCTAATATGTAGGGCCAAATGTTCTATTACCACAGCAAACAATAGTGGGGAAAGGGGGCATCCCTGTCTGGTGCCCCTGTGAAGCGTAAATGAGTTCGATTGGGTGCCATTAACTAGTATATTAGCTTTAGGTCTCTGGTACAAGATTTCAACCCAACTCATAAACTTTGGGCCAAATCCAAATTCCTTTAAGATCTGCAGAAGGAAAGGCCACTCTACAGAATCAAAGGCCTTGGCCGTGTCAAGAGACGCCAGGGCCCACCTCCTCCCTTCGGCCACCCCTATCTGTGCTATGATCTGCGCTCTTCTAATATTGTCAGAGGTAGTCCTACCAGGTATAAATCCAGCTTGATCCTGATACTATAGAAGTTATCACTTTGTTCAAGCGGGAGGCCAATAGTCTAGTCAGAATCTTGTAGTCTAAATTTAACAATGAAATTGGTCTATAAGAGCCACATTCATTCGGGTCTTTATCTGGTTTTAATATTACTAAGAAATATATTATAGAATTACATATATTATAAGTGTCCGTATACGTGAGTTTTTAACCTGGAGTGGACCCTTTTAAAATTCGCTTTTATTAGTTTTATTTAAAAAGCATAAGTATAGACACCCTTTGATAACTGGATATCCAAAATAATAATAGGACAAGATGTTGCCCAGCTACCACCGTGAATTGGTGAAACAAAAAAGATAAATAGACAGATGTGCAAAGAATTCCCGTGGCATTAGTGACCTCATAGGCTTGGGGTCGGGTAGAGAGTAGGGCACATTGATGTCGGTATTCGGGATGATTTTTTCCCTGTACCCGCCCTAAGATAATCCTCTGCCCAGGGATGAACCCTGATGGTGGGATCACCCTGTCCCCGTGCCTACCCTGTCTAGCCCTGTACAGCCCTGTACAGTGGGAATTTATTACAAATGATGTCTGATAATTTTTTTATATATATATTTTTACCCCAACGCGTTTCCCCACTTCTGGTTCGTCAGGGGGTCGGTTATAGGATAAGAATTATAATGATTAACATCATGCAGGATGAAATACAATAGATAGTTAGATATAGTTACTGTGTCCTGATCGATGCCATGATAGGGCAGTCCGTTATGGAGGAACTGTGGATTCCCCAGACGAGGAAAAGTCACCTAGGAATAAAATATTATACAAGAGCCTGCTGTCAATATTATGGCTGCATAAAAATATTCATATAGATTTCCAATTCGCGGTGACTTACATGTAGATGTCCCCCTGTTGTTTAGACTGCCGCCTGCCGTGTCCGATGGGGCAGTGAGGCATCCCTGTGTTAGTGCTGTTTTTAAATGACTGGTTAGAAGGCGCCTTTTTCTGTCGGGAGCTGCATGTCCGGTGAGTGGAACGCACGCTCCACTACTTCCGGTATCTTGGAACGCAGGCATCGTTTCCTGTCTGCTGAGGCGCAGACGTCATTTCCCGAATAGCGATGCCAGCGCGCTCCAAGTGCTCCTATATAATACATATGTGGTTTAAGATGAATCCGACTATGGCACCTGATTATTCCCCAGTGAGCTATTTTTAGGACTATGGGTTGCATCAAAAGAGGCATAGATGCCTGTGATGAGAACATAGTCCTACCACTTTACAAATGACTAGTCAGACCACACATGGAGTACTGTGTACAGTTCCAGGTTCCTGTGAACAAGGCAGATATAGCAGAGCTGGATAGGGTTCAGAGGAGGGCAACTAAAGTAATAACTGGAATGGGGGGGGGGACTACAGTACTCTAAAAGATTATCAAAATTAAGGTTATTTACTTTAGAAAAAAAACAACTGAGGGGAGATCTAATTACTATGTATAAATATATCAGGGGTCAGTACAGAGATCTCTCCCATCATCTATTTATCCCCAGGACTGTGACTGTGACGAGGGGACATCCTCTGCATCTGGAGGAAAGAAGGTTTCTACACAAACATAGGAGAGAATTCTTTACGGTAAGAGCAGTGAGACTATGGAACTCTCTGCCTGAGGAGGTGGTGATGGTGAGTTCACTAAAAGAGTTCAAGAAGGGCCTGGATGTATTTCTGGAGTGTAATAATATTATAGGCTATAGCTACTAGAGAGGGGTCGTTGATCCAGGGAGTTATTCTGATTGCCTGATTGGAGTCGGGAATTTTTTTCCCCTTATAAGGGGAAATTGGCTTCCCCCCTCACAATGGTTATTTTTGCCATCCTCTGGATCAACTTGCAGGATAACAGGCCGAACTGGATGGACAAATGTCTTTTTTCGGCCTTATAAACTATGTTACTATGTTATGTTACTATGATTTAATCCCCCTGCGCTGCTGCCAGATGCGACTAACTTATGTAGAGGTGCAGGCCTCTTCATAACTTTGGCACGTGGTACAGTCAGTCGTGCAAAATGCTTTAAACTATGCTAGCTCCCTTGCTGATGTAGTTTAATACCATTTTACACACCATAAACTGGCGTAAAAAATGAGGAATGAGATGGGCCGGCCTGCCCACTCTCCTACCCGCCAACGCCCCCGTCCCCTTTTTCCGCCATCTCAGAAAATTAGTATGATTGGGGAGAAGTCGCAGATTCAGCCCCAAAACCCCTTTTGCAATTAACTCTGTGACAAAATTACGCCCAAAAGGGGCATACTACCAATAATAAATGACCCCCTATGTATTTTAATACGGACTCGAGGGCTAACGTGATTTTCCAGTCTTAAGTCTGTGTTGCTTAAGGAAGTGCCAAAGTTATGTGCAGGTGCAGACCTCTACATAACTTTGTCCCTTTCTCCAGCAGACCGTGCGATAAACTTAAATCTACACCAGCTCCCTTGTTGGCGTAGATTTAAGTCACTGTCTACGCCAAAATTCTATTTTCCCCCTTCCATGCCATGCCCCCTTTTTCGATCTTTTGGAAAAGTGGCGTGACCGGGTAAAGTTCGCAGATTTCGTATGTTACTGATATAAGCCACAAAAGTGATGTATATCAGTTGATAAATGAACCCCTCGGTGTCTTATAATATTGACTCTGTGTATTATTATGTGGACTCTGCATATTATAATATGTATTTTATTATTATATGGACTCTGTATTACAATATAGACACTATTAGGGGAATCTATCATAGACCAGCGTTGTAGAATCTCCAGGCCTGGTGGAAGCTTCCATACTCTTTATGATGTCATAATTAATGCCAGGTCTGCTCACACTTATTGTGATGTCATAATGAGTAGAATCTGGATGAGGTCAACCTCTTGTGATGTCATAATGTAGAATGTGGGTAATACCGGCTCACTCCCTGGCACCTGTGTCAGTCTTCGTCTGGCTCACGATGTGCTCACGAAAGCGACGCAGATTGGAGCTCGGTCAGGTGGAGGAGATTTTTCGCAAGCGATGGAAAGCGGAGGAAGTCGTCCCACACAAGAGACGACGAGTGGAAAGGGATGAAGTTGAGGATATGGAGGTCGGGGAACGGCAGTACCCCGACGATGTAGAGATGATGGATCTGGAAGAAAAATATGACTTTGACAGGGACGGGGACTGTATTATGAAAGACATCAGCGCCCCTAAACAGTCAACCTCAAAATAAGGTGCAGGGATTTCTCATTCTGTTTCTTATTGTTACATTCTGGAATGCTTGTACTTACTTTTTCTTTCCTCTAAAAGATCTGGCTGCAAAGAACATGGGAATCCTTGGAGATACCAAACTTCACCAGGGATGATTCATGACAAGAAAAACATCTTGTAGACAAATATCTACACAAAAGTGCACAGCTGAACATCCACAGATCACAGCCAAAAATGACAAAAAACTAATAAAAAAAAAAAATCTTTCAATAAACATGTTTTTTTGGGAAATGATTGGTTTTCAGTCTGTTTGGGGGGGCATCGGGGGGCTGATGTGTAATTTGCAATTGTCCAGGGCCACTTCTTCCTATGAGGATTCTAGGGTTTGTTCTCGGGAAGGCGGTTAACTAAGCAAATCTCCAGGGCCATTTCTTGCCTTTATGTGTTGTTTCAGGGGTCTGGTGTGGTCTGTATATTAATGTTTGAGGTGTGTTGGAGCATTATATACTGGCACTATAGGGATTGGGGAGCTTTATGTACTGGCAACACTGGGGTGGGGGATGATTACATACTGGCACTGCAGGGAAGGGGAGCGTTATATACTGGCACTGCAGGGAAGGGGAGCGTTATATACTGGCACTGCAGGGTTATGGAGCATTATAGACTGAGACTGAAGGTTGGGAGCATTATATACTAGCACTACAGGGGTATGGAGCATTATATACAGGCACTGAAGGGTGAGGGACTATAGGCTGGGAGCATTATATACCGGCATGACAGGGGAAAGGATCATTAAATAGTGGCACTAGAAGGGAAAGAAACATTATATACTGGCACATTGTGGTGGGGATAGCATTATACGCTGGCACTACAGAGGTGGGGTCAGGGAACAAACCATACTGGCACTGCAGGGGTGTGGAGCATTATATACTGGCACTGCAGGGGTATGGAGCATTATAGACTTGGACTGAAGGTTGGGAGCATTATATACTGGCACTACAGGGGTATGGAGCATTATATACAGGCACTGAAGGGTGAAGGAGCATAATATACTGGGATAATAGGCTAGGAGAATTATATACTGGCATGACAGGGGAAAGGATCATTATATACTGGCACTACAGGGAAAGCATTATATACTAGCAGTATGGGGATGACGGTGCAGCATTATACATACTGGCATTACAGGGGCATTATAATACAGAGGGAACTAAAGGGGCCATTATACATACTAGCACTACAGGACCATTATGTCACAGAGGGGCATTACAGGGGTGATTATAATACTTGGGGCACTACAGGGGGTTATAACTGTGGGGTGATTAGAAACTGAAAGCGAAAATATTACTACTAGGGTTTTTGTGGGGGCATCATTATCATTGGGCACAGTATGGAGGGCATTGCTATTGCAGTACCCCAGACCTGGGAGTATCTGCAATTGTTATATGTAATGGTATGTTTTGCCATGTGATGTTACTGTAAGTACAACAGCATGGTAGGAGTGGGCTGGTCCTGCTTCCTGCCAGGATGGGGAGTCCTAGTCCAGACAGAGTGGAGGAAGGAAACACATGATTGATCTCCTTCTCAAAGGGTCCTTTTTCAGATCTTCTGAAAACCCCTTCTATCTTAGCTACAGTGTATGAAGTACTTACCTATCCTGAAAAAAATAATTGCCTATCCTAGATGAAAGACATAGCCGACCTACAGGAAGGATTTATGTCTTTTGGATGAAAGATTTACTGTATGTATTCAGGATGAAGGACTTACCTAGGATAAAGGACTTGTCTATTGTGGATGGAGAATTTATCAATCCTTAATAAAGAACTAATCTTTCTTAGATAATCGACACCTATTCTGGATGAAGGATTTGCCTGTCTTGGACTGGGGACTTACTGTATCTGCCCTGCATGAAGGACCTACATATCCTGGCTGAAAGACCTACCTATTATTGATGAATGACTTGTCAGTCCTGGCTAAAGACTGTACCTATTCTAGGTGAAGTTTTTAATTATCCTTATTGATGGGCTTACCAATAGAGATGTCGCGAACATAAAATTTTCCGTTCGCTAACGGCGAACGCGAATTTCTGCAAATGGGCAGGCTTCAATAGGCAGGCAAATTTTAAAACCCACAGGGACTCTTTCTAGCCACAGTAGTGATGGAAAAGTTGTTTCAAGGGGACTAACACCTGGACTGTGGCATGCCGGAGGGGGATCCATGGCAAAACTCCCATGGAAAATTACATAGTTGAACAACGTGGTTTAAAACATCCAGTGTGTGTATACGATCAGGTATGATGTTGTATCGATCAGGTAGTGTAAGGGTTACGCCCGCTTCACAGACATTGACAGACCAAACTCCCCTTTTAATGCACCGCAAACAACCGCAAACAGTCCATTTGCCCAACCGCAAACTCCCCATTTGTACAAGGTTGGATACCAAGCTAGCCATGTCCCGTTGATGTCATTGAAGGTTTCTTCCTCCACCCAGCCACGTACAACACCAAGGGTCCCGGAAAGGTGAATTGAATTGATTTTTCGAACGGGGAGATGGTTAAAAAAATGCTGGCTCCCTCCCCTTTGTTTGAATCCACGCCACGATCACTGCGTCTGCGCCGTGCAATTTATACTCACACCCGATATGAGTGCTATTTTCTGTAGTACTATTCTCATCAGTTTAATCCCTGTTACGTCCCATATCAGGGTGGGATTGCCTTTTGTGAAAAGAAATTTAGGCCGGGTACCTTTGACTGCCTTCACAGTGACAGACGAAACTCTAAAACACCAAACTGAATTGATTTTAGGAACCGGGAGATGGAAAAAGCAGCTTGGTCGGTCCTCTTACTCCCAAGTTGGGGCACTGCGCGTGCACGGAGCAATGTGCTGTGACACCCTATATGAGTGGTGTCTTAACTAGTACTATTCCTATCAGTTTAATCCCTGTTACGTCCCCTATCTGGGGACGTGTGTCGAATTGATTAACCATTGTCGAATTAACAAACCATTACGACATCCTGGAATAATTTAGTTCTGAGCTTTGTACTTGCTTGTATTGGAATTGATGGGGATTTTTTAAATTGTCTGCATTATTTCTAATAAACTATTAAGAGACTTTATTATGATTTTTTTTATTTTATGTATTAAAAACCCACCCATACAACTTAAAAAAATTAATAAAAAAATTTAAGTTTTTTCTATGAAAAATTATCCAGCCGATCGCTTTTGGTCTGATCATAATGAAGCAACGGCCTTATCATCTGGGGTGTGGCAACATTGCCAACACACTCATAGAGGTGATGATCGCTTCATTGTGATACGCAAGCCCCTTCACCACAACAAGGTAACGATCACGAAGGGGAATTGACACTTGTATGTGCCTTTTTTTTGTTTTGTTTTTGCATCCACAGTGCAGCACCAGAGGCCAGAAAAATTAGGCATGTACACATGCCTGAAAAATAATGTTATTGTTGCAGCCGCTGTTTTAGCAGCAGCCGGAAAAATTGATGTTTTCAAGGCAGGCCACAGGTCAAGCCTGCACACCCAGTAGTCAAGGGGTTCATCGCTCCTCAGAGTGTCGATATCGGCAGTTAAGGCGAGGTAGTCTGCTACCTGTCGGTCGAGTCGTTCTCTAAGGCTGGATCCCGAAGGGCTGTGGCGATGTGTAGGACTAAAAAAGCTCTGCATGTCCTCCATCAACAACACATCTGTAAAGCGTCCTGTCCTTGCCGCCGTGGTCATGGTAGGAGGAGGATTACTTTCACCTCTTCCCCTGTTAGATTTCCGTTGTGCTGTGACATCCCCCTTATAAGCTGTGTAAAGCATATTTTTTTGTTTTGTTTTGAACTGCTGCATCCTTTCTGACTTTCGGTAAGTTGGTAACATTTCCGCCACTTTCTGCTTATACCGGGGGTCTAGTAGCGTGGCCACCCAGTACAGGTCGTTCTCCTTCATCCTTTTTATACAAGGGTCCCTCAACAGACATGACAGCATGAAAGACCCCATTTGCACAAGGTTGGATGCCGAGCTACTCATTTCCCGTTCCTCATCCTCACTGATGTCATTGACGGTCTGTTCTTCACTCCAGCCACGTACAACACCACGGGTCCCAGATAGGTGACAACAACGAGCACCCTGGGATGCCTGCTGTGGTTGGTCTTCCTCCTCCTCAAAGCCACATTCCTCCTCTGACTCCTCTTCCTCATACTCCTCTTGCAGCGTTGCCGCAGGTCCGGCAAGCGATGATGACAAGGCTGTTTCTGGTGGTGATGGTTATATATCCCATCAATGGTGACCACAACTCTTCCTCTTCACGCATATCTACAGCCTGATCCAGCACTCTTCGCAGGGCACGCTCCAGGAAGAAAACAAATGGGATGAGGTCGCTGATGGTGCCTTCGGTGCGACTGACTAGGACGCATGAGCCTACAGGCATTGCGCATGAGCGTCCAGTAACGTGGCAAAAAAATTCCCAGCTCCGCAGAGGCTGTCCTAGCACCCCGGTCATACAAATACTCGTTGACGGCTTTTTCTTGTTGGAGCAGGCGGTCGAACATTAGGAGTGTTGAATTCCAACGTGTCGGGCTGTCGCAAATCAAGCGCCTCACTGGCATGTTGTTTCGGTGCTGAATGTCTGAAAAGTGCGCCATGGCCGTGTAGGAACTCCTGAAATGGCCACACACCTTCCTGGCCTGCTTGAGGATGTCCTGTAAGCCTGGGTACTTAGACACAAAGCGTTGTACGATGAGATTCAACACATGTGCCATGCCCAAATTCAATGCCGCCAACAAATTGCTTCCATTGTCACACACCACTTTGCCGATCTCCAGTTGGTGCGGGGTCAGCCACTGATCCACCTGTGCGTTCAGGGCGGACAGGAGTGCTGGTCCGGTGTGGCTCTCTGCTTTCTGATATCAGAAGGGTCTGTGCTATATCATGCCCCTGTCACGGAACCATGAACCAGACGTACAACAAGAGAAAGTGAAAATAAGAAGGCTTTATTGAAAATAAAGCTGTAAAGCAAAAGTCCAAACGAATGGTGAAACCGAAGCAGAGTCTTTGAGAGGCCAGAGATCAGGAACCAGAAGGGTAGTCAGACGAAGCCAGGATCAGGAACCAGCAGGGTAGTCAGACGAAGCCAGGATCAGGAACCAGCAGGGTAGTCAGACGAAGCCAGAATCAGGAACCAGAAGCAGCAGCAGTCTTAGAAGCATGTGAACACAGGAGGACCAAGCAAGGAACTGAAGCCACAGACCTCCTATATATATGAGCTAGGCATCCAGCTCCTCCCAGTGGGAAGGAGGAGCCGCAGGGTGGAAGGCTACAAGAAACCCAGAAACCAAGATGGCCGCCAGCACATGTCAAACGAAGGAGAACAGCAAGAAGGTAAGACCATGACAGTACCTCCCCCTCAAGGGCCCCTCCTCCGCGGAGCAAAAAACGGTTTCTGAGGGAAGCGTGCGTGGAAGGCTCGGAGCAAGGCAGGAGCATGGACATCTGTGGAGGGAACCCAGGAACGCTCCTCTGGACCATAACCACGCCAATGGACCAAAAACTGCACCCGACCGCGGACCAGGCGTGAGTCCAGGATATTGCTCACCTCATACTCCTCATGATTGCCCACTCGGACCGGACGAGGCCGAGGAACCGAGGAAGTGAAACGATTACACACCAGTGGCTTCAACAGGGAGACATGAAACACGTTAGAGATCCGCATGCCAGGAGGAAGCGCAAGGGCATAGGCTACCGGGTTTACCCTGCGAAGCACTCGGAAGGGACCAACAAAGCGAGGCGCCAGCTTGGGAGTGGGCACTCGAAGGTTGAGGTTGCGGGTGGACAACCATACACGGTCTCCGACCTGGTAGGAAGGAGCAGGCGCTCGTCTGCGATCAGCCTGGAGTCTCTGGCGCTGCGCAGAGGCCTCAAGGGACTTCTGGATCTGTACCCAAGAAGCACGTAGGACGGAAAGGTGATCCTCCACAGCCGGAATATCCTGGGGAGAGAATACCTCCGGTAACACGGCAGGTTGGAACCCATAATTGGCCATGAAGGGAGACGTCCCAGAGGAAGAGTTCACCGCCGTGTTCCTGGCAAACTCAGCCCAAGGCAGAAGGTCAACCCAATTGTCTTGGTGATCGGAGACATAGCAACGAAGGAATTGCTCCAAGGCCTGATTGGATCGTTCTGCGGCCCCATTGGACTGAGGGTGGTAGGCCGAGGAGAAGGAGAGATGAATCCCCAACTGGGAGCAAAAGGCGCGCCAGAACCTGGACACAAACTGACTCCCCCGATCCGACACAATCTCCTTGGGCAAACCGTGCAACCGGAAGACCTCCCTGGCAAAAATCGTGGCCAACTCTTGTGCAGAGGGTAACTTCTTGAGAGGAACACAGTGGCACATTTTGGAAAACCGATCCACAATCATGAGAATGACCGTATGGCCTCGGGATGCAGGGAGGTCCACAATGAAATCCATCCCCAGGTGTGACCATGGGCGCTCCCCGGTGGCTATGGGTTGCAGAAGGCCCAACGGAAGGTGCCGAGGGGACTTACTCTGGGCACAAACGGAGCATGCCGCTACATATGCGGCGATGTCGGAACGTAGGGAAGGCCACCAGAACAGACGTGAAACAGCCCAGGACAGCTGATTCTTTCCAGGATGCCCCGCGGTCTTGGAGTTATGGTAGGTTCGCAACAACCGAGTGCGCAACTCCTCAGGCACAAAACATCTGCCGTTGGGTCTCCCAGGGGGAGCACCAGATTGAGCCGCCAAAATCTGCTCACCCAGGGGAGAGGTCAGGCTGGTGCGAATGGCGGCCAGGATCTGATTCGGAGGTATGACCGAAGTCAGAATCGACTCCTCCCTGGACAGCTCGGAGTACTGCCGTGATAGGGCATCCGCCCTGATGTTCTTGGAACCGGGTAGGTAGGAGACCACGTAATTAAAACGTGACAAGAACAGAGCCCATCTGGCCTGACGTGGTGTCAATCTCTTGGCCTCAGAAAGGTAGGTCAGATTCTTATGGTCCGTCAGGATGAGAACCGGAACCACCAAACCCTCGAGCAAGTGCCTCCATTCTTTAAGGGCCTGCACGATGGCCAATAACTCCCTGTCACCAATCTGATAGTTGCACTCCGCGGAAGACAGTTTCCGGGAGTAAAACCCACAAGGAAGCAGAGGACCCTCTGGTGTTCTACGCTGAGACAGAAGGGCGCCTACTCCCGTCTCAGACGCGTCCACCTCGAGGACAATGGGCAACCCAGGGTTGGGATGCGACAGAATCGGAGCCGACACAAAAGCGGACTTTAGGGCCTCAAAAGCTCGGATGGCCTCGAGCGGCCAGACCTGGGAATTACTGCCCTTCCTGGTCAGATCCGTGAGAGGCTTGGCCAGCATGGAAAAGTCCCTGATGAACTTCCGATAATAATTGGCGAAGCCCAAAAAGCGCTGCAGGGAACGAAGACCACTGGGCTGGGGCCACTGTAAGACAGCCGAAACCTTCTCAGGATCCATGGAGAACCCCTCAGCGGAAATGATGTAACCTAAGAAGGTTACCTGGGATCGGTGAAATTCGCATTTCTCAAGCTTACCGAACAGCTTGTTCTCTCGTAACCGTTGCAACACTCGTCTGACATCCAGAATGTGGGCCTCCATGGATTCAGAATATACCAAGATGTCATCCAAATAGACCACCACACACTGCTGCAACAGGTCACGGAAAACATCGTTGATGAATTCCTGAAAGACTGCGGGCGCATTGCACAACCCAAAGGGCATAACCAAGGATTCATAATGTCCGGTCCTGGTGTTAAACGCGGTCTTCCACTCATCGCCCGCCTTGATCCTTACCAGGTTATATGCCGCCCTCAGGTCGAGTTTGGTAAAGACCGTGGCCCCTTTAAGGCGATCGAACAGCTCGGAAATCAAGGGTATCGGGTAAGCGTTCTTGATCGTGATGCGATTGAGACCCCTGTAATCGATGCAAGGCCTCAACTCACCGCCCTTCTTTTTCACAAAGAAAAATCCAGCCCCTGCCGGGGACGAGGATTTGCGAATGTGTCCGCGTGAAAGCGCCTCCCTCACGTACTCCTCCATGGCCTCATTCTCCGCTACCGACAGTGGATAGACTTTGCCACGAGGAGGAACGGCACCAGGTTGTAACTCTATGGCACAATCGTATGGGCGGTGCGGAGGTAGGGCAACCGCGCGCACCTTATCGAATACATCCCGGTACTCCTCGTATTCAGGAGGCAACAGAGAGTCCGAGGAAGTACACAGCAACTTGACAGACCCATGGATGCAACTAGCCCCACACTGCGGTGACCACGAGAGGATCTCGGCCGATCTCCAATCGAAAGTCGGATTATGCTTCTGGAGCCAGGGGTACCCCAAGACCACCGAGTAGTGTGGAGACGAAATAACCTGGAGACAGACCGACTCTCTGTGAACGGCACCAATGGCTATCCCCACTGGAAGGGTCTCATGAGTCACGTGTGACGACAGAAGGGGTCTGCCGTCTATCGCCTCAAGAGCCAGTGGGGAACCTCGAGCCTGCAGAGGAATGGAATTGGCGGCAGCGAACACACTATCAATGAACAAACCACCAGCACCAGAGTCTACCAACGCCTGGGTCGTCACCGAGCCCCCGACCCAGGAGAGGACAACAGTGATCAGTGGTTTGTCAACACGAGAAACCGGGGACGAGGAGACTCCACCCAAGATCTGCCCCCGACAGGATCTCAGGTACGAGCGTTTCCCGGACGGTTCGGACATGCCAACCGAAAATGCCCACCGAGACCACAGTACATGCATCGACCCTCGCGTCTCCGGAGTACCCTCTCCCCCTCGGACAGGCGAGCAAACCCCAGCTGCATGGGTTCACCCCCAGACAAGTCATCCCCAGGAGGCGTGGGAGGAGAGGGAGGCACGGGTGGGACAGCAAACGTAGGCGCCAATCTGTTAGAAGACCTCCGCAGGCTCTCCTTAAAGGAAGGTCTCTCCCTGAGTCTGGTGTCAATCAAAATCAGGAAAGAAATAAGAGACTCGAGCTCCACTGGTAGGTCCTTAGCTGCAACCTCATCCTTCAAGGCATCCGAGAGACCATGAGAGAAAGCAGCGACCAGAGCCTCATTATTCCAGCCCACCTCTGCTGCCAGGGTACGAAACTCAATGGCGTATTCAGCTACGGATCGTGAACCCTGTCTGATGGACATAAGGAGCTTCGCAGCAGAGGCAGCACGAGCCGGCACATCGAATACCTTCCGAAGAGAAGCAACAAAACCGGAAAACTCGGCAACCACCGGATTGTTGTTCTCCCATAAAGGGCTGGCCCAGGCCAAGGCCTTGTCCGAGAGCAGCGAGATCAAGAAGCCCACCTTTGATCTCTCAGTAGGAAAGGCATGTGGCAGCAACTCGAAATAAATGCCCACCTGGTTAAGGAAACCTCGGCACTGAGTTGGCTCTCTCCCAAAGCGCTGTGGAAGAGGGGCAGAACCGGTCATACTCCGAAACACCGCAGGCACAACAACAGGTGTCGGGGTAGACTCTGGCGCAACAACCGGAGCGGCAGTAGGAGCGACAACCGACCCATCGGCAACGGGAGCGAAATGAGCCGTGCGTTCAAGCAGGGTTTGCAACGCCACAGCGAACCGACCCAACAGGTGATCCTGCTGATCAAGTCTGGCAACCAGCATGGGTAGCGAGGATGGCCCTGTACCGTCAGAACTCATGGCTTGGTCCTAATGTCACGGAACCATGAACCAGACGTACAACAAGAGAAAGTGAAAATAAGAAGGCTTTATTGAAAATAAAGCTGTAAAGCAAAAGTCCAAACGAATGGTGAAACCGAAGCAGAGTCTTTGAGAGGCCAGAGATCAGGAACCAGAAGGGTAGTCAGACGAAGCCAGGATCAGGAACCAGCAGGGTAGTCAGACGAAGCCAGGATCAGGAACCAGCAGGGTAGTCAGACGAAGCCAGGATCAGGAACCAGAAGCAGCAGCAGTCTTAGAAGCATGTGAACACAGGAGGACCAAGCAAGGAACTGAAGCCACAGACCTCCTATATATATGAGCTAGGCATCCAGCTCCTCCCAGTGGGAAGGAGGAGCCGCAGGGTGGAAGGCTACAAGAAACCCAGAAACCAAGATGGCCACCAGCACATGTCAAACGAAGGAGAACAGCAAGAAGGTAAGACCATGACAGCCCCACCCAGCTAAACCATCTACTACTTCATTTTTATCTAGTCTGATCAGGTGATTACGTTGACTGTACACACGTCTCTACTGATCAGAACAGCTATAACCCAGAAATGAACTTGGTCCTGCTACTGTGTTGCTGGTTGCATAAACTTAGAGGGTCTTTTATTACATTTGGAGATTTGGGGATTATGTACAAATGTCCCCACAGGGCTGCCTTACATGGCATACTAAAATTGCTCAGCGTAAAAGTTATCGGAGGAATCGTACCTCAATAAACAACCATATGTACCTCAGCCCCTCTAAGATGCCCAGTAGTGTCTAATTAGAATAACCACTGGGGAATAATCAGGTGCCATAGTCGGATTCATCTTAAACCACATATGTATTATATAGGAGCACTTGGAGCGCGCTGGCATCGCTATTCCGGAAATGACGTCTGCGCCTCAGCAGACAGGAAACGATGCCTGCGTTCCAAGATACCGGAAGTAGTGGAGCGTGCGTTCCAAGATACCGGAAGTAGTGGAGCGTGCGTTCCACTCACCGGACATGCGGTTCCCGACAGAAAAAGGCGCCTTCTAACCAGTCATTTAAAAACAGCACTAACACAGGGATGCCTCACTGCCCCATCGGACACGGCAGGCGGCAGTCTAAACAACAGGGGAACATCTACATGTAAGTCACCGCGAATTGGAAATCTATATGAATATTTTTATGCAGCCATAATATTGACAGCAGGCTCTTGTATAATATTTTATTCCTAGGTGACTTTTCCTCGTCTGGGGAATCCACAGTTCCTCCATAACGGACTGCCCTATCATGGCATCGATCAGGACACAGTAACTATATCTAACTATCTATTGTATTTCATCCTGCATGATGTTAATCATTATAATTCTTATCCTATAACCGACCCCCTGACGAACCAGAAGTGGGGAAACGCGTCGGGGTAAAAATATATATATAAAAAAATTATCAGACATCATTTGTAATAAATTCCCACTGTACAGGGCTGTACAGGGCTAGACAGGGTAGGCACGGGGACAGGGTGATCCCACCATCAGGGTTCATCCCTGGGCAGAGGATTATCTTAGGGCGGGTACAGGGAAAGAATCATCCCGAATACCCACATCAATGTGCCCTACTCTCTACCCGACCCCAAGCCTAAGAGGTCACTAATGCCACGGGAATTCTTTGCACATCTGTCTATTTATCTTTTTTGTTTCACCAATTCACGGTGGTAGCTGGGCAACATCTTGTCCTATTATTATTTTGGATATCCAGTTATCAAAGGGTGTCTATACTTATGCTTTTAATATTACTACAATAGTGGCATCATATAAAGTTTCAGGCAGTTGATGCCGCTGAAGCGATGCTGAGTACAATTTAACGAGTTGGGGACTTAGAATCTCACTATATCTAGAATAAACTTCTACAGGGATCCCATCCGGGCCCGGCGCCTTCCCAGCAGGGAGATCATGAATAGCAAGCTGGATTTCTTCTAAGGATATATACTTATCTAGCAAGTTTTTATCCACCGTACTGAGTCTAGGATGAGTCGATAGAATCGCTTGAAACCATCTAATATTTCATCCACAGATTCCACCAGTTGCCCCTCTGGGTTTAGTATACGTAATACTGGGGGGGACAATTGGTTGGCCTTAGCAATATGAGCTAGGAGCTTACCCGCTCTGTCTCCAGATTCAAACGACTGCTGCTTCATGAAGAATATTCTGCGCTCACTTTTTTCTTTGAGGTGCAGCATGTAGGATCTGCCCCTAGCCATCCATTCTATCCTATTCGCTTCCGTGGGGTCAGAACAGAAAGAGGCCTCAGCTTCTCTACATTTGGTGTGCAGGTCTAATTCCTGTCGAGCTGTATCCCTTTTCACATAAGATATTGAGGACTTTAAACAACCCCTCAGGTAAGCTTTCAGGGTGTCCCATAGTAGTAATCTCTCATTCTCATCACCTTGCATATCCAGGAAAACACGCAGCTGGTCAGGAATTCTATCATTCTGGGTTAGAAGAGTAAGCCAGAAAGGGTGAATTCTCATCTTCCCCCCTCTAGAGGCGGCCCCGGGAATATTCAGACGCGCCACAACTGCAGCATGGTCTGAAGGTCCCTGCGGCTCATAATTAATATCAATTGGATCCGTATATACTACAGCATTGCCCAGAATATAGTCAATTCTCGATAGCGCACCTCTAGCGGGGGTAAAACAGGAGTATTCTTTTAGCTGCGGATTTCTAAGTCTCCATAGGTCCAGCTATCTCATCTCTGCAGCAATTCTAAATAGTGTGGTGACCGAAAGGGTCTCCACTACCCTCAGCCCAGGTGAGCGATGCCTGTCTAACTCCTCCTGCATAACCATATTAAAGTCCCCCATACAGAGTAGCCGAGCCGAGGGATATTGCGCCGCAAATCCCAATGTTGTCTGAAGAAGTGAGATTCTAGCCGGAGGGGGGTTATATATGTTAATAATAACATAAGGTACATGATTAATGAATCCATACACCAACAAGTATTGTCCTTCAGGGTCTGCTACAGATTGCTGTGGTTCCCATATAAGACCCTTACAAACCAAAATGGCTGCTCCTCTAGAGTGTGAAGTACCGTATGTCTGTAGAGACCATTGCACCCATTGTTTAACAATTCTGTGCCCAGTATCAGCTGTCAAATGAGTTTCTTGAAGTCCTAGAATGTGAGGGCTATATCGTCTTACATGCGAAAAAACCGCAATTCTCTTATTCGGAGCTCCCAAGCCTCTCACCTTCCAGGACATCACCACCAGGGACCCCATAATCTAGACATGGGGTTTCCCCCTGCATAATACAGGATTTTACTGGAAAAAAGGAGGAGTTCCCTCCGCATCATAAGGATTCGCCTCTCATCCTCATAACATGTGAAGAACCAACATCTCTAAATACACATCCAGTGCGTACACTATAGTGTTAGTTCTGTGGCAATGTATTCGGGGACCGGTACGGGAAGAAAAAGAGTGTTAAGCCCGTACTGGTGGCCGAACATTCCCTGTATATTACAATAATACAGCTGCAGGTGCAAATAATAGCAAATGGGTATATATATGCATATCCAGACCTTCCTTAGCTTATATACCAACAACATGAACTAGCTTGAGGGTCTCAGTGGTCTGATAATGGAAAACATCTCATTTTATGCAAGTGAGGCCTCATGCACACGACCGTATTTTTTTGCGTGATCCGTGACCGTTTTTTCGTCCGTGGGTCTTCCTTGATTTTTGGAGGATCCACGGACATGAAAAAAAAGTCGTTTTGGTGTCCGCCTGGCCGTGCGGAGCCAAATGGATCCGTCCTGAATTACAATGCAAGTCAATGGGGACGGATCCGTTTGACGTTGACACAATATGGTGCAATTTCAAACGGATCCGTCCCCCATTGACTTTCAATGTAAAGTCAGGAGTTAATATACCATAGGATCGGAGTTTTCTCCAATCCGATGGTATATTTTAACTTGAAGCGTCCCCATCACCATGGGAACGCCTCTATGTTAGAATATACCGTCGGATTTGAGTTACATCGTGAAACTCAAATCCGACAGTATATTCTAACACAGAGGCGTTCCAATGGTGATGGGGACGCTTCAGGTTAGAATATACTAAAAGAACTGTGTACATGACTGCCCCCTGCTGCCTGGCAGTCATGTACAGTGCCAGTGGGCCCCCCCTCCCTCCCCTGTAGTTAACTCGTTGGTGGCCAGTGGGCCCCCCCTCCCTCCCCTGTAGTTAACTCGTTGGTGGCCAGTGGGCCCTCTCCCCTCCCTCCCCCTCCTAATTAAAATCTCCCCCCCTATCATTGGTGGCAGCGGAGAGTACCGATCGGAGTCCCAGTTTAATCGCTGGGGCTCCGATCGGTAATCATGGCAACCAGGACGCTACTGCTGTCCCGGTTGCCATGGTTACTTAGCAATTTGTAGCAGCATTATACTTACCTGCGAGCTGTATGTCTGCGTCCGGCCGGGAGCTCCTCCTACTGGTAAGTGACAGGTCTGTGCGGCCCATTGCTTAATGACCTGTCACTTACCAGTAGGTGTGCATCCGTGTTCTTTTACGGACCCATTGACTTGAATGGGTCCGTGAACCGTTGTCCGTCCAAAAAATAGGACAGGTCATATTTTTTTGACGGACAGGATACACGGATCATGGTCTCGGCTGCAAAACGGTGCATTTTCCGATTTTTCCACGGACCCATTGAAAGTCAATGGGTCCGCGAAAAAAAACGGAAAACGGCACAACGGCCACGGATGCACACAACAGTCGTGTGCATGAGGCCTGAGGTAGAAGATTGCACCATTATATAAATATAAACGTAGTGGCAAGGCACCCATGTTACGCAGTTTAGCACCGAAAAATACTTGCAACTCAGATCTGATAGCGCAATTAGCGTGGTCTTGGGTGCCTGGAGATCCAGTCCTCTGCTTCTTTCGGGTCTGTGAAAAAGACTGGTCGGGAAGGAGTGCTTGGTAGGCCATTGAATACTGTAAATTCAATTCTCTGAGGCGTCTCTTAACTGAAACGAAGGTGGCCCTCTTCTTTTGCAAATCCGCAGAGAATAATGATACATTAGCATTATCATGCAACAGCGCTCCCTTGTTCCTCGCTTGACTAAGGATTAAGTCCCGGTCTCTCCAGTTTAGTAGACGGGCTAGCAGAGGCCTCGGCGGGGCACCTGGGGGAGGTGTGCAGCGTACTCAAGTTAGGGTTAATAGTGTTCCTGGGTGTTGTAGTGCAATTGTGACCACTAACCTGAGACAGCTGACTCTCTGCAAGGCAGGTAATGATAAGTAATGTTCGTGACGCCAGTGCCAATTAAACGGTGGCACGCCGTTTGCTGATAGCAGGAATAACTGAGGAATCACGTGATGTTAAAACAGAACTCAAACTTTAGTAGTCATCATACATGGACACAGATGGAAGCGCAGTTCCTTTGAAGACAGTTGGTTTCAATACATTTGATGCAGGCAATATATAGCAAGGTGACTTCAGAGTGTTAAACACAGGACTTGCAGTACAGGCGGCTTGCACTCTATTCCTGACTGATCCTGGAACTTAGAAACTCTTCTCCAAGGCCCGATGCCCTAGCTCTGGCTTATATCCTTGGTTTTATAATGATCAAGTACCTCCTCTGTTATCTTTAGTACCTCTTGCTTTTCTGGGCTTGCCTCTGTCTCTCTCAGTTTCCTCAGGCTGGTTAACTGTGGTGTTCCTGCTTCTGCATATATGAACTCAGGAGGGGAACCTTCTCCTTGGATCTGGAACCCGATTACAGGGACTGCAATACCCTCTCCTGGTCTGCAAGCTCCAGGCCTGGACTTAACTCAGACATAGTCTGATCTCTAACACAGTCTAAATCCCCTCTTCCTCTCCCTGACTGGGCCTTATATAACCTAGGGCTCCCTAGCTCCCTCTAGTGACTCAGAGCTGGAATGACACCCCTAGCAGGCCTGTACATTTTACAGTAACAGGAAAGTACATAGCATTACATTACATTATATTTTATGAAGATGACTTATACCAACCTCCCCATAAATAAGGGGAAACGACAGCACACAAGTGACCCTTCTGTAGTGACGGGCATTACAGCTCCCGTACACTACAGGTGGTCTGGCAGGGACTCTTTCAACAGCGTAGGCCGTAGAGAACGCGGCATCAGGGAATTGCGCCTTAAACCATACCTCCAAGAAGTTGGCAGGATCTCGCCCCTCCGCTCTTTCAGGTAACCCCAGGATCCTCACATTGTTGTGCCGGGCCCGGTTCTCTAGGTCGTCGCACTTCTGCCTCCATAGCCCGACAGCTCGCTCAACCTCCTGTAGTTTAGAGTCCTGCGGCCTAGTGTAGTCCTCCAGTGCCGACACACGATCCTCTGTCTGCTTCACTCTCTCCCTCAGTTGATGTACGTCCTGCCTCAGCAGGCCCAAGTCCACCCGCACCTCCTCGATTTTACATGTGAGGGAGGACTGGCAGGAGGAGATTGCTGTTAGGAGCTGTTCCGACATCACTTTCAATGTAATCTCAGGTTCTCCAGCGTCATCAGGCTCTATCTGCTGTGCGGCCTGTCCGCACGTCACCGCTGCACGTGGAGTGGCAGGAGCCGCGGCGCCATGTTGATTTTCCTGGTGGGCATACTCCTTAAGCTTTTCAGCCACAGACTGTGCCTTGCTGGGACCCATGTCGTGTTGCCTGGGCTTCCTCCTTCTCCTCTGCACTTGCCACTCGAAATTTGAAGTAGGCAGCTTGGCAGGATTAGTCAGGATTCAATACAGGGAACGGAGCCGCTCTCAAGTGCGTGCGCTCATGTCGGCAGTTAGCCACGCCCCCCCAGATCTTGCAATATTATGATCTCCTTTTCAGCATGTACGGTTTTCCCCGCATTTCTGGATGCTTTAATGATAGCCTCCTTGTCTTTGTAGAAGTGTATCCGACAGATGACATCGCGGGGGCGATTAGGGTCACTCAATTTATGACCCAAGGCTCTATGTATGCGATTAATTTCAAGGGACTGTCCCGGATCTCTGGCCAGTAATGTATTAAAGAACGAAACTGCCCACTTTTTCAGGTCTTGCGGAAGAATTGATTCAGGGAGTCCCCTAATGCGCAGATTATTTCTCCTGTTTCTATTCTCTATATCATCTAAGTGAGTGAGGATATCATGTATCTTGACCGAGTGTGCCTGGATAGCTTGTTGGTGAGAGTCCAGGACCAGTAATACTTGGTCTTGTACAGTTTCCACCTCCCTCCTTGTGGGATGATTCCAGCCTTGTGAACAGGGCATCCATTTCTTGCCTGGTGGGGAGGGATCTGAGGTGGACTTTCCAGTCCCAATCCTCATCATCACCCGGTGGGACTGGGGAGCCTCCTGACCTGGACATCGTGGCTTGGGAGCAGCGGTTCCTAGGAGAAGAGCTCTGCGGAACCGGAACTGGCTGCCGCGGCATATGAGGCCGGAGAGCTGACGAGGGTACCCCTTGCTGGCTGTGAGGTGGCCGGGTCCTGTGGATCTGGTCCCTTGTGGCGCGAAGGAGACACCACTCTGCGTTGTTTTGACGCCATCTTGGGAGATTCGTCTCTCTCTTGGTTCACGTCTGACTGGCTGGGCGAAGCAAAGAAGCGGGAAATCGCCCCCGATTTGCGCTGGGTCGGAGCAGGGGTAGATGAGGGTCTCGTCCTGCGTCCTTTCATGGAGCTGGCGAGGCCTGTGTTGTCCCGTGAGGGCTGTTCAAGCTGGAGTCGTTCGGGAGCCGAGGTAAGACGCACACCGCCATTGGCAAGCTCCGCCCCCCCAGAACCTCATTTTTAAACCATCAGACAAGGGAAGAAATGTGGTGGTGATGTCCAATCAACAATACTGCAACATGTGTTTATCACTTTTATCCGATAGATCTAGTACGAGCTACTGAAACATGATCCGACCACAGGATATACACAAAAACTATCTCAGATCCTGCAGGAGGCCCTTGAGGGGAGACTCATTGATTGACAGGAACGTGATTATCTTGGACCACCAAACCCCAGGGTGGCCACGTTTTACTGTCTTCCAAAAATTCACAAAGGTATTGTCCCCCTCAAGGGCCGTCCTATTGTATCTGGGATAGGGAGTCTCACGGAGCATGCGGGCACCTACATTGATAGGATACTACGCCCCTTTGTAACATCACTACCGTCATATCTCTGTGATACGACCGATCTGTTGAAACGCATTGAAGGCATCACAATGGACCCAGGGGTATGGCTGGCCTCCATCGACGTGGAAGCCCTTTACACGTCGATCTCTCACAATAAAGGCCTGGCGGCAGTAAAGCACTTTTTAGATTCTAGATTTAATGATCTAAAAAAATCACAATCACTTTGTGATTCGGCTTTTAGATTTTGCGCTGAATACTACGGTACTTTGTGTTCAATGGCTGCTTCTACCACCAGCTCAGGGGCACAGCGATGGGGAGTCCATGCGCCCCAACTTACGCTAACTTGCTCCTGGGCTGGTGGGAGGACACTGTTGTCTTCACTGAAGATATGATGAAATGGACCAGGTACATCACGTTTTGGTCGAGATTCATCGACGACATTCTTTTACTCTGGTCAGGGACTCCAGACGACTTTAAATGTTTCATGCAGGATCTTAATATTAACCATATTGGGTTATATTTTACACATAAGCTGCAGTATCAGACCATAACCTTTCCGGATTTTCAAATTAGTAGAAGAGCCAATAACACCTTAACGACTACATTGTTTCGAAAACAAACATCAACAAATAGCTTGCTCAGATAGGAACGTTTTCATCCTAAGGCCTCTTTCACACTTGCGTTGTCCGGATCCGGCATGTACTCCACTTGCCGGAATTACACGCCGGATCCGGAAAAACGCAAGTGTACTGAAAGCATTTGAAGACGGATCCGTCTTCAAATTGCGTTCAGTGTTACTATGGCAGCCAGGACGCTATTAAAGTCCTGGTTGCCATAGTAGGAGCGGGGAGCGGGGGAGCGGTATACTTACAGTCCGTGCGGCTCCCGGGGCGCTCCAGAATGACGTCAGAGCGCCCCATGCGCATGGATGACATGCCATGCGATCACGTGATCCATGCGCTTGGGGCGCCCTGACGTCACTCTGGAGCGCCCCAGGAGCCGCACGGACGGTAAGTATGCTGCTCCCCGCTACACTTTACCATGGCTGCCAGGACTTTAGCGTCCCGTCAGCCATGGTAACCATTCAGAAAAAGCTAAATGTCGGGTCCGGCAATGCGCCGAAACAACGTTTAGCTTAAGGCCGGATCCGGATCAATGCCTTTCAATGGGCATTAATTCCAGATCCGGCCTTGCGGCAAGTCTTCAGGATTTTTGGCCTGAGCAAAAAGCGCAGCGTGCTGCGGTATTTTCTCCGGCCAAAAAACGTTCCGTTCCAGAAGTGAAGACATCCTGATGCATCCTGAACGGATTTCACTCCATTCAGAATGCATTAGGATAAAACTGATCAGGATTCCTCCGGCATAGAGCCCCGACGACGGAACTCTATGCCGGAAGAAAAGAACGCAGGTGTGAAAGAGCCCTAAGCCACTCAAACGGGGCATTCCTAAAGGGCAGTTCCTGCGAGTACGCAGAAACTGTTCGGATCAGACTGATTTTAAGAGACAAGCCTCTATATTGTTCCATCGCTTTAAACAGAGAGGCTATTCTGACGCATGCCTATATGAGGCCTGGAATCATGCAGAGTCCATAGACAGATCTGCACTAATCCACTCTGAAGGGAAACATAAATCGTCACAAGATGTCATTAGGATTATCGGTACCTATGACACTGAGTCCCACCAGGTCCTGGAAATAGTAGGACGTTATTGGTCACTATTAATATCTTATCCGGATCCAACTGATCTCCTCCCAGAACGTCCATCCATCACTTTCAGACGAGGTCGAAGTATTGAGGATCAATTGGTACATAGCCATTTCGAAGCGCCCCCTGCACCAAACATTTGGCTTATGGATATGAGAGGGGGCACCCACAGATGTGGTAGATGTAAGGCCTGCTCGTTTGTTGAAGTGGGGAACACTTTCTCAAATAGCAATCGAGACTATACATACACAGCCCGCACTTTTGCGAACTGTAACACAGAAGGCCTGGTTTATAAGGCACAGTGTGGGTGCAGCCTGAGATATGTTGGTAAAACATGTAGGGCTTTTAAGAAGAGAATACTGGAACATGTGGGTGACGTTCGCCATAAACGCGACAAACCACTGTCTAGACACGTTGTGCTCCAGCATGGAGCCGATCCCAACACATTACGCTTCTCCATGATAGAAACGATCAAATATTCCATCAGGGGAGGTGACATAGATACTATCCTGAAACAGAAAGAGTCCAAATGGATCCATATGTTAAATACCATGTCACCAATGGGATTGAATGAGAACATTGATTTCTCTTGCTTTTTATAGCTGGCCATTATTTATCTACAAAAGAGTCAGTGAACACTATAGTATAGTGTCGACCATGGGTCGGGTCTGTAGCCATCTCCAACACTGTACCTCTCACTCTCTCTTAAAAATAAATAATTACATTTTAAATAAAAATGAATATCTCTGCCCACATCTACCTGGAATATGGATGTGTCCGGTCAGACATGGACATAGAACTAATAACCTTACCGCCTGCGGGTTCCTTTTTGTGTGCTAGTGCCATTATGGATAGATATCAATACTTTCTTCTACATCCGGACTATAAATGGTTCGGTGTTTGCTCAAATATCTCTCTGTAGTAGTGTCTCTAATATCCACCCTTTGTGGATAATATGGAGAAATCGGGAGCTTACTTAGCTGTGTCACATGATTAAGCCGGCAGATATATGCATAGCAATGACGCAGCGTTACCATGTAATTTGGGGGCGGCGTGTTTTTGTCACGTGACCAGTGACGCAGTAGTGCGCTGTCACGTGACTAGCAACGCGGTGACGTGATACGGATCACGTCACCGCAAAACGCCCCTTCCCATATAGAGGCGTGGTTTCGTCACGTGACCAGTGACGTAATAACGCGCCGTCACGTGACCAGCGACGCGGTGACGTGATACGGATCACGTCACCGCGAAACGCTCCTTCCCATTTAGATGCGCCCAGGCGGCATGCGATGGATTGAGAGCACGCCGAAATTGGCCCCTCCCACTATAACACTAGGCGGGCTATTTAAATCATATCCTGAGTAGAAGCCAGCGACCTCACATTGAATCCACTGAGGCGCCGGTGTAGGAAGGTTCTCAGGAGCACAGATGATCTGAATCTTTGGGCAATAAGGTTAGTAGCATGGCTAATGTGATGGCTAAATCCTCCTTTATTCCCTTTTCTCCTATAGACCACCAATGGTGAAACCGGAACGTTTTGGCTGTCATACACATCAGTGATTATATAGGACCACCCCTATTTAGTCATTCCCAGGCACGCAAGTAACATTGTTTACTCTAATATGATGTGGTATACACCAGTGATCATATGTGACCACCCCCATTCAGTCATTCCCGGGCACGCTACTAGCATTGTTTACTTTAACATGGTGCGGTACCTTTAAAGCACCTTGTCCTCTTTGGTTCTTGATTATACGGGAATCATATCTACCAATAATGAGTGTGTAGGGGCTTGTTCTGGTCCATATGTCTGGCAGGACGATATATTATATCATAAGAGTTATCTGTTGTGAATGATTAATCTACTGTTGTAACTAATGTCAGCCTGTTATGGATGACAACTTTACTAGTGTCATCAGTGAGAAGGAATATTGTAAGTATTGATGCCTATTAGGACACTGAATCGGGTGTCCCCTGATGAGCCCAGGTTATTGGTGTGGGCGAAACGCGTTGGGATCGAGGCGCCTATGAATGTGGTGTTGCTTTAGGGCAGCAATCCTAGGCACCTTAAACATTGCATCTAAACCAATAATGTGTCTGGCATCTTGATAGACAGCTGTATCGTGTATTATATCAATGTGTGTACTCAGCAGCTGTTCAGAATATGTACATAGATAACCGTATACACCGAGCATCTTTACTCCTTTGTATTATATAAAACGACATATTGTATTGAGCACTTATCATCCAGTATACAGTACATACATAGCAGTAGTATTCTACAACCTTATGTACTGAATGTTTATTATTTTTTGTACCTAGACTAGGCCACTAATTAACTGGGCATCTGTTCTGGCTCTGCCCGTTTTATCCCTTAATAGGGTCAGTCTAAAGGGCATCTCAGGAGGTTCCTGAACACAGGATTGGCCTTATCGGGGCGGCCATTCCGTTTTTAGGCAGGGACCACGCAGTATAGGGACAGGCCCAAACCAAGAAGCGACCACCCTGCCTATATCACGGTCTCCTCAAGTACTCTGGAGAGTACCAGGAACATTTCCTCAGAGCATACTAAGTGCATATCCACTCATGCTGTGTGATTTTTCTTTTCTTTTTCTTTTTGTGTGTTGTTTTCTGTGGGAGTTTGTTATTTTATACGTATATAACATTAAAGGCTACGTTTTATAACAGGGGGTACCCTGTGACTAAACAATATATACATACCACCCGTGATTATTCTCCCTCTGACGGGATATTATCTTAGCTGTGATTTCTTGGGATGTTATGGAAACCTGGTGTAAAACTGTGTGTATGTGACGAAGGACCTGCGAGCTTATATTGGATGATAAGGGACATATGACCATGTGTATGGCAGTTGGGATATGAGTGAAAGACTTGCAAGCTTCTATTAGCTAATGCAGGTTATTTTTTTGGAATATCTCAGGAACGGTACGTCCCAGAGAGCCGAGACCTGGTCTAAAACCTTCCTGGATACTTGCTGTACCTGTGTGGAAAATTTGGTGAAGATCGGTCCAGTCGTTTGGTTGCGCATAAAGAACAGACAGACGTCCAGACAGACAGACAGAAACTTATTTTTATATTATACGAGATAAGAGTAATGCAAAAATAAGTAACCCGTAAAAATACTTTTAAATTCCAATTTTCATGAGCATAAAATTGCTAAATTCTGAAAATTAAAAAAACAAAAAACACAAGTTGAATATGTGGATTGGAGCAAATGTAAAACTAAGTCTTCCAGACATCATGAGCACCTCTGCTATCCTCATATTCCACTACCCTACAACATATAATCTGGATACCTGGTTTCAGTAGGGTTGACGCTCTGAAGAGTTCACAGTTTAAGGTTTCTGCCCATGATTTCACTTTATCTGTGATGAGGTACAGGATATCCCTGATGGGGGGTTACATTCACCTGTTGGACACATTACTAGACTATTGATGTCTCTGTGATGTGTCCATATTTTTGTATGTGTTTAGTATAACTTATGTATACAGTATGTATGTGTACAGTCGTGGCCAAAAGTTTTGAGAATTACATAAATATTGGAAATTGGAAAAGTTGCTGCTTAAGTTTTTATAATAGCAATTTGCTACAGAATGTTACGAAGAGTGATTAGATGAATTGCATAGTCCTTCTTTGCCATGAAAATTAACTTAATCCCAAAAAAACCTTTCCACTGCATTTCATTGCTGTCATTAAAGGACCTGCTGAGATCATTTCAGTAATCGTCTTGTTAACTCAGCTGAGAATGTTGACGAGCACAAGGCTGGAGATCATTATGTCAGGCTGATCGGGTTAAAATGGCAGACTTGACATGTTAAAAGGAGGGTGATGCTTGAAATCATTGTTCTTCCATTGTTAACCATGGTGACCTGCAAAGAAACGCGTGCAGCCATCATTGCGTTGCATAAAAATGGCTTCACAGGCAAGGATATTGTGGCTACTAAGATTGCACCTCAATCAACAATTTATAGGATCATCAAGGAAAGAGGTTCAATTCTTGTTAAGAAGGCTTCAGGGCATCCAAGAAAGTCCAGTAAGCGCCAGGATCGTCTCCTAAAGAGGATTCAGCTGCGGGATCGGAGTGCCACCAGTGCAGAGCTTGCTCAGGAATGGCAGCAGGCAGGTGTGAGCGCATCTGCACGCACAGTGAGGCGAAGACTTTTGGAAGATGGCCTAGTGTCAAGAAGGGCAGCAAAGAAGCCACTTCTCTCCAAAAAAAACATCAGGGACAGATTGATCTTCTGCAGAAAGTATGGTGAATGGACTGCTGAGGACTTAGGCAAAGTCATATTCTCCGATGAAGCCTCTTTCCGATTGTTTGGGGCATCTGGAAAAAGGCTTGTCCGGAGAAGAATAGGGGAGCGCTACTATCAGTCCTGTGTCATGCCAACAGTAAAGCATCCTGAGACCATTCATGTATGGGGTTGCTTCACATCCAAGGGAGTAGGCTCACTCACAATTTTGCCCAAAAACACAGCCATGAATAAAGAATGGTACCAAAACACCCTCCAACAGCAACTTCTTCCAACAATCCAACAACAGTTTGGTGAAGAACAATGCATTTTCCAGCACAATGGAGCACCGTGCCATAAGGAAAAAGTGATAACTAAGTGGCTCGGGGACCAAAACGTTGACATTTTGGGTCCATGGCCTGGAAACTCCTCAGATCTTAATCCCATTGAGAACTTGTGGTCAATCCTCAAGAGGCGGGTGGACAAACAAAAACCCACTAATTCTGACTCCAAGAAGTGATTATGAAAGAATGGGTTGCTATCAGTCAGGAATTGGCCCAGAAATTGATTGAGAGCATGCCCAGTCGGATTGCAGAGGTCCTGAAAAAGAAGGGCCAACACTGCAAATACTGACTCTTTGCATAAATGTCATGTAATTGTCGATAAAAGCCTTTGAAATGTATGAAGTGCATGTAATTATATTTCACTACATCACAGAAACAACTGAAACAAAGATCTAAAAGCAGTTTAGCAGCAAACTTTGTGAAAACTAATCTTTGTGTCATTCTCAAAACTTTTGGCCACGACTGTATATATAGGGATGGATGGATTAGATAGGCATATACAGTAGATATATACAGATAGACAGAATTTGGGTGACCTTCTGAAAAAGAAAAGTTGCCAACCAGTGGCACAACTCCCATGCTATTCCTATTGTGACAGTTTTTTTTTCTCCTGCTCCCAATATTTCCTGTAGCCACCACTAGGGGGCGCACACTGTGTGGAGATCTTTACAGCTAGCAACGAGTTCAATAATATCTATATGAGTATTAATTTACTTCACTTTTGCAGCATTTTGTTAATAGTAGAAATACTGCTGTATTTTTTTTATAATTTTTTCACAAAAAGTAATGCAGTTTTGCTGAACACCCTACAAAAACAAGAAAAATACACCCTAAATCCATATGGTTAACTCCCCTAATGCAGCCAGAAGAGTTTTATTACTTTAACTGCATGAAGGAAAGTGTGGATTATGTAAAAATCACTACAAAAACAGTAGAACTGCAGCAAGTGAATAAACCTCAATGACGTATCAAAATGACAGTGGACATTAAAGGGGTTGTAACGCTCACATAAGACTGCATTCACATCTGTGCACCTTTTTCTGTTGCATTCTCGGAACAGAAAAAAAACTTCTCAGACCCAGATCCATCATATGATGGAAACAAGCAACACCTGATGGACCCCCATTGGATATATTAGGGTCTGCTGGCTTTCCATCAGGGAGCCTGGCATTTGTTTACATTTTTAAAGGGGTTTTCAGAACTAATATCTGATTAGTGGGGGTCTAAATGATCGGCTGTTCGGTGGTAGCTCTGCAACTACACAGCTCCACCCATTGTGTTGTGGACAGAGCTGGTTACTGCAGCGCTGCTCCCAGTGAGGTGAATGGAGGGAGATGTGGAAGTCCTCCCTGTAGCTACAAAACAGCAGCTGATCATCAGGGGTGCAGGGAGTCAGACCCCCACTGATCATATATAGATGGCCCATCTTCATTAAAGAACTGGAAAACCCCTTTCCCGACATGTGACGTACTATTACGTCACATGTTGGGTCTTTAGAGATGGCGCCCGCTCCTGAGCGGAGCAAGTACCATTGCAACCGGTTGCCTGCTGTTTCATACAGCAGGCACCAGCTAATGTCCGTGATCGGCAGTAATGCTAATCACAGGCATTTAACCTCTCAGATGCCGTGGTCAAACCTGACCACAGCATCTGAGCGCCCTAAATACCAAAAGTGCGTGCTTCCAGGTATGCTCCGGCTCCCCTGTGCAGCGATCAGAGGAGCTGAAGCTTGTGTGGCAGCCCCAGTCATAGTGAATGACAGGAGGCTGCTGCACAGTGTTTCCTATGGAGCGCTTGCCTGTAGCAGGGCTCCATAGGAAAGTAGTAAAATCATCATAGACTCCAATGCTAGGCATTGGAGTCTATGACAATAGCAATCTAATGATTGCTTGTTATAGTTCCCTATGGGAACTATAAAAAAAAGTGTAAAAGAATAAATAAATATTTATAAAAAAAAAATATTCAAATGACCCCAAAATGGGAATAAAAAAAAATAAAAAATACACATCATGGGTATCGCCCGTGTGAAAACAACCGTACTATCAAAATATAAAAGTATTAATCCCATACAAAAAAAAGCGAAACGAAAAAAAGGGTCAAAATGGCCGATTTGCCATTTTTTGGTTGCTTCTCCTCCCACAAAAAAATTTTAATAAAAAATTATCAAAATGTTGAATGGTATCAATGAAAAGTACAGATCACTCCGCAAAAAATGAGCCCTTACACAGCTCCGCACACATAACAAATGACAGCAAAATAAAAAATAAATAAAATTTATATTTTTTTCCCAGTATCAAAACGCAAGGAAAACTATACATATGAGGTATCGCCGGATTCGTACTTACCTGGAGAATGAAAATCACAAGTTAGTTTTACCGCATAATGAACGCTGTAAAAGGAAACCTGTAAAACTGTGGCAAAATTGCGTTAATTTTCCAATTACTGTGTGGTGGCACTAAGGGGGCATAACTACCGTGTGGCGGCACTAATGGGCATAACTACTGTGTGGCGGCACTAAGGGGGCATAACTGCTGTTTGGAGGCACTAAGGGGGGATATCTACTGTGTGGCGGCACTAAGGGGGCATAACTGCTGTTTGGAGGCACTAAGGGGGATACCTACTGTGTGGCGGCACTATGGGGGCATAACTGCTGTTTGGCAGGACTAAAGGGAGTGTATAGATAAGCACTGAGCCACTATGCACCAATGATTAGTTTTGTTCCTCCTCCGGCTTTTTAGAAGTTGGCAGGTAGGGTAATATGTGGCCCCCAATTTGACAGTCACCAGGGCAACAACCCGGCAGCCCACTACATTCTGTCCCAACCTGTCCCACAAAAAATAAGCCCTCATATGGATATGTGAACAGAAAAAAAAAAAAAACGTAAAGTAAAAAAAAACTCTGGGGTAGAAGGGTTTAAGGGAATATGCTACAAAGGCCCCTAACAGAGCCTCCAATGCAAATGTGAACATCGCCTTAGGCTAGGGCTACACGACGACATGTGTCGCGCTGCAATTTTTATAATAATAGTCTATGGTGTCGCACTGCGACTGCGACAGTCGCAGAAAAATCCATAATGATAGTCTATGCTGCGACTGCGACACGACAGTAGCAAAAAATCCATCCAAGATGGATTTTTCTGCTAAAGCCGTGTCGCAGAATGTCGCATGTCGCAGTGCGACAACATAGCCTATCATTATAAAAATTGTCGCGCGACATTGGTGCAACATCAATGTCACGCGACACATGTCGTTGTGTAGCCCTAGCCTTACCGATTCCCCCACTGGTTTGATGTGTGCACACAGACATGTGACTGCTGCAGCCAGTCACTGACACGTCCACAACACTGAGGTCACCCTTACTGCCAGTGATTGGTAAGGTATAATTCATTTTATTATGTTACTGCATCTGAAGCATTTAAAAAAATATATAATTATGTTAGTTGGCTGGACAACCCCTTTAACACTGGCTTAAAGGGAACCTGTCACCAGGATTTTGTGAATAGAGCTGGGGACATGGGTTGCTAGATGGCCGCTAGCACATCTGCAATACCCAGTCCCCATAGCTCTGTGTGCTTTTATTGTGTTAAAAAACAGTTTTGATCCATACGCAAATGAACCTGATATGTGTCCTGTGTCCGGAGAGGAGTCCAATTTTCTGAGCGCAGCACCGCCCCGCGTCCTCCGAATCTCCTCCTTGCTGGCTGACGTCACAGAGCTGGAGCGCCGAAATCTCGCGATGCGCGAGCTAGCGCATGCGCAGTGTCGGCATCATGTTCATTCCCTGTGCTGGCATCAGCACAGAGAACGAACTACGCATGCGCTAGCTTGCGCATGGCGAGATTTCGGCGCTCCAGCTCTGTGACGTCAGCCAGCAAGGAGGAGATTCGGAGGACGCGGGGCGGTGCTGCGCTCAGAAAATTGGACTCATCTCCGGACACAGGACACATATCAGGTTCATTTGTGTATGGATCAAAACGTTTTTTTTACACAATAAAAGCACACAGAGCTATGGGGACTGGGTATTGCGGATGTGCTAGCGGCCATCTAGCAGCCCATGTCCCCAGCTCTATTCACAAAATCCTGGTGACAGGTTCCCTTTAATTTGATATGGGGTCCTTTGCAGATATAATCCACGCTGCTCCCTGCAGGCTGCATTGCCTGCTCTGATGTAAATAAAGCTGTGTTGCAGTACCGCTGTCTCCCGGTAGATGGCGCCAGTGCCTCGTGTCGCTTGTATTCTATGTCACACATGATGTACACAAACCCCGCTCGTCATAGCGGCACGCAGCATACTGTAGCAGTCAGTCCTCACCGCCATGTTCTTAAAGGCGATTTGCCTGGAAAGCAATGGCGGTGTCTACAACAATATGGCGTCGGACGTGAGACACACATGAACCGGCCCTATTCTTGCTCTAGGGACAGGCTATTGACAGGTACACAGACAGCTGGATGAGCTGTGTGTGCCGCCGGAAAGGAGCCGGATTGCACTATGGCGGGGGTGTCTGCCCGGAGCCGGGGCTGGTCCTCACTCTGCAGGCTTTACCTGCGTCTTCATGCGGTACCGCCGAGCTGCGGCCGGGCCTGCCACGGTGAGTGCACTAGGCGTTGTGCTGGAGGAGGCCAGACATAATGTTACCATCCTCAGCCCTGCACTGGTATATGCTGTATAATGTGCTGTGGGACCTGTGTGGCTGCCAGGTCGTGGCCCTGGTGACTGTCAAATTGGGGGCCACATATTACCCTACCTGTCAACTTCTAAAAAGCTGGAGGAGGAGGAACAAAACTAATCATTGGTGCATAGTGGCTCAGTGCTTATCTATACACTCCCTTTCGTGCCGCCACACAGTAGGTATTCCCCCTTTCGTGCCGCCACACAGTAGGTATTCCCCCTTTCGTGCCGCCACACAGTAGGTATTCCCCCTTTCGTGCCGCCACACAGTAGGTATTCCCCCTCCTTGCCGCCACACAGTAGGTATTCCCCCTTTCGTGCCGCCACACAGTAGGTATTCCCCCTTTCGTGCCGCCACACAGTAGGTATTCCCCCTTTCGTGCCGCCACTCAGTAGGTATTCCCCCTTTCGTGCCGCCACACAGTAGGTATTCCCCCTTTCGTGCCGCCACACAGTAGGTATTCCCCCTTTCGTGCCGCCACACAGTAGGTATTCCCCCTTTCGTGCCGCCACACAGTAGGTATTCCCCCTTTCGTGCCGCCACACAGTAGGTATTCCCCCTTTCGTGCCGCCACACAGTAGGTATTCCCCCCTTTCGTGCCACCACACAGTAGGTATTCCCCCTTTCGTGCCGCCACACAGTGGGTATTCCCCCTTTCGTGCCGCCACACAGTGGGTATTCCCCCTTTCGTGCCGCCACACAGTAGGTATTCCCCCTTTCGTGCCGCCACACAGTAGGTATGCCCTGTTCCCCTGATGCGTGGAGCACATCCTGCCTCCCCAGCAGGTGCGATGATGTCACCGTGTCACACCTGCTGCTGTGGAGAGTGCGGGCCAGTGAATGGTGAAGGAGAGAACTGATGGAGCTTCACTATTGCATTCAGGACATGGATACAATTGAAATTTGGATATGCAGTACCTCAGTCGTCCTGAGACAGCCCCCAAAATCCGGGACTGTCCCACCTGATAGGGGACAGTTGGGAGGGATATATTACTGCCACGTGCTTTGTCCCCTTCAGCTATTACACTGCGTGATGTAGGGGACATCATTGAGTGGAGCCCCCCAGTACCCCAGCGTCAGGACTCCCCTGTGTGAGCGGACACACGTCCATACAGTGGGGGTCATCATGTGTGTGATCTGGTGGCTGAATCCAGACACGTCACATATTGGGAAAACTCCAGGACTTTGCATTTAATGCTTTGTATGAAACTCTGTGAATCTGGCAGTCGTTGCAGGACACAAATGACCTGATTGTCCAGTCCGCTGAGTGATTGACCACTTGTATTATAGAGATGGCGCCAGGAAGGGGGTGATCAGGCATTATGGATAGAACCTGCAACGGGAACTGTCTCACTGGTGGACTATCTGTACCAGGTCCCCCAGCAGAAGAGAGAGACTCTTTGTGGCAGCACTGCCATCTGGCTAATGGGATGTATGGAAAGAGGCTGTATTAAAGGGGTTTTCCAGGGAGATATATAAAAAAAAAAAAAGAAGCCGCATTGCACACCTCCACTATTCCTCATCCAGTGAGTGGGTCTTTCCTGGCACTTTTGCAATGTCAATCAGGTACATGAACTGGAGAGCAGCAGCAGGAGATCGTGGCGGTGAGTAATGCTTCTTTTTTTAATTTTGGCATTGTCTGGTCTCCCTTTTTATTTATTTTATTTCTCCCAGGAAAACCCCTTTAAAGCTCCTTCAGTCTAGTGATGTTAAAGGGGTTCTCTAGATACTGATGACCTCACTTCAGGAATGAGAGCACAGCCAGTACACAGTGGACAGAGCTTGACTTCCGGCTGCTGCAGCGGACAGCTCATTGGTCAGGGGTGCCGGATATCGGATCCCCACCAATCTGATAGTGATGACCTATTCTGACTTATTATATTGATAAGTATGCACCGTTATATTTGGTAATTTGATCCCCAAGATCAGATCTCAGGGGCCCAGCACTCAGCGTTGTATCGGTTTCATGCAATCATTCCTTGTTAGCATAGATAGAATGGAAGAGTCTCAGTTAGGCGTTTTGACCCAGCAGAACTGCTGACAGCCCTAGTTCGGGGCCGTGGAGAGCTGGGTAAATGTACTTTTGTCGATGGTGCTGCTCCACAGCGCCCCCCTCTGCTCTGGTTGGATTCTGCAGACATCACTCAGGAGAAGGGTTATGAAGCGGCTCACTGCAGGGTGCCAACAGCACTTCAACATGTTGTAAGGGAAAAATCAATTTTCAGCAAGAGCCCGCAGCCTGCTGCACTAAACAGAAGATTCATATGTACTTACCTGCTCCAGTCCTCCAAGCTGCCTCAGCAGTGTCCACGTTCCGGTCCCTGGCTTGTTTTTTTTCTAGCATTGAGTGGGTATGGTCACATGCTCTGCTGCAGCCAGTGACTGGCTTCAGCGGTGACGTGGCCACAAGCAGTTACGTCACTGCTGAAGCCAACTATTGGCTGCAGCAGAGCATGTGACCATGGTCACACTGTGCCGGATGTCAACACTGCGGGGATTGGAACATGGACACATCGGAGGACTGGAGCTGTGGGGAACAGGAAAGTATGACTCTTCTGTTTAGAGAAGCAGGCCGCGGGCCCAGAGAACCCCTTTAAGGTTTCTACAGTTCTACTGAGATCTACTCTCTGGGACCAAATTGCCACATTTAAAGGGGTTGTCCAGTTTCAGGAGGAGACTGAACAACACATATGATCCACCTGTAATAAAGAATAGATCATTACTTGCCTGCTGCTCCAATTCTCCTGTCAGGGCTGTCTACCCAACTGCAGCAGTGACATCATGCTGGCAACATTTCACTGCTGCAGCCAATCACTGGCCTGTGATTTTCTGCAGTTGTCAGAGCGAAGGTGCAGGATCTGTTTGATAAGAGTCTGTTCTGTACCTCAGGTGGATCGCATGTGCTGTCCGATTTTCTTCCTGAATGAGGATAACCCTTAAATAAACATATGAAGTCTAGTTATGCTCAGTTAGATTTTTTTTCATCATTGCCTTGTAAGAGCTATAACATTCTTATTTTTCTGTTAATGTAGCAGTATGAGGGCTTGTTTTTGCCGGGCAAGTTATAGTTTTTATTGGCAAAATTTTTGGCGCACACATATAAGGGTTTTCTGAGATTTTATAACTGATGAGCTATCCTTTGGATAGATCATCATTATCTGATTAGTGGGGGTCCAACACCCGGGACCCCCGCCGATCCGCTCTTTGAGAAGTCACCGGCGCTCGCAGTATTGCCGCGGCTTTTTCTAGGCCATGTGATGTCACCTTCACGTGGCCTAGGCGCAGCTCATCCGCATTGATGTGAATGGGGTTGAGCTGCGATACCAAGCGCAGTCGCTATACAGTGTACGGCGGTGTGCAGTGCAGTGGCCTAGCCTAAGACCCGTTAGTGACCGCCGTAAAAAAGGCATATGGGTGGTCACTAAGGAGTTAATAGCGGGTAGCGTGATTCTGAATGACATGTTCCTTTAACAAGCAGGCTGTTGTTTCATTACTTGTAATCAGCTTCCATAAGCCTCTGCTGTAGGGCACGTGGAGCATAGTGAAGCTGCAGCTTCTGGAATCAGCTCCCAGGTCAGATGATGCTGGATCATGCATGGTCCACACACTGTGCTGCGTGCTGGTCACTGCTTTGTATTATGTCACATACATCTCATTCAGCACAGGCTTATGGGGTTTGCACATGACTTTCCACTTAGTTTTTACAATTGCAGTGGAGAACTGAAAAAATGTGTGTGTATGTATGTGTGTATATATATATCTATATCTATCTCTATATCTATCTCTATATCTATCTCTATCTCTATCTCTATCTCTATCTCTATCTCTATCTCTATCTCTATCTCTATCTCTATCTCTATCTCTATCTCTATCTCTATCTCTATCTCTATCTCTATCTCTATCTCTATCTCTATCTCTATCTCTATCTCTATCTCTATCTCTATCTCTATCTCTATCTCTATCTCTATCTCTATCTCTATCTCTATCTCTATCTCTATCTCTATCTCTATCTCTATCTCTATCTCTATTCTATCTCTATCTCTATCTCTATCTCTATCTCTATCTCTATCTCTATCTCTATCTCTATCTCTATCTCTATCTCTATCTCTATCTCTATCTCTATCTCTATCTCTATCTCTATCTCTATCTCTATCTCTATCTCTATCTCTATCTCTATCTCTATCTCTATCTCTATCTCTATCTCTATCTCTATCTCTATCTCTATCTCTATCTCTATCTCTATCTCTATCTCTATCTCTATCTCTATCTCTATCTCTATCTCTATCTCTATCTCTATCTCTATCTCTATCTCTATCTCTATCTCTATCTCTATCTCTATCTCTATCTCTATCTCTATCTCTATCTCTATCTCTATCTCTATCTCTATCTCTATCTCTATCTCTATCTCTATCTCTATCTCTATCTCTATCTCTATCTCTATCTCTATCTCTATCTCTATCTCTATCTCTATCTCTATCTCTATCTCTATCTCTATCTCTATCTCTATCTCTATCTCTATCTCTATCTCTATCTCTATCTCTATCTCTATCTCTATCTCTATCTCTATCCGTACCTATGGTATTTCCTGCCAGACCCAAGGCTGTCACCATTAAACCGGCAATGCTGAGGCCAACAGCATGTTACTGACGTGGTACTTTAGAGGTTAAATGTCTGGAGATCATGCCGCCACGGTTGTGTGTGTGTGACCCTATCACGTATATGTTGCACTAAGCTTCAGTCTGCAATCTCCGCTCCCTCATTGATTTCTGACTCCTGATATGCGGTTTACAGCCTGCTTTTAGTTTTTCACGTTTCTCATGTGGACACGTCCCTCCTAGTAATACTTGCTAGATGTGAGAGAGTGTAGCCCAGGCCTTATGAGTCCAGAATGCTGCTGCCTTCACTAGCTCTCTTGTAATTCTCTGGGAAAGTTGCCTATGGCAAATGCCCTTCCACGTAGTGCCCTTTCTTTTAGCTCCCCACTCTTGCTTATCAAGGGGACCCCTGAAGGGGGGAGACCCCCTCTATGACATCCCTATAGACAGGGCATTGTCCTGATGGAGAACCTCATTAGGAGAATTTGATGTCACTAAGGCTACTTTCACACTCGCGTTTGGTGCAGATCAGTCATGGATCTGCACAGACGGATCCGTTCAGATAATACAACCGCATGCATCCGTTCAGAACGGATCCGTTTGTATTATCTTTAACATAGCCAAGACGGATCGGTCTTGAACGTCAATGAAGGATGGATCCGTTTTATATTGTGCCATATTGGCTCAGTTTCGTCAGACGGACACCAGAACGCTGCAAGCTGGTGTCCGCCTCCAGAGCGGAATGGAGACGGAACGGAGGCAAACTGATGCATTCTGAGCGGATCCTTTTCCATTCAGAATGCATTAGGGCAAAACTGATCCGTTTTGGACGGCTTGTGAGAGCCCTGAACGGATCTCACAAACGGAAAGCCAAAACGCCAGTGTGAAAGTAGACTAAGATGTCACTTGATGTTGACCTATGACAGAAGGTGACATTGGTAGTACTGTAGCTGGGGCGTCCACTATTTTCCGGATAGAATGGGTCCCACCACTTATCTCTGCTCATGTTCCCTTTTTTTCCCTGTATATACATTTTCTGTAATATAATTAGAGAAATGTGGTAACCTAAATCCATTTCTGCAATCTGCACGAGAAGTTCAAGTTCGGGCAGCTTTCCTCTAGAGCAGGGGTCTCCAAACCCCGGCCCGCGGGCCACATCCGGCCCGATTGTGCGTTCGATCCGGCCCGCCCGCAGCTGGCAGGTTGCAGGAACCAAATCCGCACAACCGCCCAGGGGCGTAACGATCGCGGTCGCAGAGGATGCGACCGCGACCGGGCCCGGCGGTGGGGGGGGCCCGCAGCTCCGTCGCCCCATCGCAAGTAATTTTAACATTTTTATGTAAATGGCTGGTCGCTTGGGCCCCCGGCCTCTGTGAGTAGTTGCGCCGCCCCACCAACCCCAGCCCTGCCTCCATCCATTCGGGCTCCGCCTCCACCCATTCAGGCCTGGTGGCGCTGTGATATCGCGCCAGCCAGGTCTCGCGGGATCACACAACGCACGCTGGAAGACAGGATTGTGGGCTGCAAGCAAGAGCAAGAAGGCGGGAGCGGAGCAGTCTGACGAGGTAAGTATTTTTTTTTTAAATGTGCACACCACCACTGCCTGGCTATAACTCACAGGGGGGCACCTGGCATGGAACTAAATGTCAGGCAAGAAATCCTCCACAGGGGACCAATGGGGAACAAAAATATATTTCAATAAGAAAAAAAGGCAAAAAAAATGGAAAAAAAATTAAACAGATAACAGAGGGGGCAAAAATGCAATATATACACACAGGGGATAAATGATTATGGAATATATACAGAGGGGGCAAAATGGATATATACAGGGCCCCTCTATTTATATCCATTTTGCCCCCTCTGTATATATTCCATTTTCCCCTCTTTATCGATATTCCACTTTCCCCACCTGTGGAGCAAAATTGTATATATCTTATTTTGCCCCCTCTCACATTGTATATATTCTGAGTGAGAGGGGGCAAAATAAAAATATATTCTGAGTGAGAGGGGGCAAAATAAAATGTATTGTGAGTGAGAGGGGGCAAAATAAAATGTATTGTGAGTGAGAGGGGGCAAAATAAAATGTATTGTGAGTGAGAGGGGGCAAAATAAAATGTATTCTGAGTGAGAGGGGGCAAAATAAAATGTATTCTGAGTGAGAGGGGGCAAAATAAAATGTATTCTGAGTTTGCTGACATTGCTGTTCTGATGGGGACATTGCTGTGCTGATGGGGACACCGCTGATGGGGACATTGCTGTGCTGATGGGGACAACGCTGATAGGGACACGGGTGTCCCCATCAATGGTGTCCCCATCAGTGGTGTCCCCATCAGCACAGCAATGTCCCCAACAGCAGCGTCCCCATCAGTGGTGTCCCCATCAGCACAGCAATGTCCCCAACAGCAGCGTCCCCATCAGTGGGTGTCCCCATGATGGGAATATTGTTTTTCTGATGGGAATATTTTTTTTTTTATGGTAATATATTGCTTTTCTGATGGGGACATTGCTGTTCTGATTTGGCCATTGCTGTTCTGATGGGGACACCGCTGATAGGGACACGGGTGTCCCCATCAATGGTGTCCCCATCAGCCGCGTCCCCAACAGCAGTGTCCCCATCAGTGGTGGCCCCTATCAGCTGCTAATGGGGACTCCGCTGATGGGGACATTGCTGTTCTGATGGGGACATCGTTGATGGGGACATTGCTGTGCTTAAGGGTGACACGGCTGATGGGGACATTGCTGTGCTGATGCTGACATTGCTGTGCTGATGGGGACATTGCTGTGCTGATGGGGACATTGTTGTGCTGATGCTGACATTGCTGTGCTGATGCTGACATTGCTGTGCTGATGGGGACATTGCTGTGCTGATGGGGACATTGCTGTGCTGATGGGGACATTGCTGTGCTGATGGGGACATTGCTGTGCTGATGGGGACATTGCTGTGCTGATGGGGACATTGCTGTGCTGATGGGGACATTGCTGTGCTGATGGGGACATTGCTGTGCTGATGGGGACATTGCTGTGCTGATGGGGACATTGCTGTGCTGATGGGGACACCGCTGATAGGGACACGGGTGTCTTTGCGTTGTTTTGCTAAAGTTTTTTCTCTTTTGTTCTCAGTCATATCATGCTGATTACAAAAACGATCCATGTAAAATATATACATTTAATTTAATACATAACTGATTTTTTTTTCCGGCCCCCGAATACTTGTAAAATCTTCAATGTGGCCCTCCTGTTGAAAAGTTTGGAGACCCCTGCTCTAGAGGACAAGAGGCTACCGGTCGCAGCCAGTAATTGTGGGTTGGGGCGGTTGTGCGTGACTTTTATGATGTATTGTTGGGTGCTGTGCTCTTTGTACTGTTTGTTCTGTGCTGTGTCATTTTTATTTCAAAATTAAAAACTGTACGGCCATTTCCCCACCTCATCCAGAGCAGCCATGCGCTTCATTCTCATCTACTAGCTCTCCATCATGCGAGGCTGAAGGCACAGCAGTGAGGGGGTATGACCTAGATCTACTGTTTGTCTCTCACCCCCACTTTGCGATCACCTGTTTGAAGGGTCTGTGGCGTAGTACTTTTACTAGCAGCTGCTGACGTGGATGCCCAAGCAGGCAGTCCAGTACGTTTCCGATGTGTTCAGCCTGAGACCAGGAAGTGCAGAAGAGCAGGGACTGGAGCAGCGGCCGAACACTTTGAGTACGTTCACACAAAGTACTTGAGGCAGATTTTCCCACAAGCTTTTCAGCCAAAGCCTGAAGTGGATTTGAAACGGAATGGAAATATAAAGGAGGGACTTCTACTTCTTCCTGCTGGATCCACTTCTGGCTTTGCAGTGAAATCTCTGAAGTGTAATACCAGTCACCGCCACTAGTAAGAGCACCGAGCTGTGCCCGATAAACTCTGCTACTTGCCAGAGCGGCGTGGCCTCTTCTAGCAGTTCATTGGTGGGGTAGGGGAGATGGTCTATCTCAAGAATAGGCCATGAATTTTGATTAAATTTATAGCCCCTTAATTTAGAAATCGGGTTCCACACATGTTTAGGGAATTCTGGGTAATGCTACTTGGCACTCCTTTTGAGACATTGCAGCAGGATACCTCAACGTGGTGCACAGTAACTAGATAGTACCATGCAGATACCTCAACGTGGTGCACAGTAACTAGATGGTACCATGCAGGTACCTCAACGTGGTGCACAGTAACTAGATAGTACCATGCAGATTAACTCCCTTGGCCTCCTCTCTTCTCCAGAGGTCTGGCACCCACAACCTGCAATACGTTCACATTGGAGAGAGACATCCCCTCCTGTTGCTGTGCTCCACCAATTCCCTCTGTAGAAAGATCTATTGATTTGGCAACAAACGTAATCTTTTTCAGGCAGTTTCTTGCAGTTCTGCGTAGACCAATGTATCATTCCCATTGGGAACCCCCCCCCCCTCCCCCATGGCTTTGTTAAATGTAGCTTTTTCCCCCTAGTTTTAACAAGTCCTACATTTTGTGCTGATTGTTTTGATAACATATCTTTATAGTTGTTTAGAGGGAGTCTTTCACCTAAAATCACCATTATAGAACACTAACATCAGGATCTCCATTACATTCCCCATATTAGAATGCTACCTTCCATATTGCTGTCCATCGCCGATTTTCTCAGGAAAACACTTTTATTCAATATGTTAATTCGCTGCTGAAGGTGCCCAGGGTTGGCGTTCATGCGGCCGTTGCCCAGGCCCCTCGGTGCTTTTCATATGAAACCCCTCCCCTTTCACCCCTCTGACCCACCCTAGGTTCTTCTAATTACATCCTCCTCTTAGTGAGAAATCCAGCGGCAGCGCCATTCAACAGATTCGCTGCGCCTGCGCACTTCATTCCCCATTATGGGCAGAGGCACAAGGCCGGCTAGATCAGGATGTATGGGCCGGCACATGCGCATTAAACGCTCTTGTGCCTCTGCCCATAATGGGGAATGAAGTGCGCAGGCGCAGCGAATCTGTTGAATGGCGCTGCCGCTGGATTTCTCACTAAGAGGAGGACGTAATTAGAAGAACCTAGGGTGGGTCAGAGGGGTGAAAGGGGAGGGGTTTCATATGAAAAACGCTGAGGGGCCTGGGCAACGGCCGCATGAACGCCAACCCTGGGCACCTTCAGAAGTGAATTAACATATTGAATAAAAGTGTTTTCCTGAGAAAATCGGCGATGGACAGCAAATATGGAAGGTAGCATTCTAATATGGGGAATGTAATGGAGATCCTGATGTTAGTGTTCTATAATGGTGATTTTAGGTGAAAGACTCCCTTTAAAGGGATTTCCAGGAGTTTGGTATTGATGGCCCATCCTCAGGATAGGTCAACAATATCAGATCGGCGGGGTTCTGACTGCTGGCACCCCTGCTGACCAGCTATTTGAAGATGCCACCGCCACCTCACAGCTTACCTGGCACAGTGCCATACATTGTATAGAGGCTGGTCTTGGTATTGCAGCCTAGGTCCATTCAGCTGCAGATAGGTCATTTGACCAAAGAACGTAATGGCACTGGCCTAGTGCTGCGGCCTTTTCAAACAGCTGATTGGGGTGCTGAGAGTCAGACCCCCACCAGTCAATCGGATATTGATGACCTATCCTGCGTATAGGAGATCAGTATTGGACTCCCATAGAACCCCTTTAAGCCTCACTCTTCTGGTACGCAAGCTCCACATCCTTTGTATATGTTAAATTATAAAACTGTGGCGGCTGGCAGCCACCACTAGGGGGGGATGTCTGCATGTGGATTTATTTAGCTCCTACTGATCTCAAAGATAAATCAGTTTTCAAAAACCGTAAAGTAGTGAACAAACTACTCCCCTTGCCTTGCCCCACCACTGCTGTTTGCTTGCTGCCCAGTCCCGTCACCTCTATTTTCTAGTCTGTGGCTCCACACGGTATATATGGCATGGACTGCCACTGCGGCCAGCGATTGGCTAACCAAGCAGTCCACGCTATTTCCTCTATATTGAGCCTAACAGTGGAGAGGATCGGTGACTGGCAAGTAGCTTCTGAACAGCAGTGGCAGGTGAGTACTGGTTGTTATTTTCCCCACTCCAACCCCATTTCTATTAAATTGCCATGTACTCCATTAAAGCAAATCTGTCCACTCGTACAAGCCCTACAAAGTCCGGTAATACCTGTATACAACACCTGCTGCTGGGCTTGAACCAGTAATTTGTATGAGGATACTCACCCCCCCCCCCCCCATCCTCCTGTCCACCTGAAATCCATGGAGTGTCCACATAGAAAACTGAGATCTGAGGTCAGCCAGAGGTTTCCTCTACTACTTCATAGGGCTTGTTGGAGATGACCGATTCAGTGTGGACCAGTGACATGTATACTTTAGTAGATACTTGTATTTCCATCTGCCCGGGGATCTTCAGCCGTGTACAGCGCAGGCGTCAAAGCAGGGGGGTGAGCAGCAAGGAGAATGAGTGGAGCCTGTAGTGCAACGAGGTGCAGAAGCAATGCTCTTGTTGCACCTGGTGGCTAATTTGCATAAAAGGAAAAGCCTTATTTCTTAGAATAGGGGAGACGGATATGGATGGGACCAAGCTTGACAAGTCCACATCTGAACATGCAGCTGGTTTTAGTTACAGATTCTCTTTATTGTATTGCAGCTAACCATGCCCACTTTTATACCCAGTGAGAACAGTATAAAAAGTCACAAAAAGTTGCTAATTTTGCACAAAATGGTGTGCACCAAAAAGTGTGACTTTTTTTTTCTGCCAGAATTCTGGTGCAAACGGAAATTGTAGTGGTCCTGAGTGCCCCCAGATGCAGCCTCGGCTTCCTGGGACATGGCTATAATGCGTGTCGGATGGTACTTGGGCTCATGTGACATGCCAGCATGCTCTTCTCTGGGAAAGGATATTTCATATTTTCTGCTAATTACGTGTTAACGTGTTTTAGTTAGGATAGATGAGACATGGCTGCCTGTGCAAGCAGCACATCTATGGAGTATGTCTTATGGTTTGTCAGTTACACATGTTATAAAATGTCCTGTTGGTGGGTGGGCCCCTACTAGTCCTGAGAAAGGGCCAATGCCCCTCCAAGAGGCCAGACATCTATGGCAGCACTTAGAGGCTTCCCTAAGGCTTCTTCTAACATGATATTTCTCCATCAGCCATATCTGTGGCCAACTTAGACCTTCTGTATCTTACCCTCTTCTAGTTGCTTCTTTTTGTACATGTAATTCTGAAGACGGAGTCTTGTGGTGGCCCCTCTTGAGAATGCGGCTCCTGATGGACGCAGCGGAGAGAAGCTTGGCCTTGCTCTTAGTACATCTATGTATCTCTTAGTATATAGTGTATGTATAGTATGTCATTATTACTGTATAACTGCCTGTGTGTCTTCTCTAGGATGGCAGCACTCTGTGAAGAGTACAGGGCTCTTGTGTTTAATGCCATCCAGTCGGCTGCCAGTGCAAGCACAAATCCGTCTTTATTCTTCCAATGAGCCCAGGGAAGGCGGTGGACCAACCGAGCCCAGTGCCACAGGCGCCACAGATAAATCTCCAGCAGGTAAAGAACTCCCAATTGCTTTCTTTGGTTATCGAATAGCCTGTCCAGATGTTATGGGGTCATCGCCGTGTTTTTACTGTGACCAAATTATCCAATGACAATGCCGTGTGGGGCTAGAACAGGGATCCGTAACGGTCGGTATTCCAGCTGCCGTGAAACTACAACTCCCATCATGCAAACTTTCTTGGCTGTTCTTGTGACTCCCATGGAAGTGAAAGGACAGCTAGAGTGCCGGAGGTTGCTGATCTCTGGGCTAGAAGTTGAATTGGGCTCTGTGGACTCTGCGTCTGAGCCCGAAGCTTGGATTATATATGAAGGAAAGCTCATGACTTGTACATCAAACATATCCATAAGAATCCATTAACCTGACAGAGACTAAAAAAGTTTGTATTTGGCTTCCGTAGGCTGGTATATGTTGGTATACCTTCCTCTCTACTGTATAGGAAAGCAAACTGCGCTTTCCTGTATAGTGGGACACTGCAAAAGCAGGATACTGGGCGGTATACTGTTGTAGTACAGTGGATTTAAAGGGGGTCTCTAGTATTCTAATATAGATAGATTATCCTCAAGATGTTAGATCAAGGGGGATCTGACACCTTGCAACCCCTGACGATCAGCTGTTCTGGAGTAACTCTGGTGTCAGAAGTAGGCGCATTGTGCAGTGGATCGAGCTGGTTACCACAATGCTGCTCCCATTCACTTCAACGGGAGCAGTGCTGCAGTAACCAGCTACGTCCACCACACCAGCGGACTCCCAAAGTGCTGATCAGCAGGGTGTCTGACCCCCCCCAATGATCTGATATTAATGGCCTAACCTTGAGAATAGACTATCGGTATAAATATATTGTAAAATTCCTTTAAGGATTGTATGAATAATAAAGATGTCAATAAAGATAGGTGAATAGTAATGTGAGTTAATAAAAATGCTAAATAAAGTGGTGCATAAACTCTGAGCTTCATATTACCATGCTGAGTAAAATAAAAGTGCATAAATAAAATGGCGTAACATGACAAAGTAAATCTGTGCTCACGTCTGCTGGAAGCTCCATCGCAGAACACAATGGGACGCTACAGTATTGTGTATGGTAAACTGCCGGATACCCTGACGGAAAAGTTTTTTTTTTTTCTGTTTTAGGAACAGTACAGAAAAAAAAAAAGAGGCTGATGTAAACAGAGCTCAAGCAGGCATAGAATCGCCCAACTGTCATGGGCTGATCAGTCATCCACTTTGTAGGGCTCATGCTTGCGTACGTAGTCTGTTTTACGGTCCGCAAAAGGCCGATACTGACCATGTGCGTTGCGCATTTTACGGAACGTCCAGCCCATAATAGAACGGCCCTATACTTGTCCAAAATAAATGGACATATGGATGCGGACTGAACGCGGTGCACTGCTTCTGCCTTCTCAAATGGGTGATTAGCGCTAAATAGCACTGCGCAGGGAATGGAGGATGCTGCTATGCCGCTTCTACTATTGGACCTGGTGATCATGTTCTCACAGAGTGTCTTGGGCTCAAAGCGGCAGTGTCTTAGCAGTATCCCCTGTAACTGGGGCTTCTTTGGGTGCCCCAGTTTCAGTGGAAATAGTGCAAAATAGAAAAAAAATGACCTCTTGGGGGGGGGGGGGCACATTATGTGGCAAAAAATGATTAAAAAATAATATAATGAAATACAAGTAAAAAAAAAAAAGTGTTTGTGTCTTCCAGATGTCTTCAAATGATCTCCTGGGTGACATTGTATGGCAAAAATATATTAAAGCAATAAGTAAAAGCATGATTAGAGAAATAAATAAATAGAGATGAGCGAATTTCGTAAAAGTTCGATTTGTCTGACTCACTGAATTTCACAAAAAAATTTGCTTTGTGACGAATTGCTTTGTCATGAAGCACATTTTTTTGTAAGTAGCGGATGCAATGACAGAGAGCTGCGATAGCGCCACCCCCGTCATTGTACCCCTCATACATGATCGCGGCATCTGAGTGTAAAATTAACAATACATTTTTTTTTTTTTAAATCAAACTTACCGCCTCCATTTGCTCACGACGGGCCAGATGAGAGAATACAACCAAAATGAATGCCGGTCAAGCAATTGAAAATAAATGGCGCCCAATTAATAGAGAATTTGAAAAATTTAATACTGGATAGCCTTAAAACATATATATCTTTATTAAATTATTTAAAATAATAGGCCCAACGATAAGGTGTGTATAAATATAACACCCCAATCAAGAGGTACCGTCTGCCAACCAGAAGTGAACTGGTAGGGAAAAATAATAAATGAGCCAGGCGGTGTGTACTCTGGTTCACTCAGAGGGTGAGTTAGGAAATATAGGGATAGAGATATGAGAGGGAGACAGATGCTGGGACTCAACCCCTCAGAAATCCCTATATCCTCACTGTAAAACAAACCCTCTCTGACTGCCCCTAGATGGCCCTTAAGCTTATCCTAATGACTTCCCAGCTTCGTCAGAAGCAAAAAGGACCAGTCACTCATAGGGCAGGCAGACAAATAAGTACAATTAAACAAATTTAACAAAAAAACGTCCCTACGCGTTTCACTGACCTCAGTCAGATCATCAGGGGACCAAGATGTAATAGATCGGGACATAGGCTGGCAACAACAATGCAGTATATGCCTGTTATATCCTAAATTATAGGTTGCGGCAGTTAACTTAAACAATACACAGGGTATAGCTGGATGTATTTAACTTGCCCATGTATACAGCCGATGTCCGCGGTCCGCACCTCTCCTGCGTATGGCAGTGGGGAGCCACCGCCATCTTGCTTGAAGATCTCGGCTGAAATCCTGTGCAGCCTGAGATTACGTCATCACCCTGGCAGCAAATGGAGGCGGTAAGTTTGATTTAAAAAATTTGAAGTTAGAATTTTTTAGTTTTTTTTTTTTATACTATTTCAGGTTAAATCGTTTCACTGACAGGGCTCCAGATGGCGACCAAAATGGTCGCCAATGCGACTTAGAATTTACAAATGGCGACAAGACTTTTTAGTCTTGTCGCCATTTGCGACTAGACCCGCAGCTCTACAGTTGAATACAGCGGCGGGGCACAGGAGATGATAGTTCTCTGCCCCGCGGCCGATGTTCTCAGCAGCGCAGAGGAGGAGTCGTCTCTCCCTCCCCCCTGTGCTGCTGCCGCCGCTGCCAGTAAGGAGAGAGACAGGAGGAGGAGGGGCTGTAGCCACTGCGCCACCAATAATGATAACTGACCTGTTAACACAAATACTGGAGGCGTGTGCCGGAATCAAATAGCCGGCACCCGACCTCTATGACAGGGAGCTGCGATCAGCGGCAGTTAACCCTTCAGGTGCGGTACCTGAGGGGTTAACTGCAGTGGATCGCAGCTCCCTGTCATAGAGGTCGGGTGCCAGCTATTTGATTCCGGCACACGCCTCCAGTATTTGTATTAACAGCTCAGTTATCTTCATTGGTGGCGCAGTGTGCCCCCCCCCCCAACACCCCAGTATAATAAACATTGGTGGCGCAGTGCCAATGAGGGTTAAAAAATATATATTAAATTAACTCGCCTCCTCCAATTGATCGCGTAGCTGCCGGTCTCCTGCTCTTTCTTCAGGACCTGTCAAAGGACCTGTGGTGACGTCATTGAGCTCATCACATGGTCCATTACCATGGTGATAGATCATGTGATGAGCACAGTGATGTAACCACAGGTCCTTTGATAGGTCCTGAAGAAAGAACAGGAGACCGGCAGCTACACGATTAATTGGAGGAGGTCAGTTAATTATTTTTTAACCCTCAATTGACCTTCTACTAAGCATTCTGTATTAAAGAATGCTATTATTTTTCCCTTATAACCATGTTATAAGGGAAAATAACACCGTGAATAGACTTTCATCCTAGCAACCATGCGTGAAAATTGCACCGCATCCGCACTTGCTTACGATTTTCACGCAGCCCCTGAAGGGGGTCCGGATTCAGTGCGGGTGCAATGCGTTCACCTCACGCATTGCACCCGCGCAGAAATCTTGCCCATGTGAAATGGGCCTAAGGCTGAGTTCACACGGGTAAGTATTTCGCGCGGGTGCAATGCGGGAGGTGAACGCATTGCACCCGCACTGAATCTGACCCATTCATTTCTATGGGGCGGTGCACATGAGCTGTGATTTTCACACATCACTTATGCGTTGCGTGAAAATCGCAGCATGCTCTATATTGTGCGTTTTCCACGCAACGCAGGCCCCATAGAAGTGAAAGGGGCTGCGTGAAAATCGCAAGCATCCGCAAGCAAGTGCGGATGCGGTGCGATTTTCACGCACGGTTACTAGGAGACTATCGGGATAGAGACCCGATCATTATTATTTTCCCTTATAACATGGTTATAAGGGAAAATAATAGCATTCTGAATACAGAATGCATAGTACAATAGGGCTGGAGGGGTTAAAAAAAAAATAAATAATAATTTAACTCGCCTTAATCCACTTGCTCGCGCAGCCCGGCATCTCCTTCTGTCTTCATCTTAGCTGTGTGCAGGAAAAGGACCTGTGGTGACGTCACTCCGGTCATCACATGATCCATCACCATGGTAAAAGATCATGTGACGGACCATGTGATGAGCGCAGTGACGTCACCACAGGTCCTTTTCCTGCACACAGCTAAGATGAAGACAGAAGGAGATGCCGGGCTGCACGAGCAAGTGGATTAAAGGGAGTTAAATTTATTTATTTATTTATTTATTTTAACCCCTCCAGCGCTGTTTTACTTTGCATTTTGTATTCAGAATGTATTATTTTCCCTTATAACCATGTTATAAGGGAAAATAATACAATCTACAGAACACCGATCCCAAGCCCGAACTTCTGTGAAGAAGTTCGGGTTTGGGTACCAAACATGCGCGATTTTTCTCACGCGAGTGCAAAACGCATTACAATGTTTTCCACCCGCGCGGAAAAATCGCCCATGTTCCCGCAACGCACCCGCACCTTTTCCCGCAACGCCCGTGTGAACTCAGCCTAAGGATGAATAGGACAAGTGTTCCAGCCCCTAAGGGGGCTAATAGTAAGTAAAAAAACAAACAAACAAAAAACACAAACACTAAGGCTGGGTTCACACGAGCGTGTCCGGATTAGTTCCGGATGCGTCCCGGTGTGTTGCGGCAAACCCGCGGGAGTAGGAATGCAAATGCAGTCAGATTTGACTGCGATTGCGTTCCGATGTTCAGTTTTTATCGCGCGGGTGCAATGTGTTTTGCACGCGCGTGATAAAAAAACGACTGTGGTACCCAGACCCGAACTTCTTCACTGAAGTTCAGGTTTGGGTTCGGTGTTGTGTAGATGTTATTATTTTCCCTTATAACATGGTTATAAGGGAAAATAATAGCATTCTGAATACAGAATGCTTAGTAGGTGATCAATTGAGGGTTAAAAAATAAAAAAAATTAACTCACCTTGTCCTCTTGTTCGCGTAGTTCTCCCGGTCTTTAGTTCTTTAAAAAGATGAACTATGGGCTAAAGGACCTTTGGTGACGTCAGATCACATGCTCCAATCACATGGTACATCACCGCGGTAATGGACCCTGTGATTGGAGCATGTGAATATAGAATATAGAGCATGCTGCGATTTTCACGCAACGCATAAGTGATGCGTGAAAATCATCGCTCATCTGAACAGCCCCATTGAAATGAATGGGTCCGGATTTAGTGCGGGTGCAATGCGTTCCCCTACCGCATTGCACCCGCGCGGAAATCTCGCCCGTGTGAACGCAGCCTAAGGCTACTTTCACACTTGCGGCAGTGTGACCCGTTGTCGGAACTGCCTGCCGGATCCGCCGATCTGGATGTGACTGAAAGCATTTGTGAGACGCATCTGGATGCGTATCCGTCTCACAAATGCATTGCAAGAACGAATCCATCTCTCCACTTGTCATGCGGACAGTCTGATCCGTCTTGTATCTTTTAACACATTTTTACCGGTCTGCACATGCGCAGACCGGAAGGTCGGATCCGGCATTCCGGTATTTTGAATGCCGGATCCAGCACTAATACATTCCTATGGGGAAAAATGCAATTCCGGCACGTCTTCAGTTTTTATTCGCCGGAGATAAAACCGTAGCACGCTGCGGTTTTATCTTTTGCCTGATCAGTCAAAAAGACTGAACTGAAGACATCCTGATGCATCCTGAACGGATTACTCTCCATTCAGAATGCATGGGGATATACCTGATCAGTTCTTTTCCGGTATAGAGCCCCTGTGACAGAACTCTATGCTGGAAAAGAAAAACGCTAGTGTAAAAGTACCTTTAAAATATTAAGTTTAAATCCCCCCTTTCCCAATTTTACATATAAAATATATAAACAATAAATAAATAAACATATTACATAGCGCTGCGTCCGAAAAGTCCAAACTATTAAATTATTTAAAAATATCTCCTATGCGGTGAGCGCCGTAACAGAAATAAATAAATAAAAACCATGCGATTCCCCATTTTTTTGTCACCTTGTCACCCCAAAAAATAGGATAGGGCTGTTCTATTATGGGCCGAACGTTTCCTAAAATGCGAAATGCACGCGGCTTTTTTATTTTTTTGCGTTGTATTGAGTATCGCAATACTTTTTTATGGTGACGAAAGAGAATCAAAATTTTGGTATCAAAACAACGCTACGCCGATCTGATCGGCGTAGCGTTGTCACGATACCAAAATTTTGATTCGCTTTTGATTTGGCGACTAAAAAATTTATTTGGCTCCTAAATTTTTCAGTTCAGGAGGCAATGGCTACTAGGTATTTTTTTTTAGTCTGGAGCACTGACTGACACGAAGAACGAGGAAATTGGGATTCGATTTGCTCATATCTCTATAAATAAATAAAACAAAAAATAAAATACAAGTAAAAGGGAAAAAAAAGTGTTAGTGTCCACCAGAGCTCTTTTAATGGCCTTTTGGGGGACATATGTGGCAAATGTGTGTAAATACAAATGTCAAAAATAACCACCCATGCCAACCAAAACCATCGCCATTATCCCTTCTGTCACATGAAACTATACATATAATTTAAAATGACCGACACAAAATAGTACTACTAATTCTAATTTATTTTGGTTTGAGTTTGCATATTTAAAGAATAAGGAGCTATAGTTTGAAAAAAATGACCTTGTTTTGCACAGTTTTCCTCAAAACTAAAAAAGTTAAAGATTTTAAAAAGTCCTGTGTGTCATGTTAAAAAGTTAAAAAAAAAAAAGTATTTTGGAAGTCCAACAAATAAGGCTACTTTCATCCTTGCGTTTTTGATGGATTCGTCATGGTTCAGCAAAAACACTTCCGTCGCGGTAATACAACCGTCTGCATCCGTTATAAATGGATCCGGTTGTATTCTCTCTAAAATGGCCTAGACGGATCCAGCACTAAAACCATTGTAAGTCAACGGGGGACGAATCCGTTTTCTTTTGTGTCCGAGAAAACTGATCCGGCACTATTTACTTACATTGTGTTTCATGTCTGATCCGTCTTTCTCCGCAGCCCATGACGCACTAGAAAATGCTGCTTGCAGAGCTTTTGTGTGCGTCATGGGACGGCATTGAAATGATACGGAATGCATTCTGATGCACTGCGTTCCATTCAGTTCAGTTTTGTCCCCATTGATAGTGAAGCGTTTTCCTCTGGTTTTTAAATCCTTTGACGGATCTCAATAGCGGAAAGGAAAACGCAGATGTGAAAGTAGCCTTAGTTACTACCATTAAACCAAGAAAGAGTCTCTGGTCATTTAGGCCTTTTAAGACCTGTTCATTATTGAGGTTTTCCACTTTTTACTATTGATGACCTATCCTCAGGATAGGTCATACATATCAGATTTGTGGGGGTCTGACTCCCGGCACCCCCACCGATCAGCTGTTTGAAGAGAAGGCAGCGCTTGTGCAAGTGCTGCCTTCTCTGGTCTGTTTACCTGTTCGCCGCAGCATTTGCAAGGTGAGCGGTGTAATTACAACAAGTATTACATTCACTTCTATGGGACAGCTCTGTAGTATTCACTTAAAGGGGTTGTCCAAGTTATTTTTATTGATCCTCAGGATAGGTCATCAATATCAGATCGGTGGGGGTCCAACGTGCTGTGCCAGAACAGCCTTCTCTTCATTGTTTACCTGCTTGCCGTCGGTATCACAGCAGCGGAGAGCAGGTGTCATTACAAGAAGCCGTCCCATTCCCTTCTATGGGGCGCCTCATTCCTATTCAAGTGAATACTACAGAGCTGTCCTATAGAAGTGAATGGGACGGCTTCTTGTAATGACAACTCCGCTGCGATGTCGATGGCGAGCAGGTAAACAATGAAGAGAAGGCTGTGCTGGCACGGCATGCGCTTTCTCTTCAACCAGCTGATCGGCGGGTTGTCGGACCCCCGCCGATCTGATATTGATGACCTATCCTGAGGATAGGTCATCAATAAAAATAACTTGCACAACCCCTTTAAACAGACAGATCCGTCCCATAGAAGTGAATGGGGACGCCATACTTGTAATTACACAGTTCTCCACTGCGATTGCTGCGGCGAGCAGGTAAACAGAGCAGAGAAGGCAGCGCTTGTACAAGCACTGCCTTCTGTTCAGACAGCTGATTGGTGGGGGTGCCAGGAGTCGGACCCTGACCGATCAGATATTGATGACCTATCCTGAGGACGAGTCGAAATATTAAAAAGAGGACAACCCCTATAAAGGGTTAATCAATTAGCTCTTTCTCTGCTAGTAATGGAAAGCGTTTATTGGTCGTACAGATATAACCTGTAACTGGGGACAGGAGGCAGTAATAGCTAATGGTAGCCATCCTCTGCAGGGAAGGAGAGCGCTCATTTTTTGAGGCCCCTTGAGATAGAGCAATGCGATAGGTCCCCAGACCAAAAAAAGTGGTTGTGGACCACTCATTTATGGCATAACCTGTGGATATGCTATATATGTGCGAGATGGACATGCCCCTTATAAAATCATAAAACCCCATTAAGAGGAACGTTACATTTTGCTTATTTTCAGTGTGTGCCCAGCCACCAAATGGTTAAAATCATTCCAATTCCGACCACGTCTAGAAGTACTTTAAGGCAACAAGCTAGTCACTTATTACAAATCCGGAATATCTAAGCAGCAATACTTCAAGCTCCATCTCCCCCGCATAAGATTTATAAGACAAAACCATCTGCCGTCATTAGCAAAACAAACGGATATTAATTTCCCTGAAATCCATCGCTTGTTTGCATTTTCGGGGAAGTTTTGTTCTTTCTATGTGATGGTTTGTGATAAATGTATGTGTTTAGAGTTATTCATTGCGTGCCTTCCGTCACTGTGTATTGTCCTGAGTTTTTTGTAGAAAAGCAAAATCAGATTTTCAATCTTCGGCTTAGAAAAAGCCAAATTTTCTGGAGCCAATTCTTCTGCGCCTGATATTAATACCCCTTGTGATTAGCAGCCAATGCGGTACAAAAGGAGGGTGTTGGCAGAGGGTGCTCCTACAGGGCAACTCTCCATTCTGGCCAATAGATGGACGTCATCTTCATGGGAAAGCCTGAAGTCAGTACATTTAGGGCTGCGCGCTCCTTCCGAACCAAGCTATTATCCCGCTGTGCAATAGGTCTTAAAGTGAACCTTTCTGCTGCCCTATCTGAGAGCAGATGTGATAGAGGGGGAGAAGCTGAGATTGGTGATATATAGGGTTATGTGAATTGAGTAAACAAGCAGACAGGACTCCTAGGAGAGATGGTGAGAGTCCGGAGTACCCCGCCCCCGCAGACCTTCCTGCTCCAAGGCATATAAACCCATATATCACAGATCTCCGCTTCTCTTCCTCTATCCTATCCTATCCTGCTCTCAGATGTGGCAAAAAAAATCACCAAATGGGTTCACTTTCATTACAAATGTCCTATCATTTTGGGTCTACAGCTCTACACAGACCATTGAGCCTCCAGGGAAACGGACACCGAACACTGTATGGTCTGATCCTACAGTCAGACTTGCTTCCATGTGTTCCCAGCGTTATGCTCACATACACTCAGTAGTTTCCAAGAAGTAGTAAACTGATGGAAGAAAGTCTGACCGCAGGATCCGTTGTCTGTTACTATGGAAACACACTGGTTAGCATTATAGCTGTGTAAGCAAAACTAGATCTATCACCGTATTAAAGGGGTTGCCCTGCCATATATATTGATGACCTACAGTATCATCAGGATAGGTCGTCAATATCGGGTCGGCGGGAGTCCGACACCTGGCACCGATCAGCTGTTTGAAGCGGAGGCTGCGCTCCATGGTGATTACACTGCCCCTCGTCTCTTGTGGAGGGGTGGTATAGTGGAATTACAAATTTAAAAGTACTTGAATGGAGCGAGTACTTGTCTTTACACTGCACCGCAACAGCTGTGATCCCGCCAATCAGGACAATCCCTTATATTCATTTTTATATCAGATGCATTGACATTTAAAGGGTTAACCAGAATTTGAATTTAATTCAATATCTCATCGGCAGAGGTCCGATCCCTGCACCCCCCACCGATCAGCTGTTTCGGTAGGTGTCTACATGAACAGATGGAACTTCGGCTGACGCTCAAGAGCATGATGCCCAAAACAGCTGATCTTTGGTGTCAGACCCCCACTAATCTGACATTGATAACCTATCAGTATATTATATTCGCATTCTGTCCGCAAAAGGTATTAAATGAACTCTTGCATTTTGAATCTTAAAACTGAATGCTATCTTTGCATAAAGTACATATCATTTTTGGCCGTTGCTGACGCCTTCTACTAGGACTTGTAACATCTGAATGTCAGCACAAGGGGGAACAGAAATCAACTTGGGGGCACAATATCATAAAGGTTTTGTTTGGCGGGGGGTTGCTATTCTCTTTAAGGGCTTGTTCACACAAACGTTTTTTGCGTTCCGTATACGGTCCATATACGGAACCATTTATTTCAATGGTTCCGCAAAAAAAAATAACAGAATGTACTCCGTATGCATTCAGTTTCTGTATTTCCGTTGTTCCGTTCAAAGATAGAACATGTCCTATTATTGCCCGCAAATCACGTTCCGTGGCTCCATTCAAGTCAATGGGTCCGCCAAAAAAACGGAACACATATGGAATGTACTCCGTATGTCTTCCATATCAGTTCTGTTTTTGCGGAACCATCTATTGAAAATTTTATGCCCAGCCCAATTTTTTTCTATGTAATTACTGTATATGCCATACGGAAAAACAGAACCGGAAACACTACTAAAAAAAACAAAACAGAAAAACGGATCCGGGAAAATAGGCCCGCAAAACACTGAAAAAGACATACGGTCGTGTGAACGATCCCTAAAGGTGACCTGTGGATTTTTTTTCTCGGAGAAAGTGACTCTTGAAGCGGTTCGGCAGGCCCGAAGTGATAAATAGACTGTAAATGGAAAGCAAATGCTCGGTTCATATCGGCGCTCACTGGAACAGAAACCCGAAAAATGAGGAGGAGCCAGATCTACCATCTACGACAGAGCCTCTAATGCAGATGTGAACGTAGCCCAAGACACCTGCCAGTAGATTTTGCCCAGGGCCCCTTTTTGTGGAAACGTTGGATAATTAACATGTCTGTGACCCAAAATGGTTTTTGTATGGGCTTTGCTTTTCCACGTGGAAACCCTGAGCAAAATCCATTTAATTGGTAAGTGTGTTACATTTCCTGCAAAGAAGCAGTCTATGCGGGCGATTCGGTCTCTGACATTTTAGATTTCTATGGTTTTGGAAATTCATCCGTTTGGACTGCTCTTTGTTGTCCAGTCACAGTATAGCTTTCATTTCTAATACTGTTCCTGGAAAATGAAAGCCTTGCTGTGGTTGGTTGCTGCGGGCAACAATTATTTTTCTTTTAGTCCATTTCCAATGAGTCTATGAGATAAAAAAAAAGAAAAAAAATCGGTAACACTCCAAGCAGATCAGTGTCATAGGCTGGAGGCTTACACAGCCTAACACCACCAATTAACAATCAAATTAAGGGGTTTTCTGGCCTAGGAGCCCACAACCACAATGGTCTTAACCTGTGCCCACAAAAAAAAAAGTCCTACACAGTTACCCCGTTCCAGACTGGTGGACACCACAAGCAGCCGGGAAGTGTCTTGGTCTCTGCGGCCAATGGCTGACCTCAGCGGTCACCTGCGCTATAATAGTATACAGGTGCTGTTCTAGCATGTGTGACTGGGAACAGATCAGTGACTGAAGAATTGCGGGCCACAGACAGGTGAGTTTTTATTTTTTTCATTGGACATAGGTTATGACCATTCAGGTTGTCGGCTATAAGCCTGGACCACACCTCTATTTTAGGGCTCATTTCCATGACCGTATGAATGTGTCCATCCGTTCTGCAATTTTGCCGAACGGGTGTGGACCCATTCATTTCAATGTGGCTGCAAAAAATGCGGTCAGCACATCCATCCACATCATATGTTCCATTCTGTGGCCCCGCAAAAAATATAGAGCATGTCCTATTCTTGTCCGCACACAGGCGACACCTTGTTGTCCGCACACAGGCGACACCTTGTTGTCCGCACACAGGCGACACCTTGTTGTCCGCACACAGGCGACACCTTGTTGTCCGCACACAGGCGACACTTTGTTGTCCGCACACAGGCGACACCTTGTTGTGCGCACACAGGCGACACCTTGTTGTGCGCACACAGGCGACACCTTGTTGTCCGCACACAGGCGACACCTTGTTGTCCGCACACAGGCGACACCTTGTTGTCCGCACACAGGCGACACCTTGTTGTCCGCACACAGGCGACACCTTGTTGTCCGCACACAGGCGACACCTTGTTGTCCGCACACAGGCGACACCTTGTTGTCCGCACACAGGCGACACCTTGTTGTGCGCACACAGGCGACACCTTGTTGTGCGCACACAGGCGACACCTTGTTGTGCGCACACAGGCGACACCTTGTTGTCCGCACACAGGCGACACCTTGTTGTCCGCACACAGGCGACACCTTGTTGTCCGCACACAGGCGACACCTTGTTGTCCGCACACAGGCGACACCTTGTTGTCCGCACACAGGCGACACCTTGTTGTCCGCACACAGGCGACACCTGAATGAGATTCTGTGTCTGTAAAGTAAGTTGCTCCACTCGTACTAAAGTTTCTGTTCTTGTATTGATCCAAAGGGACAAGAATTGGCATTTTCTATATAGCGCCGGCCCTGTGTGTTCCGCAAAATGCGGACACACGCGGCTGGTATCAGTGTCTTGCGGATCTGCAATTTGCGGACCGCAAAACACGGCACGATCGTGTGAATGCACCCTTACACATGGCTCAATTTACAACTAATAAGATTCTGTGTCTGTAAAGTAAGTTGCTCCATTCGTACCAAAATTTCCGTTCTTGATACAAATGGATAATTTTTCATATGAGGTGATATTTGGGCAAATAAGCCAAATTTACATTGGGGAAATATAATTTTATTGTGAACAAAAACATGAAATTATTTTTTTAACTTTTGCATTGCAGTCTGATCGGCAATATTTGCTTCACTTTTCTGGTCACATTAAAAATATTTATTCTTAGAAATAACAAAAAAATGTAAGTTTTGTGGATAAACCTACAATAAAAGTAATGCAATTTGAGAAAACAGTGATGAGAATGTATATTTTGGAGAAGGTTTGCTAACTGATTTCTTGTGTCTATCAGGACTGGATCCTGGCAAATCGGAACCTAGAAGCACTTTACTCACAGACCCTATTCAAGTAAAAGGTTTGTGGTCAGTTTTACTACAGTCATTTTTTCCGTGTTAGGCTGCGTTCACACGGGCGAGTATTCTGCGCGGGTGCAATGCGGTAGGTGAACGTATTGCACCCGCACTGAATCCTGACCCATTCATTTCTATGGGGCTGTTCAGATGAGCGGTGATTTTCACGCGTCACTTGTGCGTTGCGTGAAAATCGCAGCATGCTCTATATTCTGCGTTTTTCACGCAACGCAGGCCCCATAGAAGTGAATGGGGTTGCGTAAAAATCGCAAGCATCCGCAAGCAAGTGCGGATGCTGTGCGATTTTCACGCATGGTTGCTAGGTGACAGTCTATTCACTGTATTATTTTCCCTTATAACATGGTTATAAGGGAAAATAATAGCATTCTGAAAACAGAATGCTTAGTAGGTGATCAGTTGAGGGTTAAAAAAAATAAAAAAAATAAACTCACCTTCTCCGTTTGTTCGCGTAAGTCCCGGTCTCTTCTTTACTTCTCAAAAGATGAACTATGGGCTAAAGGACCTTTGGTGACGTCAGATCACATGCTCCAATCACATGGTCCATCACCGCGGTGAAGAAGTTCGGGTCTGGGTACCACAGTCGGTTTTTTATCACGCGCGTGCAAAACACATTGCACACGCACGATAAAAACTGAACATCGGAACGCAATCGCAGTCAAAACTGACTGCAATTGCATTCCTACTCGCGCGGGTTTGCCGCAACACACCGGGACGCATCCGGAACTAATCCGGACACGCTCGTGTGAACGCAGCCTTAGGCTCTGTTCACACTAGTGCCACGACTTTCTTTCCTGATGGATCCCTGACACTTAGATATGTTTTTACACTGATCCCAATGAAACCTGATGCATCCCATAGACCCATAATGAGGTCCATCGAGGTTTCCAACTAATTTTGGGTGTTTTTGAAGGCAAGAATAACCTTGCAGAGTATCTGTTTCTTCCCACAAAAACACCACATCCCCTGTGAAACAGACCCCAGTGGCCAATGTATGAATCCTTTTTTCTGCCTTTGTCTATGCTGACATGTGTTATTTATATAGATATGACAATTTATCAGTGCTTTCCTGAGTGATTAAATATATATTTTTGCTATTTTTGTCCTTTTTGCTCCTAAAGAAGAATTACCATCATATGTATATTAAAGGACGTTTCCCACAAAATCCACATACCCTATCCACTGGCGGAAAGAGCCACCAGTGCCATACTCAACCGTACCAGAGCGTGAATGGAGCATTGGTCACGCATTTGCACTACTGCTCCATTCTCATACGGGAAATCCAGGGCCTACAGTGGTCGGACCACCCCCAGAGATCAGATGTTTATCCTGTGGAGTGTGAGTTACTGTAGAAATCCCTTTAAAGCAACTTCAATACAGTTTAGCAAAATATATACTTAAAGTGTACCTAGCTACATGTTTGAGTACCATGTGTTTACATGAGTAATAGCAATCTGCCCATTAGATGACTTATAGCTGGCATTTTTTGTCAGTTTCTCCTTTACAGGCTCTATCTCTAATTCTCAGTAGTCCCTGAGCTAGTGAGTGAAGACTAGCTGCTCTCATGTCTCCTATAGACTACACAGGGAGAAAACAGGAGTTTCTGCTTCCTAATTCTCTTTAACTCAGAATCACCCAGAATCTCCATCTAGGACAGGGATGCTCAACCTGCGACCCTACAACTGTTGTAAAACTACAACTCCCACTATGGCCTGCTGTAGGCTGTCCAGGCATGCTGGGAGTTGTAGTTTTGCAAGATCTGGAGGGCTGCAGGTTGGGCATCCCTGATCTTGGACATTATAGAGAAGTTCTGCGCAGCATTGATGTGAATAAGGCACTTGGAGTGAGATATAGTGTGTCTGGTCAGGAAAAGAACTGATAGAGTAGAAAGAGGCATTTTTCTCAGATCTAATATATTACAAAGGTTCTTATGTTTGTCTATACTATTGATGTATGCAAAGTTCTGTGAAAAATTAGTAACCATCAAAATATCCCTCCCCCACTATGTTGGAGAAACATTTAGGGGACTGTAGTGTTATGGTGAGTGACACAGCCTAAGGCCTCCTGCACACGGCCGTTTTTTTTTCCCGTTTACTGGCCGTTTTTTGTGTTCCGTATACGGTCCGTATACGGAACCATTCATTTCAATGGGTCCGCAAAAAAAACGGAATGTACTCCGTATGCATTCCATTTCCGTATTTCCGTTTTTCCGTTCCGTTTTAACATAGAACATGTCCTATTATTGCCCGCAAATCACGTTCCGTGGCTCCATTCAAGTCAATGGGTCCGCAAAAAAAAAACGGAACACATACGGAAATGCATCCGTATGTCTTCCGTTTCCGTTCCGTTTTTTGCTAAACCATCTATTGAAAATGTTATGCCCAGCCCAATTTTATCTATGTAATTACTGTATACTGTATATGCCATACGGAAAAACGGAACAAAAACGGAAACACAACGGAAACGGAACAACGGATCCGTGAAAAACGGACCGCAAAACACTGAAAAAGCCATACGGCCGTGTGCAATAGGCCTAATGGTAATGATGCTGGGTGTTCCAGGTATAGGCCATGTGCATTCTTGGAAAACCCTTTAACGGGGTTATCCAAGACCTATAATCAGCGCTCCAGATGGTGACCAAAACAGTCTCCAATGTGCCTTAAAATTTGAAAATTGTGACAAGACTTTTTAGCCTTGTAGCCATTTGCGACAGGGTTGCCTCGCTGTAGCTGAATATTGCGGCGGGGGCACGGGAGACAATAATTCCTTGCCCGGCCGCCGATCACCTACACTGTCATAGGGTACAGGTCTGAGGTAGTGAAATCCCAGCGCAGGCTGGCTTGATGATGTCATCACTCCCGCCTGTGCTGGGTGTCTGCTTAGCACCATCCCAGACCGTACCAGGTGCTAGTGAGCACCAGCGAAACGACACAGGTGGATATAAGGTTTTAGCTTTTTTTGTGCCAACATTACTGGTCATAAGGGGGGGCACTGGGGGGACCTTACTGGCCATATGGGGGGCACTGGGGAACATACATTACTGGCCATATGGGGGGCACTGGGGGGGACATACATTACTGGCCATATGGGGGGCACTGGGGGGGACATACATTACTGGCCATATGGGGGGCATTGGGGGGACATACATTACTGGCATATGGGGGGCACTGGGGGAGACATGCATTACTGGCCATATGGGGGGCACTGGGGGGGACATACATTACTGGCCATATGGGGGGACATTACTGGCCGTATGGGGGGACATTACTGGCCATATGGGGGGCACTGTGGGGACATTACTGGCCATAAGGGGGGCACTGGGGGGACATTACTGGCCATAAGGGGGGCACTGGGGGGACATTACTGGCCATAAGGGGGGAACTGGGGGGACATTACTGGCCATAAGGGGGGCACTGGGGGGACATTACTGGCCATAAGGGGGGCACTGGGGGGACATTAGATGGCCATAAGGGGCGCACTGGTGGGACATTACTGGCCATATGGGGGGCACTGGGGGGACATTACTGGCCATATGGGGGGCACTGGGGGGACATTACTGGCCATATGGGGGGTATTGGGGGGACATTACTGGCCATATGGGGGGCACTCGGGGGACATTACTGGCCGGAAGGGGGTGACGCTCGAAAGGCTTGTTCCCTTCGCGGCCTGCTATTGGCTGACCCTCACTGTCATATGTTTTCATCCGTGCGACGGGAAGATGCAGCTGCGGCCGTGCTGGCATAAGCGATGCAGGAGCCAGGGAACTAGGCAAGTACTATCTGTGTGAGGGGCCCAGGCATATGGTGGGGCATTATAGGTCTTGGATAACCCCCTTTAAAGATTTCAGAAAGTTTTGCTGAACGGACAACTATATACCATGAGAACATTTTGATAACCGTATGTCCTGCAACGAATGTGACCTGTTTATAGCCTTTGCCTGTGCTTGGATATATTTTACAGTTAAAGCGGTGCTGAAAAAGAGAGAATATGGAAGCAAGTACATGAAAAATAACTTTGTTACCGGAGTACGAGCAATGAATGAATTCTGCCTTAAACCCAGGTATTCCTCTGTTTTTCATAAAGTCCTTGTTTGCGGAATCAAAGAAATGAGTGTCCATATATTATAGGAGCGTGCCACCATAGAGACTGGTCACTCAAGAAATCAGAGGAAATCATCAAGCAATGCCAGAGCTTCAAGGGGTTGCCCAAGATAAGAAAAGCATGGCTGCCTTCTTCCAAAAATGGCACCACACCTGGCCATAGGTTGTGAATTTGATCTTTGCTCCATTCAATTCAGTAGAGACAATATTCAGTATCAGAGACGCCTCTTTGACTGGTGTGGTGCTGTTTTTGTAAGCCAGTTAAAGGGGTTGTCCCATGACAAACACTTAAATCGACATTGGGTCCCAAGCGGTTTGACCCCTGCTGATCGCAAGAACGGAAACCCCATGATACCCCATTTAAATGTAGCTGTGCTCATGCATGTTCGGTGCCTCTCCATTCAGCTCTGTGGGACTGCTGGAGATAGCTCTTGTACTCGGCTGTATCCACCCGTCAGTATCTTACATCCCATAGAGTTGAATGGAGAATCAGTGCGCACGCGTGAGGACTCCTCCATTCAAATGGGTGAACACTGGGCCACCCATTCTTGTGACACGCAGGGGCAACAGCTGTTGGGTCCCCTCCAAACAGACACTTATCCGCTATCCTGAGAATATGGGATGGGTGTTTGTGATGGGATATCCCTTTTACATGCCTATATGAAATTAGGGTAGATCAAAACTCCAGCGCACTTAATTTGATCTACACAGATTACTGGTCTGGGAACGTACATTCAGCACCTTCACATAACACCCAATGTGCTGTGATGGGGCACAGGGTCTGTTGTGAGAATTGACCGTCTCGGTACACTGATGCAGAATGTTAGGTGCCATAAAAGTCGCATAAGGCTCCATTCACACGTCCGCAACGTGTTTTGCGGATCCGCAAAACACAGACAGCGGCAATGTGCGTTCCGCATTTTGCGGACCGCACATCGCCGGCACTAATAGAATATGCCTGTTCTTGTCTGCAATTGCGGACAAGAATAGGACATGTTATATTTTTGTGCGGGTCCGCAATTCCGTGTCCGGGCAGCACATCGTGCTGCCCCATAGAAATGAATGGAGCCTAAATTGAAGGTGAATGTCCATGTAGTCTCAGCTGAGGCAGCAGTGAAGACGGATATAATTGATATGGTGGTGCTTGGACTGTACAGTTAGAAATGGAAAAGCTGTGTTAATACAAGATTAGCTTCCATTTTAATTATGTTCTGTCCAAGAGAAATCCAGTTTATCCGCCTTAACACCATTATTTCTAATTGTTACATCAGTGACCTGGAGTCGCTACGGAAGATTAGACGAAGAAGTCCACATGACGACAGTGAATCATTTACTGTGTTCTTAAGATCAGATGTAGAAGCAAAGTAAGTACATGTGTGTAGGAGCAACTGTGTTCACCCCCAACTGATCAGCTAGCAGGGTTCAAGCAGAAAAGGATAATACGGTTTGTGGCTGCATCTGTGGGCACTTTCTTAGGCTAGATTCTGCACTGACAATCTACGCTTTAAAAAAAGAATAAGATTGTCATGCTAGCTGCCATATAGCCAGAGATACATCCTTAAGAAACCAGTTTGGGAATGAGACCTGCAGCTAATACCTGACTCATATCTTTAGCTGCTGTCAAGCCTGCGTTATAGCAGGTAGAAGCAGCCCCCCCACCTATTCACCCAGGCTTCAGAAACAGGAAAGATTTCCTCTCCCTTTGTAACTGTAGATGACCACATCCCCATCAATCAAAAAGCATACTTGCTCTCTGTTACATATGAAGGTCTTATCTCCAGAAAAGTGGTTAGAAGATGAGCTTATCTAATGATCCCTTTGCACCTAGTTAGGCCTTTCATTGATGTCACAACCCAGATATTTACCAACGTCCAGATCATGGCATCAAAAAAGTATTGCACCCCACACACATTAGTTGCATCACTAAGGGGTTAAAATGCCTTAAAGGGGTTATCCGAGTTATGGAAAAAAATATAAAAAACTTATAAAACTCATCAGGACATACATATACATTAGTTAAGCTTGATTTCTTAAGAGAGAAACCCATACCTTTTCATGGTTCTGTTATTGCTGTGTTTACATGCTGAGGGGGCGTATAACAACAAAGCGTGAGCCCTCCCTCATGAATATTTGTGGGCGTGAACAATCTGACCTTCCCCTCACCCTGCTCTGCACATCCTAACTTTGCATAAAAAATAAAAAAAACAGTCGCATGATCATCTCCTAGCTCACAGAAAGATCGTCCTGTCACATTGTAGAAACACAGGCTCTGTGTATCTAAGCTCTGTGGCAGCTCTGTGTATCTAAGCTCTATGTATCTAACCTCTTTGGCAGCTCTGTGTATCTAAGCTCTATGGCAGCTCTGTGTATCTAAGCTCTATGTATCTAACCTCTATGGCAGCTCTGTGTATCTAAGGTCTATGTATCTAACCTCTTTGGCAGCTCTGTGTATCTAAGCTCTGTGGCAGCTCTGTGTATCTAAGCTCTATGGCAGCTCTGTGTTTTTTTTTATAAGCTCTATGTATCTAAGCTCTGTGGCAGCTCTGTGTATCTAAGCTCTGTGGCAGCTCTGTGTATCTAAGCTCTGTGGTAGCTCTGTGTATCTAAGCTCTGTGGCATCTCTGTGTATCTAAGCTCTGTGGCATCTCTGTGTATCTAAGCTCTATGTATCTAATATAGCTTAGATAAATATATGTATCAGCTTAGATACATAAAGGTGTCAAATATGACACCTATATCTATCTAAGCTATATTACAGCCATATCTATGTTGACTATATACTATGTAGTCACTGTCCCCCCTCCCCTCCATACACAATGCAGTGACCTTGTGTACAGACCTGATGGCTTGACCAGACCCTCTAATCCCCGTCACTGTGTTCCGGCTCCATTGCTGGCCTGCCAGCTCTGCAGGTCCCAGGTCTCCTGTTTCAGCATCCGGTTTGTGGTTGGATCAGGTGACTGCTGGAGCCAATGACTGGCTGCAGCAGTGACGAGTCCCTGTGCAACATGTCACTGGGTCACATGACACTCCACTGCTGCAATGCTTATGTGACCCAGCGTCAAAGCAGATGTTGATGCGGGTACAGCTGGGACCTGCGGGGCAGCGATGGAGCCGGAGCCCAGTGGTAGGGATCAGGTAAGTGTGATTATCCATGCTGTGAGGTCTGTGATAAAGGTGAACATCCCCTTTAATGAGAATGCAATATTACTAAAACAGATTTGCCAGGAGTGGTGACAGGACCTCGTTGAAGATTTCTGCATATGGTTATGTTTGGAGATGACAGATTCTGTACATTTATGGATAATGTATAAGACCTTTTATAGGGGTTGTCCAGGATTTTACTATCCTCAGGAAAGGCCATCAATATCTGAGCGGCTCTGATGTGCACCCTGCTCCCCGGCCGGTCAGCTGTTCTGCAGCAGCTCCAGCGCTGGAACTACAACTCCATCCGGAGCTGGTTAGTGCAGCACTGTTCCCGTTCAAGTCAGTAACCAGCTCCATTTGCAGCTGTGTAGAACAGGTGCGAGGTTTCGGACCACCGCCATTGATAGCGATGGCCTATCTTCAGGAGAGGCCATCTGTACTAAAATCTAGGAAACCCCTTTAAAGGTTTTATAGTCAGTGATTTTCTGGGAATACTCAGTGATCCCCGCAGAATGGTGGTGGCTGACCTGCAGTTTCAGGCACTACTACCTGTGTACGTGCACTGCTGTACCCGGAAACACAAGGGGCTGTGGTGACCCAGTGAGTGATGCCACCTCGGCATTCTGATTAGGGCTTCCAGGGATGGATCATAGTTGTGCATTCCTGGAAAATCCCATTCAAATATTGGGAATTTTTATTGAACCGACAAATATATGACATGACAACATTTTTGTTTGATAGTCGTTAAATAAATTGACTCTCACTTATTTATGGTTTCACACTTTTTGCAAAAATGCTTTTTTTTGGAAGCCAGATGTTACATGTTGGCCAATAGGAAATTATAAAACTCCTAGTTTCCTACAGTTTTTGCTCCCTTTGTAGCATGCCCTGAATGTAGCATTTTTCTGGTGTTTTCCCATTGCATTCATTTTATGGCCTTTTTTACGAGCCATAGTGTAGCTTCAGCTGGGCTTGCCTATTTCACGTTGTGCAGTTACTTTCTGTGTCAAACTGCAAGGACACGTCCTGCTCACAGGTGATATGGTAACTTCCAGTCGTGCATTTACTTATGTTTCCAGGAGGAATAACAGAGGAATGTCATCATTTAGAGTTTCGTACAATGTAATTCCAGCTGCGATGCAAGAATTTAGTCAAACGGACATGCCAGAAAACCTGGCAGATCCCCTCATGTCTACAATTTGCAGTATGGTGTTTGCTTTTAAGAATTAAGTAAGCTGAAAATCCTTCTGTACACTTGAGGAGATGGCGAGGAGACACTCTGTATCCAGCAGTGATGTACACTCATGAAGATAGGAGTCTAACAATGGCGGATTCTTTTCACAGAGCTTTGGAAGTTTGGGGGAGCCCTGAAGCCATTTTCAGGGAACGGAAGTTAAGGAAAGAAGAGGAGATTGCTTACAAAGAAAGTGAGTGGCTATATACAGATGGAGCTGGTGTTACCATGACCCCTGGCCGCCATGATGGTAACTTATCATACCTTTCCAGTATTACTATCTGATATTGCATTACATAAATTTGGCCAACAGATGGCAGTATAAGTGAAGTAAATGAAAGTGAGGCTGCGGTGTGCAGGTTATTCAGTTACTGTGGTTCAGTGCTGTATGTACATCTGTAGGTTTACTACTAGGAATTGTAAATTGCTGTTTAAAAGGGGTTTTCTATTAGCCATAAGTTATCCGCAGGATAGGGCATAACTGTTAGATCTATGGGGGGCCGACTGCTGGGAACACCACTGATCATAAGAACAGGGGTCCTGGAGCGGTGGTCGAGTATAAACACTGCTGTTCCATTTAAAGTCTATGGGACTGCCAGAGATGGCTTAGTACAGCGCTTAACGGTACCATAGGCTTTCAGTGGAGCGGTAGTGTGTGTGGCGGGTGATCTGGCATCTTAGGCTACTTTCACACTTGCGTTCGGAGCGGATCCGTCTGGTGTTTGCACAGACGGATCCGCTCCTATAATGCAAACGTTTCGATCCGTTCAGAACAGATCCGTCTGCATTATCTTTCAGAAAAAATTCTAAGTCTGAAAGTTAGTCAGACGGATCCGTCCTGACTTTGCATTGAAAGTCAATGGGGGACGGATCCGTTTGAAATTGCACCATATTGTGTCAACTTCAAACGGATCCGTCCCCATTGACTTACATTGTAAGTCTGGACGGATCCGTTTGGCTCCGCACGGCCAGGCGGACACCCGAACGCTGCAAGCTGCGTTCGGGTGTCCGCCTGCTGAGCGGAATGGAGGTCAAACGGTGTCAGACTGAGGCATTCTGAGCGGATCCGCATCCACTCAGAATGCATTAGGGCAGTACGGATCCGTTCGGGGCCGCTTGTGAGAGCCTTCAAACGGAACTCACAAGCGGAACCCCGAACGCTAGTGTGAAAGTAGCCTTAAACGGGTAGGTTATCAGTATCTGATCGATGGGGGTCCGACACCCAGGACCCGCCAATCAGCTATTTGAGAAGGCAGCAGTGCTCGCAGTCTTCTGGCCTTCTCTTAGGCTGGGTTCAGACCTGAGCATATTTGATATGCGCGTTTGTGTCGCGCGTTTTTGTCCATAGTAAACGCGCGTATTACGCGCTTAACAGCAGTGTCCTATGGCTGCAAACGCGCGACAAAACGCCCCAAAGAAGCTCAAGAACTTTTTTGAGCGTAGGGCGTTTTTCAGCACGTTCAAACGCGCTGTAAAACGCTCAAGTGAGAACCAGGGCCATAGGGAAGCATTGGATTTCATGTGTTGAGCGTTTTAAAGCGCTTTTGAACGCGCTGTAAAACGCTCAAGTGTGAACCCAGCCTTAGCTTTTCCTAGGCCAGTGACATCACATTCATCGGTCACATGGCCTAGGTGCAGCTCAGCCCCATAGAAGTGAATAGGCCTGGGCTGTAATGCTAAGTACAGCCGCTATACAATGTATTGCGCTGTACTTAGTAAGCACGGAGAATGCCGCAGCGCTCAAACAGCTGATCGGCGAGGGGTTCGGTTGCCGGACCCCCACCGATCACATACTAATGACCTATGCAGAGGATAGGTCTTCCGTTATAAAGTCTTGGAAAAAACACTTTTAATGATTAGTTTGGTTAATATGTGTAATATATAATATCCATGGCTTTCCCACAAGAAAGCAGAAGGAAACCCCTATGGAAGCTTCAGAAGGTAATGTGAACAGCGTCCAAGATTTGGCTCCTGGACACCCGGACAGTGTGACGCATCTTACTGAATGTCTGTTTCTTCTTGTCTTATTTAGATTTATTTAGAAATCAGAAATTATTAAAAGAATACAAAGATTTTCTAGGAAATACAAAGGTATGGATATTTTTTTAACTGTTATTTTTCGGCTCTGTTCGCTTCATGCTTTTAATGTGTGTTTAGCATGTGTGCCGGGAACACTCCCAACGTACATGCTAAATCTGTCCGGAGGGTTACGTTAGCCGGTCAGAGACCAAAAAGTACCCTATTGATCTCCATCTGGTCGGTATGTGTCAGTGTACTGCAAGATAAAAAAAACAGTATGGACTAGAGTAGTAGGCCACATTACTCCATATTACTGTATCCAGTAAAACACGTATGCATTTTTTTTACAGTGTGACCCTATGAGGGAGGGGGGGATGCATTGAATGGCATCTTTCAGCAGCACAAGTTTGGCATATATGCCTCAGCACGTACATTAAACGGATCATGATGACAGACCCCTAATGGATGTCAGTGAGGGTGACCATCTTCTCCATGCTTTAAAGGGAACCTGTCATGTTGAAGATGGTGTCTGAGCTGCAGGTGGTATGTTCTAGAGCAGGAGGAGCTGAGCAGAGATAGCTGTCAATCACTGATGGGACCGCCTCCTGGACTTCAATCAGTGACTGATAGCCTGCCCTCTGACTGTGTATACAGAGATAGCTGTCAATCACTGATAGGATCGCCTCCTGGATTTTAAAGCCCAGAATGAGCTGGAATTGAAATGTATAAATTATAAGTTATACTGAAACTTTAACTGTAAAACTATTTATCAGTTGGCTCAGCTCCTCCTGCTCTATAAAACGCTGCCTGCAGATTATTTCGCATGTTCATGATAATAGGCTGCCTTTAACCCCTTCTTGACATGGCGGGTCTTTAAAGATGGCACCCGCTTCGGAGCGGCGTGAGTGCCATACCTACCAGGTGCCTGCTATTTCTCACAGGAGACACCCAGGGCTAATGTCTGCAATCGGTGGTAATGCTGATAGTGGACATTTAACACCTCAGATGTCGTGGTCAAATGTGACATGTGAAAGGCAAAAAACCCGGAAGCATTGGGCGGGAACACCTCTGCCTGGCTGAGATTGGTTAAGGTGCTGGGGTAACGGCCCCCCCTACATAGACAGAACTATATAAAAAAAAAAAAGTTATAGGAGTCCGATTTTGAAGATGAAAAGAAAAAATGAATTTTTTCCAAAGTTATTATTTTTATTTCAGTATTAAAACACAAGAAAAACTATAAATGGTATTGTTGTAATCGTACTGATCCAAAGTATGAAATGAACAGGTTGGTTTTACCGCACTGTGAATGTAGTAAAAACAAAATCAATAAAACTGTGGTTGAATTGTATTTTTTATACAATTCCACCACGTTTGGAATTTATTTCCAGCTTACCTCTACATCCTATGCAATATTAAATGGTGCCATTAGAAAGTGCAGCTGGTTACACCAAAAACAAGCCCCCATACGGCTATGTGAACGGAAAAATAAAAATGTTATGGCTCTGGGCAGTCAGGGAGTTAAAAAATGAAAATGCAAAAATGGAAAATCGCCATGTCAGGAAGGGGTTAATGACCAGGTCTATATTTAGGTTTTAGCACTTTTTTTTGTTTACTGGCTGTAACTTTTTCTTTTTTGTGTGACACATAGGGCTTTTGTAATTTTTTGGGCGCTTTTTATTTTATTTGGGGAAAATTGTGCAAAAAAAATCTAAAAAATTTAATTGTTTCAAACTTTAGCTCCTTATTATTTAAATATGCAAACTGACCCCAAAATAAACTATTAAAATGTGTATCCTATTTTGTGTCGCTCGTTTTGATGTATATGTATAGTTTCATGTGACTGAGGTGATAATGACATTGGTTTTGGTTGCCGCGGACGTTTTTATTTTTTGTATTTTATTATACTTTTTTTTAAATTATTTTTTACATTTATTTTGACAGATAATATATCTCCCAAGTGTGGATAAGGACATTGGAGTTTTTATGTTTATTTTATTATGTTTGACTTATTTTTACACACCTTTTTCGCACATAGCTCTCCCAAGAGGTCAAAACCCCCTGGGGGGACACTGGCCCTTTTTTTTTTTCTTCTTCTCCCCACTGGAGCATCCTCTGCCTGAGATACCTGGCAATCACGTGACCCCTGGGTCCAATAGCTTCATAGCTGCTCCTCTATTCACTGCCCTTAAGGCTAGGTCTACACGACGACATTTGAGATGGATTTTTCTGCGACTGTTGCGTCGCAGTCGCAGCATGTTGCAGTGAGACACCATAGACTGCCATTATAAAAATTGTCGCGCGACATTGGTGCAACAAAATGTCGCGCGACAAATGTCGTCGTGTAGACCTAGCCTTAGGGTACGGCTACAGGACACAAAAAGGGTACAACTATCGTAACTTTTTTCGTAATGCTAGACAATGGTGTCGCATTGCAACATGTGACAGTGACACAAAAATCCAATGGATTTTTGTGCGACTGTCGCCCGCAGTCGAAGCATTTTGCAATGTGACACCATTGACATTATTACTATTTTGCTGCGAAAAATGTCGTTGTGTAGCCCTGGCCTACCTGTCATTGACCGCTAGAGTGCAGGAGCTTTCATCCTGTGGCCCAGCAGTCCGAAACACAGTCGATCGCACAGGCAGACGATCAGCTGTGTTACTGTCCATGAGAATGGGGGCTGTAAATAGTGGCACCCCTGGAGTCCAGTGACTATCCTGTGGTATTTGCCATTTATGATGCGGACATGTGCCCTGGGGCTGCTGAATGGCTGAGAAGACTCGGCTGGGCCTTTGAGCATCGGACCCTTTTTCGTACTAGTGATAATTGCACTCGTTGCGGCACAGTGTGTGGATGTGCCAGACTGAGAAGGTGTTCTCCATCTGTGCCTGTGCCTGTATCCTCAGTGCCCTTTTCTTAGGATACAAGTTTTATACAGCATTAACCTGTCGTTAACCTGTGTATCAGCCCCAGACTTCATTTAAAGAGCTGGTATCATTGGTAATGCAGGCTATTAGAGGCACAAATGAAATGTCTAATGTCTCGCTATTTCTCTTGTAATAGAAGTTTAGGGTAATGACCTGAGATATTGTGTAATAATGAAGCCATAAATCACAGTTATTGATTTTCTAGAAGTAAAACTCATTTATTGTTTGCAGTGCTAAGGGAATCAAGTCTGCGCTCTCTGGGAATTCTGTCGCCATCAAATTCACTGTTAAAGCAGGCACTGGAGCAAGGGTGCGCCGAATGTCTTGCGCTGCCCTTGGTGCATTTAAGGGTCCTTTCACGCGTCCGCATCCGTTCCGCAATTTTGCGGAACGGGTGCGGACCCATTCATTTTCAAAGGGGCTGCAAAAGATGTGGACAGCACACAGTTTGCTTTCCGCATCCGCTCTTCCGTTCCGCGGCCACGCAAAAAAATAGAACATGTCCTATTCTTGTCCGCAGACACAGACAAGAAAAGCCATTTCCATTATAGTGCCGGCCATGTGCGGTTCGCAAAATGCGGAACACACATGGCCAGTGTCCGTGTTTTGCGGATCCGCAATTTGTGGACCACAAAACACTTGCGAACGTGTGAATGGCCCCCTACTGCTCATTCACATATCAATTAAAAGTACTTTTTCTCCAGAATGAAGATCGCTAAGTGAAAGGTATCATTACATTGTGCTGAGCTAGCCCTACAAGGCATTGTGAATGGGTTAATGGTGAATTTCCTGGTGACAGACTCCCTTTAAATGAGACCCGACTAGTGTTACATTTCTCAGGCTAACTAAAGAGTAACTAACCTTTTTCTTAAAGGGGTTCTCCGGGAATTAAGAAAATGAAAATACCTTATTATAAATATATACCCAAATACTTTTCATTAGTTATAATGGCTCATTTTGCCTGGGGAGCAATCATTAGGAGAAATAAAATGGCCGCCGTCCTATTAGTTCATACAAAACCTGTCCTAATCACACAACAGGGCAAGTTACTTTAGAAGCTGCCTCATCCTCCTCTCATATTTGTCAGGGATTATGATCCTGAATACAGCTGAAAGGACCTTTAGCTGAATCTCTGTAGGAATGTTTATGAGGAGACGAAGTACATAGGGGTCGGACAGGCTGTGGTAATGGAGACTGCATACAAGTGCTGCTGATCATCAGCCACATCCCCACCTACGTCAAGTCTCCATTCCTCAGGTTCAGCTGAAAATCTTATCGGTTGTATTCAGGACCATAATCCCTGACGAGCAGAGTAGAGAGGAGGATGAGGCAGCTCTTTAGCTCAGTGTTGTGAAGTAACTTGACCTGTGAGATTAGGACAGGTTTTGTGTGTACTTCAGCCATTTTATTTCTCCTAATGATTGCTCCCCACACAAAATGAGACATTTTAACTAATGAAATGTATTTGGGAACATACGTATAATAAAGTAAACTTTTAAGTATTTTAATTTTCCTAATTCCTGGAGAACCCCGTTAAGTTTATTTTAAACTATTCTAAATGGTTCAAAATTCATTTTTGCAATATAATTTACTTATTATACTGTTTTTGTGGCTTAGGTTACTTTCACACTAGCGTTTTGGCTTTCCGTTTCTCAGATCCGTCCAGGGCTCTGAAAAGCGGTCCAAAACAGATCAGTTTTGCCCTAATGCATTCTAAATGGAAAAGGATCCGCTCAGAATGCATCAGTTTTCCTCCATTCAGTCACCATTCCGGTCTGGAGGTGGACACCAAAACGCTGCATGTAGCTTTTTTTTTGTCCGTCATGGCTATAGAAAACATAATACAACCGGATACATTCATGATGGATGCATGCGGTTGTATTATTGTAACTGAAGCGTTTTTGCAGATCCATGACGGATCCGCAAAAAACGCTAATGTGAAAGTAGCCTAAAAGGGATTGTCTCATCACAGACAATGTGGGTCATATCGCTAGGATATGCCCTCATTGTCTTTATAGGTGCGAGTCCCAGCGGTTGACCCTGCACCTATAAGACAATGGGGGCATATCCTAGCGATATGCCCGACATTGTCTGTGATAAGACAACCCCTTTTAGGCTACTTTCACATTAGTGTTTTTTGCGGATCCATCATGGATCTGCAAAAGCTCTTCCATTACAATAATATATCGGGAACGGAGGCCCGCAAGGTGGTGGCTGGAGAACTCCGGTCCGGCCACCACCAAGCGCTCTCCCCACTGAAGTGAACAGGAGCGCACCGCACATGACTGGCCACCGCTTCTATTCACTTCTATGGGCACGATGGAAATAGCCGAGCCAATGCTCGGCTATTTTCGGCAGCCCCATAGAAAATTAATGGAGGGCGGCTGCGCATGCGCAGTGTGCCCTCCAACGCTTTCGGGGCTCCGTTCTCGATATAGGTGCGGGTTCCCGCCGTGGGACCCACACCTATAACACAATGGGGGCATATCTTAGCGATATGCCCCCATTGTCTCTGATGAGACAACCCTTTTAAAGGTATTGTCTCATCTCAGACTTTGGGGGCATATCGCTATTCCCCAGTCTCTGATAGGTTCTGGGTCCTACCTCTGGGGCAGTACCTATCTTTAGAACGGAGCCCTCAAAGTGAAGGAGGGCGCACGGTGCATGCACTACCACCAGAGAATAGCTGCTCGACTATTTCCATCAGCTCCATAGAAGTCAATGGAGCGGTTCATTTCCCATTCATTTCAATAGGACTTCTGGAAAATGCAGAGCGAGCACCTGAAGTTCAGGGGTCTTAGCGCTTTTAAAACCATACACCCGTGCACCATTGACATGTCAGTAGTGTACGGATTCCACTGTTCTAATGTTCAGAAAACTAGATCTGTGTGTATGTAGGTAGGTGCATTTGGAGCTGAGCAGCCAGATCTGGTATGTGACATTGTTGCCTTTAGACATATGTCAGCTGGTTATTTGTGTGTATTATGAATGGGTGTAATTGAGGGCATGTCCCCATCCTGTTCTGTGTGCACATTGCCTTCCTGACAAGTGCATGTAGCTATATCTGATACTCCTAGACGTTGAATATGGCACCTGGTGGTGATTAATTTCTATGACAGACTCCCACTGAAAACAGACAAAGGATACTTTCAGATGAACGAGTTCCACTCGTTGGACTTGCAGGGTGAGTATGCGGCAGCACCCGTCCTGACCTCCCAGCACTGAACGGGTCACATAGCATTATATTGATTTATGCTGCTATGTAAGCCTTAGATGTCTGGAATGTATTGTATAGCAGTGTCCATAATTCTGTCGGTGTTATACAAAACATTTCAGAACTGCAAGGGTTACATAGCATCGTAAATCAATATAATGCTATGCAACCCTGGCAGTGCTGGGAGGTCAGGACGGGAGCTGCTGCATACTCACCCTGCAAGTCCAATGCCTGGACCTCACTCGTCTGAAAGTGAAAATCTTGTTCAAGTCCCCAATCAAAATGTTTGCTGTATTAACTATTCCAGTGAACCTATGTGATGTGACATTTCAGTTTAGCTTTGGTTTCTTGCAATGCATGGTCTGAATACGGGATGTATTTTTTATGGTTTCAGCCCCGGTTAAGTACAGCATCCATGTTCTTAAAGGGCCCTGGGAAAGTTGTGATGGTAGCTATTTGCATGTAGGTATATTTTATATACTATACTCAAGCTCTTCTGTAGTAATTGTCACTGTATTATCCTCTACATGGTCCCAGAGAAGAAGCTGCTACTTGTTTTATTCTTATACATTTATTCTGCTAGTCATTATTCAAGCAAGGACCCGACTTATTCCTGTTTTTATTTCCTTGATATGCAGAAATGGACTAAACTTCTTCTTTAAGCTGCTGGCCTGGGTGTACACTGGATCAGCCAGTATGTTTTCTGAAGCTATTCACTCCTTAGCCGACACTTGCAACCAGGTAAGATGCAGAAGACAATGTATGCTGCTAAAAGTGATATATCCTTATAGGTTATTGGGGGGAATTCTTCTTCGAGGGTTACCAGAACAGCTGACTGTAACCCTGGCCACCGCATACAACGGGTATTTGATCTCAGCAAGTGTGTCACTGAGGAGCATATAATTAAAGAGATTTTATGTGATATTTTTATTGACGACCCATCCTCAGGATAAGTCCTCAATATCAGATCGGCGGGGGTCCGACACCTGCCATCCCTGCCCATCAGCTGGTTGAAGAGAAGGCCGTGCACCGTCCCTGCTCAGCCTTCTTTTCATTGTTTACCTGCTTAAAGTAGCAAAACTTTGGAAAACCTCTTTAATGGGATGGCTTTTTATAATGGACAGGTCGTCACTGGCCAAGGAAAAGCTGAGAGAAAGCCGCGGTGCCACTGCGAGCGCCGCTGCCTTCTGGAACAGCTGATCGGCAGGGGTCCTAGGTGTTGGACCCCTACCTATCAGATACTGATGACCTATGCAGAGGATAGGTCATCAGTATTAAAGTCTCGGAAAACCCCTTTAGTTAAAGTGTTTCTGTCACCAGAATTAACCCTATTAGACTGGCTGACATTAGCGATGTGCTAATTTTAGCAGACCCTAACTGTACTATTCTTATGCTTATGGAAGCCCCTTACTGCACAACTTTTATGATATGCAAATTAGCCCCTGGGAGCGGTGGGGCGTTGCTCCTGCTCCTAGAGGCTCCGTTCACCCACCTCATGTCACGCCCTGCCATCCTTGATTGACAGGGCCAGCGTTCGTCGCCTTCTGCCGGCACTGTGTGATGGGTAAACGGGACTGCGCAGGCGCGAGATTTACCCAGCACACAGGGCTGGCAGGGCTTTGCATATCATAAAAGTTAAAATTGTGCAGTAACGGGGGCATCAATAAGCATAAGATTAGGAGAGTTAGGGACCGTCTACTGACATTAGCACATCGCTAATGTCAGCCACTTTAATAGGGTTAATTCTGGTGACAGAAACCCTTTAAGTGCCATGTATTAACCTTGTCCACATGAGACAACCCCTTAAAGGCCCCCATACACTTTAGTATATTGTTGGAGATCCTGCCAAGAACGAACGGTTGGATAAATATATTTTCACCCAATTCTTTGGTTCTCCTGGGAGATAAGCCACCACCAGAAGTGTCCGACAGCGGCTTTCTCCGCTCTCCCCATAGAATACACACGCTTGGCTGAGCTGAATGTGTATGTATATGGAGTCAGGAGAGAGAGCTGTCGACTAACAGAAGTCATAGCCGGGCATACACATTCAAAATCTAACAAGGCTTCCAGATGTGTATCCATTACACAAACAGGAGACGTTATTTATCCACTAACAGTTAGCATTAAAGATTCCTAATGAATGAAAGCAAGCAGAGATCTTGCAGAAGTGGATTTACCATAAGTGTAACTACTCTGTCTTGGCACTAGGTGGCACTGCTTTTCATCAAATGGTAAGCAGGAGGTCTCTGGTTTAGGTTGTTGCTGCTCTCGCCGCTCTATTGCACTAATAGCATTAGTATTAATGTCATGTTATTACTCTTTATTCATCCAGTAGCAGCATTGCATGCTTCATGGTACATTCAGGGGTACAGACTGCAAAGAGTGTGCCCAGAGTGTGATACATAAGGAAGCAAGTGTTTATACCGGGTGGTATGGAGGGGTTAAATGATTATGATCTCCTACAAAGAGTCATCATCAGTAATAAGTTGCATATGCTTCTCCAAAATGTTGGCCAGCAGAAAGGAGGAGACTTCCACCATCTTCTGTCTTCCACCTGAGGTATATGCTCATGGTGTATACATCCAACAGAGGCCTATTATGGATCCTATACAGTAACCCATATAGGGTCTCATTGTTACTTTTTTGTGGTGACCCTCTGCGCTCTCCTATACTTTTGAAAAAATGGTGTCCATGCATACTGACCAGACAGATTGAATGGACACTCTTTGGACCTCCAAAGGTGAATAGGGGGCCATGGGATACATCTCACTTTTATATACATTGGGAGCTTTTCCCGGCCTATGCGTTAAAGAGAACTGTATGTGTCCATTCACACGTCCGTATGAGTTTTGCGTATCCGCAAAAGACGGACACCGGCAATGTGCCTTCTGCATTTTGCGGACCGCACTCTCATAGAAAATGCCTTTTCTTGTCCGCAATTGTGGACAAGAATAAGACATGTTCTATTTTTTTGCGGATCCGCAAATGCGGACAGCACATTCTGGCCCCATTGAAAATGAATGGGTCTGCACCTGTTCCGCAAAATTGCAGAATGGATGTGGACCCATTTTGCGGACGTGTGAATGGACCCTAAGACTATTATCTGCTAACTCCGAATTCTATAGTATGTGGTCTTTTTAGACCATGATATCTTGGGGTGTCTCCAGTTTGCATTGGCATGGAGATCCCTGACACCATTATAATAAACTATCCTGAAAAGGAGTTGATCAGAGGAAGGAGGGGACCTGTATCTTAGGACCCCAAGAGATGGTAGCCTTGATAAGTAGATCAGGAGATCTGTTTTTTTTCCATTTGCACTTTCATTTCTATTCATTTAGCAGGTTCTGCAAGAACTAACTTACCTAAACCCGATATCTACATCTCAGTTTGCGGCACCACCATCACGCCTAGGCAGCACGTTATGTTTGACACTGATCTTTTCTTTAATCCCTACAGATTCAGCAGTTAACAGTCAGTCATAACATGTTAACTAGATGTGATAACTCACCAAGTGCGACTGTTAACTCTGCTACATATTGTTGCCCTAATCCATTCCCGTCTTGATTACGGTAACTCAGTACTAATTGGCCTCCCCCTCTCCAATCTATCACAGATGATCCTGGTTGATGCATTCATCTGTCTAACCGCTACTCCTATGCCTCCGCCCTGTGCCAGTCATTGCACTGGTTGCCCATACAGTATAGGATACAGTTCAAACTGCTCCTTCTCACCGGCATAGCTCTCCACAGTGCTGCCCCCTACATCTTCTCCCTCATCTCTGTCTACCACTCTACCTGTGCTCTCTGTTGTGCCTATGACGACTGACATCCACCATAATTAGAACCTCTTACTCCTGTCTTCAATACTTCTCTCGAGCTGCACCGGTTCTCTGGAACGCCCTACCCCAAGAAAGTAGGTTAATTCACAACATTCATGGTTTTAGGCGCTCCTTAAAGGGGTTGTCCGAGTTATGAAAAAAATATATATATAGCACTGAAAATCTGATGGGCAGCAATATATAACTAAGCTAAGCAAATTTTATGCAAAAAAATATATATATTTCCTCATTTCCCTGGTTCTTTTCTGGTCCTTTGTTTACCGGCAATAAAAACAATCTCTGCCCCTCCCCCTGCTCTGCTAAGGGAGTGGATACAAGAGCTGCCCTGAGTGACATGTCTGCCTGCTGGGAGACTCAGCAGCTGTATAATGACACTGCTAAGGGAGTGGATACAAGAGCTGCCCTGAGTGCTGGGAGAATTAACAGCAACTTGTATGTGTAGAACTATAAGTCCCAGCTGTATAATGACACTGCTAATACACACAGGATCTTCATCCTACCTTCTTGTGCAATGCTCTCTGTAGTCTGTCAGCTCCTGTGCCCAGAATTGTCACTGCCTGCAGCTACCCAGTCTGTGCAGCTGAAGGGGTTAAGAATCCTAGGACAGAGCAGACAGCAGTGAGGGGCGTGGCCAGCACATCTTGTTTACAGGCTTGTAAACAAACTTTATCAGAGCAGGGAGAGAAGCTGACATCACAGGTCATGTGACCCTCAGTGAAATCTGATAAACCAGGCACTGCCGATAAAGTGAGTTAATTGTAAAGTTGTTATATTTGCCTAGTTATGAACATAGAAAGAACAAAAAAATAACTCGGACAACCCCTTTAAAGACACATCTTTTTAGGCTGGCCTATCACATCCCCTGATCTAATTCTTCTCCATTCACCTCCCCTTCATCATCATTCTTCTCCACATGATCCATCGTCCAATATCCATACCCCATGCACTCAGAAGCACTGCAGATATTGGCTGGTGATGCAGTGTTTTATATACTCCACTATTGTGTTAAGAAGGCCTGACCATTGTACAAAACATGCACTTATTACCTTCGGTGTCACCCCATCTTTTCATAGATTGTAAGCTCTTGTGAGCAGGGCCCTCATTTCCCTTGTTATCTCTGCGGTATATGCTGGCCCTATATAAATAAAGATTATTATTATTATTATTATTATTATTATTATTATTATTATTATTATGAAGGTCAAGGAAAACAAAAAAAGATGATCTCTTAACTAGTGTAACTGCTTTTCCTAAAAAAGAAAAAAAAGTGTTCACATGTTCCTAACTGCTAGTTTTAGGGCCCTTTTCACACGAGCGAGTTTTCCGTGCCGGTGTAATGCATGACGTGAACGCACAGCACCCGCACTGAATTCTGACCCATTCATTTCAATTGGGCTGTGCACATGAGCATTTTTTTTTTTTCACGCATCACTTGTGCGTTGCATAAAAATCGCAGCATGTTCTATATTCTGCGTTTTTCACGCAGCCCTGGCCCCATAGAAGTGAATGGAGCTGCGTGAAAAACGCATTGCATCCGCAAGCAAGTGCTGGTGCGATGCGTTTTTCACTGATGGTTGCTAAGAGATGTTGTTTGTAAACCTTCAGTTTTTTTTCACGCGCGTGAAAAACGCATCAAAGCGCATTGCACTCGCGCGGAAAATTCTGGCCCCATTGAAAATTCATGGGTCCGCACCTAAGGGTTCATGCACATGATTGTATTTTTCTGCATTTTTTGCGGGTCGGATGCGGATATGTACCGTACTTCTGTTCTATGGTATCCACAAAAATATAGCACATGTCCTATTCTTGTCCGCATTACGGATAAGGATAGGACTGTTCTATTATGGCCTGGATGTTCTGTTTCGCAAAATTGTTTTGCACATCCACAATTTGCGGACCTCAAAATAGGTTACAGTTGTGTGCATGAGCCCCTAAGCTGACACCTCAGGGGAGGTGATGGGTCTTTATTCAATCTTCCCTTTAGGTGAATGATTGCGATGTGAGCTGATAATGTCCTGCTTGTATATTTCAGGCTCTGTTGGTTTTAGGGATTGCACAGTCTGCACGGACGCCGGATCCTGGACACCCGTAAGAGCGGTTATTTAATAGTAATTAGCCAATGAAAAGATCCTGGGATAGTTTACTGAATACTTCCTGGGATCTCGCTATAAAGTTCTATTTCTCATGTGATCTGTTCACATCTGCATTGTGGTATTGTGGCTTCTGTGCTGAATATGTGATATCGTGGACCACAGCAGAGCTACACAGGCCAGGTCTCTTCAGTCCGAGATGCATTGGTTGTCCAGGATGAGACACCTATAGCTGCCTTCTTGTGGAAACAGCGCCACACCTGTCCATCGGTTGTGTCTGGTATTGCAGAGCTCTGCTCCATTGAAGAGAGTAGGTCTGAGGGGCATTGCTACACACAACCTTTGGACAGTCGTGGTGCTTTTTTTTTTTTTTGGAGGAATGCAGCCATGTTTTTCTAATCTTTTACAATTCTTTTAATCTGAAAATACTTAAAAGTTTAAATAGTACAAAATAAAATTTCTTAAATTGTAATAATTGTTGGCCAAGTGATCTTTCAGCCAATAGTTATATCTTCCAACTTCCCCATACACGTACAGGACAGCACAGAGGTCCTCATGCTCATAATATAGTCGGCAGTTTCCCCCAGAACCATTTTTGGATTTTACTGAGCAGCTGCCTGCATATAGTTGTCCATGTTTTTTCCGAAATATTTCAATATCCAACCCGCCCCCCCCCCCCCCCCCCCTTTCCCATTTGTATGAGCTGGGGGTGCAGTGCTTGCAGAGTACCATACACCTGTGAAGCAGCCGCCCTCCTACAAAGCCCCTTTTGATCGGAGGCCCAATCGACCTGTTCCCTGATAATAATTAACCAGCTTTCCGGACTTCTAAATGCTGTAAAATTCTAAATCAGAAAATGTATTTCATGTATCAAAACATATCTGAAATTGGTCACGACGACGGGAGAAATTAAATTCAGGCCGGTGTTCAGCGAATGTTTAAACACTGCCCTGTTCATTAAACATCTGAATGCATTAAAAAAAAGGGATTAAATCAATTTCATCAGCAGCTGCGGTGCATAACATTAAAGTAATAAGATTAGATCTAAATAGCCTATGCAGGGAGAGGATTAGAAAAAAATCTACAGAATGAAATTACTTTTTTTTTTTTGAAACACTGAAAAGGCCATGCAGTCATAATACTCTATTAAAAGCTTCTGCCCTGGTCTTAATTTGTGTACTTTTGCGCTACTTACTGTAATTCTACACGTTATTCTGTAAGAGTTATTACACAGCGCTGCAAAATTCTACTGTGACATACGCCAGGCCTCCCTGTTATTTGCATTGGTGGTCTGGTCACAGATATCCCTTGATTTTGCCAGGGGAAGTTGTGGCTGCTACCAGGGGAAGGTAGGTAGTATACATGAGCCCATTGGAATGAATGCTTATTCGTATGAATAGCCTGAGTCCGCCGGAGCGGGCCCAGCGACACAATCGCCAGGGATGGCATTATAGAGACAGCCAAGGTGTGTGTCATGTGTATGCTTATCGGGCACGCTTGTATTGTGTCGTAGTTGGCGCCTGTGCCTATCTGTGTACACATGCACTATATGCTGGCATGGACAAGTATGCAGAAATGTTATTTGTACAGAAATAACATAAATGTGCAATAAAAGTCCCTTGATGGGGGAAAAAATGAAGGGGGGGGAAAAGTTTTTAAAACGAGTTAATACACAAAAAATATATTTTGAGTACATTTAACATAAAATAACCCCTTAAACATGTACATATTATGTCCATTTCAACTGGATGCCAGGCTCCATATCCCGTCTACTTTGGGAGCTGTCAAAGTAATGTACTAGTTAAACCCTTTTGAGGCATTTTACATATGCAGTTTAAGGGGACCTTCACAAGTGGCAGATTTTGTTGCAGAAAAATTTCTGTCCCATTCACTTGAAACGGGCTCGCAGAAATCCAAGTGCTTCCAGCCAAAACCACCCCATTCAGGCCTCATGCACACGACCGTTTTTTTTTGCGGTCCGCAAAAATGGTTTCCGTTGTTCCGTGATCCGTGTCCGTTTTTTCATCCGTGGGTCTTCCTTGATTTTTGGAGGATCCACGGACATGAAAAGTGAAAAAAAAACTAAGTCAAGTTTGCATTGAAAATGATAGGAAAAACGGACACGGATCACGGATCACGGACGCGGATGACTATCTTGTGTGCATCAGTGATTTTTCATGGACCCATTGACTTAAATGGGTCCGTGAACCGTTGTCTGTGAAAAAAATAGGACAGGTCATATTTTTTTCACGGACTGAAAAAACGGATCACGGACGCGGAAGCCAAACGGTGCATTTTCCGATTTTTCCACGGACCCATTGAAAGTCAATGGGTCCGCGAAAAAAACCCGGAAAACGGAACAACGGCCGCGGATGCACACAACGGTCGTGTGCACTGTGCATGAGGCCTCAGATGAATAGAACTGATTCAGTCGCAGAAAAATTTCTTCAGCAAAATCTTCTGCATGTGTAGTAACCCAGAAGGCCTTCCTTCTGACTCCTTAAAGGGGTTCTCCTTGAATGATTTAAAATATCCTAGAATGCGTTGAACGGTTTGCCTCCACATGCAGAGCTACCTAGGAGGGTGAGGGGGCCTAAATACACTGCTCTACAATAAATGGTCTGATCCTGCCTATGATATTCCATCATGGCTGAGCAGCCTGACAGGAACGCTCACCAATATGTAGTATATGCAAGTGCCAGAGCACAGTGTGTAGTGAGGCCCCTCACCCCCTAGACAGCTCTGCAAGTGACGGCAACCAGTCCTGTTTGCATTTTAGGACAGGTTGCTGGTGACTATTTTAAATCATTCTCGGAGGACTCCTTTAAACAGAGGCTTGGAATATGTTACAGTCGTTATGTACGGGTCACAGGCTACAGTATTTTAAGTGATGGACCATAATCCACTAATAGAATCTGCCTTTAGACTCTGTACTGTATGGATATTACAGGGCACCTTAGATCTTATTAACATGAGATGGCGGCACTGTATGGTTTGTATTAGGAATGTCTTGCAAATGGATAATATGAACAGTTTGTTTTACATCACACAGGTATGGCTTTACCAATATGCGCTATATTGCTTCATTGATTAGCGGCGTTGGCATTTTTATGATGGGTGCTGGACTGTCCTGGTACCATGGCATCATGGGGTTACTGCATCCACAACCTATAGAATCCCTGCTTTGGGTAAGCCCTATGTTTCTCCTTACTGCACGCTGAAATACAGCCTCCACTGTGAGAAAGTGAAAGAATTGTGTTACTCCTTGCAGGCGTATTGTATTCTGGCAGGATCATTAGTTTCCGAAGGAGGTAAGTAATATTATCTACGCATTGTGTTCTAATTTCTTTAGCTTGATTCCATTGTCATTAGGGATGCAATTAGGAGGAATAACAAGTGTAATAAGCAGTTTTACCATAGAAATATAATTATTATTAATTCTGGGTAATGTAGTACAGCTGACTTTATATAGGCAGACTGGCACCTATGAGGGGCTATTACATGTCGAAGACTGAAACTGTAAGCCGTGTACATATCTATGAGATATGTGAATGAGAATGCTGTATGTCTGAAATCCAAGTGAAATAAGGATGCTGCCACACACTCAGGTTTGTACACCCCCTTTAAGAGAAGAACCCCCCCCCCCCGGGACAAGAATAGGCATATTCTATTAGTGCTGGCGATGTGCAGAACGCACATTGCCGGTGTCCGTGTTATGCGGATCCCTGGATCCGCAAAACACGCTACGGACGTGTGAATGGGGCCTAAGGGTAAGTTCACAAAGGTCAAATTTGTCGCGGATAATTTCCACAGTAATTCACGCGTCAGTATTTTGGTCAGTGATTGCCATCAGTGATTGTGAGCCAAAACCACGATTGAAGCCTCCACAGACATGAGGTACAAGGTAAAGATCTGCACCTGTTCTGTGTTTAGAGCCGCACCTGATTTTGGCTCAAAATCACTGATGGAAATCACTGACGTGTGAATGAGCCATAATACAGGAGGAAAGTCCACAAGAGAAATCCTCACACCAAACTGCATGGATTCAGTGCAGATTTGGCTCAGCGAATTTCCTAAGAAGCTGAAAAAACCTCATACACATCCGCATTTGTGGGTATTACTACCAATCTGCGGGTTAGGCTACTTTCACACTTGCGGCAGAGTGATCCGGCAAGCAGTTCCATCGCTCGAACTGCCTGCCGGATCCAGCAAAACGTATGCCAACTGATGGCATTTGTAAGGTCTCATTCACACGGCCGTTGTTTGGGTCCGAATCCAAACCGCCGTTTTGGCGGCTCGGATGCGGACCCATTCACTTCAATGGGGCCGCAAAAGATGCGGACAGCACTCCGTGTGCTGTCCGCATCCGTTGCTCCGATCCATTTTATTGAAGGCTGTCCGTGCCGTTCCGCAAATTGCGGGACGCGCACGGACGCCATCCGTGTTTTGCGCAGCCCAAAACGCAACACGTGCGTGTGCATGCGGCCTAAGACTGATCAGGATCCTGATCAGTCTTAAAAATGCCTGATCAAAGAAAAATGAATTGATATGCCGGATCCGTGTTTCCAGTGTCATCCGGAAAAACGGATCCGGCATTTTTTTTTTCACCTTTTTTTCGGTCTGCGCATACGCAGACTGGAAGGACGGATCCGGCATTCCGGTATTTTGAATGCCTGATCCGGCACTAATATATTCCTATGGAAAAAAAATGCATTGAGGCAAGTCTTCAGTTTTTTTTCGCCGGAGATGAAACCGTAGCATGCTGCCGTTTTAGCTTTTGCCTGATCAGTCAAAACAACTGAACTGAAGACATCCTGATGCATCCTGAACAGATTGCTCTCCATTCAGAATGCATGGGGATAAAATTGATCAGTTATTTTCCGGTATTGAGCCCCTAGGACGGAACTCTATGCCGGAAAAGAAAACCGCAAGTGTGAAAGTACCCTAATCCTCAGCAGCAGCACATGGCCTGCAGATTTTATTGTGGATTTTGACTTCCCCATTGAAGTCAATTGGGAAAATCTGCAGCTAATGCACAAACAGCATATGAAATTGACATGCTTTCCAAAATTCGCACCGCAAGTTAGTTTCTGTGTGGGTGTGATTTATAAAATCCACAGGTCCAATCTGCATCAGTACCAGCCCGTGTAGACTCAGCCTAAATGTATTGCTTTTGATGTCTTGATGAGCGCTCTGCTCTAATGATGTTTTCTGTATTTCAGCTACACTCCTGGTTGCTATTAATGAGCTTAGGAAAAGCTCGAGAATAAAGGGATTGTCCTTTTATCAGTATGGTATGTTAGACTTCAGCACTAACGTATGCTTCCCCTGAACGTTTCTGTATCTTGTGAGCCACATTCAGCTCAGAAAAGGAAATGTATTAAATATGGAATATGAAAATGTAAAATTGCTAACATTTGTGTTTGGCACTGACATATGGTTTGACTACTACAATACGGGGAGGTACACACCATTGAGAATGGGTACTATACTAACTAAATTGTCACTTATGGGTATGGTTGGAGTTAGTATATGTTTCTACTATTGTTAGGTAAACTCAGGTTACACTTCCAAAAAAATGAGCTGGCTCAGCTGATTCCTATGATACGGTCAGTTCAGATCTGTTGAACCCACGGCTGGGTGATATGGATGTATGATACGTCTAGAATAGCCCCTTAGCGCTATATGACGTACCTGTATGTCGTATGCATTAAGCGGTTGTATGGAGGGTGCTCACTTGCTGAGCTTGCTCAGTACGAAGCACTTGCCAGCTGTATGGTATAGCAGACACCTACCAGCAGTGACCAAGATCGCAGATGACTCCAATGCCAGTCATTTAACCTCTCCGATGCTGCTGTCAATAACGACCGCAGCATCTGTGGGGTTAGACAAAGCTATAGTTAGAGCCTACAATAACCCAAAAACCGAACCTCACTCCCCAACTTACTGCAACTTGTACAAAAAAAGAGCAAGGATTTAACAAGGTAAAAAAATCTCATTTTATTAATTATAAATCACATGAACATTACAGGTGAGACTCAAAAGGGACAGAACATGGAGACTGGGCCACAAAAGGGCTCTGCAATGTGGAGAATCACAATGGGGGATAATGTGACCATATACAGCAGGTAACAGACAATAAACAGAAGCTGTGAACATTGGAGTAGTTGCGGGTGCAATTGCTGTCCCCTAGTGTTGAACAACTACCTAGCTCTTATTCACAGCGTCCAAGCAATGGATGCTGTAGGGTGTAATTGGACGGTGCAATACTACTCATAAAGATGGCATATAACAATAACTGTAAGTCACTAGTCCCACCCTAATCCAGATACCATGTTACCTACCCATGTTGCTGCTGAAAAATGGTGACACGGTTCCCCCACTGCTTCGACCTCAAGAATGTGAATAAGAGCTAGGTAGTTGTTCAACACTAGGGGACAGCAATTGCACCCGCAACTACTCCAATATTCACAGCTTCTGTCAATTGTCTGTTACCTGTTGTATATGGTCAAATTATCCCCCATTGTGATTCTCCACATTGCAGAGCCCTTTTGTGGCCCAGTCTCCATGTTCTGTCCCTTTTGAGTCTCACCTGTAATGTTCATGTGATTTATAATGAATAAAATGAGATTTTTTTACCTTGTTAAATCCTTGCTCTTTTTTTGTACAAGGGTTAGACAAAGATATATCCTCCAATCAAAGACTCCGTAGCAAAATCATAAGGCTCTGATTGATTGCTAGGGCAGCCCGTGGCCTTGTGAAGTCTCACAGTCCTGCAAAGTCATGTCAGTGGCACGGCCTGAGAGCCAGCCTGTAAAAATCCCATAGACTGCAGTAGTATTCTGTTGCAGTCTATACAAATGATCAGAAGATCACATGTACAAGTCTCCTAAGGAGACTAAAAATCACTTTTAATATTTTTAAACCCTTTTTTTTTTTAAATAAAACATGGAAAATTCAAAATCACTCCTTTCCCAATTTTACATAAAAATAAACAGTTAAGTATAATAGGTATTGCCATGTCCAAAAATGTACAAACTAATAAAATATTAAGATTTTTATGGGTATGGTGGACGCCATAATGGGGGGGGGGGGGATTAAACGAGCCTGTTTGTTGTTTTTTGGTCACGTTGCCCTCCCACCCCAAAAAATGTAATATAAAGTGATCAAAAAGGCTTATATACTCCAAAGTGGTACCAATAACAACTACAGTTTGCCCCACAAAAAATGTGCTCTCCTCTCACGCAACTGTATAGACAGAAAATTAAAAAAGATGGATGGCCAAATATGGCAGTGCAAAAATGTTTTAAGGTTTTTATTTTTTTAAAGGGATTCTGTCACCTGCTTTTACCATTTTAAGCTGGTACCATCGCTATGTTGACTAAAGTACCTTATTTCCAGCAGTCTTCTTTTTACTTATTTTCGTTTTGTAGTTTTGATATAAAAGCGATTTTTCTGTTATGCTAATTAGGGTCCAAGGTGCCCAGAGTGGCGTTTTTTTCACTCTCCGGAGCCCAGTGACGCCCCCCTGCAGTGCCCAAGAACGCCTCCTGATCCTGAAATAACCTCCCACAGCCCCGGCAAACGGTTCCGCCCCCTCCCCACGTCATAGTCTACCTTCTAGAAATGCCCTGTCCTTCTTCCTGTCTGCGGCCAGAAAACTTGCGCAGGCGCAGTACTGCCAGCGGCCTGCGCCTGCGCGATTTTTCTGGCCGCAGACAGGAAGAAGGACAGGGCACTTCTAGATGGTGCCAGCTTAAAATTGTAAAAGCAGGTGACAGAATCCCTTTAACATGGTAAAACATAACGTAAACAATATAAATTTGGTATTACCGTAATCGTACCGACCCACAGAATAAGATTGTTACGTCATTTTTAGAGCATAGTGAATGCTGTTTAATCAAAACCTGAAATACCATAGTATTTCCATTGATTCAGTGGTGAGTCCATTTGTATTTCTTTGATATTCTATTTTGAAGTATTGCGTGATTATTTTTGTAGTGAAACATTCATTTAGGAGTCTTGTTAATAATTTGCAGCAGGATAAACTCTGGCATTGTTCTTCTAGTGATCCAGTCTCGGGATCCGAGTACTAACGTGGTCCTGATGGAGGATACTGCCGCAGTTTTGGGGGTGATTATGGCTGCCTCCTGTATGGGTCTGACTTCGCTCACAGGTAATAAGTTACACAGTTTAGCCGAAATCTGCATGTCAGTGTGCATGCTTTCTTGTGTGTATGACTGATCCAGAAATGTAATTGAGCAGTATGCACATACACGTATACAAGTAGTAAAACAGGGGATGTTACCGGAGAAGAAAGTGGACTGTTCCTTTTACATGGGCAGGTCAAGGGGAAATTGTTTTATATAGCATGAGCTCATTTATAGCTCCGTTTATGCAAAGAGGTACCTCCCAAGGAAAGGGAACCATCTTGCTAGCGCCACCTTGTGGAAGTGGGAACTTTTTGATAAGCCTTGGGACATGGCAAGGGAAAATGGCAAAGCCAAATATCCATCCCAAGGGATAGCTCCATTTAAGCAGAGCAATCTTCTTGCAAGCTAAGTGTTCGTCCCGCATTTTGTGTGCAGTTGTCAGAAGCACATCTCCTATTTACACAGGAGAAAGTGCTGCAACAGGTGGAGATTTTAATGCTCGTAGGAAAGATGCAGTCAGGCATGAATCGGGTGCTCATCGAATGCCTATCATGTAACAGAGCCTTGGGTGTAATTGCATCCACTAAGCAGTCTGCAAAGCACCAAACGCAAGTGTAAAAAAAAAAAAAGTGCACTTCTTGGTTCTGTGATGTCACATGATGTATAACTTCTCAGAAACAGGAGTCGGGCTGGATCCATATGATCTGCTTATGGATTTAGTCTTTTAGGGAGGTGTATAGTGTCAGTCGTTCTGATGTCCTTGTTTTTATTGATGTGTCATACTGGCAGGTTTACAGTTTTTCGAAGATCTCTGCTTGCTGTCATTCAGTAGGAGTCTTCATTGTTTACATCCTTTGAATAAGGTCCTGGTCATGTGATGTACACACCAGTGCCTGACTTGAAGCGTACCTAAGTTTTCAAAAAAAGTTTGTATAATGGCTGTGCTTCTTTGTACAATCATAGCTGTGAAGGAACAGGTCTTTTTGGGGCTTCCCTACTGTTTTTCCTGCCATATTATTCAGCAGCACAGCTAGATGCATTTCTCTCACAAGTGGGGGAGGCCTCCCTTCTGTGGAATCTGCCAGCATTGTACTGCTGTGATGTCCTTTCCCTTACTTCCCACTATGTTTGTTTTCAGCTCCAGAGCTCACAGAACAGATAAGGAGGGAGAGATCACACTTGCAGACACACAAGAGGCTCCTGTGATCTTCGGAAACAGTGTAGATCTGAGCTAGCTCTGACATGCCCCTACTTCATCTCAGCTGTCTTCTTCATTAAATGAAATTAAATTGTGTGAAAGTACAATGACTCCTTATGGCCCCTTTCAAGAGTAGATAATATTTTGCAAAGTCTTAAAATCGAGCAAAAGTGATCAATTATCACGCGGTGTAAGAGCACTGAATGATCGAATGAACATCATTCCTTGTCCAGAATTCCACAAGTGTAATCGTTTACAGCACAGAGGGTAACACAGTGGGTGGAAATGCTACTGTTTGCCTGACAAACGATCTATGACCTGATCGCACTCACAAATTTTTACATGATACTTTGTGCATCTAAAGGGTTGTCGTTCGAAAAACGACTCGTTTGATCAAATCAATTATCTACTTGTGTAAAGGGAATTTATTCACAGTACGGTTAGGACGGGTTTACATGTTCAGTTTTTTTTAATGCAGCTTTTAAATTCAAAAGCCTGGAATGGATTGAAAAAGAGGAGAAGACAGTCTTCCTTTTTATGTTATCATCCGTTCCTTGCTTTGTCATAAAAAAAAAAAAATGTAACATGAAACATGAAAACTCAGCTGTAGGGGACATTCACACGGCAGCTTTTTGGCGCGGACAGAAGGGGCATGTCCTTCCTCAAAGCGGTGCAGCTGCTCATTGAGATGTATGGGTGCAGAGAGGACAGGACCGTCGGCGGGTTTTCGGCGCAGCTGTCCATGACAAAATTCTACTTTAAAAGCCACCGTCTGAACATTCCCATTGCGTGCCATTACATGTGTTAGTGGCTGCAGGTAAAAAGCTGCATCAAAAACTGCATTCTAGGCTTAAAGGGATTCTGTCACCAGGTTTCACCCCTGTCAGCTAAACATATGCTGATGTTCAGGGCCTCATCAGGATTCCTAATGTGGGCTTCTAAATGTGATCCGTAGCCTTATTTTGCTAAAAAACAGGTTTTACTAACCTGTCACTCAAAGAAATAAGGTGCCCAAGGGGATGTCAAGGGATGCAAGGTGCCGGCCGCACCCACCGCCGTTCGTGCCCAGCGCCGCCTTTCCAGACTTCCGCACCACCTCCTAATCCTATGTGCCGCCTCTCGCTCTCCCTCCCTCCCCCTCCTCCTGCTGTAAGATCTTGCTCGTGCGCACAGGGCTCTGCCTGATGCGCCCGTGCGGACTTCTCGATTTGGCTTCTTAAAGCGAAGTGCGCATGCGCCGGCACTTCGCTCAACCCAGGTATGACCTGCACTCTGGCGCCAGCCTCTCAGAGCCCTGTGCGCACGCGCGAGATCTTACAGCAGCAGCAGCAGCAGCAGGAGGAGGAGGAGGGGGGAGGGAGGGAGAGCGAGAGGCGGCACAGAGGATTAGGAGGTGGTGCGGAAGTCTGGAAAGGCGGCGCTGGGCACGAACGGCGGTGGGTGCGGCCGGCACCTTGCATCCCTTGCCATCCCCTTGGGCACCTTATTTCTTTGAGTGACAGGTTAGTAAAACCAGTTTTTTAGCAAAATAAGGCTACGGATCACATTTAGAAGCCCACATTAGGAATCCTGAGGAGGCCATGAACATCAGCATATGTTTAGCTGACAGGGGTGAAACCTGGTGACAGAATCCCTTTAAGGAGGACCTTTCATGGGTCCAAAGAATATGAACTAAGTAGCAGGCTACATAGAGCGGCGCCCAGGGATCTCACTGCACCTACTATTATTCCTGGGCGCCGCTCCATTCGCCCGCTGTGGCCCCCGGTAATTTCTCAACATTCAGAGCAAGTAGGAGGAGACGCCAGTGTCTCTCCTTCTCCCTGACAGCAGCGCTGTCCAATCGCAGCGCAGAGCTCAGAGCCAGGGAGAAAAAAACCCTCCCTGGCTCTGAGCTGCGATTGGACAGTGCTACGTCTCCTCCTTCTTGCTCTGAATGTTGAGGAATTACCGGGGGCCACAGCGGGCGAATGGAGCGGCGCCCAGGAATAATAGTAAGTGCAGTGAGATCCCTGGGCACCGCTCCATGCAGCCTGCTACTAAGTTCATATTCTTTGGACCCATGAAAGGTCCTCTTTAAGGAGTATTTAAAAAAATGTTGATTAGAGAAGTCAATGTGGTTGGGTCGGCAGATTCTGCTTCCAAACAGCAGCATGGACCGGCTGTGGCTGCTCATTACTGGGATACAGAACGTTCTGCTCTGTCTCTTTGGTTCCTGTCACCAGTAGTAAAGCCACTTCTGCATCCTGCTGTATCTCCTCAGCTGACTTATCCAGTAGAGAACCCAGTGCTGTTAGATCACATTACATCCCTCATCACTGGTTCCTATTCTGGGCACAGAAGCCGAGGAGACTGAGCAGGATGCTGTTTATCCGAGTGCATGGATATAATCCACCAGATCACGCACCCTGGTCGGTCTGTGCTGCTATAGAGAAGAGGAATCTGCTGTACAACATATATTGAAGAACTGTTAGTGTGCACTAGCGAATCGAAGTTCAACCCTCGTCACCCCCTGAAAGGCCTGAATATTCATCTCGGATGCAGCGATGAGGTTCAGTGACGGTGGGGGCTTGGGGGCGACGTCATCGTTGTTCCCCGCCATCGTGCCTACTACTCATAAAGAAATGCACTTCAAGACAAAGTAAATCGTCGCTAAGCAAATTTCTTTGTGAAATGCGCCAAGGCAGCCAAATTGAAGATTTGAGAACTTCGCTCATCTCTAGTGTGCACACGGCTGTACCGTAATGGTGATTGAGCCAGTTCAACACTTATGGATCCTCTTGTATGTCATTATATGGAGAACGGGACACGTGAGGTTCCAGGTCACCGTTCGGTGTGGAATACCCCCTGGTGCATTACTGAAATCCAGATTGGAAATGTATAAAGCTGAGGTGGTAGTCGGTTTCTGTGTGATTAGCCCGCAGTTCCAATAAGCTGCATCTGCCCTCAGTTTTTTAGTAATAAATCAGGCTTTGATATAGTTGTTGGAAACATTTCCTTGATTGGACACAGGCACCCAAGGCAAATCTCCATGAATTATGGGTACGCTGCTATTTTCTGAACTTTTAATGCTTTCTTGCACCTCATAAATCTCAGCAGTCACATCTGTTAGTTCTGCCGAGTGCAGGCTCGAGTCTTTGTTTTATTGCGTGGCACCTGTCACAGAGACAGGTTAAATTTTAGGGTTTTTAATACTCTTATCCGCTTTGCCGATCTCTAGTGCTGCCTACAGTGACTTTCTTCTGACTTCTTGTGTAAACTTCTGCCACTTGTCCCCTCTGGAGCGGTACCTGGAGTAAACAGTAGGATTATTATTTAGTTTGTTCTCCTCTTTCCTCTGTCAAAATTGTCTTTTAGGGAATCCTTACTATGACAGCCTGGGTTCGCTGGGCGTGGGGACTTTATTAGGAGCAGTATCTGCCTTCCTCATTTACACCAACACTGAGGCCCTTATTGGTCGGTCCATACAACCAGAGCAACTCCAACGTCTTACCGAACTCCTTGAAAGTGACCCTGCTGTGAGGTAAGAGTGGTGTTCAAACATTGGTTTTAGAAGATGGAACAACTGCACTTCTTTTTGTCTTAGTGTTAAAAAAACAATATACAGGGTGGGCCATTTATATGGATACACCTTAATAAAATGGGAATGGTTGGTGATATTAACTTCCTGTTTGTGGCACATTAGTATATGTGAGGGGGGAAACTTTTTCAAGATGGGTGGTGACCATGGCGGCCATTTTGAAGTCGGGCATTTTAAATCCAACTTTTGTTTTTTCAATAGGAAGAGGGTCATGTGACACATCAAACTTATTGGGAATTTCACAAGAAAAACAATGGTGTGCTTGGTTTTAACGTAACTTTATTCTTTCATGAGTTATTTACAAGTTTCTGACCACTTATAAAATGTGTTCAATGTGCTGCCCATTGTGTTGGATTGTCAATGCAACCCTCTTCTCCCACTCTTCACACACTGATAGCAACACCGCAGGAGAAAGGCTAGCACAGGCTTCCAGTATCCGTAGTTTCAGGTGTTGCACATCTCGTATCTTCACAGCATAGACAATTGCCTTCAGATGACCCCAAAGATAAAAGTCTAAGGGGGTCAGATCGGGAGACCTTGGGGGCCATTCAACTGGCCCACGATGACCAATCCACTTTCCAGGAAACTGTTCATCTAGGAATGCTCGGACCTGACACCCATAATGTGGTGGTGCACCATCTTGCTGGAAAAACTCAGGGAACGTGCCAGCTTCAGTGCATAAAGAGGGAAACACATCATCATGTAGCAATTTAGCATATCCAGTGGCCTTGAGGTTTCCATTGATGAAGAATGGCCCCACTATCTTTGTACCCCATATACCACACCATACCATTAATTTTTTTGTTCCAACAGTCTTGGAGGGATCTATCCAATGTGGGTTAGTGTCAGACCAATAGCGGTGGTTTTGTTTGTTAACTTCACCATTCACATAAAAGTTTGCCTCATCACTGAACAAAATCTTCTGCGTAAACTGAGGGTCCTGTTCCAATTTTTGTTTTGCCCATTCTGCAAATTCAGTGCGCCGATCTGGGTCATCCTCGTTGAGATGCTGCAGTAGCTGGAGTTTGTAAGGGTGCCATTTGTGAGTAGCTAATATCCGCCGAAGGGATGTTCGACTAATGCCACTCTCCAGTGACATGCGGCGAGTGCTACGCTGTGGGCTCTTGCTGAATGAAGCTAGGACAGCCACTGATGTTTCTTCATTAGAGACAGATTTCATGCGTCCACATTTTGGCAAATCCAACACTGGACCAGTTTCACGAAACTTAGCAAGCAGTTTGCTAACTGTAGCATGGGAGATGGGTGGTCTCGTAGGGTGTCTTGCTTTGAAATCTGCTGCAATGACCCGGTTACTGCGTTCACCAGACATCAACAAAATTTCTATCCACTCCTCACGTGTTAACCTCGGCGACATGTCAATGGCTGTAAACAAAGAGAAACTTGTAAATAACTCATGAAAGAATAAAGTTACATTAAAACCAAGCACACCATTGTTTTTCTTGTGAAATTCCCAATAAGTTTGATGTGTCACATGACCCTCTTCCTATTGAACAAAACAAAAGTTGGATTCAAAATGGCCGACTTCAAAATGGCCGCCATGGTCACCACACATCTTGAAAAGTTTCCCCCCTCACATATACTAATGTGCCACAAACAGGAAATTAATATCACCAACCATTCCCATTTTATTAAGGTGTATCCATATAAATGGCCCATCCTGTATTTAAGAGACATTATGGCAATCTTGTGGCTTCTCATGGAGTATTGCTTCTGCTAGTTTGTGATTTAAGGGGCCATTTAATTTAAAAAAAGTTGGTTCTTCAGAGAGAATCTGCTTTTCTTCCAAGAGTCCTGAGGCTTAAAGGGGTTATCCAATACTATAAACTAAACTGGACCCCCCATATGCCGGGCCCCTCACAGGCAATATACTTACCTCACTCCCAGCTCCATGCGCCGCTCCTGGTCCCGCCAATGCTGCTGCTTTTTGTGCACGGATGAAAACATTCGGTGTCGGGGAGGAGCAGCCAATGGCAGACGGAGACGAGCCTCCCTAGCATCGTGGGTGACACTATGGAGGCTCGTCCCCATTCCCACCTGCCATTGGCTGCTCCCCCTGATGACATTGGATATTTTCATCGGCACACGGGGAGAAGAAGCAGCTGTGGTGCAGGGACCAGGGGTAAGTACATTCCCTGTGATGGGCCCGGTATATGGGGGGAGGGGCAGTTTATAGTATTGGATAACCCCTTTAAACCGTCTTTACATGAAGCAACACAGCATGCAATTATCTGGGACGATCTGTCTATTCCCAATAATTGCCAGATTGTCAGAGGAGGTGTGAGCTGCCTCTACTTGCCTCCACTGAATGGGGATAAGGGATCGCTGTTGCATTTGCTCAACCCTAGAGAATCATTGTTCATACAGCAGGATCTGCTGGCCAGTAACTAGTTAGGTGACCATACAGTTAGGAGCTAGTTAGGAGCTCAACATTGTTGAATTTTTCATATATTTTTTTTACATATTTTGGTATTTATGTACTGTATCATTGAGGATAATTCATCAAAACGGCTGAGAGAGACACAAGGACATGAACTGATACTTATGGAATTATAAAAGGCATAATCATGTTTTACATTTTTTTAAACTAATCATGTGGATTTAGATAGACCTATATTATTATACGTTTATCAATTAGTATTTTATATATTGTTTTAGATATTTTTTTGCTATGTGGGGTAATAAATGATTGAAATGATGCAATGACCTGTGTAAGGCTACTTTCACACCTGCGTTAGGTGCGGATCCGTCTGGTATATGCACAGACGGATCCGCACCTATAATGCAAACGCTTAGGGCTCTTTCACACTTGCGTTATTGTCTTCCGGCATAGAGTTCCGTCGTCGGGGCTCTATGCCGGAAGAATCCTGATCAGTTTTATCCTAATGCATTCTGAATGGAGAGAAATCCGTTCAGGATGCATCAGGATGTCTTCAGTTCCGGAACGGAACGTTTGTTGGCCGGAGAAAATACCGCAGCATGCTGCGCTTTTCGCTCCGGCCAAAAATCCGGAACACTTGCCGCAAGGCCGGATCCGGAATTAATGCCCATTGGAAGGCATTGATCCGGATCCGGCCTGAAGCTAAACGTCGTTTCGGCGCATTGCCGGAGCCGACATTTAGCTTTTTCAGAGTGGTTACCATGGCTGCCGGGACGCTAAAGTCCTGACAGCCATGGTAAAGTGTAGTGGGGAGCGGGGGAGCAGTATACTTACCGTCCGTGCAGCTCCCGGGGCGCTCCAGAGTGACGTCAGGGCGCCCCAAGCGCATGGATCATGTGATCACATGGATCACGTCATCCATGCGCATGGGGCGCTCTGACGTCATTCTGGAGCACCCCGGGAGCCGCACGGACTGTAAGTATACCGCTCCCCCGCTCCCCGCTCCTACTATGGCAACCAGGACTTTAATAGCGTCCTGGGTGCCATAGTAACACTGAACGCATTTGGAAGACTGTTCCGTCTTCAAATGCTTTCAGTACACTTGCGTTTTTCCGTATCCGGCGGGCACCTCCGGCAACGGAAGTGCATGCCGGATCTCAACAACGCAAGTGTGAAAGAGGCCTTAGATCCGTTCAGAACGGATCCGTTTGCATTTTCATGAACAAAAACAAAAACATTGTTCATGATAATGCAAACGGATCCGTTTTGACTTTACATTGAAAGTCAATTGGAGACGGATCCGTTTGAAAATTGAGCCATATAGTGTCAAATTCAAACGGATCCGTCCCCATTGACTTACATTGTAAGTCTGAACGGATCTGTTTGCCTCCGCACGGCCAGGCGGACACCCGAACGCTGCAAGCTGCGTTCAGGGGTCCGCCTGCTGAGCGGAGCGGAGGACAAACTGTGCCAAACTGGCGGATCCGCATCCACTCAGAATGCATTAGGGCTGGACGTTCGGGGCCGCTTGTGAGAGCCTTCAAACGGAACTCGCAAGCGGAGCCCCGAACGCTAGTGTGAAAGTAGCCTAATGTAGATTGCTCACCATGCGATGCTAGGTGATAGAGTGCCTGTCATTACAATTTATATTCTATTATACACAATTATTTGGTATTATGTGCACCAAAGACAGTGCACCTTGACCCTGAAATACAGGAAGGTGAGCCACTAGATAGAGATTATTTATTTATTTATTTATTTATATATATATATATATATATATATATATATTATACAGTACAGACCAAAAGTTTGGACACACCTTCTCATTCAAAGAGTTTTCTTTATTTTCATGACTATGAAAATTGTAGATTCACACTGAAGGCATCAAAACTATGAATTAACACATGTGGAATTATATACATAACAAACAAGTGTGAAACAACTGAAAATAGGTAATATTCTAGGTTCTTCAAAGTAGCCACCTTTTGCTTTGATTACTGCTTTGCACACTCTTGGCATTCTCTTGATGAGCTTCAAGAGGTAGTCCCCTGAAATGGTTTTCACTTCACAGGTGTGCCCTGTCAGGTTTAATAAGTGGGATTTCTTGCCTTATAAATGGGGTTGGGACCATCAGTTGCGTTGAGGAGAAGTCAGGTGGATACACAGCTGATAGTCCTACTGAATAGACTGTTAGAATTTGTATTATGGCAAGAAAAAAGCAGATAAGTAACGAAAAACGAGTGGCCATCATTACTTTTAAGAAATGAAGGTCAGTCAGTCAGCCGAAAAATTGGGAAAACTTTGAAAGTAAGGGCTATTTGACCATGAAGTAGAGTGATGGGGTGCTGCGCCAGATGACCTGGCCTCCACAGTCATCGGACCTGAACCCAATCGAGATGGTTTGGGGTGAGCTGGACCGCAGGGTGAAGGCAAAAGGGCCAACAAGTGCTAAGCATCTCTGGGAACTCCTTCAAGACTGTTGGAAGACCATTTCAGGGGACTAACTCTTGAAGCTCATCAAGAGAATGCCAAGAGTGTGCAAAGCAGTAATCAAATCAAAAGGTGGCTACTTTGAAGAACCTAGAATATGACATATTTTCAGTTGTTTCACACTTGTTTGTTATGTATATAATTCCACATGTGTTAATTCATAGTTTTGATGCCTTCATAGTCATGAAAATAAAGAAAACTCTTTGAATGAGAAGGTGTGTCCAAACTTTTGGTCTGTACTGTGTATATATATGTGTATGTATGTATGTATGTGTGTGTGTGTGTGTGTGTGTGTGTGTGTGTGTGTATGTATATATAAATCTCAATCTCTTACATATTCCCAAATACCTTTTCATAAGTAATAAAGGATCCTTTTGTCTAGTGAGCAGTCACTAGGAGAAATAAAATGGCCACCGTCTAAGTACACACAAAACCTGTCCTAATCACACAGCAGGACAAGTTACTTCACAACACTGAGCTGAAGAGCTGCCTCATCCTCTCCTACTTGTCAGGGATTATGATCCTGAATACAGTTTAATATGATCTTCAGCTGAATTTCTATAGGAATGGAGTTCATAAGGGGGCATGTAGTACAGAGAGGAGGTGGGGAGCAGGCTGATGAGCAGCAGCACTTGTATGGAGTCTCCTTTACCACAGTCTGTCCTGTCCGTCCTCTTTCTTATGAGCTGTATTCAGAATCCTAATGCCTGACAAGCAGGAGAGGAGGATGAGGCAGCTCTTTAGCTCAGTGTCCTGAAGTCACGTGTCCTCCTGTGCGATTAGGACAGGTTTTTTATGTACTTATAGGACGGCAGACATTTTATTTCTCCTAATGATTACTCCCCAGACAAAATGAGCCATTATAACAAATGAAAGGTATTTGGGAATATATTTATAATAAATTAATATTTAAGTATTTTCAGTAATTTTATTTTCTTAATTCCCGGAGAACGCCTTTAACATAATCCCCTCTTTCCAGTGAATACAGATGCTATCACAGTACCCCGGTTTTCTTGATATTGTTGAAACCTGCAATGGGAATTATGGCATATTCTATGGCTATGCCATGAATTTGTAAGATGGGAATACCTATTTGATAAGCTGGAGCATGTGCAAATAGATTAGGACTCTTGGGGCAATTCTCCTCAGGTTCCCCTTCCCTGCTACCCAGACTTGAAATATTATTTGACATTCTTATAGCAGTTATGATCCACCTGACAACCCGCATGACCCAAATATGGTTCTAGACTCCATCAAAGGGCCTCACATCACATTTAGCTAGAGTTGGGTCAGTGGGTAGGAATGTACACACATAACTGTGGCCAATGTTTTCTCCATATATATTCCTGTACTCAGGAATTTGCCTCCCTGTAGGATCCAAACTGACTCGGGGCCACTCGGGTAACTACAGGGAGGTTAACATTTTCCCCACTCTTTTTTGGTGGTTTTCTGCCAATGAAAGAGATTATGGGAATTGCTCTTACTGCAGTTTCCTTTTGTAGTTATTATTTTATGACTAACCTGGGTCTGTCTGTCTACACTTGGGGGCTATTGTAGCTTCGTCCCATTCACTTGAATGGCATAGGAAAGCTTATGTTTATGAAGGGGCAGCCGGCGGCTTTCCTGTTATTGGGGGACCTGCATTTCCCGCCGAACCTGCACACAATTATTGTCTTGCAGCAAAAGCCATCAGAGACCAGGATTAATCTGTATCCAGTTTCTACAGGACACATTCATCTGCAGCATGGTGGTAATTGCAGAGAGAGACCAGTAAATGTATATTAATAGGCATTTAATCTTCACTAATGGTACACAGCACTTAATAGTTGTGGTCCGATTTTTCAATCCATTTACCGACTAATGGAAAAGTATAGGGAAAAAACTGGTTTAATGTCAGGTGTATGTTCAGTAGATGGTAATGTTGAATGCTTTGTTTGCCATATCTATTTTTTTCAGGGCCATTCATGATGTAAAAGCCACAGACATGGGAATGAGTAAAGTACGGTTTAAAGCAGAGGTTGATTTTGATGGACGTGTAGTAACCAGGTCGTACTTAGAAAAGCAGGATATCGACCAGATGTTACATGTAAGTTTATTACATACACCAACGCCTAATTACAAAATTTCTGAAAGAGTTAAAGATGGCTAATCCTGCCATTTTTGCTATGGGCTAGCGAGAAGATTTCCATAATGATCGTTGTCCTAGTCACAGTATTTTAGGCTACTTTCACACTGGCGTTTTGGCTTTACGTTTGTGAGATCCGTTCAGGGCTCTCACAAGCGGTCCAAAACGGATCAGTTTTGCCCTAATGCATTCTGAATGGAAAAGGATCCGCTCAGAATAAATCAGTTTGCCTTCGTTCCGTCTCAACTCCGCTTTGGAGGCGGACACCAAAACGCTGCCTGCAGCGTTCTGGTGTCCGTCTGACGAAACTGAGCCAAACGGATTCGTCCTGACACACAATGTAAGTCAATGGGGACAGGTCTGTTTTCACTGACACAATCTGGCACAATAGAAAACGGATCCGCCTCCCATTGACTTTCAATGGTGTTCAAGACGGATACGTCTTGGCTATGTTACAGATAATACAAACAGATCCGTTCTGAACGGATGCAGACGGTTGTATTATCTGAACGGATCCGTCTGTGCAGATCCATGACTGATCCGCACCAAACGCGAGTGTGAAAGTAGCCTTAGGCCTCCTGCACACGACCGTTTTTTTTTCACCGTTTACTGGCCGTTTTTTGCGTTCCGTATACGGTCCGTATATGGAACCATTCATTTCAATGGTTCCGCAAAAAAACGGAATGTACTCCGTATGCATTCCGTTTCCGTATTTCCGTTTTTCCGTTCCGTTTAAAAATAGAACATGTCCTATTATTGCCCGCAAATCCCGTTCCGTGGCTCCATTCAAGTCAATGGGTCCGCAAAAAAACGGAACACATACGGAAATGCATCCATATGTTTTCCGTTCCGTTTTTTGCGGAACCATCTATTGAAAATGTTATGCCCAGCCCAATTTTATCTATGTAATTACTGTATACTGTATATGCCATACGGAAAAACGGAACAGAAACGGAAACAAAAAACGGAACAACGGATCTGGGAAAAACGGACCGCTAAACACTGAAAAAGCCATACGGTCGTGTGCAATAGGCCTTAGGGAGGTATGAGTACTCCGTACTGGAGCCAGGTTTACAGAGTTCACGGCAAACTGATCATTTTGTCAGAGAAAAAATCCAGCTGATTGAAGTATTGTATGGGGATTGCCCTTCATGTAATACGTGGTAGGGTCCTAAGTACACAGATGGGCGGATGTTACCTGAGAGGACATCCTCCTTAACGGGGTTGTGTCACTTCAGCAAGTGGCATTTATCATGTAGAGAAAGTTAATACAAGCCACTTACTAATGTATTGTGATTGTCCATATTGCTTCCTTTGCTGGCTGGATTCAGTTTTCCATCACCTTATACACTGCTCATATCCAGGGGTTCTGACCACTACTGCAGTGCTGGTAGAGGTGGCTAGGATTGGAGCTGCTGCGCATGCGTGACTATGCAATATGGACAATCACAATACATTAGTAAGTGCATTGCAACCTTCTCTACATGATGATTACCATTTGCTGAAGTGAGACAAACCCTTTAAGTGATACAGCCCCATATCACTCATCGCACACCACTGGAGGACACCACATGCACTGAGGTCACCTTAGAAAATAGTAGGGTTGTCCCGATACCACTTTTTTAGGACCGAGTACAAGTACCGATACTTTTTTTCAAGTAGTCACCGATACCGAATACCGATACTTTTTTTAAATGTCATGTGACCGTTTTGGGGGATCTGTGGATCTGTGGATGACGCACTGTCATGTGGGGGATCTGTGGATGGCACTGTTATGGGGGACCTGTGGATGGCACTGTTATGGGGGATCTGTGGATGGCACTGTTATGGGGGATCTGTGGATGGCACTGTTATGGGGGATCTGTGGATGGCACTGTTATGGGGGATCTGTGGATGGCACTGTTATGGGGATCTGTGGATGGCACTGTTATGGGGGATCTGTGGATGGCACTGTTATGGGGGATCTGTGGATGGCACTGTTATGGGGGATCTGTGGATGGCACTGTTATGGGGGATCTGTGGATGGCACTGTTATGGGGGATCTGTGGATGGCGCTGTTATGGGGATCTGTGGATGGCGCTGTTATGGGGGATCTGTGGATGGCACTGTTATGGGGGATCTGTGGATGGCACTGTTATGGGGGATCTGTGGATGGCACTGTTATGGGGGATCTGTGGATGGCACTGTTATGGGGGATCTGTGGATGGCACTGTTATGGGGATCTGTGGATGGTACTGCTATGGGGTGGGATATCTGTGGATGGCATTGTTATGGGGTGGGGGATCTGAGGATGGCATTGTTATTTGGTGGGGGATCTGTGGATGGTGCTGTTATAGGGGATCTGTGGATGGAACTGTTATGGGGAGGATCTGTGGATGACACTGCTATATGTCATCCACAGATCCCCCTCATAACAGTGTCCCCCAATACACCGGGCCCCGCCGCTCACCGAAGTATTTATAAACGTGAATCCTTATCCTGTTATTAAGTTGAACTAACGCTGCCCTCTCCCATTTTCCCCTGTATCCCCACAGCACTTACTTAAGCTTCAATAGCAGGCAGAGCGGACGGCACCAGTAACGTCACTCACTGACGTCGCGCGTCTGCTCCGCCTGCTTCATTCATAAAGTGGGCGGAGCAGGCGCTCTACGTCAGTGAGTGACGTTACTGCTGCCGTCCGCTCTGCCTGCTATTAAAGCTTAAGTAAGTGCTGTGGGGATACAGGGGAAAATGGGAGAGGGCAGCGTTAGTTCAACTTAATAACAGGATAAGGATTCACGTTTATAAATACTTCGGTGAGCGGCGGGGCCCGGTGTAAGAGTACAGTGACTGCACCGGGCCCCGCCCATAGTTACGCCCATAGTATTCTATTTATGTATCGGGGCGGGGTATCGGCGGCTGAGTACCGCCGAGAAAACTCGGAATCGGTCCCGATACCGATACTAGTATCGGGACAACCCTAGAAAATAGCTTTCATGATAAAGTAATGCGGCTACCGTATGTACAACATGTTGCACATAGCCGCATTACTTTATCATGAAAGCTATTGGCAGCACAAATTTACAGTCAGCATGCAAGTATGATATTAACCTTTTCACGATCTGCACTGTACTGTTACATTGCTGTAATAGGTAGTTAATACCTGTCTTTGTAATACTGTAATATGGCACTCTAATGGCACTGGCCCAAGAGCTGTTCCCATTTCATTCATTGTGAGTGCCAGCCTTGTTACACAGCAGACAGTCCACTCTAACAGCCAGGATTGGAGATAAATCTGATTCCGGACATTTAACTCCCATAGACGCCACTTTCAATGCTAACTGAAGTAGTTATGGAGAGAGAAGGGGCTCCCTCTCTCACCTGATCCCCCCCCTCCCCCTCCCCCTCATGATATGATCATAAGTGCAGAGGGGTTGCTCTGGCAGCCAGGGGCCTAGCAATGGCCCCCAGGCCCACCATGTTGGGATACCTATGAAGGCCTCCTTTGGAAAAAAAAACCATAATAGGCAATGGGGAAGATTTATCAGAACTGGTGTAAAGGAAACCTTGCTTAGCTGCCCATAGCAACCAGTCAGATTCCAGCTCATTTTTTAGAGCTTCTTTTGAAAATGAAAAGTGGAATCTGATTGGTTGCTATGGGCAGCTAAGCAATGTTTCCTTTACACCAGTTTTAATAAATCTTCCCTATTATGTCAGTTTTGTAATGTAACTTATACCTTTTATTTATATAAAACACAGAAATATTGCAGTGCGTTATGGAGGATCAAAGGATTGCATGTTTAAGTCTCCCAATAGGGAAAAAATGTGTATAAAAGATAAAAAAAAAAAAAAAAAAAAGTTTGGAGCAATTAGAAAAAAAAACCTGATAGAAAATGCAAAGAAATGCCATTTTCGTTTACGAATGTTTGCCTTTTGTACATAGAAAAAAAAAAAAAAAACGATATGTAATTGTTGTGTCCATAATGATCTATTCAATAAAGTGATGACTTAATTTATCCCACACTATAAACATCATAAAGATTTATTTTAAAAATATCAAAATCAGATGTTTTTTGTTCATTACAAAATACAATAAAAAGTGCTGAAAAAAATTATTGCACCCCAGAATGACACAAATTAAAACGACATGTCTTGCAAAAATTAAAGCCCGCACATAAAAATGCTCTCTTTAAAAGCAGTGACCCCCCCATCCCCCCCCCCCAAAAAATCTAAATTTTTTAACAAGATTTTTTTATTGAGCAAAAGTAGAAAAACTATTTAAAAAAACTATAAATTTGTTAAAGCTGTAATCAAACTCACCTGCAAAATAAAGTTTTCATGCAGCTTAGGCTACTTTCACACTTGCGCTTTTCTTTTCCGGCACTGAGTTCCGTCATAGGGGCTCTATACCGGAAAAAAACTGATCAGTTTTATCCTAATGCATTAAAGAGTAATCCGTTCAGGATGCATCAGGATGTCTTCAGTTCAGTCTTTTTGACCGATCAGGCAAAAGATCAAACCGCAGCATGCTACGGTTTTATCTCCGGCCAAAAAAACTGAAGACTTACCTGAATGCCGGATCCAGCATTTTTTTCAATAGAAATGTATTAGTGCCGGATCCGGCATTCAAAATACCGGAATGCCGGATTGAAAAAAGGTGAAAAAAATAACTGCCGGATCCGTTTTACCGGATGACACCGGAAAGACGGATCCGGCATTTTTTTCCATAGAAATGTTTTAGTGCCGGATCCGGCATTCAAAATACCGGAATGCCAGATTGAAAAAAGGTGAAAAAAATAACTGCCGGATCCGTTTTACTGGATGACACCGGAAAGACGGATCCGGCATTTTTCTGACCAGGCATTTTTCAGACTGATCCAAATGTAATAGACGGCTCTGATCAGTCTTACAAATGCCATCAGTTGGCATACGTTTTTCAGTTGGTCTGCTTGCCGGATCACTCTGCCGCAAGTGTGAAAGTAGCCATACCGTATTTTTCGTCTTATAAGACGCACCTGATGATGGTTTTAGAGGAGGAAAATAAGAAAAAAGACCTCAGAACAGACGCCCAAACTACACCCTCAGTCTTCATCAGACCTCCATATCAGATCTCAGATCAGACCCCCATATCAAACCCACAGATGAGACCCCCCCCATGTCTGCCTTCCTGCATCAGAGCTCACATCAGACCGCATATTAGATCAGATGCCCATGTCAGACCTTAGATCAGATGCCCATATCAGACCTTAGATCAGATGCCCATCAGAGATAAAATAAATTCACTTACCTCTCCTGCTGTGCCGCTACTCTCCAGGTCGGGCAGTCTCTGCTTCAGTCACGTTTCCTGATCTTCACTGTCTCCTGACTGCATGCAGCATCAAGTCTTAGTGTGTGCACTACTTCCTGATGCTGTACACAGTCAGTATAGTGCAGCGCGGCACCCGGGGAAGACCAGGGAGAGGTGAGTACAATGCAACTCCTGCATACTAGTGAGTGCTTCTATAATGAAAGTGGTCACTAGTATTCGCGTTATAGGACACACTGCCATATTCCCCGAACTATAAAGCGGAAAATGCGGTATATGGCAACTTACATGGTCAACACCATGAAAACAAAACCTAAAATGCAGGTTAAAGTCAATGCCATAAAAACAAAACTCCCACGCAATGTCAGATACCGTAGGTGCAAGTCTCTTCTCTGGAAGCCACGCCTATCTCCAGAATGGGCCCTCCCAAAGTATAGGAGAGCTCACTGTGCAGACACCTGTCCAAGCCGCCGCTCTGCACTTCTCGAAATTCCGATAGTAGTAAATGAATGGTGGCTGTGCTTGTGCTGTGCACTCTCCTTCACTTTAGGAGGGCCCTTTCTGGAGAAAGAAGTGGGAGCCGCTACTATCTGACATTGGTGGCATATCCTAGTGATATGCCACCAATGTCTTAGATGGGAATACCACTTTAAGCTGTTGATACACTTGAGATAATGATCGGCCACATAGCGGATGATCAGTCATCCATGGGATTGTTCGTTAGAACGATCCTACTACAAAAAGTCCAGACTTGCGCTACTTTCACACTAGCGTTTTTATTTCTGGTATTGAGATCTGTCATAGGTTGTCAATACAGGAAAAAACACTTCTGTTTTGTCCCCATTCATTGACAATGAGGACAAAACGTAACTGAACAGAACGGAATGCTCCAAAATGCCTTCCATTCCGTTCTCCTACCAGAGAGCAAACCGCAGCATGCTGCGGTTTGCTTTCCGTCCTGGGATGCGGAGCAAAACGACCCACAATGACCCACAATGCAAGTCAATGGGGACGGGTCCGTTTTCTCTGACACAATAGAAAACGTATCCGTCCCCCATTGACTTTCAGTGGTGTTCATGACTGTTCTGTCTTGGCAATGTTAAAAATAATACAACCGGATCCATTCATAACGGATGCAGAAAGTTGAATTATCAGTAACGGAAGCGTTTTTGCAGATCCATGACGCATCCAGCAAAAACGCTAGTGTAAAAGTAGCCTAAACCAGCCAGGGAGTCAATTATTTTTTTTATTTATGAAGAACTGACTCCCTGGACCTTGATCACAACAATCGTTCGCGCTACTATTTCAAACAACAATCTGTCAAAATGTCTGAAATTGGCCATTCTGGCCAATTTTTGTCTTGTGCATGGCCAGCTTTTCCAGTGTTCAGTTTTTAAAAAGTGACAGTGGGTGGTCTGGGGTCTAGGCTACGATCCGGCTTCTGAGTAATCAGATCGCACACACTTCTGGTTTTGTTTTCCTTTGTCACTTCTGGCGAGAGACGTGACGGGTTCCTCGTGGGAGGTGCCCTTTGATCTCTGCATAGCGAGTATTTCGGTGGAGTTATACTTTTATTATTCATGCAGTACTGAGGGGTTGTGCATCATGGGAAATATTTGTTAATCACCTTCTCGTTTGTGATGCAGGAAATCCGACAGGTGAAAACTCCAGAAGACTTGGAAGCTTTTATGCTCAAACATGGGGAAAATATCATAGACACACTAGGAGCAGAAGTAGACAGACTTGAAAAGGAACTGAAAGTAAGTGACAATGGGATTTTTATTCTTCTTTCACACAATTTCTGTATCAGGCCCAAAATATTATGGGCCTCATTTATCAAACCTGCTTAACAGGGGAAAAAAACTGGCCTTATTGCCAATATCAACCAATCAGTGTGCCGTTTCCAGTGTAAGAAGTTGAAGCTGAGCTCTGATTGGTTCCTTTGAGCAACAAGGCCAGTGTTCTAATTTTGATAATTTGAGATAATCTAAAAGAAAAACTGTCTTTGTTGCCCATAGCAACCAATCACAGCACAGCTTTAATTTTTCAAGCACATGCTGAGAAATGAAAGCTGTGCTATGGTTGGCTGCTATGGGCAACAAGACAGGTTTTTCTTTTAGATTGTTTCATAAATGTCCCCAGTTATTGTGTTTATTATATATGTGTTTCCCTGGAGTCTCACCCCATTATAATAATGTAGAGAAGTATACTTGTTCCTAGAAGGCAGATATCGGGAACAAGAAGAATCGGGCAGCTGGATATCCACATGCTCAATCCTTTTGTTCTCAGAAGTGTCTAGCAGTGGCTTAATCCTCTCCCCCCATGCAGAAGGCTACATGCACACGAACGTTGTTTGTTTCCGTGTCCGTTCAGTTTTTTTTGCGGATAGGATGTGCTGTCCGCATCAGTATGTCCTTTCCATAGCCCCGCAAAAAAAATAGAACATGTCCTATTCTTGTCCGTTTTAGGCATTGTTACAATGGATCTGCAAAATAAAACGGATGACATACAGCTGTCATCCGTTTGTATTTTTTTGCAGACCGCAAAACACATAGTTGTGTGCATGTAGCCGAACACCTATTCAGTTGGATGGAGTGTTCAGGTGTATAGATGGGTCAGGAGGGAGAGCTGTCTGCTGTCTGAGCATCTGTCTAAAAACATTTAATAAGAAGTGATCAAAAACGCACCCCAAAATGGTATCAATAAAGACGGCAGATCAATGCGCAAAAAATGAGCTCTCACACAGCTTCATAGACATAACAATAAAAAAGTTATGGGGGTCAAAATAGGAGGATGAAAAGAAAACCTTTTTTCCAAAGTTTTTTTTTTTTTTTGTATTAAAACACAAGAAAAACTATATAAATGTGTTATCGCCGTAATCGTACTAACCTGAAGAATAAAGGTCACGGGTAGGGAATGCAGTAGAAACAAAACCCATAAAACTGTGACGGGATTGTGTTTTTTTTTTTGTTTTGTTTTTTTCATTTTCACCCCATCTGAAATTAGTTTTTTGGCTTCCCACTAATAAGCAATATTAAAGGGGTTCTGCACTTTGTTTAAACTGATGATCTATCCTCTGGATAGATCATCAGCATCTGATCGGCGGGGGTCCGACACCCAAAACCTCCACCGATCAGCTGTTTAAGAAGGAAGCGGCGCTCCAGCAGCGCCGCGGCCTTCTCACTGTTTACCGCTGGCCGAGTGACGTCCCGATTTGTATCAACTGGCCTAGGCGGGGCTAAGCTCCATTCAAGGGAACGGAGCTTAGCCGCGCCCAGGCCAGTGATACTAGTCGTGATGTCACTGGGACGGCAGTAAACAGCGAGAAGGCCGCGGCGCGGCTGGAGCGCCGCTGCCTTCTCAAACAGCTGATCGGCCGGGGTACCTGGTGTCGGACCCCCGCCGATCAGATGCTGATGATCTATCCAGAGGATAGATCATCAGTTTAAACAAAGTGCAGAACCCCTTTAAGTGGTGCCATTAAAAAGTACAACTTGTACCACACAAAAAAACAAGCCCCATACAGCTATGTCAACTACAGCTGTCTGGGAAAACAGAGAGTGAAAGATGCACAAAACGAAAAATTTCAACCTATATTGCAGACTGGTGGCTATTGACTCAAAACTAGTAGGAATTAGGGTTGGGCAATAAACCGGTATTAACGATATACCGCGGTATTAAGAAACTGCGATATGGCGATATCGCCATTTCTTAATTTCTGCTGTATTTTAGTGACGCCATAGGGGCAGTCGCACGTCGCAGTGCTGAATGCCTCTAAAACGTCTGGCGCACATTGAAGCCGGCACAGTGGAGAAGGAGAGAGTCCCTCCCCACTGATTCGGCTGCCGCTGCGCCACTGATGAGAAGGTAATAGTGAGGAGGAGGGGAGGGGCTGTGGCCGCTGCGCCACCAATGAGAATTACCCTCAATTAAAATATAGACTGCGGGTGACGGCCGTATCACATACCCGCACCTGGTCTCAATGGCAGGAAGCAGCGATCCCGAGAACCAAAGGCAATTTACCCGTCAAATGCGCCACCTGAGGGGCTAATTGGCACGGTTACCCCATTATTATAATTTATAATCATTGGTGGCGCAGTGCACCCAAGCCCCCCAGTATTATAATCATTGGTGGCAGTGGCCACAGGGTCCCCTCCCCTCTTCATTGGTGGTGCAGTGGCAGCTTCTGATCGGAGCTCCAGCAGTGAAATCTCCGGGCTCCGATCGATTACCGTGGCAGCCAGGACGCTACTGAAGCCATCCATGGCTGCCATGGTAATCTCCCTGCTGCCATGTGCACAAAGCACAGGTCAGCAGGGACAGTGTGAGATCCTATACACCCTAATAGATCTCTATTAGGGTGCATAGGAGAGGGGATGAAAAGATCCCAGGTTCTAGCCCCTAAACAAAACACCAAACACCATATTAAAAATTACATAAAAAATATATAAACAATAAAAAAAAAAACACAATACGACGGCAATTAGCAGTGGGGCGGTGCTGGGCTCCGAAGTAATGGGCGCGGCTGGGCTCCAATGGCTGGAGGGACAGCCCCTTGGGCTCCTTATTGAGGTAATTAGCATATTAATAAAGGTGATTTTACAGACAAATTACAAGACACAGGGCAGTAATACTAGTATATTTTAACATAAATCGAGGAGACTGATGTGGTGATGTTAATAGCTCAGTAAGTGAAATCCAGGTGACAGTGTCCCTTTTTAAGCATCCGATTTCTGGATATTTGCAGCACACGTTACAAATTGCAATTACAGCTGATTAATTGCATTTTATGTTCTTTGGAAATGCAGCCGTCAGAGGGCACAGGGCCTGCGGTCACAGAACCCCCACTTAATGAACCAGTTATTTTTTGACATTTAGTTCTGTGTTTCTGCTGCAGATTTTTCTGCCGCTAATTTATAGTTGCTAATTTCTTCACTATTTAACTTGTCGGTTCCCCAGAGATTTTGTTTTCGGTTCTGTGTACATGTGTTTTCCCATGCTGTGCTCGCACAGTGCTCTTGAGAGAACCTACGGCCTTTCGGGCGTTCTCACTTATTTAATTTTTGGATTCTCTTTTGCTAGCTTAACAAAATAGAAACATGAATGTCCATTCTCCGAATCTCCATATTGGCAGGATTCCTGATGCCCGAGTATTCCAAGTCAAAAAGATTTTAAAAACTTCCATTTTATGGAATTATTAATCATTGATCCAAATTGAATACAGGTGAATAAGTGAAAAATTTGTGACATTTATAATATTTTTTCAATTTGTTTAACCTATTCATGACCTGAGGACTTGCCGAGCAAAACATGAGCAAAAAGTCTGCAATCTGTGTATTACCATCCCCTAGTCAGTAGGTACATATGGGGTCATTTATTAAAGAGGTTCTCTGGGCTCTCTTATATTGATGACCTATCCTCGGGATAGGTCATAATATCAGATCACCGCTGCTTTGCCATAGACAGCAGCAGCAAGCAAGAAGAGAGACGGGAGACAGCATGTGCACACTGCATGCACCGTCTCCTCATACAGCTCCTCATACAGTCTGACCCCCCCCCCCCCCCCCCCCCCCCGCGAATCTGATATTGATGACCTATCCTGAGGATAGATCATCAATATAGGAGAGCCTGGAGAACCCCTTTAAGACTGGCGTTCTAGATGCAGGTCTTAATAACCCTGCGATGGCGCATGATGCGTCTATGCTATGTGGAGGCGCCAGCCTCTATATAACTTTGGCGCTTCCACCGCCCGCCTAAGGCTACTTTCACAACTGCGTTTAGGTCGGATCCGTCTGGTATGTGCCCAGACGGATCCGCACCTATAATGCAAACGCTTAGATCCGTTCAGAACGGATCCGTTTGCATTACCATGAACAAAAAAAAAAAAAAATTTTTTTAATTTTTTTTTTTGTTCATGATAATGCAAACGGATCCGTTTTGACTTTACATTGAAAGTCAATGGGGGACGGATCCGTTTGAAAATTGAGCCATACTGTGTCAACTTCAAACGGATCCGTCCCCATTGACTTACATTGTAAGTCTGGACGGATCCGTTTGCCTCCGCACGGCCAGGCGGACACCTGAACGCTGCAAGCTGTGTTCAGGTGTCCGCCTGCTGAGCGGAGCGGAGGCCAAACGGAGCCAGACTGATGCATTCTGAGCGGATCCGCATCCATTCAGAATGCATTAGGGCTGGACGGATCCGTTCGGGGCCGCTTGTGAGCCCCTTCAAACGGAACTCACAAGCGGAGCCCCGAACGCTAGTGTGAAAGTAGCCTAAATCTATGCGAGCTCCCTTGCTGGCATAGATTCAGATAATTTTCTACGCCTGAAATGGGCATAGAAAATGATTAATGAAATGGGCCAGCCGACCAGCCCCCACCCCAGCTCTGGCGTAAGCAGGAAAAAGTGGCAGATTTTTGGTCGCAAATCCCCCTTGCGATCGAATCTGCAACAGATATATGCCAAAAAATGGCGTATATCTAATAATAAATGACCCCCATAGTTTGTAAGTCTGAAAAAAAGACATCCTTCCGTCCGGTTCAGCCTGTTATCCTGCAAAGTTGATCCAGAGGAAGGCAAAAAACCCTGCTCAAAGGATCCGCATTAAGTAATAGAAAAGATGCAAGGGTCGTATGTATGTATCCAAAATACTCCAAATTCATATCATCAGTGTACAAAATAGGTACAAAAATCTGCATCATACGGGTATCTGCAGGGTGGTTCATTCCGGAGGTAGATGGAACGTGATACACATCATCAGCAACATTTCAGATCCTAGCCTCCCCCTTCCTCAGGCATGCTGAATCTGGAATAATTGTAGTCTGGATATATACAGTATATACTTTCCTCATTTTAGGGGAAAAAAAATTCCTTCTCTACAGTAGGTTGTGTTTCTACAGAGTTGGACATAGTCATTATCGGAGTGTATAGGGGGCATGTTTCACTGACAAGGGAAATGGTGGCGCCCAGTAGGGGTGAGCGATGTATGCGATATGCGAAAAGGAAGATATGAATCTGTGCAACGATACAGATTTTGTCCATATCGCATATATCGCCGGACCGCAATATGACCAGGAGCCGTAGTGAATAGACGAACCCGAACCTTCTCACCGCCGTGGCTCCGGCTCCCGACTCCACACCGCGCTGTACTGTAATTGGCATGGCGTGCACACAGCGTCAGCCCGCTGGCTGACGCTCTATGTGACGTCAAGTCCTGCAATGCATGCTGGGAAGAAGACGCGACAACACCTGCGGACTGCCGACTCGCCGAGCACCCTGCAGGAAAGGTAAGTATAGCGATTCTACTGGGGGGGAAGGGGGGCTGGAGGATCGGGGGGTGGATCTATTTGCAAAGGATGGCCATGGAGCTGATGGCACTGGCTCTTCTGGGGGACATGTCTGATGGCAGATGATGGCACTGGATCTTCTGGGGGACATATGGCAGATGATGGCAAATGCCATGGGCCTTGGGGCTGATGGCACTGGCTCTGGGGGACAAGGACATGTCTGATGGCAGATGATGGCAAATGCCATGGGGCTTGGGGCTGATGGCACTGGCGGACATGTCTTATGGCAGTTTTGTAATTTGTATTTTTTGTATACATACAGAAGAAAATACTATATCGCGATATATATCGCATATCGCACATGCTTCAAATTATTTCGCAATATAGATTTTGGGCCATATCGCCCACCCCTACCGCCCAGTTATTACTTTAACAAACTAGTAATGGGCATGGGTCGCAGCGGGCAAGTTTTCACCAGACTTTGCAATTAAGTGTATATCCTTCTAATATGGCAGCAATCTATTTACATAGGGATTTTGAGCCCTCAAAACTGCTGACATCACTAGACAGGTGATGAAGGCGGCAGTAAACCATATCCCAGGTGCTGCTTGTACTTTGTTACAGAGGGCCCTTGCTGGGGAGTTAAAGGGAGTCTCTTAGCAGCTGTGACACCTTTAGCGATTTGTACATCTGACCTTTTTAGTATATTGTTCATACATACATATGTGCTTCATACATAAAGCAGGACTATCCAGAATGACTGTGACACTTTAGCAGGGCAGTACATTCAAAATCAGCGGGGAGGATTATTAAAGGGTTTGTCCCGTTAAGACAATTTATCTTATATCTACAGGGTTTAAAAGGGTTTTCTGAGGTTTTTATACTGATGACCTATCCTCAGGATAAGTCCTCAGTATCTGATTGGTGGAGGTTCAGCACCCGGGACCCCCACCTATCATCTGTTTGAGAAGGCATTGGTGCTCCTGTAGGGTGTTATAAGTGATTGATAGCATTCTGTGTCTAAAGGCCCTATTACACCAATAGGTAATCACTTAGATGATCGCTAATGAGTGTTTGTGGTAACGCTCGTTATCAATCATCTGATGAACGTAATAAGTGTGTATACAGAGATAGCTGTCAGTCACTGATAGCTGTACACTTGGGAGGTATTATCAGTAATTGATAACATTCTCTGTGTAAGGGCTCATGCACACGACCGTATGGCTTTTTCAGTGTTTTGCGGGCCGTTTTTAACGGATCAGTTTTTCAGTTTTGTGTTTCCGGTTCCGTTCCGCTCTGTTTTTCCGTATGGTATATACAGTATACAGTAATTACAGAGAAAAAAAATTGGGCTGGGCATAAAATTTCCAATAGATGGTTCCACAAAAAACGGAACAGATACAGAAGACATACGGAGTACACTCCGTATGTGTTCCGTATTTTTTGCGGACCCATTGACTTGAATGGAGCAACGGAACGTGATTTGCAGGCAATAATAGGACATGTTCTACCTTTGAACGGAAACGGAATGCACACGGAGACACTTCAGTTTTTTTTTCTGACCCATTGAAATGAATGGTTCAGTATAAGTAAAGCATACTGAACAAAAAAAACGGCCAGTATACTGAACGCAAAAAATGTTCGTGTGCATGAGCCCTAAGTCTGTATTAGGGTTGTTGCGATACCAAAATCTCGATTCTATTTCGATACCATAAAAAACTATTGCGATACTTGATACCGTTCGATACTACGCGAAAAAAATATAACACCAAAAAAGCCACGTGCATTCCGCGATTTATGGAACGTCCGGTCCATAATCACATAGTCGGGTGCCGGTTATGTGATTCTGCTGCTGGCACCCGCCTCCTGTATTTGTATTAATTGGTGAGTTATCATTGGTGACGCAGTGGCCACAGCCCCTCCCCTCCTCCGCCCCTCTCTCTTCTTATTGGCGGCGGCAGCAGCAGCAGCACACGGGGGGGGGGGGGAGAGCAGCGCGCCCAAGTTCTCTGATACTAGGCTGCGCAGTAGCACAGACTAGTATTGGTAAATGTCAAATCCCGGTATCGAATCGATACCGGTACAAAAGTATCGATTGGGTTTCGATAATTCGATACCTGCAACAACCCTAGTCTGTATACAGAGATAGCTGTCAGTCACTGATAGTTGTACACAGTGGAGGTGTTATCAGTGATAGCATTTTCTGTGTAAGTGTGTATACAGAGATAGCTGTCAGTCACTGATAGCTGTACACGGGGAGGGGTCATCCGTGATTGAGAGCATGTATAAATTTTACATTTTGCAGAATCTTTTTTTTCCATAGAACTATATATCATTCTGCTCCGCTCCTCCTGCTCTATAACATGCTGCCTGTAGATTGCACTACATAGAATTTTTTTTATAAACAAAAAACTGCCCCCTAGATGTGCTGGGTTATGGTTTTACAACACTATCCTCTGATGATACAATTAAAAGCAGCTTCATATTTTTACCAGATTATTACATGCACCTTTTGGAAAGTCTCAGTATTTGAGTTCTAATAGCGTCACATAATTAATTTGCTGGTCTGCTGTTTAACAGAATAATATATCATGTTTTGGCATAACGATAATTAAAGATTAATGTGATTATTACTGAAATGCTTTATAATTTTATGAAATATGAGTCCTGGTCTTTTAATAAAATTGCCATTAAAAAGGTTATCGGCATATACAGTACACTTTAAGTGCATGAAGTTCGTGGTCACGTGTCTGCTGCTATTTCTGTCCTATATAAAGCTCTTGTAATTTGCTGATATAATGGCTCAGTTTTAATTGTTTCATTTTTTCTAAGTGAGTAGTTATTTTCCTGTAATCTGGCACCTTATGATCCAGAAATCCTAATAATTCATGGAATAATAAGTCCCATGTCTTATTGAAGAGCTACTCCTTTAATATGAGTTGGCCTTTTGCTCCCAAGGGCCACTGCAGGTGACCAATGTAGTATTACATGCTGACCCTCCAGATGGCGATCCTTTCATATAGGACCCAAGTCTATAAGAGCTGCTGCTAGGCTATGATGTCCTTATGCCTAAAAGGACATATAGACAGGTTTTTGCCCTGATTGCATAGACTCATTAAAGGGAACCTATCATGTAGAATATGATGATTGATATGTGCATAGTGTAGCATGGTATAGAGCAGGAGGAGCTGAGCAAATTGACACATCCCTAATAAACATCTGTGCCTAGGAGTCCAGTGGGTGGTCCTAATGACAGCCGTTCCTGGATGACTGATACAAAATAGAGGTTAATCACTGATGAGACCGCCCACTGGACTCCTAAGCATAGGAAGGCATTTACAAGAATGAAGTGCAAGTTATACTGAGCCTGTTACAATAAAACTATCTATGATCTTGCTCTATAACATGCAGCCTACAGATAGGACTGTGTGCACAATGTTACAGGTTCTGTTTGAGATCCAGGCGTGTGTTTGGTGATAGGCAGTCCACGTTGGGTAATTGGCCACTACCCATTGACTCCTGAGGATCATTATGACGTCTCCAGCGCAATCACAGGCTGTCACAGCCAGACAGCTGAGAAGCTCTGACAGGAGCCTTTCAGATCCTCCTCCTTGAATTTCTTTGTTTTGGTTGAGTTCCTCATCTCGTTAGTCTATCTCAGCTGTCATGCAGTTGGACTGATTGCTGCCCTTTTAAGTTCCTCCCCAGAATGCAGTAGTGTGCGGCTTATACAACTTCCTGGAGTGTGTGTGCATGCTGTTCCTAGTTCTCAGTCCACAGTCCCCAGTCGTCTGCAAGATAAGTGCTGTTTATGTATTTATGATTTTCTGTTTTCTGGATCCAGGTGACCCTGACTCCCTCCGTGTCTGTGTAGGGAGCCGGTGGTCGTATCCCCTCACTATTGTAGGGTCTTCAGGTGTAAGATAGTCGAGGTACGTGGATATGCGCCCATCCACCTTTGGGGTGGTCGCATAGGCTGAGAAATAAGGGAGAGCGGCAGGTCTCATGCAGGGGTCTCCCTTTTGTTCCTTAGTTGTGGATCCAGTGAGTCATTGTTTATATTGTATTGTCTTGTTTCCTGTACACCATCCGTGACACAGGCATTCTGGCATCATACGTATATACAGGACTTCATCTTGATTTTTAGGAGCTGGTCAGCAGCAGTTTAGGGCTTGTTCACATCAGTGTTGTGTTTTCTGTATTTGTTTTCAGAGGAACAGAAAAAAAAAATCCTTTAAACAGATTGAATAATGAATATAAATGGAACACTATTTGTTCCTATCCATCATTCATTCACTTCAGTGTTAAAAATAAAACCCAGAAATTTCCAGTCTGTCATGTATACATTATTTATGCTGGAAAAGAAAGCGACGAGGACAGGGCATTTTCTCCCTTCAGAAATTACTGAAACCTGACAGAACTGACACAGACTGATGCTCAACGTAAAAAGGCTGTTTTTTCCCTGTTTTTTTGGTTCCATCCATTGGAACATAAACATGGAAAACACAATGCTGATGTGAACAAGCCCTGAGTACTTATTGGGGGTCATTTACCAAATGTGTACATCAGTTTCCTGGCCTAAAAATAGAAAATGGGGGGTGTAAATTTACACCTTAACACTGGGGAGTGGTGGGGCCATCAGCTCTGGCAAATTGACTATCATTAAAGCCAGGAAAGTGGGGTAAATGACCACTCAAATCGACTCTAGTCAAGGCTGGAGTGGATCTCAATCTAGACGCATAGACTGGCACAGGATGCGCCTAACTTATGACAAGTTTTAAACTTTTAGTTTTCACTTCACCCTCTCTGCTTTCTTTAAAACATTTAGTATAAGTTACGGTATCTCATAACACTTCTGTAAATTAGAACTGACCTCTGCACCAGCTCCTAGCTGACCTTGGTTTAATTTTTTGGTGCACGGACCTCACAGATGTCCAGGAATAGATATTTATGACTACTTTCAATCTCGCGTTAAGCTTTTCCGGCAGGGGAACAGCGGACTCCCTCTGTCTCCCATTGGCACCCCGCAAATGCGAACGCGGGGTGCCAATGTGTGTAAAGCAGGCTCGGGCCTGGTATAGGCCCCAAGCCAGCCTTGAGTGTTTTGCTCTCTGGCGCAGCCTGCTGGTCAATGTCAGTATAGTACTGACATTAAAATGCAATGCACTATAGGGCATTGTATTTTAAAAGCAATCCAAATGTTGTCTGTTCTAGTCCCCTTGTGGGACTATTAAGTGGTAAAAAAAATTCAATTATTAAATAAAAAATAATTCTAATAAAAAAATCTGCTTTTTTTCCATTGAAAATACTCTTTTCAGTGAAAAAAAATTGTGAAAATAAAATCTCCCGGGGGCGTGGCCAGCAGCCAAGATGGCGGGACGTGTTTGAGCAGAGCTCCGTGGCCGACGCAGCTCTACACAGGAAAAATCCTGCCTCTTCTATAAAATATAAACCTATAATGTTGTTAAAAGACAAACAACAAAATAATGCCCAAAATATTCCAAAGATATAATTTATTTAATTATAATAAACATATCATAATTCATAAAATATTATTAGAAATAACAAAAACATGAAGAACCAGCAGGAAACCGGATGCTGTAATCCACTGGCCTATACCGCTATTACCAACCAAAAGATGGGGAAGATGTCAAGTATGCCGATGGTGTATAACAGGATGATTCCACATGAAGTAGCACGGATAATGCTACTATTATAAAGTAGAAAGCATATGGTCGTCACTCTGGTACATAACCACTAAGCAAAGCTTAACTCAAAGTGCAGTTAAGGAAAAATAAAGCGGACACTAGAATCTAGCAGTAGAGGGAGAGATTGGACCCTCAGAGGGTAACAATGCACAGAACATTATAATAAAGGATATGGAGGAGCCCAGCAAATGACTACAGATAGAAATCAAAGCATACCACAAGACATGATGGGGGGTGAAAAACAGCAGGCACAGGACAGGATAGGAACCTCGACGCGCGTTTTGCCTCAGCTTCGTCGGGAGGTGAGATAAAGTGTAGCCATATCCCCCTATTTATATCTCCCATGGGGCCCAAACACATGTGGTCTCAATAGAAAATCACAGCAGCTGATGCCTAATATCGAGCGCTCCATACCTGATCATGCACGTCGAGCCCATGTGACCCGGCGCACAACACATCACAGCAGAGCACTGCATTAGCTGATCAGGTAAACAAAATACCACAATGCCTGGAATATATCTAACGCATTAACCCCAATACTAGGGAATCGTGCATATGGAATCTATATGGGAGGTATCGATTATTCAGAGGACACGGATGCATATATAAATGCCCCAGTCTACCACTCTTAGTTTCGCAGGGTATCCCATGGAGTAGGGTATGTTGGCTTCTCTCAGCCGCCGTTTGACATCCATGAAGGTGGCGCGTGGTTTCTGCAGTTCCATGGAAAAATCTGGAAAGATGGAGACTCTGGTGTTGTTGTATTTGATTTCTTGCCGTCGCCTGGCTAGAGCAAATATCTCATCTCTATCTTTGCAGTTGAGAAATCTTGCGAGCATGGGTCGAGGTGGGGTTCCAGGTGGTGGAGGTTAAGCTGGTACTCTATAAGCCCTTTCCACTGCAAAGGCCGCTGAGAAGTTCTCACCCGGGAAAAGTTATTTTGTCCAGTTTTCTATAAACTCATCTGATGCATGGCCCTCTGCTCTTTCGGGCAATCCGATAATTCTTATATTATTTCCACGGAGCCTGTTTTCTAAGTCATCTGCTTTCTGCTTCCAGAGTACTGATTTAGTGTTCAGCTCGGATATGGATCTGGGAACAGTGGCCGTGGCATCTTCTATGAGTGATATGCGCTCTTCAGTATGCTGGACTCTGTCCTGCAGGTTGTGCATGTCCTGACGCAGGAAGCCTAGATTAATTTTGACTTCATCCAATTTCCCTGTAAGAGATGTCTTGCATGTTGTGATAGCCTCTAGGACTTGTGCGGTCACTTGCTTAAGGGTTGGTTTATCGTGAGTTTCCTCAGGGGCTGCAGTATCTGATGCAGTGCTAGCCCTAGTATGCATATTTCGCTGTGGTAAAGGAGACCGCGACACCCGTCTGGTTGTCTTGCAAATTCTCTCAATTTGTCTGCAGCACTCAGATTTTTGTGGCCCCATTATTATGCTGACTTAGGGATTAATATATTTTAAGCAGTTTTCTTCACCTCTCCCGGAGAAGTTTCTGAATGGCTAGCACTACGGCGAAGATCTCCAAGACGAGGAAGTCCCTGAAACCATCTAAGGACTGGTCACCAGATGGAGCCATTGGACTGGCTAGGCTAAGTTGACGTGATTCATATATGGCTAACTATAACTTTTCGTTTTCTCTTTTACATGTTATAGTTATTCAATAAGCACTTCCCTAACTATACTTGCATACTTAAATAGAGGTATCATAGTAGTTGCTGCAGCCGGCATGCAAGTATCAAGTATCACCGCAATCAATGACAAAATAATCCAATTGTATATAATTCATCAGTCATATCTAACACCTATTAGGTTGTATAGAATGGGCAGAGTGCCATCCACGGCATGTCCACGGTGTGGGGAGCAGGAGGCGGACTTTTGGCACATGATATGGAGCTGCAACCCGATAGCCATATTCTGGAGGGAAGTGATGGATCTTCTTTCCTCTTTATTGCCGATGCGGGTACCATGCACACCTGAGGTCTGTACAGCCCCAGTACACCGAATTTGGGCCTGTGGTGTGGGGCAACACAAACCATGTACTCAACCTCGAGACTGCGACAGGCTTTATCAGCAGCTCGAGGAAGCATGTCTCAGTCAGTTTAATGGGGATACCGGTACATATTAAAATACTCTATAAATTTATTTTAAGAACTAGGGAGTATATAGTAATGCAATGGATGGTTAGAGTTATTGTTCAGACTATTATTGTTTTTTCTTGTTCATATTGTTGTCTGTATCAAAAGAATAAGATCATACTGGTCTCTTGACTTCTATGCATATACAGTAATCGGCAACAAGATATGACATTGTTGTTAATCCACCTTTTTGTTAATAAAACAGTTAAAAAATAATAATAATTAAATCTCCCCTATATGTTTGGTATCGCCATGTCCGTAATGACCCGCTCTACACAAATATCATGTAAATAATTTCCTACAGTGAACGCTGAAAAAAATTTGCAGAATTGCTCATTTATTCTTAGTTGGCACCGGAAAAAAAAAAGTCAAAAAGCGTAATTTACCCCAATATGATACCAATGAAAACTACAAGTCGTCCCACAAAAATCCAAGCCCTCGCACAACTCCATAGAAAGAAAAATAAAAAAGTTATGGGTCTTCGGAAATGGCAATGCAAAAAGATTTTCTTCCTTTTAAAAAAAAAAGTTGTTTTATTGCACAAAAGTAGTAAAACATAACATCGCTATAATTGTTCTGACCCAGAGAATAAAAATATTACAGTGGATATAAAAAGTCTTACACACCCCTGGTAAAATGTCAGGTTTCTGTGATGTAAAAAAAAGAGACAAAGATAAATCATTTCAGAACTTTTTCCACCTTTTAATGTGACCTATAAACTGTACAACTCAATTGACAAACAAACTGAAATCTTTTAGGTAGAGGGAAGAAAAAATATAAAAATTAAAATAATATGGTTGCATAAGTGTGCACACCCTTAAACTAATACTTTTGTTGAAGTGCCTTTTGATTTTATTACAGCACTCAGTCTTTTTGGGTATGAGTCTATAAGCATGGCACTTTTTGACTTGGCAAAATTTGCCCATTCTTCTTTGCAAAAACACTCCAAATCTGTCAGATTGCGAGGGCATCTCCTGTGCTCAGCCCTCTTCAGATTACCCCACAGAGTTTCAATCGGATTCAGGTCTGGGCTCCGGCTGGGCCATTCCAAAACTTTAATCTTCTTCTGGTGAAGCCATTCCTTTGATTTGGATGTATGCTTTGGGTCGTTGTCATGCTGAAAGATGAAGCTCCTCTTCATGTTCAGCTTTCTAGCAGAAGCCTGAAGGTTTTGTGCCAATATTAACTGGTATTTGGAACTGTTAATAATTCCCTCTAGCTTAATTAAGGCCCCAGTTCCAGCTGAAGAAAAACAGCCCCTTGGCATGATGCTGCCACAACCATGCTTCACTGTGGGTATGGTGTTCTTTTGGTGATGTGCATTGTTGTTTTTGCGCCAAACATATCTTTTGGAATTATGGCCAAAAAGTTCAACCTTGGTTTCATCAGACCAGAACACCTTTTCCCACATGCTTTCGGGAGACTTTTGATATGTGTTTGCAAAATTTAGCCTGGCTTGGATGTTTTTATTTGTAAGAAAAGGCTTTCGTCTTGCCACTCTACCCCATAGCCCAAACATATGAAGAATACGGGAGATTGTTGTCACATGTACCACACAGCCAGTACTTGCCAGATATTCCAGCAGCTCTTTTAATGTTGCTGTAGGCCTCTTGGTAGCCTCCCAGACCAGTATTCTTCTCGTCTTTTCATAAATTTTGGAGGGACGTCCAGTTCTTGGTAATGTGACTGTTGTGCCATATTTTCTCCACTTGATGATGACTGTCTTCACTGAGTTCCATGGTATATCTAATGCCTTGGAAATTCTTTTGTGCCCTTCTCCTGACTGATACCTTTTAACAATGAGATCCCTCTGATGCTTTGGAAGCTCTCGGTGGACCATGGGTTTTGCTGTGGGATGCGACTAAGAAAATTTCAGGAAAGACCAACTAGAGCAGCTGAACTTTATTTGGGGTTAATCAGAGGCACTTTAAATGATGGCAGGTGTATGCTGACTCCTATTTAACATGATTTTGAATGTGATTGCTTAATTCTGAACACAGCTGCATCCCCAGTTATAAGAGGGTGTGCACACTTATGCAACCACATTATTTAAGTTTTTTTTGTTTTTGTTTTCTTCCCTCCACCTAAAAGATTTCAGTTTGTTTTTCAAATGAGTGGTACAGTTTATAGGTCACATTAAAGGTGTGTAGACTTTATATATCCACTGTACATGTGTATACAGGGTGGGCCATTTATATGGATACACCTTAATAAAATGGGAATGGTTGGTGATATTAACTTCCAGTTTGTGGTACATTTGTATATGTTAGGGGGGAAACTTTTCAAGATGGGTGGTGACCATGGTGGCCATGGATCCGATGAAAGCTGTAATGGCACCGGACGGGGTTAAAAGCAGAGTGTGCTTGGCGTGTATGCTGATCTGCATTCCCTGGACTTTGTGTGGCTGTCGTGGCCCATAAACAGGTAGGAACTAGTGTTAGGGACCACTCATTAGAGGCGACCTTGACGTGGTGAGTGGCTTATTACGCTTTGGCCAAAATGTACACCAATGCCTCATCCAGCATGGAGGAATGCTGGATGTAGAGTGCTATCACATTTGCATTTTCCGTTTGTATATGTATTTCGCCATAGTGATGTGCACCTACATACAGGTTGTGCTGACTCAATCCCCCACATGATTTTGAATGTGATTGCTTAATTCTGAACACAGCTACATCCCCAGTTATAAGAGGGTGTGGACACTTATGCAACCACATTATTTAGTTTTTTTTTGTTTTCTTCCCTCTACCTAAAAGATTTCAGTTTGTTTTTCAATTGAGTGGTACAGTTTATAGGTCACATTAACCACCTCAGCCCCCAGTGCTTAAACACCCTGAAAGACCAGGCCACTTTTTACACTTCTGACCTACATTACTTTCACCGTTTATTGCTCGGTCATGCAACTTACCACCCAAATGAATTTTACCTCCTTTTCTTCTCACTAATAGAGCTTTCATTTGGTGGTATTTCTTTGCTGCTGACATTTTTACTTTTTTTGTTATTAATCGAAATTTAAGGATTTTTTTGCAAAAAAATGACATTTTTCACTTTCAGTTGTAAAATTTTGCAAAAAAAAACGAGATCCATATAGAAATTTTGCTCTAAATTTATTGTTCTACATGTCTTTGATAAAAAAAAAATGTTTGGGTAAAAAAAAAATGGTTTGGGTAAAAGTTATAGCGTTTACAAACTATGGTACAAAAATGTGAATTTCCGCTTTTTGAAGCAGCTCTGACTTTCTGAGCACCTGTCATGTTTCCTGAGGTTCTACAATGCCCAGACAGTACAAACACCCCACAAATGACCCCATTTCGGAAAGTACACACCCTAAGGTATTCGCTGATGGGCATAGTGAGTTCATAGAACTTTTTATTTTTTGTCACAAGTTAGCGGAAAATGATGATTTTTTTTTTTCTTACAAAGTCTCATATTCCACTAACTTGTGACAAAAAATAAAAAGTTCTAGGAACTCACTATGCCCATCAGCGAATACCTTGGGGTCTCTTCTTTCCAAAATGGGGTCACTTGTGGGGTAGTTATACTGCCCTGGCATTCTAGGGGCCCAAATGTGTGGTAAGGAGTTTGAAATCAAATTCAGTAAAAATTGACCTGTGAAATCCGAAAGGTGCTCTTTGGAATATGGGCCCCTTTGCCCACCTAGGCTGCAAAAAAGTGTCACACATCTGGTATCTCCGTACTCAGGAGAAGTTGAGGAATGTGTTTTGGGGTGTCTTTTTACATATACCCATGCTGGGTGAGATAAATATCTTGGTCAAATGCCAACTTTGTATAAAAAAATGGGAAAAGTTGTCTTTTGCCAAGATATTTCTCTCACCCAGCATGGGTATATATAAAATGACACCCCAAAACACATTCCCCACCTTCTCCTGAGTACGGAGATACCAGATGTGTGACACTTTTTTGCAGCCTAGGTGGGCAAAGGGGCCCATATTCCAAAGAGCACCTTTCGGATTTCACAGGTCAATTTTTACTGAATTTGATTTCAAACTCCTTACCACACATTTGGGCCCCTAGAATGCCAGGGCAGTATAACTACCCCACAAGTGACCCCATTTTGGAAAGAAGACACCCCAAGGTATTCCGTGAGGGGCATGGCGAGTTCCTAGAATTTTTTATTTTTTGTCACAAGTTAGTGGAAAATGATGATTTTTTTTTTTTTTTTTTTTCATACAAAGTCTCATATTCCACTAACTTGTGACAAAAAATAAAAACTTCCATGAACTCACTATGCCCATCAGCGAATACCTTGGGGTCTCTTCTTTCCAAAATGGGGTCACTTGTGGGGTAGTTATACTGCCCTGGCATTCTAGGGGCCCAAATGTGTGGTAAGGAGTTTGAAATCAAATTCAGTAAAAATTGACCTGTGAAATCCGAAAGGTGCTCTTTGGAATATGGGCCCCTTTGCCCACCTAGGCTGCAAAAAAGTGTCACACATCTGGTATCTCCGTACTCAGGAGAAGGTGGGGAATGTGTTTTGGGGTGTCATTTTATATATACCCATGCTGGGTGAGAGAAATATCTTGGCAAAAGACAACTTTTCCCATTTTTTTATACAAAGTTGGCATTTGACCAAGATATTTATCTCACCCAGCATGGGTATATGTAAAAAGACACCCCAAAACACATTCCTCAACTTCTCCTGAGTACGGAGATACCAGATGTGTGACACTTTTTTGCAGCCTAGGTGGGCAAAGGGTCCCATATTCCAAAGAGCACCTTTCGGATTTCACAGGTCAATTTTTACTGAATTTGATTTCAAACTCCTTACCACACATTTGGGCCCCTAGAATGCCAGGGCAGTATAACTACCCCACAAGTGACCCCATTTTGGAAAGAAGAGACCCCAAGGTATTCGCTGATGGGCATAGTGAGTTCATGGAAGTTTTTATTTTTTGTCACAAGTTAGTGGAATATGAGACTTTGTATGAAAAAAAAAAAAAAAAAAAAAATCATCATTTTCCACTAACTTGTGACTAAAAATTAAAAATTCTAGGAACTTGCCATGCCCCTCACGGAATACCTTGGGGTGTCTTCTTTCCAAAATGGGGTCACTTGTGGGGTAGTTATACTGCCCTGGCATTTTACAGGGGCCCTAATGTGTGGTAAGTAGGTAAATGACCTGTGAAATCCGAAAGGTGCTCTTTGGAATGTGGGCCCCTTTGCCCACCTAGGCTGCAAAAAAGTGTCACACATCTGGTATCTCCGTACTCAGGAGAAGTTGAGGAATGTGTTTTGGGGTGTCTTTTTACATATACCCATGCTGGGTGAGAGAAATATCTTGGCAAAAGACAACTTTTCCCATTTTTTTATACAAAGTTGGCATTTGACCAAGGTATTTATCTCACCCACCATGGGTATATGTAAAAAGACACCCCAAAACACATTCCTCAACTTCTCCTGAGTACGGAGATACCAGATGTGTGACACTTTTTTGCAGCCTAGGTGGGCAAAGGGGCCCAAATTCCTTTTAGGAGGGCATTTTTAGACATTTGGATACCAGACTTCTTCTCACGCTTTGGGGCCCCTAAAATGCCAGGGCAGTATAAATACCCCACATGTGACCCCATTTTGGAAAGAAGACACCCCAAGGTATTCAATGAGGGGCATGGCGAGTTCATTAAAAAAAAATTTTTGGCACAAGTTAGCGGAAATTGATTTTTTTGATTTTGTTCTCACAAAGTCTCCCTTTCCGCTAACTTGGGACAAAAATTTCAATCTTTCATGGACTCAATATGCCCCTCAGCGAATACCTTGGGGTGTCTTCTTTCCAAAATGGTGTTATTTGTGGGGTGTTTGTACTGCCCTGGCATTTGAGGGTCTCCGCAATCATTACATGTATGCCCAGCATTAGGAGTTTCTGCTATTTTCCTTATATTAAGCATACGGGTAATGAGATTTTTTTTTTTCCGTTCAGCCTCTGGGCTGAAAGAAAAAAATGAACGGCACAGATTTCTTCATTCGCATCGATCAATGTGGATGAAAAAATCTCTGCCAAAAAAAGAAAAAGGAGGGGAAAGGCGTCTGCCAGGACATAGGATGAATGTGGATGAATAAATCATTGCCGGGATTTTTTTTTTTTATATATACAAAGTGTTTGCCAAAGTATATGAACACCGCCACCTCCTCAGCTCATATGCCTCGGCAAACATATCTTTTACTGCAGAGGAGAAATCTCGTCTTGCAGCGCCGCATACACCGACTTGCGTGTAATCTGACAGCAGCGCAATACTTCTGTCCGAATGCACATCAGTGCTGCAGCTGGTCGATCGGTTGGTCCACCTGGAAGGTAAAAAAAACAAAACAAAAAAGAAAAAACCAGGCCGCAAAGCAATAACTTTATTAACTTTAGAACAGAACATATTAACTTTTTTAAACTTTTTTAACTTTTTTACTTACCGGTAATTTTTTTTTTTTTTTTTTTTTTTTTTTTTTTTTACCTTTATAGAACAAACCTCTCCTTCCCCATGGGACAATGTGCAAAGCGCAAATCGCCCAAAGATGTGGCGAAGTACGTTATGCACTTTATCCCAGGTGAAAGGAGAGGTTTGCAGCAGCTGTGAGAGAAAGGGCCCTAATAGCCCTGTGTGCCTGTCCTGGTGAGATGTGATCCCTATGCTAGGTGTACCTGTGTGTGGTACTTCCGGAAACACTCTCCTAAGCATAGGGCAGGGTGGTCCGGACAGTCAGGACAGAAATAGCGGGTGTCACGCCTTATTCCACTCCTGCTACAGACACAACATTTTTTTCGGGGTGGCGGTTGGGTTGAGGTACCAGCAACGACACTGGGGAAATGTCGCTCGTGTAGACGGCTAACTACACTGGTGGATGGGGCCACAGAACCTCCTGGGTAAAGGAGGTTCTCGATGATCTCTTCCTGGAATTTGAGGAAGGATCGTGTTCTCCCAGCCTTACTGTAGAGAACAAAACTATTGTAGAGCGCCAATTGAATTAAATATACAGACACCTTCTTATACCAGCGTCTGGTTCTGCGGGAAACTAAATAGGGAGCAAACATCTGGTCATTGAAGTCCACCCCTCCCATGAGCAAATTATAGTCGTGGACTGAGAGGGGCTTTTCAATGACACGGGTTGCCCTTTGAATTTGTATTGTCGTGTCTGCGTGAATGGAGGAGAGCATGTAAACGTCATGCTTGTCTCTCCATTTCACCGCGAGCAGTTCTTCGTTACACAAGGCAGCCCTCTCCCCCCTTGCAAGACGGGTGGTTACAAGCCGTTGGGGGAAGCCCACGCGACTAGTTCGCGCGGTGCCACAGGCGCAAATCCGTTCTAGAAACAAATGCCTAAAGAGGGCCACACTTGTGTAAAAATTGTCCACATAAAGATGGTACCCCTTGCCGAATAAGGGTGACACCAAGTCCCAGACTGTCTTGCCACTGCTCCCCAGGTAGTCAGGGCAACCGACCGGCTCCAGGGTCTGATCTTTTCCCTCATAGATCCGAAATTTGTGGGTATAGCCTGTGGCCCTTTCACAGAGCTTATACAATTTGACCCCATACCGGGCACGCTTGCTTGGGATGTATTGTTTGAAGCCAAGGCGCCCGGTAAAATGTATTAGGGACTCGTCTACGCAGATGTTTTGCTCAGGGGTATACAAATCTGCAAATTTCTGGTTGAAATGGTCTATGAGGGGCCGAATTTTGTGGAGCCGGTCAAAAGCTGGGTGGCCTCTGGGACGGGAGGTGGTGTTGTCGCTAAAGTGCAGGAAACGCAGGATGGCCTCAAATCGTGTCCTGGACATAGCAGCAGAGAACATGGGCATGTGATGAATTGGGTGCGTTGACCAATATGACCGCAATTCATGCTTTTTTGTCAGGCCCATGTTGAGGAGAAGGCCCAGAAAAATTTTAAGTTCGGAAACTTGGACTGGTTTCCACCGGAAAGGCTGGGCATAAAAGCTTCCCGGGTTTGCGGTTATAAATTGTGTGGCATATTGGTTGGTCTCTGCCACGACTAAGTCCAAGAGCTCCGCAGTCAAGAACAGCTCAAAAAATCCCAGGGCCGTACTGATCTGAGCCGTCTCAACCCGAACTCCAGACTGGGCGGTGAAAGGGGGAACTAATGGTGCGGCTGAAGTTGGTGACTGCCAATCAGGGTTTGCCAGCACCTCAGGGATTCTAGGGGCTCTACGGGCCTGTCTGCGAGGTGGCTGCGACGGGGTAACTAGTGCACGTGCCACCGTACCAGCTTCAACTGCCCTTCTGGTGCTCGCTACTTCACCAGGTTGTACGGCAGTGCTGGTACTAGGTCCAGGAAGGGCTGCGCTGCTGGTGTATGCCTCACCACGTGATCCGGCAGCGACAGCCCCACTCTGCTGCTCTTGAAGCGGATCCTGTGTAACCTGTGGTCTAGCGACATGGGGCCGGGTACGCCTGGTGCTGCCAGGGACCTCCACCTCCTCGTCCGAACTTTGGGTCAGAGAGCCACTGCTTTCCACAGGTTCATATTCTGACCCGCTAGATTCGTCAGATGAGGGTTCCCACTCCTCATCCGACTGGGTCAGAATCCTGTAGGCCTCTTCAGAAGAATACCCCCTGTTTGACATTTGGACTACTAAATTTAGGGGTATTCCCTGAGACTACCCAAGAAAAAAAGCAAGCCTGTCTTACAAAGGGGAGGCTAGCGAAGTACCGGAGGCCGCTGCGGTTGATAAAAAATATCAAAACTGATTTTTTTATCGCCGCAGAGCGTGTAAAGTGAATGTGCAGTGATCAAAAAAGAAAAATTTTTTTGTCACTGCGGTGGGGCGGGCGTGGGTGAACGCACGTGTGGGCGACCGATCAGGCCTGATCGGGCAAACACTGCGTTTTGGGTGGAGGGCGAACTAAAGTGACACTAATACTATTATAGATCTGACCGTGATCAGTTTTGATCACTTACAGATACTATAAAAGTACAAATGCTGATTAGCGATACGCTAAACAGCGAATAAAAGTGACTGCGGTGCGGTGGGGTGGGCGCTAACTGACGCTAACTACCTAACCAAGGGGCCTAACAGCCAATACTAGTGAAAAAAAAAAAGTGACAGTTTACACTGATCACTTTTTTTCCTTTCACTGGTGATTGACAGGGGCGATCAAAGGGGTGATCAAAGGGTTAATTGGGGTGCAGGGGGGTGATCAGGGGCTACAGTGAAGTGTTTGGTGTACTCACAGTGATGTCTGCTTCTCTGCTGGATCCAACCGACGAAAAGGACCAGCAGAGAAGCCATATAACAGATCATATTTACTAATATGATCTGTTATCTGGCTTGTGATTCGATTTTTTAAAAATCAGCAACCTGCCAGCGACGATCATTGGCCGGCAGGTTGCTGATGAAATACTCCTCGAACTTTTGCCGGCCCGCGATGCGCATGTGCGGGCCGGCTGTGACCGAAATCTCGCGTCTCACGAGATGACGCGCCGGCGCGTCCAGGAGGAATTAAACAACCACCTCCAGGACGCGTCTGTGCGTACAGCGGTCCGGAGGTGGTTAAAGGTGGAAAAAGTTCTGAAATTATTTATTTTTGTCATTTTTTTTTACAGCACAAAAACCTGACATTTTAACAGGGGTGTGTAGACTTTTTATATCCACTGTATATCGAAAAATGAACGCCGTAAAATTTATAACATAAAAGCTCAGTGGCAGCATTGCTGTTTTTCCCCTTATCTCCCTCCCAGAAAGAATTAATAAAAGTTAACCAGAAAGTTATTTTGTAGTTGTTGTCCCATAAAAAAACAAGCCCTCATATAGCTATATAGAAGGAGAAATAAAAAAAGTAATAGCTCTTGGAAGGTGACCATAAAAAAAAAAAAAAAAAAGGAAGAAAAACGCTTGGTCATTTAGGTTAAAAACAGGTTGGTCACTAAGGGGTTAAGATGACTCCCATTAGGTGTATAATAGACGTCTGATGATTGGAAATACTGTATCTAATGCACCTCAACACTCCCACAGATTCTGGTTTGTCACAATATTACATATTTACTACTCCTGTGGTCATTATCATCACCTATGAGTTTACTTCACAAGTATCCTTTCCTCCTTTCACACTTGCGTTTTTCTTTTCCGGCGCTGAGTTCCATCCTAGGGGCTCAAATCCGGAAAAGAACTGATCAGTTTTATCCTAATGCATTCTGAATGGAGAGAAATCCGTTCAGGATGCATCAGGATGTCTTCAGTTCAGTCTTTTTGACTGATCAGGCTTTTTAGAAAACCGTAGCATGTTGTATTTTTATCTCCGGCCAAAAATCCGGAACACTTTGACTGAACGCCGGATCCGGCCTTTTTCCCATTGACTTGCATTAACGCCAGATCCGGCGCCGTGTGTTCCGTCAAACCGGATCCGGCTTTTGCATGTTAAACCCGAAAAATGTGAAAAAAAAGTTAAAGTCCATAAATGGCGGATCCGTTTTTTTCTAATGCATTTTTTCATTGTGATCAAAATCCTGATCAGGATTCAAATGTAATCCGTTTTCACACGTTTTTCCAGGTCCGGCGGGCAGTTCCGGTGACGGAATTGAACGCCGGATTCAAACAATGCTAGTGTGAAAATAGCCTAAGAGGTGTCAATTGGAAAGTAAGTGAAGGTAGAAAGTAATAAGAAAGATTTAGGAATTTTGATGTTCTGTACAATCCTACAAATTGGGAATATAAAGAGCCTGAAGGCATGTCAGTAAATGGGTTCAGGGGGGTAGTAGACATTACAGAATGGTGTGTCTAGGCCTAGTGTCATATCAGGACCCATTATATATGCAACAAGGGAGCCCTCTGAAGTTAGTGAGAACTAAGCCTAAGAGTGCATTCACGTGTATGTATTTTGTGGTCCGCGTGACATCCGTGTTTTTTGCGCACCCATTGTAACCATGCCTGTTTTTGTGTGCAAAACAGAACATGTCCTATTGTTTATCTTTTTTGCGGGGCCGCGGAATGGACATACGAATGTCCGCATACACAGTGTGCCGTCCACATTTTTTGCGCCCCCATTGAAATGCGGATTGTATGTGGAACAAAAATACGGTCGTGTGAATGGGCCTGTGCACTGTAGATTAACGTCCAACCATCTAATGTGTATCTGAATGCCCCATTTTCTCCTGAAAGATGACCAATCCTTTGTTCTCAAAGGAGACGTGCTAGAGGTGTCTTATAGTGGCTAGCTTCTGGAGAACACACTGTGCTGTATATAAATGGGTCGGGAGCAATGGCTGCCAGCGAAGTCACAGCTATTATGGCTGCCATTGTATTCCTGTGTTAATCCGCTCTGTGCAGCATTGCTAATTTATCTGTATTACCATGCAGTGATTCTTATCTTCTGGATTTCTTTGATCTTATTTCCCATAGATGTCTGTTCTCCTGAGCTTGCAGTAATGTTGCTTGTTTGCTTATCTATTGTATGCACATTCTATAATGTAGTCATATAGCGGAGCATAATCCAGGCAGAGGATGTCTGTTGAGGCGTGTACTGAAGAGATGAGATCTGTCACATTAAGTTATGCATCATTAGATGAGGTAAGAATCCAACACATTATGTGCAGAACACATTCCCGGCTCAGAAGGGGCCGCTACCTGTTACTATAGAACAGGGACGCCGTGCCGGCCTGGTCAGCGGACATCACTTTTATATCAGAAGACATTCAACCCCTGAGGTGATATACAGAGGTAAAGAGTAGGTGGTGAAGTTACATATCCCCATTGATTGGAGCATAGCCACTGGCTGACATGGCTGCCCTCCTCCATAAGTGTTACTTAGGACTGCTGAACAGCCTAACAGCGTCACTAAACTCCAACTGGGGTTCTGCATCTCTTAGATCACAACTTTGAGTGTATGTTGTCATCCATCATTCCAGTCCTGCCCCTGCCATATTGCTTTATAACTATGTGGATCTGGCATTTAGAAATCTGTGGAAATCTGTCACCCAGCTTTCCCAGAAACAGATGAGTAGAATTCCAAAAAAAACTGATGACTACAATTAGTAACAAGGTGACAGAGGAGGGCGACTCGGGGACTGAGGAAAGTGCTGTAACACAAGGCTAGGACCATGAAATAGCTGGATACTATCTTTAGCAGCTGTCATCCTGTCTGTAAATGCCAGTCGTATGCCGGTGCTGCTCAGTGGGCTAATTATCCTGAAATGTGGAGAGCATCCAGTTATCAGCCCAGTAATATACTTTATAAGCCGCCTCTGTCTTCTAACACTGCAGCTTGAATGGCCCAGTTCTCCTTGATGCGGGCTCCAGCTTTCACATTTCTATATAATAGAAGTTTTGCAGCATTCGCTGCCTTGCTGTATAGTTGAAGTGGTTGTCCTATATGGACTTTTATGAATTATATGTAGACTGTGCGATGAATGATAGGTGCAGGTCCCACATCACTATCTGTCAGCAGATTTGTACCTATGACACTGGCTGCCCTGTTACATGTGCACTTGGCAGCTGAAGACATCTGTGTTGGTCCCATGTTCATATGTGTCCGCACTGCTGAGAAAAATTATGTTTTAATATATGCAAATGAGCCTCTAGGAGCAACGGGGGCCTTGCCATTACACCTAGAGGCTTAGCTCTCTCTGCGACTGCTGGACTTTAATTGACAGTGCCAGGGGGTGAAAGCATCATCACACCTGGCTCTGTCAATCAAAGTGGAGAGGGTGCGGCAGTTGCAGAAAAAGGAGTAATGGTAACGCCCCCGTTGCTCCTAGAGGCTCATTTGCATATATTAAAACTTCATTTTTCTAAGCAATATGGACACATATAAACATGGGACCAACACAGATGCCTCCAGCTGCCAAGTGCTTATGTAATAGGTCACCTAGTGTCATAGGGACAAATCTGCTGACAGATGCCCTTTAAACCAGAATATTTGGGTTATTGCATTACATTTAAATTCTATGAGGCCGATTTACTAAGACTTGAATTTTTATACATCATTCTTATTAAAAAGTCTACTGGAGTGAGAAAGGGCCGCGTCACAGCCGTTTTTGTAGAACCATTGCAGTCTATGGTTCTATTAACACATTGTTTTTTTTTTATGGATTGTGAATAACGGCAGTGACAAATTGGACATGTCCTATTTGTCCGTTATCACAGACAGATGGGTCCCATACAGTTCAAAGGGGCCATTTGTCAGAAAGGCATCTGTGAAAAAATGACCGTTAAAAGTAGACCGTTTGGCCATTTTTAACCCCTTCCCGACATCTGCTGTAACAGTTCAGTGGATGTTGGTTCTTTAAAGATGGCTCCCACTCCATGCGCCATAGCTACCAGGTGCCTGCTGTTTTACATAGCAGACACCCTATAGCACCGATCGTGAGCATTTAACCTGTCGGATGCATTTAACCTGAAAGCGCATGTTTCCCGGTCCAGAACACCTTGCCCTGGCTGAGATTTGAGAAGGCGTTCCATGGAGGTAATAAGCCAGAGCCTGTATAAGGCTTCTAGGTCTATTACTGGTATCTCCCAATGCAGGCCTGCAGGTGGCAGCACTGCATTGGAATATAGCAATCTTTGTATACTGTCATGGATAAAATTCCATAAATGTATACAAAAAGTAATCTAATGATTGCATGTTGGAGTCCTAAAAAAATATAGAAAAAGTAAAAAAAAAAAAAATTCAAATCAGCCCCCCCTTTCACCAAAATAAAAATAAACAATTGAAAAAAATAAACTATTAAAGTAATACTATTAAAATATTTTTTAAAAAAGTCACCCCACACACCTCCATAGACATAACTATAAAAAAAAAAGTTATGGGGATCAGAATATGGTGATGAAAAGAAAAAAACGTATTTAAAAAAAAAAAAAATTTCAGCATTAAAATGCAAAAAAAAAAAAACTATATACATGTGGTATCGTTGTAATTGTACTGACCCAGAGAATAAAGGGAACAGGTCAGTTTTAGTGAAGGTGGTAAAAACAAAACACATAAAACTGTGTCAGAATTGCATTTTTTTTTTTTTTATTCCACCCTATAGGTGCTATTAGAAAGTAGAACTTGTCCCGCAAAAAAACAGCCCTCATACGGCTATGTGAATGGAAAAATAAAAAAGTTATGGCATGGAATTAAAAACAAGAATGCAAAAAAGGAAAATTGCCATATGAGGAAGGGGTTAACTGAGTTTTTTGTACCCTAACATGTGCAGGGAATGATTGTCCGGCACGTGTACAGAGGGGGACCAGTTTCTGTAACAGAAATAGAAGCGAGAGAGTCGGGCAGATGTGAAGCCACCCCTCTATTCATTCTTGATGGGTTTAGGTCCCAGAGGGGGGGCCGCAACGATGAGACAATTAGTCATCTATGGCATATCCTGTGGAAGAGAGAGAGAGATGGCCCTTTAATGGAAGAGGACTGCTATAGACAGGTCTCTCCTCTACACTGGCCTGTGTCTGATGAAGCCGGCCTTTAGGTGTCAGCCGTCTTGACTGGGGAATGATTTCTCGTACTTTAGGACCTGCTTCTTGGGGCATCAGTGGCTGCTGTTACATGTAAAGCGGGTGCAATGCGTCTCAGGATGATGAAGAAAGGGGCATTTGGGACAAATTTTATGTCCGTGACTAAACATTATTATTTTGCCCCTAGTCCCTTGGGTAAAACCTCCATTGATTTCCACTCGGGCAGAAGCAGCCTGGCTCGGCTTGTGTTCCCTTCTCGAAATTGACTGCAGATATATCACAGCTCGGCTTTCACTAATAACTGCTCTATGTATGAAGGTGAAATAGTCTTTCGGAGCAGACTGATGATTTTCCATGTTAAATGTAGCTTTCATAAGAGCAGCTCTGATAGATTTTTATATTGAAAGTCTGAGGCGTATAGAATACAGAAACTTCCAAACTCTGGGACTCCGTAATTGCATTTTTTTTTTTTCGTTCCATAATATTCTGCATTCATACACGCGCATAAGCAATGTTAATGAAAGCTGCGGAAAAAGTGTAGTACCCAGAGGAAACCCTATGTCCAAGCAGGCCGTGCCATGGTTGAGGTGGAATCCAGAAGCTTCAGGGCTTACAAGGGTGTAGGGCCAACCACAAATACTCATTAACCCTGGTTCTACCACAGCCTCTAATATGATTATAGTGAAACAGAGGATCATTTGTCCGTGGGCTATTTCTGGTATTTTAGCTCCTTAATATAACAGTGAATAAGGCTGATCTGCAGGACCAGAAACTTGCTTTGTACAGATTAAGTAATGACGGTCACCTAGAGAAAAAAATGTGAGATCTTTTATTTTTATTTTTTTAATGCCCCAGATGTATTAAGAAGTAGTTTTATTACAGTCGATGTGGTCTATCCTTCTGCTAATCATATGGAGTGTATGGTCTGTGATTTATTTTTTTCCTCATTTTATCCTATTGCTGGGATATTCAATCACTATATGATCATTGGGGGTCAAAGAGGGGAACCCCACTAGTTGTGAGAATGTACAGTGTAAACCAGCATGCCCTCCTCATTTTCAAGATCAGGGGTGGGGATCTCAGAGGTCGGCCCCCACGGGGGAGGTTGGACCCCATCATCCTAGTGATTTACATCATTTTATAAGATGGGAAAACCCTTTTCAGTAAGTGGACTGCAACGGTTGTGATGTGTCCTCCAGTGTGAAAGACCCTCTTTGTAGCCACGCTCTACACTGGCTACTAGATGACGGTCCTAAACGGGGGACTCCTTTCTGCAACATAAATACAAAATGATAACTGTGTTTTATACACTTCATTATGCGTCAGAGAGAATAACTGCTCACGACTTGCCAAATGTGGGTCACAGTTACATGGTTAATCTTTTGTCATAAGGGTCAGATTTGGTTGCATGTTCCGTGCCGAAATCTGCATTAAATCTACTGAATGTCCAACTCCAGTGCGAGTAAATGGGGTTTCCGCAACCGTGTTCACTTGCATTGAAAATTTCAATCTACAGTACAAAAGTGATTGATTGATTTGCTACTTATTCTGCGCAGAAAGCCTAGGGATTGGCCCCAATAATGATAATGGGGCTGGTCTTTTTGCAGATCCGTTTCAGTGCAAATTGGTGGCCAAAACCCAAGGGTCAGCCCTTGACCCTAAAATGACACAAAACCTTTAAAACATGCCTTACATTCTAAATCTTTTTGGGAGAAAACTACATCTCCTTACAGAGAGGGCCTAAAGGGTGTGAGGAGTCTTAGAGGTGAAGCAGCACACCTCTGGAATTCTGGGAAGAGGGTATGCGAATGAGCTCTTAGCAAGCTCTGTATTGTAAACCTTCAGCTGATATTTTCTGATATCCTAACATTTCAGTACTATAGAACCATCAGTTATTACTAGGATGGCTTTGTGGGTCATATCAAGCTTTGTCACCTACCATCATGTCTTCTCTGTTCATTTATGCTGTATATATGCCGTCTATAGTAAACTCTGATGCTTAGGAGTGAAGCTCTTCTGGGGATGACAACCTACTTGAATACATATGGCTCTATCTGAAGGAAACTCTGAGCCCCTCCTGACAGAAGTGCCCAATAGCTACAGGCTGAGTGTGGTCAGGAGAGAGACCTGCTGTCAGGAGAGAGACCTGCTGTCTGCATCTGCTCAGCCGCCTGTTTCTCCCAAACTTCCATGTTCACCTTCCTGGGAGCAGGGAGTAGAAGACTTTGCGGTGTTAATTATGACCATTATGCCTCACTTGTGATGTGCACAGATTTTCGGTTGCAGAGCACGTCTGCACTTCTGCTAGCAGGGGGCACATCTTCCCCGACTGTTGTCTTTCATAGGAGATATGTAGAGTAGAGACCATTTTTCTATTGCTGAAGACAGAGGATGCAAATGTCTCCCTACTTGTCATTAATTACATCTCTCCTTTGTTACAGCAACGCAATCCTGACGTTCGGCACGTTGACTTGGAAATTTTATAGAAGCCGGAGAATTTCCTATTCATGCAATTCATAGAGGAAGAGGAGAAGACTGTACAAGAAGCTTCATTTCATTTTCCAGGGTGCATGCTCCATGACTAAATTGTAAATGAGTGCAATGCAAATGCTTGGCATAATAAGTCATGTTTACAGGAGCCTTGTACAGTCCGTTGTTGTAACATTATTAGGCTTTTTGTGCAGGGCGAAGGAAAGCGAATGTTATTTATTTGTAACGCACCTCAGTAAACCACATTGTTTTACTCCATTCCATGGGCCTATATATAATAGACTATAGTTTTTGGTTTATTTTGTTCCTTTTTATTAGCAGGAAGGATTTTTTTCCTTTTTTATTTTTTTTATTTTTATTTTTATTTTTTTTATTAATTGGACATTTTTTTTGCAAGTGTAATAATCATTGAGGCCATTCCGCCAACCTAGTTGCAAATCAAAAGCTCTGTTAGATCAGGCTACTTTCACACTAGCGTTCGGGGCTCCGCTTGTGAGTTCCGTTTGAAGGCTCTCACAAGCGGCCCCGAACGGATCCGTCCAGTCCTAATGCATTCTGAGTGGATGCGGATCCGCTCAGAATGCATCAGTCTGGCAACGTTTGTCCTCCGCTCCGCTCAGCAGGCGGACCCCTGAACGCAGCTTGCAGCGTTCGGGTGTCCGCCTGGCCGTGCGGAGGCAAACAGATCCGTCCAGACTTAGGCCTCTTTCACACTTGCGTTGTCCGGATCCGGCGTGTACTCCACTTGCCGGAATTACACTCCGGATCCGGAAAAACGCAAGTGTACTGAAAGCATTTGAAGACGGAACAGTCTTCCAAATGCTTTCAGTGTTACTATGGCAGCCAGGACGCTATTAAAGTCCTGGTTGCCATAGTAGTAGTGGGGAGCGGGGGAGCAGTATACTTACAGTCCGTGCGGCTCCCGGGGCGCTCCAGAATGACGTCAGAGCGCCCCATGCGCATGGATGACGTGATCCATGCGATCACATGATCCATGCGCTTGGGGCGCCCTGACGTCACTCTGGAGCGCCCGGGGAGCCGCACGGACGGTAAGTATACTGCTCCCCGCTACACTTTACCATGGCTGCCAGGACTTTAGCGTCCCGGCAGCCATGGTAACCATTCAGAAAAAGCTAAATGTCGGGTCCGGCAATGCGCCGAAACGACGTTTAGCTTAAGGCCGGATCCGGATCAATGCCTTTCAATGGGCATTAATTCCGGAATCGGCCTTGCGGCAAGTGTTCCGGATTTTTGGTCGGAGCAAAAAGCGCAGCATGCTGCGGTATTTTCTCCGGCCAAAAAACGTTCCGTTCCGGAACTGAAGACATCCTGATGCATCCTGAACGGATTTCTCTCCATTCAGAATGCATGGGGATAATCCTGATCAGGATTCTTCCGGCATAGAGCCCCGACGACGGAACTCTATGCCGGAAGACAAGAACGCAGGTGTGAAAGAGCCCTTTTTTTTTTTTTTTTTTTTTGCTAATGGAAACGGATCCGTTCTGAACGGATCTAAGCGTTTGCATTATAGGTGCGGATCCGTCTGTGCAGATACCAGACGGATCCGCACCTAACGCAGGTGTGAAAGTAGCCTCATGTTGTTTTTGAGGAAGTGGTTAAAATGTTTAATGGTCTATGAAACCTTTTTAGTGAAAGTTAGGTAAGGGTACTTTCACACTTGCGGCAGAGGATTCCGGATGCTGATCCGTCTGACAAATGCATTGAAATACCGGATCCGTCTCTCCGGTGTCATCCAGAAAAACAGATCCGGCATATTTCCTTTTTTTTTTCATTTTTAAAGGAAATCCGTATCCGTTTTGCCGGAACACTTGTGGCTGGATCCGGCATTAATGCATTTCAATGGAAATTAATGCTGAATCCGGCATTGCGGCAAGTGTTCAGGATTTTTGGCCGGAGATAAAACTGCAGCATACTGCGTTAATTTCTCCGGCCAAAAAACGTAAGAGGGACTGAACTGATGCATCCTGAACGGAATGCTCTCCATTCAGAATGCATTAGGATAAAACTAAGTTTTTTTCCGGTATTGAGCCCCTGTGACGGAACTCAATGCCGGAAAAGAAAACCCGGTAGTGTGAAAGTACCCTGAGCTATGTAAAATCAAACTGCCGAGCGCCACACAACATGACGACATTGGGAGCGATCCTACATCTTATCTTTATATTCCATGCTTGCTGTCCTTCTACTGTAGTTTGGAAACATTGAGGTTTCAACCTCATGGCACGGTGGTGATGCGGCCATTCGGTGGTCGAGTACCGTGCAGCCGCACGGACGCAGCGGGCTCTAATAAATACTGCACTGTTCAGTGGGCTATATTGTTAATGGCCGTGGGGCACCTTCAATACTGCGTGGTCATTCACACTGCAGATTGACTAAGCAGTGCGGTCATTTAATAGACTCGTTCATTGTATATTTCCAGCAGGTAAAACATTTGTTCTGGGCGAGTGATGGACCCACAAGTGCACAGCTCATTACAAGACAGAACTCTGATATCCGTACTGTGTGAGCACCGCATGACGGGTCCAATTGAGTAACTGCAAGCACAGATCTTGAAAGTGCAAGGAATTGATACTGAAAGTATACTGGGAAATTTCAGAACGACAGTTATACAAAGAATAAGATTTATTTGCTGAACCTGCAAAGGGTTTATCCCATGAATAATATTTCATTTCATTGCATAATTGCATAAAATAATGCTCCTGTGTTTAGATATTGCTTTTATATAAATGTTATGGTGCCCGATTCCCTCTCAAAATGTCCATGTAATGTGTGCAGTGTCGGTGGTCACACATGCTCAGTCCCACCATCTATGCAGCCAACCAGAGCACTAGAAGCAGCTTCTTCTTACCAGCAATGGACACATCCGGCGGTCATTCTGACAGTGAATTAAAAGAACATGAGGGGGCGCTGTACCAAATATGCAACAGAAATATCTAGACACAGGAGCATTTTTATTAAAATATCCTAATTGAACAGTTGTTAACCTTTGTGTGATCTAAAGGTCCCGTAACACTGAAAGATCTAACAGACGATTGTTAGGAAAAAGCACCTGCTCGTCAGTAAAGGAGACCTCTGCAATTACATGCAGTGATCTCCTCCACAGTATGGGGAGGAGCGATCACTAATGCCATGGTTTGTCCTCATACAGAATCAGTTTGCCAGCAGTGTGTGATTAGACGGCATGATCTGCTGTCAGCAGTAATAATTTAGGTGACCACACAAACGATCATATTACCCGATGAACGAACGTTTCACTTGTTCATCTGGCAATTGGCGGCATCTTTACACTGGCAGATAATCGCTAACGAGTGTTCTTATGAACGCTTTTGAGCGATTATCTGGCCGATAACTAAGAAATGCAATGTTAAGTTATGTCACAAATCCGTTAAGAATAGTGTATATGGCTATAATAAGTTTTCCCCAGATCTGAAGGCTAGGCCTGGATTATTCCCATCATTTTTAGATATTTGATACTTTAGCTTTCACAAACCTCCATTTTCACTGCGCAGATGTTTGATAAGCAATATCTTTACTGGAAGTGATTCTTCAAGCAATTTAAAATGTAGTTTTGTTTTCAACTCCTCTTAAAGGGGTTGTCTGAGTTTTTTTTTTTTTCTTTGTATGTTTCTAACTAGGCAAATGTAAGGACTTTTACAATTCACTTACTTTATCTCCAGTTGCTGCTTTCTCAGATTTCACTGAGGGTCACATGACCTGTGATGTCAGCCTCTCTCCCTGCTCTGATGATGATTGGCGCACAAGCCTGAGAGAGCAGATATGTGCCTGTACACGAGCCTTAACTATGCTGGCCACGCCTCTCCTGCACTGCGGCTGCTGCTTATTGCTCTCGCCCTGGATTCTTAAGGAAAAACATTAACCCCTTCAGCTGCACAGACTCAGGGCTGAAGGCTTTACTGAGTAGATGCAGGCAGTGAGGAGACAAATGCTGGGCACAGGAGCTGACAGAGGAGTTTTGCAGAGCATTGCACAAGAACAGGTAGGAGGTTAGATCCTGTGTGTTTCACCAGTGTACAGCTGGGACTTGTAGTCCTACACATACCACATGCTGCTGAGTCTCCCAGCATGCAGACATGTCACTCAAGGCAGCACTTGTATTCACTCCCTTTGCAGAGCAGGGGGAGGGGCAGAGATTGTTGTTATTGCAGGTAAACAAAGAGCCAGAAGAGAACCAGGGAAATTAGGAAATATTATTTTTTTTGCCTAAAACTTGCTTGATTATTTTTTTTCATAACTCGGACAACCCCTTTAAACCTTACTGGTGACCCAGTGTCACATATGGAGATCCACTGACTTCTTCATACGTGCTTCCACCAAATGATCCCACTCTGCACCTACACAGCTTGTCACCTGTATACAGAAATGCTTTGCTGTGGGGTGCACCACTTGTCACACTGGACCACATGCAGGGTAAGAATTCTGCCAGTGGGTCAGTAGACAGCAGATGTCACCTTGTAGCCATAGCCTAAAGACTTCTGGTGTCCATATGTCTAACCTTTTCCTGGTCTCTACTCATGGGTTTTATAGATTGGGATTTACTGCATACAAAGGCTCGCTATGTAGTGGGTCAGTGGTATCATATACATCAATGTCCTCCCAGGGTCCACAGAAGGACTTCATGGTCCATGCTGTATGTCTGCATGTTATGATGTCTAGCAGAAAAAAAAGCTACTACTGTGTGCTTAAAGGGAACATGACAGGTTGAACATGGTGTCTCAACTGCCGGCAGTATGTTATAGAGCAGGAGGAGCTGAGCAGATTGATGTATAGATTTATGGGAAAAGGTTAAGTAAAATATGTAATTTATACATTTCTATTCCTGTTCATTCTGGGCTTTGAAGTCAAGGAGACGGTCCTAGCAGTAATCAAAGCTCAGATTGAGCAGGAATTTAAAGGGAACCTGTCACCGGGATTTTGTGTATAGAGCTGAGGACATGGGTTGCTAGATGGCCGCTAGAACATCCGCAATACCCAGTCCCCATAGCTCTGTGTGCTTTTATTGTGGAAAGAAACCGATTTGATACATATGCAAATTAACCTGAGATAAGTCCTGTCCCTCAGAGGAGTCCTGTTCCTGAGATGAGTCCGGGACAGGACTCATCTCAGGTTAATTTGCATATGTATCAAATCGTTTTTTTTACACAATAAAAGCGCACAGAGCTATGGGGACTAGATATTGCGGATGTGCTAGCGGCCATCTAGCAACCCATGTCCTCAGCTCTATACACAAAATCCCAGTGACAGGTTCCCTTTTAATGTATAAATTACAGTTTTACTGAATCTTCTAACACAAAATTACATATCAATCTGCTCAGCTCCTCCTGCTCTATAACGTACTGCCTGCAGATTACTTTTAATTTTCACGGTGACATGTTCCCTTTAAATCGGATGTCCAAGATTTTTTTTTTTAAGTGCCAGAGAGCAGGGGTGTTATGAAATCAACAACAAAAAAACACCCTCACCTTTTAAATGTCCAGCCGCAGTCACATGCTGTTCTTACTTCACTGGTTTTAATGGTCACAAGTGTATGAAGGTGATGTGGAGGAAGCAGACCAGAGAACTAGTCTTACAGGAGCAAAGCATGAATATGTCCAGCTGGTAGTGCATGGATACCCAGGATATTGCTGTAATACCTCAGCCACCAGGATTTCCCATTCATAACCTACGTAGGCCAAAAACTAATATTTACTTTAGAGTTTTTTGCATAATGAAAAATCTCCCATTTACCTAAATTTTTTACATAGATTTTAAAAAGCTGTCAGTGATGTTACATCTAGGAGTATTTTATTTAGTGATATAGGGGCATCTATCTCATAGTTGTCTGAATCTGGTTTGTAAAATACAGTATGGTCCCTTGTCATAGAAACCCGATTTGTTTGGGTGAAAGAGATTTGACTTTGAGTCAATAGGTATGTAGATAATCCTCTGTATATACTGAAAGAGTGGAAGAAAGACGGACAGTATGGTTTAGAATGTAAAGTTAGGGCAAGCCTACATTAGTATGTAAGGCAATTGCTTAAATAACCATTCCCTAATTTACTGCTATTAAGATCTATCCTTTGCAACCAGAAGCGGGTAGAAAAGTTCTGATTCCTGTTGTTGTCCTGTCACAAAACAGCAGCCTGTATTCTGCTGACAGATTCACAGAGCAACAGCAGGAAATTTCCATGTGGCTGGTGCAGGAGTGATTGTAATATTATCAGCAAACTGGAATGGCTGCTGAAGCTCCCCACCTGTTGGTTTTGTGCCCGATTGCAAACGGGTGACACTTTGGCACAGATTGCACTGATTTTCTCCATGTAAGGATACTTTCACACTAGCGTTTTTCTTTTCCGGTATTGAGTTTCGTCCTAGGGGCTCAATACCGGAAAAGAACTGATCAGTTTTATCCGAATGCATTCTGAATGGAGAGTAATCCGTTCAGGATGCATCAGTTCAGTCCCTCTTACGTTTTTTTTTGGTCAGAGAAAATACCGCAGCATGCTGTATTTTTCTCTCCAGCTAAAAATCCTAAACACTTGCATTAAAATTTCCGCATTGACTGATCCGTTATTCCAGTCAGCGCATGCGCAGACCTTTAAGTCGGTGACAAAAAAAAAATACTGGATCTGTTTTTCCGGATGACACCGGAGAGACTGATCCGGTATTTCAATGCATTTGTCAGACGGATCTGTCTGACAAATGCCATCCGTTTGTGTCCGGATTGCCGGAATCCTCTGCCGCAAGTGTGAAAGTACCCTAAGGCATTAAAGGTGTTGGACAGTTTATATTACTAGCTGTGCATGTGCTGGGATCAGCGTGATGGTAGTAATAAGCATTATTAAACTATTGGCACTGATGTCCATGTTTATATGCAGGCCCCTGCGCTGAGAACATGGCTGCTGATGGAGGGTTCTGTCCAGCAGCAGCCTCCGCTCACTTATACTGGAGACAGACAGGAAAATTACCACATGCGCAGTCTATTACTAGTGTAAATGAATGGAGGCTGGTGAAACCCTCCATGGCCATGTTCCCAGCGCGGCACTGCCACACGACGGGGGTGCTGCATGTAAGTGTGAATTATTCATATTAAACTATTGGACATCAGTGTCCATAGTTTAAAGGGTTTTCTGGGATTTTGCTACTGATTACCTATCCTCAGTATAGGTCATCAGTATCTGATCAGTGGGGGTGCAACACCTGGGACCCCTGCCGATCAGCTGTGCTGTGGCCTCCTACAGGCTTACCAAGCACAGCACCGTACATTGTAAAGCGGCTGTGCTTGGTATTGCGCTCAGCCCCATTGAAGTGTATGGGGCTCAGTGTGATACCAAGCACAGCCGCTTTACAATGTACGGTGCTGTGCATGGTAAGCCTGTAGGCGGCCACAGCACAGCTGATCGGCAGGGGTCCCAGGTGTCGCACCCCCACTGATGACCTATACTGATGATAGGTCATCAGTAGGGATGAATAAATCTACATTGGATGCTTCATCCGACGTCGATTCGCATAAAACTTTGTTTAAATACTGTATGGAGCGAGCGCTCCGTACAGTATTAGAGTGTATTGGCTCCAATGAGCCGAAGTTATTACTTCGCAAAGTCTCGCTAGACTTCGGGTAATAGCTTAGTAAATTAATTTCTACGGTAAAAAAACCTTGGTACCGAACTCTGGTTCGGTTCCAAGGTACCACCTGGAACCGAACAAATTTTTATGCAAATCAACTTTAGATAAAGCATCCGAAGTTGATTCACTCATCCCCTAGTCATCAGTATCAAAATCCCAGAAGACCCCTTTAGTAATGCTTATTACTAGCTGCATGCATATGCGGTTACCAGCACTTGAGCAGCTAGTAGTATAAACTGGCCAACCCCTGTAATATCTTACCCTCATTTCAGGCTCCTGCCTTAAAGTAATGTCCACCCTTGAACACCATGTAATTTTTAGGTCCAACACTCTGTGCTGAATAATGTAAAAAAAATACTTTATAGCAGTTGGAGCTTCATTTTCCCAATGTAAAGCTCCAAATCCATTGGATAGATATAAGACTTAAATTACAGGATTTTTTTCTACCCGGTACTCCCAATACGGAGAGATTACTGCATACAGTATTGTTATTGATAAAGGAAATGTCATAAAGAGACCTCATGGAGACTGTGCATTGATTTGGGTGCAGTGATTTCCACGTCCATAGCTATCGTGGTGGTCTTGTGTTTAACCCTTGTGGGCTCCTCGTCCGCCGTGTCCTCTTCTGTACAGTTGCTGAAAGTGTTCAGTGCATCTCTATATCTGTATCACTCCCCCCAAAGAAGAATACACGGCCACAGAGGAAGTCACGTGAGGGCGCCATATTGAGAGCTATGGACCGCTGTCTCAAGTGTTTACACCCGGTAGCCATGGCCAGCAGGGGGGAGGCTTCAAGTGTGGGAGCTGTAGTAAGAAGTTAGGCACTTTAGGGTCTCCTATGCTTATTCATATCCATTGATGGCATCTAAGGAATTTCATCAGAATGTGGCCAACCCCTTTAACACAAATGTTTGAACCTAAAAACATGTTAAAATGGTGGAGATTTGCTTTGATTTAACCCCTTAAGGACACAGCCTTTTTACACCTTAGGACCAGGCCATTTTTTGAAAATCTGACCAGAGTCCCTTTAAGTGCTGATAACTTTAAAACGGTTTGACTTATCCAGGCCGTTCTGAGATTGTTTTTTCGTCACATATTGTACTTCATGACACTGGTAAAATGGAGTCCAAAAAAAAATTTTTTTTGCACCAAAAAATACCTAATTTAACAAAAATTTGAAAAAAATTAGCAAATTTCAAAGTTTCAGTTTCTCTACTTCTGTAATACATAGTAATACCCCCAAAAATTGTGATGACTTTACATTCCCCATATGTCTACTTCATGTTTGAATTGTTTTGGGAATGATATTTTATTTTTTGGGGATGTTATAAGGCTTAGAAGTTTAGAAGCAAATCTTGAAATTTTTCCGAAATTTACAAAAACTCAATTTCTAGGGACCAGTTCAGGTCTCAAGTCACTTTGCGAGGCTTACATTATAGAAACCACCCAAAAATGACCCCATCTAAGAAACTACACCCCTCAAGGTATTCAAAACTGATTTTGCATACGTTGTTAACCCTTTAGGTGTTGCACAAGAGTTATTGGCAAATAGGGAGGAAATTTGAGAATTTCATTTTTTTGTCTAATTTTTCATTTTAACCCATTTTTTCCACTAACAAACCAAGGGTTAACAGCCAAACAAGACTGTATCTTTATTGCCCTGACTCTGCCATTTACAGAAACACCCAATATGTGGCCGTAAACTACTGTACGGCCACACAGCGGGGCGTAGAGTGAAAGGTGCGCCGTTTGGTTTTTGGAAGGCTGATTTTTATGGACTGGTTTATTTACACCATGTCCCATTTGAAGCCCCCTGATGCACCCCTAGAGGAGAAACTCCCTAAAAGTGACCCCATCTAAGAAACTACACCCCTCAAGGTATTCAAAACTGATTTTACATACGTCGTTAACCCTTTAGGTGTTGCACAAGAGTTATTGGCAAATGGCGATGAAATTTGAGAATTTCATTTTTTTGCCTAATTTTCCATTTTAACCCATTTTTTCCACTAACAAAGCAAGGGTTAACAGCCAAACAAGACTGTATCTTTATTGCCCTCACTCTGCTGTTTACAGAAACACCCCATATGTGGCCGTAAACTACTGTACGGGCACACAGCGGGGCGTAGAGTGAAAGGTGCGCCGTTTGGTTTTTGGAGGGCTGATTTTGCTGGACTGTTTTTTTGGCACCATGTCCCATTTGAAGCCCCCCTGATGCACCCCTAGATTATAAACTCCATAAAAGTGACCCCATCTAAGAAACTACACCCCTCAAGGTATTCAAAACTGATTTTACAAACTTTGTTAACCCTTTAGGTGTTGCACAAGATTTAATGGAAAATAGAGATACAATTTCAAAATTTCACTTTTTTGGCAGATTTTCCATTTTAATATTTTTTTTCCAGTTACAAAGCAAGGGTTAACAGCCAAACAAAACTCATTATTTATGGCCCTAATTCTGTAGTTTACAGAAACACCCCATATGTGGTCGTAAACAGCTGTACGGGCACATGGCAGGGCGCAGAAGGAAAGGAACACCATATGGTTTTTGGAAGGCATATTTTGCTGGACTGGTTTTTTTGACACCATGTCCCATTTGAAGCCCCCCTGATGCACCCCTAGAGTAGAAACTCCAAAAAAGTGACCCCATTTTAGAAACTACGGGATAGGGTGGCAGTTTTGTTGGTACTAGTTTAGGGTACATATGATTTTTGGTTGCTCTATATTACACTTTTTGTGCGGCAAGGTAACAAGAAATAGCTTTTTTGGCACCGTTTTTTTTTTGTTATTTACAACATTCATCTGACAGGTTAGATCATGTGGTAATTTTATAGAGCAGGTTGTCACGGACGCGGAGATACCTAATATGTATACAATTTTTTTTATTTATGTACGTTTTACACAATGATTTCATTTTTAAAACCAAAAAAATGTTTTAGTGTCTCCATAGTCTAAGAGCCATAGTTTTTTCAGTTTTTGGGCGATTATCTTAAGTAGGGTCTCATTTTTTGCGGGATGAGATGACGGTTTGATTGGCATCTATTTTGGGGTGCATATGACTTTTTGATTGCTTGCTATTACACTTTTTGTGACGTAAGATGACAAAAAATGGCTTTTTTTACACCGTTTTTATTTTTATTTTTTTACGGTGGTCATCTGAGGGGTTAGATCATGTGATATTTTTATAGAGCCGGGCGATACGGACGCGGCGATACCTAATATGTATACTTTTTTTTTATTTATGTAAGTTTTACACAATGATTTCATTTTTGAAACAAAAAAAATCATGTTTTAGTGTTTCCATAGTCTAAGAGCCATAGTTTTTTCAGTTTTTGGGCGATTATCTTGGGTAGGGTATGATTTTTGCGGGATGAGATGACGGTTTGATTGTTACAATTTTGGCGTACATGCGACTTTTTTGATCACTTTTATTACCTTTTTTGGGAAGTAAGGTGGGCAAAATTTCAATTTCATCATAGTTTTTTATTTTTTATTTTTATGGTGTTCACCGTTCGGGTAAAGTAACATGACCGTTTTATAGATCAGGTCGTTACGGACGCGGCGATACCAAACATGTGTAGGGAATTTTATTTTTTTCATTTTTTATCAGTGATAAATGTGTTTTTTGATTTTTACTTTTTTTTCACTTTTATTCACTTTTTTTTGACCCAGACCCACTTGGTTCTTGAAGATCCAGTGGGTCTGATGTCTGAATAATACAGTACAGTACAATATATATTGTTCTGTACTGTATTTTACTTACACTGAACAGATCTATGCCATTCAGCACAGATCTGTTCAGCACCATGGACAGCAGGACGCCTGAGAGGCGTCCTGTTGCCATGGGAACCTTCCCCGTCTGCTCAGTACTGCTCAGAACTTCGCAGACGGGGAAGGGTAAGGAGGGGATCTCTCGGGGGGCTCTCTGGGGGCTCTCTCCCTCCCCATCGGGGGGCTGCAAAGGCACAGCAGCCCCCCGATGGGAGAGGGAGGGAGCTCCCTGCGCTGTTAACCTTTTCCATACAGCGGTCCGTACGGACCGCTGTATGGAAAGGGTTAAACGGCTGACATCGCATCGCAGATGTCAGCCGTTTATACCAGGGTGCCAGCAATGTGCTGGCACCCTGGTATCCCCACTAGACACCAACGATTATACAAGGGGAGGCGGGCGGGGGATCGCGATCCCGCCTGCCGCACCGCCCGCCTCCCGCACCGCCCGCAACCCTCCCCCTGCACCTCCCGCCACCATAAAAATCATTCGGGGGTGCAGGGGGGGGTAAATAAAACTTTTTTTATGGCATATAAAGTTTCTGATCCCTGCGGTCAGGGACTGCGGGGACCAGAAACTTCAGAAATCGCAGCAAACCGCAGGTCTGAATTGACCTGCGGTTTGCCGCGATCGCCGACATGGGGGGGTCACGGGACCCCCCCGCGCATTTAGCCTAGGTGCCTGCTCGATGATTTGAGCAGGCACCGGGTTCCGATCACTGCCAGCCGCACGGCAGTGATCGAAAATACACAGGGCGTACATGTACGCCCTGTGTCCTTAAGAGGTTAAAAGATTTTTTTAAACATAGTAGTGACGTGGCCTGAAGTAGATGAAGGGGTAATATACGCCTTCTTGACTATGAGTACATCATGATAACAGTGATGAAGAAGAAACAAGGTGCCACATTCATGGTATACTATAATGCATTAGTTGCCGCAGTGCCCCAGTATAGGGGATGGTTGTTTGTGCTGACTGGTAGAACCACATTGATCATGATCAGTAACATGTCCCTTGGGTTGGCATTAGATGGCCGATGGGTGTGCAGCAGCATTTAGTGAGGACACACTGATTGTAACCGCTCCACGTTACTTTACGTGGCGCCCTGGTTGTCTAAGGATATAGATATATATATATAAATAACATGTGACTGTGTCATCTTCATTATAATGTTGGCATACTGTAGCTCATGCGTCGAGACAGAATTTTGATCTTTTTTTTTTTTTTAATGAACCGTTTACTTGTGTATTTACTTGGATATTATACTGGAGTTTAAAAAAAATTATTTTAAATCAAATAAAATTATACAAAAAAGTATTATTTTTTTTTATCAGGTGTCGTCCATTGTACCATGGAAAAAGAAGTGCTGCATGTGAAAAGGGAGATTTATCAAAACTGGTGCAAAAGTACACTGGCCTTGATTTTTCAGAGCTCCTTGGCGAAATAAAAGGTGGAATCTGATTGGTTACTTAAGCAAGTTCTACTTTGCACCAGTTTTGATAAATCTCCCCCAATGATTGTTTCCACCTAAAAGAAGTGATCAGCAGATGTACAAGCCTTAAGTCATTTATTGGCTCCTCGCTGGCCATATTTACACGAGGCAGTGATCTGGAAGGAACGTTCATTCAGCCAATCATTGGCCTGTCTAAAAGGGTCTTATAGAGGAGCTGACATGTCTGATTCAGTAACTACTTGCATTCCCCATGTAATAATTCCAGAGCATCTATTCTTATGACTTTCTGTTGTTCCGTTCCTTTATTATTCCTGAAAAAAGTTCTGAATGAATTTCTAGCAGTTTACAATGAAGGCCCAGATGGGTTTCATCAGTTGGGGGTGTGTCCCTGCACAATCTGACATCGGCAGCACCGACTGACTAGTGTCAAACTTTGTAAGGACACACCCGCAAATGGTGACACCCATCTGGGCCTTCATTTCAAACTGATAGCAATTCATTTTTAACTTTTAGCAGGATCAATGAAGAAATAGCACATCATAAGAGTCCTAAGAATAGATGTTCCAGAATTGTTATTGCATGGGGGATGCATGTAGTCACTAAAAGAGGCATGTCAGGAGTGGAGACGGGTCCACTTTAAAGAATCGGTCATCATGAAATGTACTGCAATCTGCAGTCCCCATGTTATAGAGCAGGAGGAGCTGAGCAAATTGCTACATAGTTTAGTGGGAAAAGATTCAATAGCCAAGTGAGCCATCCCCTCATTGAGTGACAGCCTTCCCTGGGTTAGGGCCCATTCACACGGCCGTGTGAATGGGTCCGCACCCGTTCTGCAATTTTGTGGAACGGGTGCGGACCATTTCATTTCAATGGGGCTGCAAAAGGTTCGACAGCACACCATGGGCTGTTTGCATCCGTAGTTCTGTTCCACAGCCCCGCAAAAAAAACATACAACTTGTCCACAATTGTGGACAAGAATAGGCATTTTCCATGATGGTTCCGGCCATGTGCAGTCGGCAAATTGTGGAACACACACAGGCCGACATCTGTGTTTTGCAGATCTGCAAAACACTACGGTTGTCTGAATGAGCCCTTAGTGTGTATACATAAGTAGATGCCAGTCATTGGTAAGACATCCCATATGGCTACTGAGCTCAGGAATAGCAGAGATTAGAGATGAGCGAATTTCATGTTGTGAAATTCGTTCACGCTTCGTTTGGTGGTAAAAGCAGAATTGCGTTATGGATTCCGTTACCACAGGCCATAACTCAATTCCATGACGGAATGCCTTTAGAGGCATTCCGTTATTCATTCCGTCATAATAGAAGTCTATGGCTGTCCTCTCCTGCATCCGGATCCGTTTTGCAGCCCATAGACTTCTATTATGACGGAATGCATAACGGAATGCCTCTAAAGACATTCCGTTATGCATTTCGTCATAGAATTGCGTTATAGTCCGTGGTAACAGAATCCATAACGCAATTCTGCTTTTACCTCCAAATGAAGCGTGAACGAATTTCAAAATAGGAAATTCGCTCATCTTTAGCAGAGATCTGAACTAATAAAATATGTTATACGGAATCATTTCCCATAAAACTATATATCAATCTGCTCAGCTCCTCCTGCTCTATAACCTGCAGACTGCACTGCATCTCATGGTGACAGGTTCCCCTAACACAGTGAATATTTGACTCCCATTTGATTACCATCTCTTACAGCAATTCTTCTTAGTGCTGAGTACACAATATGTATATCTTATCAGAAACTAGATGGAAGTTGACAATTTTCCTGGAAGAGATGGTAAGGGTACTTTCACACTTGCGTTAAACTTTTCCGCTATTGAACTCTGTACCGGAAAAAAAAACGCTTTAGTTTTATCCTAATGCATTCTGAATGAAGAGCAATCCGTTCAGTGTGCATCAGGATGTCTTCAGTTCAGTCACTGTACGGTTTTTGGACGGTGAAAATACCGCCGCATGCTGCAGTATTTTCTCCGTCCAAAATTCCGGAACACTTGCTGGAATGCCGGATCTGGCATTCTTTTTCATTGAAATGCATTAATGCCGGATCCGGCCCCAAGTGTTCCGGAAGAACTGATCCAGTTTTGCGGTCTGCGCATGCGCAGACCTTTAAAAATGTGAAAAAGATAAATACCAGATCGGTTTTTCCGGATGACAACCGGAGAGACGGGTCCGGCATTGCAATGCATTTGTGAGACTGATCTGCATCCGGATCCGTCTACACATGGTATCCGTTTGCATACAGATTGCCGGAATCCAACAACACAAGTGTGAAATATTGGTCACTCGACGTGAATGGGCACAAGCAATGTTCTCACTGGTGGAGGGTTATGTAAGAAATAAAGAACTTGCCACTTATTTTATATGTACAGTTATGAGATTTAGTACTTTGCCTCAATACAGGTTTTATCTAATTTTCTTTGAGGAAGAGTGACAGCTCATCATCAGCGACATGTAATATCCATTATTATTTTATCACTGCAGCGTTGGAGGTGTGTGCGCCCAAATGTATTCTAATCAATCTGAAAACCGCATTTGGCTGTTCACTGTATTCCCGGGGGCTACAACACAGAAAAGAGAAATTCTAAGACAAAGGGTTGTTGTATTTACCCTGCAATAAACTATCTATCCATCTACTCAATCTATACTGTATATCTATCTACCCAATCTATACTGTATATCTATCCATCTACTCAATCTATACTGTATATCTATCCATCTACTCAATCTATACTGTATATCTATCCATCTACACAATCTATACTGTATATCTATCCATCTGATCAATCTATACTGTATATCTATCCATCTGATCAATCTATACTGTATATCTATCCATCTACTCAATCTATACTGTATATCTAATCTATCTTCTCAATCTATACTGTATATCTATCAATCTACTCAATCTATGCTGTATATCTAATCTATCTGCTCAATCTATACTGTATATCAATCTACTCAATCTATACTGTATATCTATCCATCTACTCAATCTATACTGTATATCGAATCTAGCTACTCAATCTATATATCTAATCAATCCATTTATTCAATCTGTCGACAGTATCTATCTGGTCTTGCTCATCTACATTACTTATCTGTAGCTATCCTTGCCTATCTAATCTATTTCTATCTAATCTATTAATCATATTCCACTGATGCTGCAGAATATATTTGGCACCGCTTTGTTAGGAAATAATTAAAATACCACTTTCTCACAGATGAAGTATTTGTGTTCGAAAATAGAAAGATTACACGTGAATTCTGCACTGAAAATCTGTACCAGTTTGCAGCACTATGTATACTGTACTTGGTTTTCAAAGCGCAATGTCGTGGAAAATCTGTACAGAATTCCTTTTGTGCCGTGGCTTTTCCAATCCACACCATGTCAGTTCTGTCAGACATTCGTCACAGATTTCACTCCTTTCAATGCATCTCCTGTGGAGAATCTGTGCTACATCTGAAGTCACCCGTAGCATTTCCACAGAATTCTTTTCTGAAAGGCTATGGACAACTGACAAAAAGAAAATAATAAAAATTAAAAAAATAAAACTAGTAGTTATTGTCATTTTAAAAAAAAGACAACATGTGACAGCTGCAGTGGTCACGTGTTGTTGACGTGAGGTCACAGCTGCAGCCGAGTCCAGCTGGGAGAACTGGAGTGACGTTTGTCTCCTTTTAAATCTTCATTCATTTCTAGACCCCCTGATATTCAGTTCACAATTTGCTCCTAGTGTCTGACTTTTCTCATGTGGGTGTGACTTTCCCAGTGACACATGCTGTGGATCTGTGTGTCCAGGATGCTGCTGCCTTTCCCCTGCAAACTGCCTTGTGTGGGTTTTCCTCCCTAGATATTGCCTGTGTGAGTCGTCTACTTTGGATTCGCTTCCTCACATTTTTGCCTTTACAGCCTCCTGATTCTATCTCTAACCATAGGGGCATATGCATATCTCATAGGACTCCATAGCAAAACTTAGTATGCCCCCCCCCCCCCCCCCCCCAACAGTTAAAGGACGAACTACAATAGTTTTTTTTATTATTGTGGAGGACGATTTTCATAAAAAAAAAGTCACCCTCTACCTCACCTACTTCACTTTGCTAAACTTCAATGTCAAAAAAAGTGAAACCGGTCAAGTTGTGTAACAAATAACCATGGAGTCTTAAAGCAAAACTTGGAATGGGGCCCCACTCCACCATGGCCACTGTTAACAGCAAGTTCAGAAAAGCCTAGTTTTCCTATAGCACATAGTGATGTTACAATATAAGGATAATGATTAGGGATGAGCGAATTTCATATTTTGAAGTTCATGTTCGGGTTGTGGTATTTACTGAATTGCGCTATGCATTCCGTTACCACGGGCCATAACGCAATTCCATGATGTAATGCATAACAGAATGTCTTTAGTGGCATTCCGTTATTCATTCCGTCATAATAGAAGTCTATGGCCTGCATAACGGATCCGTCCGGTTTCCGTTATGCAGGAGTCCTCTCAGAGATAATAAACACAGTGATAGTAGAGGGATAATCTAATAAATGACAACACATACATTAATATCTTTATGCACTGAAGTCCCCCTAGTGGAGGCTGCTGGAAAATGAGATCCGTGCTGGGCTGGGCTAGGAGCAAAAAAAAATAAAAAAAAAGCGCAGGAGACGTTAAATTAAACTGTATCGAGTGGTGTGCAAAAGGCCAAATCGACTATAACGGGATCCATCGAACCCAGCATTTTACCAGACAAAATAGTGCAGCACTGTATTTTAAGCCTCCATGTAACACTTATATCCCTTTTAATCTTTTTAACCCCTTAAGGACACATGACGTACCGGTACGGCATGTTTCCAGAGTCCTTAAAGAGGACCTTTCACCGATTATTACCCTATGAACTAACTATACAGACATGTGGAGCGGCGCCCGGGGATCTCACTGCACTTACTATTATCCGCGGGCGCCGCTCCGTTCTCCTGCTATGTCCTCCGGTATCTCCGTTCCCTAAGTTATGGTATGCGGAGTCTGCCCTTGTTCTTCTGTAGCGCTGGCCAATCGCATTGCAGAGCTCACAGCCAGGCTGTGAGCTCTGCGCTGCGATTGGCCAGCGCTAGAACAGAACAAGGGCAGACTCCGCCTACCATAACTTAGGGACTGGAATCTCTGCCTACTATAACTTAGTGAGCGGAGATACCGGAGGGCATAGCAGGAGAACGGAGCGGCGCCCAGGGATAATAGTAAGTGCAGTGAGATCCCCGGGTGCCGCTCCACATGTCTGTATAGTTAGTTCATAGGGTAATAACCTGTGAAAGGTCCTCTTTAAGGACACATGACGTACCGGTACGTCATGGGTTTAAAACGCGATTGTGGCGCGGCGGGGGTTAATCGGAACAGGATGCCTTCTGAAATCATTCAGCGGGCATCCTGTCACAACGCCCGGGGGGGGGTCATGTGACCCCCCCGTATCGGCGATCGCAGCAAACCGCAGGTCAATTCAGGGACCGCGGGGATCAGAAACTTTAAAATGCTGAAATTAAAGATCGCGATCCCCTGTCAGCCTCCTCTTGAATATTCATTGGCGTCCAGTGGGTATACCAGAGTGTCAGCACGTTGCTCTGGTATAAACGGCTGACATCTGTGCTGTGATGTCAGCCGTTTAACCCTTTCCATTCCGCGGTCCGTACGGACCGCAGTATGGAAAAGGTTAACAGTCAGGGAGCTCCCTCCCTCTCCCATCGGGGGGCTGCTGTGCCTTTGCAGCCCCCAGACAGGATGTTGTCACAGAGGGAGGGAGCCCCCCTCCTTTCCCGTCTGCTCAGTTGTGGCAGATGGGGAATGTTCCCATGGCAACAGGACGCCTTCTCGGGCATCCTGCTGTCCATGGTGCTGAACAGATCTGTGCTAAAGGCATAGATCTGTTCAGACAGTGTAAGTAAAATACAGTACAATACACTATATAGTGTACTGTATTATACAGACATCAGGCCCACTGGATCTTCAAGAATCAAGTGGGTCTGTGTCAAAAAAATGTAAAGAAAAGTGAAAAAAGTAAAGATAAAAAAAAAACACTTATCACTCAAAAATGTAAAAAAATAAAATACACTACACATATTAGGTATCGCCGCGTCCGTAACGACCTGATCTATAAAACGGTCATGTTACTTTCCCCGCACGGTGAACGCCCAAAAAATTAAAACACTGAGGAAATTGAAATTTTGTCCACCTTACTTCCCAAAAAAGGTAATAAAAGTGATCAAAAAAGTCGCATGTACGCCAAAATAGTACTAATCAAACCGTCATCTCATCCCGCAAAAATCATACTCTACCCAAGATAATTGCCCAAAAACTGAAAAAACTATGGCTCTTAGACTATGGAAACACTAAAACATGATTTTTTTTTGTTTCAAAAATGAAATCATTGTGTAAAACTTGGTGTTTCTGCAAACTACAGAATCAGGGCAACCCATATTGAGTTTTGTTTGGCAGTTAACCCTTGCTTTGTTCCTGGAAAAAATTGATTATATTGGAAAATTTTCAAAAAAATCGAAATTCTTAAATTTTATGTCCATTTGCCATGAAGTCTTGTGGAAGACCTAAAGGGTTAACAAAGTTAGTAAAATCAGTTTTAAATACCTTGAGGGGGTGTAGTTTCTAAAATGGGGTCATTTTTGGATGGTTTCTATTACATAAGCCTCACAAAGTGACTTCAGACCTGAACTGGTCCATAAAAAGTGGGATTTGGAAAATTTCTGAAAAATTTCAAAATTTGCTTCTAAACTATGTAACATCCCCAAAAAATAAAATATCATTCCCAAAATGATACAAACATGAAGTAGACATATGGGGAATGTAAAGTCATCACAATTTTTGGGGGTATTACTATGTATTACAAAAGTAGAGGAACTTTAAAATTTTAAAATTTTTCCAAATTTTTGGTAAATTTGGTATTTTTTTTTTATGCAAAAAAATTTACTTTTTTTACCCAATTTTAGCAGTGTCATGAAGTACAATATGTGACGAAAAAACTATCTCAGAACGGCCCGGGTAAGTAAAAGCGTTTTAAAGTTATCAGCACTTAAAGTGACACTGGTCAGATTTGCAAAAAATGGCCTGGTCCTTAAGGTGAAATAGGGCTGAGTCCTTAAGGGGTTAAAGGGGTTGTTCTCTATTAGTGACCTTTTCTGCAGACCTCACAGCGTGGCCTGACCCACGGTGGTAATCATACTTACCTGATCCCCACCTCTGTGTTCCGGCTCTTCCCTGCGTCATCGTCTGGTCTGATGCTGAGTCACATGACAGCTGCACTGCAGCCAATGACTGGCTGTGGTGGTGACCCATGACGTCCTGCACGGTCACATGTCACCATGGTGCCAGTCATTGGATACAGCGGTTATGTAACCCGACGTTGATACAGGGACACCTGGGACAGGCACAGCCGGCGGGGCAGCCATGGAGCCAGAACCCAGCTGTGGGGATCAAGGAAGTGTGACCACCACTGTGTGCCCAGCCATCCTGTGCGGTCTGTAGAAAGGCAAGATCTCCATAGTACATCGCTGCACTGCTTACTGTGTGTACCGGAGTATGGATTCCCCTGCGTCCGCACTGAGCGCTGTACAGGTAGGAGCTCCATAGAACATGACTGCTCCTGTCTGTACCAACGCTAGATGTGCTATGCCAGGCTTCAGCAGAGAGGGCACAGGCAGAGGAGCGATGTGCTATGCTGAGGTCCTGCCCCACTCCTGCTCGCTAGATCCTGCACCATGCAAAGTTTTAGCAGAGTGGGACATCTGGGTGCAGGGTGGCGGCACACCCATGGACAGTTCAATTCAAGCTAAATAAAGGGGTGGGGTGGATTGGGTAAATGCTCAGCAGCATAAGGCCTCATGCACACGACCGTATGTATTTTGCAGTCTGCAAAAAACGGATCCGCAAAAAATATGGATGACATCCATGTGCATTCCATATTTTGCAGAACGGAACAGCTGGCCCCTAATAGAACAGTCCTATCCTTGTCCGTAATATGGACAATAATAGGACATGTTCTATTTTTTTGCGGAACGGAAATACGGACATACGTAAACAGAATGCACATGGAGTACCTTCCCTTTTTTTGCGGACCCATTGAAATGAATGGTTCCGTATACGGACCGCAAAAAAACCCGGAAAGGACACGAAATGAAAATACGTTCGTGTGCATGAGGCCTAAGCGTACATTTACATGACTATGCATTTTGTGGTCCGCAAACCACGGATCCGCAAAATACGAATGCAATCCCTGTGGCATCTGCATTTTTTGCAGACCTATTGAAGTATAGGACATGCTCCATCTTTTGTAGAATGGAGATATGGACAGCATCCATATTTTCTGGATCTGCAAAACAGATACGGTTGTGTGAATGCACACTAAACCCAAGCATTTTGTGATTATATTAGGCTACTTTCACACCAGCGTTTTTGAGCAGATCCAGTTGTATTATCTTTAAAATAGCCGAGACGGATTCGTCATGAACACTATTGAAAGTCAGTGGGGGACGGATCCGTTTTCTAGTGTGTCCGAGAAAACGGATCCATCCCCATTGACTTACATTGAGAGGCATGACACCACATCGCTGCTTGCAGCATTATTCTGTCCGTGATGGGGACGCAACCAAACGGAACGGAACGCATTCTGGTGCATTCAGTTCAGTTTTGTCCCCATTGACAATGAATGGGGACAAAACTGAACCGTTTTCCCCCCGCTATTGAGAGCCTATGAGGGATCTCAATAGCGGAAAGGGAAAACGCAGATGTGAAAGTAGCCTTACAGAACAGGGCCCATTGTATAGAAGTAGATAAATGACATTTGACTTTGTAGCAATCATTAATACTAATTACATGCCAGCATGTCGGAGTCTTGTACTAAGGGGGCTTTCCTCTTCCTGTAAGAGAACATGGAATTTTTTTTATCCTGCTGAACAATATCGGTTTTGCACCAGCCTGAAGTTGATGATCTTCGGATCTTTGACCTATTTGGTCTCTGGGGAGAAAAGAAGATTTCTTGGTGGTTTCTGAACAATGTCATTAAATGTTACAGACGGCTGTAACATGGAAAATTTGAGTTTAATGAGGAGGATGTTTGATCACTTTTCTGGCACATACACGATCCCATGGTCAGATCTGTCACATTCGTTGATAATGTGTTTTTTTTTTACATTGAAGAATTGCTCTACTTCTAGAGGAGACCTTTTTAGATACAGCTGCCATTTATGATGACCCTAACTACCGTGATACTGTGAGTGCATATACTTTAGGTTCTTTGCCTTTACATGGAGATTAGAACAGTCTTTTTTCCTGCACTTTAATCATTGGGCAATAACTTATGTAAAGCACTCCATTAAAAGTTGATAGTTTGTATAATTGCAGTAAAAACAAGCAAATTGCCCAGTGACCCCTCCATGGGCTCATCTCCTTCCCACTGCCGATCCAAAAATGTACATGTAACACTTTTCTAATTGTGAATAAATGCTCTTTGTCATTTGCATCTTCAGATTTCACACACTATTATCACTGGAAACACAGCGATTGCACCTCCTTAGAAAACATACTGTTCCCTTCATGTCTGCAAATATCCCACTTTGTCCAGTATAAGGTGCAATTAAACCCAGATCGATTTCTGTATAGATAACCGTGTAGTTCAGACAGTTCTCTATTGTCACAGTCACCCCACTGGGAAGGGGCATGGACCCAGCGCGGGCACGGCAGAGGGAAGGGTATAAAGCAGTTGGCCCATGAATAACATCACCTGTGCACAGGATAGATCCGGGATCAGCAACCTTCTGCACCCCAGCTGTTGTGAAACTACAATTCCCAGCATGCTCCATTCATTTCTGTGAGAGTTCTGAGAAGAGCCATATTCGATTTCGATTCGATTTGCAAATATTAGATTGAATATACGTCTTATATTCATCGAAATCGAATATTCGTCATTATTCTATTTATCGCAAATAATATGCGATTTAATTATTCGCGTATTGCGATTTTTAGCTGTATAAGGCAACTTTCCTATTGGTTGGCTAATATGTGTATTTTACGAATATTCGCTATATATGCTTGTTTTAGAATATGACAAATATTCTAAAAAACAAAGTTATAGCAATATAGCGAATATTCGTAAAATGCACATATAGACTGTAATTTAGCTAATATAGTGCTATAATATTTTTTTTTATAGTCAAATTTTTTTTGTCTCTTCTGAGCTTCAGATTTGGAAAAAATCTACACTATAAAAAAAATACTATAGCACTATATTAGCTAAATTGCAGTCTATATGTGTATTTTACGAATATTCGCTATATTTCTATATATATTCTTGTTTTAGAATATGACGAATAATCTAAAAAATGAAGTCAGCAATATAGCGAATATATTCGTTGTTTAGAATATTCGTCTTTTTTTTATATTTTCAAATCTGTACTGTTATTCCACTTTGGCATACTCCTCCCCGACATGAAAACTCAGATCCACAGGCGTTCCCATGGTGACGGGGACACGCCTGTGGATCTGAGTTTTCATGATCCCAGGGAAAACTCAGATCTGATGGTATTTTCTAACCCACAGTCGTTCCTATGGTGACGGGGACGCTTGTCGGGGAGAAGTATGCGAACAACTGTCCAGATTGGGGATAAAAAAGGCTAATATATTCCCTATATTGCTATATATTAGTTTTTTAGAATATTCGTCATTTTTTTTCCATTAGAAAACATGATTCCTTCCTGCTTAAGTTGCTTGTGGGCCAATGACTCATTGACCCACAAGAAAGAAGCCGGGAGGAATCATATTTTCAAATGTAAAAAAATGACGAATATTCGATATAGCGAATATATAGCACTATATTAGCGAAGCTGTGATATTCGTGATTAATATTCGCTATTCGAATATTCACGCTAAACACTAATAAACGTATGATTGGTGGAGGTCCGACCACTGGAATACCCATGATCATAAGAATGGGGGTCCCCACGTCCCCTGTGTGAATGGAGCAGTAGTGTGCATGTGTGACCACTTCTCAACTGTCTATGGGACTGCTGGAGATAGCCAAGGGCTGTACTCTGCAGTCCCATAGACAGTGAATGAAGCTGTGGTCACACATGCACTGTACACCTCCATTCACAACAGGGACTCGGGGACCTCTGTTCTTTTGATGGGTGGGGGACCCAGTGGTAAGACCCCCAGTGATGATATATTGATTGTCTATTATGACGATAGGTCAAAAATGTTGTTTGGGGGCCAGCAGCTTTAAGGGATTTTGCAATTTTTCACCCTAAAATGCTTTCATGCGGGCATGAACTTTGCACAGGGTCACATCCTTGGAGTAGTCCCTAATAGCAACTTCTGACGGTGTGCAGACAGTATTTTCAAAGGGAGCTAGCAGAACTGATGAACAGAATAGTGGTGTATACAAATCTGAGGTCGGGACTGGCACAGGTCATGTAACACCAAGACAACTACAGGGCAGGCAGAAGTCCAAACACCGCAAGCAGTTAAAAGGAACCTGTCAGCACCAAAAAGGACCATAGACCAGCAGCAGTAACTTAAAGCTGTTCACATCAGGTTTCTAAAGATCTTCATGTGCAAGATGTCCAAGGCGCAGGATCGCTGTAACCAGGGGCGTAGATAACCCCCCCCCTTCCCACCCCCCCGAGTGTCTGTCGTCCTAACCTGCCAGAGAATGGCCCGGGCGTGCCGCTGCCTGCAATAGCGGCGTGGGCAGTGCGGCACACAGAGAGGTGATGGAGGCTGCAGGGCGGGCTGCGCAGGGGGGCAGGTACGGCGGCACAAGTAACTCACAGACACACACAGGGCAGCCAGGCAGGGATGACGCTGATGATCACATGGCATGCACGCTGCCTTCAGGCTCTGCCTCCGCCTGTCGTACATCTGGACCCCGGCCAGCTTCCTGCCTGCGCGTGCCTGCTACTCCTGGGCGGCGGCTGACAGAGCCTGGAGATCTCAGAAGATTAGAAGAGAGAGAGAAGAAAGAAAAATAAGTCGTTTGAGAGAGAGAGAGAGAGAGAGAGAGAGACAGACAGAGACTCTGGAGCACTAGTGTAAGTAAAAGTAATAGTTAAAAAAGAAAATCATGAAGATTCAAAGCCCACCCCCACCCCCCGAGCACACACCAGGCTAAAGACAGTGTCAATTCATATATTTAGTCCAGCCCCTAGACTCTTATGAATTGAGGGAAGTTGTATTGGGCCAAATTCACAAGACTGAAGAAATAAAAAGAATTGCCCATGGCAACCAATGAGATTCCATGTGTCAATTTTTAAGAGAACCTAAGAATACAGAAGCAAAGATCTAAGTGATTGATATGTGCAACAATTACAGTTTTTCTTGCTCCAGTCCAGGTGATTTGGGCCCACTTTCGTTTATTTTAAATAGACTTTTGGTTGGTGTCTGATGCATATTTATACTGTATTTTTTGAAAATACTCAATGAAAATGTGCAGTTGGTAGGTACCAATTACGAGTCTTTTTAAAACATGTTTTTTCCATATGGTGTCAAACAACTAAATCGGTATTGCTCAAGGTAAAGGATTGGTTTAGGAATGATATGGCTGGTATATTTTTTTCAAACCCTGGTGTGTCTGCTAGATAAAGTCTTATAATTTGAGAAAGCTGAACCCCCCCCCCCCCAGGAAAAAAAATTATCTACGGCCCTGGCTGTAACAACTATTATTCCCCCCAGATCGTATGCAAATAAGGTTCTTGAAGTCAATGGGGCAGTGGTTTGCACGCTTGAAATCAAGAAATCACGTGCCAGACGTGGTCTGGTTTTAGGCCAGACAGTCCGGTTTTCATGCTCCTTGTCCTCCATCCGGCGCAGAGCCTGGATGGACACAGGGATGTCCACCCTTGCAGTAGCTCACGCTCAGACAGCAGCACTGCGCTGTCTGAGAGTAAGCTGCAGCAACTGACTGGGGCTTCTCTCACCCCCAGTCAGACATGGCTCCCTGCGGCTGACTGAGGGGGAGAGAAGCACCCCGGCTGCCCCCAGCTCACCTTCCTTCTTCCCTCTCCTCCCTTGTTTTTTTCGTGGCTGGGGATGGGGGCGTGGCTTCATTGAGGTGGGCGAGGTCTGGCTTTCTTGGGTGAAGCCAGTGGCCACCCTACCGCGTCTCCTTCCTGCCCCTTCACATTTGACTGATGGCCTTTTGGATTCTCTCAGGCATGATTCCATCCTGAGATTTACGGCGTCTGCGCATTGATCCCCGCTGTAGTGTACTTGGCTTCAGCGAGTCAATGCGCAGGCCTTCCTGATCCTGTGACTGAAGCTGATGCGCTTGCCCACGTGAGTCAGGCACTGGAAACGAGATCATACGGCGCATGCGCGAAATCAGTATGGAATCGCACCTGAAAAAAATCCAAAAGACCATCAATCAAATGTGAAGGGATGGAAAGGGTGGCATGGTACGCTTGATTTTAAGCGTGAAAGCCGCTGCCCCCTTGACTTCAAGAACCTTATTTGCATATGACCTGTTTTATAGCGATCATGCGCGTTGGACATCTTAGGCCTCTTTCACACGAGCGTGACGGATTTGTTCCGGATGTGTTGCGGGTGCGTTCAGGGAAAATCGTGCCATGTCAGTTTTGTATGCGTTTTTAACGCGCGTGGAAAAAAAACTGTACCAATCTATGTGTATTAAAATAGGTATGTGAAATCTGTAGTAATCATTACTATAAATATAAAATGTAAGCACTATTAAATGTATGCCTGCATCACCATAATAATTAATAAAGTTGTAGTTGGCCTCATTATCAATTACTAATAACTATCCTTACATGTGTCATGTCAGTAATCTCCATATGTATTGTCTATACTATTGTGTTCATAATGGACATAGTTTGTAATATTTTTTAGAGAGATATGTATTATAAATGCCAAAATGTAAAATGACGTTGGTAAACTTATTGATATTGTTTATAACTAAATTTTTAGATTTATGAGTGTAAATTATTTCAAAATCATGTGTATGTAGGTTATATAAATGTATAATAAACGTTTAAATTTATTAATGTTTTCTATGTGTTTGTGCTACATAAATATATGAATTCAATGTATATCATAAAGACTGGAAACAAGGAAAAGCGTGAAAACCACACACAGAGAATTAAAAAAAAAAAATATAAACAATAATGTTAAAAAACAATGTACAAATTAAAATAACGTTTCAGTGACCCCGTTGGACCCTGAAACTGGGGCCCAGGGTAAGAGGGTTGTGAAGGGGGTCCAAAGTGGTGAGATGGGGCAGGTTGGGATGTAGAGGGGCCAGGATGGCCATATGGCGTGTCTCCATGATACTGGGCATATGGGCGACTATGTTGCCCATAAAACTCCCTTGTGTGGGCCCCTGTGGCATCTGGGAAATTGGCACTTGCCGGAGGCCAGACATGTGCCCATGGCTGCGCCAATATTCCAGTGCGAGGAAGACTTCTGAAAGTTCATTAGGAGGAGTGAGGGGGGGGGGGGGGGGTGGACAAACTGCTGCTCCCTTCAGCAGTTTCTGCCATAGCTTGCAAGGCAGGAGGCTCCTCCTCGCAGGTACTTGACTGCTGTGGACCACCCTGTTCAGCCTCCTCCTCAAGGTTGTCCTCCGTTCTGAAATATTTAAACAAACATAACATGTACATTAATATATGAACACACCAATATGTCCTAAGACATAAACAATTTTTTATTATATTACTATCATCATCAAAATAATTTTTTTACATAATACTATTTAAAACATGACCGATCCACGTTCCTGACATGTGTAATTTATTTACTTCATGTATTACCCCTGTAATAACATTTTTGGAACATCTGTTGTTATGGCTCAATGTTGTGCCATTCCTTTATTAATTATAAAGTCGAACTTATGAATGATTTTCTATTAGCCTTCTGTTTTAAAAGGGCACAGATGGGTAGTTAACAAGTCGGGGGGGGGGGGGGGGGTACCTGCACACCTAAACAGGGACTCCCAGGCTATGAGCTGTGCGCTACGATTGGCCAGCGCTGCAGCAAGGGACAACCCTAATACAAAAACTCTGCCCCGTACAACAGAGGGAGCTGCACACATCGGAGCGGCGCCCAGACATACTAGTAAGTGCAGGGGGACCCCTGGGCGCCGCTCTGCCCACTGATATAGTTAGTTTTTAAACTAGTGAAAGGTCCTCTTTAACTTATCTCAATAGCTCCCAGGCAGAGAGAGGGCGGGTGTTACTGTAACTGTATGTTAATTGGTTATTGTCCTTTGTTTACTGTGGGAGATCCTCTTGCAGGAGGATTTCTCATAAAAGCCAGTGTGTTATCAATAAAAAGTGCTCCTGTTACACCCTTCATGAAGTCTAGGCTCATGGTTGGGGAATATTCCATTTGCTGGGGAGAATCATCTTGGAAGACTGCCACGGTCCTGCTTGGCCTGGCTCTCATGGCACTTCACTGCCTGGTGCTTGGCTATCAGCGCTGAGTGACAGTCAGTGTCACAGTGTGACTGAGTCACTCAGTGCTGATAGCCGAGCAACAGGCAGTGAAGTGCCATGAGAGCCAGGCCAAGCAGGACCGTGGCAGTCAGGGTGCTGGTGAAGGATGACCAAAGAGACAGTACTGCCCAGAGGATGCCATCTGCCCATCTCTGCTGTCCATATACCAGCAGACAAGTGACTCAGACTGTTAGGTGTGGGGTGACCTGGTGGTATATGAAGGGGTCATACTGGTAGGCCTGGTATATGGACAGCACGGATGGGCAGGTAGCATCCTCTGGGGGTTGTATCTTACATGGGACTATATGCTGGAGGAGCTGAAGGGAGAGTGATGTATTTTACATGGGACTGTATGCTGGAGGGCCTGAAGGCAGGGCAGTGATGTATCTTACATGGGACTGTTTGCAAGAAGGACTGAAGGCAGGGGGAGTGATGTATCTTACAAGGGACTGTATGCTGGAGGAGCTGAAGGGGGCCATAATTATTACTATAATACTACAGACGTGGTCATTATAATAATAATAATAATAATACAGAGGGGGTCATTATATATTATAATTATACAGAGAGCATTATACTTATGGGCACTATGGGGGAAGGGGAGGTCTGTTATCTGAGGATGATAGTAAAGTGAGGAATCTAAAACATTTTCTGCGAAACTTTGCAGAGATGAGACGCGGCTGAAAGAAGTTATCATGGCGGTCCTATCTCCGAATGAAGACGTTGAGGAAAGTCTACATCACAGGAGAGGTCACTGGATGTAACAGGTATGGTGCGGTATTCTCTTGTATATTTCATAGTAATGTATGTTATGTCCATCCAAATATCTGTTTCATGGTAGGGTAGGGGGGAGGAGGTATATAGAATTTGTCCCACACTGCCTCAGCCTGGCCCCAGACTTGAGGTCACACTGTGTGTGTTCTGAATTCTGGGGCCTCACACCCATCTACTACATTATCTGTACTCAGAGAGTTATCCCTGTGTTATCTGTGGTGTTACATAGGACTGCAGGTGACATCTACTACAGTATTTGTAAAAAAAAAAGGGGGCGTGGTCACATATTGGGGGGGCTCAATACTTGGCTTGCCCCGGGTGCTGGCAACCCACTGCAATTACCAAACTATACAATGGAGCAGAAGATAATGTATGCCATGTGCTAGGCTAGGGAGGACAGCTAGGATCAAACATGTATAGATTGTCCACTTTACTTACCCAACCTCTGCCGACTGTGGCGTTGACTACTCTCCCAAGCGGTCGGAAAAAGTTCCTTGCACATTTCTTCCCATGCTTCCTCCTTCTTGGACAGGTTGACGTATTCTGGCGACCTGCTGTCCCAAATACACGGCCTCTCCTCGACCAGGATAATGAGTTTCTCCACATCCATGGCTTTTAGGGCCTTTCGCATTATGTTTTTAGCTCCGCAAGGGCAATACTAAAATCCTCCTGCTCTCCTTACCATACAGGGCCTGCAGCTAGACAGTGAGAACTGAACTTCCTGTCTTAAATCCCTTCACTGTTGCTAAGTTACTTGTGTTTCAAACGCAACGCAGTGCATTCGGATGCATTTTTCACACAGCCCCTTTCACTTCTATGGGGCCTGCGTTGCGTGAAAAACACAGAATATAGAACATGCTGCGATTTTCACTCAACGCAGAACTGAGGCATGAAAAACATTGCTCATGTACACAGCCCCATTGAAATTAATGGGTCAGGATTCAGTGCGGGTGCAATGCGTTCACCTCACGCATTGCACCCACGCGGAATACTCGCCCGTGTGAAAGAGGACTAAGGCGAGCGTGACAGATTAGGTCCGGATGGGTTCAGGGTGCACTCAGTGAAACGCGCACCATTTTGTAAGCAAGTTCAGTCAGTTTTGTCTGCGATTGCTTTCAGTTGTTCAGTTTTTTCCGTGCGGGTGCAATGCGTTTTTCACACACATGATAATAAACTGAAGGTTTACAAACAACATCTCCTAGCAACCATCAGTGGATGCAATGCGTTTTTCAATGAAGCCCCATTCACTTCTATGGAGCCAGGGTTGAGTGAAAAACGCAGAATATAGAACATGCTGCGTTTTTCACGGAACGCAGAATGTACACAGACCCATTGAAATGAATGGGTCAGGATGCTATGCGTTCACATCACGCATTGCACCCGCACGGAAAACTCGTTCGTGTGAAAGGGGCCTTACACAAGAACATCATTAGAAACCTGATGTCAACAGGTACTGCTGGTGGTTTATGGTCCATTTTGGTTTGCTTTAAGGCTAGTTTCATATCTCTGTTTAGCTGATCTGGTAGAACAAAAGGAGAGATGCGCTCTGTGAAGGACCGTAGGAGGCAAGACAGAGGTTTGTGTGACTATATAACTACCAGGTACAACACTGGTGTAGGCAGTGTACTGATAATCCCCACGCGGTTGCTGCGTAGCCGACGATCCCAGGATCGGGCAGAATCATGTAAGAGCCAAATTGCAGAAAAAAGTACACAGGGAAGTAAACAGATGTCGTGGTCTTTATTGGACGAATAACGTGTTTCAGAGCAGGACTTTCTCCTTCATCAGATTACATCCAAGTCCTGCTCCAATACGTGTTACACTTGCTACACACCACATCTATGTACTTCCCTGATACGTGCAGCGCACGGGCCCTTTTTCTGCAATTTGGCTCCTACCTGATCTGCTAGGCTGTTTCGGCAAATCCACAGCTATTCATTCACGTGTGACCTACGCTTTCACATATGGACAGGAACCAAGGAACCTTGTTGGCCAGGCAATGTGTGGCAGTTCTGTGCAGGTTTATATTATCATAGCTACTCAACTATACACTGACCGGCTGGCATAGAACGGTTGCCTATTTGGAGTGCCGAATGATATGTAGTCTAAAGCCACTTTCACACAGTCAGCCAAAACCAGGAATGGAATCTACAGAGAAAAGTATAATGGGAAGATGTGTCTCTCTTCTGTGTTCTGGACCCACTCCTGGTTTTAGATTACAGGTACTGATCAAATACTGACCGTCCGAAAGTGGCCATAGACTGACCAGCAGAATAGGCCTGTTTCCGTTTAAGGGGTTCTGCACTTTGTTTTAACTGATGATCTATCCAGAGGAGGATAGATCATCAGCATCTGATCGGCGGGGGTCTGACACCCGGGACCCCCCGCCGATCAGCTGTTTGAGAAGGCAGCGGTGCTCCAGTACCGCCGCTGCCTTCTCACTGTTTACCGCCGGCCCACTGACGTCACGACTAGTATCAACTAGCGTGGGCGGGGCTAAGCTCCATTCAAGTGAACAGAGCTTAGCCCCACCCACGCTAGTTGATACAAGTCGTGACATCACTGGGCCTGCGGTAAACAGTGAGAAGGCCGCGGCGCTGCTGGAGCGCCGCTGCCTTCTCAAACAGCTGATCGGCGGGGGTCCCGGGTGTCGGACCCCCACCGATCAGAAGCTGATGATCTATCTAGAGGATAAATTATCAGTTAAAACAAAGTGCAGAACCCCTTTAAGGATATATTCTCATTTCTTGCAGAAATTTCTATCCCATTCACTTTGCAGAAATCCATGTGCATGCTGCAGAAACAACCCCATTCAGATGGATGCAACTAATTTTTCACAACAAATCTGCTGTGTGAATTTGAACCAAGATGTCACTCGGCACGCATTATATGGAGAGAGCCTGGCGGTATGACCAGGAAAGGGACGTTGGATGCACAGGTCATTGGATTGTTATATGTATATTATGGGATGTCTGTAGTATAATTTTCTTACCAGAAATGATCCCGCTCCAGTATGGTAGTGGTTTGAAATAAAATTATGAAAGCTGTGAAGAAATTCTTCTTAACACATTAGGAAATTATTAGAATTCAGTTCCCTAATAATACAACTCCCAGCATGCACTCTTGCCTGGTTGTCCTCAGGACTCTCGTAGAAGAGAATGGAACATGCTGGGAGTTGTAGTTTCACCACTGCTGGAGTGCCAGAGGTTGCTGATGTGTGCCCTAATGGGATCTGTTTAAGGGAAAACTGAGGGATTTTTTTTTTTTCTGAATTTGCGTTCAGTGTGTGCAGTTCTTCCATCCGGATTGTACCTGGATTGCATGTGTTTTTCACTATCTACATCCTAGCAACCATCAGTGAAAAACGGATTGTATTCAGATGCCTTCCGTTTTTCACTCAAGCCCCATTCACTTCTGTGGATCCAGAGCTGCGTGACAAACACACAACATAGAACATGCTGAGATTTTAACTGAACGCAAAAGTGATGCGTGAAAAACAGCGCTCATGTACACAGATCCATTGAAATGAATGGGTCAGGATTCAGCGCAGATGCTATGTGTTCGCTACACGCATCACTTCCAGACGGAAAACTCGCTCGCGTAAAAGAGTCCTTATGCAGACCTGATGTCTACAGCTTTCCAGCTATACAATACTCCAGAATTAGGCCTCATGCACACGACCGTTGTTTGGGTCCGCATCCGAGCCGCCGTTTTGGCGGCTCGGATGCGGACCCATTCACTTCAATGGGGCCGCAAAAGATGCGGACAGCACTCCGTGTGCTGTCCGCATCCGTGGCTCCGTTAAAAAAAATATAACATGTCCTATTCTTGTCCGCGCTTTGCGGATAAGAAAAGGCATTTATATTGCCGGCGTCCGTTCCATTCCGCAAGTTGCGGAAGGCAACACAGGCGGCTTCCGTTTTTTGCGGATCCGCGGACCGCAAAAACGGCACGGCCGTGTGCATGAGGCCTAATACTGAGTGTGTCTTCTGTGACATGCAGGAAGAATCAGAACTTGTATTCTAATGAAGCGCCTCCATTGCTCTCAGGGCAGGGAGGTCATTATATTGTGAGAACGTCTGCTTCTCAACTGCATTATAAAGACTAGGCATGCAGAAGACCTAGAGGATACACGCACGGCTACATGATGAATACTAATTTGGTCTCTGGACACAGCATCATTATATGGGTGCACACTATGAATACTGCATTCGATAGGGTCAATGATCTTGGTGATGGACTTTCTTTTTGTGAAAATGTCAGAAAGGTAAGCTGAAAAGAGCGTGCTCTGTAAAACCTATAGACCTGAAAGTTCCCATTACCAGCCAAGGTTGACAGAGCCATAGATAAGTAAACCATTTCCATGTAATGATAGATAAGGCCCAGATTTACTAATCCTATATATGGCAGAACATTAGACAGGCTGTGTAGACCTGCACCAGATTTATCAGAGGGGTTCAGGCTGGATGACAAATGTGCAAGAAAAATGACAGCATGCAGATGTCATCCATGTGTGGTTCGTGTTTGTCTGCTTGTCTGAAAAAGCCCTAAGAATGTACATAACCAAGAGCAGGGCTGGACAAGAAGGATGTGTCTTAGCTAGTACTCTCTGCCCTGATAAAGGGGCAATCACCCCGAAACAGCTGTCTGCAGATGAGATGCTGGCTTATTTAACCACCTTAGCTTTCCTAGCTTAAACCCCCTTAATGACCAGACCACTTTTTACAATTCTGCACTACACTACTTTCACGGTAAAAATACACCCCAAAACACATTGCCCTACTTCTTCTGAGTACGGCGATACCACATGTGACACTTTTTTGCAGCCTAGGTGCGCAAAGGGGCCCAAATTCCAATGAGTACTTTTAGATTTCACAGGGCATTTTTTACGCATTTGAATTTCAAACTACTTCTCACGCTTTAGGGCCCCTAAAATACCAGGGCAGTATAAATACCCCACAAGTGACCCCATTTTGGAAGAAGACACCCCAAGGTATTCCGTGAGGGGCATGGCGAGTTTATAGAATTTTTTTTTTTTTTTGGCACAAGTTAGCGGAAAATTTTTATTTATTTTTTCCTTACAAAGTCTCAGATTCCACTAACTTGTGACAAAAAATTGAATTTTACATGGACTCGCCATGCCCCTCACGGAATACCTTGGGGTGTCTTCTTTCCAAAATGGGGTCACTTGTGGGATATTTATACTACCCTGGCATTTTAGGGGCCCTAAAGCATGAGAGGAAGTCTAGAATCCAAATGTCTAAAAATGCCCTCCTAAAAGGTACTCATTGGAATTTGGGCCCCTTTGCGCATCTTGGCTGCAAAAAAGTGTCACACATGTGGTATCACCGTACTCAGGAGAAGTAGGGCAATGTGTTTTGGGGTGTATTTTTACATATACCCATACTGTGTGTGAGAAATATCTCTGTAAATGACAACTTTTTCCATTTTTTTTTATACAAAGTTGTCAATTTACAGAGATATTTCTCTCACCCAGCATGGGTATATGTAAAAATACACCCCAAAACACATTGCCCTACTTCTCCTGAGTACGGCGATACCACATGTGTGACACTTTTAGCAGCCAAGATGCGCAAAGGGGCCCAAATTCTAAAGAGCACCTTTAGGATTTCACAGGGCATTTTTTACGCATTTTGGATTCCGTGAGGGGTATGGTGAGTTCATGTGAGATTTTATTTTTTGTCACAAGTTAGTGGAATATGAGACTTTGTAAGAAAAAAATAAAAAATAAAAAAATAAATCAATTTCCGTTAACTTGTGCCAAAAAAAAAAAAAACACAGCGTTTTTTGTAGAGCCTATAGAACATGTCCTATTCTTGTCTTGCATTTTCTATATAGTTCTGGCAATGTGCGGATCCGCAAAATGCGGAAAGCACATTGCCAGTGTCCGTGTTTTGCAGATCCGCAAAACCCATACGGACGTCTGAATGGAGCCTTACAGGGGGGTGATCAAAGACAGGGGGGTGATCAGGGAGTCTATATGGGGTGATCAGGGGTTAATAAGGGGTTAATAAGTGACAGGGGGGGTGGTGTAGTGTAGTGTGGTGATTGGTGCTACTTACAGAGCTGCCTGTGTCCTCTGGTGGTCGATCCAAGCAAAAGGGACCACCAGAGGACCAGGTAGCAGGTATATTAGACGCTGTTAACAAAACAGCGTCTAATATACCTTTTTGGGGTTAAAAAAATCGCATCTACAGCCTGCCAGCGAATGATCGCTGCTGGCAGGCTGTAGATCAACTTCTCAGCTGCGCGTCACTGTGAACGCACGCGCATTCACGCGAAATCTCGGCTCTCGCGAGATGACGCGTAGATGCGTCAAGGAGGAATAACCCGGCCGCCCGCAGGACGCATCCCTGCGTTAGGCGGTCGGGAGGTGGTTATATCCGAGTCATGTCTCAAGGCCTGTTTAAAAGGTTGAACATTGACTTATAGGATAGCTGCTTGCATCTGGTGCATTAGAGGCTTTTATAATATGTAAATGAGCCTCTAGGAGCAGGGAGGGGGGGGGGCGGCGTTCCTCCTGCACCTAGAGGCTCCCGTCTCCCACCTCCAGTCACGCCTTCCAAGTGTTGATTGACAAGGCCAGGCATCGTTCGCATCCTTCTGCCTTCCTTGTGCCCTGGGGAAATCTCACGCCGTTCAGTATTCTGCGCAGGTGCGGTGAGGGAAGGACGCTCGCAGGCTGCCAGCTTCCTCACTGCGCCTGCGCAGAATACCGAACGGCGCGAGAGTTCCCCAGGGCACAGGGCAGGTGGAAGGATGCGAACGATGCCTGGCCATGTCAATCAACACTTGGAAGGCGTGACTTGAGGTGGGAGACGGGAGCCTCTAGGTGCAGGAGGAACGCCCCCCCCCCCCTCCCTGCTCCTAGAGGCTCATTTACATATTATAAAAGTAAGAATTCTACAGTAACGGGGGCACGGATAATCATTAGAATAGCAGAGTTAGGTGCAGCTGACATTAGCACATCGCTAATGTCAGCCAGTTTAATACTCAAAATTCTAGTGACAGAAACCCTTTAATCCATGAAGAACCATGCAGGCTTATCTAGCACAATGATGAAGTGTTTAAGAAACATATTGGCTGAAAAGGGAGTTTAGCTATTACCAAATAAAACTCAGTCAGAACACTTGAATAATCAAAGAAGATATGACTTCTGATTCACTGAGCACATTACTGCGCATGATAAGCCGTAGGGAATAGAAACCTGAGATTATCATAATGATGTGATTGTTCCGAATGAGAATAAACTACTTTAGTCTGTTTTGCCTTTGCGGCCAAAGTAATAAAATCTACCTGCCATCAGCACAGTGATACATAAATATTTTCTGACACAAAAATAATCCACACAAATAGACACAAAAATATTCAGTGTCGGAGTGGTGGAGACATTTTATGAACACAGGATGAACAAGTTGAATTCTTGCATAATTTAACCCAATTGTGAAAATTTTAATTCTATTAAAGCTAATTCTACAGAACACACCAACACATTCCTGTCCAGTGACATTCAGTTTCCAAATGCCTTGTTGAATCTGTGTTGGGTTCTATCTGGAGAAGAGAGTGAGTAACAGTCACATAATACAGTCCACGGGAAGTCCCTGAAGCATTTACCAAGATGACAAATTCTTACACGCACACACACTGTACAGACTAGTAGTATACTTTGGACTGGTTTAGTGGCAGACTGGTATTGCTGGTAGGGCCCACTAAGTGTCCTAGGCACCTTGCACAGCAAAAAAAAACAAAAAAAAAAAACACTGAAGACACATTAATTGAACTATTACATTAAGATTTCATTTTGTGGCTAACTTTTTCTTTCACTTTTTTTAATCTTTCATTTGGTCCTCATTCTTCATCAATCTCCAGATCCATCTTGGGAGATTCTGTTAAATATCTCCTCGTGACAGACTTGGTGGTCCATAACATCATAATAGGTGTTTCCGTTATGGAAGAACGTTCCCACAGCACGTCCTTGGCGAGCATGTCCTACTGCATCGCTGAACACTTTGTTGATCTGCTCCTCAGATGGCATCCACCAGTCTGGGTTTGAAGTGCAATGCATCCTAATAAATTCTGAAAGGGGTAAAAAGCACGTGAACATTAGAAAACATATCAAGTATTGTAAGAACTTGTGTAATGTTTTATCTTTACGATTTTGACTTTTTCAATGGGGGAGTTTGAGCAAATGAATCTTAAAATGTAATGTTATTTATTATTAAAGCTCCATTTATTCCATGGCGGTGTACATATGAAAAAGGATATAAATACAAAAGTAAGTACAATAAACATGAACTAAATGAGTTACAAACTGGTACAGAAAGTGCAGTCTTACAATCTAAAAGGGTTGGGGAAAGGATACAAAAGTGAAGGTAAAACTACTCATACGGTGGTATGGTGTCAGCAGGGTTACTGTAGTTTGAGGCTTTGTCTGAAGAGGTGGGTTTTCATCAAACTTTCCATGGTAGGTGAGAGTTTGATGTGTTGGGGCAGGAAGTTCCACAGGATGGGGTATACATAGGAGAAATCTCTCCAAATTTGCTCACAAGAAGGAGGTCTTGTGAGGAATGGAGATTCCTGGGAGATCAGGTCACAGATATATGGAGAGGACAGGTTGTGGACAGCCTGGTATAGTATTTTAATGTTTTGTACTGGATTCTCGGGACAATGGGGAGAATTAAGGGACTGGCAGAAAGAAGAAGCAGAGGAGTAACAAGGTGAGAGGTGGATAGTTGAGGATGAATTTGAGGGGTGCCAGAATGTTAGTTGGAAAGCCACAGAGGAGGATGTTGCAGTACTGTAAGGTGGGAGATGATGATGGCATGTACAAGCATTTTTTCATGCTTGTGGTCAAAGAATGTGCAGATCTGAGAGATATTTCTGAGATAAATGTGGGAGGAGGTGGAAACAGATTAAATGTGTGGTCTGAAGGACAGGTAGAATCAAAGGTTACCTCAAGGCAGCAGAGTGTGTGGACCTGTGGACTGTGATAGTCTGCTGAGTGAGATAGGGAAAAGGTAATAAATTCAGTTTTCTCCATTTTAAGTTTAGGAATGCGAGGGGAGAAGGAGGATATAGCTGATGTACATTGTGGAAGTCTGTATAGTAGAAAGGTGACATCTGAGCTAGAGTGGTAAGTTTGAGCGTCGTCAGCATAAAAGTGGTACTGATGCCATGGGACTCTATTAGCTGTCCTAGGCCAAAGAAGTAGATTGACAAGAGTAGGGGTCCTAGGACAGAGCCTTGATAGACAGCAACAGAGAGGGGGCGATAAGAGGAGGTGATTTGTGAGTAAGAGCGATTGAATGTACAGTATGTGAGGTATGAGGTGATCCAGGAGAAGGCTAAGTCTGTAATGCCAACTGATGACAGAGTTTGCACTAGAAGAAAGTGATCAACAGTGTCAAAAGCAAAAGTCAGGTCTAGGAAGAGGACAGGGCAATGTTGTTTGGCTTTCGCAGTTAGCAAATCGTTGGTGACTTTGGTTAGGGAAGTTTCAGTTGAGTGATGGGGTCAGAAGCCAGGCTGTAGCCTGTCAAAAAGTGACTAGGCTGAGAGATGGGAAAACAGTTCAAGCTGGACATATTGTTCAAATAATCAAATTTTGAGGTACACAGGAGTAGTGATCTGGGGCAATAGCTAGACAAAGAGGATGGGTCAAGGGAGTCTTTTTAAGAATGGGTGTGATGGTTTCATTTTTAAAAGAAGAGCGGAAGATGCTAGTAGTTAGTAATAGGTTGAAAAGATGAGTAAGGGCTGGGATAAACACTGTGATGAAGTTAAAGATGAGGTGGGATGGGACCGGGTCAAGAGCACAGATGTGATCTGGAGGGTAGGGTGGACAGTTTTTCTTCTGTAATGGTGGAGAAGCTGGTTTGGGGGGAAGAGACCTAGATAGTTGTGTAGAGAAGTTTTGGGGATCGTAGGTGGAAGCTTTGTCTGCTGTTGTCAATCTTCTGTTTGAAGTAGGTTGCTAAGTTCTCAGGTGAGATGAGAGATGTAGGAGGGGACAGAGTAGAGAGTTTAAAGTGTTAAATTGTTGTTTGAAGTTGTGAGACAGGGGAAGATATGAGAGTGTGAAGTAGGCCTGTTTGCAGCAGTGAGTGCTGACTTGAAATTGAGAAGGGATTGTTTATATGTACTAAAGTGCTCCTTGGAATGGGTTTCTGCTTCTCTTCAACCCTGAAAGCTTTCCTCAGTTCTTTAGTCAAACTGTTGTGTCAGGGTTGCCTATCATAGGTTGCAATATTTCCCCGAGACTCCCACTTTCTTCCAAACTAAAGAGTAAGTGATTTCTACGTAACTGCAGTCTCCCAACAACACCAAAGTGTATTGGTCTCTCCATCACAGTGCCCATGATGCCCATGATGAAACACCATTGATCTCAATGCCATTTCATTGATAGTGTTGTGTAATATGCCAAGAGATTATTAAGCAGCAACAACCTCAGAATTAGCACCTCAAATTTGGTAACCAATGGAAGTCTATGACATGTCTGAGTTTAAGATGCAATTACCTTCCGATTTAATCAAAATTAAATATGCTTTATCAGTAATTTTTGATTCGGTTACTCTTATTGAACAAGAAATGTCATCGTACATTGTGACATTCCTCTTTGATTGCCTCACTGCCCTAGAGCTGACAGGTCATCTTTAATATAAAATATACAGCATTTTAAGTAACTACCATATTGTCTGCTCCATAAGACGCACTTTTTTCCCCAAAAAAGTCAGGTGAAAATTGCAGTGTGTCATATGAAAGCGAATACTAATGTGTGCTTCCAGTATAGGTGCACTCACTAGTACACAGTAGGATCGGACAGTGGTGAATACAGAGCTCCTTGTGTGGACTGTAGTCACCGCTCCCTGTTTTTTTCTGGCGATGCCATGTGCTGTGTTGTGACCTGACGTTGCACAGCTAGGTGTGTACTATGACCTGACGCTATGTGACGTTAGGTCACAGCACAGTGTGTGGCACCAGCAAAAGAAAAGCAGTGAGTGCAGGAAAAGTGCGCTGTATCTGCGAGTGGTGGCGCCATCTGGAGAAGGAGAGGAAAGTTAATTTATTTTATGTCTTATCTGGAGGTCTGATGAGGAATGGGGGACTGATCTGAGGTCTGATGAGGAATGGGGGGTCTGATCTGAAGTCTGATTTGGGGGACTAATTTGAGGGTCCAAGCTGAGGTTTGATGGTGGTCTGATCTGAAGTATGATGAAGATTAGAGGTCTGATTTGGGGGTCTGATAATTTATTTTTTTATTTTCTTATTTTCCTCCTCTAGGTGCATCTTATGGTCACGTGTGTCTGATGGTGCGGGGAATACAGTACAGCATAATATATGTAAGCTCCCAGATTCCTGCTGATTCTAAACATCTTTTCACAATTCATATTTTAAAAAATTCACAGAAATTGCTAAGGGAACTAATGTCTTTACAATCAAGAATTAATGTGGTACCAGCATGAAGCATGGACAGTTAAAGGCTAAAATTGTATATGATTTAGTGTATATAGCTCTAATTCAGATCTACTGTATATGAAGTCAGTTTTGTTTGAGTTTGTGTTCCAAATGTTTGATATTGTCTAAAAATGTGACATCTTTAAAAAAATAACACTTTTGTCTAGAGATTTTACTCGAGTTAATTTGCCCACCACCACCACCACCACCACAACCACCATAACCACCACCACCATAACCAGAGTGAGATTGCACAATCTTTTGTTGTAACTTCTTAAATCTTGTATACACCTGCTCACCTAGCTATCAATGGCATGAAACAAAAAAATGGCATACAGTGCTTGAAAAATGCTTCATGCTTCCATGGTAACAGACAACAAATAATCCTTCTGTAGTCTGATCTTGCAGACATCCTCCATTATACACTGCGTGCAGAATTATTAGGCAAATGAGTATTTTGACCACATCATCCTCTTTATGCATGTTGTCTTACTTCAAGCTGTATAGGCTCGAAAGCCTACTACCAATTAAGCATATTAGGTGATGTGCATCTCTGTAATGAGAAGGGGTGTGGTCTAATGACATCAACACCCTATATCAGGTGTGCATAATTATTAGGCAACTTCCTTTCCTTTGGCAAAATGGGTCAAAAGAAGGACTTGACAGGCTCAGAAAAGTCAAAAATAGTGAGATATCTTGCAGAGGGATGCAGCACTCTTAAAATTGCAAAGCTTCTGAAGCGGGATCATCGAACAATCAAGCGTTTCATTCAAAATAGTCAACAGGGTCGCAAGAAGCGTGTGGAAAAACCAAGGCGCAAAATAACTGCCCATGAACTGAGAAAAGTCAAGCGTGCAGCTGCCAAGATGCCACTTGCCACCAGTTTGGCCATATTTCAGAACTGCAACATCACTGGAGTGCCCAAAAGCACAAGGTGTGCAATACTCAGAGACATGGCCAAGGTAAGAAAGGCTGAAAGACGACCACCACTGAACAAGACACACAAGCTGAAACGTCAAGACTGGGCCAAGAAATATCTCAAGCCTGATTTTTCTAAGGTTTTATGGACTGATGAAATGAGAGTGAGTCTTGATGGGACAGATGGATGGGCCCGTGGCTGGATTGGTAAAGGGCAGAGAGCTCCAGTCCGACTCAGACGCCAGCAAGGTGGAGGTGGAGTACTGGTTTGGGCTGGTAATCATCAAAGATGAGCTTGTGGGGCCTTTTCGGGTTGAGGATGGAGTCAAGCTCAACTCCCAGTCCTACTGCCAGTTTCTGGAAGACACCTTCTTCAAGCAGTGGTACAGGAAGAAGTCTGCATCCTTCAAGAAAAACATGATTTTCATGCAGGACAATGCTCCATCACACGCGTCCAAGTACTCCACAGCGTGGCTGGCAAGAAAGGGTATAAAAGAAGAAAATCTAATGACATGGCCTCCTTGTTCACCTGATCTGAACCCCATTGAGAACCTGTGGTCCATCATCAAATGTGAGATTTACAAGGAGGGAAAACAGTACACCTCTCTGAACAGTGTCTGGGAGGCTGTGGTTGCTGCTGCACGCAATGTTGATGGTGAACAGATCAAAACACTGACAGAATCCATGGATGGCAGGCTTTTGAGTGTCCTTGCAAAGAAAGGTGGCTATATTGGTCACTGATTTGTTTTTGTTTTGTTTTGTTTTTGAATGTCAGAAATGTATATTTGTGAATGTTGAGATGTTATATTGGTTTCACTGGTAAAATAAATAATTGAAATGGGTATATATTTGTTTTTTGTTAAGTGCCTAATAATTATGCACAGTAATAGTCACCTGCACACACAGATATCCCCCTAAAATAGCTAAAACTAAAAACAAACTAAAAACTACTTCCAAAAATATTCAGCTTTGATATTAATTAGTTTTTTGGGTTCATTGAGAACATGGTTGTTGTTCAATAATAAAATTAATCCTCAAAAATACAACTTGCCTAATAATTCTGCACTCCCTGTATTGGCCCACTAATCCTTACTAACATATATTTGATTTGTAGGAAGTAGGGGACAGATGGAGTGCAAAAATAATGCAAAATCAGACTACAGGGATTGTTTGTTGTCTGTTACCATGGTAACATATAAACCTGTATAGGAGCTGCTGATATTTAGTTAAGATGGTGTGCAAAGTTACTTTCATTTTTAATTTTAAGATCCATTAGAACATCATTGTTTAGGTGGTTGCCCCTTAAAAAGGTTAATTTCTTCTTCTTAAAATTAAAATTAGTGTCATTCTCAACGCCAATAACAGTGTGGGATGCTGATGGAAAAAAACTTTTTTTCTACTCTTGGACAACCTTTTTTAATGTTTTGAAGACTGAAGGCCCTGGGGCAATAAGGCCTTCCACTGTGGATGGCACTGCTATGGGACGATCTGAGACCTAAGGTATTTAGTTCAGCACAGTATTAACACAACACCATGTCCCTCTTTTGGCATTGATGTTAACCTTTGATGAGATGCAGGTGTCACCATTGATGGTGAGACCGCAGAAGAAAACATCTGAGAAACTCTGCTATGTAGGAACCAAGAGATGTTTGAAGCATCTGATGTGAGAAAATGTAAATGTGTTGTATAAAAGGATTATTTTTTGTCCTTGTAAACAGAGTTAGGTGGCCTATCCCGTATGCCTCCATACCAAGGACACCTCTACCTTCATAGGGAACATAAATTCTGCTATATTCATTATGAATGTAAGGATAGACTTATCTGTGCAAAAAGGACCAAAGGGAGATTCCATCATTTATTATATATGTAGTGCAGAGGTAACAACTGCACCCAGGCTGAGGTACCTGACGGCATACTTACCACCACTACAGTTGGTAAATTTGGGGCATGTAAGCCCAGCTCCTGGAATGCCATACCTGCCCAGGACTGCCCACTTAGGTGCAGGACTGTTTGCCAACTATGGTATGTCTGAAAGGAGGCCAAAGACCTTTTTGTCACAGAAGAAGACATTGGTATTATAAATGGTGCTGTACATGGCATGGCATATCCAAGTATACACTTTTACAGTATATGGCTTTCACAAGACGCGAGATCCATAGACGGTTACATTTTAGTATCCTCGTTTTTGGAGTGCTTGGAAAATGAGTATGAAGTATAGATTAGAGCGCTATCATATTAATTAAACAGGAACTACTACCTCTGTATAATACCACCATTTGCCTGACAAGGAGATGGGTCTCCTATTCTGCGTTACTAGTTTATACTTTATAATCTCCACTGCTTTAATTCATATAGCTGTAACATCTGGCCGGGCTTTAAATAATGATCAAAAGAGACATCTGCTAATCTGTATTTATGGAATGATATGATTTGTCTGAATGTTCATTGACTGCAGTTTGTATTTTAATTAATGGTCTTGGAGCTGGTCCTTTCGTCTAGCAAATGGATATTAAAAAGAGTCATTCAAATCAGAGCATGTAAAAAATGTTCTGAACAAAAGCCCTATTAAAACGGAGATAAAATAGAAATGTGCAAACAGCTCATCTTCAGCGTTGTATATGATGCTCCAAAGCAACAATACAACAGACCCAGCAAAGGTTTTGTAGATTCACAGTGGGATTCCACATTTTTTGCATTTTTCCCCATATACAATGGATATAAAAAGTCTACACACCCCTGTTAAAATGTCAGTTTTCTTTGATGTCAAAAAATTATAAATCATTTCACGACTTTTTCCACCTTTAAAGAGGACCTTTCAACAGAGGAAAGCCTCTAAACTAACTATACAGAGGTGTAGAGCGGTGCCCAGGGATCCCCCTGCACTTACTGTTATCCCCGGGCGCCGCTCCGTTCGCCCGGTATAGCCTCCGGTATGTAAGTAGTTAGGCTCCACCCACTTGATCCTGCCGGCGTCTTCTTCTCCTATGCTGTAGCGCTGGCCAATGGTAGCGCTCAGCTCATAGCCTGGCTATGAGCTGAGCGCTGCCATTGGCCAGCGCTACAGCATAGGAGAAGAAGACACCGGCAGGATCAAGTGGGTGGAGCCTAACTACTTACATACCGGAGGCTATACCGGGCGAACGGAGCGGCGCCCGGGGATAACAGTAAGTGCAGGGGGATCCCTGGGCGCCGCTCTACACCTCTGTATAGTTAGTTTAGAGGCTTTCCTCTGGTGAAAGGTCCTCTTTAATGTGACCTTTAAATCGTACAACTCAATTGAAAAACAAACTGAAATCTTTTAGGTAGAGGGAAGAAAAAATATAAAAATAAAATAATATGGTTGCATAAGTGTGCACACCCTTAAACTAATACTCAGTCTTTTTGGGTATGAGTCTATCAGCATGGCACATTTTGACTCGGCAAGATTTGCCCACTCTTCTTTGCAAAAACACTCCAAATCTGTCAGATTGCGAGGGCATCTCCTGTGCTCAGCCCTCCTCAGATCACCCCACAGATTTTCAATCGGATTCAGGTCTGGGCTCTGGCTGGGCCATTCCCAAACTTTAATCTTCTTCTGGTGAATCCATTCCTTTGTTGATTTGGATGTATGCTTTGGGTCGTTGTCATGCTGAAAGATGAAGTTCCTCTTCATGTTCAACTTTCTAGCAGAAGCCTGAAGGTTTTGTGCCAATATTGACTGGTATTTGGAACTGTTCATAATTTCCACTAGCTTAACTAAGGCCCCAGTTCCAGCTGAAGAAGAACAGCCCTAAAGCATGATGCTGCCACCACCATGCTTCACTGTGGGTATGGTGTTCTTTTGGTGATGTGCAGTGTTGTTTTTGTGCCAAACATATCTTTTGGAATTATGGCCAAAAAGTTCAACCTTGGTTTCATCAGACCATAACACCTTTTTCCACATGCTTTTGGGAGACTTCAGATGTGTTTTTGCAAATTGTAGCCTGGCTTGGATGTTTTTCTTCGTAAGAAAAGGCTTTCGTCTTGCCACTCTACCCCATAGCCCAGACATATGAAGAATACGGGAGATTGTTGTCACATGTACCACACAACCAGTACTTGCCAGATATTCCTGCAGCTCCTTTAATGTTGCTGTAGGCCTCTCGGTAGCCTCCCAGACCAGTTTTCTTCTCGTCTTTTCATCAATTTTGGAGGGACGTCCAGTTCTTGGTAATGTCACTATGTTGTGACATATTTTCTCCACTTGATTAAGACTGTCTTCACTGTGTTCCATGGTATATCTAATGCCTTGGAAATTCTTTTGTACCCTTCTCCTGACTGATACCTTTTAACAATAAGATCCCTCTGATGCTTTGGAAGCTCTCTGTGGCTTTTGCTGTGGGATGCGACTAAGAAAATTTCAGGAAAGACCAACTAGAGCAGCTGAACTTTATTTGGGGTTAATCAGAGGCACTTTAAATGATGGCAGGTGTATGCTGACTCCTATTTAACAGGATTTTGAATGCGATTGCTTAAAGGGTTTCTATCACTTCGTATCACATATTTAGGTGTCAGACACTAGCGATCCGCTAGTGTCTGCTCTAACAAACCATCCTAATATGATAGGTTTTGGGGCAGCCGTTTCGCTAAAATAAGAAGTTATATCTATATGCTAATGAGCCTCTAGGTGTTATGGGGGCGTCATTAGCACCTAGAGGCTCCGTCTACCTTCATAAACTGTCGCCGCCCAGCGCGTCCCTCCAGCCCGCCCATCTCCTGCTGAATGCGATCCTCTCCGGTCGAGTCTCTGTTCGGCTCATGCACAGTGAATATCTGACCGCTTCCCTGCTCAGACATCTCCACTGCGCCTGCGCGATGACATCATAGTGCTCCGAGGAACAGGCGCAGTGGAGATGTCTGTGCAGGGAAGCGGTCAGACATTCACTGCGCATGCGCCGAACAGAGACGCGCACGGAGAGGATCGCATTCAGCAGGAGATGGGCGGGCTGGAGGGACGCGCTGGGCGGCGACAGTTTATGAAGGTAGACGGAGCCTCTAGGTGCTAATGACACCCCCATAGCACCTAGAGGCTCATTAGCATATAGATATAAGTTCTTATTTTAGCGAAACGGCTGCCCCAAAACCTATCATATTAGGATGGTTTGTTAGAGCAGACACTAGCGGATCGCTAGTGTCTGACACCTAAATATGTGATACGAAGTGATAGAAACCCTTTAATTCTGAACACAGCTACATCCCCAGTTATAAGAGGGTGTGGACACTTATGCAACCACATTATTTTAGTTTTTTTATATTTCTTCCCTCCACCTAAAAGATTTCAGTTTGTTTTTCAATTGAGTGGTACAGTTTATAGGTCACATTAAAGGTGGTAAAAGTTCTGAAATGATTTATCTTTGTCTCATTTTTTTACAGCACAAAAACCTGACATTTTAACAGGGGTGTGTAGACTTTTTATATCCACTGTAGATGCTGTTTTCTCCATTCATATATATAGCAGATTCCAAAATTCTGCTGGTTGCTATGGGAAACAGACAAGTGTGTAGCCTCAATTTCTTGTCAGACATGTGACCTAACAGCTGAGATGGGCTCCCAAAATTCTCCAATGTCTGGAAACAGGAAACCAGCAGACTTCCTAAAAACATTTCTCAAGCCAAAAATGAAAACATGATACTACCCCAATGTTCACTGTATTAGTAGAGCGCTAATTCCTGTCAGCCATTTTAGCTACCAACTCAGTCTACTGTCCAGGCTCATGCATAGTTGCCAACCGTTTTAAATTCACAGGGACTGTCCCCAATTTTCAGAGATGGTGCCTGCAAATTACGGCTGTCCCTGGGTGGAAAATGGGTGGGGCTTATGTAAAGTCCACCCACAAATGGCCAATCCCGCACAGGTTTTGGGGGGTGACTCTAGGATAGACCTATTTGTCCCGAATTTACCAACTGCAAAATGTCCTACAACCACCTCTCTCCCTAGTCCCAATTACTGTGAGACCCACATTCCCATGACCTCCCAAGAGGCCTGGAGGCTGCCTCCATAGAGGTCAGGGCTGTATGCAGTTTATATATAGTCCATTCTAGTCATCACTACATATACAGATCCATACTTCCCAACTTTGAAAAAATATAAAGAGGGACAACACCAGTGACACATGTAATGGTGTTTTATTTTTTGCATTAAGCTACGTCCAACCCTTTCCATGCACACCCAACCCTGCCCGCTCCCCTTTGTGTCCCTACACAGTAATGCTGCCCCTTTGTGCTCCCACACAGTAAGGATGCCTCCTTAGTGCCCCCTTCTCAACAGTGATGTCCCTTAGAGCCCCCACACAGTAAAAGCGTTCCCAGAAATTAATGATGCCCCCTTAGTGCCCCTCACACAGTATGATGCCCTTTAGTGGCCGGACACCATCGGATTCGGAAGCCTGTATCAACTGGCCTGGGCTGGGGGTTAACCTCCATTCAAGTGAACGGAGCTTAGCCGCGCCCAGGCCAGTGATACTAGTCGTGACGTCAGTGGGCCTGCGGCAAACAGCAAGAAGGCTTCTCAAACAGCTGATCGGCGGGGGTCCCGGGTGTCGGTCAAACTGTAGAACCCCTTTAATGCTCCCAACATAGTATGATGCTCCCTTAGTGCTTCTACGTGCAGTATTGCTCCTTAGAGCCCTCACAGTAAAAGTGCCCCCAGACATTAATGATGCTTTCTTACTGCCCCTCACACAGTATGATGCCATTAGTGCCCTGACACAGTATGATGGCCCTTTATTTTGTTTTTCAGCATAGTATGATGCCCAGTTTGTGTCTCACCCCATGCAGTACTATGCCTGCTCCCAGCACATTATGTGCACCCCCACCAAGCAGTACGATGCCCCTTACTGCCTCTGAAATTAATAGTCACCTATCCCCATTCCCGTGAAAAATGGAGCTCATATATCAGTGGAGGCCTCTTCAGCCTGTGCTGTCTGCAGCTCACAGCAGGAGCAATTAAATCACTGCATTATGCCAGGCCACTGACAGTAGGGCTTACAGGGAATTGGGCACATGGAACTGACATCTCCTTGCTTCACCATCATATGCAAATGTATCTGCCTCCAAAGAAGGCAGATACAGTTGAAATCAGAACATGCTTTTCCAGGACTGTCCAGCAGAATCCAGTTGAGAGGCATCCATCTGGTAGGTCGTTTCTTGCAAATTCACATTTGGTGAACCTGCCTAAACTGTCGTCAATGCAAGACACCATAAATAGGAATGCATATCATTCAGACATCCGTGCTCAAATCCGTAAGAAGGTGGTCAGTGATGCATCCCTGAAGCTGTCCGTGAAGGATCCGTGTTGGGTCTGTGTGTCTGTTTTTTGCTGTCAGTGTGCCATCCTTGTTTCACTGACCCTGCCCAGCTGAAAAATAATTTTCAAAGCATCCCTTCCTAATGATCCATGAAACACAGTGTGACAACTTGGGGTCACTTAGCTCTCCAGGATCGCCGTCTTCTCCGCTTAGACGGTTGGTACACCTCAAGAAGCCACTCCAACACTGCAGATTTGGGTGCAAACTGGCCAGGACCAGCTTTATTGTCACTTTTACAGCAGTCCAAACAAATCATAAACATAAATCCTAGGCCGTCTGGCCACTGACTACACAGTATTTCTCCCTCTCTATCAGGATCTGGGTCTACCACACTAGCTCCCCAAAACACAACATGGTGCTCAGGGCCGTCTTTAATATTGACTGGACCCTGGGCAAGAATTTACTTGGGCCCCCTGGATCCCGCCTTCTCACACCCTAGCATGCAATCATGCCCTCCACCACAACACACACAAAAAAATATAAAAAATCCACACACCTCGTAGAGTAGTAAACTTTAATAATGATGAGTGGCCAGTAGAGGTGTTCCTTGGCAGTAATCTAAGGCAGTGTTCACATTACAAAGCTTGCAGAGACATGCTATAGCCACAAGAACTACTACGTTTAGCTGTTGTGGTTCTGGTGACTATAGTGTCCCTTAATATAGAGGGGGGGGGGGGGAAGAATCAGCACAAAAGTATCAAATAATAAAATCTAATAAAAATTAAAAAAGCACAACTTCTGGTACAAATATATAGTATTTTACAATTTTTTTTTACAATGTGCAGATAGTACTGTACTACTAACCCCTCCATCCACCCCTACATACAGGGTAATACCTCTTACATCCAGTGACGTCTTCTTTGATGTAGATGTTCTCTTTCCTCACCATCTCCTCTCAGACCTTCAGACCAGACCACCATTTTTCAGCCATTTCTCGTCTCTGTAGTTTACTACTTTTCCATCATCCTCCCATCTTCTGGACAAATCATCCTACCACCCCCAATACTGTGCCGCTGTGCTCCCCAATACTATACTGCAGAAACAGATAAACCCCCTGATAATAGTAGTACCATGCAGATAGTGCCCTTCAATAATTATTAGCACACAGTGCCATAAAATAACTGCGCCCAGCAAATAGTGCCCCTGACACTAATAGTGTAAACATAATGTCCCCCAAAAATAATTGTGGTAAGCTGATACTGTGCCAAGGTGCCCCCACAGTAATAGTGCTCCCAAAAGTCCCACCAATAGGAATAATTCTCTGCTAGAGCACACATGGTAGTAATAGTGCTCCTACAGTGCCCCCAACATGTCCCAACTGTGCCCCAGAAGTGATAATGCTCACATAGTGCCCATACTAGTAATAATGCTCCCCATAGACCCCCAGTAGTAATAAAGTAGTAATAAAGCCCATCATAATCATAGTAATAATTCTCCTTATAATGTGCCAGTGCAAAAAATACCCCCTTTTAATGCCCCCAGTTGAGCTAATGTCCCCATAGTTCCCCCATAATGTGCCAGTATAAAATACTACTATATAGTGCCCCCAGTAAATGCCCCATAGTGCTCCTCTCCCACTTCTTTCTAGTGCCCCTCATAATGTACCAGTATAAAATGCCCCATATATAATGCCCCAGTAGATGCCCTCAGTGTCCCCTATAATTTGCAAGTATAAAATAGCCCTTCTTAGGGCCCCCCATATATGAGCCCATAGTTCTCCTATCTCCCCTTCCCCATAGTACCCACTATAATGTGCCCCAGTATAGAATACCCCTATACAGAGCCCCCCATATAAAATACCCCTTCTTTGTGGCCTCAGTAAAAGCCCCCATAGTGTTCCTCTTCCCCCTTCCCCCATATAATATACCCCTTCTTTTTAGCCTCAGTAGTGCCCCCCAATAATGTGCCAGTAAGAAGTGCCCCCATAGATGCCACATAGTGCCACCCAATAATGTGCCAGTAAAAAGTGGCACCAATAATGTGCTAGTAAGAAGTGCCCCCATAGATGCCCCCACAGTGCCCCCCAATAATGTGCCAGTAAGATGTGCCCCCATAGATGCCCCTCAATCATGTGCCAGTAACAAGTGCCCCCATATATGCCCCTCAATCATGTGACAGTAGTAGTACCATATAAAAAAATTAACACTTATACTTACCTCCATCATGCTGGCAGCGATGCGATGCAGGCCTCTTCCGGCCTGTGTCCCGCGCTGTACAGCTCAGGCGGCGCGGTGACGTCCTTGCGCCGCCTGCACCGGCCTCTGATAGGCTGCAGGCCTAGTGCCTGCAGCCTATCAGAGGAACGGGGAAGGGAGACGCCTCTCCCTCCCCTGCCCCGCCGCAGCACTTCCATCTGTATCGCTGTCCTGAGGACGGTGATACAGATGACTATGGAGATAAGCGCTTCCACAATGGAAGCGCTCGTCTCACTGTGCCCTGCCGCCGCCCCCCCCCATGTCACCAGTGACCAGCAGGGCTCAAGAGGCAGCTGCCTTGGGCCCCCCTGGAGCAACTGGGCCCAGGGCAGCTGCCCCTTTTGCCCGGTGTTAAAGACGGCCCTGATGGTGCTTACCCTACACAGGGTTAGAGGGTCCCGGCTCCCACAGGCCTTAGCGCAGCCTGCTCCGTCACCAAACTGGGAGCCCTGATTGAGGAGCCCAGAACCTCCTTTAAGCCTCATGCAGACGTCCGTGGAACACAGTCCGTGAGATACCGGACTGGCATTGCAGGAGCGCACGGCGTCATTGGTTGCTATGACGCTGTGTGCTTCGTGCTGTCGCTGCTGTACAGTAATAGATCATACGAGTGTATTACTGTACTGCGGAGGTGGCACAAATCGCACGGCGTCATAGCAACCAATGACGCCGTGCGCTCCTGCAATGCCAGTCCGGTATCTCACGGACCGTGTTCCACGGACGTCTGCATGAGGCCTTACCTGAGCTCCTCAGCTGGCTGCTAATTATCTTAATTACCAGCCTAGCTGCTGCAGACAGTGGGAAAAACTACTCTCCCAGCCTTTCTTGTTCTCACCCAGCTTCCTCTGGGTGAGAGACACCATTTTAATGGCCCTCTGGCAGTTCCACTGCCACAAAAGATGCAACACGGATGGCATCTTTGTTGCATCTGTGGTTTTCACGGACCCATAGACTATAATGGGCATGATGGTTTTGTGAACACTGACAAAACAGAGCATGCACCCGTGCTAAAAACACTGACCAACGGACTGCGCTAAAATACTGATGTCATGGAGGGACAAGGGGAACGATACAGAGGGTGTTTGATGTCTTGGGAAGACCACCACAATGTTCTACTCTATTTTGTAAGAGTGGAGAAACATTTTAAAGCCTTACATGACTATAATAAGGGCTGTTTCACACGAGCGGATGCCGTGCGTGACATCCGCTGCGTGAATGACAGCCAAGACCCGATGCAGACTGCAGAAGCACGGAGCATTAACATGACTGATAATGCTCTGTGCCTCTCTGTGATCTCTTTACTACGAAATCCCAGTGACAACTTTATCTCACTGTGATTTCGTAGTAAAGAGATCACAGAGAGGCACGGAGCATTATCAATCATGTTAATGCTCCGTGCTTCTGCTGTCCTCATCGGGTCTTGGCTGTCATTCACGCAGCGGATGTCACGCACGGCATCCGCTCGTGTGAAACAGCCCTAAGTGTGACCTAAGGTGCCAAAAAATCTGTGTCTACAGCTCTTGAGATGTAAAATTTTTGTGTAAACAAGAATCTATGGAGTTATTTTATGAGAACATAGGCGTCACAAGGACATAAATAATATAAGGACAAGCCATGTAGTTGCTATTGGACCAGTGGTTGGACCCATGTCATGTGTTGGGTAGCAAGAACCTCTTTTCACAGGAAAGGCCTGTTAGCAAACGGATGGGGTACTGGCCCAAGGGTCATGGATATGGGGTGCACGGGTAAACAAACACGAGGCCCTTCTGTCCTGGGTGTCAAGACCTGACCCCAATAAGGTGGGCCTCTTTTGATCTTTTCTATAGACCCCCTCACTTCTATACATGCCACCAATTTATCAAGTAATTTATATTTACAGAGAAAAAGGGGTTTAACTGCAATAAAAAGCAGTCAGATATGGACTCCCTAATTTGTTGATGGCAAAAAACTATAGTAATGTAACAAGCATAACTGCATAACTAAATGTATAACATTGTTCCTGTAGCTCCCCTTCCCCCGCCCTTTGGGCCCCACAGTAGCAATATCTAGTTACACCCATATCTCTAAGAATGGAAGGGTACAGCACTGTGTATTACATGGCAGGAGATCAGCTATGCTACGATTAGTGGTGTCTGTCAGCAAATGATTCAACAACCAGCAGAATTATGAATGCAGCTCTGGGATATAATACAGGCAGTACAAGATAATGAGGCAATATTTTATTTTGTGTTTAAAATATATATATAAGTTGATGCTTTGGTTAGTTGTGTATATAGGATTTATATTTTCTTTTAGAGAGCAGAAGTCTAATTCGCATATTTGTAGCTTGTAACACTGTATCTATCTGGATGATTAAAAAACAGCAAATGTAGCAAGCGGTATCATTAAACAGCAGGTGCAGTATCTGCTTTACTGATCACTGTGGTTTCAGTTGCCGTTTGTGGTTTTATATGTAGTTTATCTTCAGCAATTTGAATATCCTGCAAAATGAATCATAGGCCAGCATGCTTGATATAATACGTGCCACGTATGCTGTATTAAAGGCCAATGGAAGAAGCAGCACTGCAGATCTTCAAATGATAGGAAATGGGCTTGAGAATGGTACCAAGGAGGGACTGAAACGTTGTGTGTGAACAGGGTGAATAAATTGACTAACTGAAGACTAAAGATCTCTAGGGTTCTGCTTCTTCCACTGGCGTTTGTATTACAGTCACAAGGTTTGGAGTTCAACCTTTTTTGAGTCTTCTTGAACTCTCTCCTTTATGAGAATTTTTGGCATTAGCTGTGCTGCTCCACTCCTGAGAAATTTCTGCTGATTTAAAGGGTTTGTCCAGGTTGTCCAAAAAAAAAAAAAGGGTCAGAATACCTTAAAAAAATGTAAAAAATCATACTCAACTCACCAGTCCCCCATCACTCCCCTTCTAATACCTCTACTTGTCACCCACCAGTGTTAAGTTCCTGGTCCCTCTCGACAGAGGAAACAAATAGGTGCTTGTAGGGTGGGTGAGTAGGTACAGTACAGGTGTTACCTAAATAGGATACATGAAGGCTCACAATGACCCCTTAAAACAGCTGACTGGCGGGGGTGCAGGGAGTCAGTAGCCAAGACAACTCCTTTAACCCCTTCCAGACCAGCGCCATACATGTACGCCATTGGGCAGGACTTTAAAGATGATGCCCGCTCGTCAAACCGGGCCTAATGTCTGCAAATGGCAGAAATGCTGATCATGGTGTTTTAATCCCTCAGATGACTACGGCATCTGAAGGTGCAAATACACATAAGCATGCACTTCCGGGTGTGTTTCGGCTACCCCCAGCGAGGATCGGGGAGCCAGAGTGTGTGTGCGGAAGCCTCTGTATTCCACATCGATACCAGGCTGCCCCACATTAGTTCCTATGGAGCCCCTGCCTGTGGCTGATATTAATATTAAGATACATTGATATGGATATTAATATTGATATTAATATAAGGGTTTTGTCTGGGTTCTGATAATATAGGGGTTTGGTCTGGGGTCTTATATTAGTATAGCTGTCTAGGGTCTAATATTAGTATAGGGGTTTGGTCTGGGTTCTGATAATATAGGGGTTTAGTCTGGGGTCTGACATTAATATAGGGGTTTGGTCTGGGGTCTGACATTAATATAGGGGTTTGGTCTGGGGTCTGACATTAATATAGGGGTTTGGTCTGGGGTCTGATATTAATATAGCAGTCTGGTCTGGGGTCTAATATTAGTATAGGGGTTTGGTCTGGGGTCTGATATATATTTATTTATGCCTTTTCATATGAACCATGAGCTCAAAAAAGTCAGTCCCTTTTTACTGCAGCCCGTTGGTTGAGTATCACCCAGTAAAGGATCCTCACGGGTTGACATCTCTCTACGTGTTGTTAATCATGGTGTGATCCTACAATTTGATGCAATTATTTCTGAGACTATCATCAAAGTCTACCCTTGCTCAAAGTGACTAAATACTGTACTTAAAGGGATTGTCTCAACACAAACTGACTGTAGTGGGCTACCTATGCGCTTATGAAAAAAGCAAAGTGGTAAGATTTTTTTTTAGCACAAGGGGACCACAGAGATTGGGCACCCACACAAATTTAACTTTGAAGATAGGTGTTATCTTGGCATCTTGCTGTCTAGATTTTTATTGAAAAGAACCTGTCACTTGCACTTGGCCATTATGCAGTTGGGGTTTAGCTTTCTTATGATGACCCTGTGAAACCGTCCTGTAATGGACTTACCTAGGAAAATAAATTAGAGTTAGTTTTCTAAGTAATCCCACAAGGGCCCAGATTAACATGGGCATCATTAGAAAGCTAAATGCCAGCTGTGTAATGGCATCCTGGTGGTTTAGCAGCCCAAAAGGAAATGGCAGGTTCCTCTTACGCACAGCATGAGCATTTCTCCATCATCAGTAAATGAAAGTTCTTGAATTATTTGTCTTTTGTTAGGATGTTAAACTTGCGTTGTCTTTGTCATCAACAGCTTTTTACCCAATTTCCAGTATTACTTACACATAGCTATCTGATGTACTTTATGAGCAAAACTGGCCCTACCTGAAATATGTAAACATTAGATCAAATTTGGCCTAAATTGCCTGATGGGCAGATGTTAGAAAATAAGGACAAGAGAAGAAAGACTATAGGATGTCTGGAAGTGGCGCAGTCATGTCTTCTGTCATTCAAGACCGCGTTCAGGAAAGACCGCTGCCAGCTGGAATGACAGCTTTCTAATATGTATGGCCCGACATACTACTATGGTTAGTATTCCTTTACTTCACCTTATTCTACTCTCATTGATGTAATACAGTACATAAAACCTGCTACCCATCTTCCTACAGTAAGGCTACTCCTAGGTGTTGACCAGAGCCCACTGCAAAGCCAGATAAACTTGGGACCCAGCTTATGTCTGCAGAAAATGGGTGCAGGCTCATAGTTAGCAGACCATACTGGATCACCAAAAGTGAAACAGAAGAGTAGTCAGATAGCCAGTGTCAAAATCAGGAGAGTCAGTAGAAACCAAATCATTAGACAATAGGTTATTCTGGACCCAAGACAAAGTTGGTACATGTAGGATATTTAAGTAAGAATAGGAGATGGGTATTAAGTACTGTAGGACAAAAAGGAGCCACGACACATACAAAATCACAGGCACTGCGCTAGATGTAGTGACCAGCCCTCTGACCGGACGCAGAGCCAAAGGCCTCATTGGCTCAGTGACTTGTCTTTCTGATTGGCCAACCAGCCAGGAGATGGCTGGTCAGCATGGCATCCTTCCAAGAACGGCTGTGTGACTGGCACACTTGCTGCTCATGATCTATCCCGATGTGTATTGGAAACTTTTGGTGTTTTCTAACAGATACCTTTAAAATATTATGAAGAAATGACAGAACAGAATTATTATAAAGGATAACGCTAGAACTAGAGTTTAATTAGCCAATTTGGGGTGAGTTGTACCATTTTCAAGAGAAATAGAAATATGTAAATTAAAACAGGTATAATGATAAAAACAGCACAAAAGATGAATCATATGACGTCTATAAAACAAAGTGCCAGATATGAGATGAACCAACATTTACACTGTGTGAAAAGATGCAGTACCTCTGAGACATGTAACTTTAACAGGATCCAGGGGACGTCTTTCAGGACCAGAGTCTCCTGTCTGCACTGACCTTTTCCTTTTCCCAAGGCCACATGAATATTTAAGCTCATCTGTTGTGAAAACAAATCTTATGAGGTATCGGAGGAGCCGCCTTCCATCTTTCTTGGAGGAGTTAACTGCCTCATCCCATTGCTTACTGGTTATGTATACAGGGTAGTTGTTTAATAGCTGTTTGCTGCCCTGTGGGGGTTAAAGAACATAGAAACTGTTATGTATGAATACATGTCTAACAGAACATACATTCGTAAATATTAGGGGTGCACCGAAATTCCGGCAGCCGAAAATATCGGCCGAAAATGTACCTAATCCATTTCGGCCGATATTGTTACATATCGGCCGAAAATATGGGGTGTAGGATTTGTCACCCACCATCTGCGGGCGGGCGCCGGGCGGGCGGTTTACTGCATCTTTATTTTACCTTACAATCGTGACGCTCCAGTAAGAACTCTGCAGGCAGAGCGGAGGGCGGCGTAACGTCACTTACTCACGTGACGCGCCTGCTCCGCCTCCTTCATTCATAAAGTGGGCGGAGCAGGTGCGTCACGTGAGTAAGTGACGTTACGCCGCCCTCCGCTCTGCCTGCAGAGTTCTTACTGGAGCGTCACGATTGTAAGGTAAAATAAAGATGCAGTGAGTGATGCTGTGAGCAGCAGGGCCGGGGCTGTTATGGGTAGGGGGATCGGTCTATGGCACTGCTATGGGGAGGGGGGATCTGTGCACTGCTATGGGGAGGGGGGATCTGTGCACTGTTATGGGGAAAGGGATCTGTGCACTGTTATGGGGAAAGGGATCTGTGCACTGTTATGCCCATAACAGTGCACATATCCCCCCCCCCTCCATAACAGCGCCACCCACAGATCCCCCTCTCCATAACAGAGCCACCCACAGATCCCCCTCTCCATAACAGAGCCACCCACAGATCCCCCTCTCCATAACAGAGCCACCCACAGATCCCCCTCTCCATAACAGCGCCACCCACAGATCCCCCTCTCCATAACAGCGCCACCCACAGATCCCCCTCTCCATAACAGCGCCACCCACAGATCCCCCTCTCCATAACAGCGCCACCCACAGATACCCCTCTCCATAACAGCGCCACCCACAGATACCCCTCTCCATAACAGCGCCACCCACAGATCCCCCTCTCCATAACAGTGCCAACCACAGATCCCCCTCTCCATAACAGCGCCACCCACAGAACCACCCTCTCCATAACAGCGCCACCCACAGATCCCCCTCTCCATAACAGCGCCACCCACAGATCCCCCTCTCTATAACAGAGCCACCCACAGATCCCCCTCTCCATAACAGCGCCACCCACAGATCCCTCTCTCCATAACAGCGCCACCCACAGATCCCCCTCTCCATAACAGCGCCAATCATTAAAAAAAAAGTATTTTAAAAGTATTTGGGCAAAAAGGCAGTTTCGGTTTCGGTTTTCGGTCAAGGGCATCCTGAATTTTCGGTTTCGGACCAGAATTTTCATTTCGGTGCACCCCTAGTAAATATATAACTTAATTACACATGGTGTCCACTCAAAGTCAGCATGTCAACCTGTGGCTCCCAGCATGTCTTGGCAGCCAAACTATTCACAAGCCAACCTATTCATGTTGTGTCATCATTAGCCCATGCCTTTTATTAAAGGGGATGTCCTAGGGTTTAAGATTGAAAGAAGTTGCAACATGCTAACATGTATTGCACGTGATCACTGAGGCCACTGATTGGCTGCAGCAGTTACATGGATATACAGCAAGCCATTGCTGCAGTTAAAGTAAACAAATACTGATGGGTAAGACTGGAGCATTGGGGCTGGACCGGCGGGAGATATAACTGGTGAGTAATGTTCACTTTGTTGTTTTAGAAGATTTCCTACAAGTACTTTCAATTCTTATACTCTTAGACAACCCCTTTAAAGGGGCTGTCTGGTTTCAAGAGGAAACCGCACAACCCCTGAGATCCACCTGAAGGAAAGAACAGGTAAGTACATACCTAAGAGATTCGGTGCCACACCGGTTTTCCTGGATGTGCTTTAGTTACCTGGTTGCAGTGGTGATGTCACGTCGACAACAAGTGACCGATGCAATCACTGGCCTCAGAGGTGCACCCGACTGACTGTCTACAGCGGTCATGTGTTGCATCAACGTTGCATCTGGGTACATGTAACCTAGCTAGGAGAACCGGAGCAGCAGTAAGGGGATCTTTTAAGTAATTACTTACCTGTTCTTTATTTCCGGCGGATCCTGGGGTGGTCCAATTTCCTCCTGAAACCAGACAACCCCTCTACGACTTCACAATATTATCTGCAGAAAGATTTTCTGATCTTTTCTCGACTATAGCCTGTGAATTATTATCCACCCCATTCAATCAATAACAAAGTACTGAATCTGTCAGCTAACATTTTCCTAGACATTTGCCCAAATCTGATCTTTTCTCATCTGCAGAACGTGTGCAGAACCACATATACTATGATAGTTGTGTTAAAATGGCGGTGTTAGGGTAACTGAGGGATAGTGCCAAATAATTACAAGAGAATTTGCTGGAAGTTAAAGACAATGCTCACATTAATGCTTTCAAACATTTTACATTAATCATATATATCACAAGATAAATACACATCAATACAATTCAAGATAAAAATATAGCAAGATAAAAAAAGTCAATGAGTGAGAGAGAGAACATTCAATGCTCGTGTATTATGACCTCTCATAGATAGATAGATCGATAGATCGATAGATATGAGACACATACAATACATTCAGAAAGTCTTCAGGCCCTTTCACTTTTTTTATATTTTGTTATGTTGCGGCCTTGTGCTAAATAAAAAAAAAAGTTACAATTTTCCCTCCACCATTCTGCACTCAGTACCCCATAATGAGAAAGTGAAAACAGAATGTTTAAAATGTTTGCTAATTTATTGAAAAAGAAAAACTTAAATCTTGCATTGACATAAACATTCAGACCCTTTACTCAGTACTTGAAGAACCTTGCATAAGGTGAAACCTTGGCCCAGTCAGAGGTGCACAGCACTCTGGATCAGGTTTTCATTAAGAATATCTCTGTACTTTGCTCTATTCAGCTTTCCCCCAACCCTGACCTGTCTCCCTGTCCCAGCCGCTGAGAAACACCCCCACAGCATGATGGTGCCAACCCCATGCTTCACTGTACAGTTGGTATTAGGTAGGTGATGAGCAGTGCCTGGTTTCCAGACATGACATTTAGAACTGGGGCCAAAAAGTTCAATCTTGGTTTCATCAGACCAGAGAACCTTGTTTTTCATAGTCCTTTAGGTGCCTTTTTACAAACTCAAAGTGGGCTTTCATGTGTCTTTTATTGAGTTGTCTTCTGGCTAATTTGCCATAAAGCAGAGATTGGCAGAATGCCACAGTGATGGTTGACCTTCTGGACGTTTCCCCAATCTGCACACAGGGTCTTTGGAGACCAGCCAGAGAGACCATTGGGTTCTCGGTCACCTTTCTCACCAAGACCCTTCTTTCCCGATTACTTAGTTTTGTGGGGGCAGCAAGCTCTATGAAGGAATCTGGTTGTTCCAAACGTCTTCTATTAAAGAATTAGGGAGGCCACTGTGTTCTTGGGAACATTTAAAGCAGCAGAACTTTTTGTACCCTTCGTCTGTGCCTACACACAATCCTGTCTCTGAGCTCTACAGGCTCTTCTTTCCTCTCATGGCTTGGTTTTTTGCTGGACAGAGGTGTGTCCTTCCAATGCATGTCCAATCAAGGTGTAGAAACATCTGAAAGACGATGAAGAGAAACGGGAGCCCTCCAGAGCTAAACTTCAAGTGTCATAGCAAAGGGTCTGAACACTTCCATATGTCCATGCAAAATGTTACTTTTTAATTTTAATAAATGAATAAAAAAAAATTATAATTCTGTTTTCACTTTCTCATTATGGGGTACTGAGTGCAGAATGATGGGGGAAAATCTTCATTTTAATTTTTTTTGCACAATGAGCAAAATAACAAAAAAGTGAAAAAGTGAAAGGGTCTGAAGACTTTCCAAAAGCATTGAAGAGAGAGATAGATAGATATTTGATAGATACCCAGATAATCTATAATTAAAACTTATACAATCTGCCATTGTGTGTAGTTTCCTTCCTACGCTGAAGACACTTGTATAGATCCGCACACTATTCCTTTCTCATGCCTGATTACATGAACCATTGCCTCACAACACAATGTTGGCACCAGCCCTGATTGCAACGCACAAAGAAATGTAGTCAAGTCATTCCCTGAAAAACACAAGCACGCTTTACCCTGACAATAAAACATGCTCTGAAATGAACAAGTAATTGCTCATTCTAAGGGCTGACACTTTTAAATTACATTTGCATTTTCCATAACCAGACCCAATGAGGTATAATGAACACCTCTGAGAAAGCAGTTATTTATAATTTGCACTTTAGCAGGTAGGAGCAAAAGTGTCAATGATCCAGTGACTGAGAACATCATTTAAATATAACCCGTAACCTTCCTCTTCCTCTATTAACATGTCAGCTGCCCGGGACGTGTCTGATGAAGGAGTCGTCCTCATGACGGGTGACAGTATACTGTACAGATGATGCTTTTGCAGCTTCAGGTCCCTAAATTACCATTAAGTAGTGGAAAATGAGCTGCTCAATCTAATGGGGGAATAAAAAACAAACAGCTCAAACCCATAAACCTGCAGCATTAACCAAGCCTGATGTAAAGGCAAAGAATATGCCTTCCAGTTTACAGTATTAAGTAAATGTCACCATCTCGAGCTGCAATCCTACTCACTCATAATTTACATGAGCAGTAAAATTCCAGGGCTAACTGGAAGCATTGGGACTAATTAGTGGAATTTGTATGACCCACATATCATTTATACAGGCCATGTGTCGATAATACAGATCGTCAGTTGTTTATTATACGGACATCCTCACTACTAAAGGGCTATTTCCATCTTAAATAGTGATCGCAAGAATATGCTATCACTTTATGATATTCAGCCGTCCTGTCACAAAGGGTTAACTTTTTCTAGCTGTATGCTGTATCCTACTTTCACTTTGTAAAGGTCATGTGATGACACTTATCTCTAAATTACTAAAAGGTCATAAACACTTATTTAAAGGCTATGTGCACCTTCAAAGGCAATTTTTTTTTTATGGTTGCATTTTACTTATTTTGGGCTAAGAATCATTTTTTTCAATTGGTCTTTATTAAACATATTGAGAGGTTATGTCACAAAGGGTTAACTGTTTGTCTAGCTGTCTGAAACATACTTTTTACTTTCACTATCTCTAGATTACTAAGAGGTCATAAATAGGGATGAGCTAACTTGTGTTTTACAAGTTCGAGTTCGGAGTCGGGTTTTATTGCAATTCCGATATGGATTCCGTTACCACGGGTAGTAATAATCTCTGTGCTTCATATGTCCTAGGTGATGTAGCACTGGGAGAGTCCTTTATAGAGAAGGATTTGGGTGTCCTTGTGGATGGTAGATTAAATTACAGCACACAATGTCAATCAGCTGCTTCTAAGGCCACCAGGATATTGTCATGCACTAAACGAGGCATGGACTCGCGGGGCAGGGATGTAATACTACCACTTTACAAAGAGTTGGTGCGGCCTCATCTGGTATACGCAGTCCAGTTCTGGGCACCAGTACATAGAAAGGATGCACTGCAGCTGGAAAAAGTACAGAGGAGAGCGACTAGACTGATAAGGGGAATGGAGGGTCTTAGTTATGAGGAAAGATTAAAAAAATTGAATTTATTTAGTCTTGAGAAGAGATGTCTAAGGGGGACATGATTAACCTGTACAAGTATATAAATGGGCCATACAAAAAATAAGGCGAAAAGCTGTTCCATGTAAAATGTGCTCAAAAGACAAGGGGGCACTGCCTCCGACTGAAGAAGAAAAAGTTCAGTCTCCAGAAGCGTCAAAGCTTCTTTACTGTAAGAACTGTGAATCTGTGGAATAGACTTTCTCAGGACGTGGTCACAGCAGGAACAGTGGACGGTTTCAAAAAGGGTTTACACGAATTCTTAAAAGTAAAAAACATTACTGCTTATGAAAACGTGTAGAAATCTGAGTCTCACTTCCTTTTGGGATTCGCGTCCCCACCTATCTCTTGGTTGAACTTGATGGACGTATGTCTTTTTTCAACCGTATTAACTATGTAACTATGTAAACAGATGTCAATCAACTGTTAATTGCATCACAATTATAGGTACATAAAATCTGCTGTGATGTATATTACATCCACTTTATGTATATTACAACAATTAGCAACACATGATCACGTCACACAATAACCTGGCATTAAACATTACAGTTATTAGGATTAAGGTGTTGTGTTAATTTGCCAAGATAATTAGCACATATGTTAATGAATTCCACTAATGGCATATATACAGTATAATATAACATATATAGCGAATATATGTAAGGTAAAAATACACATTAAAATTTTATACAAGTATAAATGTTAAAACGTAATTTCTATAATTGGTGATGTTAAATAGTAAAATATTTAATCAGGCAATTCAGAAAAAGATGTATCAATGAGCCAGTAAAGGGAATGCAGCACCATCTGCAAATATATATTAACTGTCCCGGCAGGCTGTTCCGGCAGAGTTCATCGTATCCGGCAAACCCAGAAACTACCTTTTTTCTGCTAGAGCCCATTGACTGTAATGGAGCCTGGCGGTGCTCCGGCAGTTTCTGGCTATGCCGGATACAACAGACTAGGGCTAGTGTGAAGCTAGTTTAAGGGTTTATCAGACTTACATCGTAACTAAAAATTTCTCCAATGTGCTAAATAATATCCTATACTCACCAGTTAATCCCTTGCCGTTTCTAGTGTTGCCGCTCCGATCCTCCCCATCAGCATCTGATTACATGAGTGCTCAAGAGTTCAGTAATTTGCTGTAGTGGTCACATATATGTGTATATGGCTATGTCACCACTGCAGCCCTATAAACTCAGATGAGAGGGGAGGATCAGAGCTAGAAACGGCAGGGGATTAACTTTTGATTTATCTTTTTTTATCACATTAAGTGGTATTGGGGAAAATTTTAAGTCAGACAAATCAATCTTCTATATATATAAAGAAAGACGTATATACATGTGTGTGTCTGTATATATGTATGTATGTATTTTCCGCGATCACTCAAAAACTCAACCATCGATTTCAACGAAACTTTTCATACACATCACTTGCTACCTGGAAATAAATCTTGTGGGGGGGTCATACGCCTCTAAACATCAGCTGCATGGAGTTTGTATGCTCCAACTGTTTTTGCTACATACATATTGCTCTGTAACTCAAAAACTCATCGATCAATTTCTACTAAACTTGGTACACATATCACTTACTATCTGGGAAAGAATACTGTGGAGGTAACATGCCGGTACACAATGAGTTTCTGTCTGTCCCAACGTCTGTCTGTCTGTTCTTTATGCGCGACCAAACGACTGGACCGATCTTCACCAAATTTGGAACACAGGTACATCAGGTCTCCGGGAAGGTGTCACCGCCACTTCTGTGAGAAGGTCTAACAGATGTCCTTCTCTACCTCTTGCATGATGTTCTTTGTTTTGGTTTCACTTTCTCATCTCATTTTCTTCTCCTAGGTGTCACCTATTTAGACTAATCCTCTCTCCTTTATATTCCCTCCCATACTGCCTCACTATGCGATTTATACTACTTCCTGGATTGAAGTGGTCACTGCTGGAGTCTTCTGCTGCTGCTTGTTCAGATAAGTCCTTTCATGTATTGTGTTTCCTTGCTGGCTTGATTCTAGGTGACCCTGACTCCCTCCGTATGAAGTGCAGGGAGCCGGTGGTCGTGTCCCCTCACTATTATAGGATTTTCAGGTGTCACAAAGTCTTAGGTACGGGGGCATACAATCATCTACCTTTGAGACCCTTGTATGTGCTTAGCAGTCAGGGTGAGCTCCTAGGGTTTTATAGGGGTCACCTATATGCTCCTTATTTTGGGATCAAGCCAGTCGGACGTTTATTCATAACTTCCAGCTATCTGCAACTTCATCCGTGACAGAAGGTTTTAGACCAAGTCTCAGCTCTTTAGGACATACCGTTCCTGAGATATTCCCAAAAAATGACCTGCATTAGCCAATAGAAGCCAGCAAGTCTTTCTCTTCATATGCCAACTGCTATACACATGGCCACATGTCCCTTATCAGCCAATAGAAGCTCGCAGGCCCTCCACATACACACAGTTTTACTCCAGGTTTCTGTAACAACCCAGCCATTTTTCTTCACTGCTGTAGGTCAGCTTTAGGCTAGGGCTACACGACGACATGTGTCGCGCGACACATAGGGCACAACTACACTGCTACATGTGTCGTGCGACACTGATGTTGCACCAATGTCGTGTGACAATTTTTATAATGATGGTTTATGGTGTTGCACTGCGACATGCTGCGACTGGATTGGATGGATTTTTTGCGACTGTCATGTTGCAGTCGCAGCATGTCACATGTCGCAGTGCGACACCATAGCCTATCATTATAAAAATTGTTGAGACAAAATGTCACGCGACACATGTCGTCGTGTAGCCCTAGCATTAAAGTGTCAGGGTGCTGTGGAGTTCACTGATAAAGGGGGCATGCACTGTGGAGGTCACTGTTAAAGATGCGTTGACTGTGGATGTTACTGTTAAGGGGGCAGGCTGCTGTGGAGGTCACTATTAAAGGGGCAACTGCTGTGGAGGTCACTGTTAAGGAAGCAGGGTACTGTGAGGTCACTGTTAAGGGAGCGGGGTACTGTGGAGGTCACTGTTAAGGGGGCGGGCCCCTGAAGATGTCACTGTCAAGGGAGTGGGGTGCTGTGAAACTCACTGTTAAAGGGGCGGGCTGCTGTTAAGGTCAAAGTTAAGGGGATAGGCTGCTGTGGAGGTCCCATTTTAAGGATGCGGGGCACTGTGAAGGGGGGGTCAGTGTTAAGGGGTGGGGGACTGTGGAGTTCACTGTTAAAGGGGCGGGGTGCTGTAGATATGGGGGATACTGTCGATATCTTTTAACAACACACAAACATTAAATGAAATAGATGAAATATACCCGTGCAAAGCCGGGTCCTTCTGCTAGTTAAACAATAAATTTGCAGTCATTTGGGAAGCACTGGGAGAGAAATTTACTGTAGTGCTTCCGTGGTGTTTCAGTCCGTGCCTCCGCACCGCAAAAAATAAAACATGTTCTATTTTTTTTGCGGTGCAGACGGATCACGGACCCATTCAAGTTGAATGGGTCTCGATCCGTCCCAGCCGCCACACGGACGTTGCCCGTGCATTGGGGACGCAATGCATGGAATGGCTGTACAATGGCCGTGTGCATAAGGCCTAAGGTTCATTGTCCTGAGTGGGGCTGTATTCACACAGTGATAATCCACCTCAACCAGTGATTGCGTCAGCAGGCAATACAAGCCATTAGGTGTATTTCCAGACCAGGACCAGAAAGCACAGAGCAGAAGGTGTCAGTGTTGGTGAGTGATTTAAAAAAAAAAAAAATTTTTAAACCATTATGATCCAGTTTTTAAATAAAATTATTCCCTTGGAAAACCCCTTTAAAGGGGTTGTCCGGGTTCAGAGCTCAACCCAGACATAACCCCTTCTTCCCTCATTCAGCATGAATGAGTAGAACAGGGATGGCCAACCTGTGGCTCTCTAGCTGTTGCAAAACTACAACTCCCAGCATGCCCAGACTGCCTACAACTATCAGCCTACAGCAAGGCATGGTGGGAATTGTAGTTTTACAACAGCTGGAGAGCCGCAGGTTGGGCAGCCCTGGAGTAGATAATTTCCCCTTTCCCTGCAGTGAATCGCTCAGGGCAAGGGCTTTTTCTTTAGATCCGGTGACATACTGGTTCTCCCTATGGCTATGCTAAGTGGAGACTTCCACCTAGCAGTGATCCCAGTGACAGCATCGGCACTAATGGGCAGTCTTTAGCGCTGCCCTAGACTGTAAAAGCAGGCTAGGGCAGTGCTATAAATCACACATTAGTGCCAGTGACATCACCGGGATCAATGCTAGGCCGAAGCCTCTGCCTAGCAGTGAGAATGCAAACAAAACAGCCCTTGTCTTGCGCGATTCAGTGCAAGGCAAGGGGGAGCATCAGAGCATGAAATGCTCCACTTATTCATGCTGAATGAGTGAAGAAGGGGTTATGTCCAGGTTCAGCTCTGAACAACTTTAAACAATTGTACATTAAAGACAAGATACACCGTTGGGTCACATTATTAGGACCACTTCCTACTTTCGATGTCAGCAGTGTGTAGCTCATGAAGGAAGTCGCAGGTGTGAGCTGGCCTGGTGGGTATGTAAGGTGTGTGATAGGCTGTCTGCACACATATTCTAGCTGCTGTCATGGGTAAAAGGGGCGACTTATCAGAGTTGCAAAGAGGGATGATTGTTGCCTTTTAGGCCAAGGGTGCCAGTATTTCTGAAACTGAGAACAGTGCGCTGCTGTGGTGAAAGTATATCGTGAGAGGACAAATGGCCCCATTGTGAATAAGCGACATGGACACTGCGAAGCACCACATGCCATTGAGGTGAGAGATGAATGTCAGCTATGAAGGTGCGCGGGGAAGGATCAACAGCTACACTGGAGCAGCTCACTGCCAAAATGAACTAGGCGGCTGCCAGACGTGTGTCCAAAACAACAGTTAAGGGAACCATACTGCAAATGAAGCTCTAAAGCAGACAGATGGTCACTGCACCTCTGCTAATAAAGTTGCATCAGCTGCAGTACTGGAATTGGACCTCCATTAATGTCACGGCTGTGTCATGGTCTGTTATTGTGGACCATGACACTTTTGCCGTGCATGCTTGTTGCCGGTGGCAACATGTTGTTTTGCATGTTTTGACACTTCCCCTTTAAGTTGTGTGTCCCTTCCCATTCTGTTGTGCACGAGGTTATGTTTGTATGCACTGTGACTCCTCCCTTCACTTGTGGTTGTCCGCGGCAACATCTGGTGTTGTGTGCATGTGGTGGCAGTGTCTCGGCCTGTTGGCTGTTCCTCAGGACATGGTTGCCAGGCATGCCGTTGCTGGCGGTAACAAGTGAGTATGTGTATTCCCCTTTGAGTTGCTGTCTTCCCTTCCCTGGTGTTGGAAGGGTTAATTCCCTTCGGTGTGAGTGAACACTGGGTGTGTCTGTGTGGCTACTTGGGCCTATATAGCCTCTGCTGAGAGCAGTAGTCAGAGGGGTACTCCAGCCTTGGTTGCAAGCTGGAGGCACCCTCCTGGTCCCATATACCAGCTGCCAGTGAGGGCCACCCTTGTGGTCATAGAATGTGTTACCTGATGTTATGAAAATGTTGTTATGTGGTGTCTGTTATTTATTGCAGCGTATGGTTTTCTGGGTTCCTGTGTGGTGTGTGCTCTGTCTCTAATGTTGTTGTGGACAGCAGCACTTAACTTGGGTTCAAGGCTCTGTGTCTGTGGCAGGTAGGTGTGGTACTAGTTGCACTTACCTGCCATTGCCATATGTCTGTTTCTGACCCCCTTTCCATGCAGCTTGGCCAGTGAGACTCCTGTTCCTCCATATCCAGAAGGAACAGGTCGTCTTACCCTGCTCTTAGTTTAGGGCCACCTGAGGGCTAGCAGGGACTTCTAGGTTCTGGAGCATGAGCCCTCCTACCATCAAGGTCAAGTTAGGAGTCAGGGTCAGATTAGGGATGCGATTAGGAGGTGACCGGCTCCCTAATTCTACTGTCCTGGCCAAGCAGCGATTAACATTTCGTGGCACCGCACGGCTGAGGGTTTTCCCCATCCTCAGCCGTGACAATTAATTGGCAAGGGGATGCCTTCTCTGATGAACGCCGTTTTCTGCTTTATCCAGTGGACTGACGTTGGCATTTCAGGCGTGAAACATCAGAGAACAAACACCCTGCAACTATTGCTGGAAGAACACAAGCTGGTGGGGGCAGCATTATGGTTTGGGGAAGGTTTTCCTGATATTCTCTAGGCCACTCATCCATGTGGGAGGCACTCTCAACCGATCTAAGTATGAATCTATCCTTGCAGATCATGTACACCAATACATGCTGTTTGTCTTCCATGGGGGTGATGGGATCTTCCAGCAAGACAATGCGACATGTCACATGGCTAGAGATGACCAACACTGGTTGGAAAAGCATGACCAAGACTTCCAAGTGCTTCCCTGGCCCCCTAATCCCCCAGACTTGAACCCGATTGAGCATCTGTGATTGTCATGTTTGCTCTATGGTTCCTTCCCTGCGCACCCTCCATCAGCTGTGGGGTGCACTGCAGTCAACATGGCTCCAGATACCTGGGACAACCTACCAGGACCTTACTGAGCCCAGCCCGTGTAGCTGCTGTCCGTGCTGCACACGGCTAGCTGGTGGTCATAATATTGTGACTCTACTGTGTATGCATGTAACCAAACAACCTCCCTCTGCCCTGCCTGTGGAAACAAATTATACTGCATGCATACATTATTGATATAATATGGATACACACGAGCTGGCTAGCCCATAGTGATCATATGAAAATGCTTGGACTGTGGGAAAACGTCTGTATGTGGGTAAGTAACTGGCTCAGTGATAGAAAACAGAGGGTGGTTATTAATGGTGCACACTCAGATTGGGTCACTGTCACTAGTGGAGTACCTCAGGGGTCAGTATTGGGCCCTATTCTCTTCAATATATTTATTAATGATCTTGTAGAAGGCTTGCACAGTAAAATATTAAAATTTGCAGATGACACTAAACTGTGTAAGGTAATTGACACGGAAGAGGACAGTATACTACTACAGAGGGATCTGGATAGATTAGAGGCTTGGGAAGATAAGTGGCAGATGAGGTGTAACACTGACAAATGTAAAGTTATGCACATGGGAAGGAATAATGCAAGTCACCCGTACATACTAAATGGTAAACCACTGGGTAACACTGACATGGAAAAGGATCTAGGAATTTTAGCGCTGTAAAAACCAGTGTCAGGCAGCTGCTACCAAGGCCAATAAGATAATGGGTTGCATCAAAAGGGGCATAGATGCCCATGATGAGAACATAGTCCTACCACTTTACAAATCACTAGTCAGACTACACATGGAGTACTGTGTACAGTTCTGGGCTCCAGTGAACAAGGCAGACATAGCAGAGTTGGAGAGGGTTCAGAGGAGGGCAACTAAAGTAATAACTGGAATGCGAGGACTACAGTACCCTGAAAGATTATCAAAATTAGGGTTATTCACTTTAGAAAAAAGATGACTGAGAGGAGATCTAATTACTATGTATAAATATATCAGGGATCAGTACAGAGATCTCTCCCATCATCTATTTATCCCCAGGACTATGACTGTGACGAGGGGACATCCTCTGCGTCTGGAGGAAAGAAGGTTTGTACACAAACATAGAAGAGGATCTTTTACGGTAAGAGCAGTGAGACTATGGAACTCTCTGCCTGAGGAGGTGGTGATGGTGAGTACAATAAAGGAATTCAAGAGGGGCCTGGATGTATTTCTGGAGTGTAATAATATTATAGGCTATAGCTACTAGAGAGGGGTCGTTGATCCGATCCAGGGAGTTATTCTGAATGGAGTCGGAAAGGAATTTTTTTCCCTAAAGTGAGGAAAATTGGCCTCTACCTCACAGGGTTTTTTTGCCTTCCTGTGGATCAACTTGCAGGATAACAGGCCGAACTGGATGGACAGATGTCTTATTTCAGCCTTATAAATGATGTTACTATGTTACATGTGGGGGCCAAAAATACAATGGCAAAAGAGAAAACATAAAATCAAACAGAAATGCAAGCAGATCTATATCTACAAATGCAATATGTCAGCCAGAACTTCAGACAGAGATCGGCTTGCTCAGCTTTCTTTCTAAAGGGAGGATATCAATGATAAATAATGTTATAAAATAAATCTTTTCTCATTAGCATGTAAAAATACACAATAACAAGAATCTTTGGCTTTGCAGTAAAATATGTAGATGATGCACAGATGATATCAAATGGGGCTCTGTAGGGAGGTTTACGATCGTGCTGCAAGTCAGCAGAAGTTTTTTTCTTTTCTTAAGGAAACAAATGTGCTCTTAGTGTTTATGATCCATGGAAATAAATACTGGAAAAGTCCATTACTGCTGAGTCCACACAGACTTTAGTGCCCTAAACAAGGCAATTTTTATATTGACTGCTTTTTTTCTTTTAAACAAACCCAGAAATGTTGTGGAACTGTTATGGCTATGGATACCTTTGGGGTTTTTTTTTTTTTTACTTAAATTCATGTATTTGTGGCTGAAAGCATTTTTGCATTAGTTTTTTGTTACAAATGTTGCACGGTTTGGGTTCTGCAGCTTTTATGTATCACAGTACATTGCAAGCTGCATAATGCCATTTATTAACATATCCATTAGCTCGGTCTCCAGTCCCTCTCTCTACTGTGCTAAAGGCTGATTTATGACCAAATCCAAGCTGAATGTTCAGGACAGAGGCTGCATGATGGATTTTCTAGTGAATGGCATTCATTCTGCAGTTTGCTATGTATCATGATACATGGATGCTGCAAAAGCCAAAGAGCACAATGTTTTTTTTATTAAACCCTGTGGAAAAATGCTTTTTTTTATGCCTAAAACACAGGCATTTAAGTAAAATTAATTTATTTTCATAATAACTACCGTACATAGATTTAATGAATTATTTCTTAAACTCCCCTAAGTAATGTGAAGGTTCATGAGCTCTAAAGGCAAAAGGTTACAAGAAAAATATTCTGGTACTGTTCATGGTACTGTATGCTAAATGACACTGTACATAAATGTAAGAAAGAACATTTATCCATCTAGTTTTACCATGACCTAGGTAAAGCCTAATACACATGGTAGAGCCGTGGACACTCTGTATGGTGCCTATGTACGCCACCAGAGATATGTGTATCTATCTAATCTATCGATCAATCCATCCATCCTTTCTTTTTCATATCTATCTATGTATCATTATCTATCATATCTACAGTCAGGTCCATAAATATTGGGACATCAACACAATTCTAACATTTTTGGCTCTATACACCACCACAATGGATCTGAAATGAAACGAACAAGATGTGCTTTAACTTCAGACTGTCAGCTTTAATTTGAGGGTATTTACATCCAAATCAGGTGAACGGTGTAGGAATTACAACAGTTTGCATATGTGCCTCCCACTTGTTAATGGACCAAAAGTAATGGGACAGAATAATAATCATAAATCAAACTTTTTCACTTTTTAATACTTGGTTGCAAATCCTTTGCAGTCAATTACAGCCTGAAGTCTGGAACGCATAGACGTCACCAGACACTGGGTTTCATCCCTGGCGATGCTCTGCCCGGGCTCTACTGAAACTGTCTTCAGTTCCTGCTTGTTCTTGGGGCATTTTCCCTTCAGTTTTGTCTTCAGCAAGTGAAATGCATGCTCAATCGGATTCAGGTCAGGTGATTGACTTGGCCATTGCATAACATTCCACTTCTTTCCCTTAAAAAACTCTTTGGTTGCTTTTACAGTATGCTTTGGGTCATTGTCCATCTGCACTGTGAAGCGCCGTCCAATGAGTTCTGAAGCATTTGGCTGAACATGAGCAGATAATATTGCCCGAAACACTTCAGAATTCATCCTGCTGCTTTTGTCAGCAGTCACATCATCAATAAACACAAGAGAACCAGTTCCATTGGCAGCCATACATGCCCACGCCATGACACTACCACCACCATGCTTCACTGATGAGGTGGTATGCTTAGGATCATGAGCAGTTTCTTTTCCTTTTCCATACTCTTATATTTCCATCACTCTGGTACAAAGTTGATCTTGGTCTTATCTGTCCATAGGATGTTGTTCCAGAACTGTGAAGGCTTTTTTTAGATGTCGTTTGGCAAACTCTAATCTGGCCTTCCTGTTTTTGAGGCTCACCAATGGTTTACATCTTGTGGTGAACCCTCTGTATTCACTCTGGTGAAGTCTTCTCTTGATTGTTGACTTTGACACACATACACCTACCTCCTGGAGAGTGTTCTTGATCTGGCCAAATGTTGTGAAGGGTGTTTTCTTCACCAGGGAAAGAATTCTTCGGTCATCCACCACACTTGTTTTCCGTGGTCTAATGGGTCTTTCGGTGTTGCTGAGCTCACCGATGCGTTCCTTCTTTTTTAGAATGTTCCAAACAGTTGCTTTGGCCAGGCCTAATGTTTTTGCTATCTCTCTGATGGCTTTGTTTTGTTTTTTCAGCCTAATGATGGCTTGCTTCACTGATAGTGACAGCTCTTTGGATCTCATCTTGAGAGTTGACAGCAACAGATTCCAAATGCAAATAGCACACTTGAAATGAACTCTGGACCTTTTATCTGCTCATTGTAATTAGGATAATGAGGGAATAACACACACCTGGCCATGGAACAGCTGAGAAGCCAATTGTCCCATTACTTTTGGTCCCTTAACAAGTGGAAGGCACATATGCAAACTGTCGTAATTTCTACACCGTTCACCTGATTTGGATGTAAATACCCTCAAATTAAAGCTGTCAGTCTGCAGTTAAAGCACATCTTGTTCATTTCATTTCAAATCCATTGTGGTGGTGTATAGAGCCAAAAATTTTAGAATTGTGTCGATGTCCCAATTCTTATGGACCTGACTGTATCTATCTATCTTTTCCTCCTTTTTTCTTTTTTTCTATCTATCCAACTTTTCAGCAATGTTATATATATATATATTTAAATGTTATTTCCAGGGACATCTTTCGGGTACTGTACAGCTTTGTATGTCACAGATGACACAATTCAATTCAGTAAATGTAGCTTTGTCGAAATCATGTCACTTGAAAGGGTTCATCAATAGGTCTAGGGTAACAAGAAGCCCGAATCTGCAATTTATTCTATAGAAATGCCAGAAGATACTCTTACTTTGATGACTTGGAAAAGCCGTTCCAGAACTCTATTTTTATATGACAAAGGGAAAAATACACAGTGCATCACTGTCTAATAGAGAAGAGGTAGAAGCAGCACACCTTCTCTCCTTCTCCTCTGGCATATTGATTACATATACGTCAAAAATATAGGTCTGAACTCTACAGCGTCATTGATCTGCAGAATCTTTCCAAGCAACCACAAGATTAATTACATTGAAATTGATGAGGCAATCCATGCGCCAGTCAGTAAGGACAGATGAAAGGTGCGGATCTTGTGATTGGTGTGACTGTCATAGAACGCAGGATCAATTGATCAATCTCACGTTCAATCAATCAAATGTTCTATGGAGGGATCTTTCCTACCTTATAATCTGATTATAATAGTCCAGCCTTCCATTTTCAATGATTAATTACTGATAAGAATATTAAAGGCACGTCTACAGCGACTGAAAGTAGAGCAGAGGAGTCCACTGCGGAATTTGCTGAGAATCCACAGCATAAACTGACAAGCTGCAGATTTCCAATCCATAGTGCAAGTCAACATACAGCGTGCATCATGGTGACCAGAGCATTTCTTCATAAGAGAAATGGGTCCGTCTTCCATGATTTCATGACTTATACTTGGAATTGTAATTGCTTAGTATACGCTAAGTGGAAACATTTTAATTGGCAGTGTGCTAATATGAAGGACAATACAAAGAATATTTTTGTAAGTCTAGGTTTACACCAGGTCACATGTGCAATGTCAATGGAAAGTTATGAAATTTACCATCTCTGATATCACTGGAAGAATAGTACAAACCACCACCACCACTATTGGTTTGTGTGTGAATGAGTATGGCTATAAACATAAGATAAAAGCTGGCACATTTGCCCATATCAGCAGGACGGACTGACCATCTAATGTGTGTGGAGGCCACCAAACATTTCCCTAATGGCAGATGTCAGGGTAAAGAAGGATCTGATATGTTGGCATTAAACATGGCAGATCTGATTATTTCCTTCTCTCCACTGTAAACACATGTATACTCAGCCAAGTGGTACATGCAGGCATATTGGGGAGCTAAAACCATATCCTATGGAGTTTTCTGGGAATTCCATACTGATAGCCTATCCTATAGATCAAGGGTGGGGAACATCCGACCCGCGGGCCGCATACCATTTCATGTGGCCCCCTACCAGAAAATGCTAATGAATGGAAGTGGTCATTGGCATGCGGGAGGCACAGGAAGGTGAGAACAGCGCTGCACTGGCTGAACTCACCTTCTCTGGTCTTCTTCTGGCCCCACACGTACAGTGTCAGGCTGTAGTGCACGTAGATACGCACTATGACCTGGCGCTGTGCGCTGTCAGGTCACAGTACAGCGCGGCAGGAAGAAGACCATGGAGGGTAAGTGAATCTGCCAAGTGGCAGTGCAGTCGGGAGCTGGAGAGGTAAGTTTATTTTTTTATTTTTTTTTTAAATGTCTCATCTAAGGTCTGATTGGGGCTGATCTGAGGGTGGGAGGGCTGATCTGAGGCTGGGGGTCTGATCTGAAGCTGGGGGGGTCTGATCTGAGGCTGGGGGGGCTGATCTGAGGCTGGGGGAGCTGATGAGTGTTTGATCTGAGTCTTGGGGGTCTGATCTGAAGCTAGGGAGTCTGATGGGGGTCTGATCTGAGGTTGGGAGGTCTGATGGGGTGTGATCTGAGGCTGGGGGATCTGATGGGGGCTGATCGGGGGCTGATCTGAGGCTAGGGAGGGTCTGATGGGGGTTTGATCTGAAGTTGGGAGGTCTGACGGGGGTGTGATCGGAGGCTGGGGGTCTGATCTAAGCCTGATGATTGTCTGATCTGAGGCTGATGTAGGCAGGGAGGTCTGATAGGAGGCTGATGGAGGTGGGGGAGCAGATCTGAGGCTGAGAAAGGGACAAAGGCAGGGACAGTTGCGAAGAAAGAGGCAGGAACAGTGGCAGGGAGAGTGAAAGCTGGGTAAACCCCTCTCTGGACCCCTCTGGGATGAGCTTGGCTGCCATTAATGCCAAATAAAGAGCTAAATAGATGACTTCCGGTTCCGGCGCCGACATGTGAGAGCGGCAGGCACGAGAGCTCTGATGCAGTTGTATTTCATATAGTTGCAAATTGCCCGTATATCGCCAGAACTCGAGTGAATACCTACCCTGAATCACCGACTACAGCGCATGGATCGATTTCTGACTAATATGGGCAAAAAAACAAAAGGCAGAGCGGTTTCTCCCTCGCGGTCCGAGGACCCGGCTGATGCAAGAATGGCGCCTAAGGTACCTGAAGCGGGTGCGGCGGTCGAGCTGAAGGGACACTCAAATGCTCCGCCACAAATTGATTATAAGGCTCTTGCGGTGGAGGTAGATACATTGCTGGCACCGGACATGCGGGAAACCTTAGCAGCGTCGGTTACCAATGTCATGCGACAGTTGCAAGAGGCGGTCCAGCAGCATGAGACTCGGCTGGATGAAGCTGAGGGCCGCATTCAAGTGCTGGAGGACACCACGGAGTCGATTTTATCAAAACTCCAGTCAGCGGTAGCTGACAACAAACGCTTGTGGGAGAAGATTGAAGATCTAGAAAATAGATCCCGGCGCAACAACCTACGGTTAGTGGGCCTCAAAGAATCTATTCCTCAAGGAGATTTACTTACCATCTGTGAGCAGGAGTTGCCTCAGGCCTTGGGGATAGCAAGGAGCTGTAAAGTGGAGCGGGCTCACAGAGTGGGTCCTCCTCGCCCTGTCATTGAAAATCAGCCAAGCAGCCCAAGACAGGTTATCATGCGTTACTTGGACTATTCAGACAAGGAGGCCACCTTCAAGGCCTTTAAAGCTCACAAGGAACCGGTCATACTGAGGGGCATGAAGATTCTCTTGTTCGGTGACTATTCCGCTGAGGTTACTAAGAAGCGTAAAGCTTTTTCCCCACTGTGCACCCAGTTACATCGCGGAGGAGTTAGATTCGCTCTAATTTATCCGGCCACCTTGAGAGTGTTCAAACTGGACGGTTCCAGCAAGACCTTCACCTCACCTGAGAAAGCGGCGGCTGAACTTGAGGGAAAAATGGGTCCAGTAACGAGAGGCCAACGGAACCTACTGAAAGGTGCGCAGGAAGATTTGGTGCAGACTTCTGACCAGCAAGATGATCCCCGACCCAAGAGACTGCGCTGAATACCGATCTGTAAAGTATCATTGCTGTCAGTCTTGGTCTGAGGACGTTTTCTCCTTACAAGGAGATTGTGGAGATAGAGCTGATGTACGAGCAGGGGTGGTGGAAGTCATCAGTTTTGTCTATGTCTTAATTTTCTGCTTTATATTTTCCTTTCAACTGTTTCGGGGGGTAAGGAGTTTTAGCCTGATATCACATGAGGAAAAAAGTGAAGTTTATTAGAGCTAGGAAGTGGGCACTAGGTAGATCTGTAGTGCGCTTTGCTCTAGGGATGTTAAATAAGTTGGGGGGGCGGGGGGTTGGTTTTATCATGTTAGTCACACGCAAATGTCTGTCTCAATTGATTCTGTTTTTTCCTGCTGTGCAATGGTGAAATTAGTGTCATGGAACGTTAAAGGCCTCTTTCACACGACCGTTGTGTGCACCCGTGGCCGTTGTGCCATTTTCCGTTTTTTTTCGCGGACCCATTGACTTTCAATGGGTCCGTGGAAAAAACGGAAAATGCACCGTTTTGCAGCCGCATCCGAGATCCGTGTTTCCTGGCCGTGAAAAAAATATGACCTGTTCTATTTTTTTCACGGCCAACGGTTCACGGACCCATTCAAGTCAATGGGTCCGTGAAAGAACACGGATGCACACAAGATTGGCATCCGTGTCCGTGATCCGTGGCCGTGGGTTACTTTTTATACAGACGGATCCGAAGATCCGTCTGCATAAAAGCTTTTTCATAGCTGAGTTTTCACTTCGTGAAAACTCAGAACCGACAGTATATTCTAACACAGAGGCGTCCCCATGGTGATGGGGACGCTTCTAGTTAGAATACACTACAAACTGTGTACAAGACTGCCCCCTGCTGCCTGGCAGCACCCGATCTCTTACAGGGGGCCGTGATCAGCACAATTAACCCCTTCAGGTGCGGCACCTGAAGGGGTTAATTGTACTATCATATCCCCCTGTAAGAGATCAGGGCTGCCAGGCAGCAGGGGGCAGACACTCCCCCCCTCCCCAGTTTGAATATCATTGGTGGCCAGTGCGGCCCCCCCCGCCCTCTATTGTAATAATAGGTTGGTGGCCAGTGCGGCCCCCCCCCTCCCTCTATTGTAATTATTCGTTGGTGGCACAGTGTGCGCCCCCCCCCCTCCCTCCCTCTATTGTAATAATTCGTTGGTGGCACAGTGTGCGCCCCCCATCGGCCCCCCTTCCTCTATAGCATTAACAACATTGGTGGCCAGTGTGCGGCCTCCCATCTCCCCCCCCCCCCATCATTGGTGGCAGCGGAGTTCCGATCGGAGTCCCAGTTTAATCGCTGGGGCTCCGATCGGTAACCATGGCAACCAGGACGCTACTACAGTCCTGGTTGCCATGGTTACTTAGCAATAGTACAATAGTAGAAGATTCATACTTACCTGCTGGTGGCTGCTGCGATGTTCGTGTCCGGCCGGGAGCTCCACCTACTGGTAAGTGACAGGTCTGTGCGGCGCATTGCTAAATGAACTGTCACTTACCAGTAGGAGGAGCTCCCGGCCGGACACAGACATCGCAGCTCCCAGGTAAGTATGAATCTTTTACTATTGTACTATTGCTAGTAACCCGCTGCCACCAATGATGGGGGGGGAGATGGGAGGCCGCACACTGGCCACCAATGTTGTTAATGCTATAGAGGGAGGGGGGGCCGATGGGGGGCGCACACTGTGCCACCAACAAATTATTACAATAGAGGGAGGAAGGGGGGGGGCGCACACTGTGCCACCAACGAATTATTACAATAGAGGGAGGAAGGGGGGGGCGCACACTGTGCCACCAATGAATTATTACAATAGAGGGAGGAAGGGGGGGGGGCCGCACTGGCCACCAATGATATTCAAACTGGGGAGGGGGGGGGGTCTGCCCCCTGCTGCCTGGCAGCCCTGATCTCTTACAGGGGGATATGATAGTACAATTAACCCCTTCAGGTGCGGCACCTGAGGGGTTAATTGTGCTGATCACGGCCCCCTGTAAGAGATCGGATGCTGCTAGGCAGCAGGGGGCAGTCATGTACACAGTTTGTAGTATATTCTAACTAGAAGCGTCCCCATCACCATGGGAACGCCTCTGTGTTAGAATATACTGTCGGAAATGAGGTTTCACGATCTAACTCATATCCGACAGTATATTCTAACATAGAGGCGTTCCCATGGTGATGGGGACGCTTCAAGTTAAAATATACCATCGGATTGGAGAAAACTCCGATCCGATGGTATAAAAGGGACTCCAGACTTTACATTGAAAGTCAATAGGGACGGATCCGTTTGAAATGGCACCATATTGTGTCAACGTCAAACGGATCTGTCCCCATTGACTTGCATTGTAATTCAGGACGGATCCGTTTGGCTCCGCACGGCCAGGCGGACACCAAAACGACTTTTTTTTCATGTCCGTGGATCCTCCAAAAATCAAGGAAGACCCACGGACGAAAAAACGGTCACGGATCACGGACCAACGGAACCCCATTTTGCGGACCGTGAAAATATACTGTCGTGTGCAATAAGCCAAAGGGTTACGTTCCCCACAAAAGCGTAATATGATCTTGAAACGTTTAAAGCATCTAGGAGCCGATATCGCCATGCTACAGGAAACCCACCTTATGGAAAATGATTTTAGGCGCATGGAAAAATCCTGGGTGGGAAAAGTTGTGGGTTCTCCCGCAGTGCTTCATAAGGCAGGGGTAATGTTCCTACTACATAAAAATCTAAAATATGATATCTTAGGAGTCAACTCAGATGATTCAGGGCGTTGGTGTACGCTGCATTTGAAGTTCAATTCAGAAGAAATTAAGTTACACAACATATATGGCCCCAATGGTGAGAATAAGACCTTTTTTGCTGAGCTGGTAACCAGGATAAATGGAGGTTTGGTGCCCAAACAGATAGTTGGGGGGGATTTGAACACAGTGGTTAGCACTTTAGAAGACAGAAAGCGTGCAGTTAGAGGGTCAGTTCTCCCTCATGTTCATGATACAGTGCTGGAACCCTTTTTGAGAGACACAGCCTTAATTGATGCATGGAGGTCGGCCAATCCTGACGACAGGGATTTCACTTTTTATTCATCTCCTCATGACTCCTGGTCCAGGATCGACTACCTTCTAGTATCAGATTCTCTGAGAACGAGAGTAGTGGATTCAAAAATACATGACATGGTAATCTCGGACCACAGTCCGATTTCTATAACGATGTCTGAGATCCAACCAAAGGGCCAAGATATTATTTGGAGATTTCCTGCTTACCTATATAATGATGAAAACTTTAGGGAGATTCTTAGAGGATGGTATCTAGAGTATAGAGGAGATAATATGTCTAGTCTTGAAAATCCGTCTTTGTTTTGGGACACAGCCAAGGCCGTCCTTAGAGGTAGGATAATAGCTTCTGCTAGGGGATTGAAAAAAAAAAATCTCGGACCGCCTTCAGGAACTTAGTTCCTCCCTGCGGAGGGCATATACAAACTACCAGACTAGTATGACCTTACAAAACAAGGAAACTTGGATTATTGCTAAAAGGGAGTTTGAGCTCTGGTATGAAAGAAAAATGAAATGTGATATGTCTAACTTGGAGAATAGGTATTTCAGGGGAGGAAACAAATCTGGTAAAATGTTGGCCAATCTTATCAAGAATTCTAGACGTCAGAATCACATCCTGAAAATAGCTGATACTGGAGGTAGTATGCATAATAAACCAGAGGAAATAGTCTCTATCCTAGGAGATTTTTATAGGAACTTATATAGAGATCCGGGTCCCAAGTCCCGGTTGTCTTCCTTTCTCTCCAAATGTATTAATCTGCCTACTCTTTCCTCAGCCCAGTTAGATGCATTGAACGCCCCTATATCTGAGGAGGAGATCCGTATAGCCATCAAGGGTTTAGGTCTACATAAAGCCCCGGGTCCAGATGGGTTTACGGGAGAATTTTACAAGATGTTGGGAGATGAGCTAAAAGAGCCCCTAGCTGCAGTGTTTAACGGTATGTTGGGGGGTTCCCCTTTGTCATCATCTGACAACTTGGCGTATATTAAACTAATACCAAAGCCAGGAAAGGATGCGACGGATCCCTCATCATACCGTCCAATATCTTTAATTAATGTGGACTTGAAATTGGTGGCAAGAATTATAGCGGACAGACTCTCTTCATTTATGCCGGGGTTGGTGTCTCCGTCCCAATCTGGCTTTGTCAAGGGCAGAGCGGCTGTTTCCAACATCAGAAAGGTACTGGCGGTGCTGGATGTGGTCCAGTGGAACACTTGTCCTTCTCCGTGTCCGTCGCTCCTGGCGATTGATGCGGAGAAGGCATTCGATAGTGTCAGGTGGGATTGGATGGATGAGATACTAGATAGGATGGGTTGTGGTGGCCCAGTAAGAACTTTTATTTCAGCGCTTTATACTTCCCCTAGGGCGAGGATAGCTATTCCAGGTTTTTTGTCACCTTCATTCCCGTTGTGCAGGGGGACACGTCAGGGGTGTCCGCTTTCCCCGCTATTATTTAATCTCACTTTAGAACCTTTAGCTCGTATGTTAGAAGGGGGAGAGGTCTTTAGAGGGATCAAGGTAGGGCAGAAGGAATTATTCACGTCACTTTTCGCCGATGATGTTCTTCTGTTCATGGCCAACCCTTTGGAGGACATGGAAAATGTTATCCGTCTCCTTGACTCCTTTGAGCCAGTGTCAGGGTTTAAAATAAACCGTGATAAATGTGTTCTGATGCCGCTAAAACCAGTGATGGCTGGAGGTAGATTTCCCAGTATATGCGAGGGTATTTGGGTTAGTGATTCCCAAATCACCTATCTAGGCATAAAAATAGGAAGGTCTCCTTCTTCCCTTTACAACCTAAATTATCTCCCCTTGTTTAAAAAAATTAAATCTGATCTCAGCAGGTGGCAGAGCCTTCCCTTGTATTTGTCCGGTAGGAGTCATTTACTGAAAATGATATGTTTTCCTAGATTACTCTATCCTCTACAAACGATACCAGTACTTTTGAAACACTCTGATGTGCGTGACCTTCATTCAGTGATCACTAGGTTCTTATGGGCAGGTAAGAGACCCCGTATAGCCTTAGCCAAGTTGATGTTACCTAGAGAGTTGGGTGGCCTTAATGTACCAAACGTTAGATTGTATAACCTGGCATGCCTTATTAGGCATGGTTTAGATTGGGTGCACGAGACTAGCCATTTCTCCAATTATGGCCTGGAAACACAGTTGTCTCACCCTTGGCCATTAGTGAATCTACTGCACTCTAGGAGACGGGCTCTACCCCAGCTTCTGAAACACTCATTGATAATTCGTGATACAATGGTGGCATGGAAGGAGGTCCTCAAACTAGCCAAAAAACCTTATTTGGCCTCCAGAGTAATGGGTATTTGGCAGCATCCCGAATTTCCGCAAGGAGTGGCGAATAAGATGTTCCAGGTCTGGAGATCTAGGGGCATTAAAACATTACTTGACCTTCTACAAGTTACAGAAAAAAGATATCTCACTTTTCCAGAACTCTGCCAAAAATATAGTCTAGATAAACATCATATGTTAGCCTTCCAGCAGGTGTATTTTTTCTGTAGGGATAGATTAAGAGATGTAGCAAGTGAATGCACAGGGGCCTCCTTGATTTTCTCCCTGGGAGCGGAAAAGTCCAGGCTCTCTATATCTTATATATATAAAGTGTTAAGGGAATCAGGTAATAAAGCCTCAGCCCAGTTTCTCTTTAAAAAATGGGAAAAGACGCTAAACGTTGCAGTCGCACCTGAAAAAATTCTTCAGGGTTGGCTCAGAGTGTGCAAGGCGGTGCCTTGTGAGGTGTGGAGGGAATCTCACTTGCGTTTAATGCATTCAGCCATTTATGCTTTCACCTTTCCTAAAAAGCCAAATAAGACAGATTTTCTTACTGCCTGCCCGAAATGTGGGGTGGTTAAAGCAGATCTGGCTCATTGTGTATGGTCGTGTCCTCAAGTTTTTTGGGTCTTCTTGTATAAAATTATAAAAATGTGTATTGCCTCTTTGCTCATGTAACCAAAAGTATTGTAAATTTTGTATGTTGGTGACACCAATAAAAAATATTTGCAAAAAAAAAAAGAACTAAATAGATAACATTCTCAACTTAGACTGCTATTTGTGGTCAAAATGGTGCCTGTGCTATTTGTAATATATAGTGCAGGCGCCATTTTGTGCTGTAAAAATACAGCGCTCTAGATTTTTTAAATTGAAGCACAATTTCTGTAACTTTCCCCTAAGTCGGTTATATGTTTGACCAAATATAGCCGTCAAATTTTTAAGTTGAGAATTTTGTATGGCCCCCGAACGATGTTACAAATATCCAAATGGCCCTCGGCAGCAAAAAGGTTCCCCACCCCTGCTATAGATCATCAGTATCTGATTGATAGGGGTCTGACTCTCAGCACCCCCACTAATCAGCTGTCTCAAGAAGTGAGCAACACGGCCAAGTAGCAAAAAGGCAGCACTCCAAAATCAGTAAAAAATGAATAAAATGCTTTTATTCACCCATGTGGATAAGCGACGTTGTGTATCCACATGGGCGAATAAAAGCATTTTAATAATTTTTTACTGATTTTGGAGTGCTGCCTTTTTGCTTCTTTGTGCATTGGGCAATAGTCTAGTCCCTTCGGGCGTGCACCCTTTTTTTTGTTCAAGTTGGATGTAGTGCTGCCAGATTTTTGCTTTATACAAGTATTAGACCAGTGATAATTGGTCCTATGGCCTATGTTCAGCTCAGTTCCATTCATGTGAAGAGGCCTGGGCTGCAATACCAAATAAATCCGAAATACAATGTGTGGCACTCTTGCTTGCTATGCTGTGATGAGGGCACCGTGGCCACTTTAAACTACTCATCAGCGATGGTGGACACCTACAATCAGACACCAATGACCTATCCTATTCAAGTTCGAGTTCGATCCTTCTATCATGAAGAATCAAAACAGAATTCCTCTTAAAGACTTCCGCGGTGCATTCTATCATAGAATTCCGTTATATTCCATGATAACGGAATCCATAAAGGAATTCCAACAGAACCCGGACTTGAAAACACAAGTTCACTCATCCCTAATCCTGAGGATAGCCCATCAAAAACTCCAGGAAATCCCTTTAGGCCTGTTTTATGATTGTCACCCTTAGGTGCTCTTCAGTGATTTTCCGCTTACATGGGACTATGACTATATATAAATGAAGGAATCGCCTCAACTAATACATTTCTACCCAATCAGGACATAAAACTAAAGGAGTACATTTTATAAATCTGTCACCAGCTTTGTTATTTAGTGTAATATGCAGCTGATTTAATATACAATGCAGTTCTTATTGTGGGGTAATTGTGGTTAATCTTGTACACACATTTCTATTATGTTTCTAAAGAAGTGAAGTCAACAGTAACTTAAGATAAATACCGACTCGTGATATGTGTGAAGTCCTATGGGACTGGAGAAAAAGTGTGGGTAGGCATAAAAGCTATGCAAAAGATAAGATGTGATCTTCAATTAACATATCAAGACGCCTTCCATCAAAGTGACGTGAGAGTTGGATACTTTGCAGGAGGCTACAGTGCCCTCCACCTTCAATAACTTTCCGAGACTTCTGGGAATTGTGGAGACAACTTGCTTATATAAATGCACATCATTGCTGTGAACAAATAATTTCATTATCATATTTTAGGAACAATCCAAAGAAGCGGAAGATGAAGACTGGTGGAGTAAGACTTAGTCAGGTCCATAAATATTGGGACATTGACACAATTCTAACATTTTTGCCTCTATACACCACCACAAACAAAATGTGCTTTAACTGCAGACTGTCAGCTTTAATGTGAGGATATTTAGATCCAAATCAGGTGAACGGTGTAGGAATTACAATAGTTTGCATATGTGCCTCCCACTTGTTAAGGAACCAAAAATAATGGGACAATTGGCTTCTCAGCTGTTCCATGGCCAGGTGTGTGTTATTCCCTCATTAGCCAAATTACAATGAGCAGATAAAAGGTCCAGAGTTCATTTCAGGTGTGCTATTTGCATTTGGAATCTGTTGCTGTCAACTCTCAAGATGAGATCCAAAGAGCTGTCACTATTAGTGAAGCAAGCCACCATTAGGCTGAAAAAAACAAAACAAGCCCATCAGAGAGATAGCAAAAACATTAGGCGTGGCCAAACAACTGTTTGGAACATTCTTAAAAAGAAGGAACGCATCGGTGAGCTCAGCAACACCAAAAGCCCGGAAGACCACGGAAAACAACTGTGGTGGATGACCGAAGAATTCTTTCCCTGGTGAAGAAAACACCCTTTACAACATTTGGCCAGGTCAAGAACACTCTCCAGGAGGTGGGTGTATGTGTGTCAAAGTCAACAATCAAGAGAAGACTTCACCAGAGTGAATATAGAGGGTTCACCACAAGATGTAAACCATTGGTGAGCCTCAAAAACAGTAAGGCCAGATTAGAGTTTGCCAAACAACATCTAAAACAGCCTTCACAGTTCTGGAACAACATCCTATGGACAGATGAGACCAAGATCAACTTGTACCAGAGTGATGGGAAGAGTATGGAGAAGGAAAGGAACTGCTCATGATCCTAAGCATACCACCTCATCAGTGAAGCATGGTGGTGGTAGTGTCATGGCGTGGGCATGTATGGCTGCCAATGGAACTGGTTCTCTTGTATTTATTGATGGATGTGACTGTTGATAAAAGCAGCAGGATGAATTCTGAAGTGTTTCGGGCAATATTATCTGCTCATATTCAGCCAAATGCTTCAGAACTCATTGGACTGCGCTTCACAGTGCAGATGGACAATGACCGAAAGCATACTGCAAAAGCAACCAAAGATTTTTTTAAGGGAAATTACCTGACCTGAATCCGATTGAGCATGCATTTCACTTGCTGAAGACAAAACTGAAGGGAAAATGCCCCAAGAACAAGCAGGAACTGAAGACAGTTGCAGTAGAGGCCTAGCAGAGCATCACAAGGGATGAAACCCAGCGTCTGGTGATGTCTATGTGTACCAGACTTCAGGCTGTAATTGACTGCAAAGGATTTGCAACCAAGTATTAAAAAGTGAAAGTTTGATTTATGATTATTATTCTGTCCCATTACTTTTGGTTCCTTAACAAGTGGGAGGCACATATGCAAACTGTTGTAATTCCTACACCGTTCACCTGATTTTGATGTAAATACCCTCAAATTAAAGCTGACAGTCTGCAGTTAAAGCACATCTTGTTTGTTTCATTTCAAATCCATTGTGATGGTGTATAAAGCCAAAAATGTTAGAATTGTCTTGATGTCCCAATATTTATGGACCTGACTGTATAATTACAGGTAGGTCAGTGTTAGGAATGATCAGGATTTCTAACCTTCAGTGGTGCCACACAAGGCTTTGGTGAAAAGGAGATTTTAATCTGAACACATCTGTAACATTGGGTTTGCACATCAAAGTTGCAGTGTGGTGCATTTTCTGTTCGTATCACTTGTAATTTGCCATTAAAGACATACGGTAACTTGCCACCATACATGACAATTTAATAAATCAATACCTAAAGTTAGCCAAAAATTGTTTCTACTGGCAAGTAAAATTACCAGTTTCCCTCGTTGCTCCTAGAGGCTCATTTGCATATATTAAAAGTGCATTTTTCTCGGTAATGCAGGCACATATGAACATGGGACCAACACAAATGCCTTCAGTTCAACCAGTTTCATAGTTACAACTCTGCTGAGAGATGCCCCTTAAGTCTCCACTTCATATGACCCCCGGTAAATAAGATTTTGTGTGCTAGTCAAAAACAGAATTCTCAGTTCCACTTTAATTACATCCTAAATAGTCATTTTTAGGCACATTACCTCAGAAGGCTGCTCTACGGGTTGTGGTATAACCAACTGATTGTGATGATGAAGAACAGTCTTCAAGTAGTCTAACACTGTCTGGCAGGGCACTGTAAAAGACAAAGAAGTCACAAGTATACCAGCTAAAGTCATGAGCTGCTATCTAAACCAACAAACATTATAAATTATGAATTTCTGAGATAAAATGTCACTCTTCTTCTGGAACATTGTAGAGTCTGGTGAGGCCGTAAGTGCACTTAATAAAAATTCAAACTTTTCCGCATCCCTTAAAGTAAAGGACGCTATCTCATACAAATTAAATTCCTGTTAAAAGTCAGCATTTCATTTTTTTCTCATTTTCAAATGAAATGCTAATGAGGTCGTTAGAACCTTAATTATATCTATTCCAGATGGTTAATGTTTTGAGATTGAGCATGAAGATAAAGTCACTCTTAAATCTGACCTTAGTGACATATTTCCATGGTTGCACGACAAGTGGAAGTTTCTTCTAAGGCCGCCATGAGATTTGCAAACAGTGTCAATAATTCATAAAATGCAATTGTATGAAAGTCAAAAAAGTACTAAACTTTCATACAATGATATTCTCAAATTATTTCATATCCTCCATGAATATTTTAACAATACAGACTTTGTCCATTCCTCTGCATTACAATGGTCTTCCAATTAAAGTGGATCCGTCACAAAGGGACAAGTTAATTAAACATGTTCCCAATGACTGGTATTTAACCCCTCAGATGGCGACAGAACTCCCTCTGTCCTCCGATCGGAGCTCCCGCGGTGAAATCGCAGAGCTCCGGTTAGTTACTATGACAGCCTAGGGTCTTGTGAAGGCTCCCAGGCCTGTCATAATAAGATGCCTGGTGCTATAGGAACAGCTTGACAGGCAGCCAGTAAAAATTCTGACTTTAATAGGATTCTATTGCAATCTATGGTGCAACCAATCAGAGGATCACATATTCAAGTCCCCTAAGGCGACTAAAAGTGACAGAAAAAATAAATAAATAATAAAGTAAAAAAAAAAAAAGAAAAAAATATTAAAGATTCAAATCACCCCCTTTCTCAATTTTTGATATAATAAAATATAAATAATAAAATAATTGCTGCATCCAAAAATGTCCAAACTACCGTATTAAAATGTGGGTGTAATGGAAATAAAACAAAAATGTGTGATTTGTAATTTTTGGTCAGTTTGTCTCCCCCAAAAAAAGTAATAAAAAGTGATCAAAAAGTTGCATGTTCCCTTTAAAATGGTATCAATTAAAACAACAGCTTGCCCTGAAACAAGAAGCTATGGGTGTCAGAATATGGTAATTCAAAGAAAACATTTTTTTTTTATAAAGGTTTTTATTTTTTTAAACTCCTTCACAACATCAGTTATACATGTACAGGATGTCGGGTCTTCAAAAATGGCATCCTCTCCGAAGCGGAGTACCTGCTGTTTCGTACAGCAGACACCCGCGGCTAATGTAACCACGGCATTTGAGAAGCTGGAAACCCGGAAGCCCGAGCGTCACGAGCAGGAATGCCTCCCCCCTGTGGGGAACGGGGAAGGCGTTCCACTGCAGTAATGAGCCTGAGCCTGTAATAGGCTTCTAGACTCATTACTTGTATATTACAATTCAGGCCAGCAGATGGCAGCACTGAAATGTAATATAGCTATTTCTGTATAGGATTATGGAGAAAATTCTATTACCCTATACAAATTGCAATCTGATGATTGCATATTGTGGTCCACTTAAATATATAAAAAAATGTTTTTTTTTTAATCAAAATTCAAATTATCCCTCTTTACCCAAAATCTAAATAAAAATACTTAATAAAAAATTCAACATCATGGGCATTGCTTTGTGTGAAAACTCCCGTACTATTAAAATATATAAAAAAGTATCCCATACGGTGAATGGCGTAACGAAAAAATAAGAATGGCCAATTCATCATTTTTTCATCACTTTACCTCCCAAAAAAATTAAATAAAAAGTGATCAAAAAGTCATAATTTTTCAAAAAGTTTTTATTTTTTTCAGTAGGAAAACGCAAGAAAAACTATACATATGTGGTATCGCCGTAATCGTACTGACCTGGAGAATGAAGAGCACAAGTCAGTATTACTGCAGGGTGAACGCTGTAGAAACAAAACCCATAAAACTGTGGCGGAATTGTATTTTTTTTCCAATTCCACCTTATTTGGAATTTCTTTCCAGCTTAGTGGAATTGTGGATTTTTTTCAAATTCACCCACCATTTTCCATTGGTAAATTAAATGGTGTCATTAAAAAATACAACTTGTCACACAAAAAAATAAGCCCTCATTTGGCTAGGTGAATGGAATTTTTTTTTTAAAGTGATGTCTCTTGGAAGGCAGGGAAGAAAAACCAAAACCGTCCTGGTCTGTAAGAGATTTATCCCATTACCTTTTTCTTAAGTTCAAAATAATACTAACCTATTCCTTACAATCTTTTTAAAGATATCTTGCTCTGTACGGCAGTTGAAATGGAAGGAAGTGGGTTGAAATCTGCCATATGGAACACAACCCAGATCAAAGATCATGAAAATGTAAGGTTATACTGTTATTTGCTGAAATTACAGACGTCCGCTGTTGTTCCCCACTTTTCCCTGGTGACATGACAAAACTGTGCTTTATGCATGTGACGATCAATAGAGCATTGCAGTGCTATCAGAGTTCAATATAAAATCTGGAATAATCTGCTCATCAAGTTCATGACCATCTGAGAGAAGACACACAATGAAAATCCATAGGTGACAGGAGAATAACCACACACTAAATAACAGATTAGGGATATTATAGTAGAATCCAGTGACGACAGGCCGAAATACTAAGCCGCACGATGACTGCATGTAATCTCCACCAGTAAAGAGAGATGCTGAAATCCTTTCTTAGAATTCTGTGTTAAAAAGACAGAGGGGGAGATTTATCAAACTGGTGTACAGTAGAAGTGGCTTAGTCGCCCATAGCAACCAATCAGACTCCACCTTTCATTTTTCAGAGCTCCTTTGGAAAATGAAAGGATCAATCTGATTGGTTGCTAGGGGCAACTAAGCCAGTTTCCCATTGCACCAGTGTTGATCAATCTCCTCCAGAATTGTTACTTATTTTATTCTGAGAATTCTGAAATAACGATTAGGGTAATTTCCATCTTAAAAGGGTTTCTGGGAAAATCATTTTCCTAAAACGAGGGCAGACTGAGCAAACCATCAACACTTGCCCGTCTCTGTCATTCTGATGATGCTTAGGTCCTCTCGCTCCTCTCCACTTTCTGGTCTCAGACTCCACACACAGGAAATGGCTTAGGCTGCCTATGCAGTCAATCACCGGTCACAGCTACGTATGACCCTAATAATAACAAGTCATTTCCTGGGTGCCGAGTCCAAGACCAGGAGGTGCCAAAGAGCAGGACCAGAGCAGTGTTGGAACAGCAGCAGTGGGAGATCGGTGTTGTAAATAATGATTACTTTTTAAATTATTTTTTACTCATTTCAACCCCTCATTTAAGGAAAATGATCCTCTAAAAAAAAACTCCTTTAAGCATTTTTAGCATAGCAATCAACTCCAGAAACAAGTCCACGGCAGTCGCCATAAAGTTCAATGCGTGTAACTGTAAGGCTACTTTCACACCTGCGTTAGGTGCGGATCCGTCTGGTATCTGCACAGACGGATCCGCACCTATAATGCAAACGCTTAGATCCGTTCAGAACGGATCCGTTTGCATTACCATGAACAAAAAACATTTTTTTTTGTTCATGATAATGCAAACGGATCCGTTTTGACTTTACATTGAAAGTCAATGGGGGACGGATCCGTTTGAAAATTGAGCCATATTGTGTCAACTTCAAACGGATCCGTCCCCATTGACTTACATTGTAAGTCTGGACGGATCCGTTTGCCTCCGCACGGCCAGGCGGACACCCGAACGCTGCAAGCTGCGTTCAGGTGTCCGCCTGCTGAGCGGAGCGGAGGACAAACGGTGCCAAACTGATGCATTCTGAGCGGATCCGCATCCACTCAGAATGCATTAGGGCTGGACGGATCCGTTCGGGGCCGCTTGTGAGAGCTTTCAAACGGAACTCACAAGCGGAGCCCCGAACGCTAGTGTGAAAGTAGCCTAACTCCTCCAGACTTCAACAGAGGGGGTAAACAGTGGCACCCTTCCATTGAACTCTTTGAGACCTGCATTGCCAAAACGGGACCTCCCTTTCTTCAATACATGAGGGTCCTAGCCATAGATCACTGCTTAAAGGGAATCTGTCACCAATGACCTCCCTGTCAAACTGAACCATATCCATAAATAAATATTCCTTTATAAAACAACATGTATAATTCATGGATATTTGAGAATGATAGTACAAATAGAAGGCCAAATGCTCAATTAGGACTTTGGTGACCAAAGAACTTTTTTGAGTAAAAGTTCAAGTATTTGAGTGCATCCAAATAACTAGTGTGGAGTTTTCAAATGAGTAGTAACATCCAATTAAATAACTAAATTTCACTTGAATAAAACCGGGGTTTACTTGAACAAAACTGAACTGCAGTACTATTCTGATAGGCCTAAGGATAGACAATCAATGTTCATGTCATGGAGAACACCTTAAATGCATTTATGAGGGATATTTTTTAATGAATGTACTCTAGGACACAACAAGCTATCATCAGACTCTTATGTGACATTAGATGACTTCGAGCAATACCTTAATACTGGACAACACTTCTACCCTGAAGGATAACATCATAATAACAAACATACAATGAAAGTTGTAGAATACCTGGTATACTTTCTAATTTCCTTCTTAGCTCCTCATTCTCTTGCTGTAAACAGATAACTTCTTGTTCTAGCTCCTGACACCTTGGACAGTAACCTTCTTCTTCATCATCTTCTTCCTCTTCTGGAAGTGTTGAGGAAGATGGGTGGCCATGTGATTCAGAGGTTGCAGGAGATGCCCATCCACTCATTGTGTGCACTGGAGAAGACGAAAGAACATCCATGTCTGTCAAGTGACCATAATCACTTGAAGATGAGGTATTACGAGCAGGAAAGCTGCCAGCCAATAGGTAGTTTTGAAGTGAATCTGTGAAGACCCTCAAAAATGCTGAGGTCTGTTGCTTTTTTTGAATGTACTGCATTTCTACATCTGGTTTGTCTGTCGACTGGCTGTGAAAGGCTTTACTAAACTGGCATTGCTCTGACCTCTCACTGTAACCGTTATTTTCCTGTTTCACACATGACACCAGAGACTGGGAAGGCTTCGAGTCCAAAAGTTTCCCCCCACAGTTCAACAGGCTCAGTACTCTGCTACACTGCTGGGCAAAGGCATCAAGAATCATTCGGCTCTCTGCAAAAACAGAACAAACATGGTAACAAAAACGGTACGAAAGCATCAGGGAAAAAAGAGACTGCATGGTTCTATTCCCTCATTACAAGACAAGAAGCACGAGCTTTCACTGCGATGTAAAGGTAATTGCTTATGCTCTTATTGTTTTGCATAATTAACAATGACATGTATTAACAGCAAGAAAATCTACTAAATGCACCACATCTTAACAGTTTTCTTCAAGAAACCTTAATTGAGTTCTTTTAACTTAAAGGGTTTCTGTCACCCCACAAAACTCATATTTTTTTTTTTGGATAGTTAGATTCATTATAGGGCGATATAGGAGAATATAATAGTCTTACTTACTTTCATGCGGCCGATTCTTTATAAAACGAAGTTTTATAATATGTAAATGAGGGCTCTACCAGCAAGTAGGGAGTCTACTTGCTGGTAGCCGCAGCAGCAATCCGCCCCCTCGCCGTGTTGATTGACAGGGCCAGCCGGGATCTCCTCCTCCGGCCGGCCCTGTCAGTAATTCAAAAATCGCGCGCCTCTGGTCATTCGGCGCAGGCGCTCTGAGATGAGGAGGCTCGTCTCCTCAGCACTCCCTCAGTGCGCCTGCGCCGATGACGTCTTCTCTTTCGGTGATGTCATCGGCGCAGGCGCACTGAGGAGACGAGCCTCCTCATCTCAGAGCGCCTGCGCCGAATGACCGGAGGCGCGCGATTTTTGAATTACTGACAGGACCGGCAGGAGGAGGAGATCCGGGCTGGCCCTGTCAATCAACACGGCGAGGGGGCGGATTGCTGCTGCGGCTACCAGCAAGTAGACGCCCTACTTGCTGGTAGAGCCCTCATTTACATATTATAAAACTTCGTTTTATAAAGAATCGGCCGCATGAAAGTAAGTAAGACTATTATATTCTCCTATATCGCCCTATAAGGAATCTAACTATCCAAAAAAAAAAAAAAGAGTTTTGTGGGGTGACAGAAACCCTTTAATAAACAGTATATTTAAAAAAAAAAAGTAAATGCGATTTTTTAAATACAAAAGACCAATAATAATACTCTGCGTGAGAAAGAACAGAAAAGCTCAAATATAATATCTCCATTATCAAGGTCACATCCTAAGTAAACCTAGCCTCAAAGACCCAGACACTGGTTCTTAAGTGCTCCTTCGATGACTCCTTGTACTTCGGTCACCTCCTGCTGACAATATCATATAGATGCCATCTGTGTCTAAATAAAGGTGATGTCAAAGGCTCTCAAGGGTCTTGAACAACCACTTCAGGTAAATTTCCTTTAGATGTTGTTCAATTTATGTATGAAGTACATAGTAGTCTCAATTACTAGATGTGCTCACAGCCGATATACCCAAGAGTCAATAATCTCCACTTAGGGGAGTGATCATGGCCTTTGGTGTCATTTGTTTGAAGTCCCTAGTATCCGAACTTGAAACACCTAGTTCTCCAGTTTGTCTATTACAATTTAAATGGTTTTTCAATATTTTATAACTATCCTCTGGATAGGTCATCAGTATCCGAACACTTGGGACCCCCGCCAAACAGCTGTTTGAGAAGGCACTGGCGCTCCTGTGAGTGTTGTTGGCTTCTCGCACCTTACCAACTACAGCGCTGTACATTATATAGTGGCTGTTCTCGGTATTGCACTTAGCTCCACTCACTTCTATGGAGCTTAGATGCACATAGGCCATGTGACCGATAAACATGTTGTTACGTGGCCTAGGAAAAGCTAAGAGAAAGCCACGGCGCTACTGAGAGCATCACTGCCTTCTCGAATAGCTGATCGTAGTCCCGAGTGTTGGAACCCCACCAATCATATACTGATGACCTATCTAGGGGATAGGTCGTCAGTTATAAAGCTTTGGAAAAACCCTTTAAAGTTCCCTTTTGATTTATCATATATGCGCTTGTTCTGCTTGGCTCATTTTCCCCATTGTCATATCTCATTAAGTTGCCCTAGATTTATAGACATACTGTAGATAGACAGATGGATAATAGAGATAGATATTAGATAGATAAGTAGTGTAACGAGGGGTCAGCGATGCGTGCTTCCTTTGCAGCGCCGCCGACGCCCTGCGCAAGGAGAGGGTCAAGAACGCAGCCTGCGTCCTCGTCTCCATGGCAGCAGGCGAGCAGCAGAGGAGCTGTGCGCCGATAATGATGATCGGTGCTCAGCTGTGTTGGGCTGTGTACTGTGAGTCATGTGACGCTGGCCACGTCATGTGACTCACCAGCCAAGGCTATTTAAACAGGCAGCCTGCTGGCCACAGGTTGCCTGTGATTGATTGGTCTTATTTCATTCACCAGCATATTGTCTGTTAGTGTTTGTTGTGTTTTAACCCCGGCTCCATATTTTGACCTCGCTCTTGCTACCTCCTGCATTTCACGTGATCTCTTGGCTTTGACCCTGGCATGAGTTTGACTTGATCTTGCTTTTCCCTTTTGTATTGTTGTTCCTCCTGGTTCCTGACCTCGACTCGTATTGACTTTGATATTTGATTAACCCCTCAGTGCCTGCCTGTCACTTTGTTTGTGGTTTTCTCCTTTAATGTATTCTTACCTTTAAGGCCCTGCACGTGCTGAAATTAGGGACCCCCATCAAGTTGTACACCGTCGCCTAGGGCAGACCGTGCAAGTAGGCAGGGACAGAGGTGAGCGTGGAGCTCAGGGCGGCACACACTCCACCCGTACGTGACAGACAGATAATATTCTTTCCCCATGTACATTAGGTGGTTCACTAGTCTCATAAAAATCAACACGTTTGGCTGACATTTATCTAATGTGTATGGTCACTTTAGTTGTGAAATGGAGAATAAAATATGTATAATTAGCAAAACCTATTAAAAGGGGTCTTTCTCTTTTTACTATTGATGACCTCTCCTCAGGATAGGTCATCAATATCAGATCAGCGGGGGCCCGACACTTGACACCCCTGCTGATTAATGTTTTAAGAGAAGGCAATGCTCATACAAGCGCTGCCTTCTCTGCCCTGTTTACCTGTTTACCGCAGCAATTGCAGTAGTGAGCGGTGTGATTACAAGTATGGCGTCCCCATTCACTTCTATGGGATGGATCTGTAGTATTCACTTGAACAGACTTAGACCTGCACTAGATTTATCAAAGGGGCTCAGGATGGATGATAAATGTGATGCAAGGGTAAACTACTCTGATTCTACACAAACTATTGGTTGGCTTCCTTACTTTGAAACACATCGTGGGGAATGCAAAATGGAGCATCTTAACAACTTAAGGACCACAGGTTTATACCCCACTAGTGGCCAGGCCCTTTTTTACAAATCGGCACTTCACAACTTTAACGGTTTATTGCTCGGTCATGCAACTTGGCACCCAAATGAATTTTATCTCCTTTTCTTCTCACAAATACAGCTTTCTTTTGGTGGTATTTGATTGCTGCTGAGATTTTTTGTTTTTCTGATATTAATCAAAATAGACCGCAATTTTCTCAAAAAAAGTGTATTTTTAACTTTTTGTGGTAAAATTGTTCAAATATAATTACATTTCTATACAAGTTTGTGTCAGAATTTATTATGCTACATGTCTTTGATAAAAAAAAATCCAATAAGTGTATATTTATTGGTTTGAGCAAAAGTTATAGCGTTTACAAACTATGGTACAAAAATGTGAATTTCCGCATTTTGAAGCAGCTCTGACTTTCTGAGCACCTGTCATGTTTCTTGAGGTGCTAGAATGCCAGGATAGTATAAATACCCCCCAAATGACCCCATTTTAGAAAGAAGACACCCCAAAGTATTCGCGGAGGGGCATGGTGAGTTCATGTATGATTTAATTTTTTTCTTACAAGTTAGCGGAAAATGACACTTTCTGAGGAAAAAAAAATAATAATAAAGTTTCCATTTCTGCTAACTTCTGGCAAAAATAAATAAATCTCGAAACGGGCTCACTATGCACCTCGGTGAATACCTTAGGGTGTCTACTTTCCGAAATGGGGTCATTTGTGGGGTGTGTTTACTGTTCTGGCATTTTCGGCAAGGCTAAATTGTGAGCAACCCTGTAAAGCCTAAAGGTACTCGTTGGACTTTCGGCCCCTTTACGCACCTAGGCTGCAAAAAAGTTTCACACATGTGGTATCGCCGTACTCAGAAGAAGTAGGGCAATGTGTTTTGGGGTGTATTTTTACATATACCCATGCTGGGTGAGAGAAATATCTCTGTAAATTGACAACTTTGTATAAAAAAAAATTGAAAAGTTGTCATTTACAGAGATATTTCTCACACACAGTATGGGTATATGTAAAAATACACCCCAAAACACATTGCCCTACTTCTTCTGAGTACGGCGATACCACATGTGTGACACTTTTTTGCAGCCTAGGTGCGCAAAGGGGCCCAAATTCCAATGAGTAACTTTAGACTTTACAGGGCATTTTTACGTATTTGGATTCCAAACTACTTCTCACGCTTTAGGGCCCCTAAAATGCCAGGGCAGTATAAATACCTCACAAGTGACCCCATTTTGGAAATAAGACACCCCAAGGTATTCCGTGAGGGGCATGACGAGTTCATAGAAGTTTTTTTTTTGGCACAAGTTAGCGGAAATTGATTTATTTATTTTTTTCTCACAAAGTCTCCCTTTCCGCTAACTTGTGACAAAAAGTTCAGTCTTTCATGGACTCAATATGCCCCTCAGCGAATACCTTGGGGTGTCTTCTTTCCAAAATGGGGTAATTTGTGGGGTGTTTGTACTGCCCTGGCATTTGAGGGTCTCCGCAATCATTACATGTATGGCCAGCATTAGGAGTTTCTGCTATTCTCCTTAGGCCTCATTCACACGACCGTTGTTTGGGTCCGCATCCGAGCCGCCGTTTTGGCGGCTCGGATGCGGACCCATTAATTTCAATGGGGCCGCAAAAGATGCGGACAGCACTCCGTGTGCTGTCCACATCCGTAGCTCCGTTCCGAGGCCCCGCTAAAAAAATATAACATGTCCTAGGCATTTATATTGCCGGCGCCCGTTCCGTTCCGCAAATTGCGGAAGGCAACACGGGCGCCTTCCGTTTTTTGCGGACCGCAAAAAACGGCACGGTCGTGTGCATGAGGCCTTATATTGAGCATACGGGTAATGAGATTTTTTTTTCCGTTCAGCCTCTGGGCTGAAAGAAAAAATGAACGGCACAGATTTCTTCATTCGCATTGATCAATGTGGATGAAAAAATCTCTGCCAAAAAATGTGCAAAAAAAAAAGAGCTGCGACCGCTAATAAAGATCCAAAAAGCTCAAAAGTGATCTTTATAGCGCCGCAGCGATTTTACGTTGTTTTTGCAGTGATCAGAAAAAAATTATTTCTGTCACTGCGGTGGGGCGGACTGAACGCAAGTGTGCGCACAAGATCAGGTCTGATCGGGCGAACACTGCGTTTTTTGTAGAGCCTAAGGTGACCCTAATGTACTGATATAGATCTGATTGCGATCAGTCTTGATCACTTACAGATACTATATTGTACTAGTGCTGATTAGCGACAGCGATGACGCTAATCATCGACTAATCAGTGACTGCGTTGCGGTGGGCTGGGGGCTAACTACCTAACAAGTAGCTAACTAACTGGCGGTGATAAGGTGATAATTTTGTGGAACGGAATTGCGGACCCATTCATTTCTATGGGGACAGACTTTGTCCCTCTCGGATCCGGAATTGCGGATTTGCACTTCCGGGTCTGCACTTCCGTTCCGCAAAAATATAGAACATGTTCTATTCTTGTCCGCAAGAAAAGGCATTTTCTATATAGTTCTGGCAATGTGCGGATTCGCAAAATGCGGAAAGCACATTGTCGGTGTCCGTGTTTTGTTGTGTTCGTGTTTTGCGGATCTGCAAAACACATACGGACGTCTCAATGGAGCCTTACAGGGGGGTGATCAATGACAGGGGGGTGATCAGGGAGTCTATATGGGGTGATCAGGGGTTAATAAGTGACGGGGGGGGTGTAGTGTAGTGGTTATTGGTGCTACTTACAGAGCTGCCTGTGTCCTCTGGTGGTCGATCCAAGCAAAAGGGACCACCAGAGGACCAGGTAGCAGGTATATTAGACGCTGTTATCAAAACAGCGTCTAATATACCTTTCTGACGCGATTTTTTTTAACATCTACAGCCTGCCAGCGAATGATCAGCGCTGGCAGGCTGTAGATCAACTTGTGAACTGCGCGTTCACAGGAAATCCCAGGTCTCACGAGATGACGCTGAGAGCGCTGCCGCCCGGACGCCTGTCGGCGTTACGTGTGTGGCAAGCGGTTAAACCCCACCCCCTTTGTCACAAACCTCTGCCTCTTTTTCGCAAAACCATGTGGAAAAAGTGTAGAAACTCTAGTTGTGCCAAAATTGCATCAATTTGTGGCACTTTTAGACAGATTTTTGGCACAGGCACATTAGTAAGTTTGGGCCTATGTATTTCAAAGAATTGTAGAAGCAATCTAACAATTGCTGCTTATGTTGCTTCCAGATTAATAAAGTTTTGTATAAAAAATAAAAGTTCCCCCCAAAAAATTTAAAAAGTTTATATTTTCACTATTTAAAGCCTCATGCACACGTCCGTGGAACACGGACCGTGAGATACCGGCCTGGATTCCTGGCTTGATGCCGCCGCTGTACTGTACAGCAGCGGTGGCACAAAGCACACGGCGTCATAGCAACCAATGACGCCGTGCACTCCTGCACTCAGCAGGAATCCAGGCCGGTATCTCACTGTCCGTGTTCCATGGACGTGTGCATGCAGCTTAATAAAAATTAAAAAAAAGTTTACCATTAAAAACTAAAAAAAACATATTGTGTGCTTTCACAATAATCATGACCCAAAGAATAAAGTTAACATTATTTTTATTACCTGGGGAAAAAAATGAAGAAAAGAAAAAAAACATTCTAAAAATGTAATCAATAAAATATATATGTACCCCAAAATACTACCAATAAAAACAACCTGTGACCTGTGACAAAAAAAGATTTTAAAAAACTATTTTGTTATGCAAAAGTACTAAGGCCTCTTTCACACTTGCGTTGTCCGGATCCGTCGTGTACTCCATTTGCCGGAGGTGCCCGCCGGATCCGTAACACCGCAAGTGAACTGAAAGCATTTGAAGACAGATCCGTCTTCAAAATGCGTTCGGTGTTACTATGGCAGTCAGGACGCTATTAAAGTCCTGGTTGCCATAGTAGTAGTGGGGAGCGGGGGAGCAGTATACTTACCGTCCGTGCGGCTCCCAAGGCGCTCCAGAATGACGTCAGGGCGCCCCATGCGCATGGATGACGTGATCCATGCAACACGTCATCCATGCGCGTGGGGCGCCCTGACGTCACTCTGAAGCGCCCCGGGAGCCGCACGGGCGGTAAGTATACTGCTCCCCGCTCCCCACTACACTTTACCATGGCAAACAGGACTTTAGCGTCCCGGGAGCCATGGTAACCATTCAGAAAAAGCTAAACGTGGGATCCGGTAATGCGCCGAAACGACGTTTAGCTTAAGGCCGGATCCGGATTAATGCCTTTCAATGGGCATTAATTCCGGATCCGGCCTTGCGGCAAGTGTTCAGGATTTTTGACCGGAGCAAAAAGCGCAGCATGCTGCGGTATTTTCTCCGGCCAAAAAACATTCCGTTCCGGAACTGAAGACATCCTGATGCATCCTGAACGGATTTCTCTCCATTAAGAATGCATGGGGATAATCCTGATCAGGATTCTTCCGGCATAGAGCCCCGACGACGGAACTCTATGCCGGAACACAACAATGCAAGTGTGAAAGAGCCCTAACACGTCAAAAAATTGCTGCATTCATAACAAACTAATAAAGTTTACTTTTTATTTTTAAATTACCATAAACAGTGAAGAAAAAAACAAAAACACTGAATACTGGCAAACTTGTGTGTTTTTTCTTTTTACATTCCACTAAAAAAAATTCATGTTAATCAATAAATTACATGTAGCTCAAAATTGTACCATTAAAAAATATAACTCATCTCACCAAAAAAAAAAAAAAACAGCTGCCCTTATACAGGTATATCAATGGAAAAATAATAAAATGTTATGGCTAATTAAATGCGACAAATTAAAAGAAATGCTTGGTCTCTAACATCCAAGAGACATGTGGTATTAAGGGGTTAATACAGTCATATTAATGACTGTAATTGTCCTTTAAAAATACCCTTATTCATGTTCACACCCAAAGGGCTCCTCATACATAGACCCCCAGTCATATATACAGCTTATATAGGCGGCTTTGCGCATATATTCATCTGACAGTCGTCGTTACATGTAAGAACATTTGTATGTAAATCTGTCAGTTCTGACGTAAAGAAGTAATTGCTTTCCTTCGCACTGGGATTTCTTTGTACAATATGCTGTACATTGACTCAAGATTTGTCTTTCATATTTCTACCAGCAAAATTTTTCATAAGCATAAATTGCATTTGGAGGTCTGGCGATATAAGGCATGGACCACGTGTAATGCTCAAAAAATCCATTCTTACGCTTCTGCTCTATGATGTTCACAAGTATTACATTTATATTAGGGCCGTCCACTTCACTAATGCAGAGCTCAGTACACAGCATTACTCCCTGTATTACCGCATTTAGTGCAACCAGTTAACCCTCATCTACTAATAACATGAATAGTTTTAATGTATTTGATATTGGTATTTAATATAAGAAGTCAAACACAAAGTATTAATGTAGTATTGGTTCTGTAGTCTACAAAAGGGAACCTGTCACCATGAAAATGCAGTACAATCTGCAGGCAGCATGTTATAGAGCAGGAAGAGCTGAGCAGATTGATATATAGATTAATGGGAAAAGATTCTGTAAAACTTGTATTTTATTCATGTAAATTTCTGCTCATTCTGGGCTCTGAAGTCCAGGAGTCGGTCCTATCAGTGACTGACAGCCTGCCCTCTATGTCTGTGTATACACAGAGAGCTGTCAATCACTGATAGGACCGCCCCCTGGACTTCAATCAGTGACTGACAGCCTGCCCTCCATGACTGTGTATACTCACATAGCTGGCAATCACTGATAGGACCTCCTCCTGGACTTCAATCAGTGACTGACAGCCTGCCCTCTATGACTGTGTATACTCACATAGCTGGCAATCACTGATAGGACCGCCTCCTGGACTTCAATCAGTGACTGACAGCCTGCCCTCTCTGACTGTGTATACACAGCTGTCAATCACTCATAGGACCGCCTCCTGGACTTCAATCAGTGACTGACAGCCTGCCCTCTATGACTGTGTATACACAGATAGCTGTCAATCACTGATAGGACCGCCTCCTGGACTTCAATCAGTGACTGACAGCCTGCCCTCTATGACTGTGTATACACAGCTGTCAATCACTCATAGGACCGCCTCCTGGACTTCAATCAGTGACTGACAGCCTGCCCTCTATGACTGTGTATACACAGATAGCTGTCAATCACTGATAGGACCGCCTCCTGGACTTCAATCAGTGACTGACAGCCTGCCCTCTATGACTGTGTATACTCACATAGCTGGCAATCACTGATAGGACCTCCTCCTGGACTTCAATCAGTGACTGACAGCCTGCCCTCTATGACTGTGTATACACAGATAGCTGTCAATCACTGATAGGACCGCCTCCTGGACTTCAATCAGTGACTGACAGCCTGCCCTCTATGACTGTGTATACACAGCTGTCAATCACTCATAGGACCGCCTCCTGGACTTCAATCAGTGACTGACAGCCTGCCCTCTATGACTGTGTATACACAGATAGCTGTCAATCACTCATAGGACCGCCTCCTGGACTTCAATCAGTGACTGACAGCCTGCCCTCTATGACTGTGTATACTCACATAGCTGGCAATCACTGATAGGACCTCCTCCTGGACTTCAATCAGTGACTGACAGCCTGCCCTCTATGACTGTGTATACACAGATAGCTGTCAATCACTGATAGGACCGCCTCCTGGACTTCAATCAGTGACTGACAGCCTGCCCTCTATGACTGTGTATACACAGCTGTCAATCACTCATAGGACCGCCTCCTGGACTTCAATCAGTGACTGACAGCCTGCCCTCTATGACTGTGTATACACAGATAGCTGTCAATCACTGATAGGACCGCCTCCTGGACTTCAATCAGTGACTGACAGCCTGCCCTCTATGACTGTGTATACTCACATAGCTGGCAATCACTGATAGGACCTCCTCCTGGACTTCAATCAGTGACTGACAGCCTGCCCTCTATGACTGTGTATACACAGATAGCTGTCAATCACTGATAGGACCGCCTCCTGGTAACTCGGAGTCAAAATGACATACGTCGCCGAATACTGTAGATCTGGCACAATTTCCTAGGTCTGTCAGACAAATTTCTCTTCCTTACACCATCAGTACTAACTTGTGCCAAAAACAGGTGCGAAACATTAATAAGATTTGCTGCATTTTACAACTCCACTTATCTACTCCCTCTTTTTCAAGACAGTTTTTCAAACCATGGAAAAAGAGGGCAATAAAATTGTAAAATGCCACACCCTTCATTCTCTCTTGCCTTTTGTGCCATAAATCTCATCCATATTGTGCGTTGCTTTCATCACTACCAAAAAAATAGTACAAAAAAATTATAAAAATGCTGAATCAGGGAGACCCACATGTCATAGCAGAGGTCTGTAAACAGCAGATGTTGATAGTTTCTAAGTAGCAAGACTTATCTACTGATGACCTATAGCAGGCATGCTCAACCTGCGGCCCTCCAGCTGTTTTAAAACTACAACTTCCACAATGCCCTGCTGTAGGCTGATAGCTGTAGGCTGTTCAGGCATGCTGGGAGTTGTAGTTTTGCAACAGCTGGAGGGCCGCAGGTTGAGCATGCCTGACCTATAGTATCTTCTGGATATGTCATCAGTATCTGATCGGTTGGGGTCCGACACCCGAGACCCCCGCTGATCAGCTGCTTTGAGAAGGCATTGGCACTCACAGTGCTCACCAAGCACAGTGCCGTACATCGTAAAGTGGTTGTGCTCGGTGTCGTGCTCAGCACCATTCACTTAAATGGGGCTGAGCTGCACCTAGGCCCTGTGACCGATGAACGTGACATCGCACGGCCTAGACAAAGCTGCAAGAAGGCTGCAACGCTACTGCGAGCATCAGTGCCTTCTCAAATAGCTGATCGGTGGGGGTCCCAGGTGTTGAACCTCCACCGATCAGATACTGATTACCTATGTTATGAAAAAGACAAGGTCACATAAATTGATATTCACCAAAAATAACCTGAATGGAGATATAGAACATAAACAATAGGTAAGATGTCGCACTAGGAGAAATGGACACAAACAGGTTCACCTGTAAATTGAGACCACTCACTCAATACAATAGAAAAACGTGTAATAAATAGGAACAGGGCACTCAAAAGAAACCGCGACCATGTGGTTTGAGCAAATCTGAGCTTTTATTTAATGCTAAAACAGATAAATCAACAATTTATTATACTGTTATCATAAAACTAAATTAGGCACCAATCCACCTTATGTTGTCTATTAACAATATGCAATTGGGTGTTCAGTCCACAACAATAGAAGATCAATAGCAATATTCCATGTAGTGGTGGTAGCTGAATACAAGCTAGTTGGATGTAGGATAAAAAACGGACTAGATATTCGATATTGTAAGAAGCAAAATATTCGATAGTCTTCGATATAACGCCAAAAAATAATCGGTCCAATGGTTATGAGCAGCCTAAGAAATGTCACTGAGTATCGATAAAATATATTCCACTTATTATCGAGACCAAGACCAAATGTCCCACACCTGGTAACAGCGGCGTCCCGCCGGAGCAGAGTGGGTAGCGGCGTCCCGCTACTAAATTACTTGCAAGTAAGAGATTTCTTTACCTTATAATCGACCGACGTTTTCATCAAGACCTTGAGGTGTTCTCACTCCCTGGATATGCCTTTGTTAGTGCAGCACTGTTTGATCGGGAGGTTGAAGACGGCTCTGTGAATGGATTTAGCGTCACTGCTTGGGCCAATGGATCCTGGCCTTCTGATGAAAATTCCCAGAGGCTTTCGTCGATCAATAGTCCACCTCTGGTCAATTAGTGGTCGATTATTGGTACTGGGTCTGGGAATATATTTTATCGATACTCAGTGACATTTCTTAGGCTGCTCATAACCATTGGACCGATTATTTTTTGGCGTTATATCAGTATAATAAATTGTTGATTTATCTGTTTTAGCATTAAATAAAAGCTCAGATTTGCTCAAACCACATGGTCGCGGTTTCTTTTGAGTGCCCTGTTCCTATTTATTACACGAGATATAGAACATAGCTTCTTCATTCTATAGTATAAAATTCAAGTTTATGGTATAAAAAAACAGAAATATAAAAGAAGAATAACATTAATAGGGTTTTCCGAGATTTAAATACGCATGACCTATTCTCTGGATAGGCATCGGTGCTCCTGTGAGAGCCGCGCCCTTCTCCGTGCTCACAAAGGGCCGTATTTTGTCTAGTGGCTGTGCTTGGTATTGCATTCAGCACCATTCACTTCAATGGGGCTGAGCTGCGCCTAGGCCACGTGACCAATAAACGTGTTGTTGTGTTGTCGGCCTAGAAGTTTGCAGTGCTACTCCGAGCGTCGCTGCCTTCTCAAACAGCTGATCAGCGTAGGTCCCAGGTGTCAGACCCCCACCGATCAGATACCAGAGGACAGGTCACCAGTAGAAAAGTCTCAGAAAACCCCTTTAATATTAAAATCCCTGTCTATATAACCTCTAGAGCAGCACAGGCGGCTCTCACACCTCTCACGACTGGCCTTGTAACAGAACCTATTAGACAAAACATAGCCATCATGGGTTACCTGCAAATAATTAACATGCAGATCATCTCGCTCTTTACGCCAATAGCAATTATAAGAGTAATTATTGTCATTGCCAAAGTTAACCAGGGTATCTTTTATACAATATTTCCGCAAGTGACTAAACTAAAGAACAAAGACAACAGTTAATTAGATGTGCAGAACTAGACGATTTAATTTGCATTACACCAAAGTTTTATGTTGCTGAAGCAATTAAGGATCCATTTTGCAGAACATGAAACAGTAAATGGAGCGCACGCTTCTCCCAGCAGCTCCACTAACACCTATATCACTTACAGTAAAACAGGCTCAGTATATCCACGTTGGGGGTCATTTATTAGGCTGAAATAAGCCTATATTAGGCGTATTTCAGGGGCAGATTGCGGTGTAATGGCAGGGGCGGACTGACAACTCTTGGGGCCCCCAGGTAATAGGAGATTATGGGGCCCCTGTGTCCCCGCCCACCCTCAAGACACACACAGCCCCACCCACATATCGCGCCGCGCCCGCTCCAGGCTCATGTGGGCCCTCGGGCGATAAAGTCTAAGTGGGCCCCACTATACAGCGATAACTCTTTGAGTACAGATAATATAGTAGATGTCCCCTGCAGTCCTATGTAAAACCACAGATAACACTAGTGCTGATAATGTGGTAGTGTTACCTGCAGTCCTATGTAAAAATACAGATAATACTAGTCCTGATAATGTGGTAGTGTTACCCACATTCTTAGTGTGCCTCCCTGTGCCTCTCCCACGGACTCCATGCTGGCGGCGCTGCCTCCTCTTCCATCTTCATCTTGCCCCGCACAGAACGTCCTGATGCAGCTGCATCAAGACATAGAAACACTGTGGGCATGGTGATGGTGACAGACACAGGGAGGGACACACACACACACACACACACACACACACAGGGACAGACACACACACAGGGACAGACACACACACAGGGACAGACACACACACACAGGGACAGACACACACACACAGGGACAGACACACACACACAGGGACAGACACACACACACAGGAACAGACACACAGCTAGGCCTCACCAACCACACTCCAGCCAGGCTCCTCTCTGTACAGGAACAGACGGGGTCACTAGTAAAGGGGAAGAGGGTCACTAGTGGGGTGACAAGAGGAGGGGGAGCAGGGTCACTAGTGGGGTGACAGGAGGAGGGGAAGCAGGGTCACTAGTGGGGTGACAGGAGGAGGGGAAGCAGGGTCACTAGTGGGGTGACAGGAGGAGGGAGGAGCAGGGTCACTAGTGGGGTGACAGGAGGAGGGAGGAGCAGGGTCACTAGCTTTTCTCTCTTTTTTTTGTTCATGGTAATGTAAACGGATCTGTTCTGAACGGATCTAAGCGTTTGCATTATAGGTGCGGATCCGTCTGTGCAGATACCAGACGGATCCGCACCTAACGCAGGTGTGAAAGTAGCCTTATAATGCCCTCTGTGCCCCCTTCATAGTAGTATTGCCCTCTGTGCACCCTTCAGAGTAGTAATGCCCTCTGTGCGCCCTCCATAGTAGTATTGCCCTCTGTGCACCCTTCAGAGTAGTAATGCCCTCTGTGCCCCCTCCATAGTAGAAATGCCAATTGTGTCCCCTTCACATTAGCAGCACTGTGTGGGCGGAGCGTATGCAGACTCCTGGGCTGCAGGCTCCGCCCACACAGGCCAGCAGCGTGATCCGTGCCTGCAGGCTGAATGGTGGAGCAGGGAGAAGTCTTCCTGCTCTACCATTCGAAGCGCTGCCGGCCTGAAGGACGGGAGGAGTGCGGGGAGCTGAACGGTGAGTGACAGTACCCAGCTCCCTGCGCTCCAGCAATGGGCGCTTCCATATGTATGTATGGAATCACTCATTGCTTCTGGCACCCCCGTGAGAGCCGGCACCCCCCTTAGTACGCCACTGAGTAAAAGTTATTGCGACCTCTGGCTGCAGGAGTGAGCGGGCCCCCTAGTGGCTGCGGGCCCTCGGTCCATGCCCGAGTGGTCAGTCCGCGCCTGTGTAATGGTTAGTTGTGCTGCAATATGCGACTTCATCTAAAAATTGTGGGCCTGGCGTGGGAGGGGAAGGGCCAACAGGCCAATCTCATTTACCATTTTCTACGCCTGTTTCAGACGTAGAAAAATATGTAAATGTAAGACAGAAAGGAAGCTGTCTTACATTTACAACTGGCAGAGGATCCGCCGAAGCTATGGAGAGGCCGATGCCTCTTCATAACTTTGGTGAAACCACCGCCAGCTTAGGGGTTTATTAAGACCAGCTTCTAAAATGTGCCCCTTTGTATCTCACACCAAAATTACAAGGCAAGACGGGACAGGGGATCCACATCGCTATTAATGGTCTATCAGCATGTAGTTTCTTGTTTCTCTGATGGGCTCTCCTCTTTGGCCGGTAAGATGCTCCTCACATGTACCATCTGGCATGCAGAGGGCACAAAGTAGGATGCTATTTGAAATGGGGTGATACAGGTAAATGAGGCAGAGTGCAGAACCACTTCAGCGGTTATCAGAAGAGAAGGAGAACCACAGCTGCAAATAATGAAAAAGAGGGAGAACCCCTGTTCTGACTACTGGCTGAAGTAGAGCAGCACTGCTGTGGCCATCAGGCTCTCCTTCACCCAGGTACCCATAACCCTATATCAACCTATATAGGTCAAGGCAAAATGTCTTGTTTCCCCACTTTGGCACTCTGCACCTGTTCACAAGCTCTACCTGGCTACACTTCTACAAACCTAGCTACACTTCTGGACTAATGGAGAAGATGAGATCACCTGTTTTAGTATTGTGGAGGGAGACCAACTGTTAGGTCTACTGCAAGAGAAGAAGGAGCTCCTTTGGTGACTGCTGAGAGAGAATGACACCCACTGCAGTGGCTACTGGGAGAGGTGGGGTGGGGGCACTGCCGTGACTACTGATGGAGCGACAGCTATGAATACAATAAAGGGTTACTTTTGCAAATTATTGGGCTAAACTACTTTTTGGGAAGGAGCACTGAAATGACTGCAAAGGGGCCCAATGCTTTGACTACTAGGGAGATACACAGGTGAAGATCAGCTGGTCGATGTAGATCAGCTGAAAATACTGGGAGACGTACATACTGTATGTAGCATCACATGACACACTTGAAGACATTTTGCCATCACTGGACTGAGAGAAGCAGGTTAGTTGCTTTGACGTACTTTCCGCCATCTAGGATGTTCTGACACAGCTTTTTTGTGAGCACTGTTTATGTGAGGGCGCGCACACGTGTTAAACAGGCTCCAGATGGCAAAGACTGACCACCAGTAGAGAAGATCTTGACAAGCATGAGCAGCTCCCACATTGTCCACCATTCAGACACAGGTGGGACCTTCATTACACATCTCTGTCTCTGGTTGGACCATTTGAAAGTGCTTATCAGAAGGAAATTTGGTGTCACTATGTGTCCTGTCATTGACAGCCAGTCATTGCTTGCAGTGGGGTTGTGAACAAGAAACCTAGACTGCTATGTACTGGTGTTTAGCGATGAATCCAGGGTCTGTTTGGGATCAGATGACGGTCAGATTTGAGTATGGAGGCCTCGTGGTGAGTGCTTCAATCGTGCCTTTGCTGTGGAGCAACACACTGCCCCAACTGCAGGAGTGATGATCTGGGGAGTCATCACATATAACAGTCGGTCACCCCTAGTAGTGAGACGACATACACTAATTGCTCAGTGATATATGCAGGACATCCTGCAGCCATATGTCTTACGTCTCATGGCAGGGCTTCCAACGGGAATTTTTCAGCAGGATAATGCTCGCCCACATTCTGGGGTTTCCCACAAATGTCTCTGCCAGATTGTAACACTTCCTTGGCCTGCCTGGTCGTCAGATTTATCACCAATCGAGAATTTATGGGGGCAGCTAGGACACCAGCTTCGGCAACCTTTGAGTCTACGGGATCTACAGGCCCATTTGCAATGTCTGTGGGCAAATATGCCGCAGGATACCATACAGAACCTGTATGCCTGCATATCCATCAGTATCTCATCCTGTATCCAGGCTAGAGGCGGCCCAACAGGGTCCCAGAGCCTCCTTACAAATGTACAGTTTTCCCCAATAAACTTATCCTTTCACTCTAATATTGTAATCACTTAAACATATCATCATTACATTCACACATAGTGCAGCGACCGGGCAGCAGGGGCAATATGTGAGTGTTGGTGGGCCGATGGGGGAAGTAAATGTTTACTCACTGTTCTGTAGAGCTTCATGGGCTGGCGTGCAGTGAATGGAAGGACAGCACCAGTTCCTTCTGGGCACACTCTGTCGTCCAGAGCCAACCACCAGATGGTGGTTGAGGTGCCCTTGGTGCAGGGCCTTTTCTAGGGGCGGGCGGGCCGGGCGGCCGCCTGGGGCGCTGTCATAAGTGGGCACCGGCAGGGGCGCCCTCTTGTCGTTTCTCTGCCTTGCGCCCTGGCTCCCTCCCTCTGAGATCTCGCCTGCCCTGCGCCCGAGTGCCGAGTCCTCTCACTCTTCAGACAGTGCCCGTACGTACTACCGAGTCCAGTCACTCAGCTCCGGTACGTGCGGGCGGCACTTACTGACATCACACTCCTGCTCCTCCCACTAGGCGTGTGATGTCATACAGTGAGTGAGTGAGCGCCGCACTGCCTGCCTGTTACCGCCTGCCCTGAGCCCCTGAGCAGTGCTGATGCTGAAAAGAAGCCTGCTGTGAGGCGAGTGATGGTCTGTGGGGGGGAGCATTAATTACAATGGGGGCGGGGGCCACTGTGGGAGACATGAAAATGGGGGCCACTGTCACTGTGTTAAGTTTAATAAGGATCACTATGGATATTATTTAGAATGGAGGCTGCTGTGGGTGTCATTACTCATTATAACTGTATAATGTCTGATAGGCCTAGTCCTGAGCTGAGTTATATTACCCTGCCCATGCCCTGTATAATAATGTACCCATCTCTGATCCCCAGCGGGGTAATATAACTAAGGGGTATCAGGGTACATTATTATACAGGGCAGGGTAATATAACTCAGGTCTAGGCCTATCAGACATTATACAGTTATAATGACACCCACAGCAGCCTCCATTCTAAATAATGTCCATAGTGATCCTTATTAAAAATAATGTCCCCCCACAGGCAGGCTCTGCGGGCGGCGGCGCTCACTCACTGTACGTACAGTGAGTGAGGTGAGCACCGCCGCCCGCAGTGCCTGCCTGTTACCGCCCGCCCGGAGCAGTGCTGAGAAAGAAGCCTGCTGTGAGTGAGAGCCTGAGTCTATGGGACAGTGGGTCACTGGGTGCGTCACTGTGACCGTCCGTGCAATGTGGTGACACATATTTTACAATGGGGAGACACTTATTTCATCGAGCAGTTTTGAGGGGGGGGGGGGAGTTTTTTTTGACCCTCGCCCTGGGAGAAATTTTACCTAGAAACTGCACTGCCTTTGTGGAATGGGTTTTTAAATGCCTTAAAGGCAGTTTCCCTGGTGTTCGTGACGCCAGCACAGTTAGGTGCAAAGGAAGGTGGTAGAAAGGATGAGGAGTCAATGATGGTAAACAACAGAACTTTTACTTGATCAATTGTCTCAGGGTAGTCAGTACAGTTCATATAGATAGCAAAAGTAATAGTAATATTGGCTCAGCTGTAATCCTAGTAACAGGTTTGGCACATGTAGATTGCAGAGTTTCCTTTCTAACAGGTGAGAGAGATTCCTTCTTATATCGGTCTATACTTTGTCCACACTCTAGCAGCCAGGTATTGGATATAATAACTTCTTACTTGTAATTAGCAATCCTCCGGCCAGTCTCCCTAACGACAGGCAAAATCTTCTGCTCCATTATTTGTACAGGATGCTTTCAATATACTCTGGTCCACAATGTCCATAGAGGCATGTGGTATTAGACAACTTTGCGCCTAGTCGCCCAGCTGTGTCCAGGTGCTTTTAGGCTTCTCCCGGTCACTGGTGCTGTGGAGTCTATAAGCTAATGCTGCTTCAATCTGCACTAGACTTACTCTACATCAGGCATCCTCAAACTGCGGCCCTCCAGCTGTTGTAAAACTACAACTCCCACAATGCCCTGCTGTAGGCTGATACCTGTAGGCTGTTCGGGCATGCTGGGAGTTGTAGTTTTTCAACAGCTGGAGGGCCGCAGTTTGAGGATGCCTGCTCTATATCCATGCATTCGCCCTCTGGTCTGTGCTAGGTAGCTGTAAGGAATTTGTTCACACTCCCTCAGCTTGGCCAGGGCCAAGGGGCTAAAGTGGCAGCTACATACTGGACTTATACTGTTCTGCTCCTTACACATCTACTAACTTACTCCCTTCATCTAAGATTACTTCCTTCCTTCTTCATCTGCCTTGGCACACCCTATGATATAAATATATATATATATATATATATATATATATATATATATATGTGGTGACAGCACCACCCAGGGGTGAATAAAGGTAAGAACACGACCAGCCTGTTATGAGGAATTACAGCTATATACAGAGATACATTTGATATGCATACTAAAATTATACAAGACCCCCATGACCATCACTGAGTGGGACACTGCAATATAAAGTTTCATTCGATTCCAACAACTCCTTCTTGGTGCATTATTTTTTTTTTGGTCAATGAGTATATATATATATATATATATATATATATATACACATATACACAGTACAGACCAAAAGTTTGGACACACCTTCTCATTCAAAGAATTTTCTTTATTTTCATGACTATGAAAATTGTAGATTCACACTAAAGGCATCAAAACTATGAATTAACACATGTGGAATTATATACATAGCAAACAAGTGTGAAACAACTGAAAATATGTCATATTCTAGGTTCTTCAAATTAGCCACCTTTTGCTTTGATTACTGCTTTGCACACTCTTGGCTTTCTCTTGATGAGCTTCAAGAGGTAGTCCCCTGAAATGGTTTTCACTTCACAAGTGTGCCCTGTCAGGTTTAATAAGTGGGATTTCTTGCCTTATAAATGGGGTTGGGACCATCAGTGGCGTTGAGGAGAAGTCAGGTGGATACACAGCTGATAGTCCTACTGAATAGACTGTTAGAATTTGTATTATGGCAAGAAAAAAGCAGCAAAGTAAAGAAGAACGAGTGGCCATCATTACTTTAAGAAATGAAGGTCAGTCAGTCAGCCGAAAAATTGGGAAAACTTTGAAAGTAAGGGCTATTTGACCATGAAGGAGAGTGATGGGGTGCTGCACCAGATGACCTGGCCTCCAAAGTCACCGGACCTGAACCCAATCGAGATGGTTTGGGGTGAGCTGGACTGCAGAGTGAAGGCAAAAGGGCCAACAAGTGCTAAGCATCTCTGGGAACTCCTTCAAGACTGTTGGAAGACCATTTCAGGTGACTACCTCTTGAAGCTCATCAAGAGAATGCCAAGAGTGTGCAAAGCAGTAATCAAAGCAAAAGGTGGCTACTTTGAAGAACCTAGAATATGACATATTTTCAGTTGTTTCACACTTGTTTGTTATGTATATAATTGTTAATTCATAGTTTTGATGCCTTCATAGTCATGAAAATAAAGAAAACTCTTTGAATGAGAAGGTGTGTCCAAACTTTTGGTCTGTACTGTGTATATATATATATATATATATATATATATATACACACACTATATAGAAAAGGGTTGCCCTGATGGGAGAAATCCTTTAATTTAAGAGATGGGATACGAATTAATAACCCCTTTTCCATAAGGAAAGAGGTTATTTTGTGCCGCACCAGAGGTGTCAGTCACACCGACGTCAGCGTCTTACCATACTGTTCTCATTCCATTTATAGATATGTTGTGATTTCATGCTTTGTCTTTTCCCTGTTCAGTGACTACGCTGAAAACAGCAACTTATTAGCATTTGCTAAAAGTCCTGGATCTTCTAATTAAGTGTTTATAGCTTCCAATGAAATCGCTCATGAAGCTTTATCGCCATAACAAGCTGAAATCACTCAGATCTTTTATGATATCATTCCAATAAATTTCATTTAAGCACAGAATTCTAAATTCAATATTAACGTACTATGGCATGGCAACAAAGTAGTTTAGAGGATTACATCTCGTCCTGATCCACATTCGCAGTCAGGTTTCTCGTAAAGCAACTGGTGCATAACCCACTTTAGGACTTGTGAAAGGGAAAAAAGGAAGCACTGTGGTGAACATCGACAGTTGTTTCTCCTTGTTCTTTGGATGCTCCGAAAACATACAGCTAGGTTGGTATCTTTCCAATGGAACTGATGAAACTGGAATGGATACGTGGCTGTGGGGACAGATGTGAGTGAACATAACATTTGCAGATCAATATACCATTGTCATATATACAATGCATTCGGAAAGTCTTTAGACCCTTTTACTTTTTCCACATTTTGCAGCCTTATGGTGAAATATTTTTTTTTTTAAAAAGATCAATTTTCTTCCCCATCAATCAAAGCAGCCAAAGACAAAAAGGAAAAGGTGAGGATTGATAGTAAGCAGCTGTTGGTGGGCGATTCCATCATAAGAGGTGTGAAGTTTGAGGAGAATGGTGTTGTGAGATGTCTCCCTGGTGCTACCGCTAGCAGGGATAGACAACGGATCCTTAATATTGTTAGGCAAGCAAAGCAGGAAAGGGAAGTGGATGTTATTGTCCATCTTGGGACAAACGATCTGGCTTGCAATGAGGTTTCAAAGGTGAAAGAAGCTTTTCACACACTTGGAAAGGATATACGGGAGGTTGCATCAACTGTTTCATTCTCTGCAGTTTTGCCTGTGCATAACCTTCAGCATGACAGGAAGATGCGCATTAAGGAATTCAATGTATGGCTTGGTGAATGGTGTCTGAACCAAGGGTTTGGCTTTGTGTCTCATGTTAGCTCTTGTTAGATGGTTTGCATCTTTCTCTCAAGGGAACGAATGTCCTCGGTGAACAGTTCCAAGTATTTGCTAAGGAGCATTTAAACTAGGAAAGGGGGGCAAAAGAGTGATAATCCAGCAGTCCAACTGCCCCCCGGAACAATGCCAGAAGATGCCAGTAGCACAAAGGTTAAGAAATTACAAGCTCAGATTCTTGTCTACAAATGCTCGCAGTTTAGGGAATAACATCAATGAACTTGAGGCTATAATGGCATCTGAGAATATAGATGTAGTGGCTGTTACTGAGATGTGGTTCAAAGGTAGTAATGACTGGGATATAACAATACCAGGGTTCTCTCTATATAGGAAAGACAGAGAAGGCAAGAAGGGGGGAGGCTTGGCCCTGTATGTGAAAGATAGCATAAAATCTAATTTGATACAAGTTAGTGAGAACAATTTAGAGTCAGTTTGGGTTACCTTGCAGCTTGATAATCATAAGGTAACTCGTGTAGGTTTGATATATAGACCACCTAGCCAAGTCAAAGAATTAGATGATCTACTAGTTGAGGAAATGGCTAAAATGACATTGAAGGGGGAAGTTATCATTATGGTAGACTTCAATCTTCCTGATGTAAACTGGAAAACCAAAATAGCTAGTTCTGCCAGGAGTACAGATATTCTAAATTCCCTACTGGGATTATCTCTACAGCAAGTATATGAGGAGCCAACCCGGAAGGAGGCCATTTTAGATTTAGTATTCACAAATGGGAATTTGGTATATGATATTACTGTAGGGGAAAGCTTGGGATCTAGTGATCACCAGTCAGTGTGGTTTACTATAAGTACAGTGACTGAGTCACACCACACAAAAACAAAAGTTTGGGATTTTAGAAAAACAGACTTTTCTAAAATTAGATTAGTGGTATACGAGTCCTTATCAGATTGGAACAGTTTCATTGGAGTCCAGGAGAAATGGGACTACTTAAAAGTGGCACTATTGAAGGCAACAGAAAATTGCATTAGGCTTGTCAGTAAAAGCAAAAAAAGGAAGAGACCACTGTGGTACTCAGCAGAAGTGGCCAAAATCATTAAAAACAAAAAGATAGCATTTAGGAATTATAAAAAAAAAAAAAAAAAACGAGGATGACAGGCAAATTTATAAGATTAGGCAGAGAGAGGCCAAACAAGTTATAAGAGCTTCTAAAGCACAGGCAGAAGAGAAATTAGCTCAGTCAGGAAAAAAAGGCGATAAGGCATTTCTTCAGATACATAAATGAAAAAAGGAAACTAAAACAAGGAATTACCAAATTAAAAACAAAAGAAGGAAGGTATATGGAAGAAGATAAAGAACTAGCTGACTGCCTCAATGAATACTTCTGTTCAGTTTTTACAATGGAAAATGAAGAAAAAGGACCTCAGTTAGGAAAGAAGACTAATGAATCTTTTGATGCATGTGTCTTTACAGAGGAAGAGGTTCTAAGTCAGCTGTCTAAAATGAATACAAATAAGTCACAGGGGCCTGATGGGATACACCCAAAGCTATTAAAAGAGCTCAGCGGTGAACTAGCAAAACCATTAACAGATTTATTTAACCAATAACTGGCAACAGGAGTCGTCCCAGAAGATTGGAAATTAGCAAATGTTGTGCCCATTCACAAGAAAGGTAGTAGGGAGGAATCGGGCAACTATAGGCCAGTAAGCCTGACATCAATAGCGGGGAAATTAATGGAAACCATACTTAAGGCGAGGATTGTGGAACATCTAAACTCCCATGGATTGAAAGATGAAAAACCTCATGGGTTTACTTCAGGGAGATCATGTCAAACTAATCTTATTGATTTTTTTGATTGGGTGACTAAAATAATAAATGAGGAGGTGCAGTAGACATCGCTTATCTAGACTTTAGTAAGGCTTTTGATACTGTCCCACATAGAAGGCTTATCAATAAATTGCAGTCTTTGGGCTTGGACTCCCATATTGTTGACTGGATTAGGCAGTAGCTGAGGCACAGGCAACAGAGGGTTGTAGTCAATGGAGTATATTCAGACCAAGGTCTTGTTACCAGTGGGGTACCTCAGGGATCTGTTCTGGGACCCATATTGTTTAATATCTTTATCAGCGAAATTGCAGAAGGCCTCGATGATAAGGTGTGTCTTTTTGCTGATGACACAAAGATTTGTAACAGGGTTGATGTTCCTGGGGGGATACACCAAATGGAAAAGGATTTAGGAAAACAAGAGGAATGGTCAAAAATCTGGCAACTAAAATTTAATGTTGATAAGTGTAAGATAATGTACCTGGGGCGTAAAAACCCAAGAGCAGAATATAAAATCAGTGATACAGTCCTAACCTCAGTATCTGAGGAAAGGGATTTAGGGGTCATTATTTCAGAAGACTTAAAGGTAGGCAGACAATGTCATAGAGCAGCAGGAAATGCTAGCAGAATGCTTGGGTGTATAGGGAGAGGAATTACCAGTAGAAAGAGGGAGGTGCTCATGCCGCTCTACAGAGCACTAGTGAGACCTCATTTGGAGTATTGTGCTCAGTACTGGAGACCATATCTCCAGAAGGATATTGATACTTTGGAGAGAGTTCAGAGAAGAGCTACTAAACTGGTACATGGATTGCAGGATAAAACTTACCAGGAAAGATTAAAGGACCTTAACATGTATAGCTAGGAAGAAAGTCGAGACAGAGGGGATATGATAGAAACTTTTAAATACATAAAGGGAATCAACAAGGTAAAAGAGGAGAGAATATTTAAAAAAAGAAAAACTGCTACAAGAGGACATAGTTTTAAATTAGAGGGGCAAAGGTTTAAAAGTAATATCAGGAAGTATTACTTTACTGAGAGAGTAGTGGATGCATGGAATAGCCTTCCTGCAGAAGTGGTAGCTGCAAATACAGTGAAGGAGTTTAAGCATGCATGGGATAGGCATAAGGCTATCCTTCATATAAGATAGGGCCAGGGGCTATCCATAGTATTTAGTATATTGGGCAGACTAGATGGGCCAAATGGTTCTTATCTGCCGACACATTCAGTTTCTATAATCTGCACTCAAAACCCCATAATGACAAAGTTAAAACAAAATGTTCTAAATCGAAATGAAAATCTGTCATTGACATAAGTATAAAGAAACTTCACTCTTAGTTATGGTAGCACCATTGGCAGTGATTACAACCTCCAAACTTCTTGCTTATGATGTCAAAAGGTCTGCATATCTGGATATGGGGATTTCCTGCCATTCTTCTCTGAAGATCCTCTCAAGCTCTGCCAGGTGACAGTTGGTGGACAGACATTTTCAGGTCTCTCCAGAAATGTTCGATAGGGTTTAAGTCATGCTCTGGCTGGGCCACTTAAGGACATTCACAGAGTTGTTATAAAGCCCAGATAGGTGGAATGCTGCAGTGATGTTTGACCTTCTGGAAGATTCTCCCATCTGCACACAGGATCTTTGGATCTCAGCCAGAGTAACCATTGAGTTCTTGGTTACCTCTCTTACCAAGTAGCCAGCTCCTTGTTGTTGTTCCAAACTTCCTCCATTTAGGAATTATGGAGGCCACTAGACCCTTGGGAACTTTGGAGCAGATATTTTTTTGTATCCTTCTCCATATCTGTGCCTCCACACAATCCTGTTTCTGAGCTCTACAGGCAGTTCTTTCCTCCTCATGGCTGTTTTTTTTGCTCTGACATGCCTTGTTAGCCTTGGGACCTTATATAGGCAGGGGTGTATCTTTTCAAATCATCCAATCAACTGAATTTACCACAGGTGGACACCAATTAAGGTGTAGAAACATCTCAACGATGATCAAGAGAAATCGGAGGCCCCAGGGCTAACTTTCAAGTGTCATAGCACAGGGTCTGAATACTTTTGTCCATGTGAAATTGTAGTTTATTCCTTTTTAATAAACATTTTATTATTTTTATTTAGAAATTTTAAACATTTCTAAAATTCTGTTTTCACTTTTTCATTATGCCCCCCCCCCCCCTCCATGACTATCCTGGCATCCTATATGTGCATATGTAAGGGAGAGTTCACATCACATTTTTGCCATCCGTTTGATGTTTACATTGGAAAATGGGATACAAAAGCGCAGCACACTACGCTTTTATATCCTGCAAAGTCTGTTAAAAAAAACCCGGATACATTAACGTATCATTTTTTTTTATCGTGTCACCTGTTAACATATACATTTTATGTATACATTACCAGGGGTCAGCAACCTTCGGCACTCCAGCTGTTGTGAAACCACAATTCCCAGCATGTTCCATTAATATCTATGGGAGTTATGAGAAGAGCAGAGCAATAATGCATGCTGGGAGTTGTAGTTTCACAACAGCTGGAGTGCCGTAGGTTGCCTACTCCTGCATTAGACGAATGGCAAAACGTGATGTGAAACCGGCCTTAGCGTGCCATGATAGTGCCAAGTGGCAAGCACTAGAGACAGAGAAGGGAGGCTGCAATGTACAGGGCATAGTATAGTATAGTATAGTATAGGGGGGTACAGTACAGGGCAAGGGGGGGACGCACAGTGCAGCATAGGGGGCACAGTGCATTATAGGGGGTACAGTACAAGGCAGGGGACACACACAGTGCAGCATAGGGGGCATAGTGCATTATAAGGGGTACAGTACAAGGCAGGGGACACACACAGTGCAGCATAAGGGGCACAGTACAGGTCAGGAGCCACACACACAGTGCAGCATAGGGCAGGGGGCAGAATACAGCATGGGGGGCACAGTACAGGGCAGGGGGCAAAATACAGCATAGGGTGTATACACAGTGCAGCATGGGGGGTACAGTACAGGGCAGGAGGTACACAGTGCAGCATAGGGGGTACAGTACAGGGCAGGGGGCAGAATACAACTAAAACATGCACCTAGAAATGCTCCATTCACATGTCCTACCTCAGGAGATGATAGTTCCTAGTGGGCAAAAGGACCTTTCATGATGTCAGGAGCACATGATCAGTCACATGAGTGGGCGGAGTCAGACTCCAAGCTGTGCAGGAGATTGTGTGGAAATGACTGCGCTGGCATGAAAAACTGCATTAGATAATCAAGACACTTGGTGTCAGGCTGCCGGGTGCAGGGCCCCTTGTCAGCCCGGGCCCTGAAGCAGCCGCTTCCCTGGTAGTTACGCCATTGCTGCCAGCATAACATTCGGGGCACTGGTCAAAACATCTGGGGCTCAAGCCCCGAATGTTTTGACCTAACGACTCCCCTGCCAGGCAGAAACCATACCACACCAACTACAGCCTTATTTCAGTAAAACATAGGCAACTTGTAGGCCTTATGCCTAGGAGAGGCAATTATGATAGTGATAGGCTCCCATTTGCAGAAGTCACCTTGCCGTTGGTAGATGGGCCTGACACAATGTTGATCAAAAATGTTCGTAAAGAGCTTCAAATATATAGTAAGTATAGCAGTAGTGCAAGTCAATGTAATCCATGTTTCCAGTGTTTACATGTATCTTAGCGCTTGGAAAAGGGTACAGATACTTTTGTTAGGCATGGCAGTGTGCACCTGCACTTTATTACATATTGTTTGGAGCCTAGGTGCTGGTCTAATTTTATTTCATACATAGATTTTTATTTCATAGATAAACTATTGATAGATACATATGGTGGATGGATGGATAGATAGATAGCTAGCTAGAGTATATAGATATAGAGAGATAGATAAACCAGATTGAAAGATATACAAGAAATGGAATAGATGTAAATATTAACAGAATAATGTACATCTAATGACCTCTATTTTTGCCATATAAGACGCACCCAGGTTTTAGAGGAGGAGAATTAAAAAAAAAAAATTTTCATTAGCCTTCAGATCAGACCACAAATCAGACTCCCAATGTCAATCAGACCTCAGCTTAGAGCCCCAATCAAACTCCCAATGTTAATCAGAAAGCTCAGACCCCCAATGTTAGTAAGACCCCAATCAGACTTCAGCTCAGACCCCTAATGTGAATAAGACCCCCATTCAGACCTCAGATCAGACCTCCATGTTAATCAGATCTCAGAGCAGACAAAAAAATAAAATAATCAATTTACCTCTCCTGCTCCGGACGCCGCTCCTGAGCTCTAGCTCTCTTCCTGGTCTTCCTACTGTACTGTGCTGTGACCCGACATCACACAGAGTGAGGTCACACAGACCGCCGACATCCTCACGCTTGCAGGAAAAAACAAGGAAGCGTTAAGTACAAAGTCCAAACGCTGCATTCACCACTTCCCGATCCTCCTTTACTAATGAGCGCTTCCATAATGGAAGCGTTCATAGGTATTCACCCCATAAGGCTACTTTCACACTAGCGTTCGGAGCGGGTCCGTCTGATGTTTCATCTCCGCTGCCACCAATGATGGGGGGGGGGGGGGGGGGCCGCACTGATCACAATACTTTGAATCCGCACTGGCCACCAATGAATAGAGGGAGGGGGAGGCCGCACTGCTCATATTTAATACTGGGGAGGGAGGGAGGGGGAGACCGCACTGCTCATATTTAATACTGGGGAGGGAGGGAGGGGGAGACCGCACTGCTCATATTTAATACTGGGGAGGGTGGGAGGGGGAGACCGCACTGCTCATATTTAATATCCGCACTGGCCACCGATGAATATAGAGGGAGGGGGGCCGCACTGGTTACAATTAATACTGGGGAGGGAGGGGGGGCCCGCACTGGCCACCAATAAGTTAAATACAGGAGGGGGGGGGTCTGCCCCCTGCTGCCTGGCAGCACCTGCCAGGCAGCAGGGGGCAGTCATGTACACAGTTCTCAGTATATTCTAACTTGAAGCGTCCCCATCACCATGGGAACGCCTCTGTGTTAGAATATACTGTCGGATTTGAGTTTCACGATGTAACTCAAATCCGATGGTATATTCTAACATAGAGGCGTTCCCAAGGTGATGGGGACGCTTCAAGTTATACCATCGGATTGGAGAAAACTCCGATCTGATGGTATAATCCTGACTTTACATTGAAAGTCAATGGGGGACGGATCCGTTTGAAATTGCACCATATTGTGTCAATGTAAAACGGATCCGTCCCCATTGACTTGCATTGTAAGTCTGGACGGATCCGTTTGGCTCCGCACGGCCAGGCGGACACGAAAACGCTGCAAGCTGCGTTCGGGTGTCCGCCTGCTGAGCGGAACGGAGGCCAAACGGTGCCAAACTGATGCATTCTGAGCTGATCCGCATCCACTCAGAATGCATTGGGGCAGTACGGATCCGTTCGGGGCCGCTTGTGAGAGCCTTCAAACGGAACTCACAAGCGGAGCCCCAAACGCTAGTGTGAAAGTAGCCTAAGATGCACTGAAAATTTTCCTCCACTTATGGGCGAAAAAAGTGTGTCTTATAGGGCAAAAAATACGATAGATCAATCGACATACAGATAAAATAGATGGAACAGATGTAGATAAATAGATATCCAGAGATAAATATAAAGTAGATACAGATAGATAAAAAGGGATATAGAGAGAATGCGAGGGATAGATAGATAGATAGATAGATAGATAGATAGTAAGTAAATACGATAGATATAAGATAGATAGATAGATAGATAGATAGTAAGTAAATACGATAGATATAAGATAGATACAGGAGATTTCAAGTTAGATATTCTGCATGTTCCCTGAATAGATTTCTAAAGATAAAGATCTAAAGACCTTCATAAGGAAAGCTGGAGAAGAGATATAACGAAGAAAATAAAGCTTATGACAAGAGGAAGAAAACTAACTTTAAAGCTAACGGTGAAGACCTAGATGAAGTAGACATCTTCTGCCTACTTAGATCAATTATTAACATCAAAAAACCTAGCTTTCAAGAAGTATGATACAGACTGGCACTTGGTAAAAGCAAAGATAAAATATCTAGAGAAGAAGATCTTGAAATGTAATGATATGTCTACAAAAACAAGGATCAGGATCCTATGGCATTTCCTGTAGCTTTTTATAGATGGACAAGGAGAGTGTAGATGACTTTGGACTTTAGTGAAAACCTTTGAGAATACAGTGGGTGGCAAGCAAAACAAGTGGATCCTGGAAATTATCAATGTGCAGTTAAGAAGCTATATAATTTTTGAGTGGCTTAAAGGGGCTGGCCAGCCATTTTGTAAGTGATGGCTTATCCTCAGGATAGGCCATAACTATCTGATTGACAGGGGTCTGTCAATAATCAGCTGATTTGTGTAGCTCTGGAACTACACTGTACCATCAACATTGTAGAGGTAGTCACTGCAGCGCTGCTCCCACTGAAGACAAAGGGAGCCAGCCATTATTTATAGTAGGCTGGACAACCCCTTTAACAACAAGAAAAAGACTAAAGGCTTACACAGCCCGATTCTGCTATTACATGCAGCAATGTCCTCCGCAGCATGGGTTCGTCCCCATCATGTCTAGTTATTTGCTGGCAGCAGATCGTGATCCTTTTGTAATCGGGGGCAGTACTATACTGTCAGATGATCGCTCGTTAATGATCATCTGGAAGAAAATCTGTCAGTGTAATACAGCCTTTACCAGCAACAGTGTGGATGGATAGAAAACAGGACATTCTGGGGAACCAGTTCTGATATGGTCACTTTAAAATGATCGCGCTTTTGATATACTTGATACTATACTATGCTATACTATACAAGGAAATATGACTGCAAGATTAAACTCTACCATTTATATTCTGCAACCATGGAGACACATGGTCTGCATGGGAGCTGTAGACATAGAACGGAAGTCTGCTTAATTTTTTATTTTAGATGCGCTGGAGCAATACATTTTTTTTTGCAAATGCATACATACTCTTTCATAATTGCATATATGTGAGTGTGTGTGCTTTATGGTCTATATCTTTGCCTGTTGCATTCATATTAGGCTGTTTTTAAATCTACAATTTGATTTCTGACAGGAGACTGCCATGTATCTCACCATATAGACATACTGAGGACTACACTGCCATAAAGCCCCTAGGCTGGACACTGGTATAGCACAGCTCCCTAGTGCTGATGACAATACACTGCCACATCTCCTCATCTATATTATACCCAAATACCTGTATCCCAGGGGTTCACCTATTATAGGTGGTGACACTGTTGGAGGTTAACTTGTAGGAAGAATCTCATCAGAAGTCCACGTTCTATGCCAATCAGGACTGCTGTCAGACAGTAAGTGCCCCTTATTTAAAGGCAAGGTTTTTGCATATTAAAACAAGCATAGTGCCTGATAGGGTTTGCATAGACTATTAAAGTGGTCCTTTTAATCCATTACTGCAAGCACTTTGTTCCAATATGCTAATTAGCTGGTCGATGCACTGTGGGCGGACCCTAGCCCCTCAGTGCATCCTTTGTTCTGCCCTGTGCACAGGAAGCCCCTCCTTTCATTTGGTGAACCTGCTCTTGCCCAGACCTGTAATCTCGACTCTGCGCAGTTTTGGCGCAAGCGTAGTACAGCCCCTGGTTCCTGCTCAGAAGAGCAGAACCGTACTATACGTGTGCCAAGATTGCTTTTGTATATTAAACTCCACTCCTCATTAATGGGAGCCTATAACTCCTCTTAAGGCCTCTTTCACACGAGCGATACAGAATAAGTCAGCGCCTGTTCAGTGAAAAACTGTATCTGTGATTGTGTTCCGTTTTTAAAGGGGTTCTCCAGGAATTAAGAAAATGAAAATACTTAAATATTACTTCATTATAAATATATTCCCAAATACCTTTCATTAGTTATAATGGTTCGTTTTTTCTAAGGAGCAATCAGGGGAAATAAAATGGCCGACGTCCTATCAGTACACACAAAATATGTCCTAATCACACAGGAGGACAAGTTACTTCTTGACACTGCACTATAGTCCGTCCTCTCTGTACTTCATGTCTCCTCATGAACTCCATTCCTACAGAGATTCAGCTGAAGATCTTATCATCTGTATTCAGGGTCATAATCCCCGACAAGTAGGAAAGAGCTGTCTCAGCCTCCTCTATCTCAATGTTGGGAAGTAACTTGTCCTGCTGTGTGATTAGGACAGGTTTTGTGTGTACTAATAGGACGGCGGCCATTTTGTTTCTGCTAATAATTGCTGTCTAATCAGAATGAGCCATTAAAACTAATGAAAGGTACTTGGGAATATAGTTATAATAAAGTAATAAAGTAATATTTAGGTATTAAAATTTTCTAAATTCCTGAAGAACCCCAGGGGTTGTGTCCCTTCACATCATGTAGAGAAAGTTAATACAAGGCACATACTAATGTATTGTGATTGTCCATATTGCCTCCTTTGCTGGCTGGCTAATTTTTTTTATCACATAAGACACTTCTCGTTTCCATGGTTACAACAACCCTGCAATAATCCATCAGTGGTGGTCGTGCTTGCACACTATAAGAACAATTGATGGTCACTCTGCTGCCCGGGACCGTGAGAGCTCACATAGGCTGGTGTTCAGGGGCGTACATAGAAATCATGGGGCTCCATAGCAAAACTTAGAATTAGGCCCCCCCAATAAAAAGTACAATTATTAAAGCTGATGGTTGTTGCTGGGTGTTGCAGTGATATTGATGAAGAAAATTGGAATAAACGCTCATGCACACGATAGTATGTATTTTGAAATGAAATGAATGGGTCAGCATTCTATCCGCAAAAAAAAAATGGAATGGACACGGAAACAAAATACATTTGTGTGCATGAGCCCTAATTGAGATAAATTTATTTAGTGGATATTTTTGCTTTTTTAAAAAACATTTTTAAAATTTTAAGTGTATTATATATTATGTTTGCAATTTTCCAACAGAGCATCATAAGTGTTAAAATTGTGTAATTAGATCTAGCTCCAGTCCTGACAGTTAAAGCAGTGTGTTATACCAACAGCTGATGGACCAGGCTCAATTTTTGAGCCTTCGCCATCACAATGCTGTATGCATGTACATAGCAGAGCAGGAAGGAAAAAAATAAAATAAAATATTTTTTATATATATATATATATACACACACTCACCTAAAGAATTATTAGGAACACCTGTTCTATTTCTCATTAATGCAATTATCTAGTCAACCAATCACATGGCAGTTGCTTCAATGCATTTAGGGGTGTGGTCCTGGTCAAGACAATCTCCTGAACTCCAAACTGAATGTCAGAATGGGAAAGAAAGGTGATTTAAGCAATTTTGAGCGTGGCATGGTTGTTGGTGTCAGACGGGCCGGTCTGAGTATTTCACAATCTGCTCAGTTACTGGGATTTTCACGCACAACCATTTATAGGGTTTACAAAGAATGGTGTGAAAAGGGAAAAACATCCAGTATGCGGCAGTCCTGTGGGCAAAAATGCCTTGTGGATGCTAGAGGTCAGAGGAGAATGGGCCGACTGATTAAAGCTGATAGAAGAGCAACGTTGACTGAAATAACCACTCGTTACAACCGAGGTATGCAGCAAAGCATTTGTGAAGCCACAACACGCACAACCTTGAGGCGGATGGGCTACAACAGCAGAAGACCCCACCGGGTACCACTCATCTCCACTACAAATAGGAAAAAGAGGCTACAATTTGCACAAGCTCACCAAAATTGGACTGTTGAAGACTGGAAAAATGTTGCCTGGTCTGATGAGTCTCGATTTCTGTTGAGACATTCAAATGGTAGAGTCCGAATTTGGCGTAAACAGAATGAGAACATGTATCCATCCTCTAATGGCTACTTCCAGCAGGATAATGCACCATGTCACAAAGCTCGAATCATTTCAAATTGGTTTCCTGAACATAACAATGAGTTCACTGTACTAAAATGGCCCCCACAGTCACCAGATCTCAACCCAATAGAGCATCTTTGGGATGTGGTGAAACGGGAGCTTCGTGCCCTGGATGTGCATCCCTCAAATCTCCATCAACTGCAAGATGCTATCCTATCAATATGGGCCAACATTTCTAAAGAATGCTATCAGCACCTTGTTGAATCAATGCCACGTAGAATTAAGGCAGTTCTGAAGGCAAAAGGGGGTCCAACACCGTATTAGTATGGTGTTCCTAATAATTCTTTAGGTGAGTGTGTATATATATATATATATATATATATATATATATAGTAAGGGGTTACACTCTCAGGCTGGGCGGCGATGACAGATTCTCTTGCAGACCACAGGGTTAAAGTTCAAATGCTGCTTTATTTATCACACTCCGGCAATACAGGCAACCCCAATTATAATTCACTGGGTAAGGTGAAGGACCAGCACCACAAAACATAAACCAAACAAAAACAAACACCTGCCCGTCTGGGCCCTGGCTAATACAGTAAAGATCCTAGCTCACCTATTGAACCCAGGTCACACAGAGAACTCGGCTTCTCTAGCCAGCAGCGCAGCCATCTTCCCAGGCTTTCTCCTGGCCTCACTCTCCCCAGACTGACAGCATGGACTGTGCTTTATTTCCCCTTGATGATCCCAGCTGGCTTCAGCTGGGATCCCTCAGGCTAGGGGAAAACCTGTCCTGGATTTTATTTACCTCACCCAGTTGAGGAAGCTGGGTGGGATATACACCTTTCTGTTCACCTTACCACATATCCCCCCCCCTCTTCTCCAGACCGGAGGTCTGGATATTTTTAGCCAACAAGCAGTGTATCCTGGACAAAGCATCTGCGTTCCCCTGTAATTTCCCCGGCCTATGTTCAACCTTGAAATTAAAATTTTGCAGGGAGAGAAACCACCTGGTCACTCTTGCGTTTTTCTCGCTGTTTTGTTTCATCCAAGTTAAAGGAGCGTGATCTGTTACCAACAGAAATTTCCTACCCAGCAGGCAATATTTAAGTGACTCCAGAGCCCATTTAACGGCTAGACACTCTCGTTCCACTATGGCATAATTTTTCTCTGCTGGGGTCAACTTCCTACTTAGGTACATCACTGGGTGCTCCTCCCCATTTATTACTTGTGCCAGGACCGCTCCCAAGCCTGTCTCAGATGCATCAGTCTGGACCAGAAACTCTTTTCTGAAATCCGGGGAAATGAGCACCGGCTGCTGACAGAGAGCGGACTTTAGGCTTTGAAAGGCCTTTTCTGCCTCTGGGGTCCACTTCACCATTACTGACTTAGGGCCTTTCGTTAAGTCAGTCAATGGTGTTGCCATCAAGGCAAAATTCGGTATGAACCGGCGGTAGTACCCTGTCATGCCAAGGAAGGCCCTGACTTGTTTCTTCGTTAAGGGCCTAGGCTAGTTTTGTATCGCCTCTACTTTATTGATCTGGGGTTTAACCAGCCCTTTACCAATAATGTAGCCCAGATATTTAGCTTCCTCTAAACCCACTGCACACTTCTCAGGGTTTATGGTTAGGCCAGCATCACTAATGGAGTCTATAACGGCCTGTACCTTCCAGAGGTGACTTCTCCAATCAGATGAAAAAATGACCACATCATCAAGGTAAGCGGCAGCATAGTCACGATGTGGCTTCAAGATCAGGTCCATCAACCTCTGAAATGTAGCAGGGGCTCCATGTAACCCGAACGGCATCATTGTGTACTGGAACAGTCCCTCTGGAGTGGAGAATGCCGTCTTTTCTTTTGCATCATCTGATAATGGTATCTGCCAATACCCTTTTGTAAGGTCAAGGGTGGTGATGTACCTTGCTTTCCCAAGCCTCTCAATTAGTTAGTCTACTCTGGGCATGGGGTACGCATCGAATTTTGATACCTCATTTAGCTTCCGGAAATCATTACAAAATCTCCAAGTCCCATTAGGCTTCGGGATTAAGACAATAGGGCTTGACCACTCACTGGTAGATTCCTCAATGACCCCTAACTCAAGCATGCGCCTGACCTCAGAGGATACTGCTTTTCTGCGTGCTTCTGGTATCCTGTAGGGCTTTAGATTCACCTTACTGTGGGGTTCAGTTCTCATGGAATGTTCTATCAGGTGGGTACGGCCTGGTAGGTCAGAAAACCTTCCTCTATTTTTCTGTAGAAACTCCTTTACTTCTTGTTTCTGGGGTACTGACAATGCCTCACTAATTTTTACAGGAGGAATTGGTGGTGACACCTCCTTACTCATGGTCTGTGCGGCCACCAATGACTCCCAATCTTTCCATGGCTTGATCAGATTTATGTGGTAAATCTGGTAGGGATTTCTCCTTCCTGGTTGGTGCACCTTATAGTTCACCTCGCCCACTTTTTCCACAACCTCGTAGGGACCCTGCCATTTTGCCAGAAACTTACTTTCTACAGTGGGAACTAGAATCAGGACCCTGTCCCCGGAATTAAAGTCCCTTACCTTGGCAGACCAGTTATAAATTCTGCTTTGAGCCTCCTGGGCTCTTTGCAGATGTTCTTTAACAATGGTCATTACTGTCGCTATCCTGTCTTGCATGTCAGCCACAACAGAGAACATAAGGTATGGCAGGAGGCAGTCCCAACCATCCTTTTCTACTACTTTTTTTAACATCTGTTTCAGCGTCTTGTTAAACCTCTCGACCAACCCATCTGTCTGTCGGTGGTACACCGAGGTACGTATCTGGGTGATTTTGAACAACTTACACAACTCTTTCATGACTTTCGACATAAAGGGGGTACCCTGGTCCGTGAGAATTTCTTTAGGGATCCCCGTGCGGGAGAACATGAAAAATAATTTCCGGGCAATATATTTGGATGCCATGTTTCGCAAGGGTACCGCTTCCACCAGGTTTACGAGCTGATCCGCAGTTTTGGGGTCTCCATGTCCGACCCACAGTTGCAGATCCGCTGGGAGGGCTCTAAAGTAGTGATCCACCATTACTTTCTCCACAATCTGGTCTGGTGTAGAAGTCTCAGGTTCCAGCCACTTCCGTACAAGATGGAGGAGGTCAAACATCTGAGATCGGGCAGGCTTGTCCATGGTGTAGCTCCACGTGTGGACCCTCCGGGCACGAACCGCTGGGGTAACGCCCAAACGAGACAGGATTTTTAATTTGACATAGTCCCGGACATCCTGCTCCCTGAGGTCATAGTAGGCCTTTTGTGGTTCGCCGGACAAAAAGGGCGCAAGGACCTCTGCTATTGGCAGCTTCTCTCTTTCCACCACCCTCTCAAATACGGTCAGGTAGGCCTCAATATCACCATCAAGTGTCAGTTTTTGCAAGGCCCGCTGCACAACCCTCCTCACATTCAAAGTCTCTGGGGGGCTTACCTCCACTTGTGGGGCTGGAGTTACAGCAGTCTCTCTTATTGCAGCCATCTGCTCCATCAACAACAAACGATTCGTTTCTTGCTGCTGTGCATTAGTCTGTTGTTGGACACGTAAGGCTTCTTCGTGTCTCTTTTTATCCTCAGCATGTCTTTTCCTTTCCTCCAGATTGGTCTGTAACAACATCATCATTTCCTCCATGGTATTTGGTGAACTTTGCAAAGCTGCAGCAGCTTTCACCCAGGACATCAAATCATTTACTGTCACGCCGTTGCCCTTAGCAACCAACTGTTGCCTTTTTTAGCAGGTACGCCTGCCCTCATCCGACACCAATTGTAAGGGGTTACACTCTCAGGCTGGGCGGCGATGACAGATTCTCTTGCAGACCACAGGGTTAAAGTCCAAATGCTGCTTTATTTATCACACTCCGGCAATACAGGCAACCCCAGTTATAATTCACTGGGTAAGGTGAAGGACCAGCACCACAAAACATAAACCAAACTAAAATAAACACCTGCCCATCTGGGCCCTGGCTAATACAGTAAAGATCCTAGCTCACCTATTGAACACAGGTCACACAGAGAACTCGGCTTCTCTAGCCAGCAGCGCAGCCATCTTCCCAGGCTTTCTCCAGGCATTCCTCTCCTCAGACTGACAGCCTGGACTGTGCTTTATTTCCCCTTGATGATCCCAGCTGGCTTCAGCTGGGATCCCTCAGGCTGGGGGAAAACCTGTCCTGGATTTTATTTACCTCACCCAGTTGAGGAAGCTGGGTGGGATATACACCCCTTCCAGGACTTTACCATACACCTTTCTGTTCACCTTACCACTATATATATATATATATATATATATATATATATATATATATAGCAACAAAGAAAGTCCGCAGCACTCCTTGAAGTAAAAAATGTGCAGTTTATTCACAAGTCAGAAAATTGACAACGTTTCGGTTCTCTCACAGAACCTTTCTCAAGTCAGGTCAAGGGACCACCGCGGGCACCGCATACCTGTTATTGCATGTATTGGGGAGTGCTGCCTGACCTTTTCTATGGATCTATATATATATATATATATATAAATATATAGAAAAATGAACAGCACTCCTGGAATCCACAGAAAAGGTTTTTCTTTATTCACCCATAGCATCACCTTTTCTGTGGATTCCAGGAGTGCTGTTCATTTTTCTATTTATATACCAAGGGGTAAGCAGCTCATTCCCCAGTGAACGTGCACCCAACCTTGCTAACCATTTTTTGTCAGTGCCGCCATTCTTCTACTCTATATATATATATATATATATATATATATATATATATACAGTGCCTTGCAAAAGTATTCACCCCCCTTGACTTTTTTTTTGTATTTTGGTGCCTCACAGCCTGAAATTAACATGGATTGTTTAAGGATTTGCATCATTAAATTTACAGAACATGCCCACAACTTTGAAGATGTTTTAATTTTTTAATTTTTTTTTATTGTGAAGCAAACAACAAATAGGACAAAATAGCTGAAAAAGTCAATGTGCATAACTATTCACCCCCTAAAGTCAATACTTGGTAGAGCCACCTTTTGCAGCAATCACAGCTCCAAGTCGCTTTGGATAAGTCTCTCTGAGCTTGCCACATCTTACCACTGGGATTTTTGCCCATTCCTCCTTGCAAAACTGCTCCAGCTCCTTCAAGTTGGATGGTTTGAGCTTGTGAACAGCAATCTTAAAGTCTGACCACATATTTTCTATTGGATTGAGATCTGGGCTTTGACTAGGCCATTCCCACACATTTACATGTTTCCCCTTAAACCACTCAAGTGTAGCTTTAGCAGTGTGCTTGGGGTCATTGTCCTGCTGGAAGGTGAACCTTCGTCCTAGCCTCAAATAATGCACTGAGTGGTACAGGATTTGCTCAAGAATATCCCTGTATTTAGCACCATCCATCTTTCCCTCAACTCTGACCAGTTTCCCAGTCCTGGCTTCTGAAAAACATCCACACAGCATGATGCTGCTACCGCCATGTTTCACTGTGGGGATCGTGTTCTTTGGGTGATGGGTTGGGTTTGCGCCAGACATAGTTCAATTTTAGTCTCATCAGACCAGAGCACCTTCCTCCATACATTTTGGGAGTCTCCCACATGCCTTTTCGCAAACTTACAACGTGCCTTATTGTTTTTAGCTGAAAGTAATGGCTTTCTTCTGGCCACTCTGCCATAAAGCGCAACTCTATGGAGCGTACGGCTTATTGTCGTCCTATGTACAGATACTCTCTGCTGTGGAACTCTGCAGCTCCTCCAGGGTTACCCTAGGTCTCTGTGCTGCCTCTTGGATTAATGCCCTCCTTGCCCGGTCCGTGAGTGTTGGTGGGCGGCCGTCTCTTGGCAGCTTTTGCTGTTGTGCCATGCTCTTTCCATTTGGTTATGATAGATTTGATGGTGCTCCTGGGGATCATCAAAGATTTGGATATTTTTTTATAACCTAACCCTGACTTGTACTTCTCAACAACATTGTCCCTTACTTGTTTGGAGAGTTCCTTGGTCTTCATGGCAGAGTTTTCTTTAGTGATGCCTCTTGCTTGGGTGTTGCAGCCTCTGAGGCCTTTCAAAAAAGGTGTGTATATGTAATGACAGAATATGTTACACTTAGATTGCACACAGGTAGACATCATTTCACTAATTATGTGACTTCTGAAGGTAATTGGTTGCACCAGAGCTTTTTATGGGCTTCCTAACAAAGGGGGTGAATACATACGCACATGCCAATTTTCTGTTTTCTATTTCTAAACAATAGTTTTATTTATACACTGCCTGTCCAAACAAAAAAGTCGCCATAAAAAAAAGCTTTTAGCTTTGATTACAGCACGCATTTGCTGCAGCATTGTTTTGATACGTTTTTCCAATGTCACAAGATTTATTTCCATCCAGTGTTGCATTAATTTTTCACCAAGATCTTGCATTGATGATGGTAGAGTCTGACTGCTGCGCAAAGCCTTCTCCAGCACATCCCAAAGATTCTCAATGGGGTTAAAGTCTGGACTCTGTGGTGGCCAATCCATGTGTGACAATGATGTCTCATGCTCCCTGAACCACTCTTTCACAATTTGATCCCGATGAATCCTGGCATTGTCATCTTGGAATATGCCTGTGCCATCAGGGAAGAAAAAATCCATTGATGGAATAACCTGGTCATTCAGTATGTTCAGGTAGTCAGCTGACCTCATTCTTGGAGCACATACTGTTGCTGAACCTACACCTGACCAACTGCAGCAACCCCAGATCATAGCACTGCCCCACAGGCTTGTACAGTAGGCACTAGGCATGATGGGTGCATCACTTCATCTGCCTCTCTTCTTACCCTGATGCGCCTATCACTCTGGAACAGGGTAAATCTGGGCTCATCAGACTACATGACCTTCTTCTATTGCTCCAGAGTCTAATCTTTATGCTCCCTAGCAAATTGAAGCCTTTTTTTTCTGGTTTGCCTTACTGATTAGTGGTTTTTATATGGCTACACAACTGTTCAGTCCCAATCCTTTGAGTTCCCTTCGCATTGTGCGTGTGGAAATACCCTTACTTTCACTATTAAACATAGTCCTGAGTTCTACTATTGTTTTTCTTCGATTTGATTTCACCAAACGTTTAAGTGATCGCCGATCACGATCATTCAGGGTTTTATTCCTGCCACATTTCTTCCTCGAATACGATGGGTCCCCACTATCCTTCCAGTTTTTAATAATGCGTTGGACAATTTTAGTAGTTTCTGCAATCTCCTTAGATGTTTTCTCTGCTTGATGCATGCCAATGATTTGACCCTTCTCAAACAGACTAACATCTTTTCCACGACCACGAGATGTGTATTTCGACATGGTTGTTTAAGAAATGAGAAGCAACTCATTGCACCAGTTGGGGTTAAATAACTTGTTGCCAGCTGAAAGATAATCGCCCATGCAGTAATTATCCAATAGGAGGCTCATAACTATTTGCTTAGTTAAATCCAGGTGCCGACTTTTTTTTTAGACAGGCAGTGGATATTTTTCTCATTTCACTTCACCAACTTAGACTATTGTGTTCTGATCCATCACATACAATTCAGATTAACAAAACATTGAACTTAAGACTGTAATGTAACAAAATACGAAAAAAGTCAAGGGGTTGAATTCTTTTGCAAGGCATTGTACATACATAGAGATATGTATGCTTCAAGTTCTCAAGGGGGAGCCAACCCATTTTTAAAATACGATATTTCTAATAGGGCAATGAGAGGCAGGGAATGGATCGTCCCTCAGAACTTTAAGCATACCTGGATGGGGTGGGTTGTATATCTATGGGGGTGCTGGGTCTATGAGGGAAGGGTTGTATGTGTATGGTAGAGATGCTGTGTGTCTTGCACTTATAATAAGCTATTACTACTAGTGCAAGCCACACAGACCTCCCCATATTCCTCCCTCCGCATTGCAGCGCAGTCACACAGATGCCGACTGCTGCACTTTCGTCTGCTGGTTGAATCTGTCCATGCTCTCCAATCTTTCCTGCAGGTCAATAGAATTTAGGCACTGGACTGTAACACCTGACAGGGGCCAATTCCATTCATCAGCAGAGGCAAGGAGGAGGGGAGGAATCAGGAGGAGAACACAGGACTGGGGCCGGTATTTATCTCTCTACTGTTACTGGTATGCAGCGTGTATTCAGGTCGGAAAGGGGGCGGAGCCATGCAGCCTGGCTGGGCCCCCTAACCTCACGGGCCCCATAACCAGTGCGTGGTCTGCCTATATTGACGGTACGCCACTGCTGGTGTTTTTTTCTATTGTGTGCAAGCACGGCCATCACACCACATCTCATAGCCACCATCAGTGAACTCGCATTGCACCCGGATGCCTTTCGTTTTTCACGCAGGCCTATTCACTTCTACAGAGATGCATGAAAAAGAGTGTGATTTTTCCTCAATGCAAACATGATGCGTGAAAAACAATGCTCATGTGCACAGATCCACTGAAATGAATGGGTCAGGATTCAGTCCAGATGCTCTGCGTTCGCAAGATGGATCACACCCAGACGGAAAACTTGCTTGCGTGAAACTAGACGATACAATACAAGATATTTATACGGTTTACTAAAATGGCTGAAACAAAATGAGAACGAATAAGATGACATTAACCAGTCTATTCAATATCCCAAATAATAGCAAAACAGTTATCCAAGTGTACCAGTGTGGTTGAAATCCTTTCTGCTGTTTCAAACCCAGGGATGACAATATGCCTTCAGTGTATATACACTTACCGTATTTTTGGTCCTATAAGACACACTTTTTCCCCCAAAGTGGTGTTAAAATGGCAGTGTGTCTTACTGTAGCTGGCCAGCTAAGACCTGTCCTAGGTTGCTAATATAGCTTATAAGTTTATATAGCTAGACCTGCCAATAACCTTAATACAGTTCTTATGTTTGTGTGTTAAAGACAAAAGCAGAGTTATTTACAGTGACTTCATGTTTGGATGTCATATAACTGTTATATATATTGTGTTCACAGAAGCAGAAAGATAATATGCCTTTAAGATTCATTATATGGATGTGAGGTAAGCTCAATGAAACAGCAGAAACAACAGAAAGCATAGAGGTATACTGTTGTTGCTGGGCAGGAGTCTAGATCAATCACAGCCAGCCTCACACACAGCAGGAGTCTTGGCCAATCACAGCCAGCCTCACACACAACCTGTGTGGGAAATTCCCTAGCAGGAGCTGCTAGAAATTATTCACTAGAGAGAGAAGCTGAACAGACATTCACTCCACTAAGAGCTGTGTTTTATGAAAGCAGAGAGGCCAAAATAGGTATTTAAAACAGTTATATAATGTGTATACTGTTAATATAGTGATTAGAACTGTATACTGAACTGGTTATATGTGTGTTTACTTACAGTTCCACCAATTGAAAACTACAAATACCATACAAACAATTGCAACCATTCAAATTCCATATTGCAATCCCAATTGCATACAACCATACCAGATCATACTCAACCAATCTGCAAATAGTTACTTCTAACTGCATATTGCAAATTGCAACCAAATTCAGCAAGTAAACTATTAATTAGACCTCAGATATACCACTCAGAGAGATCATAAAGTGCTTAAATAACTTAAAGTGAGAGTACAAATACTCAAGAGAGAAATATATCCACCATTTTATGTTGAATGACAAGATTGAACAGTTGAACCACAATCTTAATCATACCGCCATCTTGTGATATCTTTTCAACACGTGTTATGTACATGGACTATCTGCTGCGGAGGCGGGAGTGTTATATGAAGAAAAGTTGAAGTTAATAAAGAAGTTATTTCAAGCATTTGGTGTGCTCTTTAAACCTACCGTTTCCATAGAACGGCGCTAGAGTAATTAATTACAGAGTACTAGACAGTCTGGTTAGACTAAAAAGTCAGAGATATCAAAATTCTTCTAATGCCACAGCGCAAAATGCACTTCATAGTGCTGCGCCTGCCACACTTACAAGGTGAATACTAATGAGTTCTTCCATTATGGAAGCACTCATTAATACAGTAGCATCGGGGAGCAGTGAATACAGCACTCCTTGTGCTGCCTGTACTCACCGCTCCCTGGTTCTGGCAGTGCCACACTCTGTGCTGTGACCTGCACACAGCGTGAGAACATAGGCACACTCTATGAACTCACGCTGTGCAACGTCGGGTCACGCTAGGTGTATTCTGGCACAATCTGGAGCAGGAGAGGTGAGTTGGTTTATATTAAAGTGGATGTGGCTGAGCTGTACCCAAAGCACATGACATAGTCGTGATGCCACTGGCCTACGGGAAGCAGCAAGAAGTGCTACTGTGAGCGCAGCTGCCTTCTCAAACAGCTAATTTCTGGTGGTCCCGGGTGCAAGACCCCTGCCGATCAGATTCTGATGACCTATCCAAAGGACAGATCATCAGTAAGAAAAAGGTGTGGAACCCCTTTAACCATGGGGACCTGATCTGAGGTCTGAAAGGGGGTCTAAGCTGAGTACTAATTAACATAGTGGGTCTCATATGAGGTCTGATTGGGAGTCTGAGATGAGGTCTAACACTGGGGGCTGATCTGAGGTCTGATTGGGGGTCTGTTCTGTGGTCTAATTAACAATGGGGGTCTGATCTGAGGTCTGATTAACATCGGTGGTCTGATCTGAATTCTGATTAACATTGGGGGTCTATTGAAAAAAAATAATGTTTTCTTACTTTCCACCTAAGCGCATCTTATAGGGCAAAAATATGGTACATGATAAAATAGTATATATGTATTTTTTTTTTTATTTCTTTCAGAAATGATCTATTAAAAAGTCATTCAGGGTCTGTAATGGCAAGTTTACATGTCCAGATTATTGGGAACAAACCTTCTTATGAACACTGGTTCCAGATAGTCAGCTCGTGTAAAGGTGCTACAGACCACTCTATAAATAAGCAAAATGCTGCTTCACTGGCTGAAATGATCTTTCATGCGGACACCTCAATCATCATTTCTGGACAATGGATTGTGCTTTGTCAACATTACTCTGCTGCCCAGAAATAATGAATCTGTGTAGGGATGAGCAATTGCATGTAAATGCAGCTCTCCACTGATGAGAAGGCAATTATCGGGAAGGAATGCGTCCTTCCTGGTAATTGTCTGCTTGTCGGTGCAGTGTAAATGCACGTTTATAAATTATCGATGCAGCATGTAATCTAAGCGAAAACTGACAAGAGGAGTGACCAACATGATCTAGTTTATTTTGGAGACTATAATGGGTCGAATATGAGGCTTTGCCAGAAACCAAAGGGTCACTGAGTCATTGCTACTTAATTTTAGCAATTGACGGGAGTCACAGCAGACACTGCATCAAATGTTGATAGCATATTGTAGTTGTGTCAAGAATTTCTTAAAGGGTTTTTCTGGGAGTACAATACTCATTACCTATCCAAGGACAGGTCCAACTCCTAGACCCCCCACCGCCAATCAGCTGTTTGCAGAGGCCAGGGCACTCTACGCTGTATAGTTGCTGTGCTTGGTATCCCAACCCAGGCCCATTTACTTGAATGGGACTGAGCTGCACACAGGCCATGCGACCAATGAACGTCACTGGCCTAGGAAGAGGCTGCAGCGATCACAGGAGTGCCACTTCAATCAGCTAATTGGCTGAGGGTAGGTCCTCAGTATTTTACTCCCCGGTAGCGCATATTGTTGACATCAGTACTCCCGCCTCTGCATTGTGTAGAAGAAGATGGCTGCTTGAATGCGGGGTGACTGCCAGAAGAGACAATATTTCTCAACTAGAGGGTTTCTTTAAGATATACTCATAATACAAGTACTGTGTTCTTTCTCACTGCAGTTTGCTTGCCACTCATCATAATCATTTGGGAATTAAAGAGTATTTGCAAATCAATGCAGAAAAAAAAAAGTCTCCCCGGTGGATTCTATTTTGAAAGAACATTACCATAGATATGATTAGTTACATGTCAGTTCTGGCGTTCTGTACAGAGATTGAAAATGACTTTCTTGGAAATACAGATACAATGTTTCTACCACATCCTTTGTGTAAAGGAATCAGATAAAGGAATTAACACATTTCATTTGTAACACTGGTGTCTTTCATTGACATTATCTTTATAATAAATGCATCTGCATAAGTGATTGTCCACTTTTATGTCTGGCCACAAGGAGGAATTGCAAGCTGTATTGATGCACAGATGAATGGGAAGATGGATTACAGAAGATAAATAGGTACTGGATATTTGCAGGGGGATGGGTAATATAAATTACTCAATCTTAGTTAACCTTTTTTCAACTAGTAGATCTTTAAAGTCACCTACATCTCTAGTCCATCTAACCATACTGTAGTTTATCATAACGGTCGTGTAGGGAGTCAATTTTGGCTTCTAACTTTTATTACTGTACAATGAAAATTTAAAAAATGTATGACCAGGAAAGATATAGAATACTACCTGAAATACCATTGGGGGGGGGGGGGGGGGGGGGGGGGCTACAATTAATTTACATGGGCCAATGCACCGGGCAATGATTTGGAACAAAGGGGGTTATTTACTAATCTGAAATACGCCTAAATTAGAGATAGTTGGATGGATAGTTAGTTGTTACTCAGTTGTTATCTGCGACTTCTCCCTGCTCATGCCAGTTTCATGCATCATTTTCTATGACTGTTTTAGGCTCGGAAGTTGTACATTTAGAAGCGACGCTGGATGCGCCAAAGTTATGGAGAGGCCGGCGCCTCTTCATAACTTCAGCAGATCCCCGGCCAGCCAAGGGGCTTTATTAAGACCGGCATCTAAAACGCCGGTCTTAATAAATGTGCCCCAAATTGTTTGCTCCTGATAATTGCCCGACTGCTTAGCTGAAGCAAAAAAAACCTTCTGTATGGGAAAGAATGATCACTACTGCCATCATTCACCCCCATAGAGGTTCTTTGTGGGCTGCACATTTTCCTGTGTAAACTTTTCTATCTATATTTCATTTAATGTTTGTGTGTGAGGTTAAAAGATATCAACAGTGTCCACCATAACAGAGATCTCTACAGCATCTCACCCCTTTAACAGTGACTTCCAAAGTACCCTGCTTCCTTAACAGTGACCTCCAAGTGGCCACCCCTTTATTAGTGACCTCCATAGTACCCCGTCTCCTTAACAGTGATTTCCACAATAACCCACCCCTTTAGGAGTGACCTCCACAGCAGCCCGCCCTTTATTTGTGACCTCCACAGTACCCCATCTCGATAACAGTGATTTCCATAATAACCCACCCCCTTAACAGTGACCTCCACAGAGCTCCGTTCCCTTAATATGCGACCTCCACAACACCCCGCGCCCTTAACAATGACCTCTGCAACAACCCGCCCGTTAACACTGACCTCCATAGCAGACCATCCCCTTAACTTTGACCGCCACCGTTCCCTGCCCCCTTAACAGAGACCTCCACAGCAACCGCCCTTTTAACAGTGACTGCCACAGTACCCCACTTCCCTAAAAGTGACCCCCACAGCGGCTGACCCTTTAATAGTGACCTCCACAGTCCCCTTAACAGTAACCTCCACAGTGTCCGCCCCTTTAACAGTGACCTCCACAGAATTCTGCCCCTTTAACAGTGACCTCCACAGAATTCTGCCCCTTGAACAGTGACCTCCACAGCACCCGCCCCTTTATTAGTGACCTCCGCAGTACCCCATCTCCTTAACAGTGATTTCCACAATAACCCTCCCCCTTAACAGTGACCTATACAGCACTCTGCCCCTTAACACTGACCTCCATTGCAGACTGTCCCCTTAACTGTGACCTCCACAGCAGCCTCCCCCCTTAACTTTGACCTCCACCGCACTCTGCTCCCTCAACAGTGTTATCCACAGCGCCCTGCCCATTTAAAGCAGACCTATAGTAGTAATGAAAAATGTCTAGGTTGTTATGGAAACCTGTGTGCATGTCAAAACTGAAAGACCTAAGAGCTTCTATTGACTGATAAGGGTCATGTGACCACGTGTATGGCAGTTGAGATATGAGGAGATAGACCTGCAGGTTTCTATTGGCTAATGCAGGTCATGTGATGGTGCCATATTTGCATTTTTTTTCTTTTTATATCTCAGGAACGGTAAGTCCTAGAGAGCCAAGACCCGGTCTAAAACCTTCCCGGACACCAGATGTACCTATGTGCCAAATTTGGTGCAGATCAGTCCAGTCGTTTGGTCAAGCATAAAGAACAGACAGACAGACAGAAACAGATTTTTATATATATAAGAGATCAGCAATTGTATGAATATTCAACCCCGATTATTGTCCTGATCTTCAGCCCATGTAAAAGGCCCATATGCATAAAGAAAAAACACCCAACTGTTAAAGGGAACCTGTCATCAACTTTATGCTGTCCATACTAATGGCAGCATAAAGTAGAGACAGGTGAGTTGATTTCAGCGGTCTGTAATTTATAAGTTAAAAGTAAGTGGTTGCCGAGAACCAACATCACAATCATTGCATACTGGGCCTGGAAAAGAGTTATGGCCACCTGAGAAGAGTCATGGCTATTCATAAATTCTTGATCTCCCTGCCCATCTGCTGATGATTGACACTATTCTACCTAGTTTTCTCCCTTTCTCTCTAGGAGAGAACTGCCAATCATCAGCAGATGGGCGGGGGGAGCAGAAGATTATGAATAACCAGGACTCTTCTCAGGTAGATTTGACTCTTTTCAAGCCCTGTGCTGCAATATATATGATGCAACCACTTACTTTTAGCTCATGAGTGACACACCGCTGAAATCAACATTTCTGTCACTATTTTACGCTGCCCTCAGTGAGGTCAGCATAAAGTTGATGACAGGTTCCCTTTAAATGTCTTTGTACAAGCACTTGATAATGTAGTAAGATGATAAAGAGCTTCTGTCTGGTCACCAGCTCCTGCTTCAAGATGTGAAATCTTATACAGAGTAACCACAAGATTTCATCAAGATCCACCAACAATCTTGAGTCTATGGACATTGTCTGACTAACCCCAACATCTTCAGTCATGGGAAACAGTAATGAGACAGTATTTCCACCTAGATGTCTGGCAACCACTTATAAACATTCGGCCAAGCTGAATAGACATGTTTATGGTGGTATCTAGCACGATACAGGTAGCCTTCTACTAAATTACGGTAATGCTTGACCAACTTTCTAAAAGGGCTTTTTGTGGACTGTAATACTGATGACCTATCATTAGGATAGGGCATCAGTGCCATGGGTCTACAACCAGTTTTAAACAATGAATCTCTCTCTGGTAATTGTTAAGAAAATTGTTGGCGGTGTGATGACATTTTCCCCAAAGAAATCTAAGCTCTGAATATGAACTCTGCTTTTGTCTGCCATATTGAATGCAGGAGTTACACTAGTCTTCCACAGCAGGAAGCAGCGTCCGGCATCAATAATTGGAACTTAGCAGCTGCTGTAAGACGGAAGAGATAGATGACTGTATGGAAATATTCTAAAGTCATCTACAAGAGACGGGAAGCAGCCAGGAAGATCTTTCAGTGACAAGAGCAGATCACACAGATGATGAAGTTCTGACATTCTCACTGGATGCATGCATGGGCTGTTGCTATGCTTCCTGGCAAATTCCAGCGGTTATTTTATTACGTAGAAAGCCTGAAGGAACAGCTCTGGATTCAGCCATTAAATTTACACCTCTAATGGCAGGCTCTGGTTTTCAGCAAAGTTCCCCTTTAAAACGGATTAAGATGCCACCATGGAAAATGTACTACCACTGGTGACAAATACCCTTGATGTCTTGTCTTAATTTAGTAATCTCTTCTGCTCATAAAGCTACTAGTATGTAAATTCTGTATTGACTTATTATTTATGCTAGGGGGCAAAATGTTCCAAATGCCTTAAAGCACCACCACCCCTCTACAGCGCGTGCGCGGAATGAGCTCCTTCGAGACCTCTGGGCCAGGCACTCCCAGGCCCTGTCAGTCAGTGGCTGAGGTGTGGCATGAAGGGCAGTGAGCGAATCATCTGGTAGCAACGAGATGCAACAGCATTACCCTTACTGCTCCTAGGAAGATGGGACCAATATTATGATGTTCTACTGTGAAGCGCACATGTCTATGGTTTTATTGCAACGTATCTGATAACAGAACCCCTTTAAACCCCTAGTAAAGTATTAATCCCTTAGTGACCAGCCTGTTTTGGGCCTTACTGATCAAGCGTTTGTTTCTTCTTTTTTTTCATCGTCTCCTTCCAAGAGCTATAACTATTTTTTTTTTCCGTCTATGTAGCTGTGTCAGGGCTTGTTTTCTACAGGGCAATTTGTAGTTTTTAATGGTAGTTTTTAATGGCCATTTTAGGGTACACAACTTTCTGATTAACTTTTATTAACTCTTTCTGGGAGGGAGATGGAAAAAAACAGCAATACTGCCACTGAGTTTTTACGTTATAAATTTTACGGCGTTCATTTTTTGGTATAGATAACATAATATCTTTATTCTCTGGATCAGTACGATTACAGAGATACCAAATACATAAAGTTATTTTTACATTTTACTACTTTTGTGCATTAAAACCCATTTTTGTAAAAGGAAGAAAATATTTTTGCATTGCCACTTCCCAAGACCCATAATTTTTTTCCCGTCTGAGGGCTTAATTTTTGCAGGACGACTTGTAGTTTTCATTGATATCATTTTGGAGTAAATTATGGTATTTGATCGCTTGTTATTACGTTTTTTCCTTTGCGACTAAGAATAAATGAGCAATTCTGGGTTGTTGTTTTTTTACGGCATTCACTGTAGTGGATAATTTACATGACATTTGTGTAGTGCGGGTTGTTACGGACGAGGTGATACCAAACATATGGGCGAGATTTTATTTTTGCTATTTTTTTCATTGAAAGTGAATTTTTTATGGGGAAAAAAGTCTATTTTTTATTGGAATCTTTTTTATTTAATAAAAGTTTTTTTTTAAACTTTTTTTACCAGTTAGTAGTCCCACAAGGGAACTATAACAGGCAATATTTTGATTGTTTTTAAAATACAATGCACTGTCCCTATAGTGCATTGCATTTTAATGTCAGTGCTATAGTGACATTGACCAGCAGCCTGCGACAGAGAGGCGCAGCCTGCTGGAAAACACTCAAGGCAGGCTTGGGGCCTATACCAAGCCCCAGCCAACATTTACACACATCCGCACCCCACAATCGCATTTGCGTGGTGCCGATGGGAGACAGAGGAAGTCGGCTCCCTCTGTCACCGCTTACATGCAGCAGACGCCACTGCCTACGGCATGTAAGGGGTTAAACAGCCCGGATCAGCACTCCTGCTGGCCCGGGCTCCTGCAGGAGCGCTTATACCGGGCCTTTTCACGGTGGCCCAGCCTAAGGCCCCTTAGTGACCACCGTAAAAAGGCATATTGGTGGTCACCATGGGGTTAAAACACAGTGCTTTTAGATCCTCACATACAGTACATTTTGTGGAGCCCTAACACTCAGCCATTTGTACAGCAGATCTCTCTTCTAATTCACTAACAGGGAGTTATCATTGTCTGCTATGCTACAGATACAGTACAGCTGTGGACTGGACACCAGTCACTGTTTCTAGTAGCCTGATCACTTTACAATTTCTTCCTCTCCCTTATGTTAGTACAGTCCTTAAGACTATATTCACAAGTCGGAATGAAATCCGACGTGTATTTCCACGGCAGAAATCCGAGGCAAATGTCTGCAGCAGATCTGTGCAAGGATTAACCTCATTGTCATTCAATGGGGCTTATCTTTGGCTTTTCCATGCTAAAACTGCAGAAATAAGTAGCATGCTAATTATTTACACTGTTATTTTTTTGCCTGAAATGCAGATTGTCATCAGATTTGACACTTGTGAATGCCATAGAATACCACAGAAATTCATGAGAATGCAACACATATAAATGGCCCCTTATAATGCTTATACTGCTGATGCTGCTGTAATCACAGTACTTTATTAATGGTACTTTCACACTAGCGTTAGAGGAATCCGGCAGGCAGTTCCGTTGCCAGAACTGCCTGCCGGATCCGGAAATCCTTCTGCAAACGGATACCATTTGTTTCCGGATGTGGATCCGTCTGACAAATGCATTGAAATACCGGATCCGTCTCTCCGGTGTCATCTGGAAAAACGGATCTGGTATTTATTTTTTTCACATTTTTAAAGGTCTGCGCCTGCTTAGACCAGGAAACCGGATCTGTTTTTCCGGAACACTTGGTACCAGATCCGGCATTAATACATTTCAATGGAAATTAATGCCTGATCTGGCATCCCGGCAGGTGTTCTGTATTTTCTCCGGCTAAATACCGTAAAAGTGACTGGACTGAAGACATCCTGATGCATACTGAACTGAATGCTTTCCATTCAGAATGCATTAGGACAAAACTGAAGCGGTTTTTTTCGGTATTGAACCCCTATGACGGAACTCAATACTGGAAAACTTTAACGCTAGTGTGAAGGTACCCTTAGTTGCACATTTTGTTTCTGCCCTCAATAAGGTCTCTTTCACATGAGTAATATGGATTGAGTCAGGATCTGTTCAGGAAAAAAAACTATGGTTTTGCAGGCAAGTTTTGTCTGGGATTGCGTTCAGTTTTTTTCCATCCGGATTGTATACAGATGGCAAGCATTTTTCACGAGAATTAAAACTGGAGAATAACAACATACATCTCCTAGCAAACATCAGTGAAAAACACATTGCATCTGGATGCCTTCCGTTTTTTAACAAAAGCTTAATTTACTTCTATGAAGACAGGGATGCGTGAAAAACACACAATATAGAACATGCTGCGATTTTTCCTGAAAGCAAAAATGATGTGTGAAAAACGGTGCTCATGTACACAGACCCACTGAAATAAATGGGTCAGGATTCAGTCCGGATGCTACAGGCATCACACCAGGGTGGAAAACTCGCTTGTGTTAAAGTTCGCCAACTATTCGAAGACATATTAACGATCAGTTTTTCATGTAGATGGTACTGAATTATTAAAACACAGCACAAACTGGTAGGATGCTACAATAATTGGGGTAGGCGTTGCACACTCCAACACATACACACAACAAATTGCATATAAGAAACCAGGCTGGATGTCAGTAGAGGCACCACAGAGGAATTGTCCCCTACTGTATATATAGAGCTGCTCTGTAAGACTCGTTTGTCAGGCCGTGTCTTCTCCTGGCAAAATTGTTGCCCTCTCTTACTAGTGCCACCTGTTATTTATTTTCTGCAGTATAGCCTGTTTGACTGCTTTATAGTAGTGCTCCATTAGGTCCCAAATATAATCAGTGACTGTAGATCAGCTGCATATCATTTTCAGGTAATCTGAAACACTCCTATCTCATTAAAAAGCATTTGTCAGCAGATTTGTACATATGACACTGGTTGACCGCTTGGCAGCTGTAGGCATCTGTGTTGGCCCCATGTTAATATGTTTCCGCATTGCTGAGAAAAATGATGTTTTAATATATGCAAATGAGTCCGTGAAAACATCATAACACCTGACCCTGCCAACCAAAGTGCAGAGGGCGCGGCAGTTGCAGAGAGGGTAGAGCGCCTATGTATAATGGCAACGCCAACGTTGCTTCTAGAGGCTAATTTTAAACATCATCTTTCTCAGCAGTGCGGGCACATATGAACATTGGACCAACACAGATGCCTTCAGCTGCCAAGTGCACATGTAACAGGTCAGCCAGTTTCATAGGTACTGTCCACCACTATAAAAGCAGACATTTTGGCGGTTTGCTGGTCTGGAGCACTCATATGTGTTACATAATGCCAAGGAGGAACGCAGTCCGCAATGATCTCAGAGATGCAATTGTTGCTGTACATCAGTCTGGAAAGAGTACTTATTACACACAAGTGGAAAACATACTAGGCAGTTGTCCATCTTTCCAGGAATGGAGGTCCCAGCAAATTCACCCCAAAGTCAGACCATGAAATGATGAGAGAGAAACTGCAAAAAACCCAAGAGCTACATCTGAGACTCTACAGGACTCAATTAGAACGTTAAATCTTCAAGTTCATGACAATGAACTGAACAAGTATAGCTTATATGGAAGGACTGCCAGGAGAAAGCTTCTTCTTTCTAAAAAGAACATGGCAGCATGGCTTAAAGGGGTGGTGCAGCGATTTATATTAATGATCTATCGTCAGGATAGGTCATCAAAATCTGATCGGTGGGGGTCGGACACCCAGCACCCACGAGCTCTTTGACAAGGAGGCACCTCTTCCTGTTCATTACACTGCACATTGTCCCCGAAGTGCAGTGTAATGATGAGTACTCGCTTCATTCACCTGAATGGAGTGAGTGCTTGTACTTACACTACACTTACGCTCCATAGGAGACGACATGTAGTGTAATGACCAGGAAGCGGCAATCACATGGAGCGCCGCCTCCACGTCAAACAGCTGCTTGGCAGGGGTACCAGTTGTCGGACCCCTTTCGATCAGACATCGATGTCGTATCCTGATGATAGGTCATCAATATAAATCGCTGCACAACCCCTTGATTATTCTTCAGCCGATTGTCGGTCCTTCCTGACAGTCAGCTGCTCGTTCAGTGAAGGAGACTGCTGTAATCACATGCAGCGATCTCCTTCACAGTATGAGGATGGGGGATCACAAAACATTCATGGTTTCAAAGCAGCAGATCGCTGTTTAGACCACATGATCTGCTGCCCAGAAACTATGATCGGTGGTGCCTGCATGAATGCAGGATCACCCAATAAAAGAAGCGTTTCACTTGTTCATCAGGTGATCGGCGGCATATTTACATGGGCAGATTGTGGGTATGACTATTTGCAAGAAGGATTGTTCCCAATAATTTGGACGATTATACCACGCAACAAAAAAAACTTTTCATCTGCTACTGGGCAAAAACCATTTGTCCTACATCAAAGTTTGCATAGTAAACAGTGTATGAAAATGTAATGGAATAACAAAATTTCAAAAAGTCTCGTTTTTCAGTTTAAAAGTCTTACTTGAGCAAGGCCCAGTACTATTAAAAGTGCTTCAAGCATCTGCTTCAAATCATATTTTCCCGTTGCCAAAACCAGCAGTAGTCCCCCATCATGTTGGGATTCCAGCGGCCTTGATACCTGTTCTCTATTGTAGAAATATCTTTATGGAACCGCTCTCCACGTTCGTCACTTACGTGTCCCAAATTGGGTGGAAAAAAGTCAAGATGGGAATGTAAGAAATGCACTTTCAATGACATTCGGCAGCCAAGTTGTTCATATGCTGTAAGTTTGCAGCTCGTCTGTTCCCAAGGAAGTTCTGCACTACTAGCACAAATGCATCTCAAGCTGCAAGACGCACTCGCTTTGTCAGATTCTTGCGCTGATCATAAGTAGTGTATTTGCCACACATGTAGCAGAGATTGTCTGGATCATTAACACATTTGCGTTTATCCATCTTAAGTTTCAAAACTGATAGCACTATAACAGATCACTTTATCAAAATCTGTCCAGCTTGCCTTATATACTTACTACTGACATCAGCCTGAGTGCGCCCGAACAGGTCTGGACATGTCCATTGGAATATCTCCAATATAATGCATTAATATTATAACTGAATAGGCTTTGCATGTACTTAAAATCTTGACGTGTCAGGCAAATTCGGAGTTCATATTTAGAAACAGGGCGCTCATTTTAGTATAAATCACATGTTTTTCTCTCAGTAGCAAAATCATTGTTGCACGGTGTTATTGGCTCGTATAAATGTAGCTTAAGTTTGCAAAGTTGCATCTGAACAAACCACAAAACTTTTGGGACAATGTTCTTGGACAGAAAAGAGCAAAGTGGAGATGTTTGGCCATAATGCACACTGCCACGCTTAAAGGGGTTCTCCAGGAATTAAGAAAATAAAAATACTTAAATATTACTTTATTATAAATATGTTCACAAATACCTTTCGTTAGTTATAATGGCTTGTTTTGTCTGGGGAGCAATCTTTAGGAGAAACAAAATGGCAACCGTCCTATTAGTACACATAGAACCACAGGAGGACAAGTTACTTCAGAACACTGAGGTAAAGAGCTGCCTCATCCTCCTCTCTGCTCTACTTCTCAGGGATTATGTTCCTGAATACAGCTGATAAGATCTTCAGTTGAATCTCTGTGGGAATGGAGTTCATGAGGAGACATGAAGTACAGAGAAAAGGGTAGGGATGTGGTTAATGAGCAGCAGCACTTGTATGCATCTCCATTACCACAGTCTGTCCTGTCCATCCTCTCCGTACTTCATGTCTCCTCCATTGCTACAAAGATTCAGCTGAAGTTCTAATCGTCTGTAATCAGGATCATCCCTGACAAGCAGGAGAGGAGGATGAGGTAGCTTTTTACGTCAGTGTTGTGAAGTAACTTGTGTAAGTCCTACTATGTGATTAGGACAGGCTTTGTTTGCACTTATAGGCCGGTGGTCATTTTGTTTCTCCTACTGATTGTTTCCCAGACAAAACAAGCCATTATAACTAATTAAAGGTATTTGGGAATATGTTCATAATAAAGTAATATTTAAGTATTTTGATTTTCCTAATTCCCGGAGAATCCCTTTAAGCAAAAGCCAAACACAGGATATTAGCATAAACACCTCATGCCAACTGTTACGCATTGTGGGTTTGTTTTGCAGCCACAGGCCATGGCCACCTCCTAATCATTGAATTGACCATGAACTTTATACCAAAGTGTTCCAGAGTCAAATGTGAGGCCATCTAGCCAACAGCTAAAATTGGGCCAAAAATGGGTCATGCAGCAGGACAACAATCCCAAGCACAGCAGCAAATCTACAACAGAATGGCTGAAAAAGAGAGGAATCAAGGTGCTGCAATGACCCAGTCAAAGTCGAGATATCAACCCAAATGAATGGGACCTTTAAGGCGATAGGTCCTCACAATAGGTCATAGGCAGGGCAACACCAGGGACGCCAACAATCAGCTGTTTGAGGAAACCACAGCGGGCGTTGGATCCCACTGATTAGATACGGGTGACCTATCCTCAGGATAGGTAATCAGTATAAAGCATTCGGAAAACCCCTTTAAGAGAGCTATGCACAAATTAAAGCTCATAAACCTCCATGAACTAAGACAACATTGTAAAGAAAACTGCACCAAAATTCCTCCAGAACAAAGTGAGAGACTAATAAAGTCATACAGAAAACAATGGGGAACATTTACTATAGGTTTTACACCACGAAAATGGCATTAAACAGATGCAAATTATGGAGCATGTCATATGTACAACCTAATTTGCGACTTTTAAGCCTCTCTGAACTTTTCCGAAATGTTGGGTCTTAGTGAAAGGGGTGGGGCTTGGTAAAAGGGGTGCGGGCTTCACCCTGCCCGCCGGATTTGTTATAACTTTTGCCAAAAAGTGGGAATAGGTTATAGCTGAAGTCTATAGCTGGTGTAGCCTTCAGTATCTGGTGCACGGCAGGGCAGAGAGTCGCCTAATTTATTAAGCGGTATCTGCCTCTTAATAAATTAGGTGCATCTCACGTCAGTGCAGGGGGATCAAGACTGGCGGATGGGTACACCAGTCTTGATAAATGTCCCTAAATGACTTGAACCTACTGCTGATAAATATGGTGCTACACAATATTGATTCAAGGGGTGCACTTAGTTTTTCAATGCCACATGACTTTTCCATTTTGGCTTCATTTTTGTAGAATAAATAATGACGCGGTGGAATCTGATGTGTGTTATTATCATCTGAGGTTGTATTCACCTAATGTTAAATGTCACGGCCATGGCTATGACCGTGACTCCTCAACCGCATGCGGTTGTCAGCGGTTTAGTTTGATTGTCAAACACAGGTGAGGGCTGTGGTATTTGCCTCACCTGTGGTTGCCGCTGGCAACGGTATGTTGTGGCAGCATAGCACTCTGAGCTGTATTGTGGCAGCTTGCTATGTTGTGCATGCGGTTGCACCTAGCAATCTTTCTGTTAGGTGTGTGTGTATGTATGTCTGTGTACACTCTGTGTTAGGTGTGGTGTGCACTTACATCTTCCCCTCACTGTGGTTGCCCGTGGCAACGCTTGGTCGTTGTTTGTACATGTGGTGGCAGTGTCCCGGCCTTCGGGCTGACTCCCTGGACATGAGTGCCACCCATGTCGTTGCCTGCGGCAACAGCCACAGTGTATGTGTTGTTTGGACACTTCTCCTTTTAAGTGTGTGTTTCCCTTCTTTGGTGCTGGAAGGATTAACTCCCTTCCCAGTGTGTGTGTGTGTCTCACTGGGTGTGTCCGACTGTGGGGTGTGGCTTCTTGGCCTATAAAGCCTCACTGTTTTCCCAGGGCTGCAGGTTGCTTCAGCCATGCTTAGCTGTAGCAGCCTCCTGTGTTTTATACCTGCCACCCCTGTGGTCATAACCATAATGTCACATTTAAGTTTATGTCTAGTTATGTGTGATGTCTATTTGATGTTTCCTTGTGATTTTGTGCAGCTATGGATCTGGGTCTCTGTGTTGGGTTGCGTTGTGATCTGCACCCTGTCAGCACAGGGATCCAGTCAGCAAGGCTGTGGCAGGTAGGTGGAACTCCCTGTTCACCTGCCATATCCATAGAGCTGTTTATGTTCCCCCTTTTCCAGCCGCTTGGCCATTGAGACTCCTGCTCCTCCGTGCCTAGGAGGAGTGGGTTGCCTTACCCTGCTCCTTAACCCAGGGACCGGACGGAGGGTAAGTCAGGGCTCCTAGGTTCCTGTGCATGGGTCCTCCTACCTTTAAGGTCGGCCCATGCAGATAGGAGTTAGGGTCAGGTTAGGGATGCTGTAGGAGGTGACCTGCTCCCTAATCCTGTTGTCCTGGCCTAGCAGCCATAACATCATCTGGCATCGCACGGCCGAGGATTTCCCCCATCCTCAGCCGTGACATTAAAGAGGTTGTCTCACTTCAGCAAATAGCATTTACTATGTAGAGGAAGTTAATACAAGGCACTTACTAATGTATTGTTATCCTTATTGCTTCCTTTGCTGGCTGGATTCATTTTTCCATCACATTACACAGCGCGTGGTTCCATGTTTACGACCACCCTGTAATCCATCAGCGGTGGCCGTGCTTGCACTCTAGTGGAAAAAGTGCTGGTCTATGCACTTTCCCGCTGTCCCAGCCACCAGAGAGGTTGGCACCTTTTTCTATAGTGTGTAAACACAGCCACCACTGCTGGATTACAGGGTGGTGATATCCCCTGGGAAACGAGCAGTGTATAATGTGATGGAAAATGAATCGAGCCGGCAAAGGAGGCAATATGGACAATCACAATACATTAGTAAGTGCCTGATATTAACTTTCTCTACATGATAAATGCAACTTACTGAAGTGAGACAACCCTTTTAAAACCTGCTAAGGACCAGATGTTTTTTTTCCATTATGTCCTGATACATAAATCCATAGAAGTGCTGCCTTGTTTTCCATTTTAATACAAACTTGGGACCTGGAGCAGTGGTCGTTTTGAGGAATTTTGCACCCACCTTCCTTCCAATTAGTGCTGCTTTTGTTCTATCTATCTATCTATCTATCTATCTATCTATCTATCGCTCTAAATGGATGTCCTTGATTCTGTGTTAGATACTTCTGGATTCTTACATCTATACATGTGATTCCGCCCTTACACAGGTCATATTATAGGACTGGCTGCTATGTATTGATTTATGGATTAGTTTAGCAACTGATGTAAAATGTGTTCAGTAATCTGCTGTCAGGTGGGAGAGGTTAGAGCTGCAGTCATCATACATGAACTATCTATCTAATAAAAATATATCCTATAGCTTTTCCATCCGCCTATGAACCTATTTATTTATTAAATGTAACCATCTATCTGATATCTATCTATATGTCTATCCGTCTATCTATCTGATATAAATATATTATATATCTTTCAGTTTTCCATCTGCCTATGAACCTATTTATTTATGTATCTATCTGATATCTATCTGTGTATCTACTGTATCTACCTACCTACCTACCTACCTGTGTCTGTCCGTCCGTCCGTCTATCGCTTTAATATAAATATATCATATCTTTTCCATCTGTCTATGAACCTATTTATTTATTAATTGTATCTATGTTGTCTGCATATCTATCTCATATCTATGTATCTGTCTATCTCATATCTATCTATCTACAAAACCTATATGTATGTAACATATTACTACCTGCATATGGCTCAGGGTGCATCAACATTTTTGCTCCTGATTTTATGATTTCACAGTTGAGTATCTTAAAATCCATCTAAATAATAGATCCTTTGAAACGTTACCCAAATGCATATATAAACCTTCCTTTCACCGTCTATATCAATCAAAAAGCGGGAGTGTTTCGTGAACTATCAGTCGAAGGAATAGACTGCTGCTATTTGTGACGGCAAACAAAAGCAATCATGACTGCCAAACACACAGTATAACAGGCAGCATCTCCGCGCCGCGAGACAGAAAGTAATTAGAATGCTTTTAATGTCCAAAAGAATGATGCCGATAGGCTGCCACAGATGTGTAGATTTATGAATATTTATACGCTGGTTTATAGCTGACACTTTTATCAGTTGAAGAAGATAAAATATCTGCCTGACTCAAAAGCCTGACAGTCAGGTTAATAAAATCTCATTAAAGAGAATGACCTATGCAATTATATAGGATTTATTGTAATTCATTTTTGATTGTGTTCTGCTTAAAGATGCAGTTTCCCATTTCCTGATGCCACATTTCGGTCGCATATCAAAATTCTTCTGCGTTTAACTCCAAGCTGTCCTTGGAGAAGATGAGAGATGAGTAAACAAGTCGCTGAATGCTGCGCTTTTATCCTTTCTCCTTTTTTTTTGCCGTCCTTGGCTAAAAATTGGACAAGTGGAAGTAAAATAATGAAACGCTACTGGCAGACATGTCTACGAGATCGGCGCTGTCACTCCGCCGTGTTTGACAACATGAAGTATCACCTTTGTAAGTGTTACTCAAAGAAGCCTGAAGTAGTAAATGGAGCAGGAAGCCAAAGATCGGCTTCTGTTAGAATGAATGTGGTTCCCCCACCAAGGCCATGGGGGTCACTCATGACTGTGCCACGCGATAATATTTATATTTATTGATATAGCGCCACCATATTCCGCAGCGCTCTACAATCAGGGAGATCATCAACAACTCAAAAGACATCACATAATTACAGGGTAATACACAACTGATACACTGGAAGTGAGGGCTCTGCTCACAAGAGCTTACAATCTATGAGGGAAGGGGGGTGACACAATAGGTAAGGTTGGTTGTTTTATAAAGCGGTCCAGCCACCTATGTACTAAATACAGCAGTGCAGGCCGAGCTGCATGAGCTAGTGCATTGGGTGTGGGGATTACTGTCAGAAGATGGCGATCAGTTCAGAAAAAGGGCTGGATGGGGGGCTGGCCATATACCCTACAGGAAAAATTCCTGGTGGACCAAAGCACAGGGGGCCACCCAAGTCCTCCTCACGGCCACAGCCACAGGTGGTCTCCTGAATTCAACTGTATCACCATCATCAGTATGGTGATAGGGTAGTATTTCATGCTGCATTGTGGTGTTTAGTTTTGCTGGGGCAGTATTTTGTGTTACACTATGGTATTGCTGGTCCCACCTGTCACGACCACCCCCGTTTAAATCAGACTTCTGACCGCCAGGACGCCCCAGCGTGGAGAAAAGCCCAACCGAGGGTGGACCGCGACAGGGGGGAGATTCAGAATTACCCAAACAGTCAATCCTGCACCCCCCTTATTTTCTGCTGCCACCACGTTCGTGAGTGAACGACTCTATAATTGTAGGGATAGGGGTTCGGACCACTCACAGATCAGCCCCACTATCATGCTACAAGCTAACCCAATCGAGTCATAAAACAGTTATGTCTCTAATATCAGTCTACTAAAAAACAGGTAGGTCTCTTCAGGGCGTACGAGTACTTTGCAGTGGGGCTTAGAGCAATAAGAGAGAGACAATTTAAAAGATATGAAAATATCTTTTACTATAAGTAACACAGAAGTGAAACAAACAATGCATACAAAAATTTACAGAAAAATATTACAATAGCAAGCTGGAATCATGTGGAAAATAAACAGGGATAAAAAGAGAAATACTATCTTAGATTTTGCCTATGCAAAATCCAGGCACAAACTTACGTTCCAACGGACAGCCTATCGGCGATGTGACCACAGGGCAAAAAAAAGCCCCCCTCTCCCCTTGCGCACTGACCTTTATGCCCCATTCTGTGGGAGGGTAAGGGGGGTTGGCCCAGCCAATCGCTGGCCAAGGGCTGCACGGTGGGTGTTTCTGAAGGAGGGTTTTGGGAGGGCTTGTTCGCCCCCCCTGCTGCCGGCCAGGCCACTTTTCCCTAATTTTACAAAAGAGGCCCATAACTTTGCCGGCGTAATAAATATGAAAAACCGGGCACTTGTGCGGGGTCCCCCATGAATTTATGGACGATTCTATGGGTGACACCACACCTCTCTCCCCTCAAGGTGACTAGTAACCCATTTCCCAGTCTGGGAAGACCCCAGAGCTGCCAAGTTTGGACTCTCCTGGTTCCTCTGGGTGAGAGGTGCACTTTGAGGGTACCTACATTTTTGGGTCATAACTCCATATAGCCCCAATATGCTTTTTGGGGTTCTCAGAGCACGGTTCACATGTCTCTCCTATGCGCTCCCCCCTCCCAGCTATCTCTGCTTCTGATGTGTAAATTGAGCAGGCTGCAAGGAAGGGCCAACTAGCATGTGTTTAGCTTTCATGGTTTCAAAGTGGACAGGAGACGCATGGGCTGGGGTCTGTCCTTAGAAGCTTTCCAAGGTGCGAGGTGATCTCAGCAGGGGGTGATTAGAGTCTGTGGTCTCCAAAGGGCGATAGGAACGACCATATATGGACGTCCTGTTCCTAGATTAGATGTGGTTAAATTTTGCTAAACTGACAGTCATTTTTTTAATAAGATCCGGACAGGGACGTGACATCGCGTCACACCACCTACTTCTGTTCTCCCTGCCTACTTGTGTTGGCCCTGCCTACTTGTGTTGCCCCGCCTTCTTTCAATTTGAATTCACCTACAACTTGGGGCCACTTTAAGTTTTTTTTTTTCGGGGCTACTTTAAGTTCCTAGTCCGCCCATGGTGGGGGGTTTAAATGTGGAAGGGTCAGTTTAGGGAGCATAATAAGCCTGCCTGAAAAGATATGTTTTTAAGGAACGTTTGAAGCTAAGGAAGTTGGGAATTAACCTGATTGTCTCAGGAAGCGAGTTCCAGAGAGCAGGAGCAGCTTGAGAAAAGTCTTGAAGACGGGATTGAGAGGTTCAATTTATGGAGGACGTTAGTCTTAGATCATTGGCAGAACAGAGAGCATGAGTAGGGTGGTAGACAGAAATGATGGAGGAGATGTATGGAGGTGCAGCACTGTGGAGAGCTTTGTGGGTGAGGTTAAGAAGTTTGAACTGTATTCTATGGTGGATAGGCAAACAGTGATGTGACTATGTCAGTTTAACCCCTTAAGGACTCTATTTCACCTTAAGGACTTGGCCATTTTTTGCAAATCTGACCAGTGTCATTTTAAGTGCTGATAACTTTAAAACGCTTTGACTTATCCAGGCCATTCTGAGATTGTTTTTTTGTCACATATTGGACTTCATGACACTGGTAAAATGAAGTAAAAAAAATTCATTTTTATTTATAAAAAAATACAAAATTTACCCAAAATTTGTAAAAAATTGCAGATTTCCAAGTTTCAATTTCTCTACTTCTATAATACATAGTAATACCTCCAAAAATACACTGCGTGCAGAATTATTAGGCAAATGAGTATTTTGACCACATCATCCTCTTTATGCATGTTGTCTTACTCCAAGCTGTATAGGCTCGAAAGCCTACTACCAATTAAGCATATTAGGTGATGTGCATCTCTGTAATGAGAAGGGGTGTGGTCTAATGACATCAACACCCTATATTAGGTGTGCATAATTATTAGGCAACTTCCTTTCCTTTGGCAAAATGGGTCAAAAGAAGGACTTGACAGGCTCAGAAAAGTCAAAAATAGTGAGATATCTTGCAGAGGAATGCATTACTCTTAAAATTGCAAAGCTTCTGAAGCGTGATCATCGAACAATCAAGCGTTTCATTCAAAATAGTCAACAGGGTCGCAAGAAGCGTGTGGAAAAACCAAGGCGCAAAATAACTGCCCATGAACTGAGAAAAGTCAAGCGTGCAGCTGCCAAGATGCCACTTGCCACCAGTTTGGCCATATTTCAGAGCTGCAACATCACTGGATTGCCCAAAAGCACAAGGTGTGCAATACTCAGAGACATGGCCAAGGTAAGAAAGGCTGAAAAACGACCACCACTGAACAAGACACACAAGCTGAAACGTCAAGACTGGGCCAAGAAATATCTCAAGACTGATTTTTCTAAGGTTTTATGGACTGATGAAATGAGAGTGAGTCTTGATGGGCCAGATGGATGGGCCCGTGGCTGGATTGGTAAAGGGCAGAGAGCTCCAGTCCGACTCAGACGCCAGCAAGGTGGAGGTGGAGTACTGGTTTGGGCTGGTATCATCAAAGATGAGCTTGTGGGGCCTTTTCGGGTTGAGGATGGAGTCAAGCTCAACTCCCAGTCCTACTGCCAGTTTCTGGAAGACACCTTCTTCAAGCAGTGGTACAGGAAGAAGTCTGCATCCTTCAAGAAAAACATGATTTTCATGCAGGACAATGCTCCATCACACGCGTCCAAGTACTCCACAGCGTGGCTGGCAAGAAAGGGTATAAAAGAAGAAAATCTAATGACATGGCCTCCTTGTTCACCTGATCTGAACCCTATTGAGAACCTGTGGTCCATCATCAAATGTGAGATTTACAAGGAGGGAAAACAGTACACCTCTCTGAACAGTGTCTGGGAGGCTGTGGTTGCTGCTGCACGCAATGTTGATGGTGAACAGATCAAAACACTGACAGAATCCATGGATGGCAGGCTTTTGAGTGTCCTTGCAAAGAAAGGTGGCTATATTGGTCACTGATTTGTTTTTGTTTTGTTTTTGAATGTCAGAAATGTATATTTGTGAATGTTGAGATGTTATATTGGTTTCACTGGTAAAAATAAATAATTGAAATGGGTATATATTTGTTTTTTGTTAAGTTGCCTAATAATTATGCACAGTAATAGTCACCTGCACACACAGATATCCCCCTAAAATAGCTAAAACTAAAAACAAACTAAAAACTACTTCCAAAAATATTCAGCTTTGATATTAATGAGTTTTTTGGGTTCATTGAGAACATGGTTGTTGTTCAATAATAAAATTAATCCTCAAAAATACAACTTGCCTAATAATTCTGCACTCCCTGTAGTTATTACTTTACATTCTCCATATGTCTACTTCATGTTTGGATCATTTTGGGAATGATATTTTATTTTTTGGGGATTTTACAAGGCTTAGAAGTTTAGAATCAAATCTTGAAATTTTTCATAAATTTTCAAAAACCAAATTTTTAGGGACTTCAGGTCTGAAGTCACTTTGCGAGGCTTACATAATAGAAACCACCCAAAAATGACCCCATTCTATAAACTACACCCCTCAAGGTATTCAAAACTGATTTTACAAACTTTGTTAACCCTTTAGGTGTTCCAAAAGAATTAATGAAAAATAGAGATACAATTTCAAAATTTCACTTTTTTGGCAGATTTTCCATTTTAATAATTTTTTTCCAGTTACAAAGCAAGGGTTAACAGCCAAACCAAACTCAATATTTATAGCCCTGATTCTGTAGTTTACAGAAACACCCCATATGTGGTCGTAAACCGCTGTACGGGCACACGGCAGGGTGCAGAAGGAAAGGAATCCCATACGGTTTTTGGAAGGCAGGTTTTGCTGGACTGTTTTTTTTGACACCATGTCCCATTTGAACCCCCCCCCGATGCACCCCTAGAGTAGAAACTTCACAAAAGTGACCCCATCTAAGAAACTACACTCCTCAAGGTATTCAAAACAGATTTTACAAACGTCGTTAACCCTTTAGGTCTTCCACAATAGTTATTGGCAAATGGAGATGAAATTTCAGAATTTCAATTTTTTGTCAAATTTTCCATTTTAATCAATTTTTCCCAGTAACAAAGCAAGGGTTAACAGCCAAACAAAACTCAATATTTATGGCCCTGATTCTGTAGTTTACAGAAACACCCCAAATGTGGTCGTAAACTGCTGTATGGGCACACGGCAGGGCGCAGAAGGAAAGGAATGCCATACGGTTTTTGGAAGTCAGATTTTGCTGGACTGTTTTTTTTGACACCATGTCCCATTTGAAGCCCCCCTGATGCACCCCTAGAGTAGAAACTCCAAAAAAGTGACCCCATTTTAGAAACTATGGGATAGGGTGGCAGTTTTGTTGGTACTAGTTTAGGGTACATCTGATTTTTGGTTGCTCTATATTACACTTTTTGTGAGGCAAGGTAACAAGAAATAGCTGTTTTGGCACTGTTTTTATTTTTTGTTATTTACAACATTCACCTGACAGGTTAGATCATGTGATATTTTTATAGTCCAGGTTGTCACGGATGCGGCGATACCTAATATGTATACTTTATTTTTATTTATGTAAGTTTTACACAATGATTTCTTTTTTGAAACAAAAAAAAATCATGTTTTAGTGTTTCCATAGTCTGAGAGCCATAATTTTTTCAGTTTTTGGGCAATTACCTTGGGTAGGGTATGATTTTTGCGGAATGAGATGACGGTTTTATTGGCACAATTTTAGGGTGCGTGTGACTTTTTGATCGCTTGCTATTACACTTTTTGTGATGTAAGGTGCCAAAAAATGGTTTATTTAGCACAGTTTTTATTTAAAAAATTTTACGGTGTTCATCTGAGGGGTTAGGTCATGTGATATTTTTATAGAGCCGGTCGATACGGACGCGGCGATACCTAATATGTATACTTTTTTTTTATTTATGTAAGTTTAACACAATAATATCATTTTTTAAACAAAAAAAAAATCATGTTTTAGTGTCTCCATATTCTGAGAGCCATAATTTTTTTGGGCGATTATCTTACGTAAGGTCTCATTTTTTGCGGGATGAGATGGGGTGTAAATTTTACACAATAACAGCTTTTTTAAAACAAAAAAAATGATGTTTTAGTGTCTCCATATTCTGAGCCATATTTTATTTTTTATTTTTTGGGCAATTGTCTCAGGTAGGGGGTAATTTTTTGCGGGATGAGGTGACGGTTAGATTGGTACTATTTTGGTGGGCAAACGCCTTTTTGATTGCTTGCTGTTGTACTTTTTGTGATGTAAGGTGACAAAAAAATTGTTTATTTAGCACAGTTTTTATTTTTTATTTTTTACGGTGTTCATCTGAGGGTCTAGGTCATGTGATATGTTTATAGAGCCGGTCGATACGGACGCAGCGATACCTAATATGTATACTTTTTTTTTTCCCTATTTTTTGACAATTTATTTAACTTTATTTGGGGAAAATGAAGTTTTTGTTTATTTTTACTTGTAACTTTTAATTTTTTGGGAGGAAAACTTAATTTTTTCAAATATTTTTTTCACTTTATTTTTTGTCCCACTTTGGGACTTGAACTTTTGGGGGTCTAATCCTTTACAATGCATTCCAATACTTCTGTATTGGAATGCATTGGCTGTATGAGTAATACTGTGTGTATTACTCATACAGCTTCCAGCCTGTGAGATCCAGGGGGCTGGATCTCACAGGCTCTCCACAGGAAGGCAGCGCAGATGCCTCAGGAAGGCATCGCGATGCCTTCCATGCCATCAGGTCCCCCCCACAGCCCCATGGGGACCCAATGGCACCGCTGCCGCACCCGGTAAAGCCGCGAACCGCAGGTCTTAGATGACCTGCGGTTTTCGCGCGATCGCCGACACAGGGGGGGTCACGGGACCCCCCCGCGCATTTAGCCGAGGTGCCTGCTCAATGATTTGAGCAGGCACCTCGTTCCGATCACCGCCCGCCGGGCGGCGGTGATCGGAACAACACATGACGTACTGATACGTCATGCGTCCCTAAGGGGTTAAACAAACAATATAAAGGGAGAGGATGAAATATGGAGGGAAAAATACTGACCTAATGATCAGAATATAATGCTCTTTTTATGAAACTCAAATGTTCACTGTCTGTGAAGGTTCTCATTTATCCAGGTCATGGTATATCTGTAAAGAATAAATCAAGGCAACTTGACTTACTGTAGATTTCTTGAAAACGTTTCACTCGTTCTTCCAACAAATCACATACAGAACTCTCAGGATTTCACCACCAAAATTCAGAACTTGGTATTGGGCACAGAAGAAACAATGGTCTCCTATGATGTTACATCCCTCTTCACCTCAATACCCACTACAGAGGCAATTGAAACAGTCAGGAAACAGTTGCTACTAGACAACACCTTAGGCTGCAGAACAGAACTTAGCCCAGACAAAGTGTGTGCCTTACTGGACCTTTGTCTGAGTACCACCTACTTCAAGTATAAGGATAAGTTTTACATGCAAAAACATGTCTGTGCTATGGGATCGCCAGTCTCACCTATTGTAGCGAACCTGTATATGGAGGAAGTAGAAAGGAAAGCCCTGACCACTTTCATGGGAATTACACCGAGACATTGGTTCAGATATGTGGATGACACTTGGGTTAAATTCATAAACAAGAGTTACATGCTTTCACCGACCACATCAACTCAGTGGATCATAACATCAATTTCACGCGGGAAGATATGCAGAACAACAAACTGGCGTTTCTGGATTGTCTTATAACAGTGGAAGAGGGAAGGAAGCTGGGAATAGAGGTCTATCGAAAACCAACACACACAGACCAGTACATGCTATTTGATTCCCACCATCCTCTAGACCACAAACTGGGAGTCATCCAGACTCTACACCACTGGGCAAGAAAATTCCCACCAGCACAGAGGCCAAGGCGAATGAATTCAAACACCTCAGAGGGGCACTTAAAACTTGTGGGTATCCAGATTGGGCCTTTGTCAAAACAGAAGGAAGAAGAAGAAAGAGCACCAAGACTACCAGTGAGGGCGAGAAGCATGACAGACGCAAGAATATGGTTATCCCATATGTAGCTGGGGTGTCTGAGAAACGCAAAAGGATTTTTAATAAAAATCACATCCCTGTCTGCTTTAAACCCAGCAACACACTGAGGCAACAACTGGTTCACCTAAAAGACCCAACGCCTAAACACAAGATGGACAACATTGTGTGCGCAGTCCAGTGCAATGAGGAATGCTCAGAACTGTATATCGGCGAAACAAAACAACAACTACATCAGCGTATGGCTCAGCATAGAAGCGCCAAAACCTCTGGTCAAGATTCAGCCGTGTACTTACATCTAAAAGAAACAGGTCACACCTTTGAAGACAGTCAAGTACGTGTTTTGGATAAGGAGGCCGATTGGTACAAACGAGGTGTGAAGGAGGCCATCTACGTAAAAATGGAGAAGCCAAGCTTGAATAGAGGCGGGGGGGGGGGGGGGGTGAGACATCTATTGTCTGCCACATACAATGCTGTCTTGACACCTGGGAGTTTCTGGGAGGTCATTATCACCTACTGACTCCAATTAGGATAATGGAATCAACACCTTTGACCCCATGCTGGGTATAATGACCTCTGACCCCATGCTGGGTATAATTACCAGATGTTGATTCAGTTACATATTTATTCCCAGAGAATTCTTGTACAGTCACTCAGAATTGACAAAGCTCGTTGGAAGAACGAGTGAAACGTTTTCAAGAAATCTACAGTTAGTCCAGTTGCCTTGATTTATTCTTTACAGATATATCAGATGTTCACTGGAAGGAGAATTACCTGACTACTTCATAGAGCATATTCTAGATTGCACCTTATTTATCCGATGGTCTTCCCTTTATGTTTTAGGGGTTGCCAGGAGGTCAGTAATACTCTCCATGTCTGGTGGACCTGTCTCATAGTAAGACCAAAAGAGGGCTATTTGAAGTGTTTGGGAGAGATCTTCCCTTGTCAGCACCTGTATACTTGCTGGGGCTTAAACCTACAAACTTTACTAATACAACCTATAAGTTTCTACAATATATCCTGAAGTCCGCAAGAATCCATATGGCTTCCAGATGGAAATCTTCTTCACTCTCTATCTCAGTACTCAGTTATAGGAACAACAGAATCTCGCTATACGAGAAACTTAATGCTACTCTAAATAAAACCTGAGAACGATTCTCAAAAATATGGAACCCATGGTTAAACTGTGCCATCTCTCCTAATCTGCAGCACGTCCTGTCTCTATGAGTAAATACAACAGCCCATAGAAGACTTGGCTGCTCTCTCTTTTCCTCCCTTCCCTATCCCTTTGCCTCTTGGACCGTACTACATTACTCGAGTAACTCATATTGTAGGTTATTTTCCTACTGTTCTACATCCGTTTTGTTCTTATACATACTGTTCTTTTAAACCATATTTGGCATTGTCCACTGCTATTGGATGCTTATGCTTCATTCTTATGTATTTACATGCATACTTTATGAATTTTTGTTCTTGCTATTTTATCAACACATACTTTTTTAAAACATAAAGGGTCATTCAGTTTTCATAAAACTTTTAAAATATTACATAGAGACACATCAAAGTTTATATCGGTGGGAGGTCTGAGTGCTGAGACCGATCACTAGAATGAGGAGAGAAAAGTGCTCAAATATCATGCCCTCAATACAAAGTATGATCCTGTCCTGCTTCCGTCTCCTACATTGAGGCGAGAGTATGATATTCAGCTGAAAAATCTGTGACAAAATCCGCACAAGTTACAGTGGATTTTGCTTTGGATTTGCAACAGAATTCACCCTATACATTGAAAATAGTGAAATCCACAGTGGAAATGTGCAGCATAAATTGACACGGTGCACCGCATCCGCATGGATTTTTTTACCCAACAGTGTAAGGAGAAAAAAACATGACAAATCAAAGAGCGCAGATCATGTTTCTAAAGACCTCTCTGCTGAAAGTGGAAAGGGTATCTGAAGGCGGTTCTGAGCAGTTATACATAGAATGGACAACATTAAGATAGTTCTTGGGTCGTCCATAACCCATAAAGATGGTTAGCAGGGGTCTAAATAATGCAGTCATATTCAGGGCTGGTGCAAGGATTTTTGCCACCCTAGGCAAAAGCTAATTTTGCCGCCCCCTTGACTCCGCCCATTGACCACACCCTTTTACCCGCCCCTTTTTCAGCCACCTATTGCATGCAACATTTAACTATGGTCGTGTACCCTGTGCCAGTCTATGGTCGCGTACCCTGTGCCAGTCTGACTATGGTCGCGTACCCTGTGCCAGTCTGACTATGGTCATGTATATATAATATCCAGCCATTGTCTGCCACCTAGTACCATCCCAGTGATGCCAATCACTCTGCGCTGTTCAGCAGGTTGGCACACCAAACACGAGCAGTGCCACCTATTCACTGCCAGGCGCCATTCAGCCACTGTCTGAAATCCTGTTCCACCAGGGCAACATAAAACAGTATGCTGCCTTGTGCCCTCTGCCAGTCTGGCACTGTTCTGCACCCTGTACCATTCATAGCCCTTTAGACAGTCTGTGCCACCTATTAGGCTCCATGTGCCACTGCTGGGCACCCAGTGCCAGTCAGAATCTATGGCTCCTAGTCAAGCAGCAGGTGTGCCCTGACCCCTGTACACAAGTGTGTGCCACCCTGCTGCCAGTCACTGTCCTGCAGCCTCTGACACCCTAGTGCAGGTTGTCAGAGTGCGGTTGCCAGCAGTGCTCACCAGGTTCTGCTCCTCGCTGTGCTCCAGGTCCACATTGTCTTGGCTCTTGCCAAGATCATGTGTCTTCGGCGCGTGATCCCGCGAGACCCACCTCTGGAGGTCACTGGTCTCGCGGGATTGCGCGCCCGAAGTCAGGGCCGATGCAAGGATTTTTGTCAACACAAGCGAATCTACATTTTGGCCCCCCCCCCCCCCCCCATCATTTCACATTTCTGCCCCTCATGATTCATGTCCATTTCTTGCCCCCCCCATCATTTCACATTTCTGCCCCTCATGATTCATGTCCATTTCTTGCCCCCCCATGTGCTAATATCATAGTGCCATCCTCTCCCCCTGCCCCCTAATGTGCCAGTATCAAGTGCCTCTCTCCTCCCCCCTCCATGTGCCAGTATCATGGCGCCAATAGCCCCCCTCCTCCGTGGCAGTAAAGTAACAGTCCGGTATTTAAAAAAAAAAAAAAAACACTTTCAGAAAAGTTTCTCCTGGGATTCGAACTCACAACCTTTCACATCAGAGGCAAAGCATTTACCCACACAGCTATGAGAGCAGTACAGCCAGTTACAAAAAAAAAGACTTCTACTGTAGATAACTTTGATAGTGTACATCCATACACATGATAGCTGCCCCAGTACACTGTGTATGGATATAGCAGAGGTGGGTGTGTTGGGGCACCTGTCATGTGTATGGACGTACACTAGGTATCAAAGTTACCTACATTAGAAGTCTAATATTATTTTTTTTAAGCAATTAGCTATACAGCTTTTATAGCTGTGTGGGTAAATGCCTTGCCACTGATGTGAAAGGTCGTAAGTTCGAATCCCAGAAGAAACTTTTACTGCTTGGGATTCGGAGTGCCAGCGCCCCCAGGCAGAGTGCGCTCTACGCGGTGTCCTACTCTGCTTATAGGTAGCGCCGGCCCTGGTCATATTGGGATGTCCACCCCTGCAATATTTAAGAATTTAGGATGAAAAACATTAAAGGTGTTGTCCAGTTTAGGCTACTTAGGCTATGCTGGATCCTGTGAACTCTGGCAGGCTGTTTCTCTGCTGGAACATATGCAAGATAGCTTTACCACAGGTCTGAAGCTAACCTTAGAAAAGCAATTTTTTAAACCCTATTAGTTAAATAATGGACGGAGTCCTCTGACGGGATCCTCATCTCTCGCCTAGTGTGGAGAGTGATTGCAAAGAGCATATCTCACTCTGGTGGACCTGTTTTGCCCATCATTACACAAACAACCAGTTGATTTGGATAGGTACTGTGCAATGCTGTGGTGGTGCTGTAGGGAAACTGGCTTATAGAGTACAGCTGATCTCTGCTGGTCCCATCAGGTGGACTGTGATTTGCTTATTTTCAAGAAACACGTCTAGCAAGTAGGGATGGTCTGAAGTGAAGACCCCCCTTTAAATACATTTCAGAATATTATCTTTTTGTTGTTCATTTTTCCCAACCTTGCTACCAAAGCATTTTTTATAGTTCTGTATATCTGTACTGAAGTAGAAGTGAATGGGGCTGAGCCGCTATACAATGTACGGCGCTGTGCTTGGTGAGCTGCGAGAAGGATGTGGTACTTGCAAGGGCGTCGGTGCCTTCTCAAACAGCTGATCGGCGGGGGACCCAGGTGTCGGACCCCCACCGATCAGATACTCATGACCTATCCTGAGGATAGGTCATCAGTATTTGAATCTTGGAAAACCCTTTTAACTATCTTCCTTGAGTTTCCAAGTATCTGTATAGTCTCCCGAACAATGGAGAATAAACTACTCTGATGCTTGAAGAAGCTCAGGGATCATTCTGTACTACGACGTATGCAAACAAAACAATTGCGTATAGTCGATAATCTGACATGGAAGAACAATGAATTAAAAGAATCTGAAAAACGGCTTTATCAGTACGTCAAACTCTATATCAATAAACACTCTCCATGGACGACTGTTGTATCGTCCCTTGTATTAGGGATAGAAGCACATCTACAACATATGGATATAGAGTACAGACGCTGCTGCAGTGATTCTGGGTGCTATACAGTAACCTAGTGACTATGGTCTATATACTAGTAATCCCATACATATTACATAAAATACCAGGCTGTTCATATTAGGATGGGTTCACATCACGTTTTATGCTTCCTATTGACGTACATGTTATGAAAAAAAGGACACAAAAACGTTTTACAATGGTAAAAAAAGGTATACGTTTTTTTTTCACAATGAAACTCTATGGGGAACGGATGCCACGGTTTGGTATTAGTCTGAGGCATCCGTTAAACATATAAGATTTTTGTATACGTTAAACGGACAGGAAAAACGTGATGTGAACCCAGCCTTACAGACACACTACTGTTAGAATATACTGGAAGTAATTTGTAAGGGTATGTTCACTGACATGAATTGTCACATGGATTTTGGCAGATTTTTCAGTGCTAGGATGTGCATGTGTATTGTTTTCAATGAGAACTGCGTTGCTGTTCCTACGCCGGCAGATTTTTCGGTATGGAATCTAATTTTGCATAAAAAGCCACACGTTATTTATTGAAGCAGATTCAGATACGTAAATCGCAGCAGGTTACTACACACAGATGATTCCTATTAAAAGGTGCAGATCTGCAGCACATTCAAACTGCAAATCCATGGCGTTTTTTTCTGACAGAAAAAGCCACCATACGAACTTGGTCTATGCTAACAGAATCCCACCTCAAAGACTTTACAGTACCTGATGCACACTGTAAACCCCAGAGTACAAGCAATAAACATACTAGGGTATATATATATATATATATATATATATATATATATACTAGCTGAAGGACCAGGCTTCGCACAGGTATATTTCATCTATTTCATTTATTGTTTGTGTGTGTCATTAAAAGATATCGTATCCACTATAACAGTGACATCTACAGTACCCCACCTCTTTAACAGTGACCTCCACAGTGGCCTGCCCCCTTAACAGTAACATCCACAGCGCCCTCCCCTTTAACAGTGACCTCCACAGCGGCCGCCCCCTTATTAGTGACCTCCACAGTACCCCATCTCGTTAACAGTGATTTCCACAATAACCCTCCCCCTTAACAGTGACCTCTACAGAGCTCTGTTCCCTTAAAATGTGACCTCCACAGTTCCCTGTCCCCTTAACAGAGACCTTCACAGCACCCTCCCCTTTAACAGTGACCTCCACAGCATCCCACTCCCTTATCAGTGACTTCAACAGCAGCCCGTCCCTTTAATAGTGACCTCGACAGCATCCCGCCCCCTTAACAGTGACCTCCACAGCAGCTCGCCCCTTTAACAGTGACCTCCACAGCGGCCACCCCTTTATTAGTGACCTCCACAGTACCCCATCTCGTTAACAGTGATTTCCACAATAACCCGCCCCCTTAACAGTGACCTCTACAGAGCTCTGTTCCCTTAAAATGTGACCTCCACAGTTCCCTGTCCCCTTAACAGAGACCTTCACAGAATCCCGCTCCCTTATCAGTGACTTCAACAGCAGCCCGTCCCTTTAATAGTGACCTCGACAGCATCCCGCCCCCTTAACAGTGACCTGCACAGCAGCTCGCCCCTTTAACAGTGACCTCCACAGCGGCCACCCCTTTATTAGTGACCTCCATAGTACCCCATCTCCTAAACAGTGATTTCCACAACACCCTGTCTCCTTAACAGTGGCGTCTACAGCAATCTGCTCTTTAACACTGACCTCCATAGTGGACCGTCCCCTTAACTGTGACCTCCACAGCAGCCTGCCCCTAGGGTGGCCAGAGGTCCAGTTTTAGGCCGGACAGTCCGGCTTTCAGACTCCCTGTCCTCCGTCCGGCGCATGGCTTAGACGAATACAGGGATGTTCTTTTGAACAGCTCACTCTCAGACAGCAGCACTGTGCTGTCTGAGTGTGAGCTGCAGGGAGAAAGTCACCCTCTCTCCCACCCCTGCAGCTGACAGAAGTAGATTTTTACCTTCATTTTTTCAATTCCCGTCGGCTGCAGAGTGGAAGGGGACGTGGCTTAGCGGGACCTGGGGGCTGGGTTTTTACGCTTGTCTTTTGAGGGTGGCCTGAATGGCCACTCTACCTGCCCTTGAACTGTGACCTCCACAGCACTCCGCTCCCTTAACAGTGTCATCCACAGCGCCCTGCCTCTTTAAAGCTGACATTTAGCAGTGAAGAAAAATGGCTGGGTTGTTATGGAAACTTGGTGTAAAACTGTGTGTATGTGGAGACTAAGGACCTGCAAGCTTCTATTGGCTGATAAAGGACATGTGACCATGTGTATGGCAGTTGGGATATGAGGAGAAAGACCTGCAGGCTTCTATTGGCTAATGTAGGTCATGTGATGTGCCTTATTTGCATTTTTTGAGAATATCTCAGGAACGGTACGTGCTAGAAAGCTGAGACCCAGTCTAAATCCTTCCCGGACACCTGATGTACCTGTGTGCCAAATTTCGTGATTGTAAATGCAACGGTGCGGATTCCTTTAGCGGACATACAGACATACACACAGCTTTATATATTATAACATATATATATATTATTTATAATATACATATATTATTTAATTATCAGACATAAGGAGATATAGTAATCCATAAGAAGAGATAGTATCCCCCGAATCCTGACTTAGTCCTCTCACCCAGTTAAGCCAGTACTCTCTGCTCTGCACTGATGAGGGGGCAATCACCCCAAAGCAGCTGTCTGCAGATGAGGTGCTGGCTTATTTATTTTCCAAGTCATGTCTCAAGGCCTGTTCAAAAGGTCAAACACTGACTTACAGGATAGCTACCTTACATCTGGCATTAGAGACCTCTCTACACCAGACATATCGCCTGAAGACTAAGCGTCTCGAGGCTAAAAGCACCCTGGATTTTGTATCGCACACATCTGGATGTAGAAGTAAATGTGTATAATGGGATGTTCTAAATTATAGCCAGATTAGAACAAATATATTGTATGTTTCATTTTATAAGATGCACTTTTCCCCCCCAAAGTGGGGGGGAAAGGTCAGGGTGTCTGAAAAAGCAAATACTAGTGAGCACTTCCATTATGGAAGCTCTCACTAGTATGCAGTAGGTGCAGGGAGTGAAGTGCTGCGAGCGCTGTACTCACCCTCCCTAGTCTTCTTCCCTGGGGCCACGCTGCAATGCATACAGTGTACAGCTTCAGGATGTATTGTGCGCGTTATGACCTGACACTGTATACAGTCAGGTGACAGACAAGGGAGCGCGACTTCTGCAGAGTGACGAAGATCTGATCTGATGTCTGAGGGGGTTTAGCATGGAAGTCTGATGTGAGGTCCTGATATGGGGGTCTGATCTGAGAATCTGATATGGGGGTCTGATCTGATATGAGGCCTGATGAAAAATATATTTTTATTTTCCTAAAAACTGGAGTGCGTCTTATCATCTGCAAATTGGGAAGTGAATCTCCATTTCTTCTTCATATAAAACTGTGATATACATGAACTCCTCCTTATCATTTGAAAATGTAATAGGTAAAACCAACTAGCTATTATAGTGAACCTTCTTGAGAGGAGAGGATCTGTTAAAAGTGGGTACTTTGATAAGTGCCTGCTTATCACTGCTTCAACCTCAGGTGTCACCACAAATGACAGCTGCCCCTCAAAGTGCCAGGCACTGATGTTCCCCTAGAGTGCCAGTCTTAGGGCTGCGGTTTTCTACTAGCCGATTGTCAGCATATTTGCCGGGTTGCAGCTGGATCTCTGCCGGTCCCCATTATAGATAATGGGGCTGGACGACGACGTTTAGAGGCGTTGTCTCACTTCAGCAAGTGGCATGTATCATGTAGATAAAGCTAATACAAGGCAGTTACTAATGTATTGCGATTGTCCATATTGCCTCCTTTGCTGGCTTGATTCATTTTTCCATCACATTATACACTGCTCGTTTCTATGGTTACGACCACCCTGCAATCCATCAGTGGTGGTCGTGTTTGCACACTACAGGAAAAAGTGCCGGCCTCTCTGGTGGCCAGGATCATGGGACTGCACATAGACTACCGCCTTTTCCTATAGTGTGCGAGCACAACCACCACTGTTGGATTGCAGGGTGGTCATAACCATAGAAACGAGCCGTGTATGATGTGATGGAAAAATGAATCAAGCCAGCAAAGGAGGCAATATGGACAATCGCGATACACTAGGAAGTGCCTTGTATTAACTTTCTCTTCATAATAAATACTATTTATTGAAATGAGACAACCCCTTTAAGCCTGCCGGATCCTAAGCACAAGTGTGAAACTGCCTTAGATCCCATCTACAGCGGCTGACACTGGACCTCCAGAAAGAGACAAACCTATTGTCCTGGGCATCTCCCGGCATCTGACGTGTGCAGCTGATTTATGAGGTAGATACAGTAACTGAAATCAGGTCTGTTGTCAGTGACCCTGAAGGGACCAGAAGGAAGCCTACAACCAATAAGTCTTTCCAGTCATAACCTGCTTCCTTGACTTTTCTTTAAAGGGGTTATCCCATGAGTAATGTAAAATGTGAAAATCAGACCTCAAACAGTACACAACAAGCTCTAACAAAGCTAGGACTAGCCCTGTACCACATATGGAGCCAGAGATCGCCCAATTCCTTGCTCCAGTGGCTTTGCTAGATTTATTTTAGGATGACAGCTCGTGGGTGTGTCCTTTCTACTACAGCTCAGGAGCAAGAGGAGAGATGGGAGACGGCCCGGGCACACTGCGCACGCTTTCCCTTCATACAGCTGATCGCTGGGGGTGCAGGGTGTCGGACCGATCTGATATTGATGACCTATCCTGAGAAGAGGTGATCAATATTAAAAGCCCGGAGAACCCCTTTTAAAGTGGGACACACTTTATCCACAAGAACTAGAAAGCACGTCTAAGTGAGATATGAAAGGGTTTGTCTGGATGTTTAATACTGATGACGACCTATCCCCAAGATAGGTCCTGGGATCTCCCCGATCCTCATGTCTCTGTAGCCTGCTTTCCAGTCGATGATGCTTTGACATAGACAAGTGACCGCTGCAGCCAGTCACTGGTTGCACCAGACATCACTGAGGTCACCCCCTTAACCAGGGTCTGGCTGCAGTGGTTACATGGCCACGTTGAAACATCCTCACTGGAGGATACAGTAACTAATGGAAGACTCGGGAAGCATTAGCACAGAAGTCAAAATTTAAGGGTTGGTTAATCCCTTTACCCTCCGTCCAGGTTCCCTCAGGCTGGGAAAGTGACACCTATTACTAAACTGAAGGGCATATATTTGATGGGAGGCCCCTGATATCAGAACTCGAATCATGGACCTGAATTATTGATCTCTGAATAAATAATTGTGTAAAATGTATCATCTACGATGGATTTTGTATTCTGCATCCTTCAGAGAAAACGCAGATGGTACAACCTGGATGACATGTCCTCTGGTTAATATCACAGCTGTCCACTAGGTGTGGTCTGGCCACTCCACAGAAGAAGATACAGAATATATCAGATATACGTGTAACCACATCCACCAAGGCTCTGCTGGATCATACATCAGCGCCTGTCGGGAGGGGACGTGGACGACTGAATTGTTCACCCAGTAGCTAAATCTAATCCAAGGAATGAATGGCGGGAACAAAAATGTACTTCTCTTACTGCTGTGACTATTAATTAGATCAGGGAAAGCCATTCTTCAGCACTGCAGCCGCTGGTGAATTACCTGCGCTCCACTGTATGTATAGATGGTGGAAGATAATCGCTAAATGAGGGGCATGAACTTAGCATAATATCATATTCATATGTGAAAAGAAGCCAAAATAACCACTTATTTCAGATCAAAATGGCATTCAACTTGCAAAAGGGTTTAGAAGTACCTGGCAACACGGGGGTTAATGCTCAAATTGAACAGAACTTCTGTAGCAGACCACTCAATGTAATGATTTTTGTCATGCCGCTATTTCTCATCACCAATGGCTCTGTCTATGTTGGACTGTAATATAATATATATATATATACACACAGTATATATATATACAGTATATATATATATACACCGTTGGGTCACATTATTAGGACCACTTCCTACTTTGAGGTCAGCAGTGTGTAGCTCATGAAGGAAGTCACATGTAGTGAGCTAAAGGATAGAGCTGGTCAGCACTTACTCAGTGCACGCTGCTCGGAAGAAGGAGAAAACTCCACAATCAATTGATTAATGAATCCCAGCAGCTGTGTCTTTGCAATATAAATGTATTCCAGATATGTCCTACAACCAGGAGGTGTTTCGGCAAACATGCCTTCATCAAGTGTTGATGAAGGCATGTTTGCCGAAACGCGCCCTGGTTGTAGGACATATCTGGAATAAATTTATATTGCAAAGACACAGCTGCTGGGATTCATTAATCACATGTGGTGAGCTGGCCTGGTGGGAACAGAAGGTGTGTGATAGGCTGTCTGCACACATATCTCTCGTTGCTGTCATGGGTAAAAGAGGCGATTTATCAAAGTTGCAAAAAAGGGACGATAATTGGCTTTCAGGCCAATGGTGACAGTATTTCTGAAACTGCGCAGTTTGTGAACTGTTCGTGCGCTGCTGTGGTGAAAGTGTATCGTGAGAGGACAAATGGCACCATTGTGAATAAGTGACAAGGAAACAGCAGAGCACCACAAGCCACTGATATGAACGGTGAATGTTGGCTACAAAGGTGCACAAGAGTGGACCGAGACGCAACAGTGGAGAAGTTCACCGCCAAAATGAACCGTCTAAAACAACAGTTCAGTGAACCCTATGGTGTATGGGGCTCCAAAGAAGATGGTCACCGCACCTCTGCTAATGAAGCTGCATCAGAGTCTTTAATTTACATGGCAGTATAGGACCTTCACTCATTACAAAGGGTTGCCTTCTCCGATGAGTGATATTTTCTGCTTAATCGAATGGATGGACGTTGGCGTGTCAGGCGAGGAACATCAGAGAACAAAGACCCTGCAACCATTGCTGGAAGGACACAAGCTGGTGGTGGCAGTGTTATGGTCTGGGGCAGGGCCACCGCGTAGAGCGCACTCTGACTGTGGGCGCCGACACTCTGAAGTCCGAATCCCAAGCAGTAGCCCCGCCCCCTACTTGTGATCCATCTGACATCATCTCCTTGACTCCTTCTGTTCCTGTACTTGCCGGCCGGCCGCACTGCGAGTGCGAGCATGAGTTTGTTCAGTCACTTCGGGCAGAGCGAGCGGCACGCAGCTGACACACAGCTACGAGACCCTGGTGTATTTAAATCTCATTTAGAAAAGTTTCTCCTGGGATTCGAACTCACAACCTTTCACATCAGAGGCAAGGCATTTACCCACACAGCTATGAAAGCTGTATAGCTAGTTACTTAAAAAAAAAATATATATATAAGACTTCTGCTGTAGGTAACTTTGATTTACATTCATACACATGACAGCTGCCCCAACACACCCAGCTCTGCTACATCCATACACAGTGTACTGGGGCAGCTGTCATGTGTATGGATGTACACTAGGTATCAAAGTTATCTACAGTAGAAGTCTTATATATTTTTTTTTAAGTAACTGGCTGTACAGCTCTCATAGCTGTGTGGGTAAACGCCATGCCTCTGATACAGAAGATCATGGGCTTGAATCCCAGCATAAACTTTTCTGAAAGACAGGCTAAATAAGAACACGAGCACCAAATCTTCAACACTAGAGGCTGGTGGGAACACAGGAAGAGGCCTGCATCGCATCGCTGACATGGAGGTAAGTATAAAAGTTTTTTTTTTTTTTTAAATACCGGACTCATACTTTACTGCCATGGGGAGGGGGGCTATTGGCGCCATGATACTGGCACACGGAGGGGGGAGGAGAGAGGCACTTGATACTGGCACATTAGGGGGTAGGGGGAGAGAATGGCACTATGATATGGGGGGGCAAGAAATGGACATGAATCATGAGAGGCAGAAATGGGGAGGGGGGGCGCCAAAATGTAGATTCGCTTGTGTTGACAAAAATCCTTGCACCGGCCCTGACTTTGGGCGCGCAATCCTGCGAGACCAGTGACCTCCAGAGGTGGGTCTCGCGGGATCACACGCCGAAGACGCATGCTCTTGGCAAGAGCCAAGGCAATGTGGACCTGGAGCACAGCGAGGAGCAGAACCTGGTGAGCACCCCTGGCAACCGCACTCTGACAACCTGCACTAGGGTGTCAGAGGCTGCAGGACAGTGACTGGCAGCAGGGTGGCACACACTTGTGTACAGGGGTCAGGGCATACCTGCTGCTTGACTAGGGGCCATAGATTCTGACTGGCACAAGGTGCCCAGCAGTGGCAAATGGAGCCTAATAGGTGGCACAGACTGTCTAAAGGGCTATGAATGGTACAGGGTGCAGGACAGTGCCAGACTGGCAGAGGGCACAAGGCAGCATACTGTTTTATGTTGCCCTGGTGGCACAGGATTTCAGACAGTGGCTGAATGGCGCCTGGCAGTGAATAGGTGGCACTGCTCGTGTTTGGTGTGCCAACCTGCTGAACAGCGCAGAGTGATTGGCATCACTGGGATGGTACTAGGTGGCAGACAATGGCTGGATATTATATATACATGACCATAGTCAGACTGGCACAGGGTACGTGACCATAGTCAGACTGGCACAGGGGACACGACCATAGTTAAATGTTGCATGCAATAGGTGGCTGAAAAAGGGGCGGGTAAAAGGGTGTGGTCAATGGGCGGAGTCAAGGGGGCGGCAAAATTAGCTTTTGCCTAGGGTGGCAAAAATCCTTGCACCAGCCCTGGTCTGGGGCATTCTCTGGGCCACTCATTCATGTGGAAAACGCTCTCAACCGGTTTGGGTATGAATCCATCCTTGCAGATCACGTACACCCATACATGCTGATTGTCTTCCATAAGGTGGATGGGATGTTCCAACAAGACAATGCAACATGTCACATGGCTAGACATTGGTTGGAAAAGCAAGACCAAGATTTCCCAGTACTACCCTGGCCCCCTAATTCCTGAGACTTGAACCCAATTGAGCATCTGTGGGACCACCTTAATTGTCATGTTTGCTCTATGCATCCTCCTCCCCGCACCTCCAGCAGCCGTGGGATGCACTACAGTCAGCATGGCTACAGATACCTGTGACAACCTACCAGGACCTTACTGAGTCACTCCCAGCCCGTCTAGCTGCTGTCCGTGCTGCATACGCCGGTTACACTGGATATTAGCTGGTGGTCATAATAATGGGACTTGACTGTGTATATGTATGAATATGTGGAGTTTATATACAGCGCAGTTTATATACAGAGAAGCTCACATCTTCCCTCATACTGCATGCATGGAAATGCTTCTGAATGTTCTCAGGGCTGGAGACATGTCAGACAAAGTGGTGGCATTCTACGGCAGTAGGACAGACATTCTTCTGGACTTCTTGTCAATAAGCCCAATGAAGAACAATAAGTCTGAAACGGCTGACAACAGGGAGCAACGGCCGACAATCAGATTTTAACAGACAACAAATCTATAGATTAATATATTGTTTATATACATGGATACATTTATTACTGTAATTGCATTTATTACTAGTATTATGTAGAATATAATTATTAACATCATTATTATACAGAATACACACTATTATTACTATTATTATTATTATTATTATTATTAATATTATGCAGCATGCCTTATTATTATATATGCATTTATTATTATTATTGTTATTGTTATTATGTAGAATATATATAATTATTAGTAACATCATTTATACAGAATACACACTTTTTTTATTATTATTATGCAGCATGTTTTTATTATTATTACTATTATGCAGAATACATGTATTAGTACTAAGCAAATTACATGTATTTTTTTTTTTTTTATTATTATTATTATTATTATTATGCAGAAAACATGCATTTTTATGTTTATAATCTAGAGATATTAACCCTTTCTCATACTAAACATATCAGTATTATGTTCTTTTTTCTCCATGAGGTAACTTATGGAGCTTAGAGGTGTACAAAGAGACATGATATCTGTAAACTCAAGGTCATCTTCACATTCATGAAGCTATAATTCCTCTATGTGTAATGATCAGGAGCCTCCATCATGCTCAGTCCTGTACACACTGACACACTTTATGCAGCACTGAGAAGTGATACAACTTCAGGAAAGTTAACTTCTAAACCAAGGCAAACCTGTTATATGGAGGAAAGACGAGAGCAGGACGGAGGATGGCACCTAATCCAGGTAAGGGACAATGGCTTCTGGATTATCCTACAATTCCTGACCTGCAGTCCAAATAGATGGGAGGCACAGGGGGCACCCTAACTTTATAGAAAATGCTCCACATGAGGCACACTTAACCATCAGGAAGAAGTACCGTAAACTCCAACTGCCCCTGTCCATGAGGTGCAGACATCTGAACCTCCACCAGATGTGCACCCCAAGTCACCCTCCACAAAAGGTCCTCCACATGAGCTGCAGACATCTGAACCTCCTCCAGAATCCACCCCAAATCACTCTCCACATGAGGTGCACACATCTGAACCTTCACAGGAGGTGCACCCCAAAATCACACTCCACATAAGGTGCAGATGTCTGAACCTCCACAGGAGGCACCCTCCACATAAGGTGCAGACATCTGAACATCCACAGGAGTCACCCTCCACATAAGGTGCAGACATCTGAACCTCCACAGGAGGCACCCTCCACATAAGGTGCAGACATCTGAACCTCCACAGGAGGCACCCTCCACATAAGGTCCTCCACAGGAGGTGCAGACATCTGAACCATCTCCAGAAGCGCACCACAAATCACCCTCCACATGAGGTGCACACATTTGAACCTCCACAGGAGGCGCACCCCAAATCACCATCCACATGAGGTGCAGACATCTGAACCTCCACAGGAGGCACCCTCCACATAAGATGCAGACATCTGAACCTCCACCAGAGGCGCACCCCCAAGTCACTCTCCACATAAGGTGCAGACATCTGAACCTCCACAGAAGGTGCACCCCAAATGGCCCTCCACTTATGCTGCACATGAGGTGCAGACCCTCATTATTCCAGGGACCACACAATGGACGTTAGGAGCTCATGATCACATCCACTCAGCTTCCCCAGAATAGTAAGTAATACCTTTTCAGACCAATGCACCAAAGTTCTTACCCACAAAAAACATCACCCCAAGTTCCTGAACCATTGTCCATAAACGCAATTCAACTCATCCCAGCAAAGAAACGCACCCCAACAATCTAAGCTCATAGTCAGGGTGGGAGGTACCTACCTGTACTGAGTTCAACATTGCCCTGACTGGCGGACAGCTGGCAGAACCTGTTGGTGGAGCCCAGATGCCCAGTTGGGGCACCTCCCCTCTGCTGGTACTGGGAGGAGGTGGAGGTGGCTGCTCGGATGGGCCCGTTCTGATAGGAGCTGTGCGCCTGCTGGTAATGATGCTGCTGCTCACTGATGGAGGCTGCTGGATGGTGCTGGAAGTGGTGCCCTGCAGATGCTCCCAGATGTGGGATCTCCACCATGGTAGGTCTTTCGTACCTCCGGGCCAGGGACCTCTTGTTGGAGAAGGTCTTGAGGACGCTGTAGGGGCTCCTCTGTTTGTAGATTTTGGGGATGCAGGGCCCCTCCTCTGCTGGCTGCATCTCCTCCTCCATCTCTGCCTTCCTTCCCCGGGCTCGTCTCCTTGTGGCTGCTGAGCTGCTGCTGCTGAGCTGAGCAGGGTGTCGTGTGATTGACAGGCGGCCTCTCCAATGCCTGCAGGGAGAAGGGAGGTAAAGAGCAAGTGTTTAGGGTAATATTTGCTAATGATGATGGGGGAAGGGGCGGGTCCTGCAGCTGCTGCCGCTGCCTGGGAGCAGCCTGAGCTCTGCTGGATGTGCACATCCAGGTGCTGGGAGTGTGGACTGGCATCTCACCCAGCAGCAGTGTGCCCCTCACCCTGTACCCTTCCATACTGCCTGAGAGTGCCCTTCACCTTGTACCCTACCACACTGCCTGAAAGTACCCCTCACCCTATAGGCTACCACACTGCCTGAAAGTACCCCTCACCCTGTAGGCTACCACCCTGTCTGAAAGTGCCCTTGTGCACCTCACCCTGTACCCTTCCATACTGCCTGAGAGGGCTCCTCACCCTGTACCCTTCTTTACTGCCTGAGAGGGCCCCTCACCCTGGACCCTTCCATACTGCCTGAGAGGGCTCCTCACCCTGGACCCTTCTTTACTGCCTGAGAGGGCCCCTCACCCTGGACCCTTCCATACTGCCTGAGAGGGCTCCTCACCCTGTACCCTTCTTTACTGCCTGAGAGGGCCCCTCACCCTGGACCCTTCTTTACTGCCTGAGAGGGCCCCTCACCCTGGACCCTTCCATACTGCCTGAGAGGGCCCCTCACCCTGACCCTACCACACCGCCTGAAAATGCTCTTGTGTCCCTCACCCTGTATCCTACCACCCTGCCTGAAAAAGCCCCTCACCCTATAACCTACCATACTGCCTGAGAGTGCCCCTCACCCTGTACCCTTCCATACTGCCTGAGAGTGCCCCTCACCCTGTACCCTACCACCCTGCCTGAAAAAGCCCCTCACCCTATAACCTACCACACTGCCTAAAAGTGTCCCTCACCCTGTACCCTACCACCCTGCCTGAAAAAGCCCCTCACCCTATAACCTACCACACTGCCTAAAAGTGTCCCTCACCCTGTACCCTACCCCACTGCCTGAAAGTGCCCTTGTGCCCCCCTCATCTTGTACCCTACCACACAGCCTGAAAAAGCCCCTCACCCTGTACCCTACTACACTGCCTGAAAGTGCCCTTGTGTCCCTCATCCTGTACCCTACCACACTGCCTGAAAGTGCCCTTCACCCTGTACCCTTCCATACTGCCTGAGAGTGTCCCTCACCCTGTACCCTACTACACTGCCTGAGAGTGTCCCTCACCCTGTACCCTACTACACTGCCTGAGAGTGCCCTAGTGCCCCTCACCCTGTACCCTTCCATACTGCCTGAAAGTGTCCCTCACCCTGCACCCTACCACACTGCCTAAGAGTGCCCTTGAGTCCTTCACCCTGTACCCTACCTATTCTCCCCATCCCGCCCCACCCTTCTCTCTCTTTTTGTCATGATTTTAGAAATTGCTATAATTTAAATTAATTTCATGTATTTATTTATTTATTTAATTTTATGTCTATATTTTAGTCAAACGAAAGTGGAGTGTTCCTTATCAGTGGGTGCACGCTATCAGGGTTGTCAATTATGGTAGTCACGCCCCTTACTGCCCCCCGCCTTCCCGGCCTGCGCGCCCAAAAACTTTGTTTTAAAACAGTGTATGCTACACCCGTCTTTTATGTATTATTGTCCTGACGAAGGGGGCTGTTCGCCCTTGAAAAGCGTTGATGGTTAATAAAGATATCTACTTATACCTACGAAGTGTTCAGACCCTGCTAACACCACCACAATTGCAGTTCCATTTTGTCTTCTCTCTGTATCTACTTCATCCCGGCGTCCGGTTCCTCGGTGCAGGTAGGAACCCAGGCAGCAGCACAGGAATCCCGCGTGCTGGTTGGCACTAACCAACGAAGTACATATAGCTGTTGTGACTGCTCACAACGGCCTGCGGTAAGCGCAACTTACTCTGTTTGGATTCTGTTTTCTTTACAGCACCACACATGAGGCGCTGCCTCCTGTCCGTTTTTATATCACCCTGTACCCTACCACACTGCCTGAAAGTGCCCTTATGCCCCTCATCCTGCCTCCTACCGCACTGCCTGAAAGTGCCCTTATGCCCCTCATCCTGCCTCCTACCGCACTGCCTGAAAGTGCCCTTATGCCCCTCATCCTGCCTCCTACCACACCGCCTGAAAGTGCCCTTATGCCCCTCATACTGCCTCCTACCACACTGCCTGAATGTGCCCTTATGCCCCTCATCCTGCCTCCTACCGCACTGCTTGAATGTGCCCTTATGCCCCTCATCCTGCCTTCTACCACACTGCCTGAAAGTGCTTTTATGCCCCTCATCCTGCCTCCTACCACACTGCCTGAATGTGCCCTTATGCCCCTCATCCTGCCTCCTACCACTGCCTGAATGTGCCCTTATGCCCCTCATCCTGCCTCTTACCACACTGCCTGGATGTGCTCTTATGCCCCTCATCCTGCCTCCTACCAAACTGCCTGAATGTGCCCTTATGCCCCTCATACTTCCTCCTACCACACTGCCTGAATGTGCCCTTTTCCCCTCATCCTGCCTTCTACCACACTGCCTGAATGTGCCCTTATGCCCCTCATCCTGCCTCCTACCACACTGCCTGAATGTGCCCTTTTCCCCTCATCCTGCCTTCTACCACACTGCCTGAAAGTGCTTTTATGCCCCTCATCCTGCCTCCTACCACACTGCCTGAATGTGCCCTTATGCCCCTCATCCTGCCTCCTACCACTGCCTGAATGTGCCCTTATGCCCCTCATCCTGCCTCTTACCACACTGCCTGGATGTGCTCTTATGCCCCTCATCCTGCCTCCTACCAAACTGCCTGAATGTGCCCTTATGCCCCTCATCCTTCCTCCTACCACACTGCCTGAATGTGCCCTTATCCCCTCATCCTTCCTCCTACCACACTGCCTGAATGTGCCCTTTTCCCCTCATCCTGCCTTCTACCACACTGCCTGAATGTGCCCTTATGCCCCTCATCCTGCCTCCTACCACACTGCCTGAATGTGCCCTTATGCCCCTCATCCTGCCTCCTACCACTGCCTGAATGTGCCCTTATGCCCCTCATCCTGCCTCTTACCACACTGCCTGGATGTGCTCTTATGCCCCTCATCCTGCCTCCTACCAAACTGCCTGAATGTGCCCTTATGCCCCTCATCCTTCCTCCTACCACACTGCCTGAATGTGCCCTTGTCCCCTCATCCTTCCTCCTACCACACTGCCTGAATGTGCCCTTATGCCCCTCATCCTTCCTCCTACCACACTGCATGAATGTGCCCTTTTCCCCTCATCCTGCCTTCTACCACACTGCCTGAATGTGCCCTTATGCCCCTCATCCTGCCTCCTACCACACTGCCTGAATGTGCCCTTATCCCCTCATCCTTCCTCCTACCACACTGCCTGAATGTGCCCTTATGCCCCTCATCCTGCCTCTTACCACACTGCCTGGATGTGCCCTTTTTCCCCTCATCCTGCCTTCTACCACACTGCCTGAATGTGCCCTTATGCCCCTCATCCTGCCTCCTACCACACTGCCTGAATGTGCCCTTATGCCCCTCATCCTGCCTCCTACCACTGCCTGAATGTGCCCTTATGCCCCTCATCCTGCCTCTTACCACACTGCCTGGATGTGCTCTTATCCCCTCATCCTTCCTCCTACCACACTGCCTGAATGTGCCCTTATGCCCCTCATCCTTCCTCCTACCACACTGCATGAATGTGCCCTTTTCCCCTCATCCTGCCTTCTACCACACTGCCTGAATGTGCCCTTATGCCCCTCATCCTGCCTCCTACCACACTGCCTGAATGTGCCCTTTTCCCCTCATCCTGCCTTCTACCACACTGCCTGAATGTGCCCTTATGCCCCTCATCCTGCCTCCTACCACACTGCCTGAATGTGCCCTTTTTCCCCTCATCCTGCCTTCTACCACACTGCCTGAATGTGCCCTTATGCCCCTCATCCTGCCTCCTACCACACTGCCTGAATGTGCCCTTATGCCCCTCATCCTGCCTCCTACCACTGCCTGAATGTGCCCTTATGCCCCTCATCCTGCCTCTTACCACACTGCCTGGATGTGCTCTTATCCCCTCATCCTTCCTCCTACCACACTGCCTGAATGTGCCCTTATGCCCCTCATCCTTCCTCCTACCACACTGCATGAATGTGCCCTTTTCCCCTCATCCTGCCTTCTACCACACTGCCTGAATGTGCCCTTATGCCCCTCATCCTGCCTCCTACCACACTGCCTGAATGTGCCCTTTTCCCCTCATCCTGCCTTCTACCACACTGCCTGAATGTGCCCTTATGCCCCTCATCCTGCCTCCTACCACACTGCCTGGATGTGCCCTTTGCCCCTCATCCTGCCTCCTACCACACTGCCTGAATGTGCCCTTGTGCCCCTACCCTGCATTAATAATAATAATAATAATAATAATATAATAATCTTTATTTATATAGCACCAACATATTCTGCAGTTCACGGGTTCATATACAACATTCATAAATAACATAGCAACAGACAAGTCAATAATTACAACAAGAGGAATGAGGACCCTGCTCGCAAGAGCTTACAATCTATGAGGAGATAGGGGTGACACAAAAGTGCTTGTTTTGTACAATAGTCCAGCTATCTTGGGAAAATAGGGGAGTAGATGCATGAGCCAGTCACCAGCTGATATATGAAGTGCTTGTGGGTACATGGGTGCGGTGGAGAGCTTGGTGGAGGATCAGGTTCAGGAAATGATAAATAGTCTATGTATGGAGAGGAGTTAGATCAGGGGATGTGATAGGCCACCCTAAAAAGATGTGTTTTTAGGGAGTGCCTATAACTGCCCTTATGCCCCTTATCCTGCCTCTTACCATACTGCCTTAAAGTGCCCTTGTGCCCCTCACCCTGAATCCTACCATCCTGCCATATTGTCTGAAAGTGCCACTGTGCCCCTCATCTTGCCATACTGCCTGAAAATGCCTTTGTGCCCCTCATCCTGCCTCCTACCATACTGCCTGAAAGTGCCCTTGTGCCCCTCTTACTGCTCAAAGTGCCCTGTCCTGCCTGACAGTACAGTGCTGGTCTCAAGTAGCCTGGGAGCTCCTGACAGGGGGTCTAAATATTACATGGATTTGTAGGAAATAGAGTTTACCCAACAGAAGTCATAATTACAATGTGGTCTATAAGTGCTTAAAGGGGTATTCCGGCTGTGGAAACTTATCCCCTATCCACTGGATAGGGGATAACTATTAGATCAGTGGGGATCCTTCCACCAGGACCCCTACCGATCACGAGAATTAGGACTGCATATAGGGGATAACTTCTCACAACCGGAATACCCCGTTGAGTCCAGGGCTGCAGTGTTCACATACACCTTGTACACAGAGATCGGTGTGTACGTCTGTATGTATAGGATAGTATAAAGATACTCCTGTGGTCACAGAGGTTACGTCTGGGTGATGTGAGGTTTCTAACATTTATATTACTCACTTATATAGCGCTGACATATTCTGCAGCGCTTTACAGGCAGTAAAGTTGTCAAATAGTAATATAAAGCACAAAGCAAATATGGTGTGTAACATGTGAGCTTGTTCCCTCCCCAGGAAGCCTTAACAACCTCGTTACAGGCTATGAGAAGAATGCATTATATTATAACACAAGGTAGAAATGATATAAAAGTCTTCTGTCTCTTAAAATCAATACTGTAAGGCTACTTTCACACTTGCGGCAGAGTTATCCGGCAAGCAGTTCCGTCTCCGGAACTGCCTGCCGGATCCGGCAAAACGTATGCCAACTGATGGCATTTGTAAGACTGATCAGGATCCTGATCAGTGTTAAAAATGGCTGATCAGTCAGAAAAATGCATTGAAATGCCGGATCCGTCTTTCCGGTGTCATCCGGCAAAACGGATCCGGCATTTATTTTTTTCACCTTTTTTCCGGCAGGACGTTTCCGGCATTCCTATGGAAAAAAATGCCGGCATTCAGGCAAGTCTTCAGTTTTATCTTTTGCCTGATCAGTCAAAATGACTGAACTGAAGACATCCTGATGCATCCTGAACAGATTGCTCTCTATTCAGAATGCATGGGGATATACCTGATCAGTTCTTTTCCGGGATTGAGCCCTTTTGTCGGAATTCAGTGCCGGAAAAGAAAAACGCTGGTGTGAAAGTACCCTAACCCAGTCTCTAGTCTCAGGGACTGTGTCCGCAGGGTGGTCTTCACTTACACTTACCCATAGACATAAGATACATCCATGTTGATCTAAACATATACCCTCACCTATTGTATATACATCACAGCACATATTCAGACATAGCTTTAGCGCTAGGTAAAAGCTGGACTGATGTTTGTGATATCTGCTTTCACATTATTGGTTGGGCTTTGGGGTCATATAGCCCCTTCCTCTCGGTCCTTTACTAAAAAACTTAGTTCCAAGAGGACAGAGCAGGTACTTGTTGACTAATAGTCCTTAAGAATGGGATATCATCTTCTACTACCTGGTCCTTGGAACCTTCCTAGGTCAAAGGGAAAATCCAACCAAAAATGTAAGATGATCCCATTGACGGAGGGGGCCGTGTCTCTGGTCCACTACTGATTTCTACAATGAAGGCGTTGTAGCACTCTATAGCGTGCCAAGTCGCAGTGGGTTCAATACCACTGATTTGAAAGGCCCTGTGTGTAGAAGGTTTTGTCAGAGATTTTCAGAGAGAGAAATTTATGATAGAAATAATTTTGGTCCAGACTCAAAGACTCAACCAACATAGCTAAGGCCCCTTTCACACTTGCGTTGTCCGGATCCGTCGTGTACTCCATTTGCCGAAAGTGCCCGCCGGATCCGTAACACCGCAAGTGAACTGAAAGCATTTGAAGACGGATCCGTCTTCAAAATGCTTTCAGTGTTACTATGGCACCCAGGACGCTATTAAAGGCCTGTTTGTCATGGTAAAGTGTAGTGGGGAGCGGGGGAGCAGTATACTTACAGTCCGTGCGTCTCCCGGGGCGCTCCAGAATGACGTCAGGGCGCCCCATGTGCATGGATGACGTGATCCATGCGACACGTCATCCATGAGCGTGGGGCGCCCTGACGTCACTCTGAAGCGCCCCGGGAGCCGCATGGACGGTAAGTATACTGCTCCCCCGCTCCCCACTACACTTTACCATGGCAAACAGGACTTTAGCGTCCTGGCAGCCATGGTAACCATTCAGAAAAAGCTGAACGTCGGATCCGGTAATGCGCCGAAACGATGTTTAGCTAAAGGCCGGATCCGGATTAATGCCTTTCAATGGGCATTAATTCCAGATCCGGCCTTGCGGCAAGTGTTCAGGATTTTTGACCGGAGCAAAAAGCGCAGCATGCTGCAGTATTTTCTCCGGCCAAAAAACGTTCCGGTCCGGAACTGAAGACATCCTGATGCATCCTGATGCATCCTGAACGGATTTCTCTCCATTTAGAATGCATGGGGATAATCCTGATCAGGATTCTTCCGGCATAGAGCCCCGACGACGGAACTCTATGCCGGAACAGAACAACGCAAGTGTGAAAGAGCCCTAAGAGAGTATCTACAGATGATATAGAGTAGCAGTTTCACTCGGTCCTGGTCCCTAAGACTCTATACTACATAGGAAGAAGATGCCAGTAATAGCTGAAGGTAGGTTGGGGGTTCCTGCTATGGATTTTGCATTGGGGCCCAGGAACCTCATGAAGTTACATCTTTGATGGTATTCCTTGTGTTATTGGATTGGATTCTTCTGGTATATGCACACGTTCATTATTTATGTGTGGACAATCCACACTGAAATCCGCAGGTGTTCGCAGGGAAATCCATGCGGTCAATCCGCATCAATTGGTGCAGATTTACATGCGGATTTGATGGCATGCAGATTTTGCTGTCCTCCTTGAAGTGAATGGAGAAAATCCGGACAGGAAAAATGAAATAAATTGACATGCTGCGCTCTTCAAAGGTTTCCTTCAGCTCCACAAAACTATACTCATCAGATTCAGCAACAGAAAACCTTCAGGATTCTTCCCGACTGCATACCGCTGCCACACACGCATCCTCAACATCAATTCTGCATCATAAAAGGGCATCATCAAAAAACAGAGGGCGGGAAGAAAACATAGAAAAAGCTCGCCGTTACCTGTCACGAAACAAGAAAGATTAGAGGATGTACTAGTGATTAACCTATCGGCTACTATTTTGTCACAGGATCAGATGGATCTATTAAAAAGATAACTGTCGTTTTCACCAACACATCACTTTGATTTATATCAAACCATCGTGGATGTAAACCGTTTAGCACGTAATTTAACCCTAAAAAAACACTTTCAGGCTGAACAGGACTTAAAGACTGATATATTGAAGCAAGAGATTGTTAACAATATCCTAGATGCAAAATAATGTTCAAATCAGTGTTGATTCAATAGGAGCACTACAGAGTTCCATGGACTTTGGGGAATTGACTCAGGTCTGTCATCTTCAGGAGATGCGGTCGGAACAGGAGAACAATGCACTTGTTAATACTGCAGTATATTTCAGAACTTCCAATAGGGATTTTTATCCCGTACAGTCTAGGTCTCCTGCTCTGGACTGCTTCCAGGATTTGATAGAAAAGGATTTAAGTTTTTTTACATGTCCGAGTTAAATTAGAGAACATGCAGATGGGGTTAGCTCACACAGATAAAAATATAAATAAACAAAGAAAAAATACATCTTCCAAAGAGTTCAGTGCACTACAGGAACTAAGGAGGAGGTCTGATATAGTTATAAAGGAAGCGGACAAAGGGGGAGCGGTTGTGGTTTATTTACAAGATGCAAGTTCAAAAGATATTGGACATTTTAACTACTTATATTCCTTTGAGCTGCAACCCTCTCCCCCAGTTCCAAATTAAGATATTTCAGATCTTATCAAAAGGTTCTGAGTTAGGCATTTTGAGCAAAAAAGAGGTGGACTATATCTATGTGGAGCACCCCATCATTTCCATTTTTCATTCCTTGCCCAAAGTCCATAAGGGGGTATTTCCACCCCATATGAGGCCAATTGTAGCCGGAATCGGCTCATACTCAGAGAGGCTTTCTGAATGGGTGGATTCTCTTCTTCAGCCTTTGATCCCCTTAATCCCTGGCTATTTGAAAGACACCAGATCGGTCTTGCAATCCTTTGCTGATTTCAAATAGTGTAGCAATTATATATGGATTGCGGCTGATGTGGTGTCTTTCTACACAAATATACCACATAATCTTGCGCTAGTGGCTTTACAATGGTTCCTCAAAAACTACATTGACCATACGCCTGTACTTCAGGAATTTATCACAGAAGTGGTGGATTTCCTGCTCAAACAGGTTTCAGGTGTGTCGATGGGGGCTAGGTTCTCTCCCTCCATAGCCAATATATTTATGGCATGGTGGTAGAGATACTTTCTTTTCATCAGTTCACACCCTTTTTTTCAGGACATTCGTTGTTGGTATGGACGCTACATCGATGACCTCCTAATTGTTTGGTCAGGCGATGTGGCGGACATACCATCGTTTGCTCTGTATTTAAATCAAGTCTTTATCATTCAGTTTGCATCATGATTCGTTGTTTGTTAATTTTTGGGATTTGTGTCTGAAGGGTGATATAACAGGATCTAGAGTTTGTACATCCACTTACAGAAAAGACACAGCAGAGGTAATACTATTCTTTTGGCTACTTCGTGTCACCCTCCACATCTAATTCGAAATATTCCCAAAGGGGAAATGATAAGAGCTAGACACAATTGTTCCAATACAGATACTTTTTTACAGGAGACAGAAGATATTGTTAGCAGACTCAGTAAGAGATCCTATGCTACACCAAAAACTCAGGGAGCTAAAAAACTGGGCATTATCTTTGGATCGTAAAACTCTTGTTTTCCCCATAAATCAACAATCACATAAAAAGAAAAATGGTGTAAACATAATACAGTGACCTTCACTACAAAATATAGTGAGGGATATAGGGAAATCTGCAGTAGTTAACCCTTTCCCGACTGCCATACGGCTATATACGTGCTATTTGCACATACCCCGTGTAGCTAGCATGTGTATAGACGTCATGGCAGCTTTTTAATCCAAGCGCTGAAAAACGCTTGTATTAAAGCTTCTGTCCCTGCACTGCTGTGACGGACAGCATACAGTGCAGTAATGCCGGCAAGAGAGCCAATCAGAGTGGTCCCTTGCCGGAGATCGACCCGATTGGTTAGTCTGTGCAGACTAACCAATCGGATTGCCGCAGTGTAAAAGTGCCTGTTTCAGGCTCTGATCTGCATTTTGCAGATCAGAGCCTGAAATCAGGTAGTGTGTACCTCCCGATCTGTGCCCCTTGCATCATCTGTCCATCGATTTCCCCCCCCAACCCCCATGCACCTTGCCTCCAACCTATTCGCCTGCCATGCGCTCTGTCCGGGCATCTGTCCCATTTGTGTCCCCTCCATGCTGGCCATACCCCCTCCTTTCTGTCCCTGCCCCCATCTGTCCCCGCCTGCCTTTTAATGTAAATTAAAAATAAAATAAATTGCCTTTTCCTATAAAAAATGGGAAAAAAAATAGACATATTAGGTATCACCACATCCGTAACGACTGGCTCTATAAATATATCACAAGATCCACCTGTCCGATAAACACCATATAAAAAATAAAATAAAAACTGTGTAAAAAAAAGCCATTTTTGTCACCTTATATCACAAAAAGTGCAACACTTAGCAATCAAAAAGGCGTATGTTGAACAAAATGGTACCAATAAAACCGTCACCTCATACCGCAAAAAATGAGACCCTACATAAGAAAATCGCTCAAAAAATAAAAAAACTATAGCTCTTAGAACATGGAGACACTAAAACATCATTTTTTTTATTCCAAATATGCTATTATTGTGTTAAAGTGAAATAAATGAAAAAAAGTATACATATTAGGTATCGCCGCATCCGTAACCACCTGCTATATAAAAATATCACATGACCTAACCCTCAGGTGAACACCGTAAAAAAAAAAAAACTGTGCCAAAAAAGCAATTTTTGTCACCTCACATCACAAGAAGTGCAACACCAAGCAATCAAAAAGGCATATTTCCCCCAAAATAGTACCAATCAAACCATCCCCTTATCCTGCAAAAAATGAGACTCTAACTACGACAATTGGTCAAAAAATAAAAAAGCTATGGCTCTCAGACTATGGAGACACTAAAATATAATTTTATTGGTTTCAGAAATGCTATTATTGTGTAAAACTTAAATAAATAAGAAAAAGTCTACATATTAGGTATTGCCACGTCTGTAACGATCTGCTCTATATACATGTCACATGATCTAACCCCTCAGGTGAATGCTGTAAAGATAAATAAATAAAAACTGTTCCAAAATAACCAATTGTTTGGTCACCTTGCCCCATAAACTGTAATAATGAATGATCAAAAAATCCTATGTACCCAAAAATGATACCAATAAAAACCTCAACTCTTTCTGCAAAAAAGTAGCCCCTGCACAAGACGATCGGCAGAAAAAAATAAAATATATGGTGTTCAGAAAAGGAGACACAAAAACAATAAAAATAAATAAATGCTTTATTATGTAAAACTGAAACAAACATCATAGAAAGTAGACATATTTGATATCATTGCGTCCATAACAACGTGCTCTATAAAAATAGCACATGATCTACCCGGTCAGGTGAATCTTGTAAAAAAATTAAAACGGTGCCAAAACAGGCATTTTTTGGGTTTCCTTGCCTCACAAAAAACGTAATAAAGAGCAATTAAAAATCATATGTACCCCAAAATAGTACCAATAAAACTGGCACCTTATCCCCTAGTTTCCAAAATTGGGTCACTTTTTCTGAGTTTCTACTGTATGGGTGCATCAGGGGGCTTCAAATGGGACATGGCATCTAAAACCAGTCCAGCAAAATCTGCCTTCCAAAAACCATATGGCGCTCCTTTTCTTCTGCGCCCTGCCCATACAGCAGTTTACGACCACATGTGGGGTGTTTCTGTAAACCCTAGAATCAGGGTATTAAATATTGAGTTTTGTTTGGCTGTTAAAGAAAAAAATTGATTAAAATGGAAAATCTGCCAAAAAAGTGAGATTTTGAAATTTCATCTCCATTTTCCTTTAATTCTTCCGGGGCACCTAAAGTGTTAACAAAGTTAGTAAAATCAGTTTTGAGTAACTTGAGGGGTCTAGTTTCTACAATGGGGTCATTTATGCGGGGTTCCACTATGTAAGCCCCACAAAGTGACTTCAGACCTGAACTGGTCCTTAAAAAGTGGGTTTTGGAAATATTCTTAAAAATTTGAATAATTGCTTCTAAACTTCTAAGCCTTCTAACATCCTAAAAAAATAAAATGACAATTACAAAATGATGCCAACATAAAGTAGACATATGGGAAATGTTAAGTAATAAATATTTTATGAGGTATCACTTTTTGTTTTAGAAGCAGAGAAATTGAAATTGTGAAAATTGCGAATTTTTCGAAATTTTTGGTAAATTTGGCAATTTTTCCTAAATAAAGGTGAAATATATTGACTCAAATTTATGACTGTCATGAAGTACAATGTGTCACGAGAAAACAGTCTCTGAATGACTTTGATAAGTAAAAGCGTTCCAAAGTTATTACCACATAAAGGGACACATGTCAGATTTGTAAATTTTGACCTGAACACTGGGGCATCAATGACCCTTGGTCATGAAAGGGTTAAACAACATCTCCCGGTACTTGGTTACGATAAAGAATGGACGGGATTGGTAACAGGGGGTATTAGATGTGCGGGCCGCAAAGCTCCTTCTCTGGGGCAGATGATCAGTCCTAGCATGTTTCGGGACCGTCCAGATACCAAACCCATGTGGCTCACTTGTAAAGGTAGCTATAAATGTGGCCATACGAGGTGTACTTGCTGCTACCACAAGAGTGAGAACAAGACCTTTCAATCCACAGCCAGTGGCAAAAACTATGAGATTAAATCTTACATAAATTGCAACACAAAATTTGCTATTTATGTAATTACATGCAAAATTTGCTCACTGCAATATGTGGGCTGCACAACTAATCAGATAAAGACTCGAGTACGTAAACCTATTTCAGACGTGCCGCACTACAAGACCCGTAATGTTTCTGCAGCTAGCTTACATTTTGTTACAATCCATGAGGGTGATACGGCGGCGTTAATAGTTCAAGGAGTGGAAAGAGTTACTCCACCTGTAAGGGGTGGAGATCACAGAAGAAAGCTTCTCAATAGAGACGCTTTCTGGATGTTTGAACTAGGAACCTGCTTTCCTACCGGCTTAAATAAAAAAACATGACTTGATCCTGCAATATCACTGACAAATTGCTTGCAGCAAGTAGAGTTTTTATTTTGATAGATATATCTTTGGTGTTTTTAATGGGAATTTTCTGTTCACTGTTTATTAACTTTCGTACTTTGAAGATCACGTGATGTTGTAATCCCCAGGGATTGGTGTGACAGGGTATATAGGAAGTGGAAAGTTTTTGTAATGTTTGTCAAAAGTAAGGACCGGTATAACATGGTCCGAAACTCGTAGACAATTTACCTTGCATCTGTTTGGACTTTTATACCGCATAAAATAAAGGACTACTTGTTATATGGATCTGGATCTTACACCATTTTCTTCAGTCTATCCATGGCCGTGTCCAGGCTATACCCGTGCTCCTAACAACGGAAGCAGGTGAGAGCTGCCTTTCTTCTTAGCTTTAGATTTTAAAATCCGCACCATAGGTCAATATCAGCATGGAAAAGATCTGCATCGTGTGTGTAACGGAACGCCTTGCACCCCGACCGGGTACCTCCGTTGAATGGATGCTCCTAGTGCTTTCCGAGGACTCCAAGCACTCCACTTGACACCGTACGCACTGCAGACCCCACGAACCGCCGAAGCTTGGTTGAGGTCTCACCGTCTCCTACCCACCCTGGACCTACGACAAGGCTCCAGGCTCCAGTGGGTGAACCTCTCCTACATCCAGAGAGCAGGAACCAGGAACAAGCTCTTACAAGAGCTAGTAGTAAAGCCAGGGGAGTATAGCAAATCTCCCAGCGTATAGCAATCCCCAGCGTCGATCAGTTACCCAAACACCAGCCTCAACATGATGAAGGATAAAACAGGAACTGACTGTACTTCACGTACAGCCTCTTTTATTCACAAACCAAAAACATAGTACTGCCCATAGGGGTTTGAAATACAACCAATCAGTAATTTACAACACATACAATGTAAGTACAGCAACCAATCGTTCACGCCCCCAGAGGACCAGAAGAGAGACTGCGACACAGGACAGATACAACATATCCCCACAATGCATCATGGTTTCCTCCTCTCTGTCCCGGAGACAACCGAGGAGCAATCCAATTATCTCTCAGGACAAAGGGAAATCACCAATACACATGTGCGGACAACAGGACAGAAATCACCATTTAAACACACAATGTCACAACCCTTTTCAATACACAGACATTTAACATATTCCCAGACAGCTCAAGTCTGAGTGCATATTATTAGGTGAATGGCACACAGACAACATGAATACAATAAAATGAGCTAACTGGGTACCCTCACATAACATACAATACAATTACACAGACAGATGGTTCTGTCACACATCTCAAAACCCCACATGTCCCCATATGGCTTGGATCTGAGCGCTCAGATGCCACAAACACAGTCAAATCGCCATGGGGTTTAAGTTTTGCATGGGCTGATGAGAGGGCCCATAATCCTGGGGCAAGAGGCTGGTAGCCAGGCCCCTCCAAAACCCAGTGGCGAGGTTGGTTTCGCCACAGTGTGCATGAGAATTTTAAATTCTCATAGAATACAATGTACATGACCTACGGTGCGGATTTTCCGCACACAAATCCGCACATAAAACCCACACGCAGTCCTGATCAGGGGCATTTAGCCCTATAGGCGAGGTAATCTTCCCTAGGAAAAATAGTGTGCAAAGTAGCTGTCCTCCACGTAGTAGGAAAACTATCTCTAGTGCTGCCTATTAGGGTTGCTACCATGTAAGTCAATGTCCGACCCTTTAAAGGGGTTGGTAACTTTATATATAATGTATTCTACACAGTAGGGAAAGAAGACTGCAGCATTTTATTTCATTCTGAAGTGCCATTCCCTGGTTATTCAGGTCTTCTCTTTGGTCATGCTTAATTTCTTTACTGCAGTCAACCTCCCTTACCACCAATTTATACCCACAGTCCAGCAGGAGTAGATCTAATAGAAAAATGGTGGAGGGCTCTTGTAAAACTGAACATCTGCTTTAGGACTCGTTCACACGAACGCTTTTTGCATTCCGTATACGGGCTGTTTTTTTTTAGTTCCGTATACGGAACCATTAATTTCAATGGTTCCACAAAAATAACGCAATGTATTTCCGTTCAAAGATAGAACATGTCCTATTATTGCCCGCAAATCACGTTCCATGGCTCCATTCAAGTCAATGGGTCAGCAAAAAAAAAAAAAACGGAACACATACGGAATGTACTCCGTATGTCTTCTATATCCGTTCCGTTTTTGCAGAACAATCTATTGAAAATGTTATGCTCAGTCCAATTTTTTCTATGTAATTACTGTATACTGTATATGCCATATGGAAAAACGGAACGGAAAAACAGAATGGAACCGGAAACAGTACTGAAACAAAAAACTGATCCGTTAAAAACGGACCGCAAAACACTGCAAAAGCCATACGGTCGTGTGAACAAGCCCTTAGGGTATCTTCATACACAGCAGATTTTGTTGCACAAATTTCCACAACTGAATATCAGTTCCATTCATCTGAATTGAGTTTACAGAAATCGATGTGCTCGCCAGCAAAACAACCCTATTACTATGAATTGAACTGATTTTCAGTTGCAGAAATTTCTGCAACAAAATCTGCTGTGTGTGAAGGCCCTCTTAGGGCACCTGCATACGGGTGCAGGTCAGCGTGCAGAACATCCACACAAATTTCTGTTCATTTCTGCACCCAGTCCACACCCAAAAATGCATTGCGTAATAATGGTTTTGGTGTGGATTTCATGCAGTTTTGCCGCAGATATGCCTTCAGAAAATCTGAAGCTAAAGCCGCACACATGCAGGTCAATTTCCACGCAAAAGAAATCCACAAAGTGTACATGAGATTTCTTTACCGTCATACACTTTTCTGGTACTATATTAATCTTCTGAATCAGTGCGTAAAACATGCACGTATTCCGCAACATGTGCAGGTACGCCTATACAGCGGATTTCTCTTCTGGGTTTTACTATATGCAGTTTTGCTGCTGTTTTTGTGCGTTTTTTTGCTGTGGAAACACACCAAAAATCTCTGTGGGTTTTTCCACTGGATTTTCAGTCACTTGTGAACAGAGGGTATTCACACGACCTTATCTATTTTGCGGTCTGCAAAAAATACGGATGACGACATTGTGACGTCCATCTTGCATCCGTTTTTTTTTCCGCGGCCCATTGTAACAGTTCATATTGTCTGCAAAACTGACAAGAATAGGACATGTTCTATCTTTTTTGCAGGGCCACGGAACAAACATACAGATGTGGACAGCACACTGTATGCTGTTCGTATTTTTTGTGGCCTCATTGAAATGAATGGGTCCGCATGCGGAGCAAAAATATGGTTGTGTCTGTGGAGCCTTGGGCTGTTTTTTGTATGGTCTGTGGCTTTTTTGTACAGTTTTTTTCATAGGCTTCCCTGTAAGCCTTAAAATGTCAGGAAAAGTACACATATAAGTGTAGAAACTATCAAAATACCACCAAAAATATTAAAATGCTTGAAAGCATGATATTTGAAGGAGCCCTAAAAATGGCTTAATGACCGACAAACTCACAGAGAGGGGACACTGGGTTAATTCACAATTTTACATGAATGCAGATTTCATTTATATCTTGATATAAGGTAGAGCTTGCCAAGTTTAACCCCTTCCCAACCAGCGCTGTAATAGTACGTGACTTCCCGACCAGTGCCGTAGTACTATGGAGCGCTGATCGGGCAGATGCAGGAGCTACTCCTGCCCGATCAGCTGCAGGGGGTAGGGTGTTCCCGTTAGCTGGACCCTTGCTATATGCGCCGACATCAGTGAAAACACTGATGCCAGCGCATTAACCCTCACTATGCCACAGTCAGTGCTCTCTCCCTGTCCCCATCGGGTCCCCGCTCTGCTGTGACAGGGACCCGATGGCTGGCACGGGAGCCCGATGCCTTCCTTAGGCATCGTGGCTGCCTTCCCTGTTAGCCTGTGAGATCCAGCCCCCTGGATCTCACAGGCAGGAAGCTGTAAGTGTATTACACTGTGTAATACACTTACAGCCAATGCATTACAATACAGATGTATTGTAATACATTTGGAGATAGGATCAGATCCCCAAAAGTTGTGGGGGGGGGGGAAAAGTTAAAATAAAGTTTTGCATAATAAAAGTTTCAAGTAATTAAAAATAAAAGAATTCTTTTCCCATAATTAAGTAATAAAAAAATGTAAAAAAAAATAAAAGTAGACTATTAGGTATTATGGACTGGCTCTACAAAAATATCACATGATCCACCCCGTCAGGTGAACGCAGTAAAAAAAAAAAACAGTGCCAAAACAGCCATTTTTTGCTACCTTGCCTCACAAAAAGTGTAACACCAAGCGATCAAAAAATCTTATGTACCTCAAAATGGTGCCAATCAAACCGCCATCTCAGCCCTCAAAAAATGATACCCTACCTAAGACAAAAAATAAACAAAAAAGTCTCTCTGTTCAAAAATGCATTTACTGTGTAAAACTTAACAAAATGCATCCGTAACAAACTGCTCTATAAAAATATTGCATTTTTCTGTATGTTATATTGAAATTTCTTTGAAAATTCTAATAAAAAATTATTTTGTTCTAAAAATATTGCATGATATGCCCCCTCAGGTGAATGCTGTAAAGTAAAAAAAAAATATATGCCAAAACAGCCATTTTTTTCACCTTGCCTCACAAAAAATGTAATACCAAGCGATCAAAAAGTCTTATGTACCCTAAAATGGTACCAATAAAAATTTCACCTCATCCCACAAAAAATGAGCCCCCACATAAGACAATCAGTCAAAAAATAAAAACCAAAGGAACCCGCAAACCAATCCATCAAAATCTGCGCTGCAAAAGCCATTTGGCGCTCCTTCCAGCAGTTTATCACCACATATGGGGTGTTGCCGTATTTAAGAGAAAATGGGTAACAAATTATGGGGTGATTTTTCTCATATTACCCCTTGTGAAAATGAAAAATTTGGGGCTAAAGCAACATTTTATTGGAAGAAATGAAACTTTTCATTTTCACAGCCAAGTGTTTCCAAATTCCGTAAAATGCTTAGGGGGTAAAAGTGCTCAGTACCCACCTTAACGGGTTTCTATCACTTCGTATGACATAATTAGCTGTCAGACACTAGCGATCTGCTAGTGTCTGCTCTGGCCAACCATCCTACTATAATCACTTGTGGGGCAGCGGTTTTGCTAAAAAACTAACTTTTATAAATATGCTAATGAGCCTCTAGGTGCTATGTGGGCGTCATTAGCACCTAGAGGCTCCGTCTACCTTCATACACAGCCGCCGCCCAGCGCGTCCCTCCAGCCTGCCCATGTCCTCCTCCGTGTGACGCAGCGGACGAGTTCTCGCGCATGCGCCGTGCGCGGCAGTATTCGGCGCATTTGAGATCTCAGCTCGGAGCGGTCAGACATTCAATGCGCATGCGCGGCTGTATTCGGCGCATGCGCATTGAATGTCTGACCGCTCCGAGCTGAGATCTCAAATGCGCCGAATACAGCCGCGCACGGCGCATGCGCGAGAACTCGTCCGCTGCGTCACACGGAGGAGGACATGGGCGGGCTGGAGGGACGCGCTGGGCGGCGGCTGTGTATGAAGGTAGACGGAGCCTCTAGGTGCTAATGACGCCCACACAGCACCTAGAGGCTCATTAGCATATTTATAAAAGTTAGTTTTTTAGCAAAACCGCTGCCCCACAAGTGATTATAGTAGGATGGTTGGCCAGAGCAGACACTAGCAGATCGCTAGTGTCTGACAGCTAATTATGTCATACGAAGTGATAGAAACCCTTTAATATATTCTTTGAAGGGTCTAGTTTCCAAAATGGGGTCACTTTATGAGGGCTTCCACTGTAGGGGTACGTCAGGGTCTCTTCAAATACAAAATGGTGCCTAAAAACCATTCTAGTAAAATCTGCCTCCAAAATCCATATGGAGCTCCTTTCCTTCTGACCACTGCCACGTGCCCATAGAGCAGTATATATATGGGGTATTTCTGTAAACTGCAGAATCAGAGTAATGCATATTGAGGTTTTTTTTGCTGTTAACCCTTGCTGTGTTGCAATAAAAAATTGATTACCTTGAAAAATCTGCATTAAAAAAACTACATTTTCCTTTAATTCTTGTGGAACACCTAAAGGGTTAACAAAGTTTGTAACACCAGTTTTTGGTGGTTTCCATTATTTAAGCCCCTCAAAATCACTTTATATCTGAATTGGTGCTTAAAAGAATGGTTTTAGAAATTTTGTTGAACATTTGAAAAATAGCTTCTAAACTTCTAAGGGTACTTTCACACTAGCGTTTTTGCTGGATCCGGCAGGGTCCAGCAAAAACGCTTCCGTTACAGATAATACAACTGCCTGCATCCGTTTGAACGGATCCAGTTGTATTATCTTTTACATTTAGTTAACATTGCCAAAACTGATCCGTTTTGAACTCCATTGAAAGTCAATGGTCAGGGTCATGACGGATCCATTATGCTCCGCATCCCAGGATGGAAAGGCAACCGCAGCATGGTTTTCTCTCCGTTATGGGAACGGAACGGAATGCATTTTGGAGCATTCCGTTCCCTTCAGTTCAGTTTTGTCCGCATTGACAATGAATGGGGACACAACTGAGGCTTTTTTTCCGGTATTGAGCCCCTATGACGGAACTCAATACTGGGGTTCTAGCATCCTAAAAAAATTAAATGACATTTACAAAATTATACCAACATAAAGTAGACAAATGGGGAATGATGACTGATAACTGTTTTATGAGGCATTACTATCTGTCTTAAAAGTAGAGAAATTCAAATTGAAAAAATTGTGAATTTTTCCAAATCTTTGGTAAATTTGGGATTTTTTTTATAAATAAAGGAAAAATATATTCACTCAAATTTACCACTGTCATGAAGTACAATGTGTCACGAGAAAACAGTCTCAGAATGGCTTGGATAAGTAAAAGTGTTCCAAAGTTATTACCACGTGACACATGTCCAATTTGCAAAAACTGGCCTGGGCAGGAAGGTGAAAACTGGCCCGGGGTAGAAAGGGTTAAAGGAGTTGGCCAATTTATAAACATGTTTTCCAGTAGCTCCTAATCTATTTACTGTGTGACATATCTGTATATCACATCATAACTTACCCCCTCCACACTGCAGGACGTCCCCACGTCACCAGCTGTGGGCTATGTAAACACCTATAATCCTCGGCCATGGCATCCATAGGGGGGGCTTCCATTGAACCTGGTCATGTACTGTTCAGCACATGCGCAGAAGAGGATCTGTCCAGGGACATCCAGTGGCACAGATGAATCACATCACAATAGCCATCTTGCAGTGATTGGCTGAGTAGGCCTTTCCTAGCATTTTCTTCAGCGTTGGGCCAGTACAGGAAGTATAGAGCACTAGGGACCAGAGCAATGGTGGAGAAGCAACATGAGGGACTGGTAAAGGTGACTAAAGATTCTTCATTATTCCTAACATCTTCTACCCCCTACTTTATAAAAAAATGAATTACCGCTGGGATTGTTTGTAAAATAAAGAAAAAGAGCCAGTCCCCTCTTGATAGCAGCTCCATTCCATTGGTAAAGGTCTCATCTCTGCTGCTTCCAGTCCTTGGTGGACCAGAAGTGTGACTTGTCTGTGGTACATTGCTGCAGCCATTCATTGGCCTTATTGGTGACATGTTCCTGAGCGGCACATGAGCCTCAGCAGTCACGTACTACTTGGGGATACATGACTGCTGAGGCCAGTGAATGGCTGCAGCGGTGCACGTCACCATGGACGTGACATCACACTTCTGGTCCACAGCAGAGATGGGATTCTCAACAATGGAACAGAGCTGCTTGCAAAAGGCTTTTTTTTTCTTTATTTTACACATATGATAAGTAATTTTGGTTTGGGGGTTGGACAACCCCATTAATAATGTGCAACAGTGTGTTTTAATCATGATCATTTAGGCAAATTTGTGAAAATAATAGAGTAAACTGTCCCATTTGCCTATAGCAACCAATCACAGCACAGCTTTCATATTTCAAGAGCGCGGTAGGAAATGAAATCTGTGCTGTGTGTCGCAGAGCAGTTCACTGTGATGCTTTCCATGTAGGCTGGCTGCATGCACCCTTGTGTACTGGCTGCAGGCTGATTTCCTGTGCAGGCTGGTTGCTTGGGGCTGCATGCTGGCTGCGGGGTCAGTGAACTTGCCTGTGGATGTTGCTATCCCCATGTCAGTCTGTCTGCGGTTTCACGGGTTGGTTGTGCTCTGGCGTACTGGCTGCTGGAGTCTCCATGTATGCCGGTTGCCAGGGGCAATGGCCTGTGCTCCAGTCTGTCTGTTATGGTCTGTTCTGAACTTTGGTTCTGTTGGGGTAAACTCCCCTGTTCTGCGGCTCGGTGGGGCTTCTCAGGTGCTTTGTTATGCAGCTTTAAGTTCCTGTGAGCTGTGGGGCTTGGGGTCAGTTTGTCCTGTTCCGTTTTAGGTGTAGCTCCTTGCTGCTGACCCAAGGGGTCTTTCCATCTGCCTGTTTGTATGGTTCCACTTGGGGTTTCATTGTTGTAGTCTGTATCTTGTTTATGCCATGTCCTGTCTGTACCTGCCCTGTATTATGTTATGTTATGTTCCTGGTCTGTTCCCTGTTCGCCTAGCAGTTTGTAACTGTGTCTGAGAGCCTGACAGTGCTTAACTGCTTCCGATGTATCCTGTCCCATGTCTGTCCTGTAGTGTCTCTGGATTCTGTCCATGTTCTGTTCATGTCAGTTTCTGTATCTGCTTGTTCTTGTCTGCCTTTGGAAGAGGGTCCCTGGCTTCCCCGGAGGGGCAATTGCCATCCGTGTGCAGCTCTGCCTGGGGCTGCTTAGCTTCTATTGCTTGCGGCACAGGTATCTACTTCTCTCTGTCTGTATCCATGTGCAGCTCTGCCTGGGGCCACCTAGCTGCTACTGCTTCTGCCTTTGCTTTGCCTTGCCTGTCTGGTATCTGATCTGTATCTGTATCGATATCGCTGTCTGACTCTGCTGGTACCATTGTTTGTATCCTCTGGTCTGCTGGACCAGCTGCCACTGACTGGATTTAAGCTCTGGAGTTGCTCATGGCAACTACCGTGGCTCAAGTCTATCCTTACCACCAGAGGCGCTAGTGAAGACCTGGTGTTGCTTAGTTACGCCCCTCCAGAGTATTGCCAGTCAGTGGCACAGTGGGTTCACATCTGCTGGTTCGTTACACTGTGATTTGTTGCCATGGGTAGCAGATTTTTTTTAAAATTATTATTATTATTTACAATTTCATGAATTTGCCCTATAGTGTATACGTTTAGGATGTTATTTTTGATTTTTGTTTTAGATTTCAGCTCCTAGTTCCATTTTATATTTTCTCATTGGTGTGGGATATCGCAGAGTTCCTCACCACATCTGCAGCACCCTCTACATTACTATTATTTTCATTCAGTCGTCAAGGGTTCACACATGGCCACCGGCTCAGTGGTCACATAGATGTGACTATAGCCGATTGGTCTCGCCGGTCACATAGTATTTCATTCATGTTACTGGGGATGGTATACATACAGTGGTCTCTCAAGATACAGGGGCCTCAGGAAACAACATTTTTAACATACAGTGGTCTTTCCCAGGCCATGGTATGTTGAAACAGGACCCAACATACAATGGGGGAGATTTATCAAGGCTGGCATGGCACTTTCTGTAGCAGTATTGATATCCTCGGCACTGCCGGAGGCTGCACCACAATTATGATGAGGCACATACCTTGTCATAAATTAGGTGCATCCTCCTGCAGTCCGTTCGCCTAAACAGAAATCTATGACAGCTTTGTGCTGCCGTAGATTTCTGGTTTCATTTGTGCCAGAAAACTGGTGTAAATGAAGATAAATTTGTCTCTGCAGTTGGTCACGTCCCTTTCCCATCCTTACCATGTCCATTTTCGAAAAGTGGCGAGGGCAACGTAAAAAGAGGAAAGCTGTGTGTTTGTGACTTTTTAAGGGTACTTTCACACTAGCGTTTTTCTTTTCCAGCATTGAGTTCCGACCTAGGGGCTCAAATCCGGAAAAAAACTGATCAGTTTTATCTTAAAGGGAACCTTCACCGGGATTTTGTGTATAGAGCTGAGGACATGGGCTGCTAGATGGCCGCTAGCACATCCGCAATACCCAGTCCCCATAGCTCTGTGTGCTTTTATTGTGTAAAAAACCCTGATTTGATACATATGCAAATTAACATAAAAGAGTCATATCTTACTTGTGTGACCAGAGAAGAGTCATATTTTTAAGCTCTGACTCATCTCAGGTTAATTTGCATATGTATCAAATAGGTTTTTATACACAATAAAAGCACACAGAGCTATGGGGACTGGGTATTGCGGATGTGCTAGCGGCGATCTAGCAAACCATGTCCTCAGCTCTATACACAAAATCCCGGTGACAGGTCCCCTTTAATGCATTCTGAATGGAGAGCAATCCGTTAAGTATGCATCAGGATGTCTTCAGTTCTGTCATTTTACCTTTTCTCCGTCCAAAATTCCGGAACACTTGCCGGAATCCAGCATTATTTTCCATTGAAATGCATTAATGCCGGATGACAATCGGAAAGACGGATCTGGTATTGCAATGCATTTGTGAGACGGATCTGCATCTGGACCCGTCTTACAAATGCATCCGTTTGCATCCAGATTGCCGGCAGGCAGTTCCGGCGACAGTTCCAGCAAATTGCGGTCCCCAATGCACGGAACGGCCCACCTACGGCCGTGTGAATGAGCCCTAAAAAAAAACATGATTGTAGACATGCTGCGGGTTTACAGATCCGCGGTGTACTCTACTGGTTCCTGTATTATCCGGCGGATTTCATTTCTTGCAATTCAATGAATGAAATACATGCAGATTCAGAACCTAAATGCATGTGGGAGTGGGCTTAACCTATGCACCAGGCACCAGGGGTCTTTAGCTACACCTCTGGCTTTTGTCGCTTTTGCAAAAATGATAAGTAATAGAAAGCAAATTGCCAAACCTTTAATTCCGCCCTGCCTTCTGTGGTAATAATGTGAGAGCATTTTTACTACTGAATAGAAATCTTCTATGATTGTATTTTGTTTCCGTCACGTAAAGCAATCATCAAATTTTTTCCTAAGAGCCAGAGAGCCTGTGCACCCCTGATATAAACCCTTCTTCATGCACGACCTGGATGAGAGCTACAGTATCAGACATCAAGCTGATATAAAACAGACAAAATGAGGTTTATTCCAAACGGAATATTTTCTTATGCTGAAGCTTTTAACCGATTTAGAATATTTTTTTTTTTTAGTTTTATGTGATTATATGAATTTGCATATTTTTTTGATCATGCATAAAAAGTGATTCTGCTCGTGCTCTGATGGACAGAATTGTTCTTACCGCACATTACTAGTTTACTTAGTCCTATTCTCTGTTGGCTTTTCAATAAAGATGTTTGCAAAAAAAGGGATTCTGCCATTTCTTTCTGTGACTGTAATTAATGATTTTACGTGATAGCCCTGGTTGTTATGGTTACCAAGTATTGATAAATCTGTTAAATGCTGCATTCAGCTATGACGAGCCTACCGATCATACGGTGAACCGGTAACTGATAAATCTTTACCATTATATCTGTACATAGTAACACAGTATTATTACAGGGCAGCCTTGGGGCCTGTTTGAAGGACCTGGGATGATAATATAAAGAAGTGAACCCTGGCAATCATGCAGCCAGGCTCACAGTGAGCCTTTCCCCTTTGTTGACTGCAATTAACCTGTAATCAGTTAAATGGGCAGGATCACTGCTGCCCTCTGGTGGGTGATCATGTGGGTACATCTACTGTGTCAGTGGGAAACACCTGCTTCTTTGGATGTACACATCCTGTATGTTATAATGCAGTGATGCCCAACCTACGGCCCGCGGGCCAAATGCGGCACGCGAAGCCGTGTCATGCGGCCCATGCAGTGACAAGACTTTATCAGTGCACTAGTGCAGGGCACGCTGCGAACGGCACAGGCAGCAAAGCGATGCTGCCTGTGCCTGCAATCTCCCCACTTCCTAGCTAATTTATTCACTGCACTTGCCTCTGTGAAATTGAAGAGAAGCCCTGTAATCTCGCACAGGCGCACTGGCAGATGTATCGAAGTGCGCATGCACCGTCTTCCTGGCCTCTACCAGTGCGCCTGTGCGAGATTACAGGGCTTCTCTTCAATTTCACAGAGGCAAGTGCAGTGAATAAATTAGCTAGGAAGCGGCTCTGGGTGGGGGGGATATCTGTGGAGGACACTGAGGGGGGATATCTGTGGAGGACACTGAGGGGGATCTAGGGAGGGGTGTGGGGATGTTGGGGTGGGAGGTCCTGGAGGGGTGTTTGGGTGGAAGCTCTCGAAGCGGTGGGAGTTCCGATAGGTATGGGGGTGGGAGATCCGGGAGGGTGGGGCCCATCCATTTTTTTGCTATGGGGCCTAGTCATTTCTAGCTACGCCCCTGATTGTTAAGATTGGGCGGGCACTGGAGCGATAGAGCGCCCTGCTATAGGAGAAGCCGGCGGGAGATTAAAGGAGGAGGGGCCAGCTCCTGGTGGTGTCGGGCACACGGCGCAAGCATGGCGGTGGAAGATCTGACTGAAGCCTAAAGACCAGACATCAAGGTAGACCTGCAGAAGAAGGTGACAGCGCAGTATGTGATGTATACATGTCCCCTCACAGTAATAATGCCAAGATATGTGCCCTCTTCACAGACTTAATGCTCACACATGCCCCCTCACAGTAATTATTTTTTTTAATAGTATCTTTTTATTTAATAATTTAGCAAAAAGCATAACAAACACATCAAATACAGACAATCATCAATTGAGTCCAGTACAAATCAAATACATGGGATCAATCATAACAGCTCCTCATGACCCATGTTCGGGACAGAAGAAAAAATATCAAGTTCAGGATGAACAGTACCCAACATACCATTCCTAAGGATGGTTAAAAGTACTGCACACACACACACACACACACATTCACACACACCTTCATTGGTCAGAACAGTCTCTCTGTCATCTATGGTACCAGAGTCTGGGCTCCAATCCAAGGGTCCCATATCTTCATGAAACGATCAGGGGTCCCTCTTCTCTCATACACAAACTTATATAATTCAAGATCAGCATTAACTAGATGTACCCATTGTTGCACAGTAGGATTCTTAGGAGGTTTCCAGTTGAGAAGGATAGTTTTCCTAGCATAGTATAAGAGTATTCTATACAGCTTCCTGCCAAATTTGGTTGGAACAATCTCGTTAGCTACCCCCAACAAACTAGTGAGCTCAGTACAGACGTTAGGAAAGCCTAGTTTATCATTAAAATATTTATGGATTTCCTCCCAGAAGCCATGAATAATCGGACACTGCCAAACCATGTGTATAAGACAACCGTTTTCATGTCCACATCTTGTGCAATGAGGGTTCGGCAATTTACCCATTTTAAATAGCCTCACAGGAGTATAATAAATCCTATGAAGCCATTTAACTTGAATCAACTGATCCCTAGCACTTACCACTGTAGATCTCCATGTACAGCTAGATTCTTTAACATGAACATCTTCCAAACCTTCAATGTCCCTTTTCCACCTAACAAATGCCCTGTCTAGGGGGGAGTCCTGCAACGCCATCAGCGACGCATACAGGGTCGACACTGGTTTGACCAAAGGAACCCTCCTAATCGCTGCCTCAACTGGACCACACTCCAGTTTTAAAGGTTCTCTACCAAACTGAGCCTGACAGGCATGCCTGAGTTGAAAATATCTATATAAACAACGCTGGGGCAAATTAAATTCCTGTTTCAAACTATTAAAGGTTCTAAATAGGTCCTTATCATATAGTTGGGTAAGGTAACGCACCCCCCTCTGAGGCCAAAATTCAAACTCCAGTAATGAGAACAGCTCCGGAAGCACTCTGTTTCTCCACAAAGGCAAATATGGCGACCAAATAATATCATTCTCATCAGGGTTACATTTCTGACCCCATTTGACCCACATCTGTACTGCAGCAGCCATCGATTGGGTGTAGTGTACTGTAGACCTAGCCCCCCTCCTATATGCCAAGTTCGTAAGTGCCTCATAAGACCCCAACAAAGCTGCCTCCAACACTACTGCCAGGTTACCTGAGTCAGCCCGTACCCACCACGCCACATAGCTCAGCTGCACCGCTACATAGTACATGTACAGGTTTGGTAAGGCAAGACCCCCCCGAAGGTAAGACGCCTGGAGGGTGGATCTCGCTATTCTGGGAGAAGACTTATTCCATAGAAAGGGAGCGATTATTCTATCCAAAGTAGCAAAATGTCTCTTGGGGAGTAACACTGGGGCAGCCCTATATAAGTATAGCAATTTTTGGAGAAGAATCATTTTTACAACATTGATACGCCCAATCAGAGTTAAAGGAAGGTTTTCCCAAGCCTCCAGCTTTCGAGTAATGGATTGCATTGTAGGAGCAACATTAAAATCATAAAATTTTGCCACTTCTTTATGAACAATAATCCCCAAATATGTAAATTGCTCCACAATCTGAAGCTTATTGTTCACCGAAATGCGAGCTGGGTCAACGTGATCAACCAGACAGAGACTAGACTTAGCCCAGTTCACACGGAGACCTGAGAAGCCCCCAAATTGATCAACAACACCTAAAAGGGTATCCAAGGACTTCCCTGAATCCGCCAGGTATACCAGCATGTCATCAGCATATAATGAAAGCTTTTCTGATATTCCAGCTATTTCCCAGCCTTCTATACCTGAGTTAGAGGATATGAGTATCGACAAAGGTTCCATAATTAATGCAAATAACAGGGGGGAGAGAGGGCAGCCCTGTCTAGTGCCTCTACCCAGGGGTAAGGAGTCCGATGTGTACCCATTCACCCTGACTCTCGCCGAAGGGGATCTATAAAGCATTTGTAACCAGCACAAAAATTTCTCGGGAAAGCCTATTCGAGTCAGCACTGCCCACATAAATTCCCATTCTACTGAATCAAATGCTTTTTCATTGTCTAAGGACGCAAGAGCCCTCATACCTCTGTTATCATGTTTGACCTGGAGGTTAGTGAACAATCGCCTTAAATTAATATCTGTGGTTTTCCCTGGCATAAAACCCGATTGATCTACCCCAACCAAGGAGAGAATTACCCCCCTCAATCTTAACGCCAGTACCTTCGCAAAGATTTTGACGTCAAGATTCAGAAGTGAGATAGGTCGATAAGAGCTACACTGGTCAGATGGTTTCCCCGACTTGTGAATCACTACTATCGTTGCCTCCAGAAAGGACGGAGGCAACGAACCACTTTCCAGTGCATACCTCAACAGCTTCCCAAATCTACTAACCAGGTCTTTAGAAAACCGCTTATACCATTCAGCAGGAAATCCATCGGGTCCCGGGGTTTTCTTGGTTGCTAAGGAACTAATGGCCGTTTCAATCTCCAGGTCAGATATGTCTGCCGCCAGGGCCCCCCTATCATCTCTGTCCAAAGAAGGAATATTAATACCTGCTAAGAAATTGACAATTTCCTCCGAAGTACACGTGATCTTGGGGGCATACAATGTCTCATAATAGGAGGCAAACTGTCGGCAGACATCTCTAGGCTCCCTCAATAAGAGCCCCTGATCGTTCAGAACTCCCGCCACCACCGTTTGTTGAGTCTCAGATCTAGTCAAGTACGCCAAGGCCCTGCCACACTTATCACCATCTGAAAAAATAGTTTGCCTCTGATTTAAAAGTTTCTTCTCAGTATATTCAGTTAAATGCAAAGTAAACCTACGCTGCGCCTCAAGCCACAAAGTCTGCTTCTCAGGGCACGGATCTAGTATATATAACCTCTCCTTATCAGCTAGATCCGTCTCTAGTTTCATCCGTTTGATATTCAGTTCCTTTCAGCAGCAATCAATGCCCCCCTCATTACTGACTTGAAAGCATCCCATTCTACCAGAGGATTCGTAGACCCTTCATTTTCTGCCCAGTAATTCCCCAGTGTATCTAGACTCTCGCTCACCACGGGTAATACCTCGAGCCACATAGGGTTTAACCGCCACTGCTTATCAGTCGAAGCCAGCGGCTGTGACAGTATCAGAAGGAGGGGGGCATGGTCTGAAACCCCTCTCGGTAGATAATCACTGGACTTGATATAGGGGGATAAATCTCTGCTGACAAAGGCCAGATCTATACGAGAGAGTGAGCCAGTAGAAGCTGAATAGCAAGAGAATTGCGCATCTGTGGGGTGGAAATAGCGCCACGTCTCTACTAAATCATAAGTACTAGCCCAATGTGACAGGACATTGTTGTGTGAGGCCTGGGGAACCCTTCTGTCCCGTATAGGATCTAAAGTGGCATTGTAGTCACCCATAATAATATAAGGCATTGCTGGAAATCCTGCTATTTTAGCTGTAATTAAGTCTTGGACCTCTCTGCGGAATTGCGGAGGAATATATAGTCCCACAAATAGGTACTGCAGGCCTCTGACACAAGCATGTAAAATCACATACCTACCATAAGGGTCCAGCTGCACAGATAGTATTTGAAACGGAAGACTTTTAGCAATTAAAATAGACACGCCTCTAGCGTGGTTTGAGTAAACCGCATGATATGTGGGGCCTATCCATGGGCGTCGCAAAGCTAGTACTTTCTGGCCCTGCAGGTGCGTTTCTTGCAATAACATTATGTCAGGGTTATACCTCTTCAGATAATTGAACACTAAAGACCGTTTAATCTTATCATTCAGACCCCGAACATTCCACGAAAGTAGCTTAATTACTGCCATTTATTCTTCCAAAGATAGCATCTCCATAATCTCCGACCAATGAAGGCACATTCACGCACACATACAATCCACATCAAAGAACCCCTCAACAGAGAAACTCTCTTCAACCCACCCATTCCCAACCTCCCCAACCCACCCTGCCCAAACCTTCCTAACATGGTTGAGCCTGACACCCCAAACTAGCAACTCCTGGGTACGATAACCTACCCTAACTCATTAGAACATATATACCATATAGGTACGTTGGTGATAGGAAGCAAGTATATACGTCTACCCACAACAGTGCATAGTCATACAGGGTGTTGCCACCCAGCATACCAATATGGGGTTAAACATCTGATCAATAGACAAAGTCAAAGAACAGGGATTCTAACAGGAGTAATAGTGGTGCATTTAAACCAGATACTCCCCCCCTCCCCCAACCATCTTGTCAGCAAAACAATTTAACATTTAATCATGTATTATTTGCTCCAGCTGCCATCACTATAGTATAAACCATCAGCGGTGAGGCCTTGCATTTAGATTTCTCTCAATCCATTCAGTAGCCTCTTCAGGAGTACTAAAAAAACGGACTGTTTCACCATCCTGCACCCTCAAGCGAGATGGGTAGATCATGGCATATTTCACATTTTTGTCCCTCAGCCGCGCTCGGACCTCAGTAAACTACTTCCTTTTCTTCTGGACCTCTGCAGTAAAGTCCGGGTAAAAGGACAAATGGACATTCTCATAGCTGACATTCCCCTTCTGCCGAGCAGCTAGCAAAATAGCGTCTCTGTCCCTGTAGTTCAGGATCTTCAAGATGAAAGGTCTAGCAGGGGATCCCGGCGGTAAGGGCCTGGTTGGAATCCGATGTGCCCTTTCTATAACAAAGCAACTGGAAAGTGAGATGGGATGCAACACTTCTTTTATGAGCTGTTCCGCAAAAATTTCTGGGGTAGACCCTTCTGCTCGCTCCGGTAAGCCCAGGATACGGACGTTGTTACGTCTATTGCGGTTCTCAGCGTCCTCCGCCCTGGCTTGCAGCATCTGTACCTGTTGCAGCAGCTGCCTGGTGTCATTTCCAGCTGCTCTGGACGCATCTTCCACCTCACTCACTCTTTGCTCCACTGCAGATGTTCTTTCACGTATTTTGTCAAAATCGTGTCGCAAACAGCTAAGGTCAGACTGTAAATGGTCTATCTTTGATGTAAGAGCAGCTTGACAGGCAGCTATAGCTTTCATAATTTGAGAGGCTTCAGCAGAGGAACCAGGGACAGGAGACCCCTCACTTTCCTGTTCAGTTTGACTCATGGCATCCATGAATCGTTTAACAGATGATGGAGCCACAGAAGAAGTTTTGTGGCCCATAGAAATAGTCCACAGACACTTTAAAGATCTGCTGGGGTTTGTCACTCATGCAGCAAATCAAGATGAGGCTTTATTAAATTCAGCAAGTCCTGCCACTCAGCCAAGTAGACTGCCAGATATCTTTACATTCCTCAGGGGGGAGGGGGATAAGTACACCAGCACCACCATTAAACTTTCATATAAACTGCGGTGAACTCTGCAGCTTTCATATATAAGGGCTCCTAACAGGATTACCACTGCAGGACTTCAGGATAATAGTGGAAGTAGGGAGACACAGAGCATTTCGCCGATCCACTCCGTTTGCTGGGGCAGAGAGGAGCGCCGCTGCACACACACTTAACGGCAAGATGGCGCCCAACGCGCGGCTTCTTCCCGCCTCGGCCGTCGGGCTCAAGACTCCAGCAGGTATCGGCAGCAGTCCAAGGTAAGTTGTTAGCAACTGTCAACAAGCCGTACCTGCGCTGTGTACCTTGCGGCGAATCGTGCCCCGGCCTCGCTCCACACTCTCCTCAGTTCGCGTCCCTCCGCTCCTCTCCCTCAATCCGTCGGCATCCACAGCGCCACAGCCAAAACTCAGCAATCCAGCACCGGGCAGAGTGTCCCTGAGTATGAAGGGATCCAATATATAATGAATGGGCTCAAGAAACCCCGATTATGCCAGGTGTATAAAGGATATTTCACAGGATTTTGTAGGAGCACTGCGATCCTGCTTCCTCACTCCATGCTGGCTCGGCCACGCCCCCCCTCACAGTAGTTATGCCCAGATATGTGCCCCCTCACAGTAATAATGCCAAGATATGTGCCCTCTTCACAGACGAAATGCTCACACATGCCCCCTCACAGTAGTTTTGCACAGATATGTGCCCCCTCACAGTAATAATGTCAAGATATGTGCCCTCTTCACAGACGTAATGCTCACACATGCCCCCTCACAGTAGTTATGCCCAGATATGTGCCCCCTCACAGTAGTTATGCCTAGATATGTGCCCTCTTCACAGTAGTTATGCCCTGATATGTGCCCTCCTCACACTAGTTATACCCTGATATGTGCCCCCTCACAGTAGTTATGCCAGATATGTGCCCTCCTCACAGTAGTTATGCCCAGATATGTGCCCTCTTCACAGTAGTAATGCTCACACGTGCCCCCTCACAGCATTTGCATTTCTTTCTGGCAAATCTAACTGGTTCCGGCCCGCGAAATTTATACCAAGTCTAGTGCGGCCCTCAAACGAAAAATGGTTGGGCACCACTGTTCTAATGTATAAAAGGGTTAATCATTTTTTAAATTTCAAATGCTAGGTTAATTTCTGATAGCATTCTATTTTCTACAGATGCCTAATTATACTGACAATACATACCATATTGTCAAAAGTACTGTGACACTCCTCTAAATCATCAAATTCAGGTGTTCCATCCAGTCCCTTTGCCACAGGTGTATAAAATCCAGCACCTAGCCATGCAGTCTCCCTTTATACACATTTGTGAAAGAATGTTTTCTTCTAAAGAGGTTACTAAATTCCAGCGTGACCCTGTAATAGGATGCCATCAAGTCAGTTAATGAAATTTCTTCCGTCCTAGATATTTCATCATCAACTGTGAGTGGTATTATTGTAAAGTGTAAGTGTTTAGGAAGCCGACAAGACATGCTGGAAAATTGTGTGCTTCCAACTTTGTGGAAACTACGAGTTTGGAGAAGACCGCTTTCTGCTCCACCATGAGTTGTGCCCCAGTGCACAAAGCAAGGTTAATATATACATGATTGGGTGATTCCTCCCTAAGGAATAGTAGCAAGAAAATGCCACCGGCAGGTAAAATCTTCTGCCTCCACTATTACTATTAAACCCTCTGACAAGGGTGGGAACACTGTGATAATGAACACCATAGATTATGTTAATATGTGTCAACAACTCCTTACTGATAGGAATAATTACACGGTGCTTCCATATAACCCCACTGTAGCTTTATTGCGAGAAATTAGGGGGATTCTAAATGAGGCAAAAGGAGAGAAGATTATCTCAGAGGAAGAATTTGAATTCCTCTGTCCAAAGAACCCGACCATGGCCACCTTTTACAGTCTCCCAAAAATCCACAAGGGGACTAACCCCATCAAATGGCGCCCAATAGTCTCGGGGATTAATAGCCTATGTCAGAACGTAGGCACGTACATAGATCGCATTCTTATGCCATTTGTGGTATCCGTACCGTTCTACATTTGTGATAGTATGGACCTTTTGAGGAAGATTGAGGATAACAGTATCCTGGGAAGTATTCATGTTGAGGCCCTGTATTCCTCCATTCCCCATGAGGCAGGGCTCAGGGCAGTTGAGTACTATCTCAACATGAGAGGACTTCAATACAGGGCACATAATCAATTTGTCTTGAAACTACTAAGGTTTCTTCTAACGCACAACTTTTTCCTTTTTAACGCAAGGACCTATCACCAGCTCAGGGGCACGACAATGGGATGTTCCTGTGCGCCGTCCTATGCCAATTTGCTCCTGGGCTGGTGGGAGGCAACATTGGTCTTTAGTGATTCGATGTCGTCATGTACCGGGCCCATTTTAATGTGAGCACGGTACATAGACGACATTTTTGTCACCTGGAATGGCACTAAAGAGTCCTTTTTGGAGTTTGTGGTCAAACTTAACTCCAATGAAATAGGATTACGCTTCACATCAGAAGCAAACAGGGACACCTTGGCGTTTCTGGATATCAAAATATCTAGAGGCATTTCAAATGAGCTTGACACAACAATCTACAGGAAGCCTACCTCGACGAACTCTGTACTACACTGGAACAGTGGCCACCCCTTTTCTCAGAAAAGGGGTATACCAAAAAGCCAATATTTGCGTCTAAGACGCAACTGCTCCAGTAAGTCAGAGTTCGTCGATCAAGCAAGGGTCCTACAAAAGCGGTTCCTTGCTAGAGGATATCCCAATGGTGTCCTAAAACCAGCATACCAGACCGCACTATCAGCAAATCGGTCTGATTTGCTGGTGCCTAAGGTCAAAGAGGACACGGAAAAAAAGATCCGCCTCATCGCAACATTTGATGAGGCATCAGGACAAATTAGGGATATTCTCCGTCAACACTGGCCCGTCCTATTGATGGATCCTGAGATCAAAGAGACCATCTTTAGTTACCCGCAGATCTTCTTTAGGAGAGGCAATAGCCTCAGAGACATACTTGTCCACAGCCACTATAACCCAGCCACTAAAAGGGCCACGTGGTTGGACCGGAGGATCAATGGCTGCTATAGGTGCAGTGGCTGTGTGGCATGCAAGATACTACAGAGCAGTAAAACCTTCCACAGCTCGACTTTGCAGAAGTCCTTTACTATCAAAGATTTCATCAATTGCCGCACACTGGGTGTGATCTATACGACCACGTGCATGTGCGGACTCGAATATATAGGTAAAACCAAAAGAGAGCTATGGAGACGCCTCGGGGAGCACCTGGGCGATACCGCAAATGAGCGCAATACACCAGTGGCCCGACATGTGAATGACATCCATGGGGGGGACTCAAACTGTATTAAGGCTATAGGCATTGACAAAATCCCACCGCCTACACGTGGTGGTGATTGGGATCGTCTCCTCCTACAGCGGGAAGCGCGCTGGACATTCAAACTTGATACGGTATCACCTAGAGGCCTAAATGAGCAACTCCATTTTGGTTGCTTCCTTTAGCATCTATTAAAAGTGTCAATTCAGATTTGTCCCTTCCTTCATGTACCCTGAAGTACCACAAGGAATTTGTCCCAATAATATCTTCTGCATATTCCACCATAGCAGGCTCTTTCTTATATAGTGCCAATCATCCCCCTTGGGTTTCTTATTTAGCCATGGTCAGGAAATTAAAATATCAAACCACCACAAATACCATTTCTTATTTATTACATACCCATAACTGGGTCTGTTTAGGTGTGGGTTGTACGGGCATATATCCCGATGCCTAACAGAACACACCAATATGGTCCTCCTATATCGATGCCCATATTCTTGGACAATCTATTTACCTATATTTTGCCCTTATTTTTGTGCTAAATATGCCTCCACAGTATGTATATAGCGGACAGTTATCTTTATGCTTGCATTCCATACACTGTGGTGGTTTCCTTCATGCCACCGAGGACTGTTCCTTCAGCATGAGGACTGTTATTTTCGGCGATGTCGGCAGTGTATTTAAAAGCAACAGCGTGTGTATTGGGGCTGGCGCGCCTGCGCGGTGACCTACTTTCGATTTTGGCCACTGGCGCAGGCGCAGTGAGTGCCCTTCAATGCACGCTGTACTCTGGTTCCTGGCAACCCCTTTGCGCATGTGCCCGCCACATCTCCCGATTGTTGACGTCATCACACTGCGCGCCGTGCGCACAGGTGGATGCGACACTTCAAATATTGGCGGGCCCCTGCAGATAGCCAGGTAACATCCATGACTGCGGCGTCAATCATGTACTGCAACTAGGGGAGGGGGTCTTCCATCTGCCCCTCTTCCTTTTCCCTTTTTTTTGGCACCTATCTGTGTATTTTATTCCACTGGGAATTATCTTTCCCAGTGGTTTTGTATTTGCTGGCGAGCATCTTCTCCAGCAAGCGCTTGTTGGTATCTTCTCCGGCAAGTGAACTACTTATAGCCCACTTTTCATGTTCCCCTGATGAGAGGATTGTTTCCGCCTCAGAAACGTGCATGTCGGGATCTTTTCAGGGCAAAATAGGGAACGCAATTCCAGGGTTAGGTTCCGGACGGGGGCCCAACTAAAGGGACACTCCGTGGATATACCAGTAGGGCTTGTTACCTTTTAGTGTCTTACACTTAATGTATAAGTGTGGACACGGTTGTTTCTGTTTCCAAGGAGTCCCTTGTGTGCGATATCGTGGAAAATTGTATTCACATTTATCTTTCATTAATATTGAGGGATACATCTTTTAATGTATAAGAAGTAAAAGTTACGTCTTAAATAGTCCAGATCACTATTCACTTCCTCCTTCTCTTGATTTATGCGAGTGATCATATATATGAACATCATTTTTTTATTTTCTTTAAGTGATTCTGGTGTGGTAGAAGTGCCCCCACAAAGCTAGGACCTCAACCCCAGTGAGCACCTTTGGGATGAACTTGAGAGGAGATTGCAAGCCAACATGAGTATCTGACCACACAAATGGTCTGAATGAATGAGCAGACAAACTCCAAAACCTTGCAGAAACCCTTCCCAGATGAGTAGAAGATGTTTTATCTGCAAAGAGGGGACCTACTCATCCAAATGGGAGACCAGTGTGTGTGTATATATCTATATATCAATCTATATATCTTTCTATACACACACACACAATCATCCATTACAGTAAAACCACAGGAGAGGAGAATAACATTGGTTATCCTGTGACAATGACACCTGTCCTGTGAGATATATTAGGCCGCAGTTCTTAAGGTTGATATGTTGGAAACAGAAAAATGAGCAAGTGTAAGTTCTTGAGTGACAAAATGTGATGGGTAGATGACTGGGTCAAAGTGTCTCCAAAACAGCAGGCCTTGCAGGGTCCCCCAGTATGCATTGCTTGGTGCCTACCAAAAGTAGTCCCGTGGATGACAACTGGTGAACTGGCAGCAAACGCAGAGGTACCATAGGTTTTTTGTTGTCTGTGGGGACCTAGTCCTGATCCGATCCCACAAAACCAAATGTTGCTGGAATAATGACTGCTGGCTATTATAGAAAGCTGTCAGAACACACAGTGAGGTCTGTGATGACCCTAGTACACCACCAAGAGTGTCTGCAATAGGCATGCAAGCTTTAGAACTGGACCATGAAGCAGTAGGAGAAGGTGGCCTTATCTGTGATTAATTGTGTTTTGTTTTACAAGAAATAGATGGCCAGGTGCCTGTGGGTCACTTGGGAACAGTGGCGACTCTAGGAACAATATATAGGGGGGGGGGCACAAAGATACCACAGTCAAAAATGGGGAGGAAAAAACAAAATAAGTATATATAAATAAGATTACAAAATACGAGAGAATTGCAGTATGCAGGGATACATTTATAATAAAACAATTTACTTACAAAAGAAGCTATTCAGTCGTCTGCTGTGCCGTCCTCTGCTTGCTTCCGCGGATTCTTTCCCCTTCTTTCTGTCTCTCATCAGTGCGCAGGCGTACTGTTATGGTGGATCTGTGGAAGATGAGTTGTGCCCCAGTGCACAAAGCAAGGTTAATATATACATGATTGGGTGATTCCTCCCTAAGGAATAGTAGCAAGAAAATGCCACCGGCAGGTAAAATCTTCTGCCTCCACTATTACTATTAAACCCTCTGACAAGGGTGGGAACACTGTGATAATGAACACCATAGATTATGTTAATATGTGTCAACAACTCCTTACTGATAGGAATAATTACACGGTGCTTCCATATAACCCCACTGTAGCTTTATTGCGAGAAATTAGGGGGATTCTAAATGAGGCAAAAGGAGAGAAGATTATCTCAGAGGAAGAATTTGAATTCCTCTGTCCAAAGAACCCGACCATGGCCACCTTTTACAGTCTCCCAAAAATCCACAAGGGGACTAACCCCATCAAATGGCGCCCAATAGTCTCGGGGATTAATAGCCTATGTCAGAACGTAGGCACGTACATAGATCGCATTCTTATGCCATTTGTGGTATCCGTACCGTTCTACATTTGTGATAGTATGGACCTTTTGAGGAAGATTGAGGATAACAGTATCCTGGGAAGTATTCATGTTGAGGCCCTGTATTCCTCCATTCCCCATGAGGCAGGGCTCAGGGCAGTTGAGTACTATCTCAACATGAGAGGACTTCAATACAGGGCACATAATCAATTTGTCTTGAAACTACTAAGGTTTCTTCTAATGCACAACTTTTTCCTTTTTAACGCAAGGACCTATCACCAGCTCAGGGGCACGACAATGGGATGTTCCTGTGCGCCGTCCTATGCCAATTTGCTCCTGGGCTGGTGGGAGGCAACATTGGTCTTTAGTGATTCGATGTCGTCATGTACCGGGCCCATTTTAATGTGAGCACGGTACATAGACGACATTTTTGTCACCTGGAATGGCACTAAAGAGTCCTTTTTGGAGTTTGTGGTCAAACTTAACTCCAATGAAATAGGATTACGCTTCACATCAGAAGCAAACAGGGACACCTTGGCGTTTCTGGATATCAAAATATCTAGAGGCATTTCAAATGAGCTTGACACAACAATCTACAGGAAGCCTACCTCGACGAACTCTGTACTACACTGGAACAGTGGCCACCCCTTTTCTCAGAAAAGGGGTATACCAAAAAGCCAATATTTGCGTCTAAGACGCAACTGCTCCAGTAAGTCAGAGTTCGTCGATCAAGCAAGGGTCCTACAAAAGCGGTTCCTTGCTAGAGGATATCCCAATGGTGTCCTAAAACCAGCATACCAGACCGCACTATCAGCAAATCGGTCTGATTTGCTGGTGCCTAAGGTCAAAGAGGACACGGAAAAAAAAGATCCGCCTCATCGCAACATTTGATGAGGCATCAGGACAAATTAGGGATATTCTCCGTCAACACTGGCCCGTCCTATTGATGGATCCTGAGATCAAAGAGACCATCTTTAGTTACCCGCAGATCTTCTTTAGGAGAGGCAATAGCCTCAGAGACATACTTGTCCACAGCCACTATAACCCAGCCACTAAAAGGGCCACGTGGTTGGACCGGAGGATCAATGGCTGCTATAGGTGCAGTGGCTGTGTGGCATGCAAGATACTACAGAGCAGTAAAACCTTCCACAGCTCGACTTTGCAGAAGTCCTTTACTATCAAAGATTTCATCAATTGCCGCACACTGGGTGTGATCTATACGACCACGTGCATGTGCGGACTCGAATATATAGGTAAAACCAAAAGAGAGCTATGGAGACGCCTCGGGGAGCACCTGGGCGATACCGCAAATGAGCGCAATACACCAGTGGCCCGACATGTGAATGACATCCATGGGGGGGACTCAAACTGTATTAAGGCTATAGGCATTGACAAAATCCCACCGCCTACACGTGGTGGTGATTGGGATCGTCTCCTCCTACAGCGGGAAGCGCGCTGGACATTCAAACTTGATACGGTATCACCTAGAGGCCTAAATGAGCAACTCCATTTTGGTTGCTTCCTTTAGCATCTATTAAAAGTGTCAATTCAGATTTGTCCCTTCCTTCATGTACCCTGAAGTACCACAAGGAATTTGTCCCAATAATATCTTCTGCATATTCCACCATAGCAGGCTCTTTCTTATATAGTGCCAATCATCCCCCTTGGGTTTCTTATTTAGCCATGGTCAGGAAATTAAAATATCAAACCACCACAAATACCATTTCTTATTTATTACATACCCATAACTGGGTCTGTTTAGGTGTGGGTTGTACGGGCATATATCCCGATGCCTAACAGAACACACCAATATGGTCCTCCTATATCGATGCCCATATTCTTGGACAATCTATTTACCTATATTTTGCCCTTATTTTTGTGCTAAATATGCCTCCACAGTATGTATATAGCGGACAGTTATCTTTATGCTTGCATTCCATACACTGTGGTGGTTTCCTTCATGCCACCGAGGACTGTTCCTTCAGCATGAGGACTGTTATTTTCGGCGATGTCGGCAGTGTATTTAAAAGCAACAGCGTGTGTATTGGGGCTGGCGCGCCTGCGCGGTGACCTACTTTCGATTTTGGCCACTGGCGCAGGCGCAGTGAGTGCCCTTCAATGCACGCTGTACTCTGGTTCCTGGCAACCCCTTTGCGCATGTGCCCGCCACATCTCCCGATTGTTGACGTCATCACACTGCGCGCCGTGCGCACAGGTGGATGCGACACTTCAAATATTGGCGGGCCCCTGCAGATAGCCAGGTAACATCCATGACTGCGGCGTCAATCATGTACTGCAACTAGGGGAGGGGGTCTTCCATCTGCCCCTCTTCCTTTTCCCTTTTTTTTTGGCACCTATCTGTGTATTTTATTCCACTGGGAATTATCTTTCCCAGTGGTTTTGTATTTGCTGGCGAGCATCTTCTCCAGCAAGCGCTTGTTGGTATCTTCTCCGGCAAGTGAACTACTTATAGCCCACTTTTCATGTTCCCCTGATGAGAGGATTGTTTCCGCCTCAGAAACGTGCATGTCGGGATCTTTTCAGGGCAAAATAGGGAACGCAATTCCAGGGTTAGGTTCCGGACGGGGGGCCCAACTAAAGGGACACTCCGTGGATATACCAGTAGGGCTTGTTACCTTTTAGTGTCTTACACTTAATGTATAAGTGTGGACACGGTTGTTTCTGTTTCCAAGGAGTCCCTTGTGTGCGATATCGTGGAAAATTGTATTCACATTTATCTTTCATTAATATTGAGGGATACATCTTTTAATGTATAAGAAGTAAAAGTTACGTCTTAAATAGTCCAGATCACTATTCACTTCCTCCTTCTCTTGATTTATGCGAGTGATCATATATATGAACATCATTTTTTTATTTTCTTTAAGTGATTCTGGTGTGGTAGAAGTGCCCCCACAAAGCTAGGACCTCAACCCCAGTGAGCACCTTTGGGATGAACTTGAGAGGAGATTGCAAGCCAACATGAGTATCTGACCACACAAATGGTCTGAATGAATGAGCAGACAAACTCCAAAACCTTGCAGAAACCCTTCCCAGAAGAGCAGAAGATGTTTTATCTGCAAAGAGGGGACCTACTCATCCAAATGGGAGACCAGTGTGTGTGTATATATCTATATATCAATCTATATATCTTTCTATACACACACACACAATCATCCATTACAGTAAAACCACAGGAGAGGAGAATAACATTGGTTATCCTGTGACAATGACACCTGTCCTGTGAGATATATTAGGCCGCAGTTCTTAAGATTGTTATGTTGGAAACAGAAAAATGAGCAAGTGTAAGTTCTTGAGTGACAAAATGTGATGGGTAGATGACTGGGTCAAAGTGTCTCCAAAACAGCAGGCCTTGCAGGGTCCCCCAGTATGCATTGCTTGGTGCCTACCAAAAGTAGTCCCGTGGATGACAACTGGTGAACTGGCAGCAAACGCAGAGGTACCATAGGTTTTTTGTTGTCTGTGGGGACCTAGTCCTGATCCGATCCCACAAAACCAAATGTTGCTGGAATAATGACTGCTGGCTATTATAGAAAGCTGTCAGAACACACAGTGAGGTCTGTGATGACCCTAGTACACCACCAAGAGTGTCTGCAATAGGCATGCAAGCTTTAGAACTGGACCATGAAGCAGTAGGAGAAGGTGGCCTTATCTGTGATTAATTGTGTTTTGTTTTACAAGAAATAGATGGCCAGGTGCCTGTGGGTCACTTGGGAACAGTGGCGACTCTAGGAACAATATATAGGGGGGGGGGGGGGGGGGCACAAAGATACCACAGTCAAAAATGGGGAGGAAAAAACAAAATAAGTATATATAAATAAGATTACAAAATACGAGAGAATTGCAGTATGCAGGGATACATTTATAATAAAACAATTTACTTACAAAAGAAGCTATTCAGTCGTCTGCTGTGCCGTCCTCTGCTTGCTTCCGCGGATTCTTTCCCCTTCTTTCTGTCTCTCGTCAGTGCGCAGGCGTACTGTTATGGTGGATCTGTGGAAGACACACTGTTATGGGGGCATCTGTTGATGACACATTATGCCTCTCATTAGCCCTCATTATGCCTCTCATATCAGCCCTTATGCCTCATTAGCCCCCATTATTCCTCTTATTAGCCCCCATTATGCCTCATTAGCCCCCATTATAAGCCATTATGCCTCTTATTAGCCCACATTATTCCTCTTATTAGCCCCCATTATGCCTCTTATCACCCCCATATCAGCCCCCATATCAGCCCTTATGCCTCATTAGCCCCCATTATAAGCCCTTATGCCTCATTAGACCCCATTATTCCTCTTATTAGCCCCCATTATGCCTCATTAGCCCCCATTATAAGCCATTATGCCTCTTATTAGCCCACATTATGCCTCTTATTAGCCCCCATATGCCTCCAATTAGCCCCCATATGCCTCCAATTAGCCCTATATGCCTCCTATTAGCCCCCATATGCCTCCAATTAGCCCCCATAGCCCCCATATGCCTCCAATTAGCCCCCATAGCCCCCATATGCCTCATATTAGCCCCCATATGCCTCCAATTAGCCCCCATATGCCCCCATATGACTCCAATTAGCCCCCATATGCCTCCAATTAGCCCCCATATGCCTCCAATTAGCCCCATATGCCTCCAATTAGCCCCCATATGCCTCCAATTAGCCCCATATGCCTCCAATTAGCCCCCATATGCCTCCTATTAGCCCCCATATACCTCCAATTAGCCCCCATATGCCTCCAATTAGCCCCCATATGCCTCCAATTAGCTCCCATAGCCCCCATATGCCTCCAATTAGCCCCCATATGCCTCCAATTAGCCCCCTATATGCCTCCAATTAGCCCCCATATGCCTCCAATTAGCCCCCATAGCCCCTATATGCCTCCAATTAGCCCCCATAGCACCCATATGCCTCCAATTAGCCCCCATATGCCTCCAATTAGCCCCCTATATGCCTCCAATTAGCCCCCATATGCCTCCAATTAGCCCCCATAGCCCCTATATGCCTCCAATTAGCCCCCATAGCACCCATATGCCTCCAATTAGCCCCCATATGCCTCCTATTAGCCCCCATATGCCTCCAATTAGCCCCCATATGCCTCCAATTAGCCCCCGTATGCCTCCAATTAGCCCCCATATGCCTCTAATTAGCCCCCATATGCCTCCAATTAGCCCCCATATGCCTCCAAATAGCCCCCATATGCCTCCAATTAGCCCCCATATGCCTCCTATTAGCCCCCATATACCTCCAATTAGCCACCATATGCCTCCAATTAGCCCCCATATGCCTCCTATTAGCCCCCATATGCCTCCAATTAGCCCCCCATAGCCCCCCATATGCCTCCAATTAGCCCCCATATGCCTCCAATTAGCCCCCATATGCCTTCAATTAGCCCCCATAGCACCCATATGCCTCCAATTAGCCCCCATATGCCTCCAATTAGCCCCCATATGCCTCCAATTAGCCACCATATGCCTCCTATTAGCCCCCATAGCCCCCATATGCCTCTAATTAGCCCCCATATGCCTGCGATTAGCCCCCATATGCCTCCAATTTGCCCCCATATGCCTCCAATTAGCCCCCGTAGCACCCATGTGCCTCCAATTAGCCCCCATATGCCTCCTATTAGCCCCCATATGCCTCCAATTAGCCCCCATATGCCTCCAATCAGCCCCCATATGCCTCCAATTAGCCCCCATATGCCTCCAATTAGCCCCATATGCCTCCTATTAGCCCCCATATGCCTCCAATAGCCCCCATATGCCTCCAATTAGCCCCCATAGGCCTCCAATTAGCCCCCATATGCCTCCAATTAGCCCCCATATGCCTCAAATTAGCCCCCATATGGCTCCAATTAGTCCCCATATGGCTCCAATTAGCCCCCATATGGCTCCAATTAGCCCCCATTATGCCCCCAGCAGCCACATTTTTTATAAAATAAAAAAATGACCTACCTCTCCTGCTCCTGGACGGACGCCGCCTGCAATTTTCTCCCTCCTCAGTCGACTGTGCTCTAAACTGGCGCGCACAGTGTGAGGTCACAGAGCGTCCTCACGCTGTGCGCAGCCCTGCACAGCCGACAGCCGAGGACCAGGAAGTGGTGAGTACAGAGCATTCACAACTTCCTGGTCCTTCGGTACTAATGAGCGCTTCCATAATGGAAGCGCTCATTAGATAGTATTCACCTGGAGGAATCAGCGCGGGGGCAACCGGGGGGGAGGGGGGAAGAACAACATAGGGGGGGGGGGCGATTGCCCCCCCCTCGCCCCCCTCTAGCGACGCCACTACTTGGGAAATAGATGACACCAATATGCACTCTGAAAAGAACTGCAAGCTGGAGGAGACAGTATAATGCTCTGGGCAATATACTTCTGGGAATCTTTTTAATTGAAATGGAGGGTCACTTTAATGTCGCTACCGTCTAATACTCTTGGTGCTAGTCATCAGGATGGATTCAAACAAATGATAAACAAGGTTATGGAGGCACTGACAGTGAAAGGGGAAGGAGCTGTGCAACAAATAACCTACAGAGAGGAACATTACTGGTAAGAGCAGTCTACAAAAAAGAAGATTCTAGGAGTTTGGGAGGGACATTTTGATAAACAAAAATACCCTATAGCACCAGCGCATTTTAAATGAGATCAGCCTGTAGTGAAGCAACAAACCACAGGTGAAAGTGCCATGAGTTAAAGAAGAAAGAGTGCTGGTGGTTAAGAAAGTAATGGACTCTAATGTTTCAATGATCCTGGGATTGAATGTCTTAAGAGAGTTAGCTAGATCCACGAGTTGAAGCCCAAATATTTGAAGCATGTCCCAAGTCAGAAACCCCCGCAGATGGCGCTAAAGAGATCCCTGAAATAGTGCCAGGTCCAGGTGACACTGCCAAATCTGCTGGTAGAGTAGACTGTGTTAGAGTGCCTCCCTCCAGACTACTAGAAGCTCCAGGCAGTAACAAAGTTCTACCACTTTGCCGGTGGACACAAACCAAGGACTAAAGCTTTGCTGCAAAGGGATGTGGTAATAGTGAACAGTCCAGGTTAGGAAAGCATTGACAAGAATAGTAAACATCAACAAGCATATTATGACTCTTGCACCATGAGAGTTGAAGGTTGAAGTGTTTCCAGTGGGAGAATTTCAGACCCTGCAACAACCAAGTTGACATATTGAGCCCCCAGCTTTTCTCATGATATACCGTACCAGGTCAGAGATAAGTCCACAATGATGGAGGACAGAAAAACAGCTGCTAAGGGAGGTGTAGCTGGAAAGCAAAAAGCTGTGGACTGGAGAACTTAAATTGTAAGGGGTCTTTCACATGAGCTTTTCCCTTGCGGAAATAGAGCGCCGTATGAGAGAGGGATCGTGCGTTCTGGACCTAGGAAGCACAGGGCATTATCATGATTGATAATGCTGTGTGCCTCTGCCTGCCCATTCTGTAACAAAATCATACATCTCTGCAGAGTTCTATTCGGAGGTCAAGACCCCGCTGAAGCAAATGCAGGACAGCCACATTATCAAGCCAAGCTAGAGTTCCTTGTGCATCCTTCTTCATGGTAGTGAAAAAAAAGGAAGGAAGCTGTGATTCTACGTGGACTATTAATGCTTACATGCATGGCCAAAACGAGATACCTACCCACTGTCACAAATAGAGGATTCTGTGGCAGATTTTCGCTGAGTGAAGTATGTTTTTACTTTGAATCTAGCCTGTGAATACTGGCAAGTATCTGTTGCTGAGGATGGACATACGACAACCTTCATCACACCAGTGTGGCTGATTGAGTTTCTGCAGATGCCTATTGGCGTTAATAATGCCCCAGCAACTTTCAAGTGGCTAGTGGAGCTGTGCTTGACGGAGCTGAAGAGCATAGTTTGAAGCACAAGTCCAGGAAATATCACCTGTTAAGAGACAGCATTGAACACTTGCGGTGACATGTGGTGAGCAAAGAGGAGTTCAGCCAATTGATTCAAACATACGAGCAGTGTAGCAGTGGCTTCAGGCCAGTAACATCCAAACTCCAGGGACTGGTCGGGTACAACCAAGAATTCATAAAAGACTTTGCCAAAGTGGCTGTACGCTTGTACATCCATTTGAATGGGGCCTCCCTGGAGACACAAAAAAGCAGGCCATAGTGTGGGGAACTTAAGAAGATCAGTCTTTCCAAGAAATGAAAAGCCTGCTGACTTGTGCTCCAATTCTAGCTTATGCAGATTATAATAGGACCTTTGCATTGTATACAGATGGAAGATTAACAGGCCTGGGAGCAGTGCTGACTGAAATGCAAGATGGCCATGCGCAAGTGATCATTTTTGCAAGCAGAACTTTCAGACAGGAAGAAAATCATAGCTAATTCAAGTTAGAGCTGTTGGCAGAAGTGTGGGTGGTTACTGAGACGTTCGCTGATATCTTGATGGGGACAGAGTTCATATTATGGACTGACAACAATCCTCTGGTGAACCTAGACACCACTATACTCTGGACCTTGGAGAAGCATTTGATGGCCTGACTCAGCAAATTCAAGTACAAGATGATGTATTGATCAGGCCACAGCAATGGAAATGCTGACTTTCTCTCATAATCCTGCTGATCTGAAATTCTAAATTGCCGTCCACCATGACAGGAGCGGGAGGCAAGGAGGACGGCTCAACAGATTCAACACATTTCTTTAGCAACGATTTATGAAATACATTATGGATTTTTAATGCCTGAGGAAGTTCAAGACGGAAGGCTACAGGGTTAACAATGGCAGTGATCTTATATGGACCAATAAATCTTGGGCCCAACTTCCAAGAAGGTACTTTAAGTTTAATGTTTCTTGTAGACAACCACACAGAATCACCCACTCTCAGGTCCTGACCACTCATACGTCTCCTGTCAGCCACACGCTTATACCTGTTGCCCATCTTTTTCAGGTTATTTTGGATTTTCCGCCAAATAGAAGACAAAGAAGAGGAAAATCGTTCCTCCGCAGGAATGCTGGAATTTTGAGCACCAGAAAATGTACCAAACTGTGGATGTAACCCATATGCCCCAAAAAACTGTGATTTATCAGTGGATTCCTGTCTACGGTTATTTATAGCAAACTCAGCTAACGACAAAAATGTCTCAAGTAAGTCTTCAGATTCTGATTAGTGCGCTCCGTCTGTCCGTTCGACTGAGGATGAAAAGCCGAAGAGAAGGACAATTGTACACCCAGACAAGTACAGAACGCTTTCCAGAATCTGGAAACAAACTGAGTCCCTCTATCGGACACCACATCAGAGGGAATGCCATGTAGTTTCACGATGTTGTCGACAAACACCTGTGCAAGAGTTTTAGCATTGGGTAGACTAGGTAATGCAATAAAGTGTGCCATTTTACTAAAACGATCTACAACCACCAGAATCACAGTTTTTCCCGAAGAATTCGGTAAATCCATGATAAAATCCATGGACAAATTGGTCCAAGGTCTGGACGGGATGGGCAATGGAAGCAGAGATCAGGAAGGCCGAGTATGTGTCACCTTAGCACGTGCACAGGTACCACAGGCTGACACATAGTCCTCAACACACTTACGCATCCCCGGCCACCATAATCTGCGAGAGATGAGATCGACAGTCGATCTGCTCCCAGGGTGCCCAGCAAGCACCGTACAGTGATGTTCCTCGAACACCTTGTGACGTAATTCGGAGGGAACAAACAACTTCCCCGGAGGACAAGAGTCCCGAGCATCCTCCTGTGCCTCCAACACCAGTGCCAGCTTCCCCCCATAGTGCCAGCTTCCCCCATAGTGCCATCTCCCCCCCCATAGTGCCAGGTCCCCCATAGCAATAGTGACAGCTCCCCCCGCAAAGAAAAAAAAAACAAAACACTAATACTTACCTCCATCAGCAGCGATGCAGGCCTCTTCCGGCCTGTGTCCCTGCTGTGTGCTGCCCGGCTCAGGCGGCGCAATGATAATGACGTCATCGCGCTGCCTGAGCCGGCCTCTGATAGGCTGCAGGCATTAGTGCCTGCGGCTTATCAGAAGAACAGGGGAGGGACACGCCTCTCCCTCCCCTGCCCCACAGCACAGCCATCTGTATCGCTGTCCTGAGGACGACGATTCAGATGAATATGGAGATGAGCGCTTCCACAATGGAAGCGCTCATCTCCTACTGCCCGCCGCCACTGCTGCCCGCCGCAATTACATCCAGGGCCGCTGCCTGTGGTGATCGGCGGTGCGGCCCTGAGAAATAAAAAAAAAATTTAAAAAAAGGATGTGAGCGGACTTTTTTTAGGGCGGCCTGAGGGGCAATTGTTAGGTTCCCACCACCATGTTTGATAGTGGGGATGGTGTTCTTTGGGTTGAAGGCTTCTCCTTTTTTACGCCAAATGAAGGAAACATCATTGTGACCAAAAAAATTACATTTTTGTTTCATCTGACCATAACACAGAAGACCAGAAGTCTTCTTCTTTGTCCAGATGAGCTTTTGCAAAGGCCAAGCAAGCTTTTGTGTGCCTTATCTGGAGAAGTGGCATCCTCCTTGGTCTGCATTGTGCAGTGTCAGTTGGATTGTCTGCCTTGAGACATTGCCACCAGCAGAGCCCAGATTCACCAGGATGGCCTTGGTGGTGATCCTTGGATTCTTTTTCACATCTCTAACTATCCCCCTGGCCAGCACAGGTGTCACCTTTGGCTTCCGACCACGTCCTCTGAGATTTTCCACAGTGTGAAACATCTTGTATTTTTTGCTCAAATGTAAATAAAAGCTGAGAAATGTTTTCTTTCCCACAATAATGCCTCTTGTACATCGTCTTATTATCTTTTGGGAGACACCTATGACATTTCCCGTTAAAAAATTACTTGCTGGTTGAATAAAAGTAACTTAAAGTCAAAATTTGCCAGGGGTATGAATAATTATGGGCAGCACTATATATATATATATATATAGATAGATAGATAGATAGGCAACAAGGTCAGCAGCACTCTGTAGGTATGCCAGGTGCAATTCCACAAATGTTCCTGGACCAGGAGCAGTAAGGTAGAAATGACGAAAAATGGACAGCACTCTGGTCTTGTGGTGAAATTTTTGTGATGTTTATTTACACCCCAAAGCGTGTAAATAAACATCACTGAAATATCACCACAAGACCGGAGTGCTGCCCATTTTTCGTCATTTCTATATATATAGATAGATATAGATAAAATCATACTTCTGATACATATGAATGCATAATATGTGGGAAACTACTACTGATGTTTTTAGCCATAATATATTTACATATATTATAATATTTTATATATTTTAAATATATAGTAATATATGTAAATATATTATGGCAAACTTATATATATATATATATATATATATATATATAGATGAAAAAACGGACAGCACTCCAAGTAAAAGCTAGTGGTGTTTATTCACCCATGTGGATGGCAACGTTTCAGCTCATACAAGAGCCTTTTTCAAGCTTGAAAAAGGCCCTTCTATGAGCTGAAACGTTGCCATCCACATGGGTGAATAAACACCACTAGCTTTTACTTGGAGTGCTGTCCGTTTTTTCATCTCTATCAGACGGGGTAAGCTGCTACATCCCTGGACCTAGCACCCTCCTTGTGTTTTTTCCAGTGCCGCAATTATTTTCTTATATATATATATATATATATATAGAAAACAAAGAAGTAGGACTGCACTCCAAGATAGTGATAAAATCAGCAAGTGGTTTATTCACCCATAATATGGCAAGTCTTGCGACGTTTCGGCTCACAAGAGCCTTCCTCAAGCCTTCCTCGCTTGAGGAAGGCTCTTGTGAGCCGAAACGTCGCAAGACTTGCCATATTATGGGTGAATAAACCACTTGCTGATTTTATCACTATCTTGGAGTGCAGTCCTACTTCTTTGTTTTCTATACCATTGGGGATTGCCGTTACCCTACGTTGGACCTTGCACCCACATGCTGGCTGGTGCTCCCACTGGATTTTTTCTTCTCTATATATATATATATATATATATATATATGTTTGCCATAATATATTAACATATATTATTATATATTTAAAATTATGGCTAAAAACATCAGTAGTAGTTTCCCACATATTATGCATTCATATATATCAGAAGTATGATTTTATATATATATATATATATATATATATATATTTTAGTAATTACACATTTATTTTGTGCCATACATTTTTTACAATTACTATAAAAAATATAAAATATATAAATTTTATTCACCCTCTATTTCTGAAACGTTTCCGCCTGGATTTGAATTCACATCCTTCTACATTAGAGCCAAGAATTTTAACCACTACGCTATACAGCTACATGTTAACCTGCACTGAAATATGAAATGATACTTCTGCTGTATAGGAATACTTACTATATGACAAACTACTATGAGGTTTTTCTGACATAGTTTATCATTCAGCTTTATAGGTGAGTGGTTAAAGTCCTTGCCTCTAACGTAGCAGGTTATGAGTTTAATTCCTGGCAGAAACTTTTTAGAAATAGAGGCTAAATTAGATTTAAATACACTGGGTGTCCCCAAGCACTGACTCCATATATGGACATAGCTATATATGGAGTCAGAGCAGAACTCCTAAGTCGGGGATTCCCTCACTGTACAGCGATCTTCTGCATAGACCTCAGTGGGACCCAGCACCCTCCCCTCTTCAGAGCAGGGGGTGCCTGGTTTTAATGCTCGGTTTCTCCTATTGACTTCCATTATGCTCGAGTGCTCTGTAGAGCACCCGAGCATCGAAAAGTGTTCTACCAGAGCACCAGAGCACTTTGGCGCTCGATCAACACAAATAGTAAAAATAATAGTAAATCTGTCTTAGTTGTCCATAGCGACCAATCAGAGCTCAGCTTTTATTTTTTGACAGCCCTGTAGGAACTGAAAGCTGAGCTCTGATTGGTTGCAATGCACGACTAAAACGTGGCCTATCATGTCAGAAATATGGTGTTCTGGAACAGTGAATAGTGATTGCAGAAGACTATGTGCGAAGCAGTTCGATTAAGGAAACGGAAGAGACCTTTGCCGACAAATACCCAGGAACAAAACCACTAGCTAAAGGTTATATCCAGAGTCTGGTTTGGAAATGGCATCAAACTGTCTCTGTTGCAAACATGAACAAACCAAGGCCTCCATCGATCAGGACGGCTGAAGTTGTGCATGAAATTCAGCCGCAGATTGCAAGTAGCCCTCAAAAATCAACTCGAAAAATGTCTAAGCAAGTTGGTGTATCATGAACAGCGTGTCAGCGAGTGCTGAGATCTCTGAACCTAAACCGTACAAAATAACGTGTGTGCAGGAACCGAAAGAGTGTGACAAAGCTAAATGCCTAAATTACTGGACTTGGTTGCTGACAGACATATGGACTCATTACTGTACTTCATGACGGACAAAGGTTGATTTCATTTATCAGTTCACGTAAATTCCCCATTTGACTCACGAAGCACCACTTCACAACCAGAAAATTGGTGTTTGGTGTGCAGTGCCAGGAACACAAATAGTCGGCCCAATTTTCTTCAAATCGAGACTGAATACTCCAATTTACCTGGACATCTTTCAACAGTTTTACAACCAACTAACACCAAAAGAAAAAAACGTTCTCCTTTTTCCAATACAATGGGCAACATTCCGCAGATCATGGACTTCACTGGGACGGGTTCATGAACTGTTTACGGAGGAGCGAACTGTGGGCAAAGGGGGACCCCCACCTATCTGATATTGAGGACCTACAGTATTTTTAGGATAGGTTATCAGCATCTAGAACCAGGACAATCCCGGGAAATATTTTATTTTTCTGTGATTTAGAACTTGGTATAGAATATTATGGTGGCTATTTCCAGTGACAGAAATCTCCAACTGCTCCACAATCTGCATTATTTTATCTACCAGCTCCGGTTTTTACAATAACTCACCCTATTGATCTTAATTACATGGTTTTAGTACATATTGGAAACAAATAATAAATGCATGACAGGAACTACTTCATAATTCTGCCATTACTTCTTAATTCATAGCACTGCAGCGTAATTTGCATTATAATGTGACTGTCAAGTCCTCCACTTGATATTGCCTTAATGTATGTTCTATATTCCAGGTATTGTCATTGCTGAGCCTTTAATATGTGTATCAATCAGAACCACTGTGGAGCTATTCTCTACCTGTTTTTATGGAATGTAAATGAGCGTTATTTACTGTTGGCTGTTGAACATGTTGTCACTCACCTGCTTGACAGTTTTCTTAATATTCACTTGGTATCTGGTGCATTTAGTGAGGAACCCATCACAGCGCTAATGATCACCCTGAATATGTTGTGCTCAGTACACTCACATTCTGGATAATGTGCAGATGTCTTCCATTGAATGTTCCAGCCTGCCTGTCTGGGCCCTGGCACTACATCTGTGCATGAAGGTATGGCACAGGGCAAGTTCCAATACACAGCCCATGGACGATGCAATGACCATGATCATGCTACATGAGCACGTGCAAAGCTTTAGCTGCTGAAGTATTGCTTACATATATCGCAAGCCAGGGGTGCACCACCAATGAGGCAAGGTGAGGCAATCGCCTCAGGCAGGACCAGGTAGGGGCAAAAGAGGGGCAGCTGAAGGGCCATGGGCTGAAGGGAAGGGATTAGGTTAAGAAATTGGCATTGGGGAAGGAGAGGCACCGTTTCAGTTTTCGGCTTAGGCAGCAGAAAGGCTAGGTGCACCCCTGCCGCAAGCCCAAAAGAAGGGAAGGATGAGAGTGGAAGTGGCTCTGGCTGCAACAGTTATTCACAGTGGTAATCCTCATATCAATGCTCCCTAGGGCTGGGGCAGTGACAGTAGGGGGCACCCTTTGTTCCCTTGACGCACACCCTGCCTGATGGTAGTTGGGGTGCCCTTGGTGTTGTAGGTTTAGTACGGGTTCAAGGCAGGAGATGTAGGTGCTATAGCCAGAGAATGGTGTTGAAGTCATTAACCAGGCCAGCTGTAGAAAATAGTCTCTCTTTACTAAAGTGCAGAATATCAAAACACAGTTCGAAACAATTTACAGTGCAAATCTTCCCAAATAGCGATGTATGGATATAAGTGAGTATGGGGGTTGTAGTACTCCTTTACTCTATATTTCCAAAGTGTCTCTCTCTGCAGAATCTAAGACTGGCAATAAGATTCTTGCAAACTTGTCTGAAGGGTACATGACTCCAGCTGAAAGATACATGATTAAGATATTACTGGCCAGGAATGTGTCAATCTGTGGAAGTGTGTAGTAGTAATGTCCCGTTTAACGCCTTAAGGACTCAGCCCTAATTCACCTTAAGGACTTGGCCATTTTTTGCAAATCTGACCAGTGTCACTTTAAGTGCTGATAACTTTAAAACGCTTTGACTTATCCAGGCCATTCTGAGATAGTTTTTTTGTCACATAGTGTACTTCATGACACTGGTAAAATGAAGTAAAAAAAAATCATTTTTATTTATAAAAAAATACCAAATTTACCAAAATTTGTAAAAAATTGCAAATTTCCAAGTTTCAATATCTCTACTTCTATAATACATAGTAATACCTCCAAAAATAGTTATTACTTTACATTACCCATATGTCTACTTGCTCTATATTGCACTTTTTGTGAGGCAAGATAACAATAAATAGCAAGATAAAATAAATAATTTTTGGCACCGTTTTTTTTTTTTTTGTTATTTACAACATTCATCTGACAGGTTAGATCATGTGGTATTTTTATAGAGCAGGTTGTCACGGACGCGGCGATACCTAATATGTATTACACTTTTTGTGACGTAAGATGACAAAAAATGGCTTTTTTTACACCGTTTTTATTTTTATTGTTTTACGGTGGTCACCTGAGGGGTTAGGTCATGTGATATTTTTATAGAGCCGGTCGTTACGGACGCGGTGATACCTAATATGTATACTTTTTTTTAATTTATGTAAGTTTTACACAATGATTTCATTTTTGAAACAAAAAAATCATGTTTTAGTGTTTCCATAGTCTAAGAGCCATAGTTTTTTCAGTTTTTGGGCGATTATCTTGGGTAGGGTATGATTTTTGCGGGATGAGATGATGGTTTAATTGGTACTATTTTGGCGTACATGCGACTTTTTTGATCACTTTTATTACCTTTTTTGGGAAGTAAGGTGGGCAAAATTTCAATTTTCTCATAGTTTTTATTTTTTTATTTTTATGGGGTTCACTGTGCGGGGAAAGTAACATGACCGTTTTATAGATCAGGTCGTTACGGACGCGGCGATACCTAATATGTGTAGTGTATTTTATTTTTAACATTTTTATTCTGTGATAAATGTGTTTTTTTTAATATTTACTTTTTTTACTTTTTTTTACATTTTTTTGACCCAGACCCACTTGGTTCTTGAAGATCCAGTGGGTCTGATGTCTGTATAATACAGTACAGTACACTATATAGTGTATTGTACTGTATTTTACTTACACTTTGTCTGAACAGATCTATGCGTTTAGCAGAGATCTGTTCAGCACCATGGACAGCAGGATGCCTGAGAAGACGTCCTGTTGCCATGTGAACCTTCCCCGTCTGCTCGGTTGTGGCCACAACTGAGCAGACGGGGAAGGGTAAGGAGGGGGTCTCCCTCCCTCTGTGACCCCATCCTGTCGGGGGGCTGCAAAGGCACAGCAGCCCCCTGATAGGAGAGGGAGGGAGCTCCCTGACCCTGACTGTTAACCTTTTCCATACAGCGGTCCGTACGGACAGCGGTATCGAAAGGGTTAAACGGCTGACATCTGCACAGATGTCAGCCGTTTATACCAGAGTGTCAGCAATGTGCTGACACTCTGGTATAACCACTGGACACCAATGAATTTTCAAGAGGAGGCGGGCGGGGGATCGCGATCCCGCCTGCCGCACTGCCCGCCTCCCGCACCGCCTGCAACCATCCCCTGCACCACCCGCCGGCATGAAATCATTCAGGGGTGCAGGGGGGGGGGGGTGAAAAATCTACATTTTGGGCATTTTAAAGTTTCTGATCCCAGCGGTCAGGGACCGCGGGGGATCAGAAACTGCAGAAAGCGCAGCAAACCGCAGGTCTGAATTGACCTGCGGTTTGCGGCGATCGCCGATACGGGGGGGTCACATGACCCCCCCTGGCGTTGTGATAGGATGCCGGCTGAATGATTTCAGCCGGCATCCTATTCGGATTAACCCCCGCGGCGCCGCAATCGTGATTTAAACTTAGGACGTACCGGTACACCCTGAGTCCTTAAGGATTCGGGAAATAGGGCGTACCGGTACGCCCTAAGTCCTTAAGGGGTTAATGTAGCAAAGTCTCTATCAGCCTTGAACAGCACATACTTTATCGACTGATTCCAGATTCTGGACGTTCTAGTACTTCCTTTCTTTCTTTGGAATACTGTGAAGTAGAGATGGTTATCTCTTATTGTCTGGGATGTAAGCCTTATCCTTCGAAGAGTGAGAACATGTAGTTTCTCTGACTTCCTCAGGTAGAAACCATCTGACCGAAGTAGGGGTGGAACTAAGTCCAACTACTAACTTCTTACAGGGGCAGAGTCAGGATTATTAACCCCAACTGATCCATACAAAGTTATATGGGTAATACATCAAATAACATGAGATAACATTACAAAACAAGAAGCAAATTTCAAGTACTATGTTTTGGGGTACTGCACATACAGAAAGTGGGCAACATTTGACTGGTTTGAATGTGGGATCAGCTACATCCTATATTCCCCAGTTATGGTTTTAGTTTTCCTCAACATTTCTGCTTACTTCTTTAGACTGTTATGCTGAAATGCAGAATTATTTCTTCTATATTGACAAGTTGTCCACATCCTGCATCCATCAGTAAAGCATTTACAAATCTTACTTTGTAATGCCATCTTTATATCAGAAATAATACAATTGTTGTGGCAGACCAAGGGTCAGTCACGTGATGATCGTTGCCACGTGTTCAGGTGAATGACGTCGACGGAGGAAAATGACAGAGATCAGAGTTAAAGGAGGTATTTTCTCTTTGTTCTTATATAAGAAGAGACAAACACACTGTACGGAGGTGCAGCAGAATGTCTGGGGTATATTGTCAAAGTTGAGTTTATATAGACAATCTTGAGGCATATTACAACTGGTTTGAACTAGTTTTAATAACATATTTAGTTTGAAAGACATATGGAAAATGTTACAGACATTAAGGATAATTTATTGAAAAATGCCTGAGGACAAGACCTGTTCCAGCTTTCCACTGTTATGCTTATCCCTAGTTTCAAGGTGGCAATGATCTATGTCTCCAGGGCCTTTGACCACTTTATTGCATAGACCAGGCCCCTGCACATACATCAAGTAATTACAATAAAGTACACTCTAGAAAACACAGAGTAAATTTAAAATTTCCCCAACAGAAGGCCAGGTGCATAAGTCCGCGATGCTCCTAACTAGAGTTGAGCGGACACCTGAATGTTCAGGTTCGACGGGTTCGGCCGAACTTCACAAAGTTTGAGTTCGGGACCCGAACTTGACCCCGAACCCCATTGAAGTCAATGGGGACCCGAACTTTTAAACACTAAAATGGCTCTAAAAAAGTCATGAAAAGGGCTAGAGGGCTGCAAAAGGCAGTAAAATGTGGTTAATAGCATGGCAAGTGCTCTGCAAACAAATGTGGATAGGGAAATGACTTCAAATAACATAAAATACGTAAAAATAAAAAATAATCATCTTGATCTAGGAGGAGGAGGTCCATATAGAGTAAGAGGTTGAGGAGGTGGTGGATGTGGCGGTTGAGGAGGAGAAGGTAGCCAACACTTATTTTATTTTATAATTATTATTTTTTTGTTCAAATTTGGGTGGACCCCAAAACATTGGGAAATATAACCTGTGATAACCCCCTCCTGCCGTGCTAAACAAACGTTCAGACAATACACCGGCTGCAGGGCAGTCCAGCACCTCCAAGGCGTAAAGGGAAAGCTCAGGCCATGTGCCCAATTTGGAGACCCAGAAATTGAAGGGGGCAGACCCATCAGTCAGTACGTGTAGGCATGTGCACACATACTGCTCAACCATGTCTCACGTCCCCGTGATGTCCACGATCCAATTGGATATCTTCTCTATCAACTTTCCCAAATGTGGGACAAGTTATCAAAGCGGAAGGATAGAATGAAAGGAGGGGGCACACGGCAATTACCCACTCCCGACTCAGGGAGGTAGTGACGATAAATAACAATACAGGACTCTTAAGATGCCCTGTTATTGTAATGATTAATAAAAAATTACAGGGAATGTCACTGGGTTATTTTGGATTTGGAAACGTTAGACAGGAGAGGCCTGCTGCTGCTTTGTTGACTCTAGATAACTTCTGCCTGACCGCATACCCCCGTGACGTCCACAATCCAATTGGATATCTTCTCTATCAACTTTCGATGTTCTTTTATGCGCCTACCATGGTTATCACGGGTAACAGGGAATCAGGGTTCCAGGCCAGAGAGGGAGCCTGAGAAAGGGATACCACTTCCAAGGGAGGTCAATGGCTAAAATGTGATTGAGCGGAAATGTGGGACAAGTTGTTAAAGCAGAAGGATCGAATGAAAGGAGGGGGCGCGCAGCAAATTAAAGACGAATTTGGGATCCTGTCTCAAAGTTTCATATACCTCCCCGTCACCCAACTGCCTACGTATCTCTCCCAAATATTCGTCCGTGTCCATAACAACCACAGCGCCCCCCTTGTCGGCAGGCTTGATGGTAATGTCACTGTTACGTGTTAGCTCTATAAGAGCTTCTCTCTCATCATGTGTAATATTAGACCTGCAATGCAACTGTCTACTCTGTTGTTGGAGCATTCTAGTCTGTTTAGTGACTAGCTGAATGTATGATTCTACAATGTGATTGTTATGAGGGGGCATAAAATGACTCTTATTACGTAACTCATATTTGGCTAGAGACAATTCAGCAACATCACTATTAGACACACCCCTATTAGTAACATTAATAAAAAAAAAAAATTCTTCAATCTGAGACGCCTAAAGAAGCGTTGTAGGTCAAGTTCGGTCTCAAACCAGTCCGTCTCTGCCGTAGGGCAGAAGGATAGTCCATGTCCCAAGACCTTAACCTGATCAACACTCAATTCAATCAATGATATATTTACCACCAGCTGATTTACTTCTTGTAAGTGCGCCTCGTCACTCTCTCCCGTGCTCCCTGATTGTAGCCCGGGTGTATAGGTGGATGTTGGTCTTTTCTGGACCCTGTGATGTTTTCTACCGCCACGTCGGAGTTTCCTCCTGCTGCATTTGGTGGTCTTCCTAAAAAAGATGACTTGGTTGATTCATCGGTTGAATCTGAATCGCCAAAATGACTCTGCTCAAAACTTCTCCCCTTGCCCCTTCGTCTAGGGGGTCTGTTACGTGGTTGTTGAGTCTGCCAGTTGTATTTTCGTCCAGACTGGTAGTCTTCCAGATCACGGTGCCACTTATCCCTTTTGGTCTTTTCAACCTCAGATTTATGTCGTTGCACATGTTGGGTTATTTTCTCTTTATGGGCCACAAAATCATCCGTAGACAATAGCCCTTGTATCTGCCCATCCAATGTAGACAGGGTTTGGACAAGCGATGTGCGTCAAACCGGCTAGGCCCAGAGCTGCTACGAGATTTCGCCCAATATCGCACACCACCAGGCCGGGCTTGAGGCTGACTGGCACCAACCACTCATCGATCTGTTGTTCAAGGCCCGTCCACAGCTCCTGCACGGTGTGGGGTTTGTCCCCCAAACAGATAAGTTTCAAAACTGCCTGCTGTCGTTTACCCCTGGCTGTGCTGAAGTTGGTGGTGAAGGTGTTACGCTGACCAGATGAGGAGGCGGTAGAGGATGAGGAAGAGGAGTAGGAGGAGGAACCAACAGGAGGCAAAGAGAAAGGCCCTGCAATCCTCGGTGGTGGAACGATATACGCCAAACTGCTATCCGCCTCACGCCCAGCCACCACTGCATTTACCCAGTGTGCTGTTAGGGAGATATAACGTCCCTGACCATGCTTACTGGTCCACGTATCCGTAGTTAGGTGGACCCTGCCACAGATGGCGTTGCGCAGTGCACACCTGATTTTTTCCCCCACTTGGTTGTGCAGGGAAGGGATAGCTCGCCGGGAAAAGTAGTGGCGGCTGGGCACAACATACTGTGGGACAGCCACCGCCATAAGGCTTTTAAAACTCTCCGTCTCCACCAAACCGAATTACAGCATTTCAAAGGCCATCAATTTTGAAAGGCTGGCATTTAGAGCCAAGGATCGCAGGTGGGTAGGGGGGTACTTCCTCTTTCACTCCAGTGTTTGGGAAATAGACAGCTGAAAGCTTCCATAGGACATTGTGGAGATGCTTGGTGACCCAGGTGGTGGCGTTGCTAACACATCCTCTGTTTGTGGGGTGGCAGGTGCCACTGTCACTCCAGAGGGGGATGAAGAGGCCGTGACTGCAGCAGAAGAGGAAACAGGAGGAGCCAGAGACCTTTTTTGGTTTTTGAGGTGTCTACTCCACTGCAGCTCGTGCTTTGCACTTAGATGCCTGGTCATGCAGGTTGTGCTCAGGTTTAGAACGTTTATGCTTCGCTTCAGGCTCTGATTGCACAGCATGCAAACCACCGAACTGCCACGCCAGGGAACTCTTTGGAGCTGGCTTTGGTGTGCTAAGTCCCATGGTGCGGTGGGCAGTAGCAGGCGTACTGTCTAGGGGATGGCCGCTCCGCTTTTGCACCCTGCTCCCTCTTCTGCTCTGCTGGTGGCTCTGTGCGACCACTGCCTCTTCCTCCAAACTAGACAGGTCACTCGCATGACCTTAATTCCATATGGGGTCGAGGACCTCAATGTCCTCCACATCATATTCCACCCAGTCTTCACCCCTGCCCTCCTTGTCGGTCTGCACACTGCAGAAAGCCACAGCAGTTGGCACCTGTGTTTCGTCATCATCCGAGACGTGCTGCGGTGGTCCTCCCATGTACTCATCCTGAAACATAAGTGGTTGGGCATCTCTTCCACTTCTGGGGCAGGGCTATGGGGGTGGCCCTGGGAAACCCTGCTAGCAGAGTCATCAAAAAGCAGAAGAGACTTCTGCATGACTTGGGGCTCAGACTGCTTTGCTGATTTGCAAGGGGATGAGGTGAAAGACTGATGGCCATGGGCTGCAGGTGCCAACTCTGATCTTTCAGCAGGAGACTGGGTGGGAGACAATGTGAAGGAACTGGAGGCACTGTCAGCCACCCAATCTACTATTGCCTGTACTTGTTCTGGCCTCACCATTCGTAGAGCTGCATTCGGCCCTACCAAAGAACACTGAAGGTTCTGTCGCCTACTCGCACCTGAGGAAGGTGTGCGTGTAGCTGGCACAGATCGACCACGTCCTCTCCACCAGCAGCACCACGACCGGGGCTACATCCCTTATTTGACGATCTCCTCATTCTTTGCGTTCACCAACCAAACAGATGGTTTATGTCAGGCGACAATGTAACCGCCAATAGTCAACAATAAAGTTCACTGACAATAAGGCTGTGCCGGTGTCATAAAGAGGAAAATTTTCTTGAGGTCACACAACAGTGTGACAGGCGAATTTAATACAATTACTTCACGGTCACAAAAATTTGAATTTGTCAACCAACAATGTAACAGCAGTATTGACTGGTTGTATTGGACTGTCACAAATGCAGCAAAGGCCCCAAATGTAGGGTCTTGCACAAAATGGGTGTTTTTTTAAAACCAGAATATAACAGCAGTATTTAATGCTTGTATTGGACTCTCAGAACTGCAGCAAAGGCCCCAAATGTAGTGTCTTGCACAAAATAGGTGTTTGTTTTTTTAAACCCAGAATATAACTGCAGTATTTAAAACTTGTATTGGACTGTCACAAATGCAGCAAAGGCCCCAAATCTAGTGTCTTGCACAAAATGGTTTTTTTTTTAAAACCAGAATATAACAGCAGTATTTAACGCTTGTATTGGACTGTCACAAATGCAGCAAAGGCCCCAAATGTAGGATCTTGCACAAAATGGGTGTTTTTTTAAACCCAGAATATAACTGCAGTATTTAAAGCTTGTATTGGACTCTCACAAATGCAACAAAGTCCGCAAATGTAGTATCTTGCACAAAATGGGTGTTTTTTTTAATACCAGAATATAACAACAGTATCAAACGCTTGTATTGGACTGTCACAAATGCAGCAAAGGCCGCAAATGTAGTGTCTTGCACAAAATGGGTGTTTTTTTTTAAACCAGAATATAACAGCGGTATTAAACGCTTGTATTGGACTGTGACAAATGCAGTGCAGGGCGCAAATGTACTTTTTAGCGAAAAAAATTATAATTTGTCACCACAGAATCTAACAGATGGATTTACTTGGATTGTACTTTACAGAAAAAAATTTGAATATGGGGTGTGGCTAGCCATGGCGGAGTGAGGATGCGCTTTACTGAGCTCCTCTGCCGTGCCAGCATTTAACTGCCTGCCTAGCCTCAGTTCGTGATGGGCAAATCTACAAAACGGGGTAGAGCCCGACCATCGGCTCCCCTACCTTCCACACAGGGCGACCTCCCTCTCCTGTTCGCCCGACAGCTTGCCTCCTCTGGCGGCCCTCCTGCAGACCGCGCGCCTGCCGCTCAAGATGACGCTGACGGACCTCCCCAGCTGCACGCTGCCGCCTGCACAGACGCTGCCGGAGACACCGCACCTCCCTGTCTCCTTGCAGATGCCTCCTTCGTCGGCTCCCCAGACGCCAGGACATACCTGCGGGGACCGGAGCCCCCTGGGACCGTCAGAGCGCCTTCAGCAGCGCACACCTTCCCCTGCACCAGCGCTCCAGACTCACCGCCCTCTAGCACTGCAGTCTCCCGGCCGCCGTCATTACAGGTCAGTGCTGGGGGTCCTGCCCCGACCTCCTGGGACCTGAATGGAACCTGCTCCGCAACAGGACCCCTGCTATGTGCCGCCCTGAGTCCGCTGGCTCGCCCGTACCTACCCAGCGGTACTATGCTGGCCCCTCTTGGGACTGCGTCGCACCCTCAGGAACACACAGTGGAGCAACCTCCATCTCCCACAGGCTCCCATCAGTTGAATAACCGCTAGGACTCTTCACTAAAACCACCCACTCTGCGGGCTGAACCAGCTTGCTCCTCTCCGGCTCCGAGGGATCTGTTTCTCCCTCCATCCTACTCTCCTGGGCCTTCTCTGGCGGCTTCACCCCACTGGTCCACTGGATCCTCCTGGGATGGGTCCTTCTGCACCGACGCCACTTGGTCCGGTTCCTGAACTTGGATTCGCACCGCTTCTGTCTTCTGTTCCTCCTTCTCCGCTCCTACGGGACACCTCAGCCTCCCCTACGCTGTTTTATGAGGATACCAGGCCTCCAACCATGGCGGACTTACGCACGCTTATATGTACTTTACCTTCCAAGTCGGATTTGTCCACTTTTGCTACCAATATCCTGCAGGAGTGTAAGCGGGAGTTCTCACTGATCCGTTCAGAATTAACTGAGCTTGACTCCAGGATCACCTCTGTCTCCTGTGATACTCTGTCTATATCGGCGTCCGTTGCGGCCCTTCAAGACAAAATCCGGTTGCACGAGAATCATTTCCACGTCCTTCAAAAGCATCTGGACGACATTGAAAACCGTAACCGCCATAATAATATCCGGATTAGAGGGCTACCGGAGTCGGTCAAGACGCCTGATCTCCTGGCGACGGTGGTGAGCATCTTCAATAACCTTTTGGGCCGCCCACCCACTTCGCCCCTTTAGAAATTGACAGAGCTCACAGGGCCCTGAGGCACCCTAACCCTGATGGATCCAAGCCGAGAGACGTCATTTATAGGATTCATTTCTACGTTCCCCAGGAACAAATCTTGCGCAAAGCTCGCCAATCCTCCCCCTTATCTTATGAGGGGTCTCCTATTCTGCTGCTGCAAGACCTTTCCCGCCATACCCTCTCTCAACGTGCTACCTTGCGCCCCCTTGCTGGATCTTCTCAGGAACCGGGACATTCCGTACCGATGTGGCTTCCCATTTGCCCTTTTTGCTGGTCCCAGAGGACACGTTGCTGTCTTTTGTTCACCGGCGGATCTATCGTCCTTTCTTCAGCAGCTGGACCTTCCGCCGGTCGATCTGGGTCCATGGCCATCCATCACATCATCCGCTGTCCCTCCTCCAGATCGCCCTTGAGTCTTTCAGGCCATCATCCGCATCTACAGGGTCGTCAGCAGCACCGATCATCTGGCCGTCCTTCCGACTCGTCTCCTCAGGCTGCTACTAGAGGGGTGGACTCTCGCCGATGACCGTCTTACCTGGATTCTGTTTTAATGGAACCCTCTGCCCTATTATGTTCCTAATATGTTTTTACTTTATCTAGGCATAATTGTTCTCGTTCTCTTACCATACTGGGACTGTAGATAGCTTCCTTTGCTCTGGTTATCACTTCCCCCCAATAGTTTGCGGCACTCCCTGGGGATTGTTTTTTTCCCCTAGCGACTGCCTACTTGGATCGTTTTGATCGCCTTCAATACTTACCTTTTTTCCTTCTTTATCTTTATCCTTCCGTTTGTCTTCCCTTGTTGAGTCTTTACCCCCTTCCCTCCAGGTATGGCGCCACTCAAGATAGCGTCCTTCAACGCGATTGGCCTCAACACTCCTGAAAAGTAGTCCCAGGTGCTTTACCATTTCCATCGCCAACAGGTACAACTGGTTTGTTTTCTAGAAACGCACTTTAAAGCTGGATGGGCTCCGGACATTCGTCATCGTCATTACACAACTTGGCACTTTGCTAATAACCCCGTAAATAAGTCTAAAGGAGTCGCCATAGCGATTTACAAATCCCTACCTCACCAAGTACTGGGTTGTGTTGCCGATCCCGAAGCACGATACTTAATCCTTTCCATTCTCCTAGGTGGAGGCGAATTCACCATTATCAATGCCTACGCTCCTAATCAAAACCAGGTCTCTTTTATTTTAAATTTGGTCGATAGGGCTCTGCCCCTGATCCGCGGAACGGTTATTTTCTGCGGAGATCTTAAACTCGCTCTCGATCCCACGCTCGACAATTCCTCTGGACGGGCCTCCTTTTCATACCCTTCCATTAAGAGAGTTAGACGGGCCCTGCTCCAATTACAATTCTCTGACCAATGGCGTATACGACACCCTGCGGACAGGGACTATACTTTTTACTCGGCTTCTCACTCTTCATACAGTAGAATAGACTATATTCTTATACCCCAGGCAGCACTCTCGTGGTTAGTATCCACCCATATAGGTAACATTCTTTGGTCTGATCATGCCCCGGTACTCTGCTCTCTTAATATCCCCTGCTTGTCGAACCGGGCAATGACATGGCGCTTGAATGAATCTCTCCTTCTGGACGCGGTGTGTGCTGCCGATATCTCCTCCACAGTAGCTGGTTTTCTTTCTGACCACGTGGATGACCCCACTCCCCTCCCTGTGAAATGGGAAGCGTTGAAATGTGTGTTACGGGGGTCCTCGTCAAGCATGGCTCCCGTCTTAAGGTCCCGATGGCTTTACGGCGGGGTTTTTTAAAATCTTTTTCTGTCCCCCTCATTCCCTATATACTCCGGGTTTTTAATGCTGTGTCTGCGGGGCTTCCCTTTTCGGCACAATCTACTGCGGCTCATATTGCGGTCATCCCTAAACCGGGTAAGGACCCCCATTTATGCCCAAATTACCGTCCTATCTCTCTCCTGAATGTGGACCTGAAAATCTACGCGAAAATGCTAGCCAATAGACTGAATGCCTTCCTGCCCTCCCTCATTCATCCTGACCAAGTGGGGTTTGTGCCAGGAAGGGAGGCCCGTGATAACACCTTGAAAACTTTGGACATCATTAACTATGCTAAATTCAGCAATACTTCCCTTATGGTCCTGACCTTAGATGCCGAGAAGGCTTTCGACCATATCTCCTGGTCCTCTATTAGTTCTTCTCTCTCGTGTATAGGTGTGGACTCAGGGTTTATAGAAAAGATTTTTGGCTTATATCAACAACCCTCGGCACACGTGAAGGTCAATGGTTCCCTCTCACTGGCCTTCGCTATTCGCAATGGTACGCGTCAGGGATGCCCGTTGTCTCCCTTACTTTATGTACTGGTCATGGAACATTTGTTGTCTTCCATACGAGCCAAACCGGACATTTCTGGGATTCGGATTGGAGACACCGAGCATAAATGTGCAGCCTTTGCAGACGATCTCCTACTCTACATTACTAACCCTCTTGTTTCTCACCCATCCTTACTCCAAGAAATTGCTAATTTTGGTCAGTGGTCTAATTTTAAGATAAATATGACCAAATCTGAGGCCCTGTATATCACCTTACCTAGCCGCTTAGTTGATACCCTCAAAACATCTTTCCCTTTCCACTGGCCCACCGGGGGAATTACCTATCTAGTAGTCAAACTTTCTACGGATCTCTCCCACCTCTTTTCCGCTAACTTTACACCCCTACTTCACACATTCCAGAGGGACCTGGACTCCTGGCAAAAGCGCGACTTTTCCTGGTTTGGCAGAGTCAACATGTTAAAAATGTCTTTATTGCCTAAACTACTTTATCTCTTGCAGACCATCCCTATACGTCTGCCCTCCGCAGTCTGGTCACACATACGCCGCTGTTTCACGCGGTTTGTTTGGTCGCCAGGCAGACCCCGTATCAAATGGGATGTCCTGACTCGTTCTAAGGAACAAGGTGGGCTTTGCCTGCCGGATTGTAGATTGTACTATCACTCTGCCGCATAAGCCCGGCTGTTGGACATGATGAGGGTAGACTCTGCCAAAACTTGGGTCCGTATAGCCCGAGATTCATCCCCTGTCTCCATACTAACCCTGCCGTGGCTAGCTGGCACACTCCCGCCTGCCTCTATGCACCTCTCCTTTACTGCAAGGCATACTTTCGCAACCATAGCCTCCATTGGCCGTCTCACTTCTCTGATTGACCCTAGGGGCCCTATGACTCCGATTACAGACCATCCCTCCTTCCCACCAGGATGCTGTTCGGGATCTCTCCTTAACGGTTCTAGGCTTCGGCCGATTAGATTCTGTCAAGTACTTTCGGGGTCCACTCTGAAACCCCTTTCTCTCTTGGTGGATTCACCGCACTCTAGACCCAGACATTCCTTTGAACACCTGTAGCTCCAACATTTCTATTCCTCCCTCTGCAAGACTCACACGTTGACCCGGAGCCTCACGCCATTTGAACAGATCTGCTTTGCCCCATCAGCGGTGTTTAGGGACATTTTGTCTATTTATAAACTGCTTATTTCTCAATGATCCACATCCCTCCCCTCCTTTTGTCGAGCGTGGGAGCGAGAACTGGGCATCCAGCTTACCCCCTCTCAGTGGACTCGTTGTTTCCTTCTATCCCACAAGGCCTTGATCTCCACTAGAGCGCAAGAAACTAGCTACAAGATCCTGGCGAGGTGGTACAGGGTGCCCTCACTCCTCCATAACTGGTTTCCGACGGTTTCCGATCGGTGCTGGCGATGTCATGTAGAAGAGGGCACGATGATACACATCTGGTGGCACTGTGCCGCCTTACGTCCGTTTTGGAACTTTGTGCACAAGACAATACGGGAGATTACGGGTATCCCCGTGCCTAACTCGCCAGAGTCTCTTATGCTATTTGTTTTCGACCTTACCATTGCAGCTTATAAACTCTCCCTGTTAAAATACCTAATTCAGGCCGCGAAGACGATTATACCCCGTCACTGGAAAACTTCCTCCTCCCCTACGCCAGAAGAATGGTTTGAAGAGATCGCCCTCCATCAGAGAATGGAAGATCTTATTACTATGTTGCCATCTGACGTTACGCGTTTTGTGAGGACATGGGGTCCTTGGGAGGACTTTCGTGCTTCTGACGCGTTCCGGACTGCTCATCTGTGACGCGCTACCTGGATCCCCCTCCCCCTGTCCCTACTCCTGTCTCTCCCTATGTTCCTTCTGTTCTTCATTATTGGGAAGTTTCTGCCCTCTGTCCTACCTCTATTTTATATATTGTCTTATTGTTTATCATACTCATTTATTTTCGGGGATGTACTTTGTTTATATTGCCTGTATTGATCATACCGATTTCTCTGTCTAAGATGTCTTTCTTATGCGTTCTATGCAGAATGCCTTGCTGTGTCTTTTTGTTCTGCTTGTTATATTGGAAAATTAATAAAACTTGAATGAGAAAAAATGTGAATATGTCAACCCCTGGGTCCCTGAACTCACAGACCAATTCCCTATATTATTTTGCCTTCCCCTGGCACATATGCAGTGCAGGTGCACTTAAAAAATGGGTATATGTTGCCCACTGAACTAAAAGAACCGGGTTAAATTATTGTCCCTGGCACATGCAGTGCTGGTGCATTGAACTTGCACAAAATGGCCGCCGACACCCACCTAACTAACAGACGGATAAAACTTATTTTTCTGTGTCACTGGTCTCAGGGCAGGGTAAAAAAATGTTGTACTGCACCCACAACACAAAATCGCTGTAGATCGCAGAGTTACAAAATTCTGATAACAGATAGATTCTTTCCTATTCTCTTCCTCACAACAGCAGCAGCCTATCCCTACACTAGTAAGAGCAGAATGACGTGCACCGCTACGTGACTCCAGCTTATATAGAGGATGGGTCACATGCTACACTGGCCAATCACAGCCATGCCATTAGTAGGCATGGCTGTGATGGCTTCTAAAGGCACAAGAGTTAAACGCTTGTTGATTGGCTGCTCTGCAGCCTTTCAAAAAGCGCCATTAAATCGCCGAACACTGAATTAGAAAAGTTCGGTTTCGGGTCCGGGGTCCAAAAATCCTAAAGTTCGGTACGAACCCAAACTTTACAGTTCGGGTTCGCTCAACCCTACTCCTAATAATTAATATTGAGAGCTTATAGATTGTTATGAACCTGGCCGTTTCCCACGAGGTGTGCTTGGACAGTCCCGTGGGCATCGACCCATCAGGAACTTTACCTGTTGGGTCTATAGCCGGTCTATGCCTGAGAAAGACACAGCCTTGGATAACAACCAGCCCAAAAAAAGTGGAGAAGAGACAGAGTATTTACAAAGCATTCCAGTGTTGAGAGGAGGAGTGAAGGAGCTACAGACTATGCAGAGCATACTGTCACCAGCAGTTGCTTTTATAGCCTCCATAGCCAAATTGGGAGAATAGAAACTTTAGGAGCTTGGACATGTATTACTGGCTGACTGAGGGTGTCTGCTGAGAACCTGCATCCTGCACAGTGAATTTAACCGTGAGTAGAATAACCTACAATAGATGCAGAACTAAGTCTAACATGTAGGGGGCTGCCCCATGGTTGCATAGTAGAAAGAGTATAGCACACCCCTATTTCTGGATGCTTATGCTAAAGCTTAGAGAAGGGCAGTGTGAGGAAAACTGCTTTAAAGTGACAGCTTGGCCTGTTAACTACTACTGCAGCTATTAAACCTGTGAGAACTATGGAAATTGCACACTGTGTGAGAACTGCCAGTCCATGCATGCTGAGAACTGTGACTAAAGTACTTCATTTTTCAGTAAAGAACCATTCTGCTGTTAACCTGGTGTCATTATTGCCTGTTCTGTCACACTGCACCGCCATACCATCAGTATCTGCCAAGGGACCTGCCTTGCACCTCACAGCATCCATCAACACCAAGTGCACTCCAAACCAACACCAGGCGGGAGAATTCTAAGACCAGGTAGGGAAGAACAGGTGCAACCTTTCCATCACTACACAGCCCAAGGAGCAATGTATTCAGAGCTACCACAGTGAATACGACTACTCCCATCCTCTCCACCTCCCCTGTAGCCCACTGCAGAGGTATGGACTGATGGCAAAGGGATTTAATATTACCTCTTTACAAATGTAATGCCATTTTGGGCAGCCCTCGGTAGGCGTGGTGTATGGCATTTCTGATCTCACTATGACGCAGTGCCTCCAACCAAATCTTGCTTGGAGCTCTATAGGAGTGCAGGAGGGTCTTTCTCTTCTGCCAGGGGTTAACTTTGGAAACCCCAATCCAGCTCAGTACACACTCACCCTAGGAAGGAGTTAACTGAAAAACAGGTTCCGATGTTTTCCTGACAGGAATATATTGGCGAAAGTCTCAGCTTTTAATATCTGCATTTATGACTAGCCAGTATAGTCAGTGGCATATCCGTTTGGTGCATTTTTTCTGTGATTTATATGATTATATTTTCATCCGCACAATGCTCCGTTTTGTGTAGGATGCCTTTATGGTGCATGTGGACCGCGCCGACATCCTCCACCGTATGCATTTTTTGCTGGGGATAGTCGTTTGCTGCGGTCCACATGCGGTGGGGCTGCTTCCCCAATGAAAAACACGCTACAGTGTTAGGGGCTGAGCAGCTCCTCCAGAATTGCCACTATATTTCTGTGTTTTTGTCTTGTTTCATATGTAGTGTATGTGCCTTTACCTGGCATTCAAACACTCTTTTGTACCTAGTAACCTCCATCACATGGTCTGATATGGGTGTGGCTTACAGTCTGGCTTTGTTCACATTGCACTAGTTGTCCTGCTGGGCGGCTGTGTGGAAGCCTGGCTGTGAGCTGGATTACATCACCTTCAGACCTTGTTCACACCATAGTTAGCGTAGTGGTAGGACCCCTTGCCATGCTGAGTGACCGTGACGTGGTGCATGATGGGCTCCGATGTTTTCCTGACAGGAATATATTGGCGAAAGTCTCAGCTTTTAATATCTGCATTTATGACTAGCCAGTATAGTCAGTGGCATATCCGTTTGGTGCATTTTTTTCTGTGATTTATATTATTTTGGAAAAGGTGAAGAACATAAAGATAATGTAATAAAAAGATCAGAGCACAGATTGCAATTCTGTCTAAGGAAAACCACGGGTGAAGGGGCCAGGCTAGCTTTAACGGTAGTCAGTGATGGTGAGCAAACACTCTTTCCTTTAACACACAAATACAGTATGACTTCCCAGCTATCTACTCCTAGCACTCAGCTTGCTATTAACTCCTGTCTAACAATTAACCCAGTCTGAACATTGGGGCTTAGTTGCATAAAACTTTGGCGCGCTAATGTTGGTGCACTTAGAAGTGTCCTGTCTGTGAAAATGTTGAGGGCTGCAGCATTCAGAGGCTTGGATGGCTGTGGAGTTGGTGGCAGGATCCTAAAGGAATGCAGGGCAATTCTTCTCCTGGAATGCAGGCTGGATTGTCGATGTAACGCAGTAGCTGGACTCTCTCCTTGCACACAAGATCCACAGGTGCTCTCTGGGCTGGATTGTACTGTCTTTCCTGAAGCAATGTTCACATCTGATTGTGGAGATCTCTCGGTCTATCTGTCTGCTGGCCATGCTGCTGTCTCTAAGATGACTGCTGTTCCACTTCCTTCTGTAGACTTTCCTCCGGGTCCCCCTGCTATTGGCTGCAGGGAGGTGCAACTGCTCATGGGATCTGTAGTCCACTTCACCTCAGGAGAATCAGCACTAATGCCTGCTGCTGTGATTCCCTGCTTGTAATTAATAGCAGCATCTGCTTTCTCTGCAGGGGTTACACAAAGCTTGGGGGCGGCCTCAACTAGAATATGCGGTTACGTCCTGGGCACCCGTTAATAAAAAGGATGTCCTGGATTTGGAAAGAAAATACATAGAAGAGTGACTAATCTGATAAGGGGCATGGAAGGTTTAAAAGTTATGTGGAAAAATTTGATTTGTTATTATTATTAGATTAGATTTATTTGTGCTTGAGAAAAGACGTCTAAGGGACACATGATTAACATATATAAATATATAAATGACCTGAACAAAAAGTATGGTGAAAATCTGTCCCTTGTAAAATCCTCTCAAAATAGAAGGTCACACTACCTCCATCTGGAGAAAAAAAAGTTCAGTCTCCAGACGTGATAAGGTTTCTTCACTGTAAGAACTGTGAATCTGTGGTCACAGCAGCAAAAGTTGACGGTTTAAAAAAGTCTTAGATGAATTCCTGGAACTAAATGACGTTAACTTCATAATCTACAGTACCTTGAAAAAGTATTCATACTCTGTAAACTTTTCCACATTTTTTCACATGACACCCACAAACTTCAATGTATTTTATACATTTTATGTGATAGACCAACACAAAGTAGCAAATATGTGTGAATTGAAAAGAAAATGATATATAGTTTCACATTTTTTAATAAATAAAAATCGGAAAAGTGTGGCGTGCATTTGTATTCAGCCCCCTGTACTCTGTTACCCCTAAATAAAATCCAGTGTGACCAATTGCCTTCAGAAGTTACCTAATTAGTAAATACAGTTCACCTGTGTGTAGTTTGTTCTCAGTATAACTACAGCTGTTCTGTGAAGGTTTGTTAGAGAGCATTAGCGATCAAACATCATCAAGGAACACACCAGACAGGTCAAGGATAAAGTTGTGGAGAAGTGTTAAGCACGGTTAGGTTATACATTTTTTTTTTGCCAAGCTCAGAACATCTCACTGAACACTGTTCAATCCATTATCCGAAAATGGAAGGATTATGGCCCAACTGTAAACCTAAACCGTCCATTTAAACCAACAGTCCAAGCCAGGAGAGCACTAATTAGAGAAGCATCCAAGAGGCCCATGGTCACTCTGAAGTAAGTATGTAGGAGACACAAACATGTGGAAGAAGGTGGTCTGGTCAGATGAGACTAAAGTTGATCTTTTTGGCCTAAATGCAAAACGCTATGTGTGACGGAAAACTAACACTGTACATCACCCTGAACACACCATCCCCACCGTGAAACATCAGTGCGTTGCAAAAGTATTTAGCCCCCTTTACTTTTTTCGTGTTTTGGTGCCTCACAACCTGGAATTAAACATGGATTGTTTGAGGATTTGCATCATTTAATTTACAGAACATGCCCACAACTTTGAAGATGTTTTCTTTTCTTTTTTTTAAATTGTGAATCAAACAACCAATAGGACAAAATGACAGAAAAAGTCAATGTGCATAACTATTCAACCCCCTAAAGTCAATACTTTGTAGAGCCACATTTTGAGGCAATCACAGCTCCAAGTCGCTTTGGATAAGTTTCTATGAGCTTGCAACATCTTACCACTGGGATTTTTGCCCATTCCTCCTGGCAAAACTGCTCCAGCTCCTTCAAGATGGATGGTTTACACTTGTGAACAGCAATCTTTAAGTCTGACCACAGATTTTCTATTTTATTGAGATCTGGGCTTTGACTAGGCTATTCCAACAAATTTACATGCTTCCCTTTAAACCACTCAAGTGTTGCTTTAGCAGTGTGTTTGGGTCATTGTCTTGCTGGAAGGTGAACCTCCGTCCTAGCCTCAAATCATGCACAGAGTGGTACAGGTTTTTCTCAAGAATATCCCTGTATTTAGCACCATCCATCTTTCCCTCAACTCTGACCAGTTTCCCAGTCCTGGCTACTGAAAAACATCCCCACAGCATGATGCTGCCACCACCATGTTTCACTGTGGGGATGGTGTTCTTTGGGTGATGTGATGTGTTTGCGCCAGACATAGCATTTTCTTTTATGGCCGAAAAGTTCCATTTTAGTCTCATCAGACCAGAGCACCTTCCTCCATACATTTTGGGAGTCTCCCACATGCCTTTTCGCAAACTCACAACGTGCCATTTTGTTTTTTTGCTGAAAGTAATGGCTTTCTTCTGGCCACTCTGCCATAAAGCCCAACTCTATGGAGCGTATGGCTTATTGTCGTCCTATGTACAGATACTCCAGTCTCTGCTGTGGAACTCTGCAGCTCCTCCAGGGTTACCTCTGTGCTGCCTCTGTGATTAATGCCCTCCTTTCCTGGTTCGTGAGTTTGGGTGGGCGGCCATCTCTTGGCAGGTTTGCTGTTGTGTTAACCTAACCCTGACTTGTACCTCTCAACAACATTGTCCCTTACTTGTTTGGAGAGTTCCTTGGTCTTCATGGTAGTGTTTGGTTAGTGATTCCTCTTGCTTAGGTGTTGCAGCCACTGGGCCTTTCCAAAAAAGGTGTGTATATGTAATGACAGAATATGTTACACTTAGATTGCACACAGGTGGACATCATTTCACTAATTATATGACTTCTGAAGGTAATTGGTTGCCCCAGAGCTTTTTATGGGCTTCCTAACAAAGGGGGTGAATACATACGCACATGCCAATTTTCTGTTTTCTATTTCTAAACAATAGTTTTATTTATATATTTTTCTCATTTCACTTCAAAAACTTAGACTATTGTGTTCTGATCCTTCACATAAAATTCAGATTAACAAAACATTGAACTTAAAGAGGACCTTTCACTAGAATAAAAAATGTAAACTAAGTATACAGACATGGAGAGCGGCGCCCAGGGATCTCCCTGCACTTACTATTATCCCTGGGCGCCGCTCTGTTCTCCCGGTATAGGCTCCGGTATCTTCAGATGTTCGGCTCAACTGGGTGGAGCCTGTCCGCGTCTCCTTCTCCCAGGCTGTAGCGCTGGCCAATCGCAGCACTCACCTCATAGCATGAGAGAAAAAAAACCCTCTCAGGCTATGAGCTGAGCGCTGCGATTGGCCAGCGCTACAGCCTGGGAGAAGGAGACGCCGGCAGGTTCAACTGGGTGGAGCCGAACATATGAAGAGTCCAGACCTAAATCCCATTGATAATCTGTGGCAAGACTTGAAAATTGCTGTTCACAGACACTCTCCGTCTAATCTGACTGAGCTTGAGCTATTTTGAAAAAGAATGGGAAAAAAAATCAGCCTCTAGATGTGGAAAGCTGGTAGAGACATTCCCCAAAAGACTTACAGCTGTAATCTCAGTGAAAAGTGGTCCTACAAAGTATTGACTCAGGGGGGCTGAATACAAGTGCATGCCACACTTTCCAGATTTTTATTTATAAAAAATGTTGAAAACCATGTATCATTTTCTTTTAACGTCACACATACTTGCTATTTTGTGTTGGTGAATCACATAAAATCCTAATAAAATACATTTAAAGGGGTTGTCCAGGTTCAGTCTGAACCTGGACAACCCCTTTTAGTTTGTGGGTGAAACGTGAAAAAATATGGAAAAGTTCAAGGGGTATGAATTATTTTTCAAGGCACTGCAAATTAAATTTATATGTAACATTTTTACATGTAATTTTCTCTTAATGATCAATAAACATCAACATTAAGGGCTTTTGCCGTTGCGACCAATGCAACAACTGTAAAATGACAAATTCCCCCCCAAAAAAAGAATGAATAACCTCCACACAAAATGGCCACATACATGAGATTGGTGAATTTCTGATGTGCACCAATGTCATATATGTTATCGAATGCCCATGTGGCAAACAATAGGCCGAACCAAAAGAACCCTGAAAAAAAGAATTGGTGAAAATATAACAAACATCAGAAAGGCATATAAGAAACATACCTTGTCGGACCATTTTAGACGATGCCACAATCAGAATCCACAAGGTCTCACCTTCTCAGCTCTAGAACAAGTAGGACGATACTGGAATTTGGGGGGGGGGGGGGGGGGGGCGGAGACCACATAAAAAGAATGTCAAGACTAGAATAAAGGAGAATCTTTGAATTCAACACATTGGTACCAAATGGACTCAACGCCGAACTAGAAATATTTAGCTTTCTTTGAGGACCTGGGTTGCCTTCCCCTGATGAGAGATCAGATGCCTGGCTGTTCTATCAGTGCTCCGAACTCCCCTTGGAGGAGGGCTACCAGCTTTCCAACTATGTTTACAATCACGTTTTCAACCAGATACAGCGGGGGTTGCCCTCCTCTGACGGGAGATCGGATGCCATGCTGTTTTACCAGCGCTCCGATCTCTCCTTGGGGGAAGGCTCCCACTTACACATTATAAGCAATATTATCTGAAATATTTTCTGACACAATACAAGCCCTGAACCATCTACTAGTTCCTCTCCCACGATCCGTATACACTCCGCCTCTTTTATTGCTCTTTTATCGTCTCCTCATTATTTTTGCTCTTTTTTTGTCTCTTCATTATTTTTGACATTCATATTTATATATATTTTTTATATTTGTATTCCTGTGTATGCTTTCATATCATGTTTGTATATCATGTTTTTTACGACATATCCTTTTTATAACTTGTCCTTTTATATCATACATTATATATATGCTTACTATATAACACGTGATATATACAAAACAATAATCCCATTGCTAGACTTAGAATATACAATAAAAAAATTGTATAATTACAAAAAAACTACAAAGAAGACCTTAAATAGGAGCTCACTGTACAGAATTACACACAAATGATGTAAATGACACCTCTAGACACAGAAATCGCAAAAGCGCATCAAAACTGCACCAAAAACGCAACAGCGTTTTTTTTTGTTTTTTTTTTGGGAGAAGCTGCAAAAACACAAGAAGTATATAAACTATAAACCAAATCTGTAAGATAACTAAAGGAAAGAGAGATATAAACTCAGGAACCACTGATCCAGTACAGATTTTGGCAAAAAACAGGATTCCAGATTTTTGGGACAACCACTTGTCCTGGATGACTATAAAAAGGGAGACCAGAAAACAGCAGGCAACCACTGAGGAAGGAGTAAGGTATACTCCGAAACGCATTTGGTGTTTTAGACCTGCTATTGTGGACTATTTCCACCACTTTACATCTATGGATATATAGGAGAAACGATCCCATCAAAATTCGATTACCCAATCTGTATACAGACACTGCAGTGAAAAGTCCCTCCTGATGCCTTACTGACGGCAGGAGCGTGAGCGCAAGATCACGGACGTAGTGCCGCCACACGTGACATCTCTTGAACTTTGAATCACGGGATCACGTGAGACGCCCAACTCGAACAGCACAGAGCAGCTCCAGTAACCCTTGTTTCTCCAGTAACCCTGCTACACACGTGGGACGCCACGGAGTAGCGGTGGGCACTAAACCTACTAACCCTGAATAACAGTGAGGGGCAAGTGAGGGATACTTGGAAGTAATAGCAAGTTATATCAACCACACTATATATACCATTCATTGTATCTAACAAAATTGCACTTTAGTAGGAAATAACTCCATGAGGACACCTCCCATCCCTTGACCCTTTGACCTTTTAACCATTGCCAACTGTTTTAACCATTTAACCACTATTTATAAGGACTCATGTATTTATGTTGTTGTAAAATTATTTTTATTGTACAATACTATGAACAATTCGCAATAACAAATATGCCGCTACACATGGCAATTTAGATAGTCATTACACTAGGACTCATGTATTTATGAACATTGATGAACTATTTTTACTCCTTGGACAACCACCTGGGACAATACCCTCTGAATGGTTATTTAGAAGGACATATACATTGATGTAACAATATGACTATATCTATATCTATATGTATCTTTTCATATATATTCATATATATTAATACTCATATATATTAACTCATATATATTAATATCCATCTCTGTTCCATATTTTTTCTTTATACTTTTTTATCCAGTCATCGTCCTTGCATTTTTTGGATCGGTATCTTATTGATTTTTTATTGATTTTTCATTGATTTATTTTTTATTGATTCTTCATTGATTTATTTTTTATTTGTTTTTCATTGATTTTATATTGATTTTTAGTCTCTTATATTTATATTCATATATTTTACCCTTATAAATAGAATTCTTGTTTTTCACACCCCTTCCCTTCTTCCAGATCCCTTCTCATCCCTTGGTTTAAGTTTATGGACATCTATGTAACTCTTGGACAACACTGGTTTCCACATTTCTTCTGCTTCATCTTTTCAGCTGAGGCCCAAAAGGCAGTTCTTTAGCAGTTTTTCTGTATTGTTTTGTAATGTTCTTGAATCACCTCAGAAGAATCAACTCTGTTCTAAGGCCCATTTCACACAGGTGAGTTTTCCGCGCGGGTGCAATGCGTGAGGTGAATCCGGACCCATTCATTTCTATGGGGCTGTGCACATGAGCGGTGATTTCCACGCATCACTTGTGCGTTGCGTGAAAATCGCAGCATGCTCTATTTTGTGCGTTTTTCACGCAACGCAGGCCCCATAGAAGTGAATGGGGCTGCGTGAAAAATCGCAAGCAAGTGCGGATGCGGTGCGATTTTCACGCACGGTTGCTAGGAGATGATCGGGATGGGGACCCGATCTTTATTATTTTCCCTTATGACATGGTTATAAGGGAAAATAATAGCATTTTGAATACAGAATGCTTAGTAAAATAGGGATGGAGCGGTTAAAAAAAATAAATAATAATTTAACTCACCTTAATCCACTTGTTCGCGCAGCCGGCATCTCTTCTGTCTTGTTCTCTGAGGAATAGGACCTTTGATGACGTCACTACGTTTATCACATGGTCCGTCACATGATCCATCACCATGGTAAAAGATCATGTGATGGACCATGCGGGTTTGCCGCAACGCATCTGGACCTTATCCGGACACGCTCGTGTGAAAGAGGCCTAAGTGTTTTAAGATCATGACTCTCACTGTGTTTTGAAGGGATCTCAATGTCTTAGAAATGGCTTTGTATCCCTTTTTTATTTTGGAATTTCCCTGAGGGTCTGATCTGTATGCAGTTCATATTCTTTTATGCAGTCCCAATTGTTGTCAGTATTCATGGCAGCAGCAGGCCACCAAGATTTTCTAGGACAATAAAGGATCATTGTATTTTGAGCCAAGTCATAAGGTGAGCGGGCTCAACAAATCATATAATGTATATGAGGTTTCTCACGCAGGAACCCTGTGCAGCGCTCTTGGCGTCTGTGGAGTACATTCCCTTCCGTGGGTGATCATCAGGGACTTGTTCTGTGCAGGTGCCAAGATCGCAACAGAGGGTGCCTGCGCAATAGTTGTAGAAGCATTCATGTGACATCATGGAGAGGGGGGAAGCCTGAGGGCTTCTGCACATCTACAGATATCACAAAGGACATACGGGTATGTTTCCAATGCTTTTAACACGTATTGTTGGACATTACTGGTACTTCTATTAGCGAAAATCCATTAACATGATGGTCTGAATTTTTTTTGGGCTTATTCAAGTATACTCATTGAAAAAAAAAAAAAAACTCTCCGAGGAGTTGTTGGAATCAAATGAAACTTTCTATGTGTGAATGTAGTGATGATATTTGTAAGTGATTACAAGATTAGAGCAAAAGGATACATTTATTTGTGAAAACTGTTCTAGCCTGGATATAAGATGAGATATGGTTAGACATGGAGGATACAGGTTCTGTATGGTATGCTGCGGCACATTTTCCCACATATGTTACAGTTAGGTCTGTAGATCCTGCACACTTGTAGGTTGCTGAAGGTAGCATCCCAGCTGATCCCATAAATGCTAGATTGACGATAAATCTGGTGACCGGACAGATCAAGGAAGTGTTACAATCTGCTTGAGACGTTCCAGGGAAACCCTCTACTGTGTGAGGGCGAGCATTATCCTGCTGAAAAATGTCCACTGGAAGCCCTCCCATGAGAGGTAACACATGTGACCGCAGGATGCCCTGCACATATTAGTGAGCTGCAGGGGTGTTGCCAGAGCTTAAAAAGATCCAGGGCCCAATGAATATGACCCAATTCTCTAAGTTTCCCCCCTACTCCTACACACCGCATTTTGCTGTACTTGCTATACAGCAGCAACACCTCTCACATCTAGGGCCTCCCAGGTGACGTCTCTTCCAATGTAGATCTTCTCTATCATCTTCTCCATTCGGTCCGGACAACTCCTCTCAGCCGCCTCGTCTCTGCAGAGTGTGACACACAGACATCTTAGCTTTCTCACATTTCTATCATCATCCCCCAACAGGGAGTCCCCACAGTGTTATCCTGCTGCTCGCTGTGCCCCCCAATTAGTGATGAGCGGCATGGGTCATATTCAAATTCGCTATATTTCACGAATATTTTGTAGAATTTTCATAATACGAATTTTCGTGATGCAAATTTTTGTAATAAGAATCAATGAGATCGTGAAAACTCAGATCCGATGGTATATTCTAACCCCCAGGCATTCCCATGGTGACGGGGACGCTTGTCGGGGAGGATTATGCCAAAGTGGAACAACTGTACAGATTAAAAAATATATTAAGTAACTTAAGTGCTATACATTTGTTTTTCAAATATTCGTAATATTCTAAAACAAGAATATATAGCAATATGGCGAATATTCGAAAAAAACACATGTAGAACAATTTAGCTAATATAGTGCTATAATCTTTTTTTTTTAATATACCATCGGATCTGAGTTTTCACAATCTCATTGATTCTCATTACGAAAATTCGCATTATGAAAATTCGCAATCAACACTACTCCTAAAGTCAAAGATATTGCAGCCTTCTCATTGGCCCACAAGCTAGAAGCAGGGAAGGATCATGTGTACTGATTTAAAAAAAAATCTCGAATATTTGAAATTATGAATATATATCACTATATTCTAAATATTTGCAAATTCTCAAAGTGCCGATATTCTATATAAAAATTTGCAATTCGAATATTCGTGAACAACACTACCCCCAATACTATACTGAAGAAAAATTTGTGCCCCTATAATAATACTGCCCCCTACAGTGCCCCCAACCGTGATAATGCTCCCCAAGAGTACCCCTATTAGTAGAAGAGCCCTCCAGTATTAATAATGCCCTAACAGAGCACCCTGTAGAAATAAGGCCCCCTATTGTTCCCCCAGTAGTAATAAAGCTCTCTACAGTCCCCTTAGTAGTAATCAGGCCCCCCATAGCGCTTTTAGTAGAAATAATGTGGATCTATAAATCCCTCCTATAGAGCCCCCAGTAGTAATAAGAACGCCTATAATGTCCCCTGGATTTGCAGTGCCCCCTGTTGTTATATTCCCGCCTCCACCATACAGTCCCATGTAAATAACATCACACCATCTCTCCTGCTCCCTCTAAAATACAGTCCTATGTAAATAACATCACTCCCCTCCCTGCAGCCCCTCTAACATACAGTCCCATGTAAATAACACTATTTCCCTCCCTCTGTCGTACAGTCCCATGTAAATAACATCACACCATCTCTCCAGCTCCCTCCAATATACAGTCCCATGTAAATAACATCCCTCTCTATCTACAGCCCCCTCCAAAATACAGTCCCATGTAAATAACATCACCTCCTCCCCAGCTGCCTTTAACATACAGTCCCAAGTAAATAATATCACCCCCTCCCCAGACGCCTCCAACATGCATTCCCATGTAAACATCATCCCCTGAAGATTCAGTCTCATGTAAATAACATAATTCCCCCCACCAGCCACCTTCAACATACAGTCCCACGTAAATAACATTGCCCCCTCAACATTCAGTCTTCTGTAAATAACATCACTCCCTCCCACAGCCGCCATCAACATACAGTCCCAGGTAAATAACATCACTTACTTTTAGATGGGACCCCTCCACACCACAAAACGAAAGTACGTCAAGTAAGACACACAACACCAGAACGAATGAAATCCCCCTTAAAAACGGACCGTTACCAAGAAACAGGTCACCAATACAACCTGAGATACAGAGACCAATATCAAACACAATACAATCCCAGGGAGGGGGAGTATCAGGGGAGGAGGGAAAAAGAAAAATATATCCCAAACCGGTATGAACAACATTACGATCAAAGGGGACAAGGAGGGGAAAGAGAAAAGGGAAGAAGGAATCACAGATAATTAAACTCCAGAAAGAAAGAGATGCAATTGTCAACCTTAGTCAAACAACACTTACCCCAACCCAGATCCAATTGTTGAATAAGGGACTTAAGTTTGCCCCCACGGCACAAGCTAACAAATTTGATATTTATATTGGAATAGAAAAATTTGTTAGAAAATTGTGCCTAAAAAAACATTTTATGAGGAACCCTATAATCAAGAATTCTGTGGAGAATGATATCTTTATACATACAAATTTAAAGCCAAAGAGTAAGTTGTACCCAAGGCAGCAAATTGGCCATGAAATGGCAGCATTCAAAAAGTCTGTAGAAAAAGATATAAGAAAACTGAAAACTAATGGAAGAATAGGAAACAATGTATCAGCACAGGAAATACAGGCCTTGAAACAGCTACAAAAAACAGAAAAAATTACTATACGGCCTGCTGACAAGGGAGGAGCCATTGTCATTTTGGAGACACAAAAATATGAGGCAGAATGTCAAAGACAGCTGTCGGACATTGACACATACTCCAAAATGATGAGGGACCCTACAAAAGAATATATGGGGGAGTTGGTGAACTATGCCAGAGGTGGTTGGGAAAAAGGAATTCTGAATGAACAGGAATTCAAATATATTAGTACCACTCACAGTAGATTACCAGTATTTTACTGTCTCCCCAAAGTTCATAAAGACCTAATGAATCTCCCAGGGAGACCAATCATCTCTGGCATAGGTTCACTAACCTCCAATTTGTCAGAATACATTGATAAACTTCTGCAGCCGAGTGTAAAAAAGAATTTTGCATATATTAGAGATACAACTCAAGTCATCAAAATAGTGGAAGGATTAAAATATGAAACGGACTGGATTTTGGGGACTTTGGATGTAAGTTCCCTTTATACAGTTATAAATCATAATCAGGGATTACAAGCATTGAGGAGTCAATTAAAAATGCATAGTGACCTTCCTGAGAATCAAATAGACTTTGTGGCAGAAGGGGTAAAATTCATCCTAACCCATAACTATTTTGCCTACAAATCAGACTATTATCTTCAAACTAGGGGAACCGCCATGGGTACCAGGTTTGCCCCCAGTTATGCAAATTTATTCATGGCGCATTGGGAATGTGAGGAGATTCTGCCCATGTTGGGGGCAGACCTGGTACTCTGGCATAGGTTCATTGATGATATCCTGTTTATCTGGAAAGGTACGAGGGAAGATCTTAATAAGTTTCTTGCAGATATTGACACTAATGCATATAATTTAAAATTTTCTGCTAATGTAAGTTTGGAGAGAATAGAGTTTTTAGATCTGTTAATTAGAGTGGAGAATAAAAAGCTGATCTGCAGTACATTCCAAAAAGAGGTATCCCGAAACAGTTATATACTGTTTTCAAGCTGCCATCTACCAAGATGGCTCCTTGAAGTTCCAATGGGCCAATTTAAAAAAGGAATTGTACAGATGAAGCCGATTTTGAGAATGAGGCCGAAATCATGAAGAAACGTTTTTCAGACAAAAATTATCCGAGTAATGTATTGGACAAGGCACTCACAAAAGTGAAATCTATACATAGGGAGACTTTCTTTATGGAGAAAACAAATGATGTTAGAAAAGAAGAAGAACAAGATCAACTGAGGAGAATAATATTACCCTTCAACAAACAACATAAACAAATAGAAGGGATTGTGAGGAAGCACTGGCATCATTTGTTGAGTGACAGACTAATAGGCCCTTTGGTCAGCAATGGTCCCCAAATAACATATACAAGAGCTCAGAATTTATCCTTAAAGGTGGCACCAACAGTTATAAACAAAAAGAACAAATTATCTATGCAAGGTTGGTTGAATTTGAGTGGCTTCTACAAATGTGGGAAATGTGGGATATGTAAATTAACATCATTTCCTAGGAAGACCACTGAAATTCAATCACCGGTAAACTCCTTTACTTGGAAAATAAAGGAATTTCTGACTTGTAGCTCGAGTAATATTCTGTATATGATAGAATGCCAGTGCAAGAAACAATACATTGGGAGGACAAAACGTACATTGAAAAAAAGATTGTCAGAGCACATTACAAATATAAGAAATGGCTACGAAAAGCACTCTCTCTCACTGCATTATAAAGAACATCATAATAAAAATCCTGAGGGTATGGTCTTCGTAGCCTTTGAAAAGGTGGATGTGCACTGGAGAGGAGGAGACCACATCTCCAGGATGTCAAGGCAGGAATCTAGACGAATCTTTGATTTTGAAACACTCCTTCCACGGGGACTCAATTCGGATTTCGAATTGTTCGGTTTTCTGTAGATGTTGGTGGTGGGTGCCTTTTTCTGATGGGACATCCTGAGTTAGGCTGTTTACCAGCACCAGGATCTCCCCTCGGAATCTGGCCCCCTCCGCACTTACAACTATTAACATCTCTTAACATCTCTCAAAATTGCAGAACTCTGAGGAATTCGAAAGACAGAAGGGGCAGTAATATAATAAAAATAAAAATAAATAAAAGACAAAAAATACAATTATTCAACAATACTTTTATTGATTTTTATTAATTTCTGTTCCCAAGTGATGAGGGACAATAGAGAAAATAGAATCCACACAAAACGCATTGAAAACGCACCAAAAACGCATATGCGTTTTTTTGGGGTTCGATGCGTTTTTTGGATTTTTTAACGTTTTTTGGATTTTTTAATGTGGTTGGATTAGCTTTATATATTAGAACATCTTATTATGTAAATTTTGAAAACCTAAATATTAGGAAGATTCAAAATAATAAGAAAGAAAACAGCAAATAAAAGTTGATGATAAAGAAGGAGAGAGGATCCAAAGACTGACCTTTTGAGTTTTAAATAAAACTGTTTTAATCTTTTATATTAATCATAGTTTTTATTGATTTTAGTAATAAATATATGTTATAATAAAGTAAAGTGTCTATAGAGATATATACAACACTATGCACTGAGGATATGGCAAAAGACCCAATTAGAAGATAATGAATTCAAGCTGGGTGTTGGGTGGGGTTTGTTAAAACTTGAGCATAAAAAGAAGAGGGTAGTAGCACTCGCAAAATAGCCACTGAGGAAGAGGGAGACCCCTCGAAACGCGTCTGGCTGGTCCTGCGAGCTATAAATTACCCACCCTAACCCGAGGAAAGAAACCTACATTTTGTTGGTCAACTCAGATATTCCGACGGTGATCTGAATACCAGTGTAAGAGGAACTGGTTGGACCTATCGCGAGACTACGCGATCCCTGCATATTATTTCCTGGAAGGCGACACGCAAAGACATCACGTGTAACGCCGAGACCGGAGAGCAGCAGCGGGGAATTCAAAGTGTCGGATCTTACCTTTGGCAGCATTTACCGCACAAGCACTCCAAAAGGGCAAGGTAGGAGGGTGTATGTATAGGGGGACGCCCCATCTAAAACCCGATTACTTGAATATACGCTGACCCTTGAGTACGGACTTTAAATGCCGGTGAAATTGGCTGCCTCACAGTGCTACATCAGCGCTATATAAGTTGCCACATCAGTCTGTGTGGACACAGTTGCTATATCAATCTGTGTGGATACAGGTATTACATCAATCTGTATGGACACAATCACTATTTAAAAAGACACTATTAAGTTTTTTTTAGCTGTTACCAGCAGCTCTTATTCAAATTTTTCTTCACAGATATTATCTTTATACGGGACATTTCACTTACTTATTTTTGTTTTTCACTTTTTTCACTTCAATTGTATTATTTTCACTATTAGAAATTTTTTATCAACCTACCGGATTGAAGCTACTGATTCTCAATATATATCGTTAGAATATTGTCTATTATAGACTATATATTACGTATGTGATCTATGTGCCAACCTTAGTGCATATTAATTAATTGTGTGCTTTTTATTCTGTGTTTTTTATATATATTATGTGAAATTTTATAAATATCTTACTATAGACATACCAGCTGGTGAGTGCCTGTTTTTATTTTTTATTTTATTTCACAATTGAAATATAGATTTCATATTGGATGAATGGGTGAAACATCCTAAAAACAGAGCACCTTAACCACATTAACAGACAAGGGTGAGCCACGATATAAATATATTTTATTTTAAATAACATCACTGCCTCCCCCAGCCCCCTCCGACATACAGTCCCATGTAAATAACATCACTCCTTCCCACAGCCGCCTCCAACATACAGTCCCATGTAAATAACATCCCCCTGCCCAAGCCCCCTCCAACATACAGTCCCATGTAAATAACATCCCCCTGCCCAAGCCCCCTCCAACATACAGTCCCATGTAAATAACATCACCCCCTCCTACAGCCAGTATCAACAGACAGTCCCAGGTAAATAACATTCATCCCTTCAGCCCAACATACAGTCCCAGTTAAATAACCACAACTCCCAGCATTGCTCTGTCTCTCCCTTCACTTACCTCTCCTCATGTAGCAGACATCACCTTAGCTTCTTCCCCTCTTCACTGCCGCCCTCTCCTGTACTGGTCACATGATGGTGACATCATCGCAGGTCCTTCTCAACCACTGCCTGTTTTATTGGTCACATGACCTGTGATGTCACGACAGATCCTTCAACTCTTCCACCTCATTAGATTCGATTGCATTGCCAATACGCTTGTATCTAGCAGGCAGGCAGGACATTCGGGGCCTGGAACAAAACATCAGGGTCCCAGGCCCTGAATGTTTTAACCTAGCAACGCCCATGCTGAGCTGTTAGTGTCCAAGTCGAAAACAGTCCAGGTGTAAGTATTCACACGATTGCTCACCTCATATGTGGAATAGTCAAAGGCTGGAAAGCGAGATAGGAGTCCAGTGGCTGTGACATTCCAGATGACTTCAGTTTCCTGAAGCAAGATGTAGTCAGGTAACAGTCCAAGTTCAGTAACAGATTAATGGCAATATTTGTAGCATGAGGCAGAGGTGAAGTCAGGTAGCAGTCCAAGTTTGGTAACAGATGAATGACAGTCTACGGGTAGAGCTAATTAGGCAAACAAGGAAAGAATATCAAGGAGCAAGAAATTATCCATCAGATTCAGGAAAGGAACTGTCAAGAATCACCAATAGCTCAGTGAGAACAAGTTCAAATCCTGACACCAAGTTTCGCATTCATGACACCACTGAAAACAAAGGTGTTAGGCCTCATGCACACGACCGTTGTGTGCATTCGCGTCCGTTCCGCCAGTTTTACTTTACACCAGTTTAATAAATCTCCTCCATAGTTGGCAAACTTGGCACATCTACTACACGCTATGCACTGATCTACTGCTGGTAAGTGTAACCAGGAAACAAGAACACGAGGAACTTTGTGTATGTTTTCATCATGGGCGTAACAGCCAGGGTAGAAGACATATTGGGGCCCAACAACTAAAGGGGGGCACATATACGATCAAGTGCTCACCGTTCTCTGCAGCAATGCTTTTTGCCTTATTTCTGTGTTTTGAAAATGCTATATAATTTCTGCATTGTGCATTATGTGTATGTTATACATGGAACATTATGTGATTTTTCACTGTGCTGTGAGGACACATGACATTTTCAGTTATTTCTGTGCTATATTATATGATGTATTCCTATATCATGACCTCAAAGTATAATTCCTTCACTGTATCATCAGTGATATCACTGTGTGCATTTTGCTGATATCCACTGCACTGTGATATCACTGTTCACTATTACTGTACTGGGACATCACTGTGTTCATTATCACTGTACTGTGACATCACTGTTCACCATCACTGTACTGTGACATCACTGTTCACCATCACTGTACTGTGACATCACTGTGTTCACTATCACTGTACTGTGACATCACTGTGTTCACTATCACTGTACTGTGACATCACTGTTCACCATCACTGTACTGTGACATCACTGTTCACCATCACTGTACTGTGACATCACTGTGTTCACTATCACTGTACTGTGACATCACTGTTCACTATCACTGTACTGTGACATCACTGTACTGTGACATCACTGTGTTCACTATCACTGTACTGTGACATCACTGTTCACCATCACTGTACTGTGACATCACTGTCCACTATCACTGTACTGTGACATCACTGTTCACCATCACTGTACTGTGACATCACTGTGTTCACTATCACTGTACTGTGACATCACTGTGTTCACTATCACTGTACTGTGACATCACTGTTCACCATCACTGTACTGTGACATCACTGTTCACTATCACTGTACTGTGACATCACTGTGTTCACTATCACTGTACTGTGACATCACTGTTCACCATCACTGTACTGTGACATCACTGTTCACTATCACTGTACTGTGACATCACTGTGTTCACTATCACTGTACTGTGACATCACTGTTCACTATCACTGTACTGTGACATCACTGTTCACCATCACTGTACTGTGACATCACTGTTCACCATCACTGTACTGTGACATCACTGTTCACCATCACTGTTCACTATCACTGTACTGTGACATCACTGTTCACTATCACTGTACTGTGACATCACTGTGTTCACTATCACTGTACTGTGACATCACTGTGTTCACTTTCACTGTACTGTGACAGAGGCAGTTGCTTGGCGCATTTCATGCCAGCTCAGGGAGATCAAGATTGGCATATGTGTTCACCAGTCTTGATAATTATCCCTCAGTCTGGATTGTATGGTTGCCTGCTACAGATATCATCACACAGAGCTGCTGCCTGAATGAGGTATTGCTTTGTCATGGCAGCTAGATTTCTACCTGTAACCGGCAATGCAGGCAATCATTTAACATGTGAATAGCTCTTCACTATTACATTCGGTATCGAAAGATAGATTTATTGTATCTGTGGACACCAGTAATAGGACAAAGCCGATGGGAAACTGGTGTGTCACAAAAAGAACATCTATCCCACCAAAACCTTCTATCTATTCCAGACCCTTCAATTTAATGAAGAACCCATACCTCCCCCGAGATGTATGTGTTAGTAACTACTTGCATTTTCATCAACTGAATCATCTTTTCCTATAACTGTAGGTTGTTCTGTTCCTCTACTGTTCATGCTAGAATTTATGAATATAGGTACAACTGGGTGTTACCAGTTGAGTAGTATCAGACTGGGCAGGGACACCGCCCCAACTGGTAACACCCAGTTGTACCTTTATTTATAAACTTCTAGCAGGAATAATAGAGGAATGGCACAACCAAGATGTTCTAAGAAAAGACGCTCCAGAATTGTAATTACTTGGGGAATGCTAGTATGTGCTAGAAACGGACATGACAAGTCCTCTTTAACATGTCAGTTTAAAAAAAATAAGTGGTAAGTGCCCTTTAAGGCTTTACAGCAACGTGTGCCAATTCCATTGTCCTTTTATAATTCCTGTCCGATTAATTTTATGATGTTTTTCCTAATAGTGCAGCTTTATTTACAGTGTCATTATGTGGGTATTAAATCCAATCTGTTTCCCCTCATGACAATACTCAGTAGGAACATATTACATTTCCCGGTGATATTGTCTCAGCCTGGCAGCCGTCACTTAGGTGAGAAGGAGGCAGCCTGAAATAGGTTTCCTAATTGTATGCTTAGTTAATAGGTGTACAAAGACCTGTCTCCTACAATTATAATACATGCCATCTCGGGCAGGGCTTGTGTCATGTCTCTTAAAGATGACTGTCTCTTAGGCCAGAGCTAAGTGAAAGGACACTAATTACATCAGTCAGCAGACCTGGACTGTAACTTCTAAATTCATCCATCAAAATGCAGAACACTAAGAATTCTTGCAAGACAATAAGACACTTTCATTTTCTTAAAGGGATCATATACTTATTATTTCTAATCTGTCTGAAGGAGACCTAGGGCTCATTCAGAAGACCATATGTGTTTTGCGGTCCACAAAACACGGATACCAGCCGTGTGCGTTCTGCAAAAGGCTAGCCTACTATAGAAATGCCTATTCTTGTCCGCAATGACAGATAAGAATAGGACATGCTCAATCTTTTTTGCGGGGCCACAGACCAGAAGCACGAATGAGGACAGCACACCGTGGGCTGTTGACATCTTTTGTAGCCCCATAGAAATGAATGGATCTGATCCACAAAATTTCAGATCGGATGCGGACACCAATGTACAGCCGTCAGAATTGGCTCTTACTAGGAATTTGGAGGAGACTCACTGAATGTCTTGTCCTGGAAATGCTCTCCTTGTGCTTAACTTCTAGTCGGCTCTTCTACACATAGTAAATCACCCGCCAGAACAGCCTGCCGGAGTTCCTTGCCGCTAGTGTGAAACTAGCCTTACAAACACTTGGTATCTTTTTGCTCAGCTCATCTTTACCAATAATATATGATCTTAACAGACGCTGTATTGCCACCTGGTGGTCATAGATGGTAAATTATTTTCTCCTCTTTTTTTTTTATTTACAGCCTGCAAACAATATTTTTGTATCACAGTGCATGATACTTATTAGTATTACACTGACAGGCATCCTATTAGATCCTACCTCTGGCCTTGTACATGGCAGAACTAGAGGCAATTGTTAGGTTCCTGGATGCCATAGCAAGAATCAGTGGGGTGACAAAGGGAGTCCCCTCCCTCTGTTTAGCCACTCGGATGCTGTGGTTATTTACTACAGCATCTATGGGGTTAAACTGCTACGCTCATGGGTTAATGGGTTAACTAACAGCACCCACGAGATCACCTGTCAGCACAGTAGGCAGGGAATCACAGATACACAGTGAGCCCTAACTTGCACCCCTAAGCGGCAAGTCCACAACTGGTCGACCGTCCCTATGCTGCAAAAAGTCACACCAAGCACCCGCGGTAAAAACTGCAGGGACCTGTTCACACAACTGGAACCCGGAACAGACAAACACACAGAGAAAGATCATACAATAAAAGATCAAAGCTGGGAGGAGGATTGCCAACCAGATTTTTCTTTTTTTCTGGACAACTTATCCCAAAATCACAGACAGTCAACATTTTTTTACAAACAAATTGGAAAACCATATTATAAAAGATTGTAAGTAATACATGTCTATAGCTCAAAGTATAATAGATAAGAACTCATTATCAGCATTTACTGTGAGCTGTAAAATGATGAGAATAACCACCAAAATATTGTAGTCAAGTACCACCAGCCTAAAAAAAAAATCATGGGGACACATCTATTTTTTTTCACGGACACAGAAAAAAGTTGCCTATTTTTACGGACTGTCCAGATATTTCTGGACAGTTGGCAATACAGTACCAAATCACGGAGCAGCGAGAGAGGTCCAAGTCAAGCCAAAGTCAAATCCAACAGTAACAATCCAAACCACAAAACAGGAGCACAGCAAGGAAAACCTATAACTGGCAAGGGTGTATTTAAAGCAGGGGTTTAAATAGAGCACCGAGTTCATGGATCAGGACCTGATAAGTCCATGACTCGGCTCTTCATTAGTCAGCACACAGCACAAAGGAGAGATCAGCTGAACAATCAACCCACTTCTAGCCTCCTCCAGCACAAGCCCGCTGTGGGAAGAAAGAGCATAGCATCCAGCTGTCGCATCACCAGGGGGCGTGGCCTGGCAGCATGTCTCTCCCAGCGCAGCCGCTCCAAGGATCTCACCGCTGGAGCCCAGACAGGTAAGTTTGTGACATCAACATGATGAATATGTGCATGAAAGTGTGAGAACTAGGAACTAGAGATGAGTGAAGCGAGGTTCGGATGTTTCATCCGAAGTCACTTTGTTCAAATCTTCGGATTAATACTGTACGGAGATCCGTCTCCATACAGTATTAACTTCGAACTGAACTCGGCTTCGGTTCCCAGTGGTACCTCGGAACTGAAGCTGAGTTTGGTTCCAAGTTTTAAAGTGGTTTTCCACTTTAAAAGTCAATTGCCAAAGTTATTCGACAAAGTCACGCTTGACATCGCGAATAACAAACTTCGGCTTATTCGGATCTCCGTACAATATTAATCCATAGTTTTGAACAAAGCCACTTCGGATGTAGCATCTGAAGCTCGCTTCATGCATCTTTACTAGCAAACAGTTGTGACATATTTCGTCATAGGTCAGGAACGGATTGAAGGAGATTTCCAGTTTGCATTAACATCTTTTAAAATAATCATTTATGCAGGTAGCTGTAATGCTGTAATGTATTTCTTTTACCTTTAATGCCCCAGTTCTGGGCTGTGGTCACATGACCATGTCCATGCAGCTCTTCTTATTTCCTGTGATGTCATGTCCATACAGGGGAAGTGAGAGGGGAAGGTCTAAGCTTAGTGGGAGGAGCTTACAACTAGCTGGGTGTTGTTAGGGGACCATCTATGTAAATAGATGGTGGGAGGAGCTATAAACGAGCTGGGTGTTGTTAGGGGCGGTGCTGGTGCTGTGGTGGAGAAAGGAGAAGTGCATCATGGGTTTGGTTGGATACAGCAACAGGAAGTGCTACATACAGAATGGAAAGAAACCAGAGGGATTTGTCTACATGGTGAAAACAGGCCAGGGGAGTCCAAACTGAAAAAAAGCAGTTAAGCACCTACATGAGCATTTTTGAAAAACCACAGTAATTTCTGAAAAACTCTTTTGTTTCAAATGGTTTATTGGAAAGTAAATCAGACAAATAGTACAAATTGAAGTACTGCAAGACCAAGTGATCCCCACGCAGGGGGTGATTGAGAAAGCGATAAGCCAATATGCTGTCTATCAAAAAGAACACAAAAATAATGAACTAAAAATAATAATAATAATTATTAACATTTTTTTTTTTTAAAGCAAAAGACATAAGATTCAGCAGCATGGTGGAGTATCCCAAAAAATAGCGTAAGCTATGGTTTGGCATCCATCACCCCATATGTGGTATGACATTCCCCTGCTCACAGAGTGATATAATCTAACCTATGCATGGTATGGGAGGAGGACAGCCAAGGCTGCCATAGTTTTAGATATGGCTCCATTGCGTCATTTTGGATTGCAGTAATTTTCTCATAAATGGCCATTCTATCCATTCTTTGTAGGACTTCGAGACATTAAGTGTATATAAGTACGCAATTTTGCCATTCTGTAAATACGGGCAGCCAACAAAAGAAATTGTGCCAGTTTAAATGGAGCATGTCATCGTCCCACATGTCTGTCCCCAAGGAGGCATGTAGCTAGTAATTTGTGGAAAGATGTGCACAGGGAGCCTACTATGACAGAACAGATATTGGTCCAGAATGTGCTAACAACAGAACATTCCCACAAGATATGGTACATTGAGCCAACTGAATCACATCCTTGAAAACAGAGAGGTGAAACCAAGGGGTAGAATCGGTGTAATTGCTCAGTAACCATGTAAGTCCTATGGAGGACTTTAAACCTGTCACCGGGATTTTGGGTATAGAGCTGAGGACATGGGCTGCTAGATGGCCGCTAGCACATCTGCAATACCCAGTCCCCATAGCTCTGTGTGCTTTTATTGTGTAAAAAAACAGATTTGATACATATGCAAATTAACCTGAGATGAGTCCTGTCCCTGACTCATCTCACGTACAGGACTCATCTCAGGTTAATTTGCATATGTATCAAATTGGGTTTTTTTACACAATAAAAGCACACAGAGCTATGGGGACTGGGTATTGCGGATGTGCTAGCGGCCATCTAGCAACCCATGTCCTCAGCTCTATACACAAAATCCAGGTGACAGGTTCCCTTTAAGTGATGTTTCAACCAAAGAGACCTGCCAACTTCCCCTACTTATAGTCTCATAACAAGTGTGCTATTTAGATAAAGGCAGTGGGCAATGAATGTCCTCCTCCCACTTGGTCATAAAAGGTAGCTTATGGTCACTTATCGGGGTATTTAGTAAGGGTACTTTCACACCAGCGTTTTTGCTGGATCCGGCAGGGTCCAGTAAAAATGCTTCCGTTACTGATAATACAACCATCTGCATCCGTTATGAACGGATCCGGTTGTATTTTATTAAACATATCTTTAAAATTGCCAAGACTGATCCGTCATTAACTCCATTGAAAGTCAATTGACTTGCATTGTGGGTCATGACGTATCCGTCTTGATCAGATGTTGCGGTTTGCTCTCCAGTCTGGGAACGCAACTAAACGGAATGCATTTTGGAGCACTCCGTTCTGTTCAGTTCAGTTTTGTCCCCATTGACAATGAATGGGGACAAAACTAAAACGTTTTTTTTCTGGTATTGAGCCCCTATGATGGAACTCAATGCCGGAAAACTTAAATATTAGTGTGAAAGTTGAATAGTCGAGACTACCCTACCCTTTCAAATGAGTATAGAATGAAACGCTTAGAAGGAGAGGACTGGACATCCTGAATTGCAAAATTTCAATTATCGATATTCCTCAGATTGTGGAGAAGAATGTTTTGTCCTTACTTGATCTGAAGACATCACCTTCCCCTACTTAGGAAATCATGTAAGCTCCTGAGACCTTTGGCAGACCACCAGGAGAAGACCCTGGCATTCACACCCGGGGGAAAGTCTGGGTTACGTAGCAGAGGGATAATGGGGGATGGTTTAGATTGTAGTCCAAACTTAAAGGGGTATTCCCATCTCATTGATCCTATTTTAATATGTTATAGAAGTGCCTGTGAGCATTTTTGTAATTATGTTCCTTTAGCAAATCCTTACCTATCTTGGAAAAAATCTTTCAATCCTACCCCACTGTTGTCTTCTGGTATCCACTAGATACGGCCACCGCTTGTGTGCCGCATCAGTGGGCCGCGCCTGCGTAGAACACATTTTCTTTCCCCGGCCGGGCCGCACATCGCTGTCTTGAATGTGCACGCCGCCAATCATGCGCCATGGTGACTTCTTCATGGCCAGTATAGTACAGAGCTGCAAACACGCAGAACTCGCCATTGCGCATGCGCGGCGGCGTGCGTGTTCGCGGCTCTGTACTATACTGGCCAGGATGAAGTCACCATGGCGCATGAGCGGCGGCGTGCACGTTCAAGACAGCGATGCACGGCCCGGTTGGGACAAGCCTTCAATCAAGCTCACTAAGCCCGCCCAGCCTCACAAGCCGGAAACCAGGAAGTGAACAGTGCAGCTCGCAGCAGGTGAGTATGAAATTGCTAGATGGGACAACCCCTTTAAAGCGTACTGATCTCCACAACTGATTAGCATAGTAGTAAAAGATCAGGGGGGCCCTAGTTTTTAGGTCAGTTGGGAGTGGGCTCGAACCCCAAAGTAACATGGGCCAAGTGAAGGGTGCTATGAGGGTAGCCTCTACATTTACCCAGATAGGGGGTGGATGATGATTATGAATTAGAAATAGCTGGGCTAAACAGGCCGCTGTATAATATTTTATTAAGTTAGGGACAGAAAAAACACCCAACCTCTTATGGAAGAACATAGTGATAAGTTTAATGCGTGGATGACGGCCATATAAAAGTGGAGAAAGCCCAATGTAGTACCTGAAGGTCAGCTATGGGACCAGGGATGGGGATAGCCCAAAATAAGTATAACCATTTTGATAGAATGAATCCATCCTACCCAGGAGAGTAGCGGGAAATCCCATCTAAAAAGGTCAGCTCAAACTTCTCGCATAAGGGGGGTATAGTTGGATCTGTATAGACCTGAAATGTGTGGTGTGAGATAAATACCAAGATAGGCAAGCTTAGCAGAACATGTACGGTAGCCAAATTCACTTTAAACAAGGGCAATGGTGGAGGGAGGGGTATTGTAATACATAGCCTCTGATTTTGTAGAGTTTATTTGGAGACCAGACATCACAGAAAATTCCTTTATCCAGGTGGTGAGATTAGGGAGTGAGACTGCTGCATTGGTGAGTGTCAGCAGAAGGTCGTCAGCAAAGAGATCTCGTGGCTACATATAGTAACCCTTTTGATATCCGGAGTCTGTCTTATCAGGGCAGATAGGGGTTCAATGGCTAAGGCAACAAGAGCAGGGGATAGCAGGCAACTCTGCCGTGTTACCCTGCTGATTTTAATGGGAGAAAGGGCTATTGTAGGTAATTTGAGAAAGGCAGGTGGGTCAGAATATAGGGTAGTGAGGGCATGGACAAATGGGCCCTCGAAACCCATCAGGTAGTCCCAGGACAGACAATCAAATGCTTTTTCAATGTCTAAAGAAAGAAGGGTGAGAGATATCCACTGTTGATGGGACCACGAAATGATGTTGAGGATTTTATGCACATTATCAGGGGCGCCTCGTCCTGGGATAAATCCCACCTGATCACGATGTATTAATTGAGGGAGTATTTGGTTTAACCTGGTGGCTAATATTGATGTGAAGATGTTGGCATCTAGATTAAAGGAGGGAGATCGTTCTATAATTGCAGGAGAGGGATGGTTTCTATTAGGCTTAGGAGTAACTGTGATGAGAGCATCCAGAAATTCAGCCGTCATGGCATGACCCTGGAGTAGGTAGTTACTATAGTTTTTAATGTGCGGAGCTAGAATGGAGGCATACTTTTTATAATAGAGAGTGGAAAGGCCATCAGGGCCTGGCACCTTCCCCAGTTTTAGACGCTTAATGGCCATGTCAACTTCAATATCAGAACTTTCTCTATTAAGGTGGTCAAGGGTTTCTTCTGTTAAACCTGTCAGACTTGGGCCGATTGGACTTCATTTCGGAAAACAAGTTCTTTCCTTCACAAACTTTCATACTCCATTCAATCTACGTGTTCCCAAAGTTAAATAATAGCCCATGATTACTGCTGCCCTACCACCCCCCTCCCTCCCCCATCCCCCATTGCCCTCCCCCTATTGTTTTCAGTTTGATAATCAATGTTATATTCTATTAGACATCGTAATGATTACTTGTGTTTGTCATGCACTTTAATCTTTGTATTATGTGTCATTCTCATAATCTTAAAAATCAATAAAAAGATAATTGAAAAGCAAAGATTTGCTTTTGCAAGAAATGTATCCATAGAGGCCGGTAGAGGGGGAGTAAAGAGCCTGTTTGTAAAGATCCCGATAGAAATCACAAAAAGTATCCTGATTAGGATTGCTAGTGACCTGACCTTCTCTAGTCTGGATTTTAAGGACCTGATTGAGGAGCTGACAATCTTTCAGTTTTTTTTTAGCAAGAAGTTTATCCGGTTTATTGGCCCACTTATAATATTTGGCCTACCAGTATGTCCACCTCAGGGCTTTTTCTGTTCCATGAGAGAGTAGTGTGTCTAACTGCAATTTAGTGGCTTTAATGGCCTGATGTAGATAGAGGGAGGGGTGTTGTTGATGGGCATAGACCAAATGGCTAAGCTTGGTCTCTAAGGTGACCTGGGCCTGTTCCCTTTCTCTCTTCTTCTTTGATGCCAAAGCAATAAATCGGCCTCTAACATCAGCCTTATGTGAGGGCCAAAGCCAATGAGGGGGTGGTGTCATTAGTGCAATTTTCTTTGAAGAACCGGGTGACATCAGCAGATATTTGGGTTTGGATAAAGGGATCTGTAATGAAAGCTTCATTTAACCTCCAAGAAAAGGGACGTAAAGTTAAATACTGAGAAGACCATATCATGATCTGACCATGCTGAAACTATATGTCTACAAAATAAAAGTTGGGGCAAGGAGGCAGATGTGGACAGTATCATATCTATTCTAGAGTGACTAAGGTGGGTCGGAGAATAGTAAATATAACCTCGTAGTGTCATGACACTTTCTAAAATTGCTTAGCACCAAGCTGGTTCAGACAAAAACGTAAAGGTTTTTGTAAACTATGGGGGAGTTTCTCTGCAGGTGTGTGCGTTGCTGTAGTTTGCATCAAATTTATACAATGTTTGATAAATGTGGTGCTTTTTTAAGTCTAATGATTGTGGCTGTCATTTTGAAAACATGTGCACCAGTTTTTTGGAGTACAAAGATTCACATTTTGGGGGCCATTTACTAAAGATCGGTGTGTAAACCAGTCTTAGTTAAAAACCCCGCTGGTGGAAGACCTGACCAATTTATTTAGAGCTGCAGGCCTCTTAATAAATGTATCTCATCTTCTGCTGTCCCTTGCCAGAACAGAAACCTACTGGAGTATTTTTTGTGAAACGTCATTTGAGACTAAATTTGTAACTTTTCTACACAAAAAAACTGGCGTAGGATTTTTGGACATGGCTACCTCCCAATTTGCAACTTTTTATAGTTCTCTGCTGCTTTCACCACTTTGTAAAAAATGACCAGATGTCAGCGGAAGGAGGTAGGCCCAACACATTTACAGTAAATTACACCAGAAATATATGCAAGCTAATAGCTGGAGTAGGTTTAATTTTCAGGTGCGTGGACAGCAGAAGGTGCTACACATTTATTAAGAGGCATACACCTGTAAATAAATTGTATGCATTTTAGGGCTGATGCACACAAACATATTTTTCTTCCGTTTCCGTTCCATTTTTTTACAGGTCCGTATGCGGAAGTATTCATTTCAATAGGGCTTGAAAAAAAATGGAAATGACTTGAGAATTCCGTATCTGTATGTCCGCATGTCCGTTGCGCAAAAAAAGGGAACATATCCTATTCTTGTCCGTTTTGCGGAGAAGGACAGGCATTGTTACATTGGATCCGCAAAAAAAAGGATGCAATATGGACGTCACACGGATGTCATATGTTTTTCTTGCGGATCCGTGTTTTAAGAACCTCAAAATACATATGGTAGTGTGCATGAGCCCTGAGTTTACATCACCGTTTAGCTTTCCGTTGTTCTGATCTGTCAGAAGAAGGCCTCTTGCACACAAACTGTGTGCTGGCCGTGCCCGTGTTGTGAACCGCAAATTGCGGTCTGCAAAACACGGGCACCGACTGTGGGCCAGTCGCAGATATGCACAGGATCCTGTAAAAAAATGATCCTGTTGCATCAGTTGCCATCCATTTGAGCCATTTCCGTCTGAGAATGGGCCTGAGCTGCAATACCAAGCACAGCCACTATGCAATGTATGAGGCTGTGCTCGGTAAGCTGCGAGAAGCCTGTGGCGTTGCCTTCTCAAACAGCTGATCGGCGGGGTCCCGGGTGTCAGACCCCCACCGATTAAATACTGATGAACTATCCAGAGGATAAGTAATCAGTATCAAAATCCCAAAATTTCCTTTAATAATGTTCATAGTTTTAGAATCTGGTGTCCAACATGCCCTCATTGGTGATAGTTAAGTGTCCACATACCAAGATAATTTTGGCCATATGGTATATCACAGAGACATGATTAGTGGGCTTTGTGTGCTGAGATATGCACAGCTTCAAACCACAAAGGTTTACAGTATTAAAGTATTTAAAGTTGCCCTGTTTGGAGGTCTTCATTATTCACAATCTCCCAAATAGGATTCATGATTCTGTCCTATTGATTGCAGTCTCAATATTTTAAGTGTGTAGCCTGATATTCCTAACAAGCATTGTATATCCAATATCAGAATTTATTAAGTTGTTGGTTTATGGACCCTACGCAATATTTTGTATGACATCTCACCCTTTTTCAAAATGGAGCCTATTCTAGCGGTGGTTAATACCATTCATAGCCACCTAGGCAGGAGGAATAGGTGCTAGGTTTTCCCAGTTTCTTTACATGATCTTTTGGTTAATTCCCCAACCCATTTATGCTAACATTGGCCAGTGGAGATGAGATCCCAACAGATGCTTTCACTACCCATTAAAATAGGATATACAGTCAAAGTGGGGTGAGTACCCTCTAGCTAGGGGCTCGACAGCATCCCATGGCAATGGGTGACCACGTGATACACTGTACAGTTGTCCTGAATTTTCCACTTTGCCTAAGGCTATGTCCACATCAACTTTGTGATGTATGAAATCTCCTGACATAGGCGCTAAAAATGCTCACGTGGTTACATTTCCCCAATTAAAACGAAAAGAGTGTCCTATATATGTAAGTATACCGCTGGAAAAACAGGATGGAATAGGAGTAGTAGACTGTGCTACTCTATTTAACGATATCCAGTCAAATAATGTACATGTTAAATGTACTGTATATCTTTTTTTCATATACAATGGGACATCCATGTAACATATATTACCTGGTGTATACGTTATACGTAGAGGCCAAAACATGATGTAAACCAAGCCTAACAGAGTAATATCCTGAGCCGGGCCTATGAGATCCTGAGTACGGCCTATAAGCACAGATAGGTCATAAATGATTGAGTAATGGTGTTCTCACTTTATCACTCCCCGGTGCAACAAAAAGTTGTAAAGTTCAGTGTATGTTGTAGTTGCACAAAAAGTTTGCGCCTTTTTGGGGTTTTCAGAAACCGCTTGCCACTGACTGGTGGTGTGGGTCGGTGTACCCGGCCCCTCACATGTACTATATCGTACGCCAGAAAACTGGAATAGATTATAGCGTAAATCTACACTTGTTCGCTTGCTGGTGTAGATCTGCGCTTTGGTGCACGGACCTGCAAAGATGCAACAAAAATATTATTGTGAGGCATCAGATGTGAGCGGAAAGAGATTAAGAGAGAGAGAGAGATTAAGTCTGGCGTGTAAAACGCTTGTTTTGATACATGTCCTCCTGTGTGTTTTGTGTGTTGTTTAATTACATTTTGCTACATCTGCGTCATACTACGGTGATGCTGGGTATAATATTTGCCAGTAATGGGCTGAGGCACCACACAGAAGTTATATTATAGACAGCATAAACAATTTTACTTTTTTCCTCAGACAGGCCGGTTTGTCATTTATCATTGTAACTGTTGACTTTCAGAGTTTTCTTTGGTTACTTCTTCTGGCTCTAGTATAATGAATGTGTTAATCATTTGTCTTGTACCTGACAACGACATTATTCAGTAGAGATCCATTTGATTATTATACACGTAGTCATGTGCAAGAAAGGAAAAAAGATGACTTGGAACACGGAAAATATACAGCTCATTAAAATGTGTGCCTGAATCAGAATTGTTATTTAGATTTTAGTTGTTTTCACAGTTTTTAAAGAAACCTTTCCTACTTATCCAATGCTTTGACTGCATATGCTTTATAATTCTTGTAGTATAAAACTTTTGTAGAATTTATTTCCTTCAGGTTGCCTAGCATCCACCTGCCTTCTACCATTGCTGGACATTCAGCTTGTGTTTACAGAAACTTCTATCTGCTGTTCTTTTGACATTTTCCTGATGATCTAATGCTATATTGGCTTCTATTAAAGGGGTTATCCCATCTTAGACAATGGGGGCATATTGCTACAACTCTCCCCGCCTCCATTCTCCTTGTAGGTGCAGGTCCCAGAGGTGGGCCCCGCACCTATCAGACAATGGGGGCATATCGTAGCGATATGCCCCCATTGTCTAAGATGGGATAACCCCTTTAAGTTTGTAAGGGGTGGGAGAAGCTCCTGCTTTGAAGAGATGATCGATGCTGCCCCAACGAGGATGGAAAGCATGGCGCTTTTAAGTGCTGACCTGTGGGTGAGTGCTGGAAAAGGCCTACAGGACCAAAGAGGAGCTGAGACCATGAGTGGTCTATACTGGCTTCTATTAAACATTTTAAGAGGTGGGAGAAGCCCCTTTTTAAAGACATGACCAGTGCTGCCCCAAACAAGACGAGTGGCACGGCCGACCTGGGGGTGAGTGCTGAGAAATAGAGCCAGATACTTATCCATCATGTAGTACCATTAGAAAGTCGTCTGACTGGCTCCAAATTTATTTGTCAGGAGGACAACCACCCCAAACATACAGCCAATGTAATTAAAGGGGTTATTCAACAGTACAAATACCCCCACAATGCCCGAGCTCCTCCTATAGACGATACTTACCCAGGCTGCAACGCTGACCATACTCCCTAGTGTCACCCAGATGTTTTAATCTGCACAATAGGGAGATGCAGCGGTGGCCGTGCAGGGATCCTCCAGGGCAAGCAGGTAACTATAATCCATACAGGTGGTCCGGGCATTTTGGGGGTATTTGTACTATTGGATAACCCCTTTAAGAACTATCTTCGGCATAAACAAGAACAGGGATCTCAATAACATCAGGTCTGTCTGGAATTACATGAAGAGACAGAATGATTTGAGAATGCCTATGGACACAGTAGATCTGTGGTTAGCTCTCCAAGATGTCTAGAACAACCTCTCTGCCGAGTTCCTTCAAAAATTGTGTGCAAGTGTATGGCCTCAGGCTCACGACCGTTTTTCGGGTCCGCATCCGAGCCGCAGTTTTTGCGGCTCGGGTGCGGACCCATTCACTTCAATGGGGCCGCAAAAGATGCGGACAGCACTCCGCAAAAAAAATATAACATGTCCTATTCTTGTCCGTTTTGCGGACAAGAATAGGCATGTCTACAATGGGCCGCCCGTTCTGTTCCGCAAATTGCGGAAGGCACACGGGCGGCTTCTGTTTTTTGCGGATCTGCGGTTTGCGGACCGCAAAAAAACTGAACGGTTGTGTGCATGAGGCCTATCTAGAAGAAATAAGGTTGTTTTGAAGAGAAAAGGTGGTCACACCAAATATTGATTTGATTTATATTTCTCTTTTCTTCATTCACTTTGCATTTTGTTAATTGCTAAAAATAAACTATTAACACTATTTTTGAAACCTGCCTAAAACTTTTGCACAATAGTGTATATACCATAGAGTTTATAGTGATCCATAGCCAAGATAAAAATGAGACCTCTTCCAGTTGCTCTCTGATGCCACCTCTCTCCTAACCACTTATGATAGCAAGTCCTAGCCATGAGTGATGGTCAGTTTGCAGTGTTCGCCAACGAACACATGCGGGCTGCCATCTTGACTCACCCGTCCGGTGATGCACAGGTAAGCTCTTACCTGTGCCGGGAGCCGGTCTGAAATCAAATGCGGTCACCGGGAGCAGGCAGTTCCGAGAACAGCCGCCGGGGGCCTTCATCGGGCTGTTCTCGGAACTGCCTGCTCCCGGTGACCACATTTGATTTCAGACTGGCTCCCAGCACAGGCACGGGTAAGGGCTTACCTGTGCATCGCCGGACAGGTGAGTCAAGATGGCAGCCCGCATGTGTTCGCTGGCGAAAACTGCGAACTGGCCATCACTGCTAGCCATCTTCATAACTCAAGTAAAAGTTCCACTATCCTGCTATCCAAAGCTGATGCACCAGTGGAGACCACATCACATGTGCAGGGTCTCACTACCTACTAAAATAAGGATGAAACCAATCTGGAATCTGTGGCATCTGGTCAAGTGCACTGGCTCCCTCTATGGTAACAGCGCCTTTGCTTGTAGCAAATCAGGATATGCAAATGTCATATTTTGAATAGCTGCTTCATTTTCCATCAGCTCCTATAAAGGGGACCTTTGTGCACTCAGCATACTGGGGACGTTCTGTGTTTGAACATCAAAACCTCTTCCTAGCAGAGATGCTTTTTGCTTTGTTACTTAGCTGAGTGTTTGATCCATGTAATATTATTGCACAGAGCAGTGACTTATAATAGACACTTGAAAATGAATCAAAGATAGCAGTAAATCGGTTGATATTTATACAAAGCAATTTCATAGACAGATTTTTGCAAGGCTAATAAAAGAAAGCTTTGCTTGCTGCAAAGTGCTACCAGATCTTCTTAAACCATCCCTAAAAGAAGTGGATTCCAGCTCATTTTTAAATAGTCGACAAAGTCATGCAAATCACCTTTCCATACATTTCCATATTAATGATTTTTTTTTAATTGATGTTATTTTTTAACCATTTTTTTCTCCCTCTAAAATCAGCTTAAATGGTCAGGGTTCCCTAAGTTATGAATTACTGGGTGGTTATTTAGCACAACTCATAAGGATACCATAGCATATTGAGATTTCATGATCTGTGGGTTTGTGTAGAACTACAGCTAATCCCAGGGGTGCATAGAACACGTGTGCAACCTGTGCAGCTGCCCTGGGGCTCTGAAGGCAAGGGCCTACTGTTTCACTCAGATACTGTGCTGTGAAATCACAACTAGTTCAGTCAGGTGATGTGCTATGACATTACAAACTGGTTTCAGTTAGGTGTGATATCCCAAGGATGTTAAATTTAGATAACATGCTGGGACATCACAAATGTGTACCACTCTACTAAACTGCTGTGACATTACAACTAGTTTCAGTCAAGTAAACTACTGTTATATAATAGCAGTGTTTCAGTCAGATAAGATGCTGTGACATCAGAGCTCTGTCAGGTAAGCTGCAGTGACATCACAGCTCTCTGTCAGATAAGATGCAGTGACATCACAGCTCTGTCAGGTAAGCTGCAGTGACATCACAGCTCTCTGTCAGATAAGATGCTGTAACATCACAGCTCTGTCAGGTAAGCTGCTGTGAGATCATAGCTCTGTCAGGTAAGCTGCGGTGACATCATAGCTCTGTCAGATAAGCTGCTGTGAGATCATAGCTCTCTGTCAGGTAAGCTACGGTGACATCACAGCTCTGTCAGGTAAGCTGCTGTGAGATCACAAGTGGGTTTCAGTCCGGTAAACAAACTACTGTGACAACACAACCAGTTTCAATAAGGAAAGCTACAAACCGGATTCCAAAAAAGTTGGGACACTATACAAATCGTGAATAAAAACTGAATGCAATGATGTGGAGGTGCCAACTTCTAATATTTTATTCAGAATAGAACATAAATCACGGAACAAAAGTTTAAACTGAGAAAATGTACAATTTTAAGGGAAAAATATGTTGAATCAGAATTTCATGGTGTCAACAAATCCCAAAAAAGTTGGGACAAGGCCATTTTCACCACTGTGTGGCATCTCCCCTTCTTCTTACAACACTCAACAGACGTCTGGGGACCGAGGAGACCAGTTTCTCCAGTTTAGAAATAGGAATGCTCTCCCATTCTTGTCTAATACAGGCCTCTAACTGTTCAATCGTCTTGGGCCTTCTTTGTTGCACCTTCCTCTTTATGATGCGCCAAATGTTCTCTATAGGTGAAAGATCTGGACTGCAGACTGGCCATTTCAGTACCCGGATCCTTCTCCTACGCAGCCATGATGTTGTGATTGATGCAGAATGTGGTCTGGCATTATCTTGTTGAAAAATGCAGGGTCTTCCCTGAAACGGTGGATTGTGTTCACTGACAATGATTTCTGGAAGTATTCCTGAGCCCATTCTGTGATTTCCTTTACAGTAGCATTCCTGTTTGTGGTGCAGTGTCGTTTAAGGGCCCGGAGATCACGGGCATCCAGTATGGTTTTACGGCCTTGACCCTTACGCACAGAGATTGTTCCAGATTCTCTGAATCTTCGGATGATGTTATGCACAGTTGATGATAATAGATGCAAAGTCTTTGCAATTTTTCGCTGGGTAACACCTTTCTGATATTGCTCCACTATCTTTCTGCGCGACATTGTGGGAATTGGTGATCCTCTACCCATCTTGGCTTCTGAGAGACACTGCCACTCTGAGAAGATCTTTTTATACCCAATCATGTTGCCAATTGACCTAATTAGTGTTAATTGGTCTTCCAGCTCTTCGTTATGCTCAAATATCCTTTTTCCAGCCTCTTATTGCTACTTGTCCCAACTTTTTGGGGATTTGTTGACACCGTGAAAGTTGGAATCAACGTATTTTTCCTTTAAAATGATACATTTACTCGGATTAAACGTTTGATCTGTCATCTACGTTCTATTACAAATAAAATATTGACATTTGCCATCTCCACATCATTGCATTCAGTTTTTATTCACAATTTGTTTAGTGTCCCAACTTTTTTGGAATCCGGTTTGTACATACTACATGTGCAACCGATCTAGTTGTACATGGGCTCTCCTGCCTGGGAAGTGCCCAGTGGTTAAAGGCGTTGTGCAACTTTGGGGGTGGGGGGTCCTGGCACTATCTCCTTCTCGCTTTAGTCTCGGCTGCTCTGTTGCACTCCCTTTATGTAAACTTCTTGTTTGATGCCGCTGTGGCCAGAAATTGGGGATCTACTTCCCTTGAGTCTTGTGACCATTTGTTATGACACAAGGGAAGCAGGTACCCGGTGAGGCCAGCAATTGTCTTCAGAGGTGACTGTAATACTGGGGGAGTTGGGGGTGCCACTGCGCCACCAATAATTATAAATTATAATACTGAGGTTGGGGTGGGGAGGACTGCACTACCAATGAAGATAATTAAACCATTAATACAAATGTAGGATGTGGGTGCCGGTGGTATTACATACCCGGCCTCTATGAGAAGGTGCTGTGGTCCCTGTCAATTAACCCCTCAGGTGCGGCACCTGAGGAGTTAACTGCCGCGGATCGCAGCGTCCTGTCATAGAGGCCGGGTGCGGGGTATGTGATAGAGACGGCACCCGCCACCTACATTTGTATTAACAGGTTAATTATCATCATTGGTGGCGCAGTGGCCACAGCCCCTCCCCTCCTCCTCCCCTCTCATTGGTGGCAGCGGCAGTAGCGGATGATGAGAACATGGCGCGCGCTGAGAGCGGCACGCGCCATGTTCTCTAACTGATACTAGGCTGCACAGTCTAGTATCAGAAAATAGTGAAACCCAGTATCGAATCGATCCGGGTCTAAAAGTATCGATTGGGTATTGATAGTTCGGTACCCGGTGCAACCCTAGTTCAGAAACCACATGCATCTTAAAGGAAAAGGATTATGCAGCGTGGTATAATGAAATGATTGGTTGCAATGGTCACAAGTTGGTTGCTAGACTGGGAGGAACGCCATCAGCACTGGATTAATGAAGAAAGAAGAAGAGGAAAGTATATATTTTTTTTTTACAGATTTAAAGGGCGCTTGGCAGCTGAAGACATCTGTGTTGGTCCCATGTTAATATGTGCCTTTATGAAATCTATATTAAAATCCTTAGAAAAGTAAATGCAGTGAAGAGTGAAACCACTTGTGTGTTTCGAATGCAAGAAGAGTTCTTAGTAGTGATGAGCGAACTTGTGTTTTACAAGTTCGAGTTCGGGTTCGCGTTTTATTAGAATTCCGTTATGGATTCCGATACCATAACAAAATTCTATGACCGAATGCATAACGGAAGCCTTTAAGAGGCATTCCGTCATAACAGAAGTCTATGGGCCGCATAATAGATCCGTCTGGTTTCTCATATGCCAAGTGAAGGCCCAAACAGTAAATTTGTCCAAGTCAGCTTGTAACTTATTAACATCTTCCAAAGACTGTACCGTATTACAAGGTTTGGTGTCATCTGCAAACATAGAAACAGCACTATTAATCCCATCCTCTATGTTACTAATGAATAAGTTAAATAATAGAGGACGCTGGGTCCTGAACCTTGGGGTACACCACCTATAACTGGGGACCATTCAAAGTAGGAATCATTGACCACAACTCTTTGGATACTTGAAGCCAATTTTCAATCCAATTACAAATTATATTTTCTAAGCCAATAGACCTCAATTTACCCATTAGGCGTCAGTGTTGGACAGTATCAAATGCCTTTGCAAAGTCCAAAAACACAATATCGACAGCCTTCCCTCTGTCCAGGCTTCTACTCACCTGCTCATAAAAACAAATCAGGTTAGTTTGACAGCTTCTCATATTATTGTCAGTTACATAATCCTGTATGTAGTCCCGTAGAAGATCCTCAAACATTTTCCCACTATGGATGTTAAGCTTACTAGTCTATAATTTCCTGGTGGAGACCTAGCACCCTTTTTGAAAATGGGCACCGCATTCGCCCTGCGCCAGTCTCTTGGTACGATGCCTGTCATTAAAGAATCTGTAAATATTATAAAGAGAGGCAAAGCAATAACTGAACTAAGCTCCTTTAGAACTCTAGGGTGTAACCCATCTGGACCCGGGGCCCTTGTTTACTTTCATTTTTTTTAGCATATTAAAGGACCATAAAATACAAATGCAATAGCACTCTGCAACCAGCATTCTGCCCTGCCTCTATGCTGGATGAGGCATTGGTGTACATTTTGGCCAAAGCGTAATAAGCCACTCACCACGTCAAGGTCGCCTCTATGGAGTGGTCCCTAACACTAGTTCCTACCTGTTTGTGGGCCATGACAGCCACACAAAGTCCAGGGAGCGCAGGTACAGCATGCACGCCAAGCACACTCTGCTTTTAACCCCGTCCGGTGCCATTACAGCTTTCATCGGATCCAGGGATGCAAGTACCAACATGCATGCTGAGCCCACTATATACTTCTCCTGGAGCCAAATGGCTACTGGTAGGTGCTATATAAGCAGACTCAGTACATTTGGCCAAAATGTACACCAATGCCTCATCCAGCATAGAGGCAGGGCAGAGTGCTGGTTGCAGAGTGCTATTGCATTTGTATTTTGCGTTTGTATATGTATTTCACCATAGCGATGTGCACCTGCATACAGGGTTGTGCTGACTGAATCACCCACATATTAAAGGACCATATCTACAGTCAGCCAGGTAAGTATGTTATTTGACTTATTTACACCACCCTCATGAGATGCCCTCTCTTCTTTTGTATATACAGAGCTAAAAAACTATTTAGGAGCTCTGCCTCCTCTTGATCCCCAATAACCAACACCCCGTTACCATAGTTTAGTGGCCCTACATGTTCTGACCTTGTTTTTTTTTTGCATCCATGCATTTGAAGAATGTTTTGGGGTTGGTCCTACTTTCTTTGGCCTCCTGTATTTTATTGTGTATTTTAGCTGAATTTATTACCCCTTTACATATTTTATTTAGTTCTTTATACTACAGTTGACCCCTCAGATTTGTATTTCTTAAAGTCCCTCCTTTTGTCATTGGGGAGATGCAGCGGCGGCCGTGCAGGGATCCGGAGTGACGCCGGTGCCGGAGAGCGGAGTAAGTATGATCTATAGGAGGGGCCCGGACATTGTGGGGTGGTGACCATTTTTAGAATTAGATAACCCCTTTAAGTGACTGGAATCTGCTCCTGATTTGGTAGCAATGTTGACCTGCTGTTTCACGGTAAAATTAAGTGTTGCTGCCACACATACTGCCACTGCATCAGTTTGTGACTTAATTGCAATATACACTGCAGTGGTCCCTTTTTTTTTTAAGGACTTCTAGTCTATACAATAACTATTTCCACCTTCTTTAGATGTATTACATTTTCTCTGCCTTTCGGTTGCAGTATAAGAGATACCACCAGAGGGCGCCAGAGTAACAAGAAATACAGTACAGACTTTGATGCCTAGATATAATTACGTATAATAATTCTAGATCTGCATGAGATAGGTCATCAGTATCTGAGGGATCCAACACCCGCTGATCAGCTGTTTGAGAGGGCAGCAGTGCTCGCAGTAGCGTCGTTCTCCTACTTTTCCTAGGCCAGGTGAGGTAGCTTATCAGTAAAAAACACTTGGAAACCACAATGAGAACTAAATTGCATGTCTGCAGGTATTTGGAAAGATTGCACAGTGTGTTTAGAGAGAGACTCAGGACTACTACTACCATCATTGCTACTGCCTATTCACAAGTATTGGGAGAATCCCACTCTGTAATATACAATGCATACAGAAAGTCTTCAGACCCTTTCACTTTTTTCACATTTGGGTGTGTTGCGGCCTTGTGGGAAAAAAAAAAAGTTCCGACTTGTTCCCATCATTCGGGACTCTTAATGAGAAAGTGAAAACAGAATGTTCTTAATCTTTGCTAATTTACTGAAAAGGAAAAACTAAAATCTTTTAATGACATAAGTATTCAGACCCTTTACTCAGAACTTAGTTGAAGCACCTTTGGCAGCAATTACAGCCTCCGGTCTTCTTAGGTATGATGCCATGTGCTATAAAGCACCCGATAACACGTGTTCGGCTCAGTGTTAGGCCTCTTTCACACGGGCGAGATCTCCGCGCGGGTGCAATGCGTGAGGTGAACCCATTGCACCCGCACTGAATCCGGACCCATTCATTTCTATGGGGCTGTTCACATGGGCGGTGATTTTCACGCATCACTTTTGCATTACGTGAAAATCGCAGCATGTTCTATATTGTGCGTTTTTCACGCAACGCAGGCCCCCGTAGAAGTAAATGGGGCTGCGTGAAAATCGCAAGCATCCGCAAGCAAGTGCAGATGCGGTGCGATTTTTACGCACGGTTGCTAGGAGACGATTGGGATGGGGACCCGATCATTATTATTTTCCCTTATAACATGGTTATAAGGGAAAATAATAGCATTCTGAATACAGAATGCATAGTACAATAGGGCTGGAGGGGTTAAAAAAAAAATCATAATTTAACTCACCTTAGTTCACTTGTTCGCGCAGCCGGCTTCTCTTCTGTCTTCTTCTTTGAGGAAAAGGACCTGTGGTGACGTCACTACGCTCATCACATGGTCCGTCACATGATCCATCACCATGGTAAAAGATCATGTGACGGACCATGCGATGAGCGCAGTGACGTCATCAAAGTTCCTATTTCTCAAAGAAGAAGACTGTCAGGTGTGTGAACAAGTGGATTAAGGTGAGTTAAATTACAATCTACACAACACCTAACCCAAACCCGAACATTCAGTTTTTTATCACGCGCGTGCAAAACACATTGCACCCGCACGATAAAAACTGAACAACGGAATGCAATCGCAGTCAAAATTGACTGCAATTGGGTACCTACTCGCGCGGGTTTGCCGCAACGCATCCGGACCTTATCCAGACACGCTCGTGTGAAAGAGGCCTTAGGCTACATGCACACGAACGTTGTTTGTTTCCATGTCCGTTCCATTTCTTTTGCTGATAGGATGAAGACCCATTCATTTCAATGGGTCTGCAAAAAATGCGGACAGCACACCGTGTGCGGTGCGCATCAGTATGTCCGTTCCGTAGCCCCGCAAAAACAAATAGAACATGTCCTATTCTTGTCCGTTTTAGGCATTGTTACAATGGATCCACAAAAAAAAAATGGATGGCATACGGATGTCATCCGTTTTTTTTTTGCGGATCTGCAAATTGCGGACCGCAAAATACATACAGTCGTGTGCATGTAGCCTTAGTCAGGGAGAGCTGAGCACAGGAAGGGACAGACAGTGTAGGGAGTGTAATAGGAAGATTTTTATTAGAAAAACTTTTCAGAGACCCAAAAGTCCTGCGCTAAATAGCGTCAAATAGGCCACTGCGGACAGTTAAATTATCCGCGCCACATCTCCTGTGTAAAGAGGCGCATCCCTAAAATATCTGTGACATCCAGTGCACTTTTTCAATAGGCGGTGTCGGCTGCGGACAGTGACATTAGCTGCACTACATCTCCTGTGTAACGTGTGCGCATCCAAAAAATATCTGTGCCATACAGTGTACTATTTCCGTAGACGGTGTCCGCTTCTGACAGTGACCTTACCAGGGCCACATATCCAGTATAACGTGTAAGCTGAAAAAATGTATCTGTGACATACAGTGTACATGGTAGTAGATTGTTAGGTTTGCACTCGTTGTCCAGCCTGTGAGGTGCTTCAGCGGAGTGGATATGATACGGTTAAATAGAAGTAAGAGAGATACCACCGCACACTCAGGGTTATCATGCAAATAAAAATTATTTTATTCTGACATATCCTCCAATGGGTACAGAAGTAATAACGGAGAGATGCCAATATTGTGACTCCGAGTCTTTATGATGCTTCGGTTGCTCCGGACCTTGGTCACATAAGTCACTAATGAAAAAGGACATGTATACATTAGTTGGAGGTAAAGGGTTATATTCAATAAAGATACGGTCACAGGGCTGATTGTAGATGAGACCAATTTGTTAAAGAGGTAGATATTAGAAGATATAGGTCTAGGCCTCTATACATGCGTAAATGAGTGGCTGTAAAAAGGAGGGGTACTAAGTGTAACCAAACTGGGGAAGCTTTGTTGGGGTGTACTATGTGCTAGCATGTAGCACAGGTTGGCTCAGTAGTATTTTGTCATATAGCACAGATTAGCGCAGTGGTATCTTATTACGTAGCACAGATTAGCGCAGTAGTATATTGTCATGTGGCACAGATAAGCGCAGTAATATATTGTCATGTAGTACAGATTAGCGCAGTAGTAGATAATTATGCAGCGCGGAATAGCAATGTGTTGTGATATAGCTCAGAATGGTAACATAGAAGTATGTATAGAAGCAGGGGCGTAACTAGAAGTGACTGGGCCCCACAGCAAATATTTGTAAGGGCCCCACCAGCGCGCTTCGCACCTCCCTCCTCCTGTGTAAACCCCACTCCTTTGGCACAGTGTAGCGGTATACTGTATATTGTGTGGCACAGTGGATGCTATATGTGTATAACATAAACATATTTCATATGAAAACTTACAGTTACTTGACCCTTGGGGATCTCGGACACCACTTCAACACTTGGCTGGGGGGCTCGGTGGAGCTGATGTTGTGCTTTATCCTAATGAGAAAGATTTCATAATAAGGATTTGGAGAAGGGGCAGAGGGATAGCAGAGCAGGGAGAGGCTGGTGCTGCTACTAGGGGGTCATACCATGGGGGAGTAATAAAGCCCACTATAATGCCCCCCCCCAGTAGTAATAATTCTCCTTATAATGTGACAGTGCAAAAATACCCCCTTGTAATGCCCCCAGTTGAGCTAGTGCCCCCATAATGTCCCAGTATAAAATACCCATATATAGTGCCCCCAGTAAATTCCCCCATAGTATCAAGTGCCTCTCTCCTTCCCACCCCCCATGTGCCAGTATCATAGTGCCAAACCCCCCCATGTGCCAGTATCAAGTGCCTCTCTCTTCCCCCCCATGTCCTAGTATTATAGTGCCATCTCCCCCCCCCCCCCCAAAAAAAAGTGCCAGTATCAAGTGCCTCTCTCCTCCCACATGTGCCAGTATCATAGTGCCAAACCCACCCATGTGCCAGTATCAAGTGCCAACCCCCCCACATGCCAGTATCAAGTGCCTCTCTCTTCCCCCCCATGTCCTAGTATTATAGTGCCATCTCCCCCCCCCAAAAAAGTGCCAGAATCAAGTGCCTCTCTCCTCCCACATGTGCCAGTATCATAGTGCCAAACCCACCCATGTGCCAGTATCAAGTGCCAACCCCCCCCCACATGCCAGTATCAAGTGCCTCTCTCCTCCCCCCCATGTCTTAGTATCATAGTGCCATCTCCCCCCCCCACAAAAAAAGTGCCAGTATCAAGTGCCTCTCTCCCTCCCCCCCCCCATGTGCCAGTATCAGGTGCCAACCCCTCTCCCCCCCCCATGTGCCAGTATCAGGTGCCAACCCCCCCTCCCCCCCAGGTGTCAGTATCAAGTGCCTCTCTCCCCCCCCCAAGTCCCAGTATCATAGTGCCATCTCCCCCCCCCCCACAAAAAAAGTGCAAGTATCAAGTGCCTCTCTCCCCCCCCCCCCCCCATGTGCCAGTATCAGGTGCCAACCCCTCTCCCCCCCCATGTGCCAGTATCAGGTGCCAACCCCCCCTCCCCCCCCCCACATGCCAGTATCAAGTGCCTCTCTCCTCCCCCCCCATGTCCCAGTATCATAGTGCCATCTCCCCCCCCACAAAAAAAGTGCCAGTATCAAGTGCCTCTCTCCCTCCCCCCCCATGTGCCAGTATCAGGTGCCTCTCTCTCCCCCCCCCCATGTGCCAGTATCAGGTGCCAACCCCCCCTCCCCCCCCCAGGTGTCAGTATCAAGTGCCTCTCTCCTCCCCCCCATGTCCCAGTATCATAGTGCCATCTCCCCCCCCACAAAAAAAGTGCCAGTATCAAGTGCCTCCCCCCCTCCCCCCCCATGTGCCAGTATCAGGTGCCTCTCTCCCCCCCATGTGCCAGTATCGAGTGCCAACCCCCCCCCCCAGGTGCCAGTATCAGGTGGCAACCCCTCCCCCCCATGTGCCAGTATCAGGTGCCTCTCTCCCCCCCCATGTGCCAGTATCAGGTGCCAACCCCCCCCAGGTGCCAGTATCAGGTGCCAACCCCCCTCCCACCATGTGCCAGTATCAAGTGCCCCCCCCCCCCCCCGCTCCCCCCGCTCCCCCCGCTCCCCCCATGGCAGTAACTGTCGGGTATTAAAAAAAAATAATAAACACTTCTACTTACCTCCATGTCAGCGATGCGATGCAGCCTCTTCCTGTGTACCGCCCTGTATGTCCATATATGGAGTCAGTGCTTGTATTTCAGAAAAGTTTCTGCTGGGATTCGAACCCACGACCTTCTGTATCAGAGGCAAAGCACCTAACCACAAGACCATAAGAGCAGCCTTGCTGCTGACTGAAAAAATATGAGACTTCTACTGTTATAGCTAGCTAAGTGTACATCTATACACATGACAGCTGCTCATATATAGAGATATAGCAGAGCTGAGTGTGCTGGGACAGCTGTCATATAGAGATATAGCAGTGCTGGGTGTGTTGGGGCAGCTGTCATGTGTATAGATGTACACTTAGCCAGCTATAACAGTAGAAGTCTCATATTTTTTCAATCAGTTGCAATGCCTCCTTTATGGCTGTGTGGGTAAATGCTTTGCCACTGATACATTGGAGGTTGCGAATCCCAGACACATCAGGAGACTTTTAGGAGACAGTAAGATTAGATCACATTAGCGAGGAGGCCTGGTCAGCCGCTGCTGCTGTAAAGACAAGAATCGATATTTAACTAACTTGAAAATAAACTGTCACACACGCTGCCGGGCCCCTAAGCAGCTGCTTCCCCGGTAGTTACGCCAGTGTCTGTGTGTGTTAATAAAAAAAAAAAAAACTGAATGCGGTCCGGACGGGCCCCCAGTGGCGTAGGGCCCCATAGCCACTGCTATGGTTGCTATGGCGATCCCTACGCCACTGTATAGAAGTATGTTTGTCACATAATACAGTGATATAAAGCAATATCGCACAAAGGCAGAGTTTGTTATATGAGTAGATCCATGATGGTGTGCTATGATGTAGCACAAATGAAAATTGGCAACAGCAAAAACATAGTGCAGAAAAATAATAGTAAATGATCGGAAAATTAAAAGCAGTATGTTGCTGGGGGTAATATCTTCTAATATCTACCTCTTTAACAAATTGGTCTCATCTACAATCAGCCCTATGACTGTATCTTTATTGAATATAACCCTTTACCTTCAACTAATGTATACATGTCCTTTTTCCATTAGTGACTTATGTGACCAAGGTCTGGAGCGACAGAAACGTCATAAAGACTCGGAGTCACAATATTGGCATCTCTCCGTTATTACTTATGTACCCATTGGAGGATATGTCAGAATAAAATAATTTTTATTTGCATGATAACCTTGAGTGTGCGGTGGTTTTTCTCTTAATACAGTGTACTTTGTCAGCTTTGCAACCATACTCCCGTCTGGAACCCAATCTATTGTAATATAATTGGTAACCACTGTGCGGCCTCCACTGGCCCCCCTCCCTCCCTCTATTGTAATATCATTGGTGGCCAGTGTGCGGCCTCCCCCGGCCCCCCCTCCCTCTATTGTAATATCATTGGTGGCCAGTGTGCAGTAGCGTCCTGGTTGCCATGTTTACCGATCGGAGCCCCAGCGATTAAACTGGGACTCCGATCGGAACTCTCCGCTGCCACCAATGATGGGGGGGGGGGGGGAGGGGAGGCCGCACACTGGCCACCAATGATATTAATACAATAGAGGGGGGGCCGGGGGGGGGCGCACACTGGCCACTAATGATAATACAATAGAGGGAGGAAGGGGGGGGGGCTGGGGGGGGGCGCACACTGGCCACCAATGATATTACAATAGAGGGGGGCCGGGGGAGGCCGCACACTGGCCACCAATGATATTCAAACTGGGGAGGGAGGGGGGTCTGCCCCCTGCTGCCTGGCAGCCCCTGATCTCTTATAGGGGGCTATGATATGCACAATTAACCCCTTAGGTGCAGCACCTGAGGGGTTAATTGTGCGGATCACAGCCCCCTGTAAGAGATCGGGTGCTGCCAGGCAGCAGGGGGCAGTCATGTACACAGTTCGTAGTATATTCTAACTAGAAGCGTCCCCATCACTATGGTAACGCCTCTGTGTTCGAATATACTGTCGGATATGAGTTTTCACGAAGTGAAAACTCATCTCTGAAAAAGCTTTTATGCAGACGGATCTTCGGATCCGTCTGTATGAAAGTAACCTACGGCCACGGATCACGGACGCGGATGCCAATCTTGTATGCATCCGTGTTCTTTCACGGACCCATTGACTTGAATGGGTCCGTGAACCGTTGTCCGTCAAAAAAATAGGACAGGTCTTATTTTTTTGACGGACGGGAAACACGGATCACGGATGCAGCTGCAAAACGGTGCATTTTCCGATTTTTCCATGGACCCATTGAAAGTCAATGGGTCCGCGAAAAAAAACGGAAAATGGCACAACGGCCACGGATGCACACAACGGTTGTGTGCATGAGGCCTTAGAGGGTCAGCTTAGCAGCAGGCCCTCGCATATAGTTTTTTAGAGGGTCAGATCACCTGCATGCCCTCGCACATACTGTTTTAGAGGGTTAGCTCACCTGCAGGCCCTCACCTACAATCTTTTACAGGGTCAGCTCACCTGCAGGCCCTCAATTAATTATACCTAATAGGTAATTTGCGCACATGCTGCCTTGCTTGGAAGTGGTAGCCATAGCTGTTTCTCAGGCTCCCTCTCCGGAATCAAACCCTGATTCACCGTTACCCGTGGTCACCGTGGTTCGCGCTGAAAATAACATCGAAAGTTGATAGGGCAGACATCCGAATGGATTGTCGCCATCACGGGGACGTGCGATCGGCCCCAGGTTATCTAGAGTCACCAAAGTGGCAGCAGGCCCTTGCCCATAATGTTTTAGATGGTCAGATCAGCAGGCCCTTGCTCCAAATGTTTTTGAGGGTCACCAGCAGTGCTGATTCCCTGCAATTTTTGGCAGCCATTTCACTTAGTGCATAGGCTGTATGAGTGTAGGAGTCCCACTACATGAACAATTGTACTACAATGTGAATGAGGCCCTCCATTATGTGATATACAGGTTGTATCGGAGGGCCTCTTCCTTGTAATTTTTGGCAGGACTTGCACTTTATATACAAGTAAATATACAGGAAAGAATGTTTCCTAACAATTTTTCCTCTGTCTAAAATCGATTTTATCTTCGGGTTTTGTGCGTATTATTGTCAGTCTGTAAAAGTGGCGTACTACTCGGACAACATCGTTCCCAGCAGCCACCGGGAAGTCCAAGATGCATCCAGACATCCTCCCCATGCTGTTCCAAAACCATTTCGGTGGTGTTTCCATCAATTTATGACCTTTTCCTATGAACCAGGCACCCTCCCCTCTTCAGAGAAGGGGTTGCCTGGTTTAATGCTTGGGTTTTCCCATTGACTTCCATTATGGTTTGGTTTTTGCTCTGATGTGCATTGTTAGCTGTGAGACCTTATAAAGACAGGGGTTTGTCTTTCCAAATCATGTCCAGTCAACTGAATTTACCACAGGTGGACTCCACGTGACATAGTCCTGACTGCGTGGCTACATGACATAGTCATGACGTCACCGGCCTGCGGGAAGCAGCCATAAGGCCGTGGCGCTACTACGAGTGCTGCTGCCTTCTCAAAGGGCTGATCGGCAGGGTTCCTGGGTGTTGTACCCCTAACGATCGGATGCTGATGACCTATCCAAAGGATGGGTCATCAGTAAGAAAAAGGCTAAGAACCCCTTTAAAAAATACGGTGGAGTAGGATGCTAAAATTATTAAGATGCACAAGCCTCATTGTAATATTAGACATGGTGGGAGAGCCATGCACCAAGAAATGACATTTCTGGTGTAATTTATACAAGTTTTCTGGTGAAAGTATTGCTAAATTTGTTAGCTGTGTGGGCCAGTTTTTTCAGAAAATGGCTCTTTTGCCAATATTTGTGACTTTTCTAGGCCAGATACATAGGTACCGATATTCTGTGCATTTTCATTTTTGAAAAAAAATAACTATTTCTGTTACGGCGTTCACCACATAGGAGATTTATTTATTTATATTTTAATAGTTTTTTCGGACGGGGCAATATGTGATATGTTTATTTATTTATTGTTTACATATTTTATATGTAAAATTGGAAAAGGGAGTGATTTATACTTAATATTTTGGTGTGTTTTTTTTTTCTTTTTTTTTTTCTTATTTAATAACTTTTTTTCCCCTTAGGGGCTAGAACCTGGGATCTTTTCATCCCTTTTCCCATTCACCCTGATAGAGCTCTATTAGGGTGAATAGGACTTTACACTCTCCCTGCTGCCCTGTGCATAGTACACACAGAAGCAGGGAGCTTACCATGGCAGCCAGGGCTTCAGTAGCGTCCTGGCTGCCATGGTAACCGATTGGAGCCCCAGGATTACACTGCTGGGGCTCCAATCAGAAGCTGCCACTGCCACCAATGAAGAGGAGGGGACCCTGTGGCCACTGCCACCAATGATTTTAATACTGGGGGGGTTGGGGGGGCACACTGCGCCACCAATAATTTTAATACCGGGGGTGGGGGGGAGGGCGCACTGCACCACCAATGTTTTTAATACTGGGGGGGGTGGGGGGGAGGGTGCACTGCGCCACCAATGTTTTTAATACTGGGAAGGGGTCACTGCGCCACCAATGGTAATGAACGTTTAATGCAGGAGGCGGGTGTGTCGGTGCAGAATCACATAGCCGGCACCCTGCCTCTGACAGGGAGCTGCGATCAGCGGCAGCAGTTAACCCCCTCATGGGCTGGACGCATTATCGGCGTTATCGGTAAGGTTAGATAACGATAACTTTGAAAATCATGAATATCGGCCGATAATATCGGTAACTCCGATAATCGGTCGATTCCTAATATATACAGTATATCACATTTAGAAGTTGTGCGTGGGAGGGCCTTGTTTGCTGTTTTTTTTTCTAATTATGCCCCTAGCAGATTCCATTTAGGGCCCTCCATGCTTTGCGTTAGAGTAATTAATCCAGTCACAACTGATGTTTCTCTGACTGGAGTCGTTCACTTCTTTTTTTCTTCCCCTTTCGCCCCGACCACCGATTTTCACAAAAACTCCAGCGTCTCTTTGGTCACTGGTGTAGCAGTATTATAACAGTACTTTGGGGGGCCTGTTACAGATTTTACAGTACATTGGGGGGGAAAAATCTGCTGCTCAGAACGTCATAATACACACCTCAACTGCTGCAGAACCTCATAATACACACCTTAGCAGCTGCCAAATGTGAAAAAGTGAAAGGGTCTTAACTGACTTTCCGAATGCACTGTACCTGATAACTGTGCCTTTTCCAGAGACTTCTTATCCCAACTAAACGGGCCTGGTCATTGACTCCATTAACCATCGGCCTTGCACCCTGCCAACCATACCCCATCAAGGGCACACAAACTATCACCAGACAGGAGTCCCCAAAAGGTTCAGGATGTGCCCCTAAGGGAAGAAAGGGTGCGCCTTTCATTTACTGTTTGACGGCCCCAGGGAGTGCCAAAGTAAGGACAGCCACTGTGAACCATTGCTACTCCTATCTGTGCCACCACTGCCACTCCCATCCTCCTCTTATCCCCCCCCCACGAGTGTTCCATACATAAGGCACTGTACTGTCTAGTACTGTTATACTGACCCCTGATGATGATATACCGTCTAGGAGTAGTAAGATAGCAAACCCAGGGGCACAAGATGGAGGTGAGAGATGTTTTTCAATCAATATTGCAGAACAGCACTGCCTTGGCCTCGCTGAGTACCCAAATGGGTTCATTAAAGAAGGATGTCTAATTTCTTGAGCTCCACAACCTTAAAAAGCTGTGCAAGTGATGTTGAAGATCAATTGGCACATATCCTGCAACATTTAAAATACCATAATACTAATTATAGTGACCTTACTTGCTAAAATGGAAGATTTAGAAAATCGCCATCACCGTAATAATGCACAGATGGTAGAAGTCTGTAAAATTGCTGAAAGAACCTATTTGATTTAGTTATTTGAAAAATGAAAAAATGGCTACTCAATATACTGTATTTGGAACAGATACTTTTAGTCCACTCCTGATACCCAACCAGACCAATTGCACCTAAAGCTTTTACACTACCATGACAGAGATGTTAATATGAGGAAGGTCCGAGATCAACACTATTAAACCAGGTATATTGTCTGGTAGGGTTGATCATACTGATTGAAACAATTTTCTTTTTAGCTTTCATTGGTAAAGAGATAGGTGGACTTTTATAGTTATGCAAATGAGGCAGTTTGAGCACTGAGGGGCCATCTGACTGTTCTCTGCGACTTCTCTAAACTCACAGAGCAGCTTCTAGCAACTACGAGAACTGCACTTCCAGCAGCTCCAACAGCCAAATACCCTCCCACCACCGCTGACATGTATCTCTTAAGTGTCAGAGAGTGATGGCTGGAACACTCAGCACATACCTTTTACTGGACACAGGAGAAGAACGGGTAGGACAGCAGAGAACCCAGGAGCTTAGTCACTCCCGAGCTTCCGTCCCTGGTACTCAGAACCACGCATAGCGTTGAGGATTGGAGATAGGATGGCTGTCTGTGAAGCCACCGACACCTCCACTTCTAGATGGACTGAAGCTCTGTCAACCAATGGAGAGCAGGGAGTATACTGAGCTCAAACTGCATAATTTGAATAAATATAAAAGTCCACATATCTCCGCAGTGGTGCAAACTAAAAAGAAAAGAAAGGTATTTTTTTTAATCAGCACGATTAACCCTACCAGGAAATATGACTGGTTTATTAGGATTGATCCTGCTGACAGAGGCTAATACGCTTTTTACTGATATAAACAAAGGGGGTTTAAGCTAAACAGTTGGCTTTAATTAATAATTACATCTACCCAACATGGTGCATTAAAAACTTGTCTGACTTGTCCTGCAAAAAATAAGACCACATACAGGTAAATTTATGAAAAAACAAAAAAGTTATAGCTCTTGGAATGCAATATAAAAAAAATGGTGTGGTCACTAAGGGGTTAGAGGTAGTTATAGTAGGTGACAAGGTAGCATTCTATCTAAATTACTCATCTGAAATCCAAAAGAAGCATGAATACTTAGAAACCTTAATTTATCATATGCTATGCTGTATCCTGCATGTTTAGTCAGTGCAAAGGGAGAGACCAACTTATTTATAACCCCAAGAATGCCCTGAAGTGGCTTCATTATCTTGAATGAATCTGAAAGAGATGTGCTGTCACCTCCTGGGGTCTCTTGAAGACAGGGCGGATTGGCCATAGACCTTAAAGGTAAATTTCCCTGTGGGCCAGCCAGTGGAAGTTGTTGGGGATGTACTTTGTGCTGCTGGCAGTATTTTGTGATGGACTGTGGTATTTGGCTCTGTTGAGGTGGTATAATGTGCCACAAAATGGTATTGTTGGCCCTGCCTTCCATCAATTTGGACCCAACTACAAAATGGGGCCACTTTTAGTATTTTTTTCAGGGCCACTTTAAGTTCACTTTAAGTTCTCACTCTGCCCCTGCATAGGCTGTGGATGGGCTTACCTGGTCCTCCAGCCATATTTTGGTTGGTTCAACTGATGCTGAAGCCTTAGATAGTCTGGTGACCACCTCTGCAAAGCGCCCCCTAGGAACCTCTATGGGGGTATATTCCACCTTCTCCCTGGGGGACAAACTACGGGTATGTATCTTTTGGGGCAGGTATGGCCATTTGACCAACCGTCAGCATACCAGTAGCTACCCCTGGTCTTGTCATCTTGCAGGAAGCCAAAGCTGTGTCTAATCGGAAACCATAATACAGTTCCCTTTCTCTGCTCCAGGATGGGGTCTCCAGCTTGGGGTTGCTGCAGGATCTGGAGCACTGTTAAGTCCACTAGCATTTAAGCTTCCATGAGCTCAGCTAGTCTCTGCAACCAGAGGTAGCACTGCAGACGTGGACACTCTCTGTCCAGATGGCCTTGCAGGGACTCCGACCGCAGCTTCAACACCAGCAATCTAAAACAGATCTGCACAATTCTCCCTTCCTACCTTATTTTGCACCCAATTGTTTTCTCTTTCCTTTACAGTGTTATGGAATATAATAGACACTTGCTTGTCACTTACAAAATGGTGTCTGTCCAAGAGACAACCCCCGGTATGCATTCTATGATTGAAACTATTTGCAGCAAAGACTTGAAACTGTCAGGAATTCCTCTGAGTCTATCATACATATGCCTTAAACTTATTTCCTGTTTACATTCCTTCTTGCTAAAAGACCAATCATGTGAGCCCACTCCTCCCACTTATATGGAGGGTATATAATGTGAAGCCCCCACCTAATAAATGAGAGTTATGCTTTGACCTTATCTAGAGTGTCAGTGTTATTTCTCTCGCCGTGCATGCACATATCTATCTATCTAAGGCCTCTTTCACACGGCCGTTTTTTTTTCCCGTTTACTGGCCGTTTTTTGCGTTCCGTATACGGTCCGTATACGGAACCATTCATTTCAATGGTTCCGCAAAAAAAACGGAATGTACTCCGTATGCATTCCGTTTCCGTATTTCCGTTTTTCCGTTCCGTTTTAACATAGAACATGTCCTATTATTGCCCGCAAATCACAGTCCGTGGCTCCATTCAAGTCAATGGGTCCGCAAAAAAAACGGAACACATACGGAAATGCATCCGTATGTCTTCCGTTTCCGTTCCGTTTTTTGCTGAACCATCTATTGAAAATGTTATGCCCAGCCCAATTTTATCTATGTAATTACTGTATACTGTATATGCCATACGGAAAAACGGAACGGAAAAACGGAACAGAAACGGAAACACAACGGAAACAAAAAACGGAACAACGGATCCGTGAAAAACGGATCGCAAAACACTGAAAAAGCCATACGGTCGTGTGCAATAGGCCTAATTTGGAGCAGTATATCAACCTACCTGACCATTGATCAGAACCAGAACAACAGGGGTCAAAAAAGGAACTTGTTTTCCAGATTGCCTGGGAAGATTCATATGCTCTAAACACTCAGTGTTCGCTTGGTATAAATAGCAGGATGTGCTTCAGATGTTTGGAACTATGATCATTCTTTCTTTACTTCAATTCCAGGAGGACTTGTGCCCCAATTCTTGTAAAGTAAGAAGGTAATAGTTACATGTACTGTATATTTGGTATGTTTTGTTCTTTATCTTTTGGGGATGGTTCTGCTGCACAGTTGGTCTATTATACATTTGCTTGTACCTATTTATCTTGGAGTGTGCAATCTACCATGTAATGTGTGTATATCTTGTGAGAAAGGCTCATAGGGTTCTGTTCCTTACATGGAATGTCTGTGGTCTTGGGCACCCTACAAAGCACTACACAATTTTTGGGCACCTTCAGAAGTACTACCATGGATAATCTGTCTCCAAGAGACCCATTTGGTAAAAGATAGACTACATACCATACAGGATGGATTGTTTCTTCCTTTCATTGTGCACATACCACCTACTGAAGGGGGTTAGTATTCTTATTCCTAAGAATGTTCATTTCCAATTGTCTAAAAATGAATTAGTCAGATGGTGGATATGTCAATCCATTATGTCACATTACGCTTATATAATCCACCTCTGTATGATAGTACAATGTCGAGGAAAGAAATGGCCTTCACAACTGCTGCCCCTTTTGTTCCATTGATTATTCTTGGGAATTTCAAGGACTATGTTCACCCCTATTTGGATAAACGTACTAGTCCTCTTGCTACGGTTAATAGTCCATGCACTCAGTTCAGTCATTTGTTGGACAAACTAGTGCAGAAACCCGCGGGGGGCGGGAGGGGAGACATGAGTAGAGGAGTGGTGGTTGTGGCACTGATTGGAGTGGATAGGACCAGTAGTTGATTCAGGGTGGCTGTCCAGACTCCACTACTCCTTAGGGTTGTGCAGTGAGTGGAAGACACACCCTTTTTCTCTCAGGCACACCCAGGAATTTCTGGGGCTCCTGTCTGGTGTTAGGTGGGGTTCCCTTGATGTTGTATGGGTGCAGGCAGGGGCCTGCAGATGGTGGAGCCAATGACCAGGCCTGTTTGGTTGTAATAAAGTCTCTTTCTTTACTAATAGATGATAGAAATTGCAGTACATGGAGCAGCAATAGGCACAGCTCAGAGGTATATCACAGAGTAGGGATTCCCAATAGCTTTGTATAGGCAGCAACAATAATGGTAGTAATCCTCCCTGAGTTCCACTCAAGCACACTTTACAATCTTTCCAAATAAGCACAGTCATGCAATTACATTCTGTTTAACTCTTTCTGTAATTCCCAGGCTGCGGGGTGTAGATCTTAAATCTAGACGGTCAGTCTGTCTCAAGGTGTGGTGGGTGCCGAAGATGCAGTACCCCAGAACAGGGTTACCTGCTGTAATGTTAATCACTTCCCATCTGGGCCATTTGCCCCCTTCCTGACCAGGCCTAATTTTGCAAAACTGACATATCTCACTGGTGGTTCTCAACCTTTCTAAAGCCGTGACCCCTTAATACAGTTCCTCATGTTGTGGTGACCCCCAACCATTACATTTTTTTCCTTGCTACGTCATAACTAATTTTGCTACTGTTATGATGACCCACCAAAAACACGCACAGACACCAATACACCAAATGTTAATTCAAATACACAAGTATTCATTCATAACCACAGAACTTTAGCATAAATACAAAATATTTGTAAACCAAATAAATAACTTTAAAATAAATAATAAACAACAAATACCCCCTAAAAAATAAATCAGTGGTGCGCACAGTACCCCTCAAATAAATAACTCAGTGGTGCTCACAGTACCCACCCCCCCCAAAAAATAAAAATAAAATAAGTGGTGCTTAGGGTACCCCTCAAATAAATAAATCAGTGGTGCTTCAAGTCCCCCCCAAATAAATTAATCAGAAGTGCTCAGGGTCCCCCAAATAAATAAATCAGCGGGGCTTCAGGTCTCCCCCAAATAAATAAATCAGCGGTGCATCAGGTTTCCCCCAAATAAATAAATCAATGGTGCTCATGGTCCCCCAAATAAATAAATCAGAAGTGCTCAGGGTCCCCCAAATAAATAAATCAGCGGGGCTTCAGGTCTCCCCCAAATAAATAAATCAGTGGTGCATCAGGTTTCCCCCAAATAAATAAATCAATGGTGCTCAGGGTCCCCCAAATAAATAAATCAGAAGTGCTCAGGGTCCCCCAAATAAATAAATCAGCGAGACTTCAGGTCTCCCCCAAATAAATAAATCAGCGGTGCTCAGGGTACTCCCAAATAAATAAATCAGTGGTGCATCAGGTTTCCCCCAAATAAATAAATCAATGGTGCTCAGGGTCCCCCAAATAAATAAATCAGAAGTGCTCAGGGTCCCCCAAATAAATAAATCAGCGGTGCTTCAGGTCCCCCCCCCCAAATAAATAAATCAATGGTGCTCAGGGTCCCCCAAATAAATAAATCAGAAGTGCTCAGGGTCCCCCAAATAAATAAATCAGCGGGCTTCAGGTCTCCCCCAAATAAATAAAACAGCGGTGCTCAGGGTACCCCCAAATAAATAAATCAGTGGTGCATCAGGTTTCCCCCAAATAAATAAATCAATGGTGCTCAGGGTCCCCCAAATAAATAAATCAGTAGTGCTCAGGGTCCCCCAAATAAATAAATCAGCGGGGCTTCAGGTCTCCCCCAAATAAATAAATCAGCGGTGCTCAGGGTACCCCCAAATAAATAAATCAGTGGTGCATCAGGTTTCCCCCAAATAAATAAATCAATGGTGCTCAGGGTCCCCCAAATAAATAAATGAGAAGTGCTCAGGGTCCCCCAAATAAATAAATCAGCGGTGCTTCAGGTCCCCCCCCCCCAAATAAATAAATCAATGGTGCTCAGGGTCCCCCAAATAAATAAATCAGAAGTACTCAGGGTCCCCCAAATAAATAAATCAGCGGTGCTTCATGTCCCCCCAAATAAATTAAGCCTTGCTCAGCCAAATAATTAAAATAAAATTAGCCAGGCTCAGCCAGGCTCAATTAAATTATTGGTGGCAGTGGTGCTCAGCGGCGGTATCATTAACGAAAAAACTCGGACCTCAGCAGACAGGCGGCCCGACTTACTCGGACCTCAGACGTCAGGCTCCTTCAAGCACAGGCAGTGATAGGACATCACTTCCTGTGCGCGAGGATAAGGGGCCGCTGCCGTTGTGCGGGCGACCCACAATAGGAAGCCTCAGGCGACCCCCCGGAAAGGGCCGATCGACCCCCAAAGGGGTCGCGACCCCTAGGTTGAGAACCGCTGGCGTAGAGGGATAACTTCTCAGTAATTCCATCCACATCCCAGCCTTTTATCCTCAAATTTTTATTAACTATATTGGAACAATGGTTCTATAAACAGGGCGAAAAGCACAGAAGACAGTGAACATCCCTGTCTAGACCCTCGTTGAAGAGAAAAAGGCTCAGAGAGATATCCATTGACTCAGACTTGGGTCATAGGGGCGCAGTATAACATACCAAACCAAGTAAAAAGTATTAGAATACTTAATACCACAGTTTTGGATGTTTCCGTTCTAGCCAGAAAGGCAAGGTCCTTCCATTTTTTCCTTTCTAAAAAAACAACACGTTTTCATGCTAACAGTTTTTAGTTTTCTGTTTATTCAGTAAGATATAAAGTAGAGGTGGGACGACGAATCCGTCAAATCCACGAATCCCTCGAATCTTACTGGATTCAAAGTATTCGTGGACTCGAATCCCGACCTCATTTACAAAATTCGAAACCGACAAATCCCGGGACAGCGATACAGATGCCTTGCCTGTGCTGCAGCAGGAGAAGGAGATGAGTGTCTGCTGGGACTCAAACCCACGACCTTCTGTATCAGAAGCAAGGCACTTACCCACACAGCTATAAGAGCTGCATAGCTACTGACTGAAAAAATATGAGACTTCTACTGTAGACTCTGTTAGGCTACAGTAGACCTCAGCAGACAGGCGGCTCGACTTACTCGGACCTCAGACGTCAGGCTCCTTCAAGCACAGGCAGTGATAGGACATCACTTCCTGTGCGCAAGGATAAGGGGCCGCTGCCGTTGTGCGGGCGACCCACAATAGGAAGCCTCAGGCGACCCCTCAGAAAGGGCCGATCGACCCCCAAAGGGGTCGCGACCCCTAGGTTGAGAACCGCTGCTTTATGTGGTAATAACTTTGGAACGCCTTTACTTATCCAAGTCATTCAGGGATTGTTTTCTCATGACACATTGTACTTCATGATAGTCATAAATTTGAGTCAATATATTTCACCTTTATTTATGAAAAAATCCCAAATTTACCAAAACTTTTGAAAAATTCGTAATTTTCTAAATTTCAATTTCTCTGCTTTTAAAACAGAAAGTGATACCTCATAAAATATTTATTACTTAACATTCCCCATATGTCTACTTTATGTTGGCATCATTTTGGAAATGTCATTTTATTTTTTTAGGACGTTAGACGGCTTAGAAGTTTAGAAGCAATTCTTCACATTTTTAAGAAAATTGCCAAAACCCACTTTTTAAGGACCAGTTCAGGTCTGAAGTCACTTTGTGGGGCTTACATAGTGGATACTCCCATAAATGACCCCCCCATTGTAGAAACTACACCCCTCAAGTTACTTAAAACCGATTTTACAAACTTTGTAAACCCTTTAGGCGTTCCACAAGAATTAAAGGAAAATGGAGATAAAAAAAATTTATTTCACTTTTTTGGCAGATTTTCCATTTTAATCCAATTTTTTCTTTAACACATCGATGGTTAACAGTCAAACAAAACGTAATATTTATTACCCAGATTCTGCGGTTTACAGAAACACCCCACATGTGGTCATAAACTGCTTTATGGGCAAACGGCAGGGCGCAGAAGAAAAGGAACTCCACATGGTTTTTAGATGCCATGTCCCATTTGAAGCCCCCCTGATGCACCCTTACGGTAGAAACTCCCAAGAAGTGATCCCATTTTGGAAACTAGGGGATAAGGTGCCAGTTTTATTGGTACTATTTTTGGGTACATATGATTTTTTGATCATTCATTATAACACTTTATGGGGCAAGGTGACCAAAAAATTGGTTGTTTTAGCACAGTTTTTTTTTTTAACAGCGTTCACCTGAGGGGTTTGGTTAAGTGACATTTTTATAGAGCAGATTGTTGCGGACGTGGCGATACCTAATATGTATACTTTTACTTATTTATTTAAGTTTTACACAATAATAGCATTTTTGAAACCAAAAAATTATGTTTTAATGTGTCCATGTTCTGAGAGCTATATATTTTTTTATTTTTTTAGAGATTTTCTTATATAGGGGCTCATTTTTTGCAGGATGAGGTGACGATTTTATTGGTACCATTTTGTGGGACATACGCCTTTTTGATCACTTGATGTTGCACTTTTTGTGATGTAAAGTGGCAAAAATGTCTTTTTTTGACAGTTATTATTTTTTTTTTTATGGTGTTTATCGGACAGGGTCGATTATGTAATATATTTATAGAGCCGACCGTCACGGACGCGGTAGTACCAAATATGTATATTTTATAACATTTTTTCTATTTTTAACATTTTCTATTTTATTCCTTACTTGGGTAATTTTTTTTTTTTACATGTGAAACCTTTTTTTTTTTTTTAACACTTTATTTATTTTTTACACTTTTCGTCCCCATAAAGTCATACAAGACCTCTGGGGGACATTTACTTCACTTTTTCTTTTTTTTTTTCACTGTTGATTTCTCCTGTAACTGGGGCTGACATAGTAGCCCCAGTTACAGGAGAAATACATCCCCCAGAGAGGCTGTACAGCACAATACAGCGCTGTACAGCCTCAGTGCAGGGCTGATCGAGGTCTCTGAAAGACCTCACACAGCTCCTGCACTCTCCGATCCCGCCGATCACATGACCGTCGGGCCGGAACAGCGCTTCCTGCTCTGCATAGTGTACAGCGATCCAGAAGGCAGGGACACCTGGGCACTGACCCTGCCTTCTCTAAGGGTTGCCCTGCTGTCACTGACAGCGGGCAACCCGATCAACAGCTGCACGATTAGCGTGCAGCTGCAGTTTCTGAACGGACGTTCTGGAGCGTCCATTCAGAAATAGAGAACCACCTCCCGGACGTTTAAAGTCAACGGGCGGACGGGAGGTGGTTAAATTACTGAGTTAAATGTTGTGATTTGCTGTGTTTGTATAGCTAATGGCATTGTATGGACAATTTAGGGTTAATACATTGGCTCATCCTGTTAGGATGCAAGAAAATGGACCTGGGTCTGCCCCTGATTAGGCAGTGGAGTTTTTATCCGTGCTACAGTGAGGACCTACAGGTACATGAGAGCTAAGAGCTAGGCCCGAGCTCAGAGAACCTTTATCTCTGAGATTTCTACAGCCAAGGAAACTACTTTATCATCAAACATGCTCCAGAAAGAAGGAAATTAGAAGGTCCAGGACCCTTAAGGAAACACTTTGGAGTCAGACAGCAAGGTATTGTACATGTTTATCACAAAGAGACCTTACTGCTGTGAGAGGCAACTTTGCTAGCGCATCCTTCCACATTTTGAGATGATTTGGCCAGCGGTATCTTAAATCTGCATGTATTACCCTGGGAACTGACTAAGGTTCTACAGAGTAACTTTGGAGAGACAGGGAGAAGTAGCACTACATCCCTCATTATTAGTGATGTCCATAGGCTACCATTGGGGAATGGTTGCACTTTGTTATATGCATTAGAACTTTGCCTTGTTTGTCGGATGTGCCACTACTCCTACGCTGTACTTTAGTAAAGAAAAAAAGGGACTTATTTATTGATACCAAGTGGCCTGGTTATTGACTTCAGCTCCAGCCTTTAGCTCTGAGAACTGCCTTACACATTTATTTTCTGCCTCTAGCTCTGAGGACTAGACACTCTCCCTAACCAGGGGGCAGGACCAGTATTCTATGTACAGTATTCCAACAAGGTTTTATGCGAATCGACTTCGGATGTGTATAGTTATTCATTGTACACTAGTATAGCTGACACTTTTTTTTTCTTTCCAAGGATAAAATCCATCAAGGAACACAGGACCTTTCTCTCCCCTGTTCTCTCTCCATGTAAATTCCCCAAGTGTCACACTGGTTTAGGAAAGTAAAACAGATGCAATATTGGTTTTTATGACGGGCATGCTGCCAGTCCACATCCTTCCTCAGCACAGTAGATGTGGGAGCTGGAGTTTGGTGAGACATCCTTTGTGTAACCTCTCAAGGCTGTTCTGCATCAGTTTTCTAAGGTCCTTGAACCCTGTCTCCGTCTATCATCTGGCTTGGATTGTCTACATGTTCCACAGTCACAGCATCTTATGAATTTCTAGGTCATTTACGTTCCTGCTACTCATAAGAACCTAACCCAGACACGTGGGAAAGGTATAGAATAAACTTCTATAAGAAGTTAGGATAAATTGCATGCTACCGCAGTGTATTTTGCTCACTTCAAAGCAGTGATTTTCTATACCATGAAGGTATTTTGTCTTAGTAAAGTAGTGTTGAGGTAGCATTTACACCTGGTGCCTGAGAGTCTCAAAGGCCCTCTGCTACATTTCTCTCTAAACCATAGGAACATGCCCTCAACTAGATGCAATGCGTGCAAGTTGTACCCATTGTACACTCTTGCCCAAGCTGTAAGCTGCATGGTACATTAAACTGTCTTCCCTTAAGACAAAGAAACAATATTGTGTTATATTAACTAAATTATGGCAACCTATTAAATGCTTCTAGACTATAGAAGACTGTTAGTCACAGTATAACCCAAAGTTTGATTCTCCAAAGTCAATGTAACTGTGATATCGTGACTGCAACTGTCTGCTGAAGAACTGCAAAGCATACGCTCTAGATCAGTGAGCTTCAACCTGTGGCAACACTATAACTCCTATCATGCCCTGATAAGCGAAAGCTCACAGGATGGGAATTATAGTTTTACAACAATTGGAGAGCCACAGGTAGGGGAACATTGCTCTGGATGCTCAATAACTAGACAGAAGACATTAGTTAATAGGAGAGCTCACCAGGTTCTGTTTCTATCACTAGAAGCACCAGAAGATAGAGCATTAGAATAAAATAAAAAACTGTAATTCTTTCAAGATATAAGCCTTTATGAAGTTGTGGAAAAAAATTATAAACTAAACAATAAGGGCCAATGCCAGACTGGGGTGCCTTGGGCCCACCAGTAAAAATTGTTCTGGGAGCTCAATGTACAGCTACATGCAAAATATAACCTGTTAACACAGTGGCAGGCAGCAGCAAGACGCTACATGATGATTGATTGTTGGGGGTCCCTCTAGTGACTTTGAGAAGACGCATCTCTGGGAAAAGAGCACGCTGGCTGGTCTTCCTCTGTACCTACAAATCATCTCAGCCATCTGATCTATCTAGAATAATAAACTTGGTAGTTTGTTAAATACATCTGTTCCGTCTTCGAAACGTTCACACAGTGTGCAGTCTGACATTCAGCATAATCCATTCCTGTCTCCAAATAAGAGGACTGTTTTCTGTAGTCTAACTTGTTTATTGGTCAACATATATATGGCATAACATGTATCAGCAGAAAGCATAGAACAGCATGTATTATAACATTACATTAACACTGGGCACATGTCCAAAATGGCTGACTATACATGGATTGCATGTCTAGCATCTAACAGTTACAACCACTTCCCTGAGTAACACTACAACTACTTGAACAGCTCTACATAATATACTGTCCCTGAAACAAAGGTATATGTCTTACCAGATATACTTGCAAAAGGATGGGGGAGTTTAAGAAGAAGATATGAAGGAGACAGCTCTGCTGATGTCCTGTAACAGAGACTGGGCTTCTCTTTCCCAGAATGTACTACACTCCCACAATGCTTTGCACCTCCCAACAATACAATAATCTTTATTAACAGACAAACAAAGTGTAGTACATTTTTAAGACCACTAGATGGCGCTGTAACCAAAATAATAACTACCGAAATATAGTAATTGCAGCAGAATGAATTAGAAATTAAATAGACGTGATCTGAAATGAATCTCGCCAGGGCTGGGGCAGAACAACATCTACTCAGTTTTTTTATATGGATGCATAGGCTGGTTGGGATGCTGGCTATTTATATCTACTGCAGTCAGTCTACTGTCACTTGTGCCACTTGTGTAGGCGGTGGGGAACTAGGGGCCAACCGGGGGATTCACCTGTTTCCCTGTGGGCCAATCCAAGCCTGAATGTGGGACATTACAAAGAAGAAAATTATGACTACGAAGTCTGTTCTCTATCTGACGCTATCACTCATTATCCACATTGGTTGTACAGCTTGAAGAACTAGATGCGCCAGATTGCATCAATTTGCCCCAGATTTTGGTATGGTTTACGGTAGCATCTAGGTGCACAAACATTTGTAAATGTTCCCATTGTAATGTAATAGTTTCCGCTATCTATAACATACTGCTGACTTCATTCTCTGTCAAAGGGTATGACCAAATGTTGTGGCCGCGTCCTGATTGCGACATGGTCATGCCGTAGTCTCATACTTCGTGGTAGTACAGGCCGCAGCTGGGTGCTGTTAAATTAATCAGCACTGTTCAGTCCTTCTGCATTGTTAATGGCCATTTGATATTGTGGGTGTCGCGTGGCCATTAACAGTTCAGACCTGCTACACACTGCGTTCCTCATTAGTTTAACAGGCGCTCACTGTGGCCTGTGCGGCCATGTGGTATGGGACAGCAGCGTACCTCCTGCGACAATACCGCACTGTGTAGTTGTACCCTCAGTATACGTTCACACAGAGCTTTCCCATTTGGATGGGAAGTTGAGATGTAGATTTGATGCAGAATGTCACTTCTTTTATCCACGCCACTACTTTTTATCAAACTGTTTGCGGAGAAGAAAATACTGTGTAAATTACCAGACGTTTTTTCCCACTGAAATGGGATGGGAGGCGGATTGCATGCGCATTCTGTGTAGATTTTATGAGTATTTGTGTGAATATTTTTGTGACTGAAAATCAGTTCCATTCATCTAAATGGGGTTGTCTAGATGAATGGAACTTCTCAAACAGCTGATTGGTGGGGTTCCCTGGCAGTGGCATACATAGAGAAGTAAGGGCCCCATAGCAAGGATCAAACCATCCCCCCCCCCCCCTACAAAGGACAGAAGGGTTTCTGCCTAAACCCTTTTCAATAACCCTTGGGCCATTTCTCCACTGCTTCATTTGCTAAAAGTTGTTCCTTTAGAGGGAAGAGTCCTGCCAAGTTTTCACCTCCAGTAGAAGAGGAGATAATCCCAACTAATACTGGGCCCCCTCTTGCCCTGGGCCCCATAGCAGTCACATGGTCTGCTGCTATGGTAGTTAAGCCCCTGATCCCAGGTCTCAGACCCCCACCGATCAGATTCAGATTTTTTTTTGGGGAGGGGGGGTAGGGTTGGGATTTTTATTTTTATTTTTGGAGGGGGATTGGGGAGTTTTTTTTCAAGGAAAGTAGGGGAAAGGAATGTTTTAGTTTTTTGTGGGGGTTTGCTGACAGCTGACAGCAGTACAGGATGGTGCTTGACTCTTCGCCTTTCTATCGGCTCTTTTTACAGAGAAACTTTACATTTCATGTTTTTCCTCTGGGATTTGCAGATGCTGAAATAAAAAAGAAGATGTGTCAATGATCTGTTGTCTTCTACTAACAAGTCAGCCCTGGATGGAGTTTGTGCACAGATGCTATTATCAGTCTCCTGTCATTATAACCTGATGGTATTTTACACGCTTCTCTTAATCTATCCCCCGCTGGGTTCAGATGCCCCAGACCATGCCACTGCTATAGGGCTTAAAGGGGTATTCAGGTTTATTACAAGTTGACCCCAATCCACAGGGTACTGCGGCTCAGCTCCCACAATGGATGGAGCCTTCCGTCCACAATATAGTTTCTGGCATGGCTGGCCGAAAAAACTGATAAGTGTGGATGTTGGTTGTCTGCCCCCCCCCCCCCATTGATCTGATACTGATGACCTATCCTGAGGACAGACCATCAATGTCTTAGTCCTGGAGCACCCTTTTAACATTCAGCATAGCGCCAGTGATTATATGTCCTTACTTCGGAGATTGTAGTTGATTTTGCTGACTCAGAGTCCAGGATGACCCCATCTGGATGCCAACTGATCTTTAGACAGGGCTCCTGAGTGACTTTAGGTACATTTTGATCATGCTAGAGAGATAATATAGAAAATTGTTAGAATCTGATATGTCAAAGAAGATTTCTAATCTGAATTATTTGTATCATTGTCATAATCACTGAAGAATTTTCTGGTATTTACTATGGTGTTTAACAGACATGTTCATATAGTTTCTTATCTCATGTGCATCTTCACCATGCTCTCTATCTGGAGTCTCCGGACAAATTGGTTGGGGATGCAACAGCATGTACCATATACAGTATTGTGTATTATTATCACTTCACTAGTAGATGGCACTGTACATTAAAGGGGTTATCCGACTTAAAAAAATATGTGTTAGGGCTGCTTTATACATCATTAAAGATACATTTCTAATGTACTCACTTTATTGATTTTGCGCTGTTTCCACACTGCTGATTTGGGTCATGTGACCCCCGACGTCATCAACCCTGCTCAGGCACTGACGTCTCGTTTACAAGCTTCTCCCTGCTTGAGGGAGTGGCCCAGATCTGTAATCGAGACGTCAGAGCCTCTGGTGCCCGCCCCCTCTCTGCCGCGATCTCATTAGCATATCAATAAAGCTACTGTGCAAAACAAAAGCTCCTGTGTTGCACTGAAAGAGTGTACAGGAGAGCTCTGATAAGGAAAGGGTTACCCAGGTGCCAGGGCCGGCGCTACCATAGAAGCAAGGGGGGCAATTACCCCCGGGCCCCCGACTCCTTAGGGGCCCCCAGCGCCGGCCCGGCCGCAACTACTACTATATCTATAATTCTATTGTGTGGCGCCGTGCCGCAGTAATGTAATTAAAACTGGGCTGGAGTCTGGAGTGGAGGGGCCCCCCGCCGGCGGCCGCTGTGCCTGCGCTGCGCTGCTTGTCTCTTTAAGAGATCCGAGACTGGAGCAGCGGCATGCACAGCACAGGCAAGTCTAGACTTGGATTGAAGGAGAAGCAAAGCAGTGGCGTACCTAGCATAGGCAGACCACGCAGCTGCTATGGGGCCCGTGAGGAAGGGGGGCCCCCAGTGGAGGAGAGTCCCCCCCCCCCATCTATCTTCCTAACTTTCTCCCGTCTGCTAGCCCCGCCTCCTAGCTCCGCCTCCCGCCTCCTAGCTCCGCCTCCCGCCTGATTCCTCTGGATTGCCACAACCCCACCAGTAATGAAGTGACGACTTGTAGGTGAGGACTGTGCAGAGGTGTATGTGTGGAGGGAGGGGGGGTCACTCAGCTTTCCCAGGCTATTCCTCTGCACATATGCCATTCAGAACAGGAGGAAAGCTGGGTGCTATTATGTAATGTGACTCAGCTTTCCTGATGTCCTGTATGGCACAAGTGCAGAGGAAAGTTGGGTGGTATTACATCATGTAATGCCCCAGATTATTGTCAATATATGCTGAACACCGCCGGGAGCCAGGGTGGGCGGGGCATACTGGCACTGGGACGGGTGAGATGGTGCCTGGGATGGATCCGATCCAGTTTAATCAACCAACCTACCAGTAACTGGTTGGTTGATTAAAATGGATCGGGATCCATCCCAGTCTGTTAGGTTGGCTGATTAAACTGGATCGGATCCATCCCAGGCACCATCTCGCCCATCCCAGTGCCAGTATACTAACCCGCCCTGGTTCTGTTTGGACAGTTGGACTGGAGAAATGTGCATTTGGGGGGGGAGGGGGCCAGTTACTGGTAGGTTGGTTGATTAAACTGGGTTGGATCCATCCCAGGCACCATCTCACCCGTGCCAGTGTACTAGCCCGCCCTGGTTCTGTTTGGAGTCAGTTGGACTGGAGAAATGTGCATTTGGGGGGATTTTTACTTGTACATCTTGCTTTGCCACTTGCATTTGTTTACAATAAGGGACGTTAAAGTCAGCAAGTGTCATGTGGGGGGGGGGGGGGGGGCCCTTATTGTTTTCTGTCCCAGGGCCCCATTTCACCTAGAACCGGCCCTGCCAGGTGCTGCCAGTCGCTGTATTGCTGTGATCCAAGAGCAGGAATGAAGGACAAGCAGCTCAGCCAATAAAAGGGAGAAGGCAAGTCAGGACAGCCAATCAGATGAAAGACCCGCCCTCCCTGCTGTTTACACTGGTGAGTAAAGACATGTGCTTCTGCCTGGGGGCTCTGAGGTTTCCAGGGGAGAGGAAGGTGGGGGACACTGCATTGTGTGTATGGGGTGGGTGAGGGGGACACTGCATTGTGTGTATGGAGGGGTGGGGGACACTGCATTGTGTGTATGGGGTGGGGGAGGGTGGGGGACACTGCATTGTGTGTGGGGGAGGGTGTGGGAGGGGGACACTGCATTGTGTGTATGGGGTGGGGGAGGGGAACACTGCATTGTGTGTATGGAGGGGTGGGGGACACTGCATTGTGTGTATGGGGTGGGGGAGGGGGACACTGCATTGTGTGTATTGTGTGTATGGAGGGGTGGGGGACACTGCATTGTGTGTATGGGGTGGGGGAGGGGGACACTGCATTGTGTGTATGGGGTGGGGGAGAGGGACACTGCATTGTGTGTATGGGGTGGGGGAGGGGAACACTGCATTGTGTGTATGGAGGGGTGGGGGACACTGCATTGTGTGTATGGAGGGGTGGGGGACACTGCATTGTGTATATTGTGTGTATGGAGGGGTGGGGGACACTGCATTGTGTATGGGGGACAGTGACTACATAGTATATAGTCAACATAGATATGGCTGTGTAATATAGCTTAGATAGATATAGGTGTCATATATGACACCTATATCTATCTAAGCTATAATAGATACATACAGCTTAGATACACAGAGCTGCCTCAGAGCTTAGATACACAGAGCTGCCTCAGAGCTTAGATACATAGAGCTGCCATATAGCTTAGATACATAGAGCTGCCATATAGATTAGATACATAGAGCTTAGATACACATAGCTGCCATAGAGCTTAGATACACAGAGCTGCCATAGAGCTTAGATACACAGAGCTGCCATATAGCTTAGATACATAGAGCTGCCATATAGATTAGATACATAGAGCTTAGATACACAGAGCTGCCATAGAGCTCAGATACACAGAGCTGCCATAGAGCTTAGATACACAGAGCTGCCATAGAGCTTAGATACACAGAGCTGCCATAGAGCTTAGATACACAGAGCTGCCATAGAGCTTAGATACACAGAGCTGCCATAGAGCTTAGATACACAGAGCTGCCATAGAGCTTAGATACACAGAGCTGCCATAGAGCTTAGATACACAGAGCTGCCATAGAGCTTAGATACACAGAGCTGCCATAGAGCTTAGATACACAGAGCTGCCATAGAGCTTAGATACACAGAGCTGCCATAGAGCTTAGATACACAGAGCTGCCATAGAGCTTAGATACACAGAGCTGCCATAGAGCTTAGATACACAGAGCTGCCATATAGCTTAGATACACAGAGCTGCCATATAGCTTAGATACACAGAGCTGCCATAGAGCTTAGATACACAGAGCTGCCATAGAGCTTAGATACACAGAGCTGCCATATAGCTTAGATACACAGAGCTGCCATATAGCTTAGATACACAGAGCTGCCATAGAGCTTAGATACACAGAGCTGCCATAGAGCTTAGATACACAGAGCCTGTGTTTCTGCAATGTGACAGGATGATCTGTCTGTGTGAGCTAGGAGATGATCATGTGACTGGTTTATGCAAAGTTAGGATGTGCAGAGCAGGGTGAGGGGAAGGTCAGATTGTTCACGCCCACAAATATTCATGAGGCAGAGCTCAGGCTTTGTTGTTATACGCCCCCTCAGCATGTACTTCAGCATGTAAACAAAGCAATGATAGAACCATGAAAAGGTGTAAATATGGGTTTTAACTTGATGAAATCTAGCTTAACCAAATTATATGTATATCCAGATGGGTTTTAAGAGTTTTTTTTTTATTTTTTATTAACTCGGATAACCCCTTTAAGGTTACCAGTTATGTATATCTGAAACTTGTTAGTTTCTCGCTCTCTTTTTTCTCTCTTTATACCAAGATGGCTGCTGTTACAGTTTGCTGAAATGTTTTTTATGTTTGGAACTTAATCCACACAAGTAAACAAAGTTCTGCCTCATCACAAGCTACTAGTGTCTTCTCTAATGCATAACCAACAGGTTATGGTCCCAGCTCTAGACACTAGTAAAAGGAAAACTACAAGCAAGTAAGTGCTGCATCTACGATCCTACCAAAACCTGTGTGAGGAAACAAGAACTGCATCCAATTCACTGAAAGATGGCAAGTGCTTCAGATATGAAGTTTACAATAGCAAAGCTCAACAATGCCAACTACCAGCTATGGAAGTTTAAGCTTGAAATGTTGTTATCCAAAGATGACATGTGGCTAGTACTAGATACACACAGACCCAATGACAACCCGAAAGAATGGGACAGAAAATACAGGAAAGCAAAAGCAGTCATAAGTCTGTTAGTGAAGGATGATCAACTCATTCATATAAGGAAAGAAAACACAGCTAAAGGTATGTGGACTGCATTACAAAAACTGCATTAACATGCGAGCCTAAACAGTAAACTATATTTGCTGTGCAAACTGTATAAGATGAGACTGGAAAAAGGGCAGGAAATGGGTGAACATGTAAAGGCTATGCTAGAGATTGTGGACCAGCTGGGTGCAATAGGTGAAGAAATGAAAGACAATCATGTAGTAGCATTACTGCTATGCAGCCTTCCAGAATCATACAGTGCCCTTATAAATGCTCTAGAAACTAGACCGGAAACTTGTTGTGCTTTTTCATAAGTGTATAAAACATTTATCTAAATATAATTATAGTGGATTTGATTAAACCTACAAGAGGCCATATTGCTGTATATATGTATTTTAAAGATGGCCAAGAGAGGGTCATGGGAAGGACGCTGTTAATAAGATTTCTTCTCATGGATGTACCAGTCTGAAAAGAGGCCTTCTTGTCTCCTTATGGATTTATGACAGGAGATAAGGGTGCTCTCCAGACGCAGCTGGTGCTAATTACCTCTACAGTTTGGTATTTATTAATGAAGCAGAAAATCTGTGATATCTATATACACTTATAATCAGCCTTAGTTTTGTATAAGAAAATCAATAAGACATATGTATCATTTTATATTGTTATGTATTCTTAAGTACGTTTATGTATTTGCTATCATATATATCTCTCAATAGGAACGCATATATTCCTATTATATGATGAAAACAGTATAAGTATGGGCTTTATTAATGAGTATCTGTAAAGATGTGGTATTTTAACTAACCATCAATCACCGGTTGGTGTAGCAGAGGACAGTAATCTAAATCATCAGCTCACGTTCCTATTTCGGCTGCACGGGAAAAGGGGAGGGATCCCTACACAAAATCCAATTCTGGCTGAGGAAGGCAATATGTGCCGAAACGCGTCCCATTAGAGGACTACTGTTTGATAAATAAAGATACAAGATTAAAGCAAGCAAGGCAGATGGTAATTTTTGAATTAGAATTGGTGTAGCAGAGGAGGCACAGATATCTCTGTGAGAAAACAAGGCTCATCATATTATCGGTCCCATAAATTAACAATGTGGGAAACATTCAAAGGGTGCCTAAAAGTCTGTGCTTAATTGGTAGAAGTGTCAGAATTAATCCCTCTAGCTTTGATTTAGGTTCCAGAGGACATGTGTATAGAATGTAAGATATAGTCATACTTGGATATTTAACCCTTAATAGAATGATACTAATAGCTTAGGTAATAGTGTCACCTAGAGGTAAATGAGTAACATTACACCAACAGCAGAAGTGAATTTTGGGTAATACAATGACATCACAGTCCTTATCATATGTACACACCTAGCTTACAATGATTCGAAAACTCCAAGCTAGGAAGGTGTGTCTAACTGATAAGTTTGTGATTATAAACCACACACATGAGGAAAGGGACAACAAGAAAAAGAGAAAACACAGAGAAACAAAGAAAACCCAGGAGAAAGATCCTAATGACCAGATTGTACCTTAGAGCTGACTTCCCTTAGTCTCTGCACATCATCTGCATTCTCGGTAATGTATAACTTTATTTTGTGTAGTATTGATATAAATTAATCAGCCTGATATTCAGCAAACTCCCCGCTGTAGGCGGATGTATAGTTGTTAAAAGTGCTATATCAATATTGTCACTATTCAGTAATGATGCATATGAATGAATAAAAGACCTAAATATTGATTTCAGAGGTAACTCTTTGATTGGAATAATTTCCTTCCATAGTCAATACCAGGCTTGATCATTTATATTGCTACCCCATTATCCGAGATATGTCATAGTTTGTGCAGAGCAAGGATTTGTATCTTTTATTAACGTTATTGAGTTTTTATATCTCAAAAGTTTGGTACTGTGTATACGCTGGTATTTGTGTTGGAATTTTGGGTACTGCATATCACTGTGTATCATTGCATATTATTGAGTTTCACATTGACTAATCTTTGATTGTATTTAGAATTATTGTATAATAAAACGTTAATATTTTTGCATATATGCTTGTACCTTGTTTTACTGGTTGCACAATATAGTTAAATAACCGATCAAACTCTTTTTGAGGTGTTATATATGTCCACCTCAAGGATCAATAATCTTTTGAAATTTTTCTTTGATCCTTTATTTTATATAAAGCCTTTTTCTTTATATCCCTGACAAACTGAACTGACGCTAGAATATGTTAAAGGGAACCTGTCACCTAGAAAATGCATATTAAACCGCCAGCAGTACCTTATTGCAGCCTGTAGCATGACTATAAAGGTGTCTGCGCCAAAAGTCTGAAAAAAGACTTTTATTCAACTGGCCATGCTATGTAAAAGATAGTCTTGTAGTCAAGGGGGCAGCGGCTTTCTCGCCTGAAGTCAAGCGCACCACGCCCCCTTTTCCTCCCCTTAGCGTTTGATTGATAGGATTTCCTTCACTACTGGACACATGAATGTAGTCTTGTGTGTGCGCCGTGTCCCTGCAATACCGGCGCCTGCGCTGTTTTTGTTCCACTCCGCTATGAGCTCAATGTTCAGGCACACGAGAACCTGGGCATGCGCGAGACTACATTCAAGCAACCGGCAGCGAAGGAATTGGGCATCCTATCAATCAAACGCCTGGGGGAGGTAAAGGGGGTGGGGCGCGCTTAACTTCAGGTGAGAAAGCCGCTGCCCCGTTGACTTCAAGACTATCATTTACATAGCGTGGCCTGTTGAATAAAATACTTTTTTAAGACCTTTGCCGCATTGCACAGAAAAAACACAGACACCTTTTATAATCATGCTACAGGCTGCAATAAGGTACTGCTGGCGGTTTAATATGCATTTTCTAGGTGACAGGTTCCCTTTAAGGGAAAATGAATTGATGAATACAACAGAAGAAAGGAAAATCTGCATAGTGAAGAGAACGAGAGATCAGAGACAGCTCTGAAGGTGCATGAATGCATAAGACAAAGCAAAGAAACCAGGGTATGTTTTCACTGCAAAAAGGCCGGTCACCTGAAAAAGAACTGTTCAATCTGGAAAGCTGAGCAGCGAAAGCGGGAGCTACCCACAAGAGAAAGAGCTAAAGCGGTCATGAAAGAAAATGAAAGTGCATCATGGAGTGGTACTTTTAAAGTGACTCAGAATAGTACCTCACACGGATGGTACATTGAATCAGGGGCAACAAGTCACGAGACATTCTTCACAGAAATTAATTTTAGTGTAAAAGACAAAGTCTTCCTAGCAAATGGGAAAAGTATTACAGTGGAAGGTAATGGTCAGGGGATTCTGAACTGCAAAATGCCATCAGGGGGCAAGCAGAGCATCCTTGTAAAGAATGTTCTGTATGTTCCAAGTCTAGAAGGAAGCCTCCTATCAGTTAAAACCCTTGCAAGCAATGGACTTATTGTCCAGTGCAGAGGTAATGAATGCACAATTCAAAATGGAAAGCAAATTCTAGCAAGAGGAAGGTTAAATGAACATCTGTACAAACTTGTCAACGTGAAAGTGAGAAGGCTAAAGTGGCAACTCATAACCCACATGACAAGTGTATCCACCTATGGCATAGAAGATTGGGGCATCGAAACCCAGAAGCTATAAAGGACTTTGCAAAGGGATGTCTTTCAGGTCTATCAGAAGACATGAAAATTTTGCCTTGCCACACTCTCAGCAAGTGCACGTGTTGCATCAAAGCAAAGGCCACCCGAACCTCTCTTCCACAGACCAGTCAGAGAAAAACCACTAAACCCATGGAACTGATACACAGTGATGTGTGCGGACCAATGAAAACCACTGCACCCGGCGGGAACAGATATTTACTGACTTTCATAGACGATTATTCCAGGTACACAATAACGTATCTAATAAAGCACAAAAGTGAGTGAGACATTAGAAAAACTTCAAGAATTTGTAGCAATGATAAGCAACAAGTTTCAAAGGAAACCTGGAATAACACGCACTGACAATGCAGGGGAATATATGAGTACAGAGATGGAATCATACCTAAAGAAACAATGTATTATACACCAAACTGTACTATACACTCCTGAGCAAAATGGCGTAGCAGATGACATCTGGTCATTTCGCACTCTTATAGAAATGACCAGATGTAAGATTTCAGGCGCTGCTTTACCTAGCAAATACTGGGGAGAAGCGATAATAACGGCAACATACCTACAAAACAGGCTCCTATTAAAAGCTATTGAAAGTACACCATATGAAATGTGGAATGGATCAAAACCTAACGTAGGGCACATCAGAGTGTTTGGCTGTAAAACATATGTCTACATTCCAAGTGAGAAACGCTCCAAGTTGGGGAACAAAGCCATAGAAGGCATTGTGGTGGGCTACAGTGAGCAGAGTAAGGGATATAGAATCCTTTGTCCAAAGACAGTAAGCCGCAGTGCTTATTTTGATGAAAGGGAAGCACCAGATAATGCAATTCTTGAAAAATGTGGAGAGGATTTGCGTGCTGAATCAGCAAGAAACACTGACACATGCGAAGCAGGACAAGAGCCAGAACAAGAAGTGGAACTTACAATCAACGAGCCAGTAGAACCCACTGAACAACAAGAAATCAGAAGATCCTCTTGGATGACAAAAGGGATACCATCCCACAGGTTATCATACGCTGCTAAAACACATCAAACACAGGAACCATCATCCTGGGAAGACATAGAAACTTTGCCGAGAAGAGAAGCCGATCAGTGGAGAAAAACAGCTGAAGAAGAAATAAAATCACTTCAAGAAAATAAAACTTGGTCACTAACAGAACTCCCTCCTGGTCGCAAAACTATCGGAAGCAAATGGACTTTAAAGTGAAATACGATACAGAAGGAAAAATCTATAGATACAAAGCAAGATTAGTTGCCAAGGGATACTCCCAGAAATTTGGAGAAGATTACGATTAGACATTTGCTCCAGTTGTGAAACATTCCACCATAAGGACACTCCTTAGCATTACTGCCGGAAAGGGAATGCAAGTGAAGCACCTAGACGTCAAAACTGCTTTTCTGTATGGAGACATCAAGGAGGATCTATACATGGAACAGCCACCAGGATTTGAGAAGGAAAAGAACCTTGTATGCAAACTGCAAAAGCAAGCGGCGAGAGTGTGGAATGAAAAAGTAAACGAAATACTCACAAAAGAAGGATTCTCAAGAAGTAAAGCAGATCCATGTCTGTATTCAAAGAATCAAGAAAAAAATTGGACATACATCCTGATTTACGTTGATGGCATCTTTACTTGTTTTGAACAGGAAGGGGACTGTGACCAAATAGTTTACAAACAGAAACAAAATTTTGAAATGAAAGAGTTGGGGAACATTACTCACTACCTAGGAATTCAAATAGAGCGGGAAGAGGATGGAAGCTATCTTCTTAACCAAAGTCAGAAAATTACAGAAATATTAGAACAGTTTCAAATGCAAGATGCAAAGAAAGCGAGAACACCAATGGAACCAGATTATCCGAAAAACAATGGAACAGAAAACTTGTTACCTAGCAATGATTATTACTGCAGGGCAATCGGAAAATTGCTATACATCGCCACCGTGACAAGACCAGACATCGCCGTAGCAGTGGGAATACTTTGAAGGAAAGTCGCAACACCGTGTCAACGCGACTGGAACTCAAAGAGGGCTGGAGACACCACTGACCACAAATCTACAAGTGGTTACATCTTCCAGTATGGACAAGGAACTTATTGCTGGTCTAGTCGGACTGAATATGTCACAACCAACACCCATCTTTGAAGACCATCAGGGATGCATAAAGCTTGCACTCTGAGAAGATTAACCCAAGAACCAAGCACATTGATGTAAGATATCATCTGCTCAGGGACATGCAAGAACAAGGAGTTATCGACATCCAGTACTGTCCATCAGAGGAGATGACTGTAGACGCACTCGCCAAACTTTTGCCAAGGGAACGTCATTGTTTTCTACAAAAGAGACTGAATGTCATATAATTATGCACATGATGTTCAGAAGAGGTGTTGGGGATACAACACCATGTACCATATGCAGTATTGTGTATTATTATCACTTGACCAGTAGATGGCACTGTACATTAAGGTTACCAGTTGTGTATATCTGAAAAACTTGTTGGTTTCTCTCTCTCTTTTTTCTCTCTTTATGCCAAGATGGCTGCTGTTACAGTTTGCTAAAATGTTTTGTAGGTTTGGAACTTAATCCACACAAGTAAACCAAGTTCTGCCTCATCACAAGCTACTACTGTCTTCTCTAATACATAAACAACAAAGTTTCCACCATGTAAACTCTGGTTTCCATCCTGTATGTAGCACTTCCTGTTGCTGTATCCAACCAAACCCATGATGCAGGTGATTGATGATTCTCCACCTGTTCTGATATGATCTCCTCCACTGGGATCTTGTCTCTATGATGTCATATAGAGAATGTTCATATTGGGCAAGGCTTCTCATGATATCTCTTTGGCAGGTGATTGATGTTTCTCCACCTGTTCTGGCCACAAGTTTATTCTTCGAGAGGATGTTGTCTCTCCATATATAACATTCTGAGAGCATGAAGGCATGTACAAGATAACATGCCGAAGACTGCAAGTCCAATCTTTACAAAATTTATCATTGACCTGCGAGCGATGCCTTTCTTGCTGAAGTCGCTGTACATGAGAATTTTGTGTTGCTGTTTTGTTGCTGGCGTCTCCTTAGGGGAAGTGGTGCTCCCTTCCATCTTTCTACCTCTGGGTATATATGGAGGGCAGGTAAAGTATCCTCTGTCTCTGTACTTCTTCCGATTTATGATGACTTTGAATCTTGGTCCTAAAAGTGGAACTGTGGACCTATCCATATTTTCCTCCTCATATCCAGAGCTAAGCTGTTCCTGTGGCTCCTCGTTCTCCTGCTTATTTGGAAGCAGCCTGGCCTCTAGGTGACCTCCGAGGAGCAGGCAGAGAAGAAGCAGAAAGCAGGCAGTATACATATTTTCTACCGCTCTAGGCAGGAACTGCTGTGCACTCCGGAGAGTTTCCGTGCTTTAAGGCTACCTACATGTGAGTTGCTTGTGACATCACCTCATTATATGTCTATGACATCACCTCATTATAATATTCTATAACATCACCTCATTAGAATATTTCCATGACATCACCTCATTAGAATATTTCTATTGATGATTATAGTTCACCATCACTTACCTTCTGCTTGCTGAATGTGACATCACAATGGCCCTATGGATATTACCTTTAGGTTTACTAGGTCTGGATGAAAATGTTCAGATATGCTAAATGTCAGGAGAACAACAGCTTGAGGCCACCAATATGATTCCAGCTTTCATATTCTTCAGCCAGAAAAGAAAATAAAAGCTGGAATCCGATGAAGAAATGCTGCGGTTTTGTTTCTGGTAGATTTTATAAATGTGGCCAATGTTGGACTGGGGTGCCTTGGGTCCACCAGTAAAATTTGTTCTGAGGGCCCACTGAGCTTCATGCAAAATATAACCTGTCAACACAGTGACAGGCAGCAGCAAGACGCTACATGATGATTGTTTGTTAGGGGTCCCTCTAGCGACTTTGAGAAGACGGATCCCTGGGGAAAGAGCACGCTGGCTGGTCTTCCTCTGTACCTACAAATGATCTCAGCCATCTGATGTATTTAGAATAATAAGCTTGGTAGTTTGTTAAATACATCTACCCAGCTTTTTATATGGACGAATAGGCTGGTTGGGATGCTGCCTAGCTATATCTACAGCAGTCAGTCTGTCACTTGTGGCACTTGTGTAGGGGGTGGAGAACTAGGGGCGCATCTTGCTTAGGGGCTTACCTGGGGATTCACCTGTTCCCTTGTGGTCCAATTCGAGCCTGATAAGGGCCCGTGAATAAGCAGGACTTGTTTATTTCAGAAAAAGTTGTTGTAGTTTTTAGTGCACCACTTTAGGGTACACATAACTCAGTGATTAACCTTTATTAACTCAATTTGAGGACAAAATTTGAGGATGAATAATACTGCCATTGTCATTTTACGTTGTTAATTTTGAGACGTTCACTTTTCGGTATAATTAACATCGTAATTTTACTGTCTGGGTCAGTACGATTACATCTATACCAAATACATATTGGAGGTCATCTATTAAACAGAAATAGGCCTATATTAGGCGTATCTCTGGCGCAGATTTCAGCGCAAAGTGCCTTTGCATCACAATTAGCAACTTTTCCCCACTCACGCCAGGTCTAAAGAAGTGGGAGTGGCATGGGCGGGGAAGGGCCAGTAGGTCCATCTCACTTACCATTCTCTACGCCTGTTTTAGGTGCAGAAAATTATCTTAATGTAAGACAGCAAGGAAGCTGTTATGTAGCAGCGGGCGCTAGTGCAGGGCCTTATTAAGGCTACTTTCACACTTGCGTTCGGAGCGGATCCGTCTGATGTTTCATCAGACGGATCCGCTCCGATAATGCAGACGTTCGCATCCATTCAGAACGGATGCGTCTGCATTAAAACTTAGAAAATTTTCTAAGTGTGAAAGTTGTCTGAGCGGATCCGTTCAGACTTTACATTGTAAGTCAATGGGGAACGGATCCGCTTGAAGATTGAGCCATATGGTGTCATCTTCAAGCAGATCCGCCCCCATTGACTTACATTGTAAGTCTGGACGGATCCGCTCGCCTCCGCACGGCCAGGCGGACACCCGAACGCTGCAAGCAGCGTTCAGGTGTCCGCTCACTGAGCGGAGCGGAGGCTGAACGCTGGCAGGCGGATGCATTCTGAGCGGATCCGCGTCCACTCAGAATGCATTAGGGCTGGACGGATGCGTTCGGGGCCGCTTGTGAGACCCTTCAAACGGAGCGCACGAGCGGACACCCGAACGCTAGTGTGAAAGTAGCCTAAGACCGATGTCTAAAACAATAAATGTGCTCCATAGTTTTTAAGTTTTACTACTTTTGCACATACAGTAATTATTTTATTTTTCTTTCTAAGAGCTGTGTGGGGGCTTGATTTTAGAGGGACGACTTGTATTTTTTATTGGTATTCTTTTGGGGTAAATACCACATTTTGATAATTTTTTACTATGTTTTGGTACCGAAAAAGCAATAAATAGCAATACTGGAATTGTTTTTTTTTTTTGTTTTTTTTTTACAGCTTTTAACATGCAGCAGAAATGACATAATACTTGTATAGTTTGGGTCTTTATGGATGCAGCAATATCAAATATCTGGAGAGGTTATTATTATAAAACTAATAAAACTAATTGTTACTTTACATTTATTATTAGTCCATAAGGGAACTCTAAGACGCAATACCCTGAACGCTTAAATAATACACTGTATTTTAATTATGTAGCACATTGTATTGTGTTGTCAGTGGGAAACATACAGATAACCTATTAGGCTGTGCCTGTGGGCCTTTATTAGATACAGAGATCTCATTTGTGGGGTTGACGATGTCTGACAGAGGGAGCCCCCTCCTTCTGAAACCACTTGGATGCTGCTGTCATCATTGACTGCACTACTACATTAGCACTACCCAGTGGGAATACTCCTGGCAGCTATGTGTAATGCCCCAGAGTGGTATTACCATTCCTTCACTCTGCTACTGTCTCTAATGGTCTAACATTAATGCCATCTGTGTATTTATTTCCAGGTCCTTTACACTATGCATTTCTATTATTGTTGTGAAACAGTTTTGCACATGTAAAATGCCTGGTTCACGAACTGGTGGCGGTGTGTATCTGGCAGAGTGAGAGATCTCTAGATAGAATGGAACATACCATTCATTCTTTGGGCATAGGCGGGCCAGTCCTGTTTCCTACCAAAGGGAGGGGTTGCAGTTCTAGTTAGTTCCAGTTTAGACTCGATAGAGGAGCTAAGAAGACATGAAAAATGTAGCAGCGAGGGGAAAGTTCCACCTCCTGCAGCAGAAGTCTCAAAAGGGAAGCAGCTCATAGAGCACTATGACTCCATACAGATCTACAGATAGCAGTAAGCGCCGCCCAGCTCATCAATATTCACTTCGCTGGGCGGCGCTTACTGTCCCCGACTTCACAAGATCCGGCGCATGCGCAGGGCACTGTTAAGCGCAGCGCTTCAGAGCGGGGACCGCAGAAGCCGCCCAGCAAACTGAATATTCATGAGCTGGGCGGCGCTTCAAAGCGGCAGTTGGGGGAGGCTGGCTGGGCGCAAGAGAGGTGAAACGCCGCCCCTTGGGCAGATTGAAGACCGTTGGAGCAGGTTATAAAACTTAAGTTTACTGTATGTATAAGGTGGACAGGGGGGATACTTAGATGATTGTAATACCCATTATAAGACCTGTACTGCCATATATATACCTCAATATGCTTATTGGCCCTGTCAGTGTCCCATTAAACCTCTGTCGTTACCATCCCATATACAGTTGAATAAAACTTAACAACATATGCATTACACATCCAGGCAGTATTATATACAGTTGCAAGAAAAAAGTATGTGAACCCTTTGGAATGATATGGATTTCTGCACAAATTGGTCATAAAATGTGATCTGATCTTCATCTAAGTCACAACAATAGACAATCACAGTCTGCTTAAACTAATAACACACAAAGAATTAAATGTTACCATGTTTTTATTGAACACACCATGCAAACATTCACAGTGCAGGTGGAAAAAGTATGTGAACCCTTGGATTTAATAACTGGTTGAACCTCCTTTGGCAGCAATAACTTCAACCAAACGTTTCCTGTAGTTGCAGATCAGACGTGCACAACGGTCAGGAGTAATTCTTGACCATTCCTCTTTACAGAACTGTTTCAGTTCAGCAATATTCTTGGGATGTCTGGTGTGAATCGCTTTCTTGGGGTCATGCCACAGCATCTCAATCAGTTTGAGGTCAGGACTCTGACTTTCAAAGTTGTTCAAGACGGATCCGTCATGGCTATAGAAGACATAATAGAACCGGATCCGTTCATGACGGATGCATGCGGTTGTATTATGGTAACGGAGCGTTTTGCAGATCCATGACGGATCCGCAAAAAACGCTAATGTGAAAGTAGCCTTAGTCGCACCAAACACACAAACAATTAACTTTCTATATTTTATGTCCATACTAGATCATTAGCGTAAAACCTGAGGAATGCTTCTCTGGAGATATCTGTTACACACTGCAGTAATAAAGATAATGACTATAACTAAACAGCAATATCTAATCTATTTCTGACAGATGGAGAAGGTTTTCGACAGACATTTCCTCTCACTGACTGTCATCATAAACGATTGTTTTCAATTAGTTTTACAAAACAAACCAGTATGACAAACCAGGGTAAACTGGGCTCCTGGATAAGCCTGCATGGTTCAGGTGCAGCAGTGAAATAAGTGGAGGGGATGATTTCTCCTGACTTTGTGATTAGTGGCTTCTACATAATAGCTCATTCATTACACCTGTTCAAACTTAAAGGGACTCTGTCAGCCAGATTTTAGCTATAGAGCTTTTCGTATCATCCTATCAGTGTCCTATAACTAAATAAAAATATACTAGTCTTACCCCCACCTGTCTTTTCATTTTTGATAAAAATCACATTTATTTATATGCTAATTTCCTTTGTAAGGAGCCCAAGGGGCTGTCTCTTAAGCCGTTGGAGCCCAGCCGCGCCCCTTGCCTTGGAGCCTAGCGCCGCCCTGCAGTTTTTTTCCGCAGTGTGCCATAATCTCGCGCATGCGCCATTGATACACAAGTCCGGGCCCGCACGGTGTCCTAGCAGCAGCCTTATCCAGGAGAATCGTGCATGCGCCAGCTTTCTGCGCACTTCGCTCGACCTGAAAAGGAAGAGCAGAGTGGCGCTAGCTCACCTGACAGGTGGAGGACGGAGGTGAAGCAGCGCAAGATTATGGCGCACTGCGAATAAAAAAGAGGAGAGGAGTGAATAATTAACAGCGGGGCGGCGCTGGGCTCCAATATAAGGGGCGCGGCTGGGCTCCAACGGTTAGAAGGACAGCCCTTTAGGCTCCTTATGAAGGTAATTAGCATATTTTATCAATAAGACAGGTGGGGGTAATATTTTTATTTGGATAAAGGAGACTGATATGATGATATGAAAAGCTCTATAGCTAAAATCTGGCTGACAGAGTCCTTTTAAGGCTGATGCATCATTTTTGGCTGCATTTTATTTTATTTGTTTTTATTCAGTATATATCGTTAGGATTGGACTTCATTACAGGTCATTCCCTTTTATCATAGGGTGTAGAGCCAAAAAATGCAATGCAAGTCAAGGAAAACATGACAAAAACACACACCACTGGCGCGGATTTACTAATGTGTCTGTCGATAATCTGTCTAGAAAGTGGTGTTTTTACACTTGCACAGGTGCTTACCAGCAAGGGTGGATCTTCGCTGGTGTCATGGGCATTGGGTGTGGAACCACTATGCCAAGAAACTGTTTTGACTTAGGGCTAGCCCTAAGGGTGTTATCCTGGCAATTCCCTGGTTTTCACAATTTAACCCCTATACAATGATCTGGTCTTTACTGCAGGGTAGTCATCAGGCTGCTACTTCTTGAAATTGTCCCAATCTGCTTACTGCTGACTCATACGGGTCAGGGACACTGATGTAAATTACGAATGGATCAGGCAATACTCATAGTAAGGAAAAAGTCAGAGGTCAGGGCAGGCAGAGTATGTGCATATCTAAGGTCAGGGAAGGCCATAAAAGGTCAATATGGTAAACAGCAATGGTCAGGTCTGGCAGTGGAGAGTCGGTAAATGGGCAGAGGTCGGTACACAAGCAAACAGAGTGGCACACCTTCTCAGAAAACTAGCAAGCTAGACTATCTAAAATTCAGGCACTCTCCACAGGGAAAGGTGGCTTAAATACCCTGAGGTATACCATTGTCTACAGAGGACTAGGGTGCACATGCTGACCCTTTAAGAGCCAGAGAGTGGAACAGACCAGGGAGGCCTCACAGGAAAGCACAGGCCACAGCCTGCAGCAGGGAGAGCACCATGGGACGCAGGTGGACAGGCCCGCTGCTGGTGGGCAGAGGAGGGCAAGGGGTTCCAGACCGCCAGCACAGCATGAAAAGAGGCTGCGTAAGTGAGGCAGCGCCCGTGCCCACTTGAAGGAGTGGGACAGCTGCGGGTATGGGCCGCCAGCTAAACATCTGGAAAGGAGGTGTTGCCCAAGATATGCCATTTAGTACCAAAATTGTGTCACAATTCTGTCTCAAACTAAGCCGACCAATAGTTGGTTAGAGAAAAGTGTCTATCCCTGCACCATATCCATCATCCAGTCTGAGACATTGTGATAAGTCTGGCGAAGTTCTAAATTTACGCCATCTATAGGATTATTAAATCTGGGCCACTGTTTGTAGTTTGCACTGTGTGTGCAAAAAAGACTATGGGGGCCATTTATTAAGACCAGCGTTTTAGATGCCGGTTTAATAAGCCCCTGCGCTGACGGTGGATCCGCTGAAGTTGTGTAGAGGCGCCGGCTTCCTTGCTGTCTTACATTTAGACCATTTTCTATGACGAACAGGTGTAGAAAAGTATAAATAAGACGGACCTGCCGGCTAATCTCCTTCCCCACACCACCCCTACTTTTTTAGACCTGGTGTGAGCGGAGACAAGTCGCAAATTGCGGCACAAATAATCTTTGCACTGCAATCTACACCTGAAACACGCCTAATATAGGCGTATTTCTGATGGTAAATGACCCCCTATGAGAGATATGTCTGACCAAGAGAAAAATCAGGTGACGTTTCCTAGACTGACTGTCTAAGGTTACTTATCTGAATTTTGGAGTGCAGATTATCTAGTGTGTCATGGATAGTGGGTCCTGTTGTTGGCAGTGATCTGTGCATTGTCTGGAGGTGCCAGGAATTGTGCAGCTCTAATCCTGTATGGTAGCAATGCTGTATAATAGCCAGTGCGTGATTTAGACTACATGCACACGACCTTGTGCCCCCCATTGCCGTATTGCGGTCCGCATACAGCGGGTCCGCAATACACGGGCACCGGCCGTGTGCATTCCACATCACGGATTGCGAACCCATTCACTTGAATAGGTCCGCAATCATGGAGATGCGGAACGGAGGCACGGATCGGAACCCCGCAGAAGCACTACAGAGCGCTTCTGTGGTGTTTCTGGCCGTGCCTCAGCACCGCAAAAAAGTAGCGCATGCACTACTTTTTTGCGGTGCAGACCGGCGGATGCGGATCGCGGACCCCATTCAAGTGAATGGGTCCACGATCCGCATGTGGCTGCCCCACGGTCTGTGCCCGTGCATTGCGCTCCTAACGTTCGTCTGCATGTTGCCTAAGCCAATTCAGCATTTTGCACAGCATTCTAGGCAACAAGAGACATTATTTAAAGGGGTTGTCCCACTAAAAATATTTTGCAAACCATCACCTGGATCTGAATAATTTTGTAATTGCCTGTAATTAAAAAAAATTGAAGAGTCACTGATTTATTCAATAATATGTATCTGTATAGCGCCACTTTGCTGTTTTCCTCATCTTTCTGTCCACCTTGCTGAGATGAACACAGGTGCTCAGTTCCATCCTTCAATTGCCACCAGCCATATCTTTTGATTGAAGCTGTTACAAGATACACTCCCTGAGAAAGGACCCACCACCTGAGGTGCCAGCTTGAAATAAATCTAGCAAAGTAACTGAAGCAATGAATGGAGCGATCTCTGTATCCATGTGAGGTACAGGGCTGGTTCTAGCTTGGTCAGAAAGAGATTTTCATGTACTATGTGATTTTCATTTTTACATTAATCATGGGATAACCCCTTTAACCATCAAGAATACCACACATAGAAGCCATTGCTCAAAACTTGTGGTCAGTTTATTACCAGCATGATTCAATGTTGGTCTACCACCTACCATCTCTAAGCTGAGGCTACAAACAATCCTCATATTGTCCTTTGAAGTATGGTACAATTTATTCCCTGAAAACTGCAGACCGATTGGCTCCAGGTAGTATTTGTTCGTATAAATCACAGGTTGTGTGTTCCGTTATGGGATAAAGACACGCTATTACGCTTGCTTTGCCCTTTGTGCATTCATTAGGAATAATATTGTCAGTTTATGACCTCAGGAACATAAACTCATGTGTCACAAAACTTCACTTCTGCAAGATCCAACTCTCGAATTTACATCAATCAGCAGTAACCCAGAATCAGAGAGAACAAAGCAGCTTGTTATCCAAAAGTGTCTACTTGAAAGGTCCATCACATCATTCATCATCCTTAGAAGAAACAAAAGATAGCAGTGGCCAAACTAGGACATCAGCGCACATAAAGGGTAGACTGGAGGTGTCTATGAACAGCATTGGACAGTCCCTTGAAATGTTATACCAGCAGTGGTTGTGGAACCTCAGAAATACATAATTTATTAAAGAAAATGTTGCGTGCTCTGGAACTAAAGTCAACAGAAATCCTCATCAAAGTCTCCTCATCAAACACTCTGTAAGCTGTCAGTTTAAGCGTTCACTTTACACCCCACATGTACTAATGGTGGCACTTCTGCATTAACCTCCAGGCCACTGAGGTATAAATCACACCTTAAATGACCACTGATTTCACCTGTGAGGGTCACTCTACAGGGCACACATTTACATTTACTGTACATCTAAAGTTCTGCAACTCCTGAACCTTGCAAGTGGAATGTATGTAGGAATCCTGTGGTATGTTATGTTTGATGGGGGCAACCATCCAAACCACTGCAGGTCCAGCTATTTTTTTCTTCTTTTGAGTGAACAGAGTACTGAAGCAGCTGCATCAATGTTATAACTGGAAATATGCAGAGACATAAATTATTATTATTATAGGGCTGTCACAGCAGAGGGCCCTCAAGCAAAAACAATATGTGGGCCCTCTGCTCTGCAATTGCTCATCATAGAACATGTAGTTTCCCTGACACGTTACCTACACACCTTCACTCTGTCCTGGTCCTGCCCAACTGCCAAACACTGCATGAAACCAACCAAGTAACTACCGTAAATACAGTAGCATGACTCATTAAAAAAAGAGGCAATATTAAACCAGCAAAAGAGGCAATATGGGGGGCAATCACAATACATTAGTGAGTGCCTTGTATTAACTTGCTGAATTGAGACAATCCCTTTAAAGGTTTTATGGTCTTTTGGCAGGCAAAAAGTTTGGTGGTTAGGGTATCTCTTAATGAGGGCACAGGCTTAGTAAAAATCAACAGTTCAATTGGGTACACTATGTGAGGCAACAAGAAAATATAATACTATCCCTTTGAGAGTCAACAACACTTGGTGGTTGGGCCCTAGATCATGGTAGTAGTGATTCATGCTGGTGTTCCTGGGCTCCTGCCTGGTGTTAGATGGGGTTCCTTTGATGTTGTGAGGTTTAAACGTGCTACGCAGGGCTCCCTCATTATGTAGACCATGCAATGGTTGGGCAGTGAAGATGTTGGGTGCAAGGCAATACTCTGACATAATCACCTCCGAAAACCTACACAAAACTTTCAGAGCTGAACATGGGATGACTGGCAGTAAGATGTCTCTCTCTTATTAAATGCAAACTACTTTCCATATCAACCAGTGGGGTGCATAGTATCTCTATTTGTACTTAAATTCCTACAGCGGGGTGTAGATCCTCCAACAGGTAGTTAATCCATGGTAAAAGCGTGGTGGGCACCCAAGGTGATATGCCTTTTCCACCAGTAGTAAGACCTTTTGCCATAAAATATCTGTCATTTGTGCAGCAAACCCCTAAGAAGTCGGTGCAGAGGATGGGAGTGGTAGTGGCCCTGATAAGATGTTGTGTCACGTGTGTACTTCCTCAGGCCATTGGTCCTTAGAGATTGATGCAGTTGAAAGATAGTTTGAAAAATCAGGCTAGAAGTGAACATATAACAGTCTCTTTTTACTCAGTACAAAAGATAATTTGGAGTACATCCAGTAGCAGCAAATTCAAACTGCTGTTTCTGGGACCACTTGAGGAAGTATGGTGGCAGGTTAGATGACTGTATATTGACAATTGTGGGTATAGGTGTCCACTCTAAAATTCAGACTTGAGCTTTGTCTGGCCTAGTGGTGGTATAGGTGATGGGTGTCTGAGCCATAGTCCCTCACCTTGCAGCAGTGTCTGTAAAGCTGTATTTTGCACATAACTCTGTTGTCTTGTCTCCCAGGTACTTTCTTGAAGCTGGATTTTGTTGTTTTCTCTGGAAAATCATATGTCGTTTGCAGGAGTAGGAGCTCTGGCACATGCTTCCTCTCCCTTCTGTATCCACACACAAACTTTGCCTCCGGGCAGGAAGCAGGACCAGTCCACTCCTACCAAGAAGGGAAGAACAGGGTGATTACTTCCTGCCTACCAATGCCAATCATACCTCCTCCTGCTGGTACATATGGCCAATACATGACAATAAATAACAATAACAACATACAAATATTTACAATTGCAGATACCCCCAGGTCTGGGGAACTGCATTTGCACCAATCCTTTAAATTTGTCCACAACAGTCTATATATTCTGAAGTTCTTTCTCTCTCAGAGGATGGTGGAAGTTGCTTAGCAAGGATGGAAATTCCTTGCATGAGGTCCTATTTCTGCACAGGCACATGCACAGGATCCTCTCACTTAGTCCAACTACACCAGACTCACTAGCTCCTAACCCATAAGGGGAGGGCCAGCATCCTCCTGATGAGTTGGGCACAAAAACTAAATAGTTCCCATTTCATCTCTTGGATTACAAACATAACAGTGCATTAAAGGGGTTCTCCGGGAATTAAGAAAATGAAAATACTTAAATATTACATGATTATAAATATATTCTTAAATACCTTTCATTATTTATAATGGCTCATTTTGTCTGGGGAGCAATCATCAGGGGAAACAAAATGGCAGCTGTCCCATTAGTTCACATAACACCTGTCCTATTCACACAGGAGGACAAGTTACTTTACAACCCTAAGGTAAAGAGCTGCCTCATCCTCCTCTCCTACTTCTCAGGGATTATGATCCTGAATACAGATGATAAGAACTTAAGCTGAATCTCTGGGGAATTTAGTTCATGAGGAGACATGAAGTACAGAGAGGAAGGACAGGACAGACTGTGGTAATGGAGACTGTGGTAATGTGGGGCTGTGGTAATGGAGACTGCATAGAAGTGCTGCTGCTCATTACCCCCACCTCACCCTCCTCTCATGTCTCCTCATCTTCTCCATTCCCACAGAGATTCACCTGTATTCAGGATCATGATTTCTGACAAGCAGAGCAGAGAGGAGGATGAGGCAGCACTATGGCTCATAGTGGTGAAGTAACTTGTCCTCATGTGTGATTAGGACAGGTTTCGTGTGTACTAATAGGACTGCGGCCATATTTCTCCTAATGATTGCTCCATAGACAAAACAAGCCATTCTAAGTAATGAAAAGGTATTTGTGAATATATTTATTATAAAATAATATATTAAAGTATTTTAATTTTTTAAATTCTTGGAGAACCCCTTTAACCTCTACAATGGACATTAACCCATTTAGTAGTAAATTAACCAGTTTACAGTAATCCTCTGGGGTAATGCACTGCAATTTTATATTACATGATGTTTGTTCATTATATTCACATATACAGTGCATTTCATTGTGCAGCTCATCTACAATGTCCATTGCATCCTGCCCAAGGTACATCATTTTGCTAGAGTGCTAACACACCATCAAAGGCTGTCTGCGACTTCTCCCAGGACCTGTCCAGGGCCTCTGGGCACAGGAAGCTTTACCTACTTTGTGCAGCATCTACTTCTGTGGAACCCCAGATGGCATTTCGTAATAGTATAAGAACCACACAGCACATAAATGGAATAATACATTGCATTGCATATCTTACAAGGCATTTGGAAAGTCTTCAGACCCTTTTACTTTTTTTACATTTAGTTATGGTGTGATAATAAATCTGTACTCAATACCCTGTAATGAGAAAGTGAGAATTTTAGACATTTCTGCACATTTATTAAAAAGGTAAAACTAAAATTTCATCTGGACATAAGTATTCAGATCCTTTATTATGACATTGAAATTTAGCTGTGGGGGCCTCCCATTTCTCTTGATCACCTGTGAGATGTTTCTACACCTTGATGGGAATCCGCCTGTGGTAAATTCAATTAATTGGACATGATTTGGAAAGACATACTCATGATTTTATAAGATCTCACAGCTGACAATGCATATTAGAGCGCACACCAAGCCATAAGGAGGAAAGAACTGCCTGTAGAGCTAAGAGACATGATTGTGTAGACTTGCAGATCTGAACAAGAGTACAGAAAATTTCTGCTCCACTGAAAGTTCCCATGAGCACAGTGGGCGGCTATATAATTCTTAAATGGAAGATGTATGGAACAACTAGTCCAGGACTCTCCCTAGAGCTGGCCGCCCCACCAAACTAAGTAATCAAGTGAGAAGAGCCTTAGTAAGCGAGGTGACCAAGAACTCAATGGTTACTTTAGCTGAGCTCCAAAAATCCTGTGTGCAGATGGGAGGCACATCCGGAAAGTCAATCATAACTGCAGCATTTCAATAATCTGGGCTTTATAGCAGAGAGGCCAGAATGAAGCCTTTCCTCAGAAAAAGACACATGAAAGTTTGCAAAAAAAAAAGCACCTAAAGTACAGTGAGAAACAAGATTCTCTCATCTGATGAAATCAGGATTGAACTTTTTTACCTAAATTCTAAGCGTTATGTTTGGAGGAAACCAGACACTGCCAATACCATCCATAGAGTCAAGCATGGTGGTGGCACCATCATGCTGTGTGGTGTTTTTCAGAGGCTGGGACATAGTGACTGGTCAGAGTGAGGGAAAGCTGAATGGAGCAAAGTACAGAGATATTTTTAATGAAAACCTGATACCTTCCAACAAGACAATGACACAAAGCACACAGCCAACACAGAAGTGGCTTCGGGTCAACTCTGTGAATGTCCTTGAGTGGCCCAGCCAGAGCTCTGACTTGAACGCAGTTGAACATCTCTGGAGTGACCTGAAAATGGCTGTCCACCAACGGCCCCCATTCAACCTGACAGAACTTGAGAGGATCTTCAGAAAAGAATGGCATACGATCCCCAAATCCAGGTGTGAAAACCTTGTGGCATCATACCCAAGAAGCCTGGAAACTGTAATTGCTGCCAAAGGTGCTTCAACTAAGTCCTGAGCAAAGGTTCTGAATACTTATGTCAGTGCAATGCAAAGATTTATGAAGTTCTGTTTTCACTTTCTCATTATAAGGTATTTAATGCAGAATGATGGGAAAAAATTGATTTTTATTTTATTTTAGCACAAGGTCACAACATAACAAAATGTGAAAAAAGTGAAAGGGTCTAAAGACTATCTTAATGCTCTGTACATTATTGCAAGATGCAGAGATATACTGTATAATGGCATGAAAATAGAAAGCACTTAAAGGTACAGCAACACTCAACAACAGTTCAACTATGTAGAGCGTTTACTGCAACAGGGTCATTAGTAAAATATTCAGTTTTATAAAGACATGCACATGACATATGTATTCTTCTTGGTGGGATGTAGTGTAATGTTTATAGACAGATATTCAATTGATATGTCCCACATGAAATTAGGTTCACCAGTGGCCATTATTCTGTTACAGCAGCATCTGCTCTGTACTTATTTGCCGGCTATGGTCCGATTGCTGGCAAGGTCCTACTCCTCTGTCCATAGGGCACGCGTGCAAGCTCCTTCTGGCTTTTAAAAGACCAGAACAAGTGCACCATAATCTTCACCAGCCAGTGGCTTGCAACCCTGGGGTACCTTCCCTGAGCAATAGGTTCCTTAGCTTGGTATGTTCCTACTAAGGTGTGCTGTATCCTGTTGTCTGCCCATGTACCAAACTTTGCCTGTTTACTGTATTCTGACCTCCTGCTGCCTAACCTTCATATTGATCCTACTCTGCCTGCCCTGATCTTGGACCAGTTTCCATATTGCACACACTCCACCAGCCCTGACCTTGTGCTGTCCCCGACGATGATTATGCCTGACCCTCGGTGTCCTGCACTAGTGTCTCTGACACCCCTGGGCCAGCTATCAATGAAACAGAGACTACTCCAGGAGGTAGTGACCTGGTGGTTCCCTTGCAGCAAAGTCCAGATCCTTGTTCAGGGGTTAAAGGGTGAACACCAGGGGACTGTCAGAATAACACCCTTAGGATTAGCCCTAAGTCAAATCTATTGGTTGACACAGTATCTCCACACCCACAACTTTTGACTATGTAGGTGAGTCCTATAACTTAAGCTCAGCAGAGTAGCTCCTAACGTTGGATCCAGCAGGTGGCCGAAATGCAGCTGAAAACTGCATAGCCATGCAAATCAAAGCTATTTTCTATAAAATTATTCAAATTTATCAGTCACTTACTTATTGTTAATGGAACCAGGGTTACCCACTAAACAATGGATGATTACAACTGGAGCGTGCTGCAGGGGTGTGCATGTATGTGTCTGGATGCGAATAGCAGTACTCCCTGTTCTGAGGCTCCCTGGACTCATGCAGTGATCTTGAAGTGTGAACCCTTTTTCTCTTTGGGGCACTCCTGGTGTTGAGGGTTCTCCTGCCTGTTTTAGGTTGGGATATCCTTGCTGTTGAGGGTTTTAAGGTGTAAGGCAGTGTCCCTTGGCGCAGCTGGAGGATGGATGGTGTCAGTGCAGTGTAGCAATGCAGAATGATCAAGATGCCAGTTTGTTGCAAACAGTTTTTTACTGACGTTTCAAGTTCAAAGACACTAGTCACAGTTTCAGCATGTATGGATATGGCAGATGTTACACACGTTGTCACGGATGAAGTTGCAGATAGCTGGAACTTATAAATAAACGACCGACTGGCTTGATCCCAAACTAAGGAGCATATTGGTGAGCCCTTTAAAACCCTAAGAGCTCTCCCTGACTGCTATGCACATGCAAGGGTCTCAATGGTAGACGATTGCATGCCCACATACCTTAGACTGTGTGACACCTGAAAACCCTATAATAGTGAGGGGACACGACCACCGGCTCCCTGCACTTAATACGGACGGAGTCAGGGTCACCTAGAATCAAGCCAGCAAGGAAACACAATAAAGGAAAAGACTTATCTGAGCAAACAGCAGCAGCAGCCTCCAGCAGTGAACACTTCATCCAGGAAGTAGTGTAAACCGCAAAGTGAGGCAGTATGGGAGGGAATATAAAGGAAGATGATTAGTCTAAATAAATGACACCTGGCAGAAGGAAAGGAGATGACAAATTGAAACCAAAACAAAGAACGTCATACAAGAGGTAGAGAAGAACGTCTGCCAGACCTTCTCACAGAACTGGCGGTGACACACTTGCAATTTTCCACAATTCTTACAAGTGACACAGCTATGATTTCAGTTAACAGACACAGTTGTCTCTTTAGACCAATTTTACCTTACACTGCACTTCTCTAGTTGACTTTTACATAAGTATCCAGGCATGGGGTATAACACTTTACCTTCATACAACCAACAAGGTGGTCCCCTAACAACTGCATCTTTCTTGGACAGGTTTCTGTACTTACAGTAGATCTCCACAGTATATCTTTGTGGAAATTCTTTTTTAGAATATTCATCTTTTTTTTTTAAATTTGTACAGTTGTTCCACTTTGGCATACTCCTCCCCGACAAGCGTCCCCGTCACCATGGGAACGCCTGGGGGTTAGAATATACCATCGGATCTGAGTTTTCACAGTCTCATTGATTCTCATTGTGAAAATTTGCAATCAACACTACTAACGAATATTCGAATTCGCGAACATTCTACGAATATTCTACTAAATATTCGCGAAATATCGCAAATTCGAATATGACCACTGCCGCTCATCACTAACACTGGGTTCCCATCATAGGTGTGCGCAGCCTATTGCATTAGGGTGTGCACCCTAAAGTACAAACACACGCCGCGCGCGCGCGTGTGTGTGTATATATATATATATATATATATATATATATATACACTGCTCAAAAAAATAAAGGGAACACTTAAACAACACAATGTAACTCCAAGTCAATCACACTTCTGTGAAATCAAACTGTCCACTTAGGAAGCAACACTGAGTGACAATCAATTTCACATGCTGTTGTGCAAATGGGATAGACAACAGGTGGAAATTATAGGCAATTAGCAAGACACCCCCAATAAAGGAATGGTTCTGCAGGTGGTGACCACAGACCACTTCTCAGTTCCTATGCTTCCTGGCTGATGTTTTGGTCACTTTTGAATGCTGGCGGTGCTTTCACTCTAGTGGTAGCATGAGACGGAGTCTACAACCCACACAAGTGGCTCAGGTAGTGCAGCTTATCCAGGATGGCACATCAATGCGAGCTGTGGCAAGAAGGTTTGCTGTGTCTGTCAGTGTAGTGTCCAGAGCATGGAGGCGCTACCAGGAGACAGGCCAGTACATCAGGAGACGTGGAAGAGGCCGTAGGAGGGCAACAACCCAGCAGCAGGACCGCTACCTCCGCCTTTGTGCAAGGAGGAACAGGAGGAGCACTGCCAGAGCCCTGCAAAATGACCTCCAGCAGGCCACAAATGTGCATGTGTCTGCTCAAACGGTCAGAAACAGACTCCATGAGGGCGATATGAGGGCCTGACGTCCACAGGTGGGGGTTGTGCTTACAGCACAACACCGTGCAGGACGTTTGGCATTTGACAGAGAACACCAAGATTGGCAAATTCGCCACTGGCGCCCTGTGCTCTTCACAGATGAAAGCAGGTTCACACTGAGCACATGTGACAGACGTGACAGAGTCTGGAGACGCCGTGGAGAACGTTCTGCTGCCTGCAACATCCTCCAGCATGACCGGTTTGGCATTGGGTCAGTAATAGTGTGGGGTGGCATTTCTTTGGAGGGCCGCACAGGACTGCATGTCACCTGCAGTCCTATGTAACACCACAGATAACACAGTGATAACTCTCTGAGTACAGATAATGCAGTACATGTCACCTGCAGTCCTATGTAATACCACAGATAACACAGTGGTAACTCCCTGAGTACAGATAATGTAGTAGATGGGTATGAGGCCCCAGAATTCAGAACACGCACAGTGTGACCTGAAGTCTGGGACCGGACTGCGGCAGTGTGGGCTAAATCCTATAGCCCCCCCCCCCCCAGATATGTGGATGGACATTACATATAATGGTACACACTATACAGTAGAGTACAGCAGCACATACCTGTTACATCCAGTGACGTCTCCTGTGATGTAGACCTTCCTCAACGTCTTCATTCGGAGATAAGACCGCCATGATACCTTCTTTCAGCCGCGTATCTGCATAGTTTCACAGAAAAATGTTTAGATTTCTCACTTTACTATCCTCCTCAGATAACAGACCTCCCCTCCACCCGTAGTGCCCATAAATATAATGCCCTCTGTATAATTATAATATATACTGGCCCCTCTGTATAATTATAATATATACTGGCCCCTCTGTATAATTATAATATATACTGGCCCCTCTGTATAATTATAATATATACTGGCCCCTCTGTGTAATTATTATTCTTAATATTATAATGGCCCCCTCTGTATTAGGCTCCATTCACACGTCCGCAAAATGTGTCCGCATCCATTCCGCAATTGTGTGGAACGGGTGCGGACCCATGCATTCTCCATGGGGACGGAATGGATGCGGAAAGCACACGAACTTCCGGTCCGCGGCTCTGGAAAAAAATAGAACATGTCCTATTCTTGTCCGCAGCTGTGGACAAAAATAGGCTGTTCTATGGGGGTGCCTGGCGGGTGTGTTGCGGATCCGCAAAACACTGCGGACTTGTGAATGAACCCTAATAGTAATAATTATGGCGCTCTACAGCCCCTCCAGCATACAGTCCCATGTAAAATACATCACTCCTTGCCTTCAGCCCCTCCAACATACAGTCCCATGTAAATAATATCACCCTTCCTCTCTTCGCTGCCTGCCTTGAGCCTCTTCAGCATACAGTCCCATGTAAAATACATCACGCCCTGCCTTCAGCCCCTCCAACATACAGTGCCATGTAAAATACAAAACTCCCCCGGCCTTCAGCCCTTCCAGCATACAGTCCCATGTAAAATAATATCACCCCTCCAGCCTTTAGCCCCTCCAGCATACAGTCCCCAGGTAAATAATATCACTTCACCCCCTCTCTTCAGACCCCTCTAACATACAGTCTCCAGTACAAGGGTTATTCCTCGCCCCTGCAAACCCCCCCCCCCCCCCCCCCAAGTACAGATAACAGTCAATCTTCTCCTCCACATACTGACCTGCAGCTTCTGCTCCTCTCTGCAATATCCTGCTCTGTTGAATTTCCTGCATATCTTGAGGCCACGCCCCCTGTATGACGAGACTCCGCCTCTTTCCCGACATCATACCTCCCTAGAGCAAATCCATTCTAGCGCTCTACTGTCTCATAGGCTTCAGACCCTTAGCTTGAAGCCTATGTGAAGGATCGCATCAGGAGTTGGCAGATGGCAGTGCAGCACAGAGGTGATGATTAGGGTGTGCCCAGGCACACCCGGCACACCCCGTGTGCACGCCTATGGTTCCCATCCACACTTCCAGTGCCTGCTGGACCAGAAGTGTGCCATCTACATGCTAGTTGGCGACGTATGCAGGAATGGCACACAATTTCTGAGCTGACCATAGGTTCCTGGTCTTGGAGAACCCCTTGAACTATACACAGGTCAAGTGTTGAATCTGAGGCAGCTGAAAAATTTAAGATTATAATTACGCGGATTGCAATTCTAGGATGCCCTTGCATCAGTTTGAGATTTGAACAGTTGAAATTTATCAAGACTGGCACCTTGTGTGCCTGTCTTGATATTCCCTGCGCTGCCAGAGGATGCGGCTAATTTATGACGAGTTACAGGCCTCAAAATAAATTATGCGCATCCACCTGCAGTCTGTGGGGGTGATTTATCATCTCCCTTGCACCAGAAAAGTGGCTTTAAAAAGTTGCAATCAGTGTGTTTGTGTCTTTTGTTTTGCCTCTTTTTACACTGAGGGAGGGAAAGGCACGTGGCCAACAGCCAAGACACATTTTTCTTCATTTACACCAGTTTACTGGTGTAGTGTACGGGAACTGTAATACCCGTCACTACCAAAAGGTCACTTGGTGTGCTGTCGTCCCTCCTTAATTATGGGGAAGTTGGTATATGTCAGTTTTATAAAATGTCATGTAATGTAATGCATGTATTTCCCTGTTGCTATGAAACTTGCAAATACAGGCCGGCTAGGGGTGTCATTCCAGCTCTTAGGCATTAGAGGGAGCTAGGGAGCCTTAGTTTATATAAGGGCCAGACAAGGAAGGGAAGGTCAGTGTAACCTGATCTAGTGTGGAGTGCAGAAGTCAGTCTAGACCACAGCTCAGAAGTTTCTAGAATCTAGTGAAGTGCTCAGAAGTTTCCAGAAGCTGAGAGAGACGGAGGCAAAGATCAGGAAAGCAAGAGGTACTCAGAAAGACAGAGGAGGTACTGATTAAAGCTATAGCCAAGGATATAAAGCCAGAACTAGGTTAATGGGCCTTGGTGAAGAATTGCTACATTCCAGGATCAGACAGAGTTAGAGTGCAAGCTCCTTTGCTGCAAATCCTGTGTTCAACACTCTGTAATTACCCTGCTGTACTGAATTGCCTGCATCGACCGAATTGCAAAATCGACTGTATGCTGAGGAACTGCGTTTCCAATATCGTCTCTGCCTGCAAACTACTAAAGTTGAAGTTCTGTTTAAGACTACGTTTCCTCAATTTATTCCTGCATCCGCAAACGGCGTGCCACCGTTTACTTGGCACTGGCGTCACGAACTATTCCCTACCTATACCTGCCCTTGCAGAGAGTCAGCTGTACCAGGTTAGTGTCTATTGCACTACATCACCCAGAAACACCTACTGCACACAACTTGAGTACACTGCACCTCTCTTTTGGCGTCACGAACAGGATACGCACGCTTTCTAGTGCAAGAAGCGTGAACTTTGTGCCTTATACCGTTGCCCTGTGACCAAAGTGACATTTTCCTGTTTTATTCAAGTGGACTTTGTGGATTAAAAATCATACCCAAAGTGTGTCAAAAACTTCTAAAAAGCGCTGTGCAGTGTTGCGCTACCCAGAGGAAGAAAATCGCCACATTGGAGTGTGGTTTTGTGGACTTTTTACAATCCTGCTTGCTGTCAGTGAATAGACAGCGTTTGTACCTAAAGATGGCCGCTGGGCTTGCTAAATTTACTGCTGCGTCACCTTCATCCCGAAAAGGCGGGAAAAATTGGCGCCTTTCTGAGGAAAAAGCGGGAAGAAGGTCAAGGGCAGGCGCCACGGCTTATCTGGACATTTGCATGTCTGCCAGCATGGACACCGCCTTCCATATACTGGAATACCTGGGGGGCGGCTCCCCAGTGCAGTGGGAGGAGCTGGCTACTCTAATTGACGCGACCCTATCGCTCTCCTCAGAAGGATCGAGCATGTTGGATTGTGAGCAGAGTGTTGCTGCAGCGTCCGCACCTGTAATTGAAAAGATGATCGACACCGGTGTAGAGCCAGAGGAGGCTCCACCGGCCTACGCTCCGGGACCGGAGCAACCCGCCTGCCGCACCAGGGAGAAAGAACCCGAGCCCTACTATGGCTCATGGAGGGACTTTTTTCAGCCATCGTTCAAATGGTCTTCCCTGATGGCGGAGATCCGAGAGGCCGCTATCAAGCGGAACATAAAGACTAAGATCGTTTATGAAGAATTGACTAAAACAATCCATGAAAAGCATGCTAACACCCAACCCCGCCTGGAAAGGAGAAAGGGAGTGGTGCTGTCATTCGACAAAACCCGTGGCTACGGGTTCATCCAGGACTATCTAACTGGCAGAGACCTCTATGTGAACCGAAGGTCTGTCAAAAGAGACTACCTCCCTTCTTACCAGCACAGTCTCCACGAGGGAGAGGAAGTGGAGTACACCCCTGCCGAGGGCCTGCGAGGCCCCTATGCGACTGCTGTGACCCGTCCGAAGCGAGGACCTGAGGATTGGGAGGCAGAAGAAGAAGACCACTCTGGCTGCGAGCGAGAACCGGAACGCTCTCCAGAGCCGGCCCATCATGCCTTTCAGGAGCGGAGCTCCTTCATCGGGCCGAACGTCTTCTGGCAGCCAACCGTGTTGGAGAAATGGGTGAGCCCCTATCCTTCCCCCGAGCTGCCTCGTCGGGAGAAGACTATATCTGAGCTGGAGCAATTGAAAGGACTGAGTGCTACCTTCCAGAACATCTGGATGGGACGGAGACCAGATGCAAGTCCGGAACCTGAAGAGGCCGAGTCTGCGTCATCGGTGACTATACCTGCGCCGGCGGCGCCAGCAGAGGACAGCGACTCCGACACAGAGAGCATCGGTGAGCAGATCGTCCGGCTGGAGGAGAAGTTGCGGGAGCTGCGTAAGACCTACACCGCCAGGATCCAGACACCGCCGAGGAAGGATGAGGTAAGGGTGCCTGTCACCACCCGCCGACCGCCTTCTCTTGTCACCGCTCCGTCAGTGCCCCAGACCGGACCCGCGATTGCCGTGAATTGCTGCACCCAGAGCACCGGACCGCTTGCTGCGGCGGTGCCAAACATGTCACACCCTGCAGTGATTATGCCAGGGCCGGCACGGCCCACCAGAGGGTTCGCCCCTAGGCCTATGGGGCCAATACCTATTAGGGGCCCCTTTACCCTGCAGCTGCCCCCTGATACAGTCATGTGGGCCCATCCTCCTGTAGAGGACTACTACAGACGATACTTGCCAGCGGAGCCGAGTGGATATGACATGCCACTGTGATCAGCCTGCTAGGCCTTTGATTTATTTCTTCAGAAGTTGATGTTAACCCTTCCAGGACAGGAGTCCTATGTTGCTGGTCCTTTGTTGCAGCTGCCAGTTTGTCCACGGCTCAGTGGTAGGTGTTGACCACTGAAATCACAAAGTCAGCAAGGCCACGTTTGTTTCCAGGACCTCCTGCCTGCTTTTGGTACCCCCACGCCAAGTTGTGCCTGTTCCTTTGTTGCACCTTTTACCCTTCACCCCCTTTTCAGGTTGATCAGGGGTATTACAGCACTTGTATTTTGCTGTCCGTTTGTTGTGCAACTTCATACTAAGGAACCGTGCCCGGAGACAGACTCAAAAGTACCTGAGCCTCTGCGATTCTTATTCTTTTAAAAGTATTGTGCCCAGAGATGGACTCCACCGCATGAGAGCCTCTGTGATGTAATAGGGAAATAACCTGGGTACGGACTCATGTTTGTTATTTGAGCCTCCAAGAACTTTTATACCGTTTTCTACTGTTTTATTATGGACTTATTCATTGTCATGGACTATCCTGGTTATAATGTTACGCTGTGCCAGGTCAGCGCCCCCGTTCCATTCACTATCCTGAGAGAAGAGAACGACGCCCCTTGTCACCACACTTCACTTTTGCCAATTGGACCTGATGTAAATGTAAATGCAGAAGAATTACATGTATGTATGCCTGCATGTCTCTATTTTCTATTTCAGGTAGAGATTCCAGTTGGGAGACCCATGATGGAGTACGAGGTCGTACTCAGCTTAAAGCAGTGGGGTATGTAGTGTACGGGAACTGTAATACCCGTCACTACCAAAAGGTCACTTGGTGTGCTGTCGTCCCTCCTTAATTATGGGGAAGTTGGTATATGTCAGTTTTATAAAATGTCATGTAATGTAATGCATGTATTTCCCTGTTGCTATGAAACTTGCAAATACAGGCCGACTAGGGGTGTCATTCCAGCTCTTAGGCATTAGAGGGAGCTAGGGAGCCTTAGTTTATATAAGGGCCAGACAAGGAAGGGAAGGTCAGTGTAACCTGATCTAGTGTGGAGTGCAGAAGTCAGTCTAGACCACAGCTCAGAAGTTTCTAGAATCTAGTGAAGTGCTCAGAAGTTTCCAGAAGCTGAGAGAGACGGAGGCAAAGATCAGGAAAGCAAGAGGTACTCAGAAAGACAGAGGAGGTACTGATTAAAGCTATAGCCAAGGATATAAAGCCAGAACTAGGTTAATGGGCCTTGGTGAAGAATTGCTACATTCCAGGATCAGACAGAGTTAGAGTGCAAGCTCCTTTGCTGCAAATCCTGTGTTCAACACTCTGTAATTACCCTGCTGTACTGAATTGCCTGCATCGACCGAATTGCAAAATCGACTGTATGCTGAGGAACTGCGTTTCCAATATCGTCTCTGCCTGCAAACTACTAAAGTTGAAGTTCTGTTTAAGACTACGTTTCCTCAATTTATTCCTGCATCCGCAAACGGCGTGCCACCGTTTACTTGGCACTGGCGTCACGAACTATTCCCTACCTATACCTGCCCTTGCAGAGAGTCAGCTGTACCAGGTTAGTGTCTATTGCACTACATCACCCAGAAACACCTACTGCACACAACTTGAGTACACTGCACTGGTACAAATGAAGCCAAACATCAGAGCTGCCATAGATTTCTGTTTAGGTGCACAGGGGGAGATTTATAAAGAACAACACTTTCTCCTACAGGAGTCTGTGCTCCTAAAAAAGAAAAGTGGTGTAAATGAAGGTGTGTTGACCATGCCCCTTTCCCATCCTTTCCATGCCCCCTTTTGGAAAAGTGGCAAGGGCAGTGTAAAAAGAGGCACTTGCAACTTTTGTTCCCAAAAACATTTAAAAAGTCCCAAACACACAGCAACCGACTTTTTAAAGCCACTTTTTTTGGCGGAAGGGAGATGATAAATTTTCCCCTCAGACTGCCGGAGGATGTGATAAATATGCATCCTCCGGCAGTGCAGGGGATATCAAGACTGGTGCAGATAGTGCCTGTCTTAATAAATCTCCCAGTGTCGTGTCTAAACAGAAATGTATGGGAGCTCTCAGCTGCTGTAGATTTCTGGCCCCCTTCCCGCCCTTGCCATGCCTAGTTTCTGAAAAGTAGTGAGGGCGGCTTAACAAAATATATTAAAAAATTTGCATTTAAAAAGTTAAACATAAAAAGGCGTAAACAAGCATGTTTGCAACTTTTGATTGCCTCTTCTATGGTACAGGGAGACGATAAATCTCCCCCTGTGTGTAGGAATTAGATATATTTTATATTTGTGTGGTTTGTTCCTTGGCACCAGACTGTTTTATGAAAGGTGGTATAAGGATGGATTACTGCATTTGGCACATGTTAAGGATGTATGATTGACAGATGTCAGACCGCAGAGCAGATGTTAATACCACTGACAGTTGATACCCAGAGCACAAAAATATGAAGAACAGATGGATTGATTGAGTATCATTAACATCCATGACCATGGAATCCACCAGCAAACCCAGGACTTTATAAGTCCCGTCACAGCTGTCTTATGATTCCTATGCCTTAGCGGTGCAGCTATCTTATTATTGTCATATTCAGTGTGACCTTTACTAAACTGGAACCGTCAGAAGCAGGTGGACTGTCTACTGGCCTCATAGGAGACATACTTCGACATCTGATTACCCTGAGGTCGTATCAGTGATGATATTTCTGTCTTTTAGATAATATTTGTGATGGTGTACATTTCAGTTCATCTCATTATTATCTTACTTCATATGAAAAGTATGCCCGATCCTGGTCAACCAGAATGCTCATTTGTGCATATGAGAAGGCCTTTGGGAAGGAGTGTGGTGTTGACCTAGATCATTTATCATCGCAGTCGTCAATCAGCGCTCTACGCTTCTCATGTTATTATGATCAAGTTTTCACACATTAAAGTTCATTGTAAGCCACAGCTATGCCTGCATACAATACACTGCCGAATGCGAACACATGCCCGCGCCACTCTCTCATTGCAATTTGGAAATTGCTTCTGTAAAAATACACAGTGTTCCGTATATGGATGGAAAGTTGGATGGAGGAAAATGTATATACAGGATTGTTAAACTTTTCTACACATTTCCTTTCAAATGTGCTAAATAACCTAAAAATATACTTTATTATTCAGAATAAAATACAGTTTTCCTGCTCAAATAGGCACCCAAAGTTCTGGGTGCCTATTGCGCCTTAAAATCTAGTGTACTGGTGTACGGATTTTACTGGGGGCCGCATCGGACACTGCACAGGTTGGAGCACAGATCGCATCGCTGCTCCTGCCTGTGCCCACCTCAAGCTTGGCTAAACTCTGCCACAGCACATTGGTAACCTGTACCCTGTACACGTGTGCTATGCCAAGAGTTAGCTAAGCCCATATGAGCCCACTCAGCTCAAGACTCTCTTCCTGTACCGTCATAATGGTACAGGAGTAGCAATGTGCAATAGAAAGTCTTGAGCTGAGCGGGTATTCAAAGTCTTCTCCTGTGAAAACAAAAGGCAAAGTTAATAAAGAATGACACTTGGCATTCAGATATGATCTAATTGAAGTATTTAAAGGGAACCTGTCAGCAGTTTTATGCTGCTACGTTCTAACATGCTCCAGAGCATGCCAATGAGTCCTGATATTCATGAGCTTTTGGCTATCTCCGCCCCCTGCCACCGACTGACAATTTTTTTCCAATTGAATCAGCAGCAGGGGGCGGAAAAAGCCAGGAGCTCATGAATATTCAGGACTCATCATTATGCACTGAAGCTGTTTAATACAAGATTTTAACAAAACGACTGGGTCAATTAAAGAGCGTGGCCCAGAATTTTGCTAAGGGGATCTGACACTAGGTTAGATTTTCCTTATTTAGGACATCGTGCTTAAAAATACTGACAGATTCCCTTTAAAGGGCTTCTGTCACCCCACAAAACTCATTTTTTTTTTTTTTGGATAGTTACATTCCTTATAGCGCGATATAGGAGAATATAATCTTATCACTTACTTTCATGCGGCCGTTTCTTTAGAAAACGAAGTTTTATAATATGTAAATCCGGTCTCTACCAGCAAGTAGGGCGTCTACTTGCTGGTAGCCGCAGCAGAAAACCGCCCCCTTGCCGTGTTGATTGACAGGAGCAGAAATAGAGAAAAAAAGGGAGAGGGTTATCCAAAAAGCTGCCAGGGACTATGCTTTGTCCCTGAAGAAAAAGGATAAAGAAAGGGGCGCCACAAGGATGGTATGGAAAAAAAGGGGAATTAAACAGGGAAAAAAAGGTATTGCTGGAGAGGCAGCTCTGGTGTGGGATGAGACCAACCACCACAGAGAAATCAAGATAATAAGTGAAGGGTAGGGAACAGGGGGTAGTCACCCACCCCGAGTTATAACCGGTCACTGTGTAAGAACAGTTGAGCGCCAAACTCCTAGGGGACAGAATAGAGGTGTTGGAAAATCGTTGATAATAGCAAAGATCACCAAACTCAAGTGCTATAGGCTGCTATGTAGAGCACTAATGAGAATAGGTGTTGAAAAATGGAATGATGCTTGTATAATTATTAGGTCAAGTCATATAGCAATATAACCGAATGGATGCATAAAATGAATATTTCAAGAGAGTTTAAAATATTGGAACTATGAAAATAAAAAAATTAATAATGAATAAAAACATTGGTAAAAATCCACTCACTTCACAGGGGGGGCACCACAAGGATGAACTAAAGCACCTGTGGCAAGTCACCCCCCTAAGCCGGGATCGCGTGTAAGTTGTCAGAGGTAGACGTCTACGTCCTGGGTGTACAGCCTGGTTGGTAAAACAGCAGACAAATCCAAGGGTACGTATTCGATCCTCTTTAATGATTAAACATATAGGGCTCAACGCGTTTCAGGGGTCACAATACCCCCTTCATCAGGAGCAGGATATACAATGGACATAATGTATGGGCTTTAAATACATGTGGGTGTGCCGTTTTGGCGCCAAAAAACAGTGGGTGGAGTTACAAGTGATGACATCATCGTTATGAGAATAAGAATATTTTTTAAAAAACAGATGCATTGATGGTGCTTATAGTTGGTGGAGGGCGAGACCCCCACAAACACATAAAAAACCATATGAAACTATAAAGAAAAACTAGCCTCAGATCGTTGATATTTCTGTATTGAAATCGTATGGCCGGAAGTAAGGTAGGTGGAACGCATCATGCGTTCCACCAGACCATATCCGGGATAGAATAAGCCGCAACCGGAAGTGAGCCGCCACCGGAAATTGCTCTATTAGAAGTGGGTGGAACGCACAATGCGTTCCACCTAGTACATATCCGGAATAGAAGGGCCGGAAGTTGGCCTGTGGAACGCACAGGTATACAGGCAGCTGCAGTTAAAGCGAGTGGAACGCAGTTTGCGCTCCACCTGGCGCATATCCGGATCAGAAAGGCGCCTGTGGGACGCACAGGGATCCACCCATATTGCAAATGTCTATTCAACATCTAAGAAATATGGACATAAATATGGAAATGCATCTGGCCCATCAATGACCTACAACATATAGTAATATAACAATAAAAGTATCAATACAATAAGGAAATGTGCGTACCTTGATTCACCCTATATATAACTACAGGGATAGTGTCATTCATATTAATAATATTTGTACTGATAAAAATATATTTGTATTAATAAAAAGAGATAAATGGGTATCGACGTTAGAATCGGGTCGTATAAGAGATATACATAAAAAATAGTTTATATTAATATCTGTAGGGAATAAATATGCCTCTATTGGACAGTACGGGTATAGTGTCTCCAGAAATGCCCACTTTGCCTCAACTGGAATATAATGATGGGTGGTATACATATAATAATAGTAAAAAAAGTAAAAATGTAAATGACGTAGTGATAATACCACAGTAATGTAAGGAAAAAATAATATGAAAAAAATGGTATACCGATGTATAGATAAATGGATCTGTATATTTATTGATTTGAGTGATCACCTTTGGAAAATTAGGTATATGATGGTATATGGTGTATGGTGATATCGTATCTGTAAATGTAACAAGATCTTATATAGGAAGCTAGTAATTTTAGTAATTGGTATACTCAAGAGATTCATTGAGACCAAAGGGTATGAGGGTGTTTAGCTTGAAGATCCAGAACATTTCTTTTCTACACAGTGTTTGGAATGATCGGGGAACCCATTCGAGTGGCGTAACTAACAGAGATGTGGGGTCGCCTTCATGATGAGAAGCGTAGTGTCGGGATACACTGTGTGTGCAAATTTTGCGTCTTATGTTGGAACGATGCTCATTCATACGTTCCTTCAGAGATTGAGTTGTGCGTCCAACATACAGAAGGTTACACGGACATTGCAGTAGGTAAACCACATTTGTAGTGCTGCAATTCATAGGATGGTGTATGGTGATTGGTTTCATAGGGTGAGGTAAGATCACCCGTTCGCCGCAACAGTTTATGATGTCGCAGCACATACATCTTTTTATTCCGCATTTGTGTGAGCCTATTTTCTGTAAGCTCTTGTTGGGGCCTGATTTGGGACATCGTGGGTTAATCTCAAGTTTGGGACATGAGGGGGCTAAAATATTTTTCAAGGTCTGGGCACGTTTAAAAATTAAATTAGAAGTTTTTGGGATAGTCTTGCCTATAATGGGATCCTTTAATAAAATATTCCAATGTTTATTTATTAGTTTCCTGATGTCCCTGTGTCTGGAGTTGTAACGTGTGACAAAATGAAAATTAGGTTGAATATTATCTGTAACTGAAGTTTTATTTTTCTTTTGGCCACTGAGACTATCTTTTTGGGATATTCCTAAGGCTCTCTTTTCTGAATCTTTTACGAGTTTGCTCGGGTAACCTTTATTGTGGAAGCGTTTTTTCAGAATTGAAAGTTGTTCTTTACAGACCACGTCATTTGAGCAGTTCCTGCGAATTCTGCGCATCTGACTGTATGGTATATTGTTTAACCATTTCTTGTGATGGCAACTTTTAAAGTCTAAATAACTATTGGTGTCTACTTTCTTGAAGTGTGTTCTTGTGGTTATTTTGTTATTGGAGATTGAAAGATCTAAGTCTAAAAAAGTTGCTTCTGTAGGGTGTGTCTCGAGTGTGAAGTAGATGTTCCCACTGTTGGTGTTAATGTGGTTGATAAGACCCGTTAGGACCTCGGGGTTCCCTTCCCAGATTAGAATGATGTCGTCAATGTATCTTTTATAAAATTTTATGTTGGGATGGGTGATAAAGCCGTGTAGTTCCTCGAACGCCCCCATGAACAGATTGGCGTAGGCTGGGGCGAACTTGGTCCCCATGGCTGTTCCTTTGCATTGCTGATATATTGTGTCCTGAAAAATAAAATAATTGTGATGGAGAATGAAGTTAATGGAGTCTATAATAAAGGTTCGTTGTGTATCAGGTAATTGAGGGTCTTGACAGAGAGTTTTGTCTACAGCAAGGGTGCCGAGGGAGTGAATGATATTACTATAGAGGGAGGTGACATCTAGTGTCACCCAATGGTAGGTTTCTCTCCATTCGAAAGTTTCCAAGGCGTTAATAAGATGGGAAGTGTCACGTAGATACGAGGGTAATTGCAGGACGTATTTCTGTAAGATACTGTCCACATAGTCGGACAGGTTGGAGGTTAATGATCCAATACCAGAAATAATGGGTCTTCCAGGGGGGTTCGTTAGTGACTTGTGTATTTTAGGTAGAAAATAAAAACGTGCTAGGGACGGATGTGGTGTTTTGAGAAAAGTTCTTTCTTTTTTACTAATGATACCTGACTTAAAGCTATCGTCAACTAAGGATATCAGTTTTTTCTTGTAGTTATTCGTAGGGTCGGATGGTAAGATTTGATAGTATTCTTTATCAGAAAGAATTCGTAATGATTCGGCTAGATAGTAGGACGAGTCCATGACGACGATTCCCCCTCCTTTATCCGCACTTTTAATGACCATATCTCTATTATTAGTGAGGGTTTTTAGGGCTCTAGATTGGTCTAGGTTCAGATTGTTTTTCCCGGGTAGGCTGGGTGGGGTTGAGAAGTGGTCTTTAAAATCTGATAGTACTATGTTAAAAAAGCTCTCTATGTGAGGGCCTTTGCTTTGGAGAGGATAAAAGCCTGATTTGATTCTGACATTACAACCAACACCGATTCTGTCAAATGTCAGAATCAAATCAGGCTTTTATCCTCTCCAAAGCAAAGGCCCTCACATAGAGAGCTTTTTTAACATAGTACTATCAGATTTTAAAGACCACTTCTCAACCCCACCCAGCCTACCCGGGAAAAACAATCTGAACCTAGACCAATCTAGAGCCCTAAAAACCCTCACTAATAATAGAGATATGGTCATTAAAAGTGCGGATAAAGGAGGGGGAATCGTCGTCATGGACTCGTCCTACTATCTAGCCGAATCATTACGAATTCTTTCTGATAAAGAATACTATCAAATCTTACCATCCGACCCTACGAATAACTACAAGAAAAAACTGATATCCTTAGTTGACGATAGCTTTAAGTCAGGTATCATTAGTAAAAAAGAAAGAACTTTTCTCAAAACACCACATCCGTCCCTAGCACGTTTTTATTTTCTACCTAAAATACACAAGTCACTAACGAACCCCCCTGGAAGACCCATTATTTCTGGTATTGGATCATTAACCTCCAACCTGTCCGACTATGTGGACAGTATCTTACAGAAATACGTCCTGCAATTACCCTCGTATCTACGTGACACTTCCCATCTTATTAACGCCTTGGAAACTTTCGAATGGAGAGAAACCTACCATTGGGTGACACTAGATGTCACCTCCCTCTATAGTAATATCATTCACTCCCTCGGCACCCTTGCTGTAGACAAAACTCTCTGTCAAGACCCTCAATTACCTGATACACAACGAACCTTTATTATAGACTCCATTAACTTCATTCTCCATCACAATTATTTTATTTTTCAGGACACAATATATCAGCAATGCAAAGGAACAGCCATGGGGACCAAGTTCGCCCCAGCCTACGCCAATCTGTTCATGGGGGCGTTCGAGGAACTACACGGCTTTATCACCCATCCCAACATAAAATTTTATAAAAGATACATTGACGACATCATTCTAATCTGGGAAGGGAACCCCGAGGTCCTAACGGGTCTTATCAACCACATTAACACCAACAGTGGGAACATCTACTTCACACTCGAGACACACCCTACAGAAGCAACTTTTTTAGACTTAGATCTTTCAATCTCCAATAACAAAATAACCACAAGAACACACTTCAAGAAAGTAGACACCAATAGTTATTTAGACTTTAAAAGTTGCCATCACAAGAAATGGTTAAACAATATACCATACAGTCAGATGCGCAGAATTCGCAGGAACTGCTCAAATGACGTGGTCTGTAAAGAACAACTTTCAATTCTGAAAAAACGCTTCCACAATAAAGGTTACCCGAGCAAACTCGTAAAAGATTCAGAAAAGAGAGCCTTAGGAATATCCCAAAAAGATAGTCTCAGTGGCCAAAAGAAAAATAAAACTTCAGTTACAGATAATATTCAACCTAATTTTCATTTTGTCACACGTTACAACTCCAGACACAGGGACATCAGGAAACTAATAAATAAACATTGGAATATTTTATTAAAGGATCCCATTATAGGCAAGACTATCCCAAAAACTTCTAATTTAATTTTTAAACGTGCCCAGACCTTGAAAAATATTTTAGCCCCCTCATGTCCCAAACTTGAGATTAACCCACGATGTCCCAAATCAGGCCCCAACAAGAGCTTACAGAAAATAGGCTCACACAAATGCGGAATAAAAAGATGTATGTGCTGCGACATCATAAACTGTTGCGGCGAACGGGTGATCTTACCTCACCCTATGAAACCAATCACCATACACCATCCTATGAATTGCAGCACTACAAATGTGGTTTACCTACTGCAATGTCCGTGTAACCTTCTGTATGTTGGACGCACAACTCAATCTCTGAAGGAACGTATGAATGAGCATCGTTCCAACATAAGACGCAAAATTTGCACACACAGTGTATCCCGACACTACGCTTCTCATCATGAAGGCGACCCCACATCTCTGTTAGTTACGCCACTCGAATGGGTTCCCCGATCATTCCAAACACTGTGTAGAAAAGAAATGTTCTGGATCTTCAAGCTAAACACCCTCATACCCTTTGGTCTCAATGAATCTCTTGAGTATACCAATTACTAAAATTACTAGCTTCCTATATAAGATCTTGTTACATTTACAGATACGATATCACCATACACCATATACCATCATATACCTAATTTTCCAAAGGTGATCACTCAAATCAATAAATATACAGATCCATTTATCTATACATCGGTATACCATTTTTTTCATATTATTTTTTCCTTACATTACTGTGGTATTATCACTACGTCATTTACATTTTTACTTTTTTTACTATTATTATATGTATACCACCCATCATTATATTCCAGTTGAGGCAAAGTGGGCATTTCTGGAGACACTATACCCGTACTGTCCAATAGAGGCATATTTATTCCCTACAGATATTAATATAAACTATTTTTTATGTATATCTCTTATACGACCCGATTCTAACGTCGATACCCATTTATCTCTTTTTATTAATACAAATATATTTTTATCAGTACAAATATTATTAATATGAATGACACTATCCCTGTAGTTATATATAGGGTGAATCAAGGTACGCACATTTCCTTATTGTATTGATACTTTTATTGTTATATTACTATATGTTGTAGGTCATTGATGGGCCAGATGCATTTCCATATTTATGTCCATATTTCTTAGATGTTGAATAGACATTTGCAATATGGGTGGATCCCTGTGCGTCCCACAGGCGCCTTTCTGATCCGGATATGCGCCAGGTGGAGCGCAAACTGCGTTCCACTCGCTTTAACTGCAGCTGCCTGTATACCTGTGCGTTCCACAGGCCAACTTCTGGCCCTTCTATTCCGGATATGTACTAGGTGGAACGCATTGTGCGTTCCACCCACTTCTAATAGAGCAATTTCCGGTGGCGGCTCACTTCCGGTTGCGGCTTATTCTATCCCGGATATGGTCTGGTGGAACGCATGATGCGTTCCACCTACCTTACTTCCGGCCATACGATTTCAATACAGAAATATCAACGATCTGAGGCTAGTTTTTCTTTATAGTTTCATATGGTTTTTTATGTGTTTGTGGGGGTCTCGCCCTCCACCAACTATAAGCACCATCAATGCATCTGTTTTTTAAAAAATATTCTTATTCTCATAACGATGATGTCATCACTTGTAACTCCACCCACTGTTTTTTGGCGCCAAAACGGCACACCCACATGTATTTAAAGCCCATACATTATGTCCATTGTATATCCTGCTCCTGATGAAGGGGGTATTGTGACCCCTGAAACGCGTTGAGCCCTATATGTTTAATCATTAAAGAGGATCGAATACGTACCCTTGGATTTGTCTGCTGTTTTACCAACCAGGCTGTACACCCAGGACGTAGACGTCTACCTCTGACAACTTACACGCGATCCCGGCTTAGGGGGGTGACTTGCCACAGGTGCTTTAGTTCATCCTTGTGGTGCCCCCCCTGTGAAGTGAGTGGATTTTTACCAATGTTTTTATTCATTATTATTTTTTTATTTTCATAGTTCCAATATTTTAAACTCTCTTGAAATATTCATTTTATGCATCCATTCGGTTATATTGCTATATGACTTGACCTAATAATTATACAAGCATCATTCCATTTTTCAACACCTATTCTCATTAGTGCTCTACATAGCAGCCTATAGCACTTGAGTTTGGTGATCTTTGCTATTATCAACGATTTTCCAACACCTCTATTCTGTCCCCTAGGAGTTTGGCGCTCAACTGTTCTTACACAGTGACCGGTTATAACTCGGGGTGGGTGACTACCCCCTGTTCCCTACCCTTCACTTATTATCTTGATTGACAGGGCCAGCCGTGATCTCCTCCTCCGGCCGGCCCTGTCAGTATTTCAAAAATCGCGCGCCTCTGTTCATTCGGCGCAGGCGCTCTGAGATGAGGAGGCTCGTCTCCTCAGAACTCCCTCAGTGCGCCTGCGCCGATGACATCACCTACACTACTTTCACCGTTTATTGCTCGGTCATGCAACTTACCACCCAAATGAATTTTACCTCCTTTTCTTCTCACTAATAGAGCTTTCATTTGGTGGTATTTCATTGCTGCTGACATTTTTACTTTTTTTGTTATTAATCGAAATTTAACGATTTTTTTGCAAAAAAATGACATTTTTCACTTTCAGTTGTAAAATTTTGCAAAAAAAACGACATCCATATATAAATTTTGCTCTAAATTTATTGTTCTACATGTCTTTGATAAAAAAAAAATGTTTGGGTAAAAAAAAAATGGTTTGGGTAAAAGTTATAGCGTTTACAAACTATGGTACAAAAATGTGAATTTCCGCTTTTTGAAGCAGCTCTGACTTTCTGAGCACCTGTCATGTTTCCTGAGGTTCTACAATGCCCAGACAGTACAAACACCCCACAAATGACCCCATTTCGGAAAGTACACACCCTAAGGTATTCGCTGATGGGCATAGTGAGTTCATAGAACTTTTTATTTTTTGTCACAAGTTAGCGGAAAATGATGATTTATTATTTTTTTTTTCTTACAAAGTCTCATATTCCACTAACTTGTGACAAAAAATAAAAACTTCTATGAACTCACTATGCCCATCACGAAATACCTTGGGGTCTCTTCTTTCCAAAATGGGGTCACTTGTGGGGTAGTTATACTGCCCTGGCATTCTAGGGGCCCAAATGTGTGGTAAGGAGTTTGAAATCAAATTCTGTAAAAAATGACCTGTGAAATCCGAAAGGTGCTCTTTGGAATATGGGCCCCTTTGCCCACCTAGTTGGCATTTGACCAAGATATTTATCTCACGCAGCATGGGTATATGTAAAAAGACACCCCAAAACCCATTCCTCAACTTCTCCTGAATACAGAGATACCAGATGTGTGACACTTTTTTGCAGCCTAGGTGGGCAAAGGGGCCCATATTCCAAAGAGCACCTTTCGGATTTCACAGGTCATTTTTTACAGAATTTGATTTCAAACTCCTTACAACACATTTGGGCCCCTAGAATGCCAGGGCAGTATAACTACCCCACAAGTGACCCCATTTTGGAAAGAAGAGACCCCAAGGTATTCGCTGATGGGCATAGTGAGTTCATGGAAGTTTTTATTTTTTGTCACAAGTTAGTGGAATATGAGACTTTGTATGAAAAAATAAATAAATAAAAAAATCATCATTTTCCACTAACTTGTGACAAAAAATAAAAAATTCTAGGAACTTGCCATGCCCCTCACGGAATACCTTGGGGTGTCTTCTTTCCAAAATGGGGTCACTTGTGGGGTAGTTATACTGCCCTGGCATTTTCCAGGGGCCCTAATGTGTGGTAAGTAGGTAAATGACCTGTGAAATCCGAAAGGTGCTCTTTGGAATGTGGGCCCCTTTGCCCACCTAGGCTGCAAAAAAGTGTCACACATGTGGTATCCCCGTATTCAGGAGAAGTTGGGGAATGTGTTTTGTGGTGTCATTTTACATATACCCATGCTGGGTGAGAGAAATATCTTGGCAAAAGACAACTTTTCCCATTTTTTTATACAAAGTTGGCATTTGACCAAGATATTTATCTCACCCAGCATGGGTATATGTAAAATGACACCCCAAAACACATTCCCCAACTTCTCCTGAATACGGAGATACCACATGTGTGACACTTTTTTGCAGCCTAGGTGGGCAAAGGTGCCCAAATTCCTTTTAGGAGGGCATTTTTAGACATTTGGATACCAGACTTCTTCTCACGCTTTGGGGCCCCTAAAATGCCAGGGCAGTATAAATACCCCACATGTGACCCCATTTTGGAAAGAAGACACCCCAAGGTATTCAATGAGGGGCATGGCGAGTTCATAGAAAAAAAAAAAATTTGGCACAAGTTAGCGGAAATTGATTTTTTTGATTTTGTTCTCACAAAGTCTCCCTTTCCGCTAACTTGGGACAAAAATTTCAATCTTTCATGGACTCAATATGCCCCTCAGCGAATACCTTGGGGTGTCTTCTTTCCAAAATGGTGTTATTTGTGGGGTGTTTGTACTGCCCTGGCATTTGAGGGTCTCCGCAATCATTACATGTATGCCCAGCATTAGGAGTTTCTGCTATTCTCCTTATATTGAGCATACGGGTAATGAGATTTTTTTTTTCCGTTCAGCCTCTGGGCTGAAAGAAAAAAATGAACGGCACAGATTTCTTCATTCGCATCGATCAATGTGGATAAAAAAATCTCTGCCAAAAAAAGAAAAAGGAGGGGAAAGGCGTCTGCCAGGACATAGGAGCTCCGCCCAACATCCATACCCACTTCAGCTCGTATGCCCTGGCAAACCAGATTTCTCCATTCACATCAATCGATGTGGATGAATAAATCATTGCCAGGATTTTTTTTTTTATATATACAAAGTGTTTGCCAAAGTATATGAACACCGCCACCTCCTCAGCTCATATGCCTCAGCAAATGTATCTTTTACTGCAGAGGAGAAATCTCGTCTTGCAGCGCCGCATACACCGACTTGCGTGTAATCTGACAGCAGCGCAATGCTTCTGTCCGAATGCACATCAGTGCTGCAGCTAGTCGATCGGTTGGTCCACCTGGAAGGTAAAAAAAAAAAAAAGAAAAAACCAGGCCGCAAAGCAATAACTTTATTAACTTTAGAACAGAACATATTAACTTTTTTAAACTTTTTTAACTTTTTTACTTACCGGTAATTTTTTTTTTGTTTATTTTTTTTTACCTTTATAGAACAAACCTCTCCTTCCCCATGGGACAATGTGCAAAGCGCAAATCGCCCAAAGATGTGGCAAAGTACGTTATGCACTTTATCCCAGGTGAAAGGAGAGGTTTGCAGCAGCTGAGAGTAAAAGGGCCCTAATAGCCCTGTGTGCCTGTCCTGTGAGATGCAATCCCTATGCTAAGTGTACCTGTGTGTGGTACTTCCGGAAACACTCTCCATAGCATAGGGCAGGGTGGTCAGCACAGTCAGGACAGAAATAGCGGGTGTCACGCCTTATTCCACTCCTGCTACAGACACAACATCTTTTTCGGGGTGACGGTTGGGTTGAGGTACCAGGAACGACACTGGGGAAATGTCGCTCGTGTAGACGGCTAACTACACTGGTGGATGGGGCCACGGAACCTCCTGGGTAAAGGAGGTTCTCGATGATCTCTTCCTGGAATTTGAGGAAAGATCGTGTTCTCCCAGCCTTACTGTAGAGAACAAAACTATTATACAGCGCCAATTGAATTAAATATACAGACACCTTCTTATACCAGATTCTGGTTCTGCAGGAAACTAAATACGGAGACAACATCTGGTCATTGAAGTCCACCCCTCCCATGAGCGCATTATAGTCGTGGACACAGAGGGGCTTTTCAATGACACGGGTTGCTCGCTCAATTTGGATTGTCGTGTCTGCGTGAATGGAGGAGAGCATGTAAATGTCACGCTTGTCTCTCCATTTCACCGCGAGCAGTTCTTCGTTACACAAGGCGGCCCTCTCCCCCCTTGCAAGACGGGTGGTTACAAGCCGTTGGGGGAAGCCCACGCGACTAGTTCGCGCGGTGCCACAGGCGCAAATCCGTTCTAGAAACAAATGCCTAAAGAGGGCCACACTTGTGTAGAAATTGTCCACATAAAGATGGTACCCCTTGCCGAATAAGGGTGACACCAAGTCCCAGACTGTCTTCCCACTGCTCCCCAGGTAGTCAGGGCAACCGACCGGCTCCAGGGTCTGATCTTTTCCCTCATAGATCCGAAATTTGTGGGTATAGCCTGTGGCCCTTTCACAGAGCTTATACAATTTGACCCCATACCGGGCACGCTTGCTTGGGATGTATTGTTTGAAGCCAAGGCGCCCGGTAAAATGTATTAGGGACTCGTCTACGCAGATGTTTTGCTCAGGGGTATACAAATCTGCAAATTTCTGGTTGAAATGGTCTATGAGGGGCTGAATTTTGTGGAGCCGGTCAAAAGCAGGGTGGCCTCTGGGACGGGAGGTGGTGTTGTCGCTAAAATGCAGAAAACGCAGGATGGTCTCAAATCGTGTCCTGGACATAGCAGCAGAGAACATGGGCATGTGATGAATTGGGTGCGTGGACCAATATGACCGCAATTCATGCTTTTTTGTCAGGCCCATGTTGAGGAGAAGTCCCAGAAAAATTTTAAGTTCGGAAACTTGGACTGGTTTCCACCGGAAAGGCTGGGCATAATAGCTTCCCGGGTTTGCGGTTATAAATTGTGTGGCATACCGGTTTGTCTCTGCCACGACTAAGTCCAAGAGCTCCGCAGTCAAGAACAGCTCAAAAAATCCCAGGGCCGAACCGATTTGAGCCGTCTCAACCCGAACTCCAGACTGGGCGGTGAAAGGGGGAACTACTGGTGTGGCTGAAGTTGGTGACTGCCAATCAGGGTTTGCCAGCACCTCAGGGATTCTAGGGGCTCTATGGGCCTGTCTGTGCGGTGGCTGCGACGGGGTAACTATTGCACGTGCCACCGTACCAGCTTCAACTGCCCTTCTGGTGCTCGCCACTTCACCATGTTGTACGGCAGTGCTGGTACTAGGTCCAGGGAGGGCTGCGCTGCTGGTGTATGCCTCACCACGTGATCCGGCAGCGACAGCCCCACTCTGCTGCTCTTGAAGCGGATCCTGCGCAACCTGTGGTCTAGCGACATGGGGCCGTGTACGCCTGGTGCTGCCAGGGACCTCCACCTCCTCGTCCGAACTTTGGGTCAGAGAGCCACTGCTTTCTACAGGTTCATATTCTGACCCGCTAGATTCGTCAGATGAGGGTTCCCACTCCTCATCCGACTGGGTCAGAATCCTGTAGGCCTCTTCAGAAGAATACCCCCTGTTTGACATTTTGGACTACTAAATTTAGGGGTATTCCCTGAGACTACCCAAGAAAAAAAGCAAGCCTGTCTTACAAAGGGGAGGCTAGCGAAGTACCGGAGGCCGCTGCGGTTGATAAAAAATATCAAAACTGATTTTTTTATCGCCGCAGTGCGTGTAAAATGAATGTGCAGTGATCAAAAAATATATATTTTTTGTCACTGCGGTGGGGCGGGCGTGGGTGAACGCACGTGTGGGCGACCGATCAGGCCAGATCGGGCAAACACTGCGTTTTGGGTGGAGGGCGAACTAAAGTGACACTAATACTATTATAGATCTGACCGTGATCAGTTTTGATCACTTACAGATACTATAAAAGTACAAATGCTGATTAGCGATACGCTAATCAGCGAATAAAAGTGACTGCGGTGCGGTGGGGTGGGCGCTAACTGACGCTAACTACCTAACCAAGGGGCCTAAACTATCCCTAAAACCTAACAGCCAATACTAGTGAAAAAAAAAAGTGACAGTTTACACTGATCACTTTTTGTCTTTCACTAGTGATTGACAGGGGCGATCAAAGGGGTGATCAAAGGGTTAATTGGGGTGCAGGGGGGTGATCAGGGGCTACAGTGAAGTGTTTGGTGCTACTCACAGTTCAGTCTGCTTCTCTGCTGGATCCAACCGACGAAAAGGACCAGCAGAGAAGCAGAGAAGCCATATAACAGATCATATTTACTAATATGATCTGTTATATGGCTTGTGATTGGATTTTTTAAAAATCGCCAGCCTGCCAGCCAATGATCGTTGCTGGCAGGCTGGTGACGAACTTCTTCTTTAACTTTTGCCGGCCCGCGATGCGCATGCGCGGGCCGGCTTTGAGCGAAATCTCGCGTCTCGCGAGATGACGCGTATATGCGTGACTCTGCGCAGCGCTGCCACCTCCGGAACGCGATCCTGCGTTAGGCGGTCCGGAGGTGGTTAATGATGCAATTCACTGAGATATTAACAAGTGTGAACATTTTTGGTCAAAAGATGTTCCTCAGACACTGGTGAGACGAAATATGCATGTAAATACACTGAAGTGAAGATACAATGCAGTGAACAAAGCTCCAGATCCATATACATTTAGCACAAAATTAGCTGATCCCGAATAAATGCGAGCAAAACTATACATAATGTCCATGAAAATTACATGTATACATCCAAACTAGTATTTGGATGTAAAATGTCCATGATAGGTCTAAAGTGGACATTATCTAAAATATATAGGGGGTCATTTATTATACTGAGATACGGCTACATTAGGTGTATTTCAAGCGCAGATGGCGGCGCAACAGTTAGTTGCACTACATTCTGCTGTGCTAAATTCGGCTTCATTCTGGTTGCTGGTCTTCAGGACTGTTTTGGTATCTCTGGAGTGGGGTGCTTTTGGCTGCTGACCCCCTAATGACACTCTATCTGTAGATCTGTAAGGAGTCATGGTGCTCTATGAGCTGCTTCCCTTTTGAGACTTCTGCTGTAGCAAGGGGGAACTTTCCCCTCGCTGCTACGTCTTTCATGTCTTCTCAGCTCCACTGTCTAAACTAGACTGGAATAAACTAGGACTGCAACCCCTCCCTTTGGTAGAAAACAGGACTAGTTCACTTCTGCCCAAAAGGGGCAGAATGGAATGGTAAGTTCCATTCTATCTAAGGATCTCTCTCTCTCTCTCTCTCTCTCTCTCTCTGCCAGATACACACCACCATCTGCTGGACAACCAGGAACATTACATGAACATAACAGTTTCAGAGAAATCTTATCAATGCACAGTGTAGGAGGACCTGGAACAAACACATAATTGACATTTTGGTTAGCCCATTAGAGACAGTAGCAGAGTGTAGGAATGGTAATACCTCTCTGGGGTATTACAAGTATCCATTTAGCTCCTGCAATCTGGTGTTCCTCATACCTCCTAGCCATGACAATAAAGGGGTTGTCTCAGTTCAGCAAATGTTGTTTATCATGTAGAGAATGTTAATACAAGGCACTTACTAATGTATTGTGATTGTCCATATTCAGGGATGGACTGGGACAATAAAGTGGCCCTGGACTTCAGCCAGACCGGCCCACTTTATTTTTCCCAAACACACTCAAAAAAAAACATGTGAATGGCGCTGTTATGGAGGGGATCTGTGAATGGCACTGTTATGGAGGGGATCTGTGAATGGCACTTTTATGGAGGGGATCTGTGGATGGCACTGTTATGGAGGGGATCTGTGGATGGCACTGTTATGGAGGGGATCTGTGGATGGCACTGTTATGGGGGGGATCTGTGGATGGCACTGTTATGGAGAGGATCTGTGGATGGCACTGTTATGGAGGGGATCTGTGGATGACACATACCGTATATAGCATCTTATGCTATGTGTCATCCACAGATACCCCTCCATAACAGTGCCATTCACAGATACCCTCCATAACAGTGCCATCCACAGATCCCCCCCATAACAGTCATCCACAGATCCCCCCATAATAGTGTCATCCACAGATCCCCCCATAACAGTGTCATCCACAGATCCCCTCCATAACAGTGTCATCCACAGATCCCCCATAACAGTGTCATCCACAGATCCCCCATAACAGTGTCATCCACAGATCCCCCCCATAACAGTGTCATCCACAGATCCCCCCCTATAATAGTGTCATCCACAGATCCCCCCCATAATAGTGTCATCCACAGAACACTGTTATGGAGGGGGATCTGTGGATGACATTGTCATGGGGTGGATCTGTGGATGACACATATAGCATAAGATGTTATATACGGTATGTATCATCCACAGATTCCCCATAACGGTGCCATCCACAGATCCCCTTCCATAACGGTGCCATCCACAGATCCCCCTCCATAACAGTGTCATCCACAGATCCCCCTCCATAAGTGTCATCCACAGATCCCCCTCCATAACAGTGTCATCCACAGATCCCCCTCCATAATGGTGCCATCCACAGATCCCCCCCATAAGTGTCATCCACAGACCCCCCCCCCCATAAGTGTCATCCACATGACAGACCCCCCCCCCATAACAGTGCCATCCACGGATCCCCCTCCCTATAACAGTGCCGTCATCCATAGATCCCCCTCCCCGCCACTCACAGTAGTATACATTAATAAATCGGTATCCTGCAGGCTGCAGACAGTAACTTTAATTTTAACACAGCGCTCATCTCTTTACTACCTTACATTCAGCTCCCTCCAGCCTCCAGTAACAAGTGCGGGCGGCAGCGCTCACTCACTGACGTCACGCGCCTGCGCCGCCTAGTGGGAGGAGCAGGCGTGTGACGTCAGTGAGTGAGCGCCGCCCCCACACTGCCTGCTGTTACTGGAGCTGAGTCAGTGTAAGATAGTAAAGAGATGAGCGCTGATTTTAAAGTTAACACACTGACAGCAAAAAAATTAAAATGGCTCGGGACCGGCCGGGCCCCCCCGGGGTCCGGGCCCCTTACTGGGGTATCGGCTTTACCCCCCTGATGGCGGCCCTGGCCGGCCCATAATTCGATCGGCCCACCGGGATTCTCCCGGTACTCCCGATGGCCAGTCCATCGCTGTCCATATTGCCTCCTTTGCTGGCTTGATTTATTTTTCCATCACATTATACACTGCTCGTTTCCAGGGATTAGAGCCACCACTGCAGCACAGATACAAGTGGACCGGGAACTGCTGCGCATATGTGCTTATGTACGCTTCGCAATCTGGCCTCCAGAGAGGCCGAAGCTTTTTCTATAGTGTGTAAGCTCAGCCACCACTGCTGGATTACATGGTGGTCGTAACCCCTGGATACAAGCAGAGTACAATGTGATGGAAAAATGAATCAAGTCAGCAAAGGAGGCAATATGGACAATCTCAATACATTAGTAAGTGCCTTGTATTAAAGGATAACTGTCACATTTCAATTTTCATATATGTAGTTAGTAATAACATGATATTCCAGAATCAGTTACTATTAGACTGACTTACCCCATATTTAATAAGATTCAGCCCTTAGCAACCAGTCTGCATAAAACTGCAATTTCACTATTCAGTTAAGATGGCCGCCACTGCCCTCACCCTGAGGCTAATCCCGCCTGCCCTCACTAGCCAGTAACAATAGCCCCCTAAAAGTGTCAGCAACCAGAGCCCTCCCCCTAAAGGGTTAATCTCCTGCAGCACAGAGGGGTCCTCTTACCATATGTTGCTTTCATTTATACACTGAGCAGATGGCAGATTTCCCTTCCCTGGTCTGCGCTGCTTCCACTCTGCATTCTCCAGCTCTGCTGTAGTGAGGGAGTGTCTGCCAAGCGCAGGTACAGGGAGAAGTGCACACAGCCCAGGCACTATCAGCTGCTGGGGAGGACCTGGCTTTAATCCTTTACCTGCAGTCCCTGGCTGTCAGTAATGTGGCCTTGCACGCAGCGTGCTTCTGCGTCCTCCGTCCTTCAACAGAGGACGGACAATGCCTAGCAACCCTATTTTAAGCACAGGTAAAAGTAGGCAGTACAGGGAACAAAAATGTGGAATTAAGGGGTAATTGAATACACAGTGAAAAGTTGAAATAGGGCCACCAAGGTGATATTAATCATCACAATCCAATACTCCAAAAAAATAAAAATATATACGACAGTTATCCTTTAACTTTGTCTACATTATGCCATTTGCTGAAGTTAGACAGCCCCTTTAAGCTTCAGTAGGAACTTTTGTTGCACTTTAGATACATATGAGTGGTCTGGTAAAAGCTCATCATATGCAGATGCCTGCCATATATTCCTTATAATGGTTCTCTATGAGCCATGAGAAATATAAGTGATATCACACCCATGGCATTTAATGCTCAATACCTGTCTTTTTTTATAGTGATATATCCTATGTTCTATTATTTTAACAAGTTGTACTTTATCTTCCTTAACGCTACATACAGATGGACTACATTTTCTCTTGGTTACTATTAGACACGAACAAGGAATTAATAGACTCTCTCTGGGACTATATATTATAGATATTGTGCGCGTCGTACCTATTAGGGCGCATTCACACGAACGTAAAACACAGATGCCGCCTGTGTGCGTTCCGCAATTTGCGGAACGGGCGTCCCATTATAAAAATGCCTTTTCTTGTCCGTAATTGCTGACAAGAATAGGACATGCTCAATATTTTTTTAATTTCAATATTCATTGAAATGAATGGATCTGCACCCGTTCCGTAAAATTGCGGAACGGATGTGGACTCATTCATACAGTCGTGTGAATGAGCCCCTAAGGACATCTTACGCGCCAAAGCTATTTCGGATATATACATGTAATTTTCATGGCTATTATGTATAGTTTTGCTCGCATTATTCAGCTAATATTGTACTACTACAACACCTGGAGATATGTTGACTTCATTGTATGTTTACCCATATTTTGTCTCACCAGTGTCTGAGGAAGGAGTTTTGACCAAAAAGCATTCACACTTGTTAATATCCAAGTGGATTATATTATTAAATACTTCAATTTGAAAATATGTTTGCTTAGGACCTCATATTCATTTTAGGCTACTTTTACACTAGCGTTTTGGCTTTCCGTTTGTGAGATCCGTTCAGGGCTCTCACAAGCGGTCCAAAACGGATTTTTGGCCTAATGCATACTAAATGGAAAAGGATCCGCTCAGAACGCATCAGTTTGCCTCCATTCAGTTACCATTCCGCTCTGGAGGCGGACACCAAAACGCTGCCTGCAGTGTTTTGCTGTCCGTCTGACGAAGCGGAGCCAAACGGATCCGTCCTTGCACACAATGTAAGTCAATGGGGACAGATCCGTTTTCTCTGGCACAATCTGGCACAATAGAAAACGGATCCGCCCCCCCTTGACTTTCAATGGTGTTCAAGACGGATCCGTCATGGCTATAGAAGACATAATACAACCGGATCCGTTCATGATGGATGCATGCGGTTGTATTATTGTAACAGAAGCATCTTTGCAGATCCATGACGGATCCGCAAAAACGCTAATGTGAAAGTAGCCTTACCTGTATTTTCAGCCTTGATGACGCGCACCTTCATTTAACTGGACGTGCTGACTTTGTCTTTTGTTTTTGCAGAATGTATTTGGACGTGTGGCTGTCTCCAATTCTTCTCCAAACCCGTCTTTCTCACAAGCTGATTTTAGTTAGCGCAGTATGTAGCTGTAACCTGCTCTCCCTGAATTCATTTGAGACCAGTTGGCTCAAGGAGGGGTTTTATGTAAAGCAGGTTCAGTATATATACATGTAACGGATCTCCTGTCACCCCGACTGGGTAACTCCGTTGATGGATGCTCCTAGTGCTTCCCGAGGACTCCAAGCACTCCACTTGACACCGTAAGCACTGCCGACCCCACGAACCACCGCAGCTTGATTGGGATCTCGCCATCTTCTACCCACCCTGGACCTACGACAAGGCTTCCAGGTTCCAGTGGGTGCACCTCTCTTCCTTCAGAGAGCGATGCAGGAACAGGAACAGCTCTTACAAGAGCTAGGGATTATATTCTGGAGAGTATAATGATTATAGAAATCCCCAGAGTGTAGTTCTCCAATCCCCCAAACATGAGCCCAGACTTCAGGAAGGGTAGAACAGGACACTTTAATGAGGTTACATGCCAGCCTTTTATGCAGGTCTTCCAGCAAGGAACACTCCCCTTTGGGGACCTTGTGGCAGACTGAAACAGTTTTTACATAAACCAATCACACGCAGTTACAGGCAGAAAACACACACATGTGATACAATTAATCAACACAATGGGATAACGTAATCACTCACAGGCAGACAACACCCACCTGTGATACAATTAACCAACACAATGGGATAACGTAATCACTCACAGGTAGAAACTACCCATTTTTCCATTTGTAAAATAATGAGCCCGGGGGGGGGGGGAGGGGTCTCCATAGTTCTGTCTGGGTCCATAGTCCATAGGAAGGAGGCTAGCCCTCAGGCCTCTCCAGCAGCCCCAGTGACGGTTCAGTCTATCACATTACATATATGTGGAAGCTTCTCTCTCTGAAGTCATTTGAGGCCAGTTGGCACAAGGAGAGGTAGCAGATAGAGAAGGTTCAGTATATGGATATATGTGGAACCTTCTCTCCATGAAGTCATGTGAGGCCAGTTGGCACAAGGAAAGGTAGCATATAGAGAAGGTTCAGTAAATACAGTTGCAAGAAAAAGTATGTGAACCCTTTGGAATGATATGGATTTCTGCACAAATTGGTCATAAAATGTGATCTGATCTTCATCTAAGTCACAACAATAGACAATCACAGTCTGCTTAAACTAATAACACAAATAATAAAATGTTACCATGTTTTTATTGAACACACCATGTAAACATTCACAGTGCAGGTGGAAAAAGTATGTGAACCCTTGGATTTAATAACTGGTTGAATCTCCTTTGGCAGCAATAACTTCAACCAAACGTTTCCTGTAGTTGCAGATCAGACATGCACAACGGTCAGGAGTAATTCTTGACCATTCCTCTTCCTAGAAGTGTTTGAGTTCAGCAATATTCTTGGGATGTCTGGTGTGAATCGCTTTCTTGAGGTAATGCCACAGCATCTCAATCGGGTTGAGGTCAGGACTCTGATTGGGCCACTCCAGAAGGTGTATTTTCTTCTGTTTAAGCCATTCTGTTGTTGATTTACTTCTATGCTTTGGGTCGTTGTCCTGTTGCAACACCCATCTTCTGTTGAGCTTCAGCTGGTGGACAGATGCACTTAAGTTCTCCTGTAAAATGTCTTGATAAACTTGGGAATTCGTTTTTCCTTCGATAATAGTGCAATGAGCAGGACCGTGGTACAGTGGCCAGTTATGCAGTGGGTCAGGATATGTGTTTAAAAGTCTATGGTTTGTTCATGACGCCAATTGCAGTTTGCGCAGGGTACTGGTGCAGGGCCCTTTAAGATGTTATAGCTCACGTACCAGGTGAGGAATGCCAGAGTGGGGATAGTGTATCTGTGTAATGTCAACGGTGTCTCCTACCTGGGTACGGCTGGACTCCTGGATCCTGGCTCACTTGCAATAAATTGAGTGCGGTTAGTAGGAGTAATTGAGGAATGAAGGAAATCCAGACTTGAAATAATCCAACTTGTAACATAGTACATAATAACATAGTACATAAGGCCGAAAAAAGACATTTGTTCATCCAGTTCGGCCTGTTATCCTGCAAGTTGATCCAGAGGAAGGCAAAAAAAACCCTGTGAGGTAGAAGCCAATTTTCCTCACTTTAGGGGAATAAAAAATTCCTTCCCGACTCCAATCAGGCAATCAGAATAACTCCCTGGATCAACGACCCCTCTCTAGTAGCTATAGTCTGTAATATTATTACGCTCTAGAAACACATCCAGGCCCCTCTTGAATTCCTTTATTGTACTCACCATCACCACCTCCTCAGGCAGAGAGTTCCATAGTCTCACTGCTCTTACCGTAAAGAATCCTTTTCTATGTTTGTGTACAAACCTTCTTTCCTCCAAACGCAGAGGATGTCCCCTCGTCACAGTCACAGTCCTGGGGATAAATAGATGATGGGATAGATCTCTGTACTGACCCCTGATATATTTATACATAGTAATTAGATCTCCCCTCAGTCATCTTTTTTCTAACGTGAATAACCCTAATTTTGATAATCTTTCAGGGTACTGTAGTTGCCCCATTCCAGTTATTACTTTAGTTGCCCTCCTCTGGACCCTCTCCAGCTCTGCTATGTCTGCCTTGTTCACTGGAGCCCAGAACTGTACACAGTACTCCATGTGTGGTCTGACTAATGATTTGTAAAGTAGTAGGAATATGTTCTCATCACGGGCATCTATGCCCCTTTTGATGCAACCCATTATCTTATTGGCCTTGGCAGCAGCTGCCTGACACTGTTTTTTGCAGCTTAGTTTGCTGTTTATTAAAATTCCTAGATCCTTTTCCATGTCAGTGTTACCAAGTGTTTTACCATTTAGTATGTCTTTACTGAATGGCAGCATAAATCCACATGAGATACAGCAATAGTCTTGGGTCCCAGCAGGTATTGGCAATATGTGGCAGGAATCAATATATATTCTGCTTCTATTCATATGCCTGGAGAATCTGGCAGGTATCTATCTTCTGCTCTGTCTTTCTTCTGCTTCCTGTGGGCCTGACTAGCTGAGGAGGATTTTAGCTTCTTCTGGTCTCTGGAATAGTTCTTCCTAGAGTTCTGGAGTTCTGGAGGTGCTGCTTGCTTTCTACCAGCACTGAGGTTGATGGCTCAGCCTGGGAAGGATGATCTCTGGCCTCAGCCGAGGCTGGATCCTAGGTTGGGATCCCTGTTTCTGGGAGCTCCTACTAACACAGCCTTCCCCTAGCAGGGGGGCTGGTACACTCACTAGAACTTTCCTTCCTCCCCATGAGACAGGACATGGGACAGCCCACTTCTGCTCAAAGAGGGGGCACTAAACTGGAATGAACTATTCGAGTCTAGAAATACTAAACTGGCTAAGGTCCTGCTACATACTACTGCCACCTGCTGGTGTACATGGAAATTACAGCATAATATATAAAACAGGCCTAGAAAATACATATACAGAAAGAATGCAATGTTAGATTACACAAGATGACAATAAATATACACCTAGCATGATGTAGCAGGGAACTAGAGTTTGATAACATACTCTGGGATGTTACTTTAGCAATCTGTCCAGGCCCTGACGCAGCAAAGCAGCCCCAAACCAAGATTCCCCCACCACCATACTTAACAGTTGGGATGAGGTTTTGATGTTGGTGTGCTGTGCCTCTTTTTCTCCACACATAGTGTTGTTTGTTTCTTCCAAACTCAACTTTGGCTTCATCTGTCCACAGAATATTTTGCCAGTACTGCTGTGAAACATCCAGGTGCTCTTGTGCAAGATGTAAACACGCAGCAATGTTTTTTTTTGGACAGCAGTGGCTTCCTTTGTGGTATCCTCCCATGAAATCCATTCTTGTTTAGTGTTTTACGTATCGTAGATTCACTAACAGGGATGTTAGCATATGCCAGAGACTTTTGTAAGTCTTTGGCTGACACTCTAGGATTCTTCTTCACCTCATTGAGCAGTCTGTGCTGTGCTCTTGCAGTCATCTTTATAGGACGGCCACTCCTAGGAAGAGTAGCAGCAGTGCTGAACTTTCTACATTTATAGACAATTTTTCTTACCGTGGACTGATGAACAGCAAGGCTTTTGGAGATACTTTTATAACCCTTTGCAGCTTTATGGAAGTCAACAATTCTTAATTGTAGGTCTTCTGAGAGCTCTTTTGTGCGAGGCATCATTCACATCAGAAGTAAATGTAAAAATTGGATAGGGGGTCACTCAATATTAGGCAAACACACGATAAATGAGTATCCACATGAATTTTATAGGTTTAAAAATTACCACATTACAATATTACATATAAAACATTTCATAAAAAACTGTTTAAAAATAACACCGCACTAAAAGGTCATTGGGTATAGACCTATAATTCAATAGCACTAAGAGTCTCTGAGGAGCTATTTTCAAAGACACTGGTATGTTTCCAGGAGCTGTTACTATTGCCAAATAGCTACAAGTTCTATAGTCCAGAGACGATTGTAATAATAAATCGCAGTTGTTAGTATATCCACATTATAAACTGTACTTTACCGCTCCTGTACTGGTCCGCTTGTGTGCCAAGTTTTCAAATGGAGTGCTCTGTTGTGAGCTGTAAGGACCTGTGGATCGGCTCTGTATATGAAGTTCCCCACGCCCCTGGATGTTCGTTGTAGCGGTGCTGCTTGATATTACCGCTTTGACCTTCCAGGACCTGTGTGGCGTCCCACGTGGTTTGCTGGGCGGTCAGGTGATCTGTATTTCCAGGCGGGGTTTTCAAACTTCTTTAGCGTGGATAGCTTTTTCCGTACTCATGTAGATATGCGGTTATAGGATCTTCTTCTTAATGGTCCCTCACTGTCATTCACCAAACGCGTTTTGGGGTAAAGAGACCCCTTCCTCAGTGGCTTGACAGTGGAGGTGTGATGTCCTGTTTTATATAGTGTCCATAATTGGCAAAAAATGGGTTGGGACATGGGTTGAACCATGGGTTGGATCAGTGAGGGACATCATGAAGACCAGGAAATTCAATCCAGATATTGAAACTAATTCTTTTCTCATAACTAGTCTACATTCAATATATTCTGGTTCTAAAGTCTCAATATTAGCAGATTTATCATTCAATTTTGCATTTCATGTGGTGTATTTCACTTTGGTGCATATATAAGACTTAAATTATATAAAATAGATAAAATCCGGAAATAACGCATGTGCGGTTTTTGTGCGTTTTCAATGCGTTTTTTCCGGAATAAGGCTAAAATGGATCCTGACATAAAACTGGATACTTGGATAAGGTTAAAAATTTAAAAAGGTGCATTGTACACATATAAGATTTCAGAAATGGGATGAGGCTCTTGCGTCAATATACATACATAGCTATTATACATATTTCATATATTATTTATATCTTTATGCCATACGACAATGTTGAATAGGGTGTCAGCGCTTTCTCGGTTTCAATAACTTGTTTGGATATATATTCATATGGCAAGATACAGCTACAGCATTATCGTCATTTTTGGAAGAAATAAATGAAAATAATTGGAATCTCAAACTTACCTCCACTATTAGTGTGGCAAATATACAATTCCTAGATCTCAACATCACAGTGCAAGATAATAAACTGATATGTAACACATATCAAAAACCAGTAACTAAAAACAGTTACATATTATATACAAGTTGCCATTTACCCAGATGGCTGACTAATGTGCCAAAAAGCCAGTTTAGAAAAATAAAACGTAATTGTACTCAGGAATCACAATTTCAGATGGAAGCAGAGACACTAAAGCAACAATTTATGGAGAAACAATATCCTATCCATCTTTTGGAGGGATCATTGGAGGAAGTTAGAGTAATGAGGAGGGAAGACTTTTTTGTCCCCAGGCAGAAGGAAGCAACAGAAGACACACTGAGAATCATTTTACCTTTCCATGCACAATATAAAGGCATGGAGAGAGTGATTAAGAAACATTGGCATCATCTACTTGGGGATAAGATAGTTGGCCCCTTACTAAATACCACACCCCAAATAACATACACTAGGGTCCCCAATTTGGGTCTCAAGGTTGCCCCATCAGTGAAAAAGAAGAATTGCACTACAGGAGAAAAACAAAATTGGTTGTCCTTCAGTGGTTTTTACAGATGTGGACGATGTTCCAACTGTAAAATCACCAATTTCCAGTCGACACAAAATTAATTTTCCATGGATATTAAAGAAGGACTGACATGTGACTCAACGAGTGTCATTTATCTAATTGAATGTCCGTGCCGCAAACAGTATCGGCAGGACAAAACAAATGTTGAAAAAGAGGGTGTCAGAACATGTCGCAAATATTAAGAAGGGATATGAACTGCATTCATTATCAAAACATTATAAAGATCATCATGATAGTGACCCATCCAGCCTCAAATATATGGCATTAGAAAAAGTCAAATATACATGGAGAGGAGGTAATCATATCCTCCAGATGTCCAGGATAGAATCTAAGAGGATATTTGAGTTCAATACCCTATTACCAAAAGGTCTAAATGTAGACATGGAACTATTCGCATTTTTATAAATGGGGCGTTTGGTCTGGTGGGACAGAGACATCTGTGTTAGGCTGTTTACCAGCACCCAGATCTCTCTCTCCCATCAGCTCAACTCCCCTCTACATCTATATATCCAAACAAGTTATTGAAACCGAGAAAGCGCTGACACCCTATTCAACATTGTCGTATGGCATAAAGATATAAATAATATATGAAATATGTATGTATGTATATTGACGCAAGAGCCTCATCCCATTTCTGAAATCTTATATGTGTACAATGCACCTTTTTAAATTTTTAACCTTATCCAAGTATCCAGTTTTACGTCAGGATCCATTTTAGCCTTATTCCGGAAAAAACGCATTGAAAACGCACAAAAACCGCACATGCGTTTTTTCCGGATGTTATCTATTTTATATAATTTAAGTCTTATATATGCACCAAAGTGAAATACACCACATGAAATGCAAAATTGAATGATAAATCTGCTAATATTGAGACTTTAGAACCAGAATATATTGAATGTAGACTAGTTATGAGAAAATAATTAGTTTCAATATCTGGATTGAATTTCCTGGTCTTCATGATGTCCCTCACTGATCCAACCCATAGTTCAACCCATGTCCCAACCCATTTTTTGCCAATTATGGACACTATATAAAACAGGACATCACACCTCCACTGTCAAGCCACTGAGGAAGGGGTCTCTTTACCCCGAAACGCGTTTGGTGAATGACAGTGAGGGACCATTAAGAAGAAGATCCTATAACCGCATATCTACATGAGTACGGAAAAAGCTATCCACGCTAAAGAAGTTTGAAAACCCCGCCTGGAAATACAGATCACCTGACCCCCAGCAAACCACGTGGGACGCCACACAGATCCTGGAAGGTCAAAGTGGTAATATCAAGCAGCACCGCTACAACGAACATCCAGGGGCGTGGGGAACTTCATATACAGAGCCGATCCACAGGTCCTTACAGCTCACAACAGAGCACTCCATTTGAAAACTTGGCGCACAAGCGGACCAGCTACAGGAGCGGTAAAGTACAGTTTATAATGTGGATATACTAACAACTGCGATTTATTATTACAATCGTCTCTGGACTATAGAACTTGTAGCTATTTGGCAATAGTAACAGCTCCTGGAAACATACCAGTGTCTTTGAAAATAGCTCCTCAGAGACTCTTAGTGCTATTGAATTATAGGTCTATACCCAATGACCTTTTAGTGCGGTGTTATTTTTAAACTGTTTTTTTATGAAATGTTTTATATGTAATATTGTAATGTGGTAATTTTTAAACCTATAAAATTCATGTAAGTTCTCATTTATCGTGTGTTTGCCTAATATTGAGTGACCCCCTATCCAATTTTTACATTTACTTCTTTATACCAGCATTTGGGAGTGCTGTGGGGTAGTGCACCATTCCAGAAGTGGAACAGTGAGAGAGCCACCATTTCTTTTCCATCATTCACATCAGGCAATGCTTCTTGTGAAAAGCAAACCCAGAACTGGTGTGTGTTTTTTATAGGGCAAGGTAGCTGTAACAAACACCTCCAATCTCATCTCATTGATTGGACTCCAGTTGGCTGACACCTCACTCCAATTAGCTCTTGGAGATGTCATTAGTCTAGGGGTTCACATATTTTTTCCACCTGCACTGTGGATATTTACATGGTGTGTTCAATAAAAACATGGTAACATTTAATTATTTGTGTGTTATTAGTTTAAGCAGACTGTGATTGTCTATTGTTGTGACTTAGATGAAGATCAGATCACATTTTATGACCAATTTGTGCAGAAATCCATATCATTCCAAAGGGTTCACATACTTTTTCTTGCAACTGTATGTGGGATCTCCTCTCCATGAAGTAATTTGAGGCCAGTTGGCACAAGGAGAGGTAGCATATACAGTAGGTTCCAATCCAAAAGAGGTTACCCTTCCGTGGTGGATGGGCTTGGGCACAAATTATTTTGATCAATATATATATATATACAGTGCTGCCCATAATTATTTATACCCCTGGCAAATTTTGACTTAAAGTTACTTTTATTCAACCAGCAAGTAATTTTTTGACGGGAAATGACATGGGTGTCTCCGAAAAGATAATAAGACGATGTCCAAGAGGCATTATTGTGGGAAAAAAACATTTCTCAGCTTTTACTTACATTTGAGCAAAAAATCCAAGATGTTCCGCATTGTGGAAAATCTCAGAGGACGTGGTCGGAAGCCAAAAGTGCCACCTGTGCTGGCCAGGGGGATAGTTAGAGAGGTGAAAAAGAATCCAAGGATCACCACCAAGGCCATCCTGGTGAATCTGGGCTCTGCTGGTGGCAATGTCTCAAGGCAGACAATCCATCGGACACTGCACAATGCAGACCATGGAGGACGTCACTTCTCCAGATAAGGCACACAAAAGCTCGCTTGCCTTTGCAAAAGCTCATCTGGACAAAGAAGAAGACTTCTGGTCTTCTGTGTTATGGTCAGATGAAACAAAAATTTAATTGTTTGGTCACAATGATGTTTCCTTCATTTGGCGTAAAAAAAGAAAAGCCTTCAACCAAAAGAACACCATCCCCACTGTCAAACATGGTGGTGGGAACCTAATCCTTTGGGGGTGTTTTTCAGCCAATGGACCAGGGAACCTAATCACAGTAAACGGCACCATGAAAAAAGAGCAATACATGAGGATTCTCAACAACAACATCAGGCAGTCTGCAGAGAAACTTGGCCTTGGGCACCAGTGGACATTTCAGCATGACAATGACCCAAAACACACAGCAAAAGTGGTGAAGAAATGGTTAGCATTAACGTTTGAATCCGATTGAGAATCTGTGGAGGGAGCTAAAGATCAGGGTGATGGCAAGAAGATCCTCCAACCTGAAAGATTTGGAGCTCATTGCTAAAGATGAATGGGCAAAAATACCTGTGGAGACATGCAAAAAGCTGGTCTGCAATTATAGGAAGCGTTTGATTGCTGTAATAGCCAATAATAGCTTTTCTATTGATTATTGAGAAGGGTATGAATAATTTTGGACTGGACACTTTTTGCTCAAATGTAAATAAAAGCTGAGAAATGTTTTTTTTCCACACTAATGCCTCTTGTACATCATCTTATTATCTTTTGGGAGACACCTATGTCATTTCCCGTCAAAAAATTACTTGCTGGTTGAATAAAAGTAACTTTAAGTCAAAATTTGCCAGGGGTATGAATAATTATGGGCAGCACTATATATATATATTTGCTAAGGACCTTATATTTTTTTAATATAGTGAATATAAGTAATTTCCTGTGTGTTGAGTCGGGAGTGGGAAGTGGAGAGTGGTGAGTTTTTACAGATGACAGCATGTGTCTCACACACTGACCACATAGTCACAGGTTCTGTTCATTAAAATTAATAATATTCTCAAAGCTTTACCTCAAGCTGAAATTATAGCCAATTGTATTAACAAAGCTGCCGCTTTCCATGCACAGCAAGAAAAATGACTCCTTTATACAAAAAATGAAATCTAACACATACATATATTATATACAATTACAAGTCCAACCTAGACTAAGTGTTATGCGGCTTTTAAGAGGAGGCCCCTGAGGGATCCTTCTGTGCAACCAGTAGAAACTCTAAGTGGTTTGGTACTAATACAGCATTTATTTACAACTGGAGACAAGATCGTAAGTAGAAAAACCACACCGTGTAATGGTGACTGAGCAATTTTATACATGAGGCTCCCTTAGTGAGAGGAAATAACAGCTCCTTTTAATGTCCCAGCTGTATTATATTATTTTTCTAATACTGCTTGGCTTCATACACATGGTTGTATTACAGTTCTCTATAAGTTGTACAGAGCTTATGCAGTATTACCCTATGGAGATACACTGTACCTCCAGTACAGAGGTTTTACCTTTAAAATCCATAGGGAATAGTTAAAATAGTTCAAGAGGGGCCTGGATGCTTTTCTTAAATATAATAATATTACAACTTATATTTCTGGAGAAGGGTTGCTGATCCAGGAAGTTAATTAATTTGCCAGATTTGGAGTTGGGAGGAATTTTTTCCCCCTAAGATGAGTTAAAAATGGTTTCTACCTCATAGGGGTTTTGCCTTACTTTGGATCATCACATGCCAGGAGTCAGAGGAAAATGACAGGACTGACCACAAATAGATTGTGAAGGGAAAGAATTAGTGCAAATTACCTGTTTGTTTCAGTCATGGTTCTAAGGGTGGGGCTTAAATGTACCAAATTATGATGTCAACTATGTAAGCAGTAAGAATTGCATATACTGAACACTTGCGTTGTCCGGATCCGTCGTGTACTCCATTTGCCGGAGGTGCCCGCCGGATCCGTAACAACGCAAGTGAACTGAAAGCATTTGAAGACGGATCCGTCTTCAAAATGCGTTCAGTGTTACTATGGCACCCAGGACGCTATTAAAGTCCTGGTTGCCATAGTAGTAGTGGGGAGCGGGGGAGCGGTATACTTACAGTCCGTGCGGCTCCCGGGGCGCTCCAGAATGATGTCAGAGCGCCCCATGCGCATGGATGACGTGATCCATGTGATCACGTCATCCATGCGCGTGGGGCGCCCTGACGTCACTCTGGAGCGCCCCGGGAGCCCCACGGACGGTAAGTATACTGCTCCCCCGCTCCACACTACACTTTACCATGGCAAACAGGACTTTAGCGTCTTGGCAGCCATGGTAACCATTCAGAAAAAGCTAAACGTCGGATCCGGTAATGCGCCGAAACGACGTTTAGCTTAAGGCCGGATCCGGATTAATGCCTTTCAATGGGCATTAATTCCGGATCCGGCCTTGCGGCAAGTGTTCAGGATTTTTGACCGGAGCAAAAAGCGCAGCATGCTGCGGCATTTTCTCCGGCCAAAAAACGTTCCGTTCCGGAACTGAAGACATCCTGATGCATCCTGAACGGATTTCTCTCCATTCAGAATGCATGGGGATAATCCTGATCAGGATTCTTCCGGCATAGAGCCCCGACGACGGAACTCTATGCCGGAAAAGAACAACGCAAGTGTGAAAGAGCCCTAACAAAACATGAACAGCACAACATAAAATAATTTGTCTAAATGACAAGATTTAGATTGTCTAAACACACCACATCTATTCCTCAGGACCTGATCTTACTTTATTTAGGTGGCACACGACAAGCAACTCTGACTTTCCTGCCAGAAACAGGTGTCTTTATGACCCCCAGAGAGGAAAGTAACTGCTTCTTCACAACATTGATATAAGAACTTAGTGATACTCTTTGAGTTTCCAGAAGATCATAAAGTAGATCCTGGGAGGTGAGGGGGATGTCATTTTCATGTTCTTGAAGAAGGCTCTGTGTCAGAAAAAGTACAAGGCTGGTAATAGAAAACAGATCCAATGAAAGATTAACATTTCTCACAGAAACCACAGATTAGAGAAGTCAAGGTTAGGGAGTTATGCATCCTTCAATTTCATAGATACTGTATTGTCATTTTGGTTGACCTCCACTTTTTAAAAATCTAATTCCAAAGTGGCAACTTCTATGGCTACACTGATGCTTGTCACTTTTGCAAAAATGCCAGTACTGTGAAACCTCTCTATAGCACCACCTGATTGAGACCACTCCTGATGTAGACCAGGATGGTTCCTCTTCACTGAGCCCTGATGAGCCTTCACTGAACCCTCCTGATGCTCTCTAGTATCTGCCTATTACATGGTCTTTAAATAATGTTATGTACTTTGTCCAGAGGTGTAACTAGGAAATGCTAACTTTTTAATGCCCCTCCCTTACGTATCAAAATGCACACTGAAGCAAGGCCTAATCCGTAAAAGAAGTTTTAAAAAGTAGCTTAACTACAGGCAATGTAATAAAAAAAACTGAACCATTACTTACCTGTAAAACCCACTGCCACTACTAAGCTTCTGTGCTCATGAGCTATCTTGCAGGCAGTCTCCTCATTTGGCAGATCTTGTTAGACATCCCTCTCATACATCAGGGCATTCATGGAGGGGGTCAGAAGCACAACTAGTAATGCAGCTGCAGAAATCAGGCAGAGGAGGGGGAGACATAGCACAGGCCAAATACTGCAGACAGTGCTGTGAGTCCTACCCCTCCTCTCTGACTCAACTAGGCAGCTTAGGAAGAAGAGGACTGTGGAAGATGGATTGCATGCACTGTCAGTAATGTTGTGTAACCTCCACTCTTTTAAATGATTGTGTGCCAGGTTGAGCCCCCCTGACATTGTGGGCCCCATAGTAGCCGCTATGGCTGCTATAGTGGTAGTTTCACCCGTGCATAACTCTCTTACTGGCCACCAATGATCAAATGTTCCATACCTAACAGGGGTCACCTACAGTATGCAAGGTTCTTGGTCCAAGCATTTCCTAGGGTAAGCCTTCATTATATACATAATAATAGGACTACCTCTAAGGCTACTTTCACATGGTCAGTAATTGGTCAGTATTTTACATCAGTATTTGGAAGCCAAAATCAGGCGGCTCCAGGTAGGGTCAAGTGGGGGGCGGTGGCAGGGCCCTGGACACTTCCATTGGGTGCTCTGGTGCTCGAGTAGAACACTTTGCAATGCTTGGGTGCTCTACAGAGCACCCGAGCACAATGGAAGTCAATGGGGGAAACCGAGCATTAAACCAGGCCCCCCCCCTGCTCTGAAGAGGGGAGGGTGCCAGGTCCCACTAAGGTCTATGCAGAAGATCGCTGTACAGTGAGGGAATCCCCCAGTGTGAGTCCGCGGCTTAGGAGTTCCTGCTTTGACTCCATATATAGCTATGTCCATATAAGGAGTCAGTGCGTGGGGACACCCAGTGTATTTAAATCTAATTTAGCCTCTTTAACCACTCAGCTATAAAGCTGAATGATAAACTATGTCAGAAAAACCTCATAGTAGTTTGTCATGTAGTAAGTATTCCTATACAGCAGAAGTATCATTTCATATTTCAGTGCAGGTTAACATGTAGCTGTATAGCGTAGTGGCTCTAATGTAGAAGGTTGTGAGTTCAAATCCCAGCAGAAACCTTCCAGCAATAGAGGCTAAATTAAATTTTATATTTTTTTTAATAATTGTAAAAAATGTATGGCACAAAATAAATGTGTAATTACAAAAAAATATATATATAAATATATGAATGCATAATATGTGGTAAACTACTACTGATGTTTTTAGCTATACTATATTTACATTTATTATAATATAATAACTTTTCAGAAATAGAGGCTAAATTAAATACACTGGCTCGAGCACACGAGGTATTCAGCCGAACATGCTCACTCAACACTACGCCTGAGCCTCTCTACATACAGCACAGATCACAGAACGTAAGAGCCTGTGTCCTGCCACATATCTTAACTGCGCCATGGAGGTAAGTTTTTCATTGAGTGTGCTAAAAAGGGGCATTTTTGTACATGCACACATTATAGGGAGGCTCTATGGGGACATTAGCTCTACTGGGGGCACTCCATTCTCATGTACTGGGACCCATTATAAGGGAGCATTTTTTGTACTAGCACACATTGTGAGGGGGTATTTTATGCATTGGCACACATTTTAAGGGGGTATTTTTGTAGTGGCACACATAAGGAGGCATTTTTTTTGTACTAGCACACATTAGGGGGCATTAGGAATTAATACTACTGGGGTCATTATGGTGGGATTTATTACTACTAGGGGACTATGGGGAACATGATTAGTAGTATGGGCACTAAAGGGGTATTATTATTTCGGGGGGTACAACGGGAGACATTATTACTATTAAGGGGCACTGTTAACGCCAAGTGCTGTCTGGCAGAGAATTATTACTATTGGTATGACTTTTGGGAGCGCTATTACTGTGGAGGGCACCCTGACATAGTATCAGCTTAGCACAATTATTTTTGGGGGACATTATGTTTACAGCACTATTAGTGTCAGGGGCAATATTTGCTGGATGCAGTTATTTTTTAGGGCACTGTGCGCCAATAATTATTGAAGGCGGCACTATCTGTGTGATACTAGTATTTTCAGAGGGATTATCTGTTTTTGCAGTATACTATTGGGGAGCATAGCTAGCACAGTATTGGGGGTGGCAGGATGGGGTGTTAAGAAGGTGGGAGGATGCAAAGACAAGGGATTGCTGAAAGAAATCATCATGGTGGTCTGGTCCAAATGGAGACGATGAAGAATAAAAACATCTACATCAGAGAAGACATCACTGGATGTAAGCGGTATGTGGCACTTTATTACTCTGTATGTTTTGTAGCACTGTATGATATGTTTTCACAAGTATGTCTTTAACAGTAGGGCTGGAGGAAAGGGCTCAGGTTGAGAAATTGGTGGTGATGGTGGTGGGTGGGTCAGTGCCATATAAATTTTTGCCTCAGGCAGCAAAAATGGTAGTTGCCTTGCAGGACATACCCCTGGTTTTGGCTTACAAATATGAATGCAAAATAATGACCAAAATACATGATTGTGAATTAGGCCTTAGACCTACCTTTTTCTAAAATGTCTAAAATGTAATCAAAACATAATACAAACAGAGTAAAAAGTTACAGTTGTAAGGGCTTACAAGGAAAAGTTACTGGAGGATGGAGACAAAGGGTTAAACATGTAAATTGCATTAAATGGGTTGTCCACCCAGCGCCTCCACTGTTTAGATGTGTAAGAGTGTCTCCGGTATCAGAACTACACAGCTAAGTCCATTGTATAGTAGATGGAGCTGATAACTGCAGCACTGTTCCAACTGTGGGAGCACAGTGAATGGGAGCAGCGCTGCAGTTACAAGCTCCATACACTACACAATGGACTGAGCTGTGTAGTCCTGGAGGGTAATTTATGACCAAACATACGCCACTTTTTGGTGTATATTTGGTGCAGATTTTGTCGGAAAGATAATTTAAATCAAAATCTGCAACTTCTTTCCCTTCCACGTCACGTACGCCTGTTCAAAGAAGGTGGTGTTGCATGGACGAGTAAGAGGGCGGAACAGCAGGTCCATCTCATTTATCATTTTCTACACCAGAAAATGGGAGCTGGTGCCAGCAAGGGAGCTTGTGTAGACTTTAGGCTATTGTATGCTGGCACCTCTACATAACTTGGGTACCTCAAGCACCAGCGCCGGGTTATTAAGACAGGTGTCTAAAATCCAGTCTTAATAAATGAATCCACTGGTGTCCATAATAGCTGATCAGCGGGGTGCAGGGTGTCAGACCCTCACCGATCAAATATCATGTGAATAATTCATCAATTTAAAAGGAGTTTACAACCCGTTAAAGTCGACCTGTCAACCCTGCTGACTTGTCTGACTTTAGTTAATACTTGTATTTCCCATGAGATAACAATTCTGGGGCAGTGCTTTGCATTGTACTCTTCCTCTGTTGTGTAATGTTTAAATTCGCCGCCCTAGACTGTTTCTGGGTTGGGAGAGTGATTAAAGTGTCTTAGGGTTTAGGGTATATGTTTGTCCAAAGGGTTGAGTTTGAAAACTTGAAGAATGGCAATCATTTGTGGAAGGGAATTCCAGTTGATGCTGACACATATTCGGTGGTAAAAAGAACAAAGGAGAGAAGATCTACCTGTCCCTCAGGTGCCTTTGCAGGTACCTCCTGGTCGTCATCACGTGAAAACATATCTTCCTGGTACAGGCATGGTCTACACACATTTTGAGAAATTTGAATCCTGCTCATTGACCTAGTATCAATACCTGAAGATGTAATCTGCAATAGAAACACCCAATAAAGACAGATGACTGCTGGAATTATTTTAACTCAGCAATTTCCATTTTGGGTTTCAAAGCCTGAAGAGTAGAAGAATGGCTAGTGACTCGTGGAAGGGAATTCTAGATGAAAGTGACACACATATGAGAGAAGACCTGGGACAAGAACATGAGGTAGTGGTCACAACTGAGGAGAGAAGCACTTGTCCCTGATGTGTGTTTGCAGGCACCAGCCTGCTGTCATCACTTGAAAACATATCGCTACTGTAGAAGCATGCTCTACTTACACTTCGAGGAATTTGCATCCTGCTTGTTGAACTACTTTCAATTCCTGATGATCTCATCTGCAACAGATACACAATGAAAATATTGGGGGGGGGGAGTAGATTTATCAAAACTGGTGTAAAGTAGAACTGGCTTAGTTGCCCATAGCAACCAATCAGATTCCACATTTCATTTTCCAAAGGAGGTCTGAAATAAAAGGGTGGAATCTGATTGGTTGCTACGAGCAACTAAGCCAGTGCTTCTTTACACCAGTTTTCATAAATCTCCCTCATTATGAACTTGCCATTTTTTAACTCCATATTTTTCTGACATCACTAGTAACAACAAACCATTCTACACAATTTCTTGCACTTGCTCATTTGACAGTACGAGATGCACAAGTCAAATAGGTTAATACTAGGGATGGGCGAATCGACTTCGGATGAAACATCCGAAGTCGATTCGCATAAAGCTTTGTTCTAAAACTCCCGAGACTTCGCGCAATAACTTCATCAATTAATTTGTACTGTAAAAAAACATTTCTCAAACTTGGGTTTGGTTTCAAGTGGAAATAATTTTTATTTCCAATGGCCATATCAATCCTTGACCAAGTTTGATGTGTTTTTGAATAGCAGGAGTAGGTTCTTTCGTCCAGATTCAATAATCGCCAAACATCCACCCTATCAAACTCAGCTATTAAATTAGCCAGATTCATATTATGAAATACAGTTTTACTACTAGATAATCTATCCTTAGTTGAATCCAATACTGTATTATAATCTCCTACCGCTAACAAAATACATTCTTGCCTATCCAACATATACTTTTGTAAATCATATAACACGTCAGGTTTATATGGAGGAGGAATAGATATATTTGCTATAACCATTTGGACCCCATTTATATTACAATGTAAGAAGAAATACCTGCTGCAGTCATCCGCCTTACATGCCACATATTTATAATTAACTTTATTATGGACTAAAATAGACACTCCTCTAGAGTATGATGTATATATAGAATGATATCCACCCTCTAGCCATCTTTTCTCCACCCACTTAACAGAATCTCTATCCAGGTGGGTTTCCTGCAGGCAGTTGACGGCTGGCATGTAATTCCTCAACCAGCCATAGATAGCAAATCTCTTTATTCTCTCTCTTAAACCTCGTACGTTAAATGATATTACTCTTAACATTTAAATGTAAGAGAAAAACAAAACAAAAAAACTCCCGTTTCTTTCTCCAAAAAAAAAACCTTCCCCCCTCCCCTCCCCTCCCCTAGAAGCTCCCCTCCAAAAAGAAATAGGAGAGATAGCTCTAACTCTAAGCATATTGCTCCCTATACCCCCCCCCCCTCGCCTTTATTACTACCCAATCATTTCTTACAGGCCCTTTGAATCTGCCCAGTCCTTGGCGTCTTCAGGAGATTGGAAGAACAAAGTCCTATTTTAAAACTCCACCCTAAACTTAGCAGAAAATAACAGACTATACTTCAATCCGGCCACTCTCAGTCTCTTCTTTATGTCTACATATTTCTTCCTACGCTCATTGGTGGCCGCTGGAAAATATGGAAAAAAACTTATTTTTATCCCTTCAATCTGAAAATTCTCAGAAGATCTGGACTCTAACAGGATAGCGTCCCGATCTTTAGAGATAAGGAATTTTACCACAATTGATCTTGGATATTCCCCTGGTGTTCTTTTTTTTCTAGGGACCCTGTGGGCTCTCTCTATAGCAAAAAGACTATAGAGTATTCTAGGTTTACAATTCTCACAACCATTTCTCCATAAATTCCACAAAATTAGAACCCTCCACCCCTTCTGGTATCCCAATACATCTCAAATTTGTTCTTCTTGTCCTATACTCTAAATCTATTAATTTATGCTCCATAGTCAACTTTGATTGTTTTAGGGATGGTACATCCTTCTCCAGTTTAGATATTGAATCTTCCATCACCGATGTTCTACTCTCCATCTCCTGCAAACGTTCTCTAAACTTTACTAAGTCATCCCGGATCAAACTCACATCTGTTTGTACCGAACCAATCTAAATAACTAATTATCCCATCACATTTTCAAGTCTAGTGACAGTGTGAAAAATATCTGTAACCATTTTTACATTCATTTCCATTGTTACATCACTTATTTCCTGTCCCTCTAAATAGTTTAAGAACAAATTTTCTTTCAGCTTAGGGTTTAATCCCTCTATTGACTCTTTCCTGGAATCTGCAGACCTCTATATAGGAGTTGTAGGGACCAGATACTTATTTAGGGCATTTTCCTTCTGTCTAGTTTCCAATCCATTTCCAGATCTTCTATTATTTGCCCCTTGCTGATCTTCCCTTTTTTTCGGAGGCATTTTCAGCATATAGACAACAAACAATACAAATAACCAAAAAAGGAGAAAACCAATAAAATATCACAATTATTAATGTAGCCCCAAATAGAGTAACTTTATTTTACATCACACAATATGGGAATATATCCCGGTCCCTAAATGATGAAAAACCAAAACAGAGTCACATTTATCGTCCAGTTCTCAGATATAACAGTTTTTGTATTATATGCTAGATAGAATAACACAGTACAACACCTTAACCCCACTCTAACTTCCTGCCGTTCAGTATATTGTGAATCCAAACCGTCTCACCACCTTGTTTCAACAGCAGAGGTAGAGACTCAGAGTTAATAGGTAAGAGGTGGAGAAAGCAGATTAGTAGTTAACAAGTTGATTCCATGTAAGGTTCCTTAAAGAAATATTAGCTTGTTAGCAAATTTATGCAACAAGGTGCATGCTGTTAGTGAAAAATAAAGAAATTTTCCAGTTAAATTCCGTTTTCACCACACTTCAGTGGCAACAGTGAGAATTCAGGGTTAAATGAACCCCAAAAAGGAAAAGAAAAGCGGGCTGACTAGCGGGTTAATTCCAGGGAGGGTACCTTGATGCTTTTTTTGGTTTACTTTTTTTGGGGGGGGGAAACATGCAGTTAGTAAGCAAACAAAACCCCTTTTTCTCATATGTTCTTGTGGAACAGTTTTTTAACAAAGAAATATATCTAACGTCTCCATTGCTAGACTCATGTACAACTAGAATGTTTACTTAAAGAATAAACCTCCATATATCTCCCCAATCAACTTACGAGTATGCCAATCTCAGCCATGAACGGATGAGATGAGAATGCCCATTTAAATTAATTTCATAAAGGATACATGATATCTGGAGATGGCTTCATTATAGAAGGAGCGTGTATACAGCCCCTTGTGATCAAGTTATTCAGTCCAAAGAATGATTACAAATTTCAAGCAACTAAACCACCAGAGAGAAAATTAATGCTACACAAGTACTGAGGAAAATCAGACTTAATAAAGTCTGGAGATCTGCTTGAATATAATGCAGTTAAGACAAGTTTGTGCAAATCTTTTTTGTTTTGTTTTGTTAGTATACCTTCCCTGTCACTGATTTGCCTTATTTTTCCTTATTGACTTAAATCATGAAAGACAAAACATTATAGGGGTATTCCCATCAGAAACAATGGGGGAATATCTCTAGGATATGCCCCCATTGTCTGATAGGTGTGGGTCCCTGAGAACGAGAACGGAGCGGGGAAGCGCTCTCCCTGTAGCAGCGAATGGGAGTGCACCGTACTTGCGCGGCCACTGCTCCCGTTCATCTCTATGGGGCCGACGGAAATAGCCGAGCCAGCACTCGGCTATTTTCAGATGCCCCATAAAAATGAATAAAGGGTGGATGTGCATGCGCAGTGCACTCTCCATAACTTTTGGGGTTCTGTTCTCAGTGTAGGTGTGGGACCCGCACCTATCAGACAATGGGGGCATATCCTAGCGATATGCCCCCATTGTCTGAGATGGGAATGTCCCTTTATAGCGGTTTTCCAGTTTTGAAACACTTTTTAGCAGTAACATAACCCCCGACCCCCAAACCCCAGCCTGCTGGAACTGTGGACGTTCTTACCTGGGGCCACTCGGTTCTGGTCTGGTGGGGTTTCAAAGCTGGACAACCAATTTAAAGCGGTTTTCTTGGACTGACTTATTAATGTCCTATCCTTAGGATAGGTCATTAATATCAGATTGGCACCCGGCATGCCTCCGTCGATCAGCTGTTTTCAAAAGCTCTGATGGAGGAACCAGAGACCAGAACAACACAGTTGATCATGGGGGTGCACAGAGTTGGATCCCAATCTGTCCTTTATGGATGGTCTAGTTCAGGGGTTCACAACCTGCGGCCCAGGGGCCACATGCGGCCCTCAAAGCCATTTTGTGTGGCCCCCAACCATCTGGTAACAGACATGTATGTCTATGTCTTGTGGCTGCTCATATCTATCTTTCATGCATTATCTTATTAGATGGGAGTCCTGGAGGTGTAACTATACATTAATGGTATATACTGTATGTTCAATATGCCATAAATATAGTATTTCAGTTTTTAATACCCCTTTAAAATTTATTTTCTGCCCTCGTCATTGGTTCAGCCTGCCAATGTGGCCCCCAACCAGAAAATGTTGTGCACCCCTGGTCTAGTTTAAAGGACAGGTCATCAATAAGTAAGACCTCAAAACCCCTTAAAATAAACCAACTACAGTATATCATTGTGTTCCACAAATTCTAGTCATACAGTTTGCACACAGAGAATAGACAGGCCTGATTAGTCTGTCCTTAAACAAAAGGAACAATAGCATGACACCAGTACCTGTCCGTGATCTGCGTCCATGGAGACCCCCTGTGTGTCCTCCACACTGCTTTTACTTGTAGACATGTCTATGGGATACATGTGCATCCGGTACTGACTTGGTGACAGCTGCATCCTTCCTGATGAATGCCAGCACTTAAATTATCAGAATCCTTAGATGTAGAAAAAAGACATTAAATCAGAAACACACAGCCATTGTCATAGCTGTTCGTGAATTAGCATTATTATATTCTTATATTCTATAATGAGAAAGAATAAACCAACTCTTCCAATCAGAGCAAGGGATACCTCTATTGCCAATATCTTACTAGCTGGGGAGAGGACGGGTGCACCAAAACTCTGATAGGCTCTGCTCACACTGGCATCAGGGGAGGATTGGCCATAGATCCTACATGGAAATTTCGCGGTGGGACAATCCCTAGGAGGGCCACCCAAGCCTCTTCACGGCCACCAGCCGGTTATATAATGATCTGATTTTCTCCTACACACCTGGTCAGCAGCCGCAGGTGTCTTCCTGAATTCAACTATATCTATGTCCTCAGGGCAGTGATACAGTTGAATACTATTCAGCAGGTGGTAGTATTGCTGGGGCGGTATATTGCTCTGCACTATGGTAGGCCCTGCCTACTTCTGTTGGCCCTGGCTAATTATGTTGCCCCGCCTTCTGTCAGTTTGGACCTACCTACAAGATGGGGCCAGTTTTACGATTTTTTTCCAGGGCCACTTTTAGTTCCCAATCTGTTCCTGACTAGCATCATGGTTCTGTGATAACTGTTGGGTCCATTAGAAGTCAATGGGATGCATCAGGATCTGTTACCTCATAGATGATATGAAAACAGGACCCATGATACCAGACTGAACAGAGTCTAATAGAGGACCGTGTAGGAAATAGCTCATAGATCTTACATATACAGTAACATACAAATTGCCTGCCCCATTTTCCTAATGGCTATATGGTGGCTAATTGTTAAATTTAGCCAAAAAACATCAGCACAACTGTTCTATAGGTAGGAAAGCACTAACCACAGTCTGTTACATCTGTAGTGTTGCTGCAAACATATTCTCTGGTTATTGGTATACACTAAACACTGATGTATTGTGATGTCATCAGACAGAATGCAGGACTGAGGCCCATGTTAACCAATAATACACTGTAATTATTTGCTATGGAGATGGCCAGTTCTACTTGAGCTGATAATGTCAAATGTATGGAAATCAACAAGCATTTACTCACCTAAAAATTTCAATTTTTATGGGGCATCAGTAAACATTATAGTAAGACGGGTATAAGAGGAGAGATCCACAATTCCCAACATTCTAGAATGTTATTATGGACATTACAGGGAATGAGTATAAGGAAAAAACAACTCCTAGTATTTGACAACTTATTGTCACGGGTGTAGTAGGGGAGAACACCAAAAGACAATCAAAAGGAAGGGGAAAGACACTAGGCCTCACCGCTAGGGAAGGAAAAGGGTCACCACCTATAAAACCCTGCTCCTGGCCCTAACTCCTATCCGTATGGGCACCTCTCGATGGTAGAGATACCCATACACGGGAACCTAGAAAACCCTGGTGACCCTCAGATGCCCTAAAGATAATGACAGGTTAGAGACCACCTGTTCCTTCCCTGGTGAAGGAACTAGCGTCTCCCTGAGGCCTAGTAAACAACCGGGGGAGGGGGAATCAAAACACGACAAGCGGAACACTTAACTTCAGAGGATGAAGGATGAACAGGACTTCAACACGAACCACACTCCAGCTCTTCCAAGACCAAATGAAGCTATCCCAAGCAAGGAGTGATTGGAAAAGTCAGACTAAATAGGGCGAGGTAAAGGTCACATGATCCACACCATCATGTGACATTAACACCACACGGCTTGAATCGCGAATGTGACTTTTTTATAAACTTGTGACAGTATTGATATATATTGACATATGTATCTTTCCTTCTTTCTACAGACTCACTGAATTGTCCACAGCGGGTGAGGGTCATGTATTGGCCTCTGTTCCCCCTGCTTCCTTTCCCCTTTCCCTCCCCCCGCCCCCCTTTGCTCCCCCTTCCCCCTCCCCCCCTCCACCTTTCCTACCCCCCCTTTTTTCTCCCCCTTTCCCCTTCTCCTCCCTAGACTAGACATATGCCTCTTTACTACCGATAGAGATGTTTTTTCCCATACACCCCCAGGACTAAACAGTCCTACACATACACATACGTGTAAAATATACTATAAAATAGTTTATAATGGCACAACAATCCCTCACATACAGATCTTAATTGGGCCCATCCACCCTTTTTGATTGGTGCCACTATCCCCAAATGACGCTTATTTTATACATTAATTTCCATATCATATTTCATATCAATTATCTATATTCTAGGTAGTCTCGCTCTTCCCCTTTCTAATAGATTACTCTTGTAGTGATATGCTATGAACATTACCTATCTCTACACCCACGAGGCCAGCCCACCACCCCCCCTCCCTATTTAGTGCCACTACTCTTTATTATTGCGTCTTTATTATTGCCTCTTTAATAATTCCCCCACAACCAGCCTCATTCCATATCAATGCCTACAGATCAAATTACACTCTCCCTAATCGTTCTCATTCCATATTAACGCCATTAACGTCATTAATGTGTCCAGATTCAATCACACTTTCCCCTCATCATTCTCTACTACTTCACCGGATACTAAGTACCCTATACTATACTATGTACACTAGATCCAACTGCATACAGTGACGCTGCTATGGACATAGATCGAGTCCAATCCACAGTGGAACGCATACTAAGATTACTTCCGCCCATGTGACGGTACATGGAACGCATGGATGCGCTCCACATATCACGCCACGTCCGGTCATGTGACCAGAATTATTGTGCCTTACATAGTACTTATCGAGACTTCCACCCTATGGAACGCACGTGTGCATTCCAAGTAGCACGTCACTTCCGGTCATATGACCGGAATCACTAGCTAACACACTATTTAAACGGTGGTAAGCACATCGATAGTCCTGCATCCAGCGCCCAGGAATGCCTCAACCCACGTTACAGGTAGATAATTGATTCTAATCTTCTTTTCACAGATAGTGCATATGAAGCTCCATCTTCAAGCTACCCTGACCAATCATGAGAATTTATCATGTTGCCACTGCTTTATGTCTGACCTTCATGCCTCCATACCTGTATATATAAGACACCCCTTGTGGGACTCATACCCTGGGTTTTCTCAGCATGTTTTGCCGTAGTGGATACTAACGCTATGACCACGTGGTCAACCGTCTATGCCTGCCCCCGGAGCCTTTCTATGTATGCAAATTGAGCAAGCAATTATATGTATGCAAATTGAGCAAGAAATTTTTTATCAGTGTTGCCATATTCGATACAAATGAGATATATTTGGCTGTATTTGATATAGACGATATGACTATATTTTGTACGATCATGTTCCAAGTCAAATCCCCATAGAATCATGTTCACTATGTCCACCAACCCCTTTTTTTCCCTCCTTATCGTTTGCCCTCCACGGTATATTTATATTTATATCTAGACCCATATAATCATAAACCATCATGTTTTTCTACTACCATAAAAATATGAATTTTGTTTCACGAACTCTATGTATTTATATGTATTTAACAACCTCTGGACACCTGCCTAACTTGCTGTTATAACGATATCAAATTTTGCTTGTAAATTATTTATTGTTATGTTATATTATCACAAATATGATACTTAATTTCATGCTCTGCCATCTGTAAAAGACCTATTTAAAACATGTATTTAATACTATTCCAGATAACATGACCGCTGATGAAGGTCCATCGTGACCGAAACGTCCGGTCAGAAATAGTCTGTCATTTTTATATATACCACGAGCAAATGGATGATGCAGAAAAATGAAATAAAACTATACTTGAATTGCAAAACCTTCAACCTGAGTGCCTCAATATTTTATTACTTAGATCACGGCCTAACAGCCCTTGATTGGCACCGGTGATATCCCTTGAACAGAGTGCGGTTCCTCACTTTACTACAGATGATCCACACCTGGACATACCAGCAACACACAGACAAAGTGAAACCAAAAGAGGCCGTCAGATCACTAATGCGTAGATAAACTTTCAGACCATCTGGGACCTGTCACAGATGTGACAGTACCCCCCCTTCTACGGGTGACCTCCGGGCACCCAGGACCAACCTTATCAGGATGAGCTCTGTGGAATGCTCTCACAAGACGACTAGCATTAACATCGGTCGCTGGAACCCACATCCTCTCCTCTGGTCCGTACCCTCTCCAATGAACGAGATACTGGAGGGAAGAGCACCAAAAGACAATCAAGAAGGAAGGGGAAAGACACTAGGTCTCACCGCTAGGGAAGGAAAAGGGTCACCACCTATAAAACCCTGCTCCTGGCCCTAACTCCTATCCTTATGGGCACCTCTCGATGGTAGAGATACCCATACACGGGAACCTAGAAAACCCTGGTGACCCTCAAATGCCCTAAAGATAATGACAGGTTAGAGACCACCTGTTCCTTCCCTGGTGAAGGAACTAGCATCTCACTGAGGCCTAGTAAACAACCAGGGGGGGGGGGGGGGGAAAAAAAAACACGACAAGTGGAATACAACTTCAGAGGATGAAAGATGAACAGGACTTCAACACGAACCACACTCCAGCTCTTCCAAGACCAAATGAAGCTATCCCAAGCAAGGAGTGATGGGAAAAGTCAGACTAAATAGGGCGAGGTAAAGGTCACATGATCCACACCTGAACAGGAGGTGTGGACATACCAGCAACACACAGACAAAGTGAAACCAAAAGAGGCTGTCAGATCACTAATGCCTAGATAATTTTTCAGACCTTCTGGGACCTGTCACAGATGTGACACTTATAGAGGAAGAGAAACCACTAACCGCTCCTCCACAAACAGCATAGGAGCTCTGTTCCCTCACATAGTGACATCACATATGTCCATCAACACTTCTCCTCTCCTCTGCACTGCTGAGCTCTGTGCAAAAATCTCTGTGTTCAGACTCCATTCTGCAAGAACCGACTTACAGCTCAACCAATCCACTTTGGTATTCAAGGAGCCCTTGTTGTGCACTGCAGCAAATGCTTTGAGGTTGCCCAGGCCTGCCCAGCCCATAATTTCTTTGCATTCTCTGATAAGGGACTGGCTCTTGGTCCATCCCTGTTAGATGATGTAGAATTGTACAGAAATATTGTCCGTCTTTATTGGAAACTCCTGATCTTGGAGAATAGGCTGGAAATGATGGAGGACTACTTTTAGCGCTCTTTCACATTGGAAGACATTAGCTTCTCTTCTCTCGACCATGGTTTTTTGGACCCAGCTGTCCAACACATGGGCACCCAAACTTAAAGCTGAGGCATCCTTGGTAAGGACTACCTTCTGACAGTCACAGACTTCTCCTCTATCAGGAGGCAAGAAGTTAACCACCACTTCAGATCTTTGCAGGTTTGGCTAGAAATAAAAAAAATTCTCCAAACATATATGATCCTTGTTCCATTGCTTCAGGGTATTGGTCTGGAGGCATCTGATATGGGCTCTGGCCCACTGAACCGCATACAGATGTAGCAGGGGTAATACACACACTCCTAGCTCAAATTTCTTAACTCATCGCGTTATCTTGAAACAAAAGCCATTGCAAAGCAATTGTTTAACGCATTTAGTTGCATTTAGTTTAGATAACGTATCATAAAGCATGTGTGTTAACCCTGCTACATCCATACATAGAGGATGTGAGGCACCCTAGTAGGACCATTATTGCCAATCTTATAGACTTCTGGTGGGAATGACAGCCTCTCTGTCATCTGACGTGTATTCAGTATAAATCCCAGATACTGCAGGTCTTGAGTTGGAAGGAGATGAGACTTCTTGGTGTTCACAATGAAGCAGTGCTGAGCTAGGAACTAAAGACTTACTTGTAGATGAGACTGCAGAAGGTGTTGAGATGAAGCTTTTATGAGCTAATCATCCAGATATTGTCGAACGATAGAGTAAGTTGTAAGGCGGCACTCACCATTTGTCGAAATCAGTTCCTTTATTCGTCTAAAAAAGACAATACATACATGGCAGGGGGGACAAACTTTCCTGCAGCTCAAAGCAGCGACGGCCGTTTTGCGCTAATTGCGCTTCTTCTGCCACTGACGTAATCACGTCTCATGAATGCTCATTTATATGCTTCCTGGCAGTATCGCCATGGAAACAAAACACACTGATTTATCATCACATATTATAGTAAATACTTATATCTATAAAAACAATTAAAAACAAGCAATTCATCAAAAGGATCGTTATATCAATATAAGCAATCTTTCAAAGGAAAACACTGAGGTCATTCTTATCGTTTAAGCCTAGTTGGACCTAAAGCCTTAGAGCGAATAATCCACCTGGCTTCTTTCTGTAATAACAGGCGGTGTCTATCACCTCCCTGTGGTGGGTTAGGCACATGTTTTATACCAGAAAACCTTAAAAAATCTGAATTCCCTCCATGTGCTTCTCGTATGTGTTCTATTAACCTAGGACAACCTTTCCCTTATCTAATAGGTTCTGGAGAAAGGATTGGGATACAGTCTGGTGGAGCAATTCGACTCTGTCTGTTTTGAAATTGATTAATTTAAGTCGATACGTAAAATTCATCTACATAAAATGTTTTATAATATACCCCAGATAATGAGTGAAAAAAAGCAGGGTGAGATACCAGTTAATATAAACCAATTAGGTTTTTATATTTCAACTAAATTTGTTGAAGAAGAAAAATCTTGTCTGGAGCTATTAACTGACATGGAGTTTACTGATGAAGACAGTGAGGGTGAAGCGTCTTGCAAATTTACAGGAGGAATAAAATCCACGTTTTGTTCCCCTTGTCGGCTGGAGGAATCATTGATATATTTTACCAACAAATTATAAAGGAAACCAGAGCATTAATATACTCTATTGATCATGATAATATAAGTAGAAAAAAGAAGGAAGCCCTTAAATGGATCCGTTCTCAGGAGGATCTAGTGGCGAAACCAGCCGACAAGGGGGGCAACGTGGTCCTCATGTCTAGACAGTATTATGTTGAAGAATCCCTCAGGCAATTAATAGATGAGAACACTTATGAAATTATATCTAGTAATCCCATCGCAGAGATCCAGAATCAATTAAAAAGCCTAATTCATAAGTATGCCATGCATAATTTCCTTTCTAATCGTATGGCCGAAAAATTGATACCTTTGTTCCCTATCAAGCCCTCTTGGTATTTTCTACCTAAAATACACAAGTCGCTGAGCCGACCCCCTGGCCGCCCTATAGTGGTAGAGATCGGCTCAGCCACTGAACCTTTGTCTAAGTATATTGATTGGCTATTGAGCCCTGTGTTAAAAAAGGCCCCTGCATATGTAAAAGATACCAATTATTATTTTTTGGGCGTTGAAGGATTTCGACTGGCAGGAGGGATACAGTTTGGTCTCCCTTGACGTGGAAGAAACTATACATCCGAGTATAGCTGCGGTAATGGATGTACTGGGCAACACTGGTAAAAGTGAGCTTTTTTGCCAATGTATTAGAGAGGGCTTGGATTTTGTACTCAGCAACAATGTATTTCGATTTGGAGAGCAGTGGTATAGACAAAAAAATGGTACGGCCATTATCATGCACTTTTGCTAATATATATTTGACCAGATTTGAGGACAAGTTTATTTTTTCATTGGATAATCCTTTTTTTATGTTATATAAAAATATTCCTATGATATGTGGATGACATTTTTGTAGTTTGGTCAGGGAATGAATCACAATGCACGGAGTTTGTAACTTACCTCAATGAGAAGAATGACATGAACAAGAAGTTTACTTTTAATTATGGTAACCAGAGTTTGCAGTTCTTGGATGTGGCTGTGGTGGTGAGGGGTGACAAGCTGGTCACGGAGGGCTATCGGAAGCCCACGGCGACTAAATCCTTGCTGTACCACAATAGCTTCCATCCGAGAAGTGTAAAAGAATCTGTCTCTTATGGACAGTTTATTAGGGTAGAAAGAATAAATAGCACCGAAAATGGATACAGGAGACAAACTCTGGAACTAAAAGAGAGATTATTAAATAGGGGTTATCCCAATGAAATCCTTGAAAGAGCCATGGAAAAAGCTGGAGAATTCTCCCAATGGGATTTATTGAAAGGAAAAAAACAAAAAAAAGAGGGACTAATAATAAAAAAGGCGGTGAAAAGAGATTCGTGTTCTCCTTCAGGTATAGCCCGATGGCAGATAATATACGGAGGATAATACTAAATATTTGGGACATTTTAAAAGGAGACAGCAGTCTGGAGCAATATACTAAAAGAAGCCGCCACACTATAAAAGACATGTTGGTGAGAAGTAGATATGCAGAGAAAAAAAGCAAGAATTGGCTACAGGAAAAAAGACTCAAAGGGAATTACAAATGCGGTAATTGCGTTTTTTGTAGATATAACGCCCAAAATAAAATTTTGCACTTTGGAGGTGTTTCTCATAAGGTGGATAGTTTTATTACTTGCAAGAGCACATATATTGTATATTTGATAACATGTCAATGTGGACGCTTTTACATAGGTAAAACCATCAGATGTATTTATGAAAGATTCAGGGAGCATGTAAATCCTATTAGATCACGGAAAGGTTAATAGAACACGTACGGGAAGCACACGGAGGGAATTCAGATTGTTTAAGGTTTTCTGGTATAGAACATGTGCCTAACCCACCACAGGGAGGTGATAGACACCGCCTGTTATTACAGAAAGAAGCCAGGTGGATTATTCGCTCTAAGGCTTTAGGTCCAACTAGGCTTAAATGATAAAAATGACCTCAGTGTTTTCCTTTGAAAGATTGCTTATATTGATATAACGATCCTTTTGATGAATTGCTTGTTTTTAATAGTTTTTATAGATATAAATATTTACTATGATATGTGATGATAAATCAGTGTGTTTTGTTTCCATGACGATGTGAGCTACGGGGCTGGTTCTAGCTTTGTTAGAAAGGTATTGTCATGTACTATATGATGTCTATTTTCATCTTTTATATCCGTCATGGCATAACCCCTTTAAGTAGCTCTTATCATTATTACCACAGGCAGAATTCCAATAACAAGTAACACCCCTATATAGATAACACAGGATCCACCATTCACAATAAGTGATATCATTGCATATCTGCAAGGTCCCAGATCATGCCTAGAAAACTCCCCCATATAAGTCAATGTGGCCCTCTCCTGTCCATTGTATCTATGGCCCATGTAGCTGCCTAGTGGCCAGAGTGAAAATTACAGGATTATATACTTTCTTAATATAGTCACATGGAAACATTTTTAAAAACACCAAAAATTAAAAAATAATAATAATAATAATAAGTTTAACGTAGAAATGTTGTGATTTATACAATAGGTAATTTTCTGATGACACACTCTCTTTAAAAACATGCGCCCCCTCTGGTATGAACAGGGAGACTGACTTAATTTCTGCACAAGTGTAATTTTAATTCAGCGATGTCATATGTCATGTGTTTTATCTTATGCATGTGATTGGCCGATGTTTTCTATGTTTTTTATGCTATAAGCCCAAGCATAGGGTCAAAACACAACAGTAATCTGTCCCGATATGGATTTTTATCAATCATCAATAAAATCTTCAAGTTTGGATGCTGGACTTTGTCTACTTCTTTCATTTATATAAATCTTTATAACACTGTTCCTTGGTATTTCTTATGATAAATTAGAATACTTCTGCATATTATTATATTGCGCTTACATTATGATTACATAATTATAGCAAGACTTATAATTAGTTACGTGGCATCATCATTAGTTTTTTAAGATAATGTTAAAATAAAGCTTTTCTATAAAAAAAAAAGGTCTATGCTTTCTCTGCTGGGATTTCTATTGGTAGAGTTGGTGAGGGGGGGCTAGGTAGTCAGTATAATATTGGTACTTTACTGTGACTCCAAAGTGTTAGGGTCCGGTTGTGGTTACTAATAGTGTTGAGCGCGAATATTCGAATAGCGAATTTTAATCTCGAATATCGACACTTCGAGAATTTGCGAATATTTAGAATATAGTGCTATATATTCGTAATGGCAAATATTCATCATTTTTTTCCATCTGAACACATGATTGCTCCCTGCTTCTTGCTTGTGGGCCAATGATGTCATTGGCCCACAAGCAAGAAGCAGGGAAGAATCATGTGTTCACTTCAGATGAAAAAAAATTTAAGAATATTCTAAAAAACTAATATATAGCACTATATTGAATATAGTGCTATATATTAGTTTTTTTGAATATTCGTCATTTTTTTCCATCTGAAGTCATGATTCCTCCCTGCTTAAGTTGCTTGTGGGCCAATGACTATAGCAAGAAGCAGGGAGGAATCATGTGTTCAGATGGAAAAAATGACGAATATTCTAAAAACGAATATATAGCACTATATTCTATAGAGTGTTGAGTGGATTAGGCAGTGGCTGAGTGACAGACAACAGAGGGTTGTAGTCAATGGAGAACATTCAAAACAAGGTAATGTTACCAGTGGGGTTCCACAGGGATCTGTACTGGGACCGATTTTGTTTAATATCTTCATAAGTGATATTGCAAAAGGCCTCGCTGGTAAGGTTTGTCTTTTTGCTGATGACACAAAGATATGTAACAGGGTTGATGTTCCTGGAGGGAAATGCCAAATGGAAAAGGATTTAGGAAAACTAGAAGAATGGTCAGAACTCTGGAAACTGAAATTTAATGTGGATAAGTGCAAGATAATGCACCTGGGGCGTAAAAACCCAAGGGCAGAATATAGAATATTTGACACAGTCCTGACCTCAGTATCTGAGGAAAGGGATTTAGGAGTAATTATTTCAGAAGACTTAAAGGTGGGAAGACAATGTAATAGAGCAGCACGAAATGCCAGCAGAATGCTTGGATGTATAGGGAGAGGTATAAGCAGTAGAAAGAGTGAAGTGCTTATGCCGCTGTACAGAACACTGGTGAGACCTCACTTGGAGTATTGTGCGCAGTACTGGAGGACATATCTCCAGAAGGATATAGATACTTTAGAGAGAGTTCAGAGAAGAGCTACTAAACTAGTACATGGATTGCAGGATAAAACTTACCAGGAAAGGTTAAAGGACCTTAATATGTATAGCTTGGAAGAAAGAAGAGACAGAGGGGATATGATAGAAACTTTTAAATACATAAAGGGAATCAACTCGGTAAAGGAAGAGAGCATATTTAAAAGAAGAAAAACTACCACAAGAGGACACAGTTTTAAATTAGAGGGGCAAAGGTTTAAAAGTAATATAAGGAAGTATTACTTTACTGAGAGAGTAGTGGATGCATGGAATAGCCTTCCTGCAGAAGTGGTAGCTGCAAATACAGTGAAGGGGTTTAAGCATGCATGGGATAGGCATAAGGCCATCCTTCATATAAGATAGGGCCGGGGGCTATCCATAGTATTCAGTATATTGGGCAGACTAGATGGGCCAAATGGTTCTTATCTGCCGACACATTCTATGTTTCTATGTTTCTATATATTCGTTTTTGACCCACGCCTGTATTGAGCGTGTAATATTCGCATGTAACGCGATCATTACCTTGCCGATTTTCGCATAAAAAAAGAATGTAGAATATAGTGAATATATGACGAATATTCTACAAAATTTTTCGCGAAATACCACGAATTTGAATATGACCCCTGCCGCTCATCACTAGTTACTAGTTGGACAGATTAAAAAAATATCAAAAAGAAGATAAACTCTAGAATTTCTATTTCCAGACTGTAATAATTTTTGTGGATATCTTTAATGTAGAAACACTAGGTGGCACCAAAAGACAAAGAAAATTCAATGACAGCTATTACGATAATACGGACTGTGACTACTATAATAACCACACTAATAGTAAAATACTAGCCTCTCCTTCTCATAAAACAGGCATTGTCCTGAAATTACTTCAAAATGCATATTCATGTGTGTAATATACTGTATATGGTAGAATGATATGCAGCAAATTCTATTATCCTCATTTAACATTTTTACTATTAATCTTTTTTCTTATGGATTTATTATAAGAATTAGTGTTTAGCGAATCAAAGCGACTGAAGTGGAATTCGATCCGAAGTTTAGGAAAAATGTGTTTCTCTACGAAACCAAATTTCCTTAAGTTTCATGGTAAAGAACTGAAAAAATATATAGCAAAATCTAGCATGTCCAAAAGTGATATTCTTTGCAAATGAAGAATGTGCAGATAAAATCCATAATCAAAATACAGCGCTTACGCGTTTCGGACCTCTATAGCCGGGTCCTTATTTATGACATCTGATTCGTTATTTATTTCATGGTAACGAATCTGATTTTTCTAAAATGGCTGCTGCAGGGGTTACAAAGTGAAAGCAAGAAGCTCGGGAATGCAATATGACCCAGTATGCCATGCAGCTAGCCAATCAGCAGATAGCCATCCCCTGTGATGTTACAGCCTTTGAACTGAATGGAACGGAGTGCCCTAAAATGCATTCCATTTTGGTTGCGTTCCCATGACGCACACAAAAGCCCTGCGAGCAACGTTTTTGAGTGCGTCATAGGATACTGATCAAGACGGATCCGGCATGAAACACAATGTAAGTGAATGGTGACAGATCGGTTTTTTTCGGACACAAAAAAAAATGGATCCGGCACCCATTGACTTACAATGAATTTAGTGACGGATCCGTCTTGTTCATTTAGGAGATAATACAACTGATCCTTTCAGAACGGATGCAGACGGTTGTATTATATACCAGATATTATATACCAGATGCGTTTTTGTTGAACCAATGACGGATCGAGCAACAACTCAGATGTGAAAGTAGCCTTAATCTCTTATTTTACATATGGAATTACTGTGCCTCAGTATTAAAGGACGGTCTAATATATCGCTGTCTGCATCTTGTTCAACTGCTGAGACATTTGCAGTTAAAGGGGTATTCCCATCTCAGACAATGGGGGCATATTACTAGAATATGAATACGGCGATACCAAACTTGAATTTTCTTTTATTTTTTTATCTACTACTTAAAAAAAAAAAATATGAAAAAATCACCATTTTCTAACAACCATAACTTTTTTTTATATTTGGGTCTACAGAGCTGTATGAGGGCTTGTTTTTTGCAGGATGGGGGGGGAGGAATTGACAAATAATGTCCAATTGTGTGTTTTTAATTTTTTTCCCATTATGGTGATCAGTTCACATGAAACTTTTATTAATATTTTTGTATTTCAGACATTTTCGAATGAGGCAATACCTAATGCTATTTTGTTTATATATTTTTATATGTAAAATTGGGAAAGGGGGTAGTGATTTAAACTCGATTTCTTTACTTTTACAGTGACAACTTTTAACCCCCTTGAGGGGCTAGAACCTGGGATCTTTTGATCTCTTGTCCTATTCACCCTAATCGCCATTCCCCGTCATTGCGGCTGGGTGTCTGCTGTATGATACAGTCGGCACCCGCTGCGTATGGCTCAATACAGCAAAAGATTTGGGATTTTTGTACACCCTAATACCTTGAAAAGTTTTGGTTGAACATGTATAAGGAATATAAAGGTACTACAACTACCATTGTGCACTTCAGTACAGAGAGACTTGTTTATTTTCTATAATTGGCTTGGTTATTGACTCCAGCACCATCTGCCGGCCGCTGCACCTACATCTCCTGCTTTCTTGTAGATACAGTGCTATCATATACTCACATGCTGGACCTAAGCTGCAAGACCAGACACAACCCATGGGCAAGTGTGGTGCTGTTTCTGCAAGAAAGCAGCCTTGCTTATCTCATCCTGATCAACCCCTATAGAGGAAGGCAGCAAAACTTGTAATTCAGTTGTATCAGTAATTGACAGCCTTCCCTGTATGAGTCTGTGTACATAAATAGCGGTCAATCACTGATAAGACCGCCACATGGCTACTGAGCCCAGAAAGAGCAGAAATATAAATGTATAAATTACAGGTTTTGCTGAAAACAATATACTAATCTGCTCAGCTTTAGTGATGGCCTTGCGGTTCGCCCGGCTGTCGGTTCGCGGCGAACTTTGCGCGTTCGCTATCCGCCGAACATGCGAACATATGCCGATGCTCGCGCGCGCCATATTCTTTTGCATTGCGTCAAACTTTGACCCATGACACATCGATCAGTTGGACAGGACAGCCAATTGAGACGTTTCAGAACATGGACACACACCCAACCCTATAACAGAACCCGATCTGGCAGCCATTTTACATTATATGTTTTGCCAGTGTAAGGAGAGGTTGCATTTTGGAGCAGGGACAGGCTGTTAGGAACTTAGGGACACCAAACGCTAGCTAATAGGGCCACAAAAGTCCTTTTAAGGACTGGTAACGTTGTGCTATGAGGGGTGTGATATACTTATAATATACTTTCTAACATAGAAAGTATATTATAGTGCATTTGTATGCTTCCAGAAAATACTGGAATCATTTGTATGCTTCCAGAAAATAGTGGTAGAGGTTTTCCATATACCTGCGTCCACAAAATTACTGTTTGAGGGTGATATACCAGCTTCAACTAACAACTGATTGAGGCCTGCCATATATCAGCTTCCAGAAAATAGTGATAGAGGTTTTCCATATATCTGCGTCCACAAAATTAATGCTTGAGGGTGATATACCAGCTTGAACTAACAACTGATTGAGGCCTGCCATATATCAGCTTCCACAAAATACTGATTGATGGGTTTGATATACCTGTTTCCACAAAATACTGATTGAGGGGTGCGATATACCTGCTTCCACCAAATATTGATTAAAGGGTTCTATATACCTGCTTCCACAAATACTGCTCTTCTCTAGGGACTTTGGCACAGGGACATTTTGAAAATGACAGGCAGAGGAAAGAGGCAGGCCATTCCGCAGGGGTGGTAGGGGTCGGGCAGGTGCACCAGGCCGGAGCCTAAGTGGGAAGTTGGAGAAGGTGTGTCCGATTATGTCAAAGGACGCACCAGAGTTGGTTGAGTGGCTCACTCAGCCTTCCGCTTCTGCAACCTCCTCATCCTCTCTATCTGCACTCTCCTCACTCTCTGCTGTGTGCACCCCCAAAGACACCACCACCACCATAGCCCCTCCACTCGAGTCAGAGGAATTATTTTCCCATACATTCCCAGACCTTACCGATGCGCAGCCATTCTTGGCATCGGATGAGGAAGAGGAGGTAGCAACGGCCGCCACCCAGCGGTCTGACGACAGTACCCAGATCAACCCAAGGAGGGTGGTCCCCGCTGTTGCTGCCTACTCCGAGATCTCTAATTTCAGTGGTGGTGAAGATGATGATGATGACGTGTCAATTGACGTCACGTGGGTGCCCACAAGAGAGGAAGAGGAGGGGAGTTCAGAGGGAGAGATGGAGCAGCAGATAGTGAGGAGACGCCGGCAGAACTTACAGTGCACAGGAGGCAAAAAGCAGACTGCAAATGTATCTGGAGCGAGCCATCCACCATGCACGGTCACATCTTGCGCTCCTAGGACGCCGGCACATGGCTCCACAGTGTGGGCTTTTTTTAACGTGTCAGCTGCTGACAATAGTGTTGCCATCTGCAGCCTGTGCTGTCAACGCATAAGTCGCGGTAAGCCCAACACTCACCTAGGGACGACCGCCTTAAGAAGGCACCTGGCCTCCCATCACCGAGCCCAGTGGGAGCAACGCCGTCAGAACCCACAAAGCCACACTCCCGGCTCTCCACGTCCTGCCTCTTCTCCTTCTCCTCTCTCCTCCCATTTGTCCTCCACTACACCTTCCACCGTCCCGTTGTCCCATTCATCGGGCTTCCGTGGCCCAAATGCTCCAGCGTAAAAAAATGATGACGCCGGATAATCCTTTTGCCCAACGGCTGACCACTGGCTTGTTGGAACTGCTAAACCGCCAACTACTGCCATATAAATTGGTGGACTCGGAGGCCTTTATAAAATTTGTGGCCATTGGCACACCGCAATGGAAGGTCCCTGGAAGGAAATATTTCTCCCAGAAGGGCATCCCTGAACTATGCGGCCACGTTCAGTGGCAAGTTAATATATCTCTAGCACACAGTGTCAGTGCCAAGATACAACTGACCACAGACACGTGGTCTAGCAAACACGGGCAGGGAAGGTACATAACTTTCACTGCCCACTGGGTTAAACTTCTGACGGCCGTCAAGCATGTAACTCGTGGCACCCATGTGGATTTGGTGTTACCACCACGGATTGCATGCAGGCCTGCCTCTTCTTCTCCTCCTCCTACTCCATCCTCTGTCTCCTCCTCTGCTGAGTCCTCCTTTTCCACTGCTACTGCCTCTTCTGCCGCGCCCCCCAAACTCCACAGAACCTATTCGACGTGCCAGGTGAGACGTTGCTATGCTGTAGCTGTTGTGCCTGGAAGCCAAAAGCAACATCGGTCCTGCACTGCTTTCAGCTCTGCGGTCATAGGCCGATCAGTGGCTAACTCCGCTCAATTTGACAGTTGGTAAAGTGGTGTGCGACAACGGTGCCAATCTTCTGAGCGTTCTGAAACAGGGCAAAATGACACACGTGCCGTGTATGGCACATGTCCTGAACTTAGTCGTGCAGTGATTCGTTGCCAAATACCCCAGGGTCCAGGACGTCTTGCGGCAGGCCAGGAAAATCTCTGGCCATTTTAGAAGATCTTACACGGCCATGGCTCACTTTTCTGACGTTCAGCGGCGACACCACTTGCCCATCAGACGTCTGATTTGTGATTGCCCGACACGCTGGAACTCCACCTTGTATATGCTTGATAGGCTGCTCCAGCAGAAACGTGCCGCTAATCACTACCTGTACGAACTCTGCTGCAGAACAGGTTCTGGGGAGCTTGGTTTCTTTTCACCGCGCCAGTGGCTGCTCATGCGCGACGCATGCAGACTTCTGCGGCCATTTGATGAGATCACCAAACTGGTCAGTCGCAGCCAGGGCGCCATCAGTGACATCGTACCTTACGCCTTCTTTCTGGAGCGTGCATTGCGTTGTGTTATTGATCAAGCCGTCGAGGAGCAGGAGCTGGAAGATGAGGAAGTCGCAATGCTGAATGAATTCCCAGGGATTGGGGGGGGATACTCCATCTGAGACAAGTCAGCAGGAGTATGAAAAGGATTTAGAAGAGGATGGTGGCTGGGGAGAGGAGGAGGAGCAAGAAGAGCAGGAAACGCCTAGACCGTCAGGTGTCCGACTACATCGGGTTAATGGCCGATGTGGACGCTCTGAGAAGCAAGGAACCCCTTGACTACTGGGTGTGCAGGCTTGACCTCTGGCCAAAGCTGGCACAATTTGCCATGGAACTCTTGGCTTGCCCCTTCGTCGAGTGTTCTGTCCGAAAGGATGTTCAACACAGCCGGGGGATCGTGACCGAGAAGCGCACTCGGCTAGCTCACGAAAGTGTGGACTACCTCACATTTTTTTAAATAAATGAGGCATGGATCTCAGAGGAATTCAACACCTGTGATGACCACGTGTAATTGAATTTCCTCATGCCAGCCCACACATATCCGCCAACACTCAGAACAAAGAATGGTCCTTGCTTTATATATATACAGCGGCATAAAAGGCCTTTTATGTCAGGTGAATGCCAAATTTTTGGGGCCTGTACTGGCCGACAGTTACATATTTATCATGTGACCGCCTAATGCACCTCCAGCCCCAAAATCCAAAGTTCTGGGCTGTCAGGTGAATGCCTATTGGCTAATTTTTGGGGCCTGCTCTATAACATGCTGCCTGCAGATTGTATTGACTTTAATGGTGACCGCTTCTCTTTAATGTGCCCCTTAACCACTTCACATGCGGGCCATTTGCCCCCTTCCTACCAGGCCTAATTTTGCAAATCTGACATATCTCACTTTATGTGGTCATAGCTTTGGAACGCTTTTACTTATCCAAGCCATTCAGAGATTTTTTTTCTCATGACACATTTTACTTCATGATAGTCATAAATTTGAGTCAATATATTTCACCTTTATTTATGAAAAAATCCCAAATTTACCAAAAAAATTGAAAAATTTTCAATTTTCTAAATTTCAATTTCTCTGCTTTTAAAACAGAAAGTAATACCTCATAAAATATTTATTACTTAACATTCCCCATATGTCTACTTTATGTTGGCATCATTTTGTAAATGTCATTTTATTTTTTTAGGACGTTAGAGGGCTTAGAATTTAGAAGCAATTCTTAAAATCTTTAAGAAAATTGCCAAAACCCACTTTTTAAGGACCAGTTCAGGTCTGAAGTCACTTTGTGGGGCTTACATAGTGGATACCCCCATAAATGACCCCATTGTAGAAACTACACCCCTCAAGTCACTTAAAACTGATTTTACAAACTTTGTTAACCCTTTAGGTGTTCCACAAGAATTAAAAGAAAATGGGGATCAAATTTTTACATTTCACTTTTTTGGCAGATTTTCCATTTTAATCAATTTTTTTCCTTAACACATCGAGGGTTAACAGCCAAACAAAACTCTATATTTATTACCCTGATTCTGGGGTTTACAGAAACACCCCACATGTGGTCGTAAACTGATGTAAGGGCACACGGCAGGGTGCAGAAGAAAAGGAGCGCCACATGGTTTTTAAAAGGCAGATTTTGCTGAACTGGTTTTTAGATGCCATGTCCCATTTGAAGCCCCCCTGATGCACCCTTACAGTAGAAACTCCCAAAAAGTTACCCCATTTTGAAAACTAGGGGATAAGGTCACAGTTTTATTGGTACTATGTTTGGGTAAATATGATTTTTTGATCATTCATTATAACACTTTATAGGGCAAGGTGACCAAAAAATTGGTTGTTTTAGCACAGTTTTTATTTATTTATTTTTACAGCGTTCACTTGAGGGGTTAGGTCATGTGACATTTTTATAGAGCAGATCGTTACGGAAGTGACGATACCTAATATTTATACTTTTTCTTATTTATTTAAGTTTTACACAATAATAGCATTTTTGAAACAAAAAAATGATGTTTTAATGTGTCCATGTTCTGAGAGCTCTAGTTTTTTATTTTTTAAATGATTTTCTTATTTAGGGGCTCTTTTTTTGCGAGCTGAGGTGACAGTTTTATTGGTAGCATTTTGTGGAACATACACCTTTTTGATCACTTGGTGTTGCACTTTTTGTGATGTAAGGTGACAAAAATTGCTTTTTTTTACACAGTTTTTATTTTAATTTTTTTACGGTGTTCACCCGAGGGGATAGGTCATGTGATACTTTTATAGAGCTGGTTGTTACGGACGTGGCGATACCTAATATGTATACTTTTTTTAATTTATTTAACTTTAACACAATAATAGCATTTTTGAAACAAAAAAAATTATGTTTTAATGTGTCCATGTTCTGAGAGCTATAGTTTTTTTAATGTTTTGAACGACTTTCTTATGTAGGGTCTCATTTTTTGCAGGATAAGGTGACGGTTTTATTGGTACTATTTAATGGGACATACGCCTTTTTGATCACTTGGTGTTGCACTTTTTGTGATGTAAGGTGACAAAAATGGCTTTTTTTGACACTGTCTTTTTTTTTTTTTTTTACGGTGTTCACCCGAGGGGTTAGGTCATGTGATTTCTTTATAGAGCTGGTTGTTATGGACGCGGCGATACCTAATATGTATACTTTTTTTTATTTATTTCACTTTAACACAATAATAGCATTTTTGAAACAAAAAAATATGTTTTAATGTGTCCATGTTCTGAGAGCTATATTTATTTTATTTTTTGAGCGATTTTCTTATGTAGGGGCTAATTTTTTGCAGGATGAGGTGATGATTTTATTGGTATCATTTTGTGGGACATACGCCTTTTTGATCACTTGGTGTTGAACTTTTTGTTATGTAAGGTGAAAAAAATGGCGTTTTTTGACAGTTTTTATAAAAAAAAAAAATTATAGTCTTTATCGGACCGGTTGGATCATGTGATATATTTATAGAGCCGACCGTCATGAACGCAGCAATGCCAAATATGTCTATTTTAATAATTTTTTTCTATTTTTAACATTTTTTTTTTATTCCTTACTTGGGGAATTATTTTTTTTTACATTTGAAACCTTTTTTAATTTTTTTTATTTTAAAACTTTATTTTTTTATTTTACACTTTGTGTCCCCCATAAGTTCATACAAGACCTCTGGGGGACATTTAACTTCACATTTTTTTTCACTATTGATTTCTCCTGTAACTGGGGCTGACATAGTAGCCCCAGTTACAGGGGAAAAACACCCCCCAGAGATGCTGTACAGCGGTATACTGCGCTGTACAGCCTCAGTGCAGGGCTGATCGAGGTCTGTGAAAGACCCGACAGCTCTTGCACTCTCCCGGCCCGAACAGGAAGCGCATAACGCTTTAATTTCTGTCATCTATGGTGCCAAAATGGCCTCCATTATATCCAAGAAATGCAGGTACCAACATGCATGCCGAGCCCATTCCACACCTCTCCTGGTGCCAAATGGCCACCAACGAATGCAATGAGAGTCCACACTATATCTCTCCTGGTGCCAAATGGCTTCCAGTGAATGAGGGAGAGCAGGCTAAGCTTTATACATTCCACGTTTCTCACACTTCATTACATAAAAAATAGTAATGATGTCTAAATCTTATCTTGAACTTTCCTTTTCGAAGCCGCTAAATTCCAGACAGTTAATTTCTAACCTATATGTGGATTAGGCAGTACAGTATTTTAACATAAGAGAATCTAAGTCAGACTCTAAAGCATGGTATGTATGAGCTTATTCACACAGCCATGTCCATCTGCAGAAAGACAGATCCATGAAAAATGAATAACTTCTGTATTGACTAGTATGGGTTCCTGTGCTGTCCTTTTTAACCCCTTCAGGTTCCACATGCATGCTGGGCCTGCTTTAATTTCTGTCATCTATGGTGCCAAAATGGCCTCCATTATATCCAAGAAATGCAGGTACCAACATGCATGCCGAGCCCATTCCACACCTCTCCTGGTGCCAAATGGCCACCAACGAATGCAATGAGAGTCCACACTATATCTCTCCTGGTGCCAAATGGCTTCCAGTGAATGAGGGAGAGCAGGCTAAGCTTTATACTCACACTAATTAAAATCAGCCTATGTGAGTATATAGCTTAGCCTAGCCTCTCTCTCCATTCACATTCAATGTGGCCATTTGGCACCAGGAGAGGTGTGGGGGGGGGGGGGCCCGACATGCATGTTGGTACCTGCATTCCTTGGATATAATGGAGGCCATTTTGCCACCATAGATGACAGAAATTAAAGCAGGCCCAGCATGCATGTGGAACCTACACTCCCTGAATTTTATGGTAGCCGTCATGGCACATAACAGGTAGAATTTAGTGTTAGGAACCCGTCTTACAGAGATCGCCTTGACGTGTGGCAGACGGGCTCAAAAAATTTTGTACAAAATGTATTTGTCAAGCATCTCTAATTTATAAGCATAGCATTAGCAATTATTATGCATTTTTGTACTTTATTTGGTTTGCAGAGAGCTGTTGCATTGTATGTTTTTTTCTATGTTGTGTTTTCAGTCATAGCAACGTGCACCTGCGCATTGGGATGTGCCGACTGACCCCCTTTTTTTTCTTTGCAGTTTCATTTTCTAATGGAGCTCTGAAAAATGAAAGGTAAAATATGATTGGTTGCTATAGGCAACTCAGGCAGCTTTCCTTTACGCTAGTTTCGAAACATCTCCCCCATCATCTCTAGCCCGCAACCATCAGAGAAAGCACTTTGGATATTTTCAGAGCATGCTAGAAACTTTTAACTCCACTATTATTATTTCTGCGAATGCAATTAATTGATTTGATATGTAGATGAATAAACGTTGTGGGGAAGATGTATTATCTCCCTTGCGCCTGAAAAGTGGTGTTAAAAAGTCGCAAACTATGTGAAAAAATTGCCGCATCTCTCGGATGTTACAACTCCCTTGCAACTTTCCTTAAAGGGGGTGTGGCAAGTATGGGAAGGGGAGTGGCCAGTCACCCTGACAAATTTATCTTCTTTTACGCCAGTTTTCTGGCACAAATGACGCCAGAAATCTACGGCATCTATGAACTAGAAAGCGCCAGTCTTGATAAATTTCCCCCTTTGTGCCTATGATTACAAGGGAACAAATTAAAGGGAGAGCAGTTCTGTTCTCATACTCATTAAATCTACTTGCAATTTTCTGGTGTATTTTATTACTTTATTATTTTTTTTACAGCATTCCACATTTCTCACACTTCATTACATTAAAAATAGTAATGATGTCTAAATCTTATCTTGAACTTTCCTTTTCGAAGCCGCTAAATTCCAGACAGTTAATTTCTAACCTATATGTGGATTAGGCAGTACAGTATTTTAACATAAGAGAATCTAAGTCAGACTCTAAAGCATGGTATGTATGAGCTTATTCACACAGCCATGTCCATCTGCAGAAAGACAGATCCATGAAAAATGAATAACTTCTGTATTGACTAGTATGGGTTCCTGTGCTGTCCTTTTTAACCCCTTCAGGACCCAGGCAGTTTTCATCTTCAGGACCCAGCCTAAATTTGCAAATCTGACATGCATCACTTTATGTTGTAAGAACTTCGGAATTCTTTTACTTATTTTTTTGTTGCTACACATCATACTTCATGTTAGTGGAAAATCTGAGTCGATATGTTTTACTTATAACAAGAAACAAAATTTACAACAATTGTGGAAAAATTAGCAATTTACTAAATTGGAATTTCTCTGCTTTCAAGACAAATATTAATATTGATAAAATACTTATTAACGATCATCGTATGTTGCCATTATTCCATAAATGTGCTTTTTTTGTATTGGTCCGGGCCCAGCGGGTGCATCAGTGGGAATTTAACCTGGCTGAACCCGCCAGACCACAATATTATGACCTGCTACACCGGTTGCAAAAATGGCTGCAGCCTGACATACTGACTCCCACTGCTATGCTGGACTGTCTGTTGGCGGATGTGTTATGGAGGGCTTTGCCGTACCCTCTCCAGCACTGGATCGGCCAGGTGTCTCCTTGTAATGCTTTAGAGATGGTCGACCTGGTGGAGCGCTAGGAGGCCACCACAAATCTGCAGGGGGGTTCTTTTGGTAGGGGGCCGGTCAAACCCCGGAAATCTCCACCTCAGACCCGCCGGCTGGTGCCAGCCAAACCCGTGTGGGACGCACCCGCTGCAGACCCAGCCACGGTGGTCTACTGGCGGTGTCACAAGCCGGGACACATAAGGGCCGACTGTCCCCAGGGTAAACCCATGGATACCAACTATCCGCCACTCGTATGCCAGGAAGCTATGTGCCACAGGAACCTCCGAGACTATAGACAATAGCCACCTGTGCCAGGTGGAAGTGGAGGACACTCTGGCGGTGGCACTGCTGGATTCAGGGAGCCTGGTGTCCCTGGTAAGAGCTGCCCTGGTGCGGCCCGCCGAGTATACTGGCCGAAAGGTCGGCGTTGTGTGCATTCATGGAGACTTAAAGGACTATCCCACCGCCCTAGTCTCTCTTTCAATGGTGGCCGGCAGGTGGACTCATGAGGTGTCCGTCGCCACAAAATTACAGTATGAACTAATAATTTGGAGAGACTTCCCCGGTTTCCCGGCACTATGGCCGGATATGAAAGTTACCGATACCCATTAGACAGATGTAACCCTAGCAGAGTGGCCCGGCTCAGGTGGGAGACCAGAACCCTGGGAACCTGAGTTAGAAGGGCCAGCAGTAGGGGTGACCGCCACTTCGGTGGAAGAGGGGGAGACAACCCCGCTTAGTGTGATGGTAGGAGACATGGAGGACCTGCCGTGGGGTCCTGAGCTGGCAGACCTCAATGTCTCCGGGGATAATTTTGGTACTGCACAACACCGGGAGCCAACCCTATCCCGGGCCTGGGAAAAATGTATTAGTAATAGATGGGAACCACAACAACCGGGGGCAGAGTCGGTGTTTCCCTGTTTTGTTGTTCATCAAGATATGTTGTATCGGGTAAACCAGCTGCGAGGTGAATCCATTGAACAGTTGGTTGTGTCCCAGGCTTATCGCAAACTTGTGTTAGAGTTAGCCCACCAGCATGTTCTTGGAGGTCATCTGGGAATGCAGAAAACCCAGGACCGGATACTACAACAGTTTTACTGGCCCGGTGTGTTCAGATAGGTAGAAGAATATTGTAAGTTTTGCCCAACCTGCCAGATAACGATCCCCCAGCCACATTTTCGTAGTCCCCTGGTACCCCTCCCGATTATTGAGGTCCCATTCGAGCGAATTGCTATGGATTTCGTAGGCCCGGTACCGAAGTCCGCTAGAGGACACCAACACATCTTGGTCGTCCTTGACTTCGCCACTCGGTACCCAGAGGCAGTGCCACTGCGTCATACATCAGTCAAACTCATAGCTAAGGAGTTAATAGAGATGTTTTCTCGAGTTGTTCTGTCTAAGGAGGTTCTGACTGAACAAGGGACCCTGTTTATGTCCAAGGTCATGAGGGAACTCTGTAAGTTGCTCCACATAAAACAGCTACGGACGTCCGTGTATCATCCGCAAACGGATGGCCTAGTAGAGAGGTTTAATCAAACATTAATCAAACATTAAAAAATATGTTAAAAAGAGTGGTGTCTAAGAATGGGAGGGACTGGGACCTTCTTCTGCCATATCTCATTTTCGCAGTGCGAGAGGCAGTGACGGATCCAGGGGGGGGGGCAACGGGGCAATACAGATGACTGTGCTGAGGCAGGGGAGGGAGAGCCGTGTCCCTTTCTCTTCCTCTGATAGGCTGCAGGCACGAGGCCTGCAGCCTATCAGAGGCCCGCGCAGGCGGCGCGATGACGTCATCGTGCCGCCGCCTGAGCCGTACAGCGCGGGACACAGGCCAGAAGAGGCCTGCATCGCATCGCTGACATGGAGGTAAGTATGTTTTTTTTTTTTTTTTTATATATACAATACTTTTACTGGCACAGGGGGGCTGTTATTACTGGCACAGGGGGGCTGTTATCACTGGCACAGGGGGGGCTGTTATCACTGGCACGGGGGGGCTGTTATCACTGGCACAGGGGGGGCTGTTATCACTGGCACGGGGGGGCTGTTATTACTGGCACAGGGGGGCTGTTATCACTGGCACAGGGGGGGCTGTTATCACTGGCACAGGGGGGGCTGTTATCACTGGCACGGGGGGGCTGTTATTACTGGCACAGGGGGGCTGTTATTACTGGCACAGGGGGGGTCTGTTATTACTGGCACAGGGGGGGGCTGTTATTACTGGCACAGGGGGGGCGGTTATTAATACTGTCACAGGGGGGGCTGTTATTAATACTGGCACAGGGGGGGGCTGTTATTTATACTGGCACAGGGGGGGCTTTTATTAATAGTGGCACAGGGGGGACTGTTATTAATACTGGCACAGGGGGGGCTGTTAATACTGGCACAGGGGGGGCTGTTAATACTGGCACAGGGGGGGCTGTTATTACTAGCACAGGGGGGGCTGTTATCACTGGCACAGGGGGGCTGTTATCACTGGCACAGGGGGGCTGTTATCACTGGCACAGGGGGGCTGTTATCACTGGCACAGGGGGGGCTGTTATCACTGGCACAGGGGGGGCTGTTATCACTGGCACAGGGAGGGCTGTTATCACTGGCACAGGGGGGGCTGTTATCACTGGCACAGGGGGGCTGTTATCACTGGCACAGGGGGGGCTGTTATCACTGGCACGGGGGGGCTGTTATTACTGGCACAGGGGGGCTGTTATTACTGGCACAGGGGGGGTCTGTTATTACTGGCACAGGGGGGGGCTGTTATTACTGGCACAGGGGGGGCGGTTATTAATACTGTCACAGGGGGGGCTGTTATTAATACTGGCACAGGGGGGGGGCTGTTATTTATACTGGCACAGGGGGGGCTTTTATTAATAGTGGCACAGGGGGGGACTGTTATTAATACTGGCACAGGGGGGGCTGTTAATACTGGCACAGGGGGGGCTGTTAATACTGGCACAGGGGGGGCTGTTATTAATACTGGCACAGGGGGGGCTGTTATTAATACTGGCACAGGGGGGGCTGTTAATACTGGCACATGGGGGGCTGTTATTAATACTTGCACATGATTGGGGGCACTATAGGGGCATTTACTGATGCCACAAAGAAGGGGTATTTTATATGGGGCGCTCTGTACAGTACAATTTTATACTGGGACACATTATGGTGGGTACTATGGGGAAGGGGGGAGAGGAGTACTATGGGGTCATCTACGGGGGTATTTTATACTTGCAAATTATGGGGGACACTGAGGGCATCTACTGGAGCATTTTATACTGGTACATTATGGGGGGCACTAGGAGGAAGGAGGGTGTGGAGCACTATGGGGGCATTTACTTGGGGCACTATATAGGGGGATTTTATACTGGCACATTATGGGGGCACTATGGGGACATTAGCTCACCTGGGGGCATTACAAGGGGGTATTTTTTGCACTGTCACATTATAAGGAGAATTATTTCTACTGAGGGGGCATTATGGTGGGCTTTATTACTCCCCTCATGGTATGACCCCCTAGTAGCAGCACCAGCCTCTCCCTGCTCTGCTATCCCTCTGCCCTTTCTCCAAATCCTTATTATGAAATCTTTCTCATTAGGATAAAACACAACATCAGCTCCACCGAGCCCCCGGCCAAAGTGTTGAAGTGGCGTCTGAGATCCCCAAGGGCCAAGTCAAGTAATTGTAAGTTTTCATGTGAAATATGTTTGTTATACACATATAGCCTACACTGTGCCACACAATATACAGTATACCTCTACACTGTGTAGTCTGTTCTATAAGCACCATTGTTTTGTGGCGGCGGACAGAAAATAATCTGAAAGTGCCCCTCCCGAGACCAGGCTCTGGATCCGCCACTGGCAAGAGGTCCCCCAGGCCTCTACTGGGTTCTTGCCCTTCGAACTGCTATACGGCAGACACCCTCGCGGTCTGTTGGATGTGGCTAAAGGGGCGTGGGAACAACAACCCCCACCGCAGAAAAGTGTGGTTGAGTGCATCACCCAGATGCAAGGGCAGATAGAAACAGTTTTACCTCTGGTTAGGGAGCATGTGGAGGCAGTGCCACGAGCCCAGAGTAGGGTATATAATCGGCAGGCGTGGGTCCAGAACTTTAACCTGGGTTATCTGGTGTTGGTTCTAATACCAACCGTAGACAGTAAGTTCCTAGCTAGGTGGCAGGGGTCCTACAAGGTACGCCAGCCAGGGAGGCAAAATCCGGAGCAGGTGTACCATGTGAATCTGCTCAAACAATGGAAAGATAGGGAAACCTGTACTGAAGACAGCCCACGACCAGAGTTTCTAGGGGAAGCGGTTTTGGCCCCTCTGTTTGAAGCAAGGGAAGCGGCTGCCACAGTGAAAACAGACTCAGGAAGGCAGGGAGTTCATTAGTCGGAACACGGATGTGTTCTCGGACCTCCCTGGACGCACTTCCAAATTCCGGCATGACATTATCACTGAGTATAAAACCATACCGGGTACCCAAGGCTCGATGACAAGCCATCGCGGAGGAAGTGCAGCTAATGCTGCAGCTAGACGTCATTGAGGAGTCCAAAAGTAAATGGGCCAGTCCGATAGTCTTAATACCCAAGCCAGACGGGACATTACGGTTCTGTAACAAAATCTCTAAGTTTGATGCATATCCCATGCCTCGGGTGGATGAGCTTATTGAGAGGTAATTCCAAGCTCTGTATTTTTCTGTTTTGGACCTCACCAAAGGATACTGGCAGGTACCTTTACGGAGGCTGCCAAAGAGAAAACTGCTTTCATCACACCAGAAGGTCTATACCAGTATAAGGTGTTACCCTTTGGTCTGCATGGCGCCCCTGCCACTTTTCAACGGCTCATGGACGTAGTACTTCGTCCACATCGTCGGTACGCTTCGGCTTACCTGGACGATATTGTCATTCATAGTACCGACTGGGAAAGTCAACTACGAAAAGTGCAGGCTGTAGTGGACTCCCTTAGGAAGGCTGGACTGACTGCTAACCCCAAAAAGTGCGTGATAGGGTTAGAAGAGACCAAGTACCTGGGATATGTAATTGGGCGTGGAATTATCAAACCTCAGGTGAACAAAATTGAGGCAATTCAGAATTGGCCCCGACCTGTCACCACTAGGCAAATAAAGTCGTTCCTGGGAATGGTGGGCTATTATATGAGGTTCGTTCCCCATTTTGCCACTTTAGCGCTCCGTTGACAGGGCTCCTGAAGGGACGGAAGTCCGTGACGGTCCACTGGAATAAGCAGGCGGAAAAGGCTTTCTCCACTTTGAAGTTGGCCCTGTGTGTGTCCCTGGTTTTGGTGACGCCCGACTTCAAAAGGGAGTTTGTGGTACAGACCGATGCCTCTGGAGTAGGCCTCGGTGCTGTACTCTCTCAGGAAGTCAATGGGGAGGAACATCCTGTTGTTTTCCTAAGCCGCAAACTTACCCCAGCCGAGACTAGGTACAGTATAGTGGAGAGAGAGTGCCTGGCCATTAAGTGGGCACTCGAGTCTCTCCGCTATTATCTGTTAGGGAGAACGTTCCGTCTGGTGACCGACCACTCCCCTCTCAAGTGGATGAGCCAAGCCAAAGAGAGGAATGCTCGGGTCACCAGATGGTTCTTATGTTTACAAAACTTTAAGTTTTCCGTGGAACATAGGGCAGGCAGGTTACAGGGAAACGCAGATGCCCTGTCCCGGGTACACTGTCTGGCAGGTGTTCACCCCCTCAGGGTTGAACAAAGAAGGAGGTATGTAGGAAGGCGCAAGGGTCCGTCATTGACGGAAGGTATGTGTCACCGAGGTTCCTGGCCTCGGTGAGGTAAGAGCCGGTAGTTTCGAGTGTCAGCGGCAGCTAGTGCTGACTGACACAGTTTGCTGTTAGTATGGCTGTAAAGCCGATCCGGGCCAGCTCTTACTGGGAGCAGCCAAAGTGCTAGGTGGGTGGCTGCTCCCCACGTTCCACGCCGGGTCTTTACTGGCCTATATTAACCCCGGCCATCAGTCTCAGCTGGGTGTGGTTTTCTCCTCTCTGACAGTGGAGCGCTGTTAGTCTCTGCGTGTTTGGGAACTGAGAACTTTCCTGGGAGTGAAAGAAGCCACATCTCACTGAGAGACGCCTGCTGGGAAACAGGCTTTAAAGCCTGCTGTCGACTGCGGGTGGAAAAACTGCTGACCAGGTGAAGGCTTTTGTTCTGTGAACTTTTTATGGTGTGAACAAACACCAAGACTGCAAAACGTTACTTTGGGTTTTTTCTTATGTGTGAATAAAACACTGAACTGTTTAAGACTTTTTGGTTGCCTCTGTACTGCGTCCGCTAGCCTGTCTACCAGAGCAAATCCCCACAATCCTCAGAAATCCGCATCATTATGTGTCTGACTGCTTATTTTCCTCCCTCAAGCCTCCCTTAAGCTGAAATCTGTGAGCAGGTGGTCAGTGATACGTCGGTGAAGCTGTCTGTGAAGGATCCGTGTTGGCTCCATGTGTCCATTTTTTGCTGTCCGTGTTGCATCCATGTTTCACTGACACTGAACAGCTGAAAAATAATTTTCAAAGCATCTCTTCTTAATGATCTGTGAAACACGGATGCAACACGGATGGCATCCGTGGTTTTCATGGACCCATAGACCATAATGGGCTTGATGGATCCTTGAACACGGACAAAATAGAGCATGCATCCGTGCTAAAAAACACTGACCCATGGACTGTGCTAAAACACTGATGTGTGAATACACACATTTAAATGAATGGGGATGTGTGCTGTCCGTGGAGAACATGTACAGCACACGTCCGTGAAACACTGACATGTGAATGAGGCTTTATGGAGATAATTTACATGCATGTGTATCTGGGTGTACAGGAGAGTGTAACTATGGGATGAATGGTTGTTTGGTCACCAGCTATCTCTTGTTGAAGGTCAGCCATATTCAATACAAAATTTAGTGCTCAGCCAAAGCATGAAAATGTATTTTAAGTATCTTACAAGTATAAAATCTGAACCTAAAATCGCCATAACTGACTCTGAGTCAAACTCTACATTTTTTTTTGAAGCTGACAGCTTTATGGCTTTTTCTCAGTTCAATAGAAACAGCGCATTGTATTTTCTTTTTCCTTGCATATTACAATATTAAGGAAGTGCAAATCCTCCTGGCTTAAACAGTGTTTGTCCAATCTGTAGTCTCTGTATTTCTTTCATTAAAACAACATTTATAGCATTTGTTACACGGGGATCAGAATAAGCAGATTGCACGTTCTGTTTTATTGTCTTTTTTTTTTGCCATCATTATAGCTTTATGTTACTTTTACATCAGGCACTATTACTTTATCCACCCCGGGGGACGTCCTTCCTTTCACTTATGCATACCACAGGGCAGAAATAATGTCATTTGCTGTAATTGCGGGCTTTGCCTGCGTTTCCTTATTTAGTGGTATGTTTATTCAATATACTTAGACGCGGCCGGTAATGTCTTGACCTTGGTAAAATGCAATAAACGTTCCCTATGATGACTGAAGGAAGAAAACTGTCAAAACGGTGAAAATGAACAGTCACAAGAAGTATTATTGTTGTAATATATACTGTGCCACATGTAAAAAAAAAAAAAAGTAGAACGCCTTTTGACAGAGGAAATTATTCATTAAAATGGGTAGCACATTTATCAGGTCTACAGAGACCGGCTCCCTGAACACTTCCACTTGATCTCAGGCATGTTCACTTCCAGGCCACTATGTGGAAGCTGTCATTACCTGCATATTGTTACCCATGTCACCGGCATTGTTCATAAAATAGACTCTCATCGGCTCGGCTGTATTCTCTGTATGTTCTTTCCAGAGCCCCCTATTCAGTTCTACAAGTTTACATCAGTTCTCAGCAGGCTGATTCCCCCATGGATAGTATGGAGTTATTAAAACAATGGTAAATGAAATTGTCAACATGGAAGATGAATTCATCACGGTTCATTTATTGTTAGAAATAAAACTGTTCAAGGCGGTATGGGAAAATGTGAACCTAGATTCTTATTTGGTAATACATAGTGGAGCTGATAGCTCCCTGGTGTTCTGCACGTTGTGAGCCATAGGTTTCATGCTCAATATAAAATATGAAAACAAAACAAAAAATTGGATGCAGATGTTGGACATAAAGGTCAATTTATAACCATGGTGGTCGTTCCAAGTGGGTTGTCAAAACTCTTCTTGGGGTAAGTATAAAAATAATTTAGGACATATTGGACTTCAATTTGGTCAAATTTGCTCATACATGATTAAGATATAAATTGATTCCACCAACAATGGCTTGGAAACCACACATAGCCCTCAGACCACGTACACGTGACTGCCCAGTTGCTGGCAACCCCTTAGATATGTGACAACAGGAATGTCATAGTATTACTACAACAAGGTACCACTGTCAAACCATTTTAATGGAAGATAACACTAGGATAAGATATGCAGCACCTGGGCTGCGGGGGCATTTGTGAGCGGCCAGATAGGTGTACTAGTAGTTGTATTCACGGTTCTGAAGCTACCTGGGCTGGCGTGCAATCATGGGAAGGGCACACCTTTCTTCCCTTTGTGTCAGACTCCGGTTCTGGGGTTCTCCTACCTGATGACAGTTGAGGTGCCCTTGATGGTGAAGGTTTTGAGTTGCAAAGCGAAGTCCCGGTTGTCGTAATCCCAACACTTTTCAGTGTAACAGTAGTGCAGGAAGCATTGAGGAGGCAATTGTGCAGCAGAACAGTTCTTTACTGAAGAATTCAAATGCAAACAAATCATCACAGTACTTATCTTGCCATGGACCAGTGGCTGATACACAGAATGCACTTTCATGGATATTACAGGTTTCGCAGCTGCATTAGTAGCAACAGGCCAATAGGTGTCCCTTTCTTACTCTGCACTCCACTAGCTGACTCTGACATAAGCATCTAGCCTGGGGTGTATATTTCGTAACCATAGATCGGTTTCCTCAATAGAAGGCAAACTCTGCTGCACCTTTTTTGAACAGGTTGTTGCACTCACAGTGCACTTACACAAAATCCACCTTGGGATGTGGAGAATCTCACATGTAATCAAGCTGTATAAATGTGTATCCAGGCACTGGGGGCTTCTCCTGGACATGTGCCGTAAAACCTATAAGTCCTTTTTAGTCAAGTTATCTCTACTGGACTTCCTCTACACCTCTCCTTTCATCTGGTCTGCTTCTTGTAGCTGTTCCAGCCCTGTCCTTGGTGGTACCGGGCCCAGGATAAGCTTCTTTATTCTAGCCCTAGCTAGAATAAATTGCACTACTCTCTAGAATGAATTTATATAGAGGGTGACACCAGCCCCGTGTAATGCTGGTTGAATATATGGCCTGATATTACCATGTGCACATATATACATATGCAGGTGTTACATTTTGAAACATATACATTTTGTTAATCCTCTGTAGTTTGCAGTATACTGCCACTCTTGGAGCAGGATGCTGCATTCCTGATCACACTCGTTAGTTCCTTTGGTGCCATGCAGCGGAGTCTCTTGAACTGCCTGGGTCAGCAGCCTCTGAAGGGAGATTACTAGAGGTAGCAGCCTGGTGGCCCTTGCAGTGGAGTTCAGGGGATCTCCTTGACAATGCCCAAAAGAGTAGCCCGATCCAAATCTGTTTGGTAGGCATAATGAGGCCATACCTACTGTGTTACAGCAGTGCTGCCCGACATCTTCTGTTGTTTTTGAATTTGGTTCCTAATTTACAACAGGTTGGAATACCTCTGCATTACCGTGTAGTCTTCTAGTGGCAATGTCCTCATAAATTGAGCTTTGGGAATTGGAGCATTGTTGCATGACAGAACATGGAGCATTAGTCTGTATGCCAAAGTATGCTGCCATTCAGGAGCCTCAATCATAGTGCAGCGGCCCACATGGGAGGTGCAGTGCTGGAGAGGATTGGAATGGTAGTCTGATGAGAGATGCTGGTGCTCACAATGGTGGTGATCCTGCTCCAGTGCTACCCAGGCCATGCACAGTGAGAAGGGAACACACTAATTTCCATGGGGCACACCCTGATGAATGGTTTCCTACCAGATGAAAGGTGTGGTCCCCTTAGGGTTGTGTGGTGAGGTGCAGGGTAGGGGCCAGGGACAGGGATGGTAAATGATAAAGCCAGCTTGGTGGAAACAATAACCAGTTTGTTACTGAAATCTCAGCAATTTCCTTACTTTCAAATGTAGGCACAATTCTTGTTAACAATCTAAAGGATTTCCTGGCTGAAGTGATAGAGTTAAATTCTGTGCTCCATATCCAAACACTCTTTTCTTATTCAGCCTACCTTCTCTCTAATCCAGCCTGGGAATATAAATATTCTACCACAATCTGGTTCTACAATGCCCACTGCAGGGTGCAGACTTTTAATCTGACTCTCTCTCTCTTGTATGACTTGGGACATCTAGTTAAAATGCTATGGAGTCCATTAGCTGAAATACATGCATTGATCAACCTTCTGTATGTTGCACTCGATGTGGATGGGTTTCTGGAGTTTCTGTTTCTGGCTCTGTCTCCTGCAGGCTGCTCTCACTGCTCACATCTTCTCACACTTACTGCTGATTTACAGGAAGGAACCAAAGCCCAAGGAGTGGGGCCGCCCCTGCCTAGACATCATTGGTAAAGCAGGAGCTTAACATGTTCCCTTTAGCCAGGTGTTATATAATATTGCTATAACGCAAAGTTAAACTTTGATCGCACATTAGAGAATATATATATATAGCAAACTCTATTATCATTAATGACAGTTGCAAAAATGTCATCATTAGCAGTGGCCTCCAGGTCACTGCAATAGAAGGACAGAAGAACAGACCGCAGAAAATGTATGCAGCCTATGAGTGGTGGACATAAGGTAGGAGATGGACCTGATAAAAATAACAGTATATGGTCTGTCAAACAACTTGTTTGTCACCAATGAAGGCAGTCTTGTCATGACACCAGATAAATACTAGGGATAAAGACATAAAGAGAAGAAGCAAATAGAGCAGAGAGCTAGTCTATAAGAGCTGGGCCCGCAGTGAAGCAATTGGTGTGTCTGCCAGTGCCACAGGACCAATATCTGTGCAGCTGTTCCTTCAGTAGGAATTCATCATCAATTCAGGTTTTTCTGTCCGTGATGTGGTGCGGAGCAAAACGGATCCGTCATGACTCACAATGTAAGTCAATGGGGATAGATCCGTTTTCTCAGACACAATAGAAAACTGATCCGTCCCCCATTGACTTTCAATGGTGTTCATAACAGATCCGTCATGGCTATTTTCGAGATAATACAAATGGATCCGTTCATAACGGATGCAGACGGAAGCATTTTTGTTGATCCATCAAAAACGCTGGTGTGAAAGTAGCCTAATAGTGCTTTCAGATTCATTGATTCTGCTGGCTTCTTCATAGCTCACATCTTCCGTTCACCCCCTGCTGCTTCCATCCCTGTAAATAGCATGCCCTGATTATTTGCATTCTTTGACATTTTGTCTTGATACCTTGCAAGACAAATAACTATTTAGCGAACATTAAAATATCCAGTCCGGATTCCAATAATATCTATAAGGATATATTGAAGGTTACAACAATATGTCTTACTCCATTATAATATATACCTCCAATAAAGTGAGCAAAATGTGGCACCATAGTTATCAGACTACATGTTATTGGATAAATACGTGAATTAAAAATGAGAATACAAAGAAGATGGAGGCGACATCTCCAGAGCAGAACTAGGAGACAGTTTACAGTAATGTCATGTACCCATACACCAAACGCAAGTAACAGGGCTCAGTATCTCAAATGTCAGGCACATAAACGTGGAAAAAACTGTGGCAGGGCGATACGCATAGAGTAAGGGCTACATTGCTGCAATCAAGGTAAGAATGGTTCATACAACACACTAGGTGAAGTCAGGCATCTTAGACACAAAATGCAAGAATGTCAGCAATAAACAGGTAGAGACCGTTATGGATAATGTTTACTAGATACATATTTACTGTTTGCATATGATTTTGTGTCCCAGATATCTGACTTCACTGTTCTGCTCCTTGTGTTTGCTGTATGGGTTGCCGCGTTCCTATAAATGGTCTCCTCCAGAGTTGTTGTCTCTATCTTCTTTGCATTCTCATTGTTAAAGGGATAATCCAAAGTCTAACACATGTCCCCCAATGCCTGGGCCCCTCATACATTGGCGGATCCAGGGGGGGGCAATGGGACAATGGGAGAGGGGGGAGGAGCACTATGGGAGCCCCTAATGGGGGCCCTATATACTAGCACATTATGGGGGGGGCACTATGGAGAAGGGGGGAAAAGTGCACTATGGGGGCATTATATAGGGGCATTTAATACTGGCACCCGTTATGGTACCACTATGGGGAAGGGGGGAGAGAAGCATTATGGGGGCATCTATGTAGGGCAGTCTATAGGGGCATTTTATACTGCCACATTATGAAGGGCACTATGGGGACGGGGGAGGAGCACCATGGGGGCATCTTCTGGGGGGCACTATATAGAATGGGGAGGAGCACTATGGGGGCATCTTCTGGGGGCACTATATAGGAGTATTTTATACTGGCACAAATTATAGGGGCACTAAGGGCACCTTAGCTCATTTGGTGGCACAAGTGCCAGCACAAGTTTTTTTTTGTAGGGGCACACAGTACAGGTCATTGGATCACATGAGGGCACTCTACATTGACTCTACTGGGGGCACTAAGAGGAGTTTTTTTTTTTTTTTTTACTGCCACACAATGGAGCATTTTTTTGTACTGGCGCACATTAGAGGGGGCTTTATTACAACTGGGGGACTATGGGAGCATTATTACTTCTGGGTCACAATTACTGTTGGGGGCACTGTAGGAACACTATTACTGCTAAGTGCACTCTGGCACAGAATTATTACTATTGCTGGGATTTTGGGGAGCACTATTACTGTGGGGGCAACCTGGCAAAGTATCAGCTTTGCACAGTTATTTTTGGGGGACATTATGGTTACACTATTAGTGTCAGGGCCACTATTTGAATGGAGAAGAAGAAGAAAGAGAACATCTACATCAAAGGAATATAACAGCCAATAACAGGCTGTGACTGGGATGAGCCTCCCTAGTGTCACCCGTGATGCAAGGGAGGCTTGCACCCGTCGTGGCTTGCTATTGGCTACGCCCCCGTCACCGGATGTTTTTATGAGATGCAGCAGCGGTCGTGCAGGAATCTGGAGCGATACGGGTGTCGGGGAGCGGGGTAAGTATAATCTATATGAGGGGCCCAGGCATTGGGGGAGATGTGTTAGACTTTGGATAAAGCCTTTAATTCATGAATTTAACCAATAACGTCTGTATTCTCTTTAAAAATTATAGTGTCCCATTTGCCTCCCTTTATTGTAGGTATATGCAGTATTTATACCACACATTGTACATTTAATATGGGAAATCAAAATGTGTTTTAGCAGAAAAACATAGGATAAAGTATTAGAAATACTGTATGTAATAAAGGGGTTCTCCATTGACTGTGAAACCCTTTTGATAATGAGAGGCAAGGTGCAGGGATTAAAAAATAAAAGACACCTGTCACCACTGCTCCAGGTCCAGCGCTGAGATCCCTTCTCCTGCTTCCAATCCCCGCTGGACAGGAAGTGTGCTCTGCCATCTATATGCCAGCTAATAGTGGCCTCAGTGGTGACACGTGCATGTGTGACATCTGACCATAGCCTATAGCTTAGCATAAGTACAGGACAAGTAATGCAAAGTATTCATTGTGGTAATCAACTTTATGTATGAACTTTGGGGGAGATTTATCAAACTGGTGTAAAGTAGAATTAGCTTAGTTGCCCATAGCAACCAATCAGATTCAACCTTTCATTTTCTAAAGGAGCTGTGAAAAATAAAAGGAGGAATCAGATTGGTTGCTATGGGCAACTAAGCCAGTTCCACGTTACACCAGTTTGATAAATCTCCCCCTTTATCTGGATGCAAAAAGAAGATTTATGAAACTGTCTAAAAGAAAAACAGGCTTTTTTGCATTTAGCAACCAATCACAGCACAGCTTTCAATTCATATTATGCTCTGGAAGAATAAAAGCTGAGCTGTGATTGGTTGCTATGGGCAACAAAGCCATTTTTTTTTTTAGACAGTTTCATAAATTGGCCCCTATGTCTTCAAATTCGTATCCAATGCGAAGGGCGTTATCTTGGAAAGATCCGTCATTAAGTACATGACGCTGGATTGTTAGGGTAATGGGGCACTGATTATCATTCTGTATAGGACTACGGTTTGCTTCGGAAATCCCTTAGAGAGTCTCTGGAATTTGTTTTCTTCTGTAATGAGACTATATCTGAGTCTTTATGTAAAGACTTTTGGAAACTCGGTGACAGTTGAGGAGCCGTCAATGAAACATGATTGACTAGATGAGAACGTACCCGGTGCAGGCCATTACAACAATCACTGGTTTTGCCCATTCAATAGCATTGTGAAGAATTCGTGGCACAAGCTTCCTGACTTTTGACAAACTTAAGAAACCTCAAGGACCCTTCAAGTAAAAGGTCAGCTATTATTATTTTGCATGTTACAAGAAAGTAATTTCCCATGCATACATGTATGAGCGTCGCCATTGTGTACAGTCCCGTTAATGAGCAAGTTCTTTTCCAGAGTAGCTGCCTATTATGCCGACAACTAAGAATAGGTCAGAAAGCGCATGGGAACAGATGTCCTGTTTTCTCAGGCTTTCTCCCCCATGATTTTTAAAATGTAGGTAGTCAAAATAATGGAAATTGTTGAGGTGACATAAACATAAAGAAAATAATTTGCAATAAAATAAGAATTACCTTTACAAAATATACAATTCCTGGCAGCCGTGTGGTGGATATACTGGAAGGGGAAATCTACTGCTACGTAAAAGCGCATAAATGGTTGAACTGTATTTACAGTGAAGATCTGCAGGGTAGAAGGATAAGAATCTAAGATCTTCAGTAGCCCTTGTTACTCGAAGCTAAATCTACTTTTTGCTGTTAATAAAGACTTCTTTTACTACATATTACACTGCAGTTAAAGGGGCTTTTCGGGAATTCGATATTGATGGCCTATCCTCAGCGTGACAGATAAGGAAGATATCCGTGGAAAAGTTGATCAGCTGTGTTGGATTTTTCTCGATTGTTGTTGGGTGCTGTCACCAGAAAGTGGTTTGTGTCAAATACTGAGACTTCAGATGCCCATTCTATTGTTCATGCAGGAGCGTAACTATAATTCCTAGGGCCCCATAGCAAAATAAGATGGGAGTCTCGCCACCTAGTGTAAGAAAATTAAAACAGCAGCATAAATAGTCAAAATTAAATGTCTGAATAATAGAACAATATACACTGATGAGCAATGTTTTGAACTTTTGACTTTCAGGCTCCATATCTCACCATCCACTACAGCTGTAAACGTGAGACCAGTGGCGTGCCCGGGGGAATGGGGCTGTCAGGGGGGTGCCAGAACAGAGGCAATAAGTGCTTCCATCAATACAGATGGAAGCGCTCATTGCTTTTCCCTTTATAAGATGCAGTGCATCTTATAAAGGGAATACTAGTGAGGCTTTCCATAATGGAAGTGCTCACTAGTCTGCCGAAGGAGGGGGAGAGAAGCGCTGTGAGCGCTGTACAGTACTTACCCCTCCTCCTGCTCGCTCTTCTCAGGTCCCGCGCTGCTGTGTCCTGGCTGCCTGCAGCGTCAGGACGTACAGAGCGCACTCTGACCTGACGCTGCAGGAGGTCAGGTGACTCCAGCGCAGTCCTGAGAAGAGAAGACAGCCGGAACAAGGAGAGTGGCGACAGGAGAGGTAAGTAAAGTTACTTTATTATTTTACAGTCTGATCTGAGGTCTGATATGGAGGTCTAATGGGGGATCTGGAGAGGTCTAATGGGGGGTCTGGAGTGGTCTATGGGGGTCTGGAGGTCTGACTTGCGGGGGTCAGACTGGGGGTTCTGGAAGTCTGACTGAGGGTCTGATTGGAGGTCTAATGGGGGTCTGGAGGTCTGACTGGGGGGTCTAAAGGTCTAATGGGGATCTGATTGGAGGTCTGGAGGTCTAATGGGGGTCTGGAGGTCTGACTGGGGCACCTGGAGGTCTGACTGGGGCGTCTGGAGGTCTGACTGTGGGGTCTGGAGGTCTAATGGGGGTCAGATATGGGGGTCTGGAGGTCTAATGGGGGTCAGATATGGGGGTCTAGAGGGAGTCTGGAGGTCTAATAGGGGGTCTGTAGGTCTGACATGGGGGTCTAGTCTGAGGTCTGATATGTGGGTCTGGAGGTCTAATGGGGGTCTAATGGGGGTCTTATATGGGGGTCTTATCTGAGGTCTGATATTGGGTCGGGGTCTTACATGGAGGTCTGATCTGAGGTTTAAAACTGGGGTCTTATATGAGGCCTGACATAGAGGTCTAAAGGGGGTTTGGTCTGAAAAAGGGGGATCTCATTTAGGGTTTTATATGGGGGTTTGTTCTGAAAGGAAAGTGTTTTTTTATTACTAGCGCACAATATAAAGGGGTGTTTTTGTGGTACCAGTATTTTCAGGGGGACTGTTTCTGCAGAAAAGTATTGGGGAGCACAGTGGACACAGTATTGGGGGTGTCAGGATGGGGTGTTGAGAAGGTGGGAGGATGATGGAAAAATAGGAAAGTAATTCTGTCTGTTAAACTCTGCAGAGACGAGGCGCGGCTTAAAGGAGTCACCATAGCGGTCTGGTCTAACAGGAGAAGAAGACGAAAGAGAATATCTACATCAGAGAAGAGAAGTCACTGGATGTAAGAGGTACATATGTGGCGCTGTATGACCCTGTATGTTCTGTAGCGCTGTATGTAATGTTTTCCAAGTATGTTTTTAAAGGGGTTGTCCGCTTTTCTTTTTGTATAAGCGCTGCCTTCTCTGCTCTGTTTACCTGCTCATCACTGCAAATGCTACGGCGAGCAGGTGAACAGAACAGAGAAAGCAGCTCTCATATGAGTGCTGCCCTCTCTTCAAACAGCTGGGGGCACAGAGGGCATTACTACTATGGAGGGGGCACAGAGGGCATTACTAATGTGAATGGGCACAATGGGGATTTCTACTATGGAGGGGGCACAAAAGGCATTACTAGCACAGTGGGCATTACTACTATTAAGGGGGCACAATGGGCATTAATACTGTTAAGAGGGCAAAATGGGCATTATTACTATGAAAGGGGAACAGTGGGCATTAGTACTATGAAAGGGGAACAGTGGGCATTATTACTATAAAGGGGGCACAATGGGGATTATTACTACGAAGGGGACACAATGGGGATTATTACTGTGAAGGGGCAAAATGGGGATTATTACTGTGAGGGGGGCATAATGTGGGCATAACTACTCTGAGAGGGCACAATGTGATTATAACTACTGTGATGGGGCACACATCTGTACAAAACTACTGTGAAGGTTGTACAATGAGGGCAATACTACTGTGAGGGGGTACCATTGGGTATTGAGGGGGGGGGGGCCAGAGAAAGGACACGCCCCGGGTGCCAAACACCCTAGGCACGCCACTGCGTGAGACTACCATCATTTTATAGACAATCATCTTGACTATCTTATACATAAATTGGACTTGCAGCCAGGGGCGTAGCGTGGGGGGGGGGGGGGGAGGGGCCGTTGCCCCGGGCGCAAAATTGCAGGGGGCGCCAGGCAGCAAACACTTCAATGAGGGTTATGGGAGCCTATGAGGCAGTAGAGCGAGCGTAGTGTCTAGAATGTAGTTGATCCTGGGAGGTATGATGTCAGGGGAAGAGGCGGAGTCTCGTCATCCAGGGGGTGGGGCCTAAAGATGTGCGGGAGATTCTACAGAGCAGGAGCAGAGTCTACAGGTAAGTATGTGAAGGAGAATAGTGACTGTTATTTTTACTTGGGGGGCTTTTTGCAGGGGCTGAAGGGAGAAGGAATCATCTTTGTACTGGAGACTTTATGTTAGAGGGGTCTGAAGAGAGGGTAGTGGGGGTGATATTATTTACATGGGACTGTATGCTGGAGAGGCTGAAGGCAGGGGGTGATATTATTTTACATGGGACTGTATGCTGGAGGGGCTAAGGCAGGGAAGTGATGTGTCTTACATGGGACTGTATGCTGGAGGGGCTGAAGGCAGAGGGAGTGATGTATTTTACATAGGACTGTATGCTGGAGGCGCTGAAGGCCGGACAAGTGATACATTTTACATGGGACTGTGCAAGAAGGGCTGGAAGGCAGGGGTATGATGTATCTTACATGGGACTGTATGCTGGAGGGGCTGAAGGCAGACGGCAAAGAGAGGGAGTGTGATATTATTTACATAGGACTGCATGTTGGAGGGGATGAAGGCAGGAGAGTGATCTACCTGACATGGGACTGTATGTTGGAGGGGCTGAAGGCAGGGAAGTGATGTGTCTTACATGGGACTGTATGCTGGAGGGGCTGAAGGTAGGGGGAAGGTTGTATCTTACATGGGACTGTATGCTGGAGGGGCTGAAGGGGGGGGCATCATTATTACTATAATACTACAGAGGGGGCCATTATAATATTAATAATAATACAGAGGAGGAAATAATAATAATATAGAGGGGCCAGTATATATTTTAATTATACAGAGGGCATTATAGTTATGGGCACTACGGGGGAGGGGAGGTCTGTTATCTGAGAATGATAGTAAAGTGAGATATCTGAATAAATTTCTGTGAAACTCTACAGAGACGAGACGCGGCTGAAAGAAGTTATCATGGCGGTCCTATCTCCAAATGAAGATGCTGAGGAAAGTCTACATCACAGGAGAGGTCACTGGATGTAACAGGTATGGTGCGGTATTCTCCTGTATATTTCATAGCAATGTATGTTATGTCCATCCAAATATCTGTTTGGGGGGGGGGGGGGGGGTGGATATAGAAATTGGGCCACACTGCCGAAGCCTGGGCCAGACTTCAGGTCACACTGTGTGTGTTCTGAATTCTGGGGCCTCACACCCATCTACTACATTATCTGTACTCAGAGAGTTATCCCTGTGTTATCTGTGGTGTTACATAGGACTGCAGATGACATCTACTGCATTATTTGCCCCGGGTGCTGGCAACCCACGCTACGCCACTGCTTGCAGCTATTTAGCATATCATTAGTTATGCAGAATTTTGTCATGTAACTGCATTGTTACTGTTTAGGTCCTGGTGGTGGAACAATCTTTTTATTCTTGTATACTACAAATTACAACCTTGTAGCTCAGTGTGTTATTAGGCTGATACCCAAGCGAAAGGCCACTGGTTTGAATCCAGGAGCAGCCATGAAGAAGATTTCCCAAGAAAATGGAAACAGCATCATCCAGCTCATCGATAGCGGTATCTCTGCCAAGAAAATTGCCAAACTGCATCATGTGACTACCATGACAGTTGGAAGTATACGAAGTCGGTCCATCCATTCCAAAGCCAAGAGGTGGATCTTCAGGCAAAATATCGGAGTCAACAAGTCCGCTTATCACAAAATCTATCAGTACTAGCACGACAAACATGGCAATGTGGCTTGTAGGCTTCGTAATAGTGAGATCATAGACATCTATGCAAGCACCGTGTGATGCACATTACACAAGTCTCAATGGTTGCCCGAAAAAAAGGTAAAGAAGCCTAAACTTCAATATGATCATAAGAAGCGTCGGCTCGAGAATGCAAAAAGGTACGAACACTGGACAGTAAAAGATTGCAAATGGGTGATTTGGAACGATGAGACGAAAGTCAATAGATTGGTGAAAATGAGTCTGGAAAAAACAAGGTAAAAGAGGGCTAACGGATCGAGTAATTGAAGGAACTGTCAAGAAAGCCTGATGATATAATGTTGTTTCACATCCAAAGGCGTTGGATACTTGACCAGGATCAATGGTGGTCTCAGTGCTGAGCTATATGTGAGTATCCTACAAGACGAGTTACTTACACTCGAGTGCTATGGGTATAAAAAGGAAAACAACTGGAAGCATACGTCGAGATTGGCGAATAAATGGTTCAATGACAATGAAGTAGAGGTGCTGGATTGGCCCCCACAGTCCCCAGACCTCAACCCAATCAAACACTTGTGGGTAAAGTTGAAGAAAAAGCTGTATTTGTACCCAAGTGAATCGACCAGTATGCACCAACACTGGGAACATGTCGAAGAGACCAGGGAACAGATTTCAGTTGAGACATGCTTGAATCTGTTAGAGAGCATGCCCAGAAGGATTCAGGCAGTGTTAAAAGCGAAAGGGGGATTTACAAAATAATAAAAATAAAAATTTAGAATTTTAAAAGCAAAATAGTAACAATGCAGTTACATGACAATAATCTGCATAACTAATCATATGCTAAATAGTTGCAAGTCCAATTTATGTATGAGATAGCCAAGATGATAATGATGATGTCTATAAAATGATCGTAGTCTCACGTTCGAAGCTGTAGTGGATGGTGATATATGGAGCCTGAAAGTCAAAAGTTCAAAACATTGTTAGGGTCCATTCACACGTCCGCATGAATGGGTCCGCAACCGTTCCGCAATTTTGCTGAACGGGTGCGGACCCATTCATTTTCAATGGGGCCGGAAAAGATGCAGACAGCACACTATGTGCTGTCCGCATCCGCACTTCCGTTCCGCACAAAAATAGAACATGTCCTATTCTTGTCCGCATTTTCTATAAGAGTGCCTACCATGTGCGTTCCGTGTTTTGCGGATCCGCAATTTGCGGACCGCAAAACACTTGCGGACGTGTGAATGTAGCCTCACTCTTTTGCTTGTCAGAGTATAATGATTGTTTATGAGCAGTCAGGAAAGTACAGATAAGGGCTACAGATCCAACTATCAGAGGAGCTCTTTGATGGATTCAAACTGAAAGCTGAAGAGGAAAAAACGTTTTTAATAAAAGCAATGGGAAAAATTATTTTTAGCCGCAAATAAGTAAAATGCAATGATAAAAAAGTTGCCCCTAAAGGTGTCCATAGCCTTTAAAGTGCCTAAGTCTCAATGCAAAATTAGCCCCCTAACTGTATTTTAAAGAATTGACCTGCTTATATGTGGAAGGGGACCATGTGGGCCCCTTAGGTTCCCGGGCTGGAGTTCATCTCGGTACCCATAATGGTTATGTCCTTGAAATCACTTATATTTTCTATTTTTTGTCTTTTCTTTTTTCTCTGCTCCTTCTGCTCAGGCCTGCAGTGCTTCATGCTTGTTTAACAGGAACATTGGTCCTGAATCCTGATCAGAATGACTTGCACTGCCCTTGGATATTATCAGGTGTCTCCAAGGTCTAAAATGAAACAATTCATATGCAGCTCCTTCGTCCTGAGTGAATGAAGTAATTTGCAATGCAAAGTTTTCTCGCTAATGATGGAGGCGACACCACTTGACCTTCATTACACTGACCTTCTGGAGTCCAGTGAAAATATCTGCGCTAATTGCCTCCTGTAACTGCCTACAACAAGTATTTCGTTAGTTTCCTCAGGAACAAAATCCATTGGAATGAAAAGCATAAAATTCAACCTGGCAGGATGGAAGCGGATCATCTGGCACCAGGTGGTCACCCGACCTTTAATACATTATTCCAATTAATTATTTAGCATTTCCATTCATTTTCGAGCTTCCATAATAAATGGATATGAGAGATTAGTTAAACATTCATAGCAGGGAGCCACAAATCCAATGAGAGCACTATCAGCCGGATGAAATATATATATATATATATATATATACCCTTTAGTATAGGCTGTAGTAAATGTATAGAAAGGTGCCCCAGCAATGATGAATGAGGTTTCTTTCAGCAGAAACCCACTTGAAATTAGGCTGCATTTAGAAATAAATTGTGAGTAATGAGGGGGGCTTGTGTGCCGGATTCCATTGTGAGGCATCTCCCAGGGGAAGCCGAGCTCAGCCTCTATATTAGTGACAATGGCTAGTAGTGAGTGGCAGGGAGCTCCTCTCATTAGCTGCCTTGTGACCCTGGAGGCTGGGAGTGACAGCCAGGGGGGCTCTAGCAGGCTGCCAGACATTCACAGAGGGAGACCACCAGAGGATGACTGCACATAAGAGAAGGCAGGAGCAGCCCTCAACTTGAGACAGACCCCAGCCTCAGATTTCCTAGTCAGCTCTTGGCTGAAGGCAACACAGAGCAGTTGTGACGGGTCCTGAAATCATTGCTCTGCCCTGGAATTTCCAAAGAACTCATTTGCTCTGTGAATTCTGACCTGCTTCTGTTTGCTCTGCCCATACAGAAGTCAGAGACCACCAGAGGCTGACTGCAAGTGAGAGAAACCAGCAGCAGATCTACCAAAGCCCTGGAGCTACAGGGAACACAGAGCAGAGCCACCGGGTAATGACAAGAACCCTGCTCACCGGTGCAAATCCTGAAGTCTGACCATGAAGCCCTGAGAGACCAATACAAGACCCCCATCAGAGGAGCAGCACTATGTGTTGGAGGTGGATGCTGTGCTGGCCAAATCTTGGGCTGAATGATCTGACAGTCTCTTCCAGTGCCACATGTCCTCCTGTCTTCATGGCCATGCATATGGACCTGAGTACAAATTCAATGGGGGATTTTTAGGAGGATTGAAGTACCATTCCTGCTGCTGCACCCACTTTCTTTAGTCTGGCAACAGTGGAGTAACAATGAGGTTACTGGGATGCTACTTGATGCTTTTCTTCTTGACTTGGGGTAATGCCAGGGCACAGGGGGAGTACTGTCATGGATGGGTGGACACTGATGGCAAGTACCAGGCGGGATTCCAGTGCCCGGAGGATTTTGATACAGTGGACGCCACTATCTGTTGCGGCTCCTGCTCATTGCGCTATTGTTGTGCAGCGTCAGATGCCAGACTGGAACAAGGCAGCTGTACCAATGACAGGGAGCTGGAGAACACTGGAGTCACTGCCCGTGAGTATCCTGCGAGTCACTCACCATAGGCCTGTGATGGCTAACCTCCGGCACTCCAGCTGTGGTAAAACTACAACTCCCAAGATGTACACTTGCTTGGCTGTTCTCAGAGCTCCACAGAAGTGAATGGAGCATGCTGAGAGTTGTAGTTTCACCACAGCTGGAGTGCCGGAGGTTAGCCATCACTGCCATAGGTCCTCAGATGAGGCACTACAAGTACCAGCACACCCAGGCTCGGAATGGCCCCCCCCAGGAGCAGGTAAATCTTATGGTGGGCCCCTAGTCCCCCCACCACCCCCTGCACAAATGGCACATGCAACATGACTGCACTACACACAGACATTCAGTGTACAGCATCTCAACCAGCCTATCATCATATAAACACGGAGTCGATTATTTAATAAACGAATAATTCCTTATTATAGTTGCATCGGGTGGCTGAGGAGACAGAGGCAGGGTCTCCACCACAGAACGGCTGAGGCACAGGATAGCCAGTGGGCACCTGCTGAGAATAAATGTGTTGGTGCGGTTTTAGGGATTTGCGAATGGGGGTCAGGTAATATTTGCATGTAGCTGTACATTGGACCCCCAGTATTAATTTTACTAATGGGTCCTAAGCACCCCAGCCTCACATTGAGCGCACTCTAGTCTCTGGTTGCTTGGCTGTAAATAATAATAATAATAATATCGTAATAATAATGTAATAAATCTCAAAGAAATAACAGGTCATAGACGTACAGATTTGGCCATTATACAGACAGCAATTATACCCTTTTTTTTTTTTGGAGCTGCCATGCAAGTGATCTCCCCACAGGACGACCCTAATGTAGAGGGAAATATCCTGCATTTGCATCGGCCCTGATGTATTTTTCTCAGATGTTACAATTACTAACGATGGTAAAAATGGTCAGTTTAATAATGATAATTGTTACATCTTTATCCAACTCAATGAGAAATTCTTTGCTGCAGTCATTACCATTAATAGGATGCTGTGCACAAGTGATGTATCAGACTTATGTATCGAAAATACATAATTAATCTATGTACCTAATTATCTATCAATCATCTAATATCTATGTAATATCTCTATCTAGCATCTATTATCTATCAATTATCTAATATCTATCTATTTCATATCTTTTCTTCATATCTATCTAATATCAATTTATTTCATATCTATTTACCTAATATGTATCTGCCTATCTAATATTTATATCTAATATCTTTATCTACAATATCTATTATCTATCTAATATTTATCTATCTTATATCTATCAATAGTTTCCATCTCTAGTGATTGCCTCTGACATCTCTCTATTGGCAGCCCATACCCAGTGAAATAGCATGGCAGGAGTTAAAGGGAACCTGTCACCTGGATTTTGTGTAAAGAGCTGAGGACATGGGCTGCTAGATGGCCGCTAGCACATCCGCAATATCCAGTCCCCATAGCTCTGTGTGCTTTTGTTGTGTATAAAAACTGATTTGATACATATGCAAATTACCCTGAGATGAGTCAGAGCTTGAAAATATGACTCTTCTCTGGTCACACAAGTAAGATATGACTTATGTTAATTTGCATAAAAGGTGGGAAGTCCAAAAATGCATAATACTTATTCAATTCATCTGCAAATGAAATTAAAAGTGTAATATATATGTTTAGGGTAACACAGTGAACATTTAGAAACGCTCAGGGAGGGTAGCACAGTAGAGGTGACAGGTTCCTTTAAGGAAGTCTTCTAATTATTTCCAATATTCTTTGCTTTTAAAGGGAACCCATCCTTTTGAAAATGCAGTCCAGTCTGCAGGCGTCATGTTTTTGAGCTGAACTGTTTTATATTCATAATTCTGGGGTAATATTCAGTATAACCAGTAACATATTCATATAAACTTCTGCTCTTTTGGCTCTGGAGTCCAGCGGGTGGTCCTCCTCAACGAACTGGGTCTATATATAGAGTTATCCTTGTGCACAATCTATCTAACCCCAAAGAGTTAAATGACAAATTCAGCTCTGCTATGTGTGCATACAACACACACATACATCTAACAACTGCACCATTCTGTATCATGGATTTCCTGATCTAGGTCCTCTTAGTATTTATACAAGTACAGTATATTTTTATATCTAAATCCTAAAAATCATCTAGAAAAAAATAATCTTTTCTTTGTGAGTCCTTGGCACGGCCTCAGTCAGTCGTAAATTTCTTTAAAACCACTCAAGTTAAGCAATGCACAGAATTTCTTGTGCAGCAATGTGTACTGCTCTAACTAAATTACCTGGGGTGAGTCCTGTAATACTACACCCAACCTCCTGTACAATACTTCACAGCAAAAGAGTCCCAGCGGAGGGCGTTTTATGCCCTGTCTGAAGTGTATTTTAATATGTACAGCGCAAAGGGCCATTAATGTAAAGCTCTGTGACAGAAGTAGCACTATGCCTGATGATGCTAGATTGAATTTCATACAATAATATCCTTTTATTATATACCTATAACATATATTCAAACACTCTAATGCCCTATAACCGGCGAGCCTACAGGGTCCACTGGTAAAATAGTTAGCTGGTTACATAAGGGAGTAGACGTGACTCACGGATATGTCTGTGTCTAATAATGCTGCTGTCATTAGCTTCAGATGCAATTAGCAGCCCCCCAGTTGTATCTGTATACAGGGGTTTACTGTAGGTAGAAATACATTATTATACATAAGGCAACTTGCCAACGTCATCAGTACAATATGGCTCATGTATAAAAATGTAGTTGAAACACTGCTGCAAATGGCCCAAGGCAAATATCAATGGATATTCATACATCATAGACATTTTCTGTCCCTAATCTAAAATTAAAATATACTGCACAGTAACGATTAATTCTGTGTCTACAGGTCCTATATAGGCCTATGCATGTATCTTCATGGTTACATACTACAAACAAATCCTGTGATTAGGTTTTCCATCCTTTCCCTCTTCTTTTGTCCAACTTTTAGGATGGATGAGAGGAGGTAACACATGGCTGCAGGACCAGACTACACACAGGGTTTGTTTGTAGTCTGTAACCATGGAGACAGATAGATCTGCTATTGTACATAATAGGGCTGTAGATACAAAGTCCCACAAAGGGATCAGCAACCTTCGCCACTCTGGCTGCAGTAAAACTACAATTCCCAGCATGCAAACCTCCTTGACTGTTCTTCTTATTCCCATTGAACTGAATGAAGCATTCTTGTAGTTCCTGAACAGCTGGAGTGCCGGAGGTTGCCGATCCCTGCTGTAGATGGTGTAAGCTTAAACAGGCTGTAGAGATCTGCACCAGATGCATCACAGGGGCTTCAGATGGATGATAAATATGGTGCAAGGATAGACCCCTTTCTCTGACTCTATACTAACTATTGCTTGGCTTACTTTGAGACGTATTTTAAATATAGAATTGGACCAAATTTTGGGCACTTTCCCACAAAGGTCCACCCATGTTATGCCAAGCCCTGACCCCTTGTTGAGCATGTTGGAAAAAAGTGCAGAAACCGTTGATGTGCCACTTTTTTGGACAGATTTTTGGCAGAGATACATATTATACTGCAGTGTTAGCATCAAGCATATAGGGAGTCATTAAATTAGTCATATTACAGGTGCAGATTGCGGCGCAACAGTTAGTCGCACCGCAATCTGCGACTTCACCCCGCCCTCACCAGTTCTAAATAAGTGGACATGACATCTCATTTACCATTTTCTACGCCTTTTTCAGGCGTAGAAAATAGTCTAAATTATAAGCCAGCTAGGAAGCTGTCTTACATTTAGAATCGGCGCTGGATGTGCCAAAGTTATGGAGACGCCTGCGCCACCGCCAGCTACGATGCTTTATTAAGACCGGGTCTAAAATGCGGGTCTTAATAAATGTGCCTCATATTGTGAAAATGTACTGGCCTCACGATTGATAGTGACACTAAAGAGTTAACTACTGGGATTAGTTCCCCCCCCCCCCCCCCCCCGATCATTGAAGTTGCAAGAGGAGTGCATATAACTTTGTATTATACAAAGGGACATTGACAACGCCCAGGAGATATCCTTGACGTAGGTGTATGTCCATTTTTGGGAACTACATGCACTTCCTTCTTTGTAATACCTGAAGGAACCATTATGTCAATGAACACAACAGGAGATAATATTCTAATATATTCTGCCACAACTCAGTTTCCAGATGATTTGGAAATTTCTTCTACTTTCATATGGATCTACAGAATATATACATCCCATCCCCATGCAATGACAGTCCTCAGGATCACCACTCTTGTAGGTAGATAGGGGTCAGTCCGATTGTCCAGTTATCCAAGGTCACTGCTACAGGTAGAGAGGGGTAAGCTGCTGGCACTTATCTTCGGTGAAGTATAGAACTAGTCCCTTGTTTGATTGAAGCCTTATTCATATAGTCAGCAAAACTCTCTAAGGGTAGGTTCACATGTGCTTTCTGAAATCTGGGGGCCTGATCCAGCAGAGGAACAGGCTACCAGATTTCACTGCTGGAGCCCATCGACTATAATAGCATCCAGCTGTTTTCTGGCATAAATGCCAGGTTTCAGACGCACAAATACCGCTGGATGCAGCATTTTTTTGGCCGTCCGACAACCAGCATCTATGCCAAGAAAAGGCTGCCGGATCTCCTAACGGTAGTGTGAACGTAGTGTAAGGCTACCTGCACACAGGTGCGGGCTGACAAACAAATTTCTCTGAGTTTCCAAACCAAAATCCTCATGGATTGCTTGCGATATTTGTAGCGGATTTGATTCGGCATCACCCAGATCTCATCCTTCGCGATGCACAAAGTGTACATGAGATCTGTCTACTCTCATACACTTTGCCGGTACTGTATTATTCAGCATTTTTCCCACATAAAAATCCGCTCAGAAAAACCTAGACCTCAATAAGATGTCACATAAGAGGACAAAGTATCATAAATCATCTATGGCAGATGAGGCGGCGGGGGGCTTTTACAGACTCTGCATTGGGGCCCGGGAGCTTCAAGTTACAGAACGAGGACATGGCATGTACCCCCCGAGGCTAATGTACCACAAGTTCGGAAGCTAGAACCTAAATCAAAGGCAATAAGTGTATGAAGCATTTCCTATACTCTGATATGAAGTGATTTATTTTATTGACTTTCTGCCCCCCCCGGTATTTCCCAATAGTTGATTCCCAAGGGGGCTTAACCTGTATCCCATTGACCTGACTGGGAGCCATGCCCTGAATAGACTGCATTGAGCTGCAGCTTATTGCTGAAGATTGGGGCAATATGCGTTCTACGTGGACGGACATTATTTGCAAAGTCATTATGTGATATTATAGTCCCTCTGTTATTGCGTGTGAGCAGGAGTCAGTTAGGGAACATAGCGGTAGGCCGACTTCTGGGATATTTTACTTGGAATGTGTCAAATTGGCCTCGCAGACTTTATAGAAACCAGGCCGCGGTCTGACATGTTAACTCCTGGGCTGCTAGACAGATGTGAGGCTGTAGTAAGCCAGTCATGCATTCAAATAGTGGAAATTGCCTTCCTATAATGAAAAGGGAGTTAAAATGTGGCTTTACAAAAATTGCAATATGACATTCATAAATGGAAAAAAAAAAAAGCAAAACATCAGATATATTACTATTCATATAGCACCATACAGTACAGGAATATGCAATATACTGTCACATAGAGGATGGTGGGAGTAGGCAGAAGGGGCAGCGTCCACAGTGGATACAGCAGTCTGGGGAGGCCTCTGTAACGATCTATCCATGTAAATATTATAAGATGACAAGTGCGTGGGGCAGTATTTTTAAAAACATCTGTGGTAAGGATCCGTACACACATGAAGTTTTATCTGCGTTTTACTACTAAAAAAACACGCAGAAAAAAGAATGTATTTTTTTGTGGCAGGCTTGTGCAAACGTTTGAGCTGTACTAATCCTGTACATAGACGTAACGTACACGGGCTGTCTGAGCCCCTGCAACAGATTTATCACAAAGCTCCCACTGATATTAAATCTGTTGTAGGGATAGAGGCTCTACACCCACTATTAGTGCGGTCATTCATTGGCCAAGGGTTTATCTTCAGCTACATGCCAAGAAAGGAAATGTCTTTTCTTGTTGCAGTGTCCACGATAGACGCCACTGGAAACAGGTTTATATTCCATTCAATGGACTAAATCGAGTGCAGGTCTGCCACAAGAAATTGAAAGAGCATGGGCAGAAACCAGAGGGGCTTCTGCTGTGGAATATGGGCGGATTTTGCCAAAGATAAAAGCCGCCATGTGAACTAGCCCAATGTGATTGGCTGGCAGGAAGGCTGCTGGCTAAAGCACTTAGAGTATGGGAAGTGAGGGAAGGGCAGTTTTGGGCCTCAGAGAACTGGCAGAGGAGCCATCTTGAGAAGATTTTCATATTGTAGGGTTCAAAACAAACAGAACTAAGGGAGAAGCTCAACCAAAACAGTGGTATATGAAGAAACTAAAGATTGCTTTATACATAATGATGCAGCGGCAATACCTTTTTAAAAAAAATGAAAACAGGAGTTACACCTTTACTCAAAACAGATTCCACCAGATGTGGAATAGATCTCCCACTTCTCCACAGTCTTTGTAGCCTATATTGGCAACCTATGGATAAAATTTAGATTATTTTAACCTCTTAAAGGGCTTCTGTCACCCCACTAAACTCATTTTTTTTTTGGGTACTTATAATCCCTATACTGCGATATATCTATACATTATGTTATTAATCATATTCGTTCTGTAGATAAGGCAAAAAACATACTTTTATGATATGCTAATTACCTGTCTACCAGCAAGTAGGGCGTCTACTTGTTAAGTAGGGCGTCTATTTGCTGGTAGCAGCCGCAAAAAAACGCCCCCTCCTCCTGTTGATTGACAGGGCCAGCCGCGATCTCCTCCTCCGGCTGGTCCTGTCTGCATTTCAAAATCGGCGCGCCTGTCTTGATCGGCGCAGGCGCTCAGAGGGAGGAGGCTCACCTCCTCAGCACTCTCTCAGTGCGCCTGCGCCGATGACGTCTTCTCTTTCGGTTACGTCATCGCGCAGGCGCACTGAGGGAGTGCTGAGGGAGGGACGAGCCTCGTTCTCAGAGCGCCTGCGCCAAATCAAGACCAGGCGCGCGATTTGAAATGCAGAGACAGGACCAGCCGGAGGAGATCGCGGCTGGCCCTGTCATCATCAGGGAGGAGGGGGGGGCTGGGTGGTTGGGAAGCTGCTACCCAGCAAGATAGACCTCCTACTTGCTGGTAGACAGGTAATTAGCATATTATAAAAGTACGTTTTTTTTGCCTTATCTACAGAACGAAAATGATTAATAACAATTATAGATATATCGGCAGGATAGGGATTATAAAGTACCCCCCCCCAAAAAAAAAAAAAGAGTTAGTGGTGTGACAGAAGCCCTTTAATGCTTAATCACATACATGTTCCTAATCTGGTTGACTCCAGACATAGTAGGTGCCAGCTGAAAGCGAACATCTTGCCGGCAGTGACCAGAATCGAGTGATGATGTCGATCCTAGATATTTAGACTCGATGCCGCTGTCAACAGGGATTGCAGCATCTGAGGGGTTATCCAGAGAAGGGGCAGTTTGTTATGACAGTCTGGGGCCTTACTATGACCACACCTGTCATAGTAAGCTGCCTGCAAAGTCATGATTGTGGCATGGCTTGACATTGCAGTAGTATTTATTGCAGTCTATGGTACAAGTGATCAGAATTTCACATGTACAAGCCACCTAAGGGGACTAAAAATTACGAACAAAGTTTATTAAAGAAAAAAAAATATATATAAAGAATTCATATATTTTCCTTCCCATTGTTACAAATAAAAATAAACGTAAGCATCCCAACGTCCAAAAATGTCCAAACTATTAAAATACTTGTCCCACATGGTATGGGGGTAACAGAAAAACAAAAAATGCGTGATTCACCTTTTTATGGTCATCTTGTCCCCCAAAAATTGAATAAAAAGTGATAAAAGTCATATGTACCCCCAAAACAGTGTCAATAAAAACTACAGTTAGAGGTTTTCTGAGATTTTAAAACTGATAACCTATCCTCAGGATAGGTCATCAGTATGTGATTGGTGGGGTCTGACACTCAAGCCCCGCCAATCAGCTGTTTGAGAAGGCAGCAGTGCTTGCAGTAGCACCGCTGCCTTCTCTCAGCCTTTCCTAGGCCAGCGACGACATGTTCATCGGTCACATGGTTTAGGTGCAGCTCAGCCCCATAGAAGTGAATGGGGCTGAGCATGATACCAAGCACAACCGATCTACAATGTACGGATCTGTGCTTGGTCAGCATGGAAAAGGCCGCTGGCGTCTTCTTAAACAGCTGATTGGCAGAAGTCCCGGGTGTTGGACTGATGATATACTAATGACCTATACAGAGGATAGGTCATCAGTATTAAAGTCTTGGAATACCCTTTTAACCCTGCAAAAAAAAAAAAAAAAAAAAAACACAATCTCACGCATAGCTCTGTAGACAGAAATATAGAAATGTTATGGGTAAAAATCTTTAAAGTAGTAAAACTTAATAAAAACTGTACAAATGTGGTATTTCTGTTACTGTACTGACCCAAAGAATAAGGCACGTCACTTTTAGCGCTTAGTGAACGGCATAGTAACAAAACCCCAAAAACTAGGTGGATTCTTTTTGTTCAATTTCAATTTTTTTTTCTGTAAAATGACTATGAATAAAAATTAAAAAGCTGTGGCTTTTGGAAGATAAGAAAGGAAAAAAACAAACACAAAACCAAAAATTGGCCGGGTCCTTAACCCCTTTAGGACTGCTGCTGTACAGTACATGAAGTCCAGGGTTTAAACCAGCAGGGTTCGGTGCTAATATCTGTGATTGTCGATAATGCAGTTTGCGGACATTTAACATCTCTGACTGGACTTATCCATTTTTCTTTTGTACTGCATCGGGCCTATAGTTCAAGGATGCAACTAACAACTGCAAAGTTTACTGCATAGACACCTTTCGACCCTCACTTCTGTAGCCTCCACCCATCTTTAAACACTGCCATGCTGCTTCCCAAGGTGTCTGATTGCTGTAGCTAGAGTGCTGTCCAATGCACCAAATACAATACTGCCAAAATAATAGTCCAAGGATGCAGATACTGTACAGACAAAAGCAGCAACATAATCAGAAAAAGATGCACCCCCTATCAAATCTCTAGACCCCCTTTTTCATCACACCATTATATTAATTCAGACCCCAAGGACAGAAATTTAAATTAATTCAGAATTTGGACCTGACCAAATTAAGAACCTGGAACATACCCAAAAAATTAATTAGACCCTAGACCAGGCCTCTAAACTAATAAGACCCAGAATGATTCAGACCACACACGAACAACATAAATTACAGATCATAGGAAAAAACAAACAGATGTTGAAGGACATCAGGACTTGGTGCAGCAGGTGCTGCTTGGAGTAGAGGAGTCAGGAGTGAGAGACAGTAAATTGTTACAGTTGTGCTAAACACAGGTCAAATCTTGGTTTGGAGGCCCACTTGATCAGTCCATGCCTAATCAAAGGGACACCATGCAGAGTCTATAGCAATACATTACAGACCTGTAGTGCATGAGGCCTTCTTAAAATGCTACACTAGATGAAAGATATATACAATATGTATACAAAGATGAAAAGACCTTGTGATGTACAAATAAAAAGGTAGTCTTACGGGGAAAATAAAAAAGGGCCCTCAAACATAATTCCAGGTTTTACCACACAGGACATAGTAGTCCTCATCAACGGCCTAATAGTGGCCACGTGGGCTGCTTCTATGGTACAACCTTGGTCTTGGGGTCAGATTTCCTTTTCAGTGCTTCTTGACACAAAGTAACTTCTTTCAAAGGTGATTAGCTATAACGTGCTCTAAACAGCTCTGGTTTGTGATAAATATGAAAATATTACTTCTGATATAGAACGCTAACTTTTTGGGTGAATTCATGGCTTTTTATTTAATGAATTGGCTTTGAAAAACATGCCAATCGTGCCCCAAAGATGCAGTCACCTGGAGTAAATATGAGGGGAGGCTGCAGATGTGTTACATAGAAGAGCAGTTTGATTCTTGTGTGGGTAAAGGAGATTTCTCAGCATTTCTTATGCATGTGTTTCTCCTCCTGCCCATGTGTTGATGTTGGAACACAACACTGCCTCATAATTTATGGCGTGAAAGTGTTCGCTTCCTGCTCACAGGCTAAGGTAGCTTAGCAGCTTGCACTGAGTAGATGGGACATGAGTCAGGCAGCTGGTACGGTGCAGAGCATGAGGAAAACCCACAGCTACAATACTCACTTCAATGGTATAATACAGGTAAAGTGCTGGGTTACATCATTTCACTTTCATTAATAAACAAAACTAGCATAATTAGCAAATATTCTAGGATGTATATGAGTGTTTGTAACATAGGTATATGTAGTGATAGAACAATGGAAAAATGGCCAAGCACTCATACACTTGACAACCAAATTGACATATGCAGAACATATTTATTATTAAATCCCCAAAATATGTAGTGATAACCTTACTTATACCATAGTTAACTGTACGTTCCTCTATGTATCTCCAACCACTCCTTATTTCTGTCTCTCCTTTTGCTTCCCTTTACCATCTTACTTTCTCCCTGAAACCACCACATATCTGCTCATTTTTGGTTTATATACAGATGCGTCTTTCCTTACCTTGGTTCAGAATACCTCGAGAGGAGTGGCATACGGTAGCCATCAGAGAAACACAAAAAACTTAATTTTTTTTAAAAGCTGCCCACCGGGCACCAGTCACCTTGATATATTTTAAAGAAAAGCCATGGTAAGGAAGGACACACATCTATACGTCTACCAGGAGTGGGGCAAATACCTTGTCATATCACAGAACATGCATATAAGCTATGGTAGAATGCAAAGAGCCTTTTGTGGTTATGTGTGCAAACAATTAAATTTAATATCATCCTATATAATTAAATCTTATTTTGCAGAACCTGTATATGTTCCATTCCTCGTTGTTGGGTCCATATTCATTGCCTTCATCATCGTTGGCTCCCTGGTTGCCGTCTACTGCTGCACATGTTTGAGACCGAAGCAGACATCTCAACAGCCGATGAGATTCACCTTACGCAGTTACCCTCCTGAATCTCTACCGATGATTTTGACCAGTACTAGCCTAAGGACTCCATCTAGACAGTCCAGCACTGCAACAAGTTCTACCTCTACTGGGGGATCAGTATGTCGACTTTCCTCCTCAAGAGCAGATCCTGGTTATCTAGTAACATCACCACCCGCCTCCGTATTCTCAGCACATTCCATCCATCTCAATCCCTCATCCACATTTCTGGTGCCCACACAGTACTTTTCCTATCCTCTCCAAACAGATGGAAACCTAAATAAAAACTGCCCTGATTTTAGACAGTAAAACGGTTTGGAAACTATTGACAATCTCGAGCGCTGCCTCTAATTCTACCAGATGTAAGGCAGCTATACTACAAGTCAATGTTCAACCTTTTAAAAGGCCTTGATATGGGACTTGGATAATAAATAAGGCAGCATCTCATCTGCTGACAGCTGTTTCTGGGTGATTGCCCCTAATCAGTGCAGAGCGCAGAATATTGGTTTAACTGGGTGAGAGGCCTGAGTCAGGATTTGGGATTACAATATCTCCTTATGGATGATAAAGAGCATATAGTTTTGTACATTTATGTAGAGACAACAAATTTTGTACAATATTTAGCAAAGAAGTTTCTAATATTATGCAATAGGAGGTGTATAATATAGCCAACATTTACTTTTCTACTGGTAAAAAACTGCTGTAGTTGATTTGCTTCTGACTGTTGGGCAGTAAAGGACTTAAAAAATGTGGGTTCTAAGAGACCACTAATTTTCTACATAAAAAGTTAAATCCCATTAAACACGACTAAAACAACAGTACCGGTAAGTAATAGTGTGAGATTGGTGGTCTCCAATTTAAGATCTAAACACCATAATTTTATCCCACATGTGGAAACAACATACACTAATAGTACATCGAATACACAAAAAAAAAAAAAAAAACTATGAGAGTTTTGATTTAATATCTTACAATGGGAAAAGGATTTAGAAAACTGTTTATCATTCCAAATTTTAAAAGTCAATGCTGATCTCTTTTCGTTACTAGTAGGGATGAGTGAATAGACTTCGGATGAAACATCCGAAGTCGATTCGCATAAAAAACTTTGTTCTAATGCTATACGGAGCAGGAGCTCCGTACAGTATTAGAATGTACTGGCTCCGATGAGCTGAAGTTACTGCTTCATAAATTAATTTGTACTGTAAAAAAACATTTCCCAAAGTGGTACCTTGGAACTGAAACAGAGTTTGGGAAATGTTTTTTTACAGTACAAACTAATTTATGAAGTTATTGCTTGAAGTCTCGCAAAGCAATAACTTCGGCTCATTGGAGCCAAAACATTCTAATACTGTAAGGAGCTCCTGCTCCATACAGTATTAGAATGAAGTTTTATGCGAATCGACTTTGGACGTTTCATCCGAAGTAGATTCTCTCGTCCCTAGTTACTAGTTTTTTTTTTTGCAAATGCTATATATAGTAAATCAAGAGCAATAAAAATTTTTAATTCCCTGGCATATTTTTACCAACCGCTATGTAAGAGCATCCAGAATTTTTTCCCCATTTTATATAGTCATTCTCTAGCCAAAAAACTTGACATGGCAACTTGGATAAGGGATAATATCGCAAAAAAGTGTCTTAATATGATCACAAATGATAAAAATAGATCCTACTACACCAGAATTTTGGATTTCAGATATTATGTTATACAGTATTTTCTTTTCAATAATCAAATCTCAAATCTTAATGCAATAAAAACAATGCTAATTAGAATTCGGCTAATTTTCTACAAGCGGATATACAGGTGGATTATAAATGGATTAATCTGTAACTAAAAATGTGGAGAAAGTGTGTGAAACTATGCTTTCAGTAACTAGTCACCCCAGCAGTGATGTTTGTGGTGCCTGTTGATTAGTCCTGTACCGGTGCATCTCAATAAATTAGAATATCATCGAAAAGTTAATTTCAGTAATTAAATTCAAAAAAGTGAAACTCATTATATAGATTCATTACACACAGGAGTGATCTATTTCAAGTATTTATTTTAATGTTAATGATTATGGATTCTAGCTAATGAAAAACCAAAAAAGTCAGTATATCAGAAAATTTATTATATAAGACCAATTAAAAAAATTAAGACAGAAATGTTGGCCTACTGAAAAGTATGTGCAGTATATGCACTCAATTGGTCAGGTACTTTTGCATGAATTACTGCATCAATGCGGCGTGGCATGGAGGCGATCAGCCTGTGGCACTGCTGAGGTGTTATGGAAGCCCAGGTTGCTTTGATAGCAAGCTTCAGTTCGTCTGCATTGTTGGGTCTGGTGTCTCATCTTCCTCTTGACAATATCCCATAGATTCTCTATGAGGTTTAGGTCAGGAGAGTTTGCTGGCCAATAAAGCACAGCAATACCGTGGTTTTTAAACCGGTAGGGTAGGAATGCGCCAAGCACTGTTGGAAAATGAAATCAGTATCTCCATAAAGCTTATCAGGAGAGGGAAGCATGGAGTGCCTGGTAGGTGGCTGCGCCTACTTTGGACTTGATATAACAGAGTGGACAAACACCAGCAGATGACATAGCTCTCCAAACCATCACTGACTGTGGGAACCGCACATTGGACCTCAAGCAACTTGGATTGTGTGCCTCTCCACTATTCCTCCAGACTCTGGGACTTTGATTTCCAAATGAAATGCAGAATTGACTTTCATCTAAAACAGGACTTTGGACCTCTGAACAACAGTCCAGTCCTTTTTCTCCTTAGCCCAGGTAAGACGCTTCTGACGTTGTCTCTGGGTCATAAGTGACACAAGAAATCCGACAGTTGTGGTTCATGTCCTAGATATGTCTGTGTGTGGTGGCTCTTGAAGCACTCACTCCATCTGCAGTCCACTCCTTGTGAATCTCCCCCAAATTCTTGAATTATCTTTTCTTGACAATCTTTTCAAGGCTGTGGTTATCCCTGTTGCTTATGCACCTTTTTTTTACCAAACTTTTTCCTTCCACTCAACTTTCCATTAATATGCTTGGATAGAGTGCTCGGTGAACAGTCTGCTTCTTTAGCAATGACCTTTTGTGGCTTACCCTCCTTGTGGAGAGTGTCAATGACTGTCTTCTGGACAACTGTCAAGTCAGCAGTCTTCCCCATGATTGTGCAGCCTACTGAACCAGACTGAGGAACCATTTAAAGGCTTAGGAAACCTTTGCAGGTGTTTTGTGTTGATAAGCTGATTAGTGTGTTACACCATGAGTCTACAATATTAAACGTTTCCACAATGTTCAAATTTTCTGAGATACTGACTAGGGATGAGCGAATCGACTTCAGATGAAACATCCGAAGTTGATTTGCATAAAACTTTGTTCTAATACTGTACGGAACAGGAGCTCCGTACAGTATTAGAATCTATTGGCTCCGATGAGCCGAAGTTCGGGAAATGTTTTTACAGTACAAATTGATTTATGAAGTTCTTGCCCGAAGTCTTGCGAGAATTCGGGAAGCAATAACTTTGGCTCATCGGAGCCAATACCTTCAATACTGTACGGAGCTCCTGCTCCGTACAGTATTAGAACAAAGTTTTACACAAATCGACTTTGGATCCAAAGTCGATTCGCTCATCCCTAATACTGACTTTTGGGTTTTCATTAGCTGTAAGCTATAATCATCAACATTAATGAATCTATATAGGAGTTTAACTTTTTGAATTGAATGAAATAAACTTTTTGATATAATTATTGGGAAGTCACGGCTGGGGTATAGCTTTACACACTTTTTAATTGCATATTTAGGGGACTAATACATTCATGGTAAATTATATATTTTTGTGCATGACAAAAGGGGTATTATGGTTATATTGTTATCCCCTATGCACAGGGGATAACTTAATAGAATCAGAATACCCTTTTAAATGTATTTGGTTCTCTTATGTGAGGATCTTATCTATTTAACTCAAATTTAAGTAGACTGTGATAAAATTCTAATGGGTTCACAAACTTTCTGGTACCACTGTAAACATTATTACACATCTATAGAGGGTCACTGTTGAGTAATCAGTAAGCAACTCTCTTGTAAAAAATTAAAAAGCAAAAATAACAAAAATCTAAAATATTTTTTGCTTCTTTGAAAACGTGTTGGTAGAAGTTGCATGCTGTGCAAATCTGATCTGCTTCTCACAGGTGACATCTATTTGTTCCTTGTTTTTTCAGACAGGTTTTCTCTATTCTTGAATGTTGTATAATTTAAGCGTAAAGTAGGATGTGTTTAATTTTTTTTCCACATTAAAGTAAAATACAAGAACCGCTTTCATGATCAAACTATACCTTTTATTAAATTGAAACAACGGAGACAAAATACTGCGTTATCCATGCACATTCCTTAATAGAGAGACAACAGATGTGTAAAAAACACAAAAACCAGTGCCATCTTCCTTGCTTGCCTGAAAGACTAGAAAATGTGATGTAGACTGCACTTCAGAAATAAAATATCACAAAAAATAAAACCTGAGTCATTAATAAAACATTCAGAAGAGACATTAGTCATGCAGCACCAAAACGTCTAGTTACAGCAGCAGGAATGACATACTGCATAAAATCAAGAATAAACTCCATACAACCCATTAGACATCCACAGCAAACAGAAGTACGGTTACAACAAAAAATAAAGAATATACACAAAATATACAGTGAAAAACAACTATATATAATGACAGGAAGAACAAGAGAAAAAAAAAAAACATTCCATCATGGCTTCTTTTAAAGTGTCAATAACAAGAAATGCATAAGAGACAGAGCATAAAGGGAGTTACAGTTGAGACAACTTTTTAAAAATGTTTTTTTACTTTTGACATCACACACAAAAAGATATATAATGACAGGTGCTGAATACAATAAGGGAAATTTCTCAGTTCCCACAAAATCACAAAAAGTTTAAATACTTGTTGCACTCTGCTGGAATTTACACAAACCGTTCAGCTTATTGGATCCTTCAGACAGATTTTAATCATTCAGATCTTTAAAAATAGGGTGCAATTTTGGCATTTCCACATGGTACTACACGGCTCGGTTATCTTCAAGGTTTAGTAAACTTAAGGGACAGCAGGGCACAATAATGACTGGCTTTCTAAAAGGTTCCATTATACCTGCAAATATAAGTGTTAAAAGCATCTGAAAGATAGAAGTGCCGAGTCCAACAATCTCTAGACTTACATTTCATCCTTAAATCGACTTCATCTGTGGCATAGACTCTGACCTCTCAGATGATTTTTTTTTTATACCCTCCTCAATCATCTGTATGAAAAATGTATCACATTGTATAAAAACATAAAAATGAACTGGTGAAAATTACTGGCTACAAACATACCGTTTTATGAATCACCAAGTTATATGCTTGTAGCCAGTATGTTTCTTTGATCTATAATAACATCTTATATTTTCCCCTTTTGGGCAGAATGGGATTGGAAGAGTTGTATGATATGTATTCATAAGAACTAAAAAGTGTAAGGACATATGGAATTTATAGTATTTAATGCCGCTCTCCATTTTAGTTTGGGGTGTTTTATGGATTCATTTTTCCCGCAGGCTTTGCATCTTTAAAAATGATATATTTCCTACTAGTGTTAAAACTAGATTGCACTATTGGATTCATACCCCTGGATATAAGGATACAGCTTCTAGGTAAAAATAGAAAAGCTGTAAAACTGCAATTGCTGAATTTCATTTTTTTTTTTTTACGTAATGTAAGCATGAAAACAATCTATTAGATTTTATGCAATTATTTATATAAATGTTTTATTTGAGAGTCCATTTATATATTTTCATAAGATATGATACATTTTTTTATATAGATTGAGGTGGTTAAAAACCCTTGTGGGAGGTCACCGTATGTGCCAAGAATGAAGTTGAAGGACAACATTTAAGCGGGCGGCTTAAATCTGAGCTTTTATCTTTGATATGCTTTTAACAGGTTTATGTTTTTTTTTTTTTGTTGAGTATAATAAATTGAACTTTTCGGAAAGCCTAGCATGGACTAAGACGTTATTGCGCTCTTTTCCTTATGTTTCCAAGAGCGGCACCCTCTGTGCATGTTGGAATTGGACCCTATTCTTGAAGATCAGAATGATTTGAATATATCCAAAGGAAGAGCGGAATAAGCTTTAATTCTTGCACATGGAAATATCTGTAGAGTGCAACAAGTATTCTTAGATTGTTGAGACAATTGTACAACATCTGGGGAATCTCATGTAAATTAATAGGACCCATGAATGAGATCAGGTGTCATACAGTAGTCTCGGCAAGTGTTCTCTCTACGCCTGATGAGACATATAGAACTGGATTGTATGAACACTTTAGCAGAAATTTAACAGTTATTCAAAATCAAAGTATCGAACACCTATTCTACAAAAATGACTGAGGACAAACTGTAAAAACAGAAATTTGTAATACAATTAGATTGAAGTATAACAGTTTTTAAGGAATATCTTTCCCCAACAAATATCGTACTAAAACATAGTGCAAGCCTGCAAATTAACAGAACCCACCAGAAACAGGGTTTCCATTAGTCAAACATTATACTTGAAAATATCAACTCATGCAGACAGAACAGGTACACTCATCTCAACCACAAGGGCTCAAGTCACAAAAAGGGAAAATGAACCTCATCATCAGGTGATGGACGCTCATACAGAAGAGAGAGGAATGATTTGAAGCAAAGTAAAATCAGTCCAGTCATAGGTGCTGTTTACTTATTCAAATGAGGATCAAGGCAGCAAATTAGCAATGCAACTTTTAAATAACGCAGCAAAATATTTTACATCAATATTCAGTAGCACAAATCACCTTTCCTGACCTCCCCTGTAAAAACAATCAAATAAATAGGTTCGAAATAACTTTAAAAAACTTTCTAAAAATGCTAGTACAGCTCCTCGAAAGCAAACTTTGCAGAAAAAGGTGCTGATCTGGCTCCAAATGGGGCACAAAATATACAGTGTATTGACTAACTAAAATTAAATATATAGTCAGCACATACCACATTTGGCACCTATTCAAAGAAATGTGAATTAATGTACATCATTGCAAAGTAGTTCAATACATTAGGCTGTCAAAACTAGTTTGCACTGTGACACTGCAATCAGTGTGTGGGGATGCCCTATTGACAAGCGGAGCGTCTAGGACTTAATATATAACTACAGAGGAACGGCACAATGCTAGATTCTAAGGAAATACGCCCACTTATTTCATGAGGAATACAAGTCCTTGCTAAAAAACAACAGTGGCAGGTCGTCCTCATTGAGGAGTCGCCTTTCACATAAGAAGCTACATATAAATCCATTTATCCAACACATTCTCTCTTTAAAACAAATCCGATTCGATCTTATTATACCGTGTTCCCTAAAACCCAAAATTTTAATGATATGCACAGGGTTGGCATTAGACATTTCTAAGTCTCAAACAGTAAAACATTCAGGGCCCGTTGGGCCTTCTCCCACATTCACCAGCATTATAAGAAATTTAGCAGGCAGAAGTAATGTTCTAATTCACATCTATGATGGAGGGTAGCCGGCAGCACAGTGCACCCCTACAGGCAGTACCCGCTTGTACTGCACTAATGGGGGGCACTGCATGTTGGCACCTTGTCATATAGGGCAAGAAAGTTGTAGGAAAGCTTTTCCATTCTGCTGAATTCTTCTATATTTTGTCAAAGCATTGAGAAATATGGTATATATTGTACAATTTCTGTTAGAGATTTGCTCTATATACTTATTAAAACATTTCTGGAGGCACTTATAATCTGACTGCATATTACAGCATATAGGCATTTACCGCAGGTTACATTTTAATCTCTTATGCACCTACAGGAATAAAAATATAAACCGTAATTACAATCTAAGAAGATTTTACATTTTCTTAATAAAATTCATAACTTTTTATGTTTAGAATCATTTTATGTAACCTTTTATTCTAATCAAGCCTGTTCTGGCCAGTACTGTTACTGTACGTATATATGCATTGTGTGAGCTGTCCTTAGGATAAATGACTACATAGGTTATGTTAATATCTGCCCAGATAAAGATTTGATCAACACTGGAGGCTAAGCTGCAAGCAGAATATCTGAAATTGGTTAATTGTAAGAAAATAGCATATTTTCTATTAAGTCATAGTTCTGTATTACTTTTAATTATTTATAGTGAGAAGCACAATACTGACGAGCTCACAACGTGTTCATCGCGAGCAAAGAATTTTTCAAAATGAGCCATTAGTAGGGGGAAAAAATGGTGACATCAAAAAAGCACTTCCAGGACAGACAAAAAATTGTAATATAAAGAAATCCATATGTAATTTACTCTCTAGGGCGGTTTCTAATAAAAAAAAAAAAATCTAAAAGAAGAAAGGTTTTTACGTGAGAGAAAACTTTAGTTTCCTGCAGTTAAGAATTTTTCTAATTTTCCCATAAAAAACAAAAACAAAAAAAAAACACACTTTTCAGAAAAGAGTACTTTCTAAAGTTGGCTATACATGAGATACTCGTTGGCTGAACACCTGCTATCTGGCCCAACAGCATCCTCTCTGCTTGAATGAACATGCATGTGTTTTGAACAGGGAGAAGAGAAGCCACTGCTAGACTCCAGGCTTCAATAGAAGGCGTGGGCATGTTGAAATCCAACAGCCTGATCTTCATCTACCCTGACATCTACTGTAAGAATACAGCGTTATTCAGGTGACACACATCTAACGTATATATCCAGGTAAAGACTTTTCTAAACGTAGTATGACCATAGTGCAAATACAATGTGGATGAAGTTACTGGAGAATTGTATAGAACTGCTAAAACATGGAAACTTAGTAAGAAACGCATCACACGACAAGTAGAAGACATGTCTGTCATTAGCCTCAGCAAAATGCATCAACACTTGTGTCTAAACACACAAGCAAGTGCAGAACAGCAGACACATTAGCTACTCTACAAGATAAACAGAAAAGCATGAATAAGGCGGAAGGTGTAAAATGTCGAATGGACAGTGCCATACAGACTGGATCAGAATTTCCCTTGTTGCATCTTACTGCTTCAGCTATCTCTGAAATCTCATGGAGCAGGGACGCAGGAAAAAAATAAAAAACCTGTTTGTTCTTTGGCAAACATATTTATTAAAATAGTTGGACACAACCATCTACAACAGCGCCTGTATCAGTGAGGCAGGAGGACCTCAGGTCATTAACTTCTGATAGGAATTGCAGAACGGTCATCAATCTCGTAGACTCGGGACCCTGCACTTTGATGGTCAGTAGAAGTAACTGGCTGATTGCTAAGACAGCAAGGCATTCCTTCCTTCTAAATAATACTGAAACATCTTTCCAGTCTTCTTGCTGACAAGCTTAAAGTAAGAATCACAATTTTAATGGTTAGCAACAATTTGTTCGATGTTGTCTCCTCCAGTAGTTGGGAGACAGTTTTGACCACAGATCTTCTTGAAACCTGAATAGAAGTTTTGACAATTCATTGTTATGTCTCAAGAGAGCTGATGGACATGTTTCATTTCACCATTCGTCTGGTTTCTGCTTTGTGGTGTCATAAGCTCGGATTACTTCAGACTGTGAGACAATGCCATTCTCATCTTGGGAGAAAGCGTATCCATCTGCAGAAAGCAAGAAGACATTTTAAAGAATGGTTTAACAAATTTAGCCTCAGAGTTCGCAGTGGTATAATGGCTTTACAGGTGCCATGACAGATATGACATTTCCGTTACAATTATTTTTTATTTTTACAGATCCCATAGATTTTTTTTATTTAACTAGAAATGGAACATACTATGCTATCGTGGCCATCAAAGAGCAGCAAAAATCTGATTAGAAAGTATGAAGAGCTTTATTCATTTTTAGAAATCATTGTGCAAGCTTAAATAAATGTAGCTCTAAACTCATTTTAAAGGTAATTCATAAACTATAACAAAATCTAAAAAGAACAGAGTGGGCTGGGGTTAAACCATCAGTGAAAGTTCAAAATTTGCAAAATTATTTGGTGATTACTGAACAGATTAGTTCAGGTCCAAAAAATGGCATCCGGATCAGAAGCTTGCTACTGTTAGGTGTCTCACACTCCTATACTGCAGGTACACGGTGATCGTAAGGTCCTTGCAGCACAGGGGTGTTCAGCCATCACTGCAACAAACATCAGGACCTGAAGCATTCTGGGGGTGCAGGCTTTTAGGTGGTCATACAGTATGAGGGAAGAAAGATGATGACTCAACTATGGCTCCCTCATCTACTGATAAAGTAACCAGTCACAGGGAACATATGTTGCAGTAACAGATCTATACACGCCTCCGTGTGTCCTGTCAGAAGAGAGAGAAGACCCTTACAATGTAGTTGTTACAGTGTATCATACAGTGTCAATTCACACCACCAAAATTCACAAATATATATAAGTATATATAAACCTACAGGTAATCAAAAAAGCAATAAATAAAAATGGTGACATTAATTTTTCCTTCTATCCCGCCTCCAAAAAGTTTATTAACAATTTATATGTACCCCAAAATGGTTCTATTTAAAACATAAGTTCTTAATCGCACCATTTAAGATCAACCTTGCTTCAGCGCATCTCTTTCCTATCTTGACGCGTATTGTGCTAACATTTCTTTATCCTACCCCCCAGCTCTCCCTTTCCCCCAAGCCCCCCCCTCATTAGACCTTGTTTCCCCCCCCCTCCAACTTCCCTAGTTTGCCTGCGGCTCCATTCCTCCCATGACACAACTAACAGATGCCGTACTTGATGAGGCTGACAAGGAGGGTGGTCCAGTAGGCAAATAAGATATGTTTTTTATTGAAACTGGGAACATATGCTTTGTATGTACTCTCATTTCACCTTGTTTATGGACATATTTTTGTGTCTTTGTTTACTTTGTACACTTGATATGTTTCTTATTAATAAACAGAATTGATTTAAAAAAAACAAAAAACAATGTGGTGTCACATAAAAATAATCTTTTTTTATTGTGCAAAAGTATTAAAAGCATAAAAAACTTATATATACACAGTTCTGTGCAAATGTTTTAGGCCGGTGTGGAAAGTGTTAATAGTTTAAATTTGAATGTATTCTGCAGCAAAATAACAACCTCAAATATACAGTTAAGAACTACATATTAAGAAATATCTTCAGCGTAAAGAGGAACAAGGAGTCTTGATCTCAATGTTATCGAGTTTGTCTGGGATGACATGAAAAGGCAGAAGGATTTGAGCAAGCCTTTATCCACAAAAGATTTATGTTTATTTCTCCAAGATGTTTGGAACATCCTCCCTGCTGAGCTCACGTCCGATTCGTGTTTTCTGGGTACTCCCTCTCATTATGGAGAGTGCCTAGTATGCATGAGGAGTATTGTAGGCCAGGCAATGCTGCTATGGGTTTCTTGGAGAAAAAAAAAAAAGCTAATTCTTTTCTGTTGTCATTAGAGAGGATTAGTTTTCTCTGTCTTTTGGGAAAAAAAGCTAATTTGTAGATCTATTTTCCCCAATAACTCAGAGCAGCATTGCCTGGCCTACAATATCCCCTCACACATACTAGGTGCTCTCCATAATGAGAATGAATATCCACCAGACCCTGACAAAGGCCTCTCAACAAGTTAAGATAATTTTCTTTGATCTGCTCTGATAAAAGGTAATCACTTGGAAAGAGCTATTCGCAGATGAGATGCTGACTTAACTATTAACTAAAGTATACTTTATGGCCTGCTTAAAAGGCTGAGTGTCGACTCTGTATAGCTACATTACAGCTGGTGTTGTGAGAAGGTTAACGTTCTTTTACTTTTGGAAGGAAAATTGGTATTTAATAGAGATATACACTGCGTGCAGAATTATTAGGCAAATGAGTATTTTGACCACATCATCCTCTTTATGCATGTTGTCTTACTCCAAGCTGTATAGGCTCGAAAGCCTACTACCAATTAAGCATATTAGGTGATGTGCATCTCTGTAATGAGAAGGGGTGTGGTCTAATGACATCAACACCCTATATTAGGTGTGCATAATTATTAGGCAACTTCCTTTCCTTTGGCAAAATGGGTCAAAAGAAGGACTTGACAGGCTCAGAAAAGTCAAAAATAGTGAGATATCTTGCAGAGGGATGCAGCACTCTTAAAATTGCAAAGCTTCTGAAGCGTGATCATCGAACAATCAAGCGTTTTATTCAAAATAGTCAACAGGGTCGCAAGAAGCGTGTGGAAAAACCAAGGCGCAAAATGACTGCCCATGAACTGAGAAAAGTCAAGCGTGCAGCTGCCAAGATGCCACTTGCCACCAGTTTGGCCATATTTCAGAGCTGCAACATCACTGGAGTGCCCAAAAGCACAAGGTGTGCAATACTCAGAGACATGGCCAAGGTAAGAAAGGCTGAAAGACGACCACCACTGAACAAGACACACAAGCTGAAACGTCAAGACTGGGCCAAGAAATATCTCAAGACTGATTTTTCTAAGGTTTTATGGACTGATGAAATGAGAGTGAGTCTTGATGGGCCAGATGGATGGGCCCGTGGCTGGATTGGTAAAGGGCAGAGAGCTCCAGTCCGACTCAGACGCCAGCAAGGTGGAGGTGGAGTACTGGTTTGGGCTGGTATCATCAAAGATGAGCTTGTGGGGCCTTTTCGGGTTGAGGATGGAGTCAAGCTCAACTCCCAGTCCTACTGCCAGTTTCTGGAAGACACCTTCTTTAAGCAGTGGTACAGGAAGAAGTCTGCATCCTTCAAGAAAAACATGATTTTCATGCAGGACAATGCTCCATCACACGCGTCCAAGTACTCCACAGCGTGGCTGGCAAGAAAGGGTATAAAAGAAGAAAATCTAATGACATGGCCTCCTTGTTCACCTGATCTGAACCCCATTGAGAACCTGTGGTCCATCATCAAATGTGAGATTTACAAGGAGGGAAAACAGTACACCTCTCTGAACAGTGTCTGGGAGGCTGTGGTTGCTGCTGCACGCAATGTTGATGGTGAACAGATCAAAACACTGACAGAATCCATGGATGGCAGGCTTTTGAGTGTCCTTGCAAAGAAAGGTGGCTATATTGGTCACTGATTTGTTTTTGTTTTGTTTTTGAATGTCAGAAATGTATATTTGTGAATGTTGAGATGTTATATTGGTTTCACTGGTAAAAATAAATAATTGAAATGGGTATATATTTGTTTTTTGTTAAGTTGCCTAATAATTATGCACAGTAATAGTCACCTGCACACACAGATATGCCCCTAAAATAGCTAAAACTAAAAACAAACTAAAAACTACTTCCAAAAATATTCAGCTTTGATATTAATGAGTTTTTTTGGGTTCATTGAGAACATGGTTGTTGTTCAATAATAAAATTAATCCTCAAAAATACAACTTGCCTAATAATTCTGCACTCCCTGTACTATCGAGTGAATTCTACTTATTTGGGAGAGGGAGAGGGAGAGACCCACACGTAATACTCCACTGGAAAAAAAAACATGCAAGCCAGTTCTCCTTCCTACAGGACAAGAAAGGTGAGCATCTCAAGAGAAAATTACGTTTGTTACAGTAGATCAGTAGTAATAAGTCAGAGCACCTGGTATTTTTTTCTGGAAGAGAGTTTGCTAGTCATATGACTGGCTTTTTCAATTACAATACTAATTAAGAAAGCCAGCTGGATGACAAAATGTCATCCACCTGGCAAAATGTCTTCAAGAAAAAAATACAAGTCCAATAGCTCTGACTTATTACTACTGATATACCATGACTTGGATGAATGAGAACCTTCACAGAAATACAGTAGACTGGTACTTACGAAGCAGGTTTTGTTGTACAGATTCTGAGCGATAAATGTTGACTGTGTTCTTCTTGAAGACGTTTTTCAGGAGTTGTGCTCTCTCTGTTAAACTATGGGCAAACAGATACCAAGCAGTAAGAACATTTTTGCACCACAGAAAACTTTTTCAAAGTTAAAACACAAAACAAATTATATTGCAGTCACTTCAAAAAATTCCTATGGTAGAGCTTGTGGTACCCCAAAAAGGGGTGAAATAGAGTGTGGTGCACGCATGTCATCAATTTATATATTACACAACTAACTACATAGTTATATACACACACACACACACACACATATACATATAGAACTAGGTTTACAGCAGTCTTGATTGGTTGTTACTAAAATAATGTACTTTTAGGTCCTGTGCTGTGCACTCATTTTCAATACAAATGGCAGCACCTTTTCCACAGACATAACTCTTGAGAACATATTTGTTATGTTGACGTTTGTTAATAGGTCCCTGGGACATAGTGATAGACAATTTTTATTTTAGTGCTAACATCTAACATGTTTGACCACTTTCTTAATATAAACTGGATAGCATACACCGAATACTAAAACAAATATACTGATATATTAATATTAACATTTCCTACAAAAGTAATAAATATTTTGACATACAGAACAACTAGAGAAGTCAAATGGATTCTTTTAGATTATTTACATTTTATTATACTATCCGAGGCCCTCTAATTCAGCACTTTGTAATGGACAGTGCAAGGTCGTTTCATTTCAAACAGATCTAGTTACTGAAAAATAATCTTACCTTTTACCATGTACTACAGAGCCTGGGTCTTGGGACTTGGCTTCAAGGTCCTGAACTTCATCAACCAAGTTTTTAAAGCTAGTTCTTTTCACGCTTAATAAAAAAAAAAAAAAAAAAAATAACATCATCTTTATATTATTAAGATCAATCTTAGCTTCGAATAGATACAGATAAAACAGAATAATTGTATAATAAAACATAATGCCTACCTGTTTGCATAATTTGTACATTATGTCACAAACTAATCCTTGTATAGATGACATTTATTACTATGTAGTCATGGTTTCCAATAAGTAATCTATCATTAAAATCTAAATAAAACCCACTGAAAAGCAAAAATACTTACGTTTTATAAAACACGTCAAAAACCAAGGACGTAACAGGAATAAATAAGAGACCCATCCAGAAAACACCAGAGCGGAACATCATATCTGCCTGAAATAGACATATACAGCTTTCGTTAGGTTTGTTTATGCTAATTTATAGTTTGTGTATAGTACAGTTTATATATGTAGGTACTGGTATAAAGTCTTGTTTGAGTTATAAAAATTATTTCAATGATTTTAGTACCAATCTGCATCTGTCTATATTATAAATGGGTCCCAATCCACCTGAAGTATATTCTGTAATTGTTAAACAGCCCATCACATCCTCATAATCACAGATTCATAATATTACAGCATTCTTTAAAGCAACTGATCATTTTTTTTTTACACGTTTACATTTGAAAAAATATAGAAATAATTCCTATATTTGTAGATTTAACTCGTTATTACTGTAGAATTTTTTTGATGTTAATTTTACAGGAATTTTCAATGTCTGGCATAAAGACATACAAATTTAACAAAATACATAATCTAAAGAGGTTAGAAATGTGAATATTCTGCAGTCCGGGATGAAGCATGATAGAAGAATTACTGGAAACCACGTATTTACCTTTACACACGCCGACCCTTGTGCTGCGGTTTCCAGAAACTCTTTGGGATTTCCTAGATTTTAGCTACCTTGTTTCTAATTCCAACAAGTATAATGGAGGAGAGGCAATAATGTGGGCCTTAAGATGTTAATACTGACCATTGTAATGCTAACTATGAATGGACGGGCAACCAGAGTCACTATTCAGCCCACCAGTCTTTGGCTTTGCAAATGAACATGGGTTGGGGGAGGTGGGAAGATTTTTTTTTTTCTGCGTCATATCTGAAAGCCTGTCAGAATTTTTTATTGTTCAGTTGCTGAGTTAATCCAAACCTAAAAGATTTAAAGCTGACATCCGCATTTAAGACAGAAGGCTTCTTTGTATATTTTGGATCAAGTAAAGGGAGTGGGGGAAGTAAAATCCCAAAGAATTTTCTTCTTCTTTCTGCTGGAGAAAAGAAAAAAAAAAAAAAAAAAAAAAATCTACCCCTCATTCTGTAGAAACTTTGTAACTTTTCACATCTCTACGCACACAGGCTGGTCAAGCTGGGAAATGGCAAACTCCAGCCTGTCAGACAATGGCAGAAACAGGAGCAGCCTGTTCTAAGGATGGGCTGTGTCAGACTGGGTCTGTGGTTTACAAATTGTTCCTAATGTGTGAGATTTGCAGTCCATGCCAAGTCTCCTTTTTCTTGTGAAACCAAATGGAATCTGCCACAAAAGTGGCTCTTGTGGGAATTCATAAGGGGATCAGAAATTAGGCTTGAAATAACTGAGGACTAACAGCCTTCCAGCTAAATGAAATAAATCAGCCATTGTATAGTTTGCTTTCAACCAAAACATGGCGTTGATGACTTGGTACCTCCTATAGGAATCGTATATAAAAAGGTATAAGAGTCATCCTTACGTTCCCAAGCAAATAGTTGACATCATAGTTACTATACGTTTAGTATACCTAAACATATAGTGTATGAATTCATGAGCGAGGTGTGAAACCTAGAAAATGACAGCGACAGGATCCAGTGTACTGATCCACCTGAGACAATGAGTGGGTGTTCACAGTAAATATCAGTATCACATGTAGGAATCTTTAACTTGTATGTTAAGCAAAGACCATTGGACAGGTTGGTCTTCCCTACCAGTGTAGCTGCTCTACTTTGTAGACCAGGCCTGCAGAACTTGATCTGGTCTGACAGCCTCAGTGTCCGACTGTTACTGCCATGTGTCCACAGTAAAAGTGGAAGAAAATGTACCATCTATCCACAAAACAGGTGATTAAATAGATCATGGCTGGGGATCTGACCCCTGGGATTCCTATTGATCATGACATGTCTACTTCCTGATGGTAATAGCTGCCTAGAATGGCACTGTAGGATGCATGTGGCTCACACCTTTGCTCAAGACTGTAAATGATCATCGAAAGTTGTAATTTCAAATTGAGTGACACTTTATCTTTACAGGCACTTTAACAAGTTTCATAGTTTTATGTAATTAAACCACCATATAGAGACAGACAAAAAATAATGCACCAAGGAGTTGTTGGAATGGAACAAAACTTTCTATGTGTGATAGTCCATAATAAGAAAGTGAAAACAGAATGTTTGAAATCTTTGCTAATTTATTAAAAAAGGAAAAAAACTAAAATATTGCATTCACCGAATGAAGCACCTTTGGCAGCGATTACAGCCTCCAGTCTTCTTGGGTATTATGCCACAAGGTTTGCACACCTGGATTTGTTTTTTTTTCTACCATTCTCCTCTATAGATCCTCTCGAGCTCTGTCAGGTTGGATGGGGACTGTCGGTGGAAAGGCATTTTTGGGTTTCTACAGAAATGTTCGATTGGGTTCAAGTCAGGTCTCTGGATGGGCCCCTGAAGGACATTCAGAGTTGTCCCCAAGCCAGTCCTGTGTTGTCTTGTGTGCATAGGGTCATTGTCTTGCTGGAAGGTGAACCTTCGGACCAGTCTGAGATCCAGAGCACTTTGGATCTGGTTTTCATTAAGAACCCTTACCAGACTCCCTGTCCCAGCCACTGAAAAATACCACTATGCACCATGGTATTGGGCATGTCATGGTTTAATCAGTCCCGAGAATCTTTTTTCTCGCAGTTGAGAGTCCTTTAGGTGAATTTTTGCAAATTCCAGACAGGCTTTCATGTGTTGTTTATTGAGGAGAGGCTTATTTATGGCCTATCTGCCATACAGCCCAGATTGGTGGAACTGCTAATGGTTGACTTTCTGGAAGTTCTCCAATCTGCACACAGCATCTCTGCAGCTCAGCCTTGGTGACCATTGGGTTCTTCATCACCTCTCTTACCAAGGCCCTTTTCTTCTGATTAGTTTGGTGGAGCAACCAGCTCTAGGAAGAATCCTGGTTGTTCTAAATTTCTTCTATTTAAGAATTATGGAGGACACTGTGTTTTTGGGAACTTTCAGTGCAGCAGAATTTTTTTTGCCCCTTCTCCAGATCTGTGCCTCCGCACAATCCTGTCTGAGCTCTATAGGCAGTTCTTTCCTCCTCATGGCTTGGTTTTTGTTCCGATACGCATTGTCAGCTGTAAGACCTCAGACAGGACTCCAGTCAATAACATGCTGCCAGAAGATTGCACCATGTTTCATGGTGACAGGTTCCCTTTAATAATTCTGGTTTATCGTAGCGAGCGTTACTATTCATACTATACTATATATTCCTCCCATGGTATGTTAGAAAACTGCAGAACTTTAATTTATTGAAAGATTAAGCTTTATTTACATAAACTGAATTTATACACAATTCCCTACTAATTAACCATATTGTACCTTTCAAAAGTGGTAGTTATTAGGGTATCACAGAAGAGGAGCAGAAGAGATTATAAATTCTCTGATGTTGCTTTCCTAATCCTGCCACCAGAACACAAGCATCATTTAGGACTCCTTTTTTCTATGAAAAGAGAGGATGGGGGCAAGCCAAATGGTGTTGGTGGGTATTTTCAGCAATGTTTTGCAAACAGCAACTCTGTTCTATTGGCAGCAAACCTGAATTCTCATCAGCTCTATTACCAGAATCCCCCCCTTGTTGGCAGGGTAATGTATGAAAGTCTGACACTGTAATCCCTTTTATCTAGCTATGCGTCTAGGGTGAGTAGAGAGACTATAAAATAATGAAAACTCACAGTTTCACAGTGAAATGTGTACATAGGAAGAATGACGTTTCAGGCTAGGCAATGCATATATCTAACAGCATAAATCATAAATCTTTACTCTGGAACACCGGACTCTGCTTCACACATTCACTGTTTGGTCAGGTGGAGGATTTTACAGCCATATACAACACTAGTTGCAAGACAGTGGAGGTTGTGTATAAAGCGGTTAGTTTCATATAATGACACAGATGGAGTAAAAAAATTGGCACTGAAATTATAATATATAACATTACCAGACTAAAATTTGTTAAAAGTGTAACTGCCGTTTCATTATTTTTTTTTATACCCTAATAGTATAGTACACCCTGCTGTATAAATGCTTTTGTGCTTTAAAATTGAATCATTTTCAGTTTCACCTTGTAATAACACCCACAAATGTGTGCTACTTTCCTATTCTGCAACCTCTTCTCAACGTTGTCATGTACAGCTGTCTCATCTCTGATATAAGCAAGAGACGGGGAGAGCACTGAAGGAGGAACACAGCCCTGAGTGCCTGGGCTCCGGCAGAAAGTGGAGGGGGGAACGCTACTTTAGATGGCGATATCTCCTGAATGGTAGCAGCTAGAAACATGCAACTGGTCTTGTTTGAAAGCTGACATACATACAAGACCAGAATAAGCTAAAGTCTAAGCAACAGAAGAGAAATCACAGTTACAAAATTGAGTCTAGAATAATTGTAGGTAAAAATCAGCTTTTATGTTCACTTTCAGCTTCATTCACAGAATCTCGATTTCTATCAGTGATATCTTCCCCTGTACTGAACATATTAACATATTGCTGTCATTCTGGTATTGTCTGAAAGCTTGGCATGAAACACCAAAACGAATTCCCATGTACAAACACAAGATATAATCAATCAATACATAATTTTATTGTAATCACTATAATTCACATGATTGGCAGAACACAATGTTAAAATAAAAATTAAAAACAATAGGGCTGGTGGTGCATGATTGGTGGACTATTATATAATGTGCAAACATGCGGTCAGCGATAGAAATAAGTACTATGACCAGTAGCAATCAGCTACAAAATTGATAGGCTGCACAGAAAAAAGCAGTACGCGAAACGCGCGTCGGGGAGTGGACTGGTGGTGCTTGTATTTTGCTGTGGACGATCTTGCGGTCAGTATTATTGTGTAGCACTGTTTGGCTTTTCAGTAAGTTCCACCAATTTTTGAGAGAAGTTATCTGATTTTGATTGGTCCTGCTAGTTCATGTGAGGAGAGCAAGGGGTTATGGGAAATGAGGGAAATACAGGATGGCCTCAAGGAAGATGTTGAAATAGAGGCACAGAGAAATAGGGTTGCTAAGGGCTGAATACAGACATCAGAAAGGTAAAATTAACTGAAAAATAAAGCTTCATGAATATCTTCCCTTTCAGCATCACGTTAGGAATTTCATTTTTGGTAGTGAAATAGCAGTTACACTTTAAGGGTGGGTATATTTGTCTGAAAACATCCATTTTGAAAAATTGCAACACGTGCATCAAACATTTCTTCTGTAGATTTAAATCCGATATGAAGCCTTAAGATCAAATTTGGCATAGATGCTAGGACAATACAGTCATTTCACTACATCAATGATTTCTTGCTGGAGCCCTCCATTCCTAGCTTTAAAGGAGAGACTTTCAACCTAGGTTACTATCCTAAAATGATGTAAAACTCACTTACGTTACTTGGAGCTCATGACAAACAGAAAGACAACCACTATAAAGAATCACTATCCATACAGGAACTGTGAATATTCAAGGGGTTGTCCAAAATTTGTAACTTACCTTCTATCCAAAGGATAAGGGCTAAGTCTTATCAGTTAGGATCCAACCACTGGGAGTAGCACAGATTACGAGAATGGGGGTCCTGTGCATACCATATGAATGGAGTGGAGGTCGAGCATGTGCATTAGGACTGGTGGTGATGGCCGAGTGCTGTTCTCTGCTTCTCTTCTGCAGTCCCATAGAGGTGAATACAATCTCTATCACTGTTCCATTTATATAGGGATACACAGAACCCCAGTTATTGTGATCGAAGGGGTCCTAGTGGACAGATATCTACCGATCAGACTCTTATGCCTCTCTTAATATAACCTTTGGAAAAGAGATTCCTGCATTTTCTGATAGGATCCATTTAGGGAGCCAAATGATGGCTCTTTAAAGGAGTTCTCCTGAAATTATTTAAAATAGCCACCAGCAATCTCTCCTAGAATGTGAGCAGGACTGGTTGCCTCCACTTGCAGCTGCCTGTTACTATTTGCCACTTGCATTGGAGAGGGTTCTAGTCAGGCTGCTCAGCCATGACGGCATATCGTAGGCAGGATTAGATCTTTACCATCTGTTGTAGAGCAGTGCAGTATGGCTTCACCCCCTTAACCACCCAGTCAGCTCTGCACACGTTGGCAACCAGTCTCTCTCATGTTCCAGGACAGGTTGCTGGTGGCCATTTTAAATAATTCCAGGAGACTGCCTTTAAAACACATCTTAACTGATTGAGGCAAAACCTAGAGAAACTGAACATAAACTACCGATTAAGGCCTCATGCACACGGCCGTGCCGTTTTTTTGCAGTCTGCAAACCACGGATCCGCTAAAAACGGAAGCCGCCCGTGTTGCCTTCCGCAATTTGCGGAACGGAAGACGGCAATATAAATGCCTATTCTTATCCGCCAAGCGCGACATGTTCTAGTTTTTTTTAACGGGGCCGCGGAACGTAGCCACGGATGTGGACAGCACACGGAGTGCTGTCCACATCTTTTGCGGCCCCATTGAAGTGAATGGGTCCGCAGCCGAGCTGCCAAAACGGCAGCTCAGGTGCGGACCCAAACAACTGTTGTGTGCATGAGTCCTTATTCTTTAACTACTTTGAAGTGTTCTTACCGGAACAATTTTTTAATTTTCGCAATGGCCAATCTAACTGCAAATAACTATTTAATTTCTCACCCAACCTACACATATTTGATGTTATTTTTCCTCAAGACAAATTAGACCTTTTTTGTGCCATTAGATGACAGATATGTTTAAAAATATATTTTTTTTAAATCAATTTTTTCCTGTTACAAAAGATTTCAAGGCAAAACATTTCTAAAACCATTACTGTATGTTTGTACTGTGAAAATGGATTCTAATTGTGTAATTTATCTAGTGGCTGGTCATGTGATAAATTTTGGAGGCCTATTTTTCCTACTGCTGGTTGTATGGCACCGTACTGCCAGAACAGATGTACATTGCCAAAACATTAGAAACGCCTTCAAAGTGCCTATTTTTTGTTGACCCCTTAAGGCAGCGGTGGCCAACCCGCTGCTCATGAGCTGCATGCGGCTCCTTGTTCCTTCATTTGTGGCTCGCAGGAGAGCGGTCCGGCCAGCTCTTACTATCTAGGCTCCGCTGCTAAGGGAACATGGCGTGTGCCGCGCTCGGCGCACGCTATGTTCTCCCACCGGTCAGATAGTGGAGAAGGAGGGAGGGAGTCCCTCCGTCCTATGACGCGGCGCCGCTGAGCCCAATGAAGTGAGCGGGCTCTGAAGCTGCCCGCACCACTGCCCCCAAGGAATGGGCGGCTAATTAAAGTAGGAGGAGGGACGGGGGAGGGAATAAACTGCTGCGCCGTCTGAGCTAGTGAGCTTGGTGAACAGCAGCAGCAGCAACCTCCTCCTCCTGAGTGTCCTGTACTCAGCGCCAGAGTCAGAGTGCATTAATGCACTGAGCAGCCAGCATAGCAGGCACCCCACACCCACACAGTGCAAGAGTAGCCTGCCTCAAAATAGAGGCAGGCAAAAAACATATGTATCAGGCAGCCAGTAAGATTGGGGTTAATGTGACTCATTAACCCCAATCTTGCCACTGCCATGTTTTAAACATGATGGGGTCATTTATTTTTAATGCCAGGCTGGGCACATGCTTTTGGACTGGACCCCATGTGCCTCACATTAATAGTAAGTGACACCCAAAGTACGATCTGACATAATTAGTTTGAAACCCCCGCTGGTGACAGATAAAGCAACAACTCAAGTGGAGACTATTACTTACTGATGATTCTTACTGACACACGTTAGGCTACTTTCACACTAGCGTTTTTGCTGGATCTGGCAGGGCTCAGCAAAAACACTTCCGTTACTGACAATACAACCATCTGCATCTGTTTGAACGGATCCGGTTGTATTATCTTTAACATATTTTTAACATAGCAAGGACGGATACGTCATGAACTCCACTGAAAGTCAATGGGGTATGGATCAGTTTTCTATTGTGGCAGATTGTGCCAGAGAAAAAAGATCCGTCCCCACTTACTTGCATTGGGGGTCATGACGGATACGTCTTGCTCCGCATCCCAGGATGCTGTGGTTTTCTTTCCGGTCTGGGAAACCAACTGAATAGAACGCAATGCATTTTGGAGCGTTCAGTTTTGTCCCCATTGACAATGAATGGGGACAAAACTGAAGCTTTTTTTTCCCGGTATTGAGACCCTATGACGGAACTCAATACCGAAAAATGTTAACACTAGTGTGAAAGTACCCTTAAAGAATTGTCTCGAGTAGCAATGACTGAATACAAGCCAGATTTGAAACACATTGTGAAAAACAAAGATTACCAGAAGTCTCACTAAAGTGGTCTACATTACAGGTAGGAAAGGTGGTTTAAATGCACTTTTAAATGTTTGAAAACTCAATTGCAGTAATACTGTCCTGTGCATGCATAGGTGTGTAAATGTATAGCTTGTGGCGCATACGTTTTTGTTTTCTGGCTCTTTGTGTCTGTAAGGTTGGCCACGCTTGCCTTAAAGGGCTTCTGTCACCCCACTAAACTTGCGCCTGCGCCGATGACGTCACCGAAAGAGAAGACGTCATCGGCGCAGGCGCACTGAGGGAGTGCTGAGGAGGCGAGCCTCCTTATCTCAGAGCGCCTGCGCCGAATGAACACAGGCGCGCGATTTTTAAAATGCTGACAGGGCCGGCCGGCCGGAGGAGATCGCAGCTGGCCCTGTCAATCAACAAGAGGAGGGGGCGGTTTTTTGCGGCTACCAGCAAGTAGACGCCCTACTTGCTGGTATACAGGTAATTAGCATATTATAAAAGTACATTTTTTGGCATATCTACTGAACGAAAATGATTAATAACATAATGTATAAGAATATCGCAGGATAGGGATTATAAGTACCCCCAAAAAATAAAAATGAGTTTAGTGGGGTGACAGAAGCCCTTTAAGGTATTCATCTGGGGGAAATATGGACATTTTAATCTTTTGCTTTTTTTTTTTTCTAAAAGAAAAAAATACCAGCTTTTGTATTATTTTATGCCCCCCGTAAAAAAAATGATATACTTAATATAGCTAAACTGAATACCTTATATTTTTTACATTTTTTATGAACGAAAAAGGAAAAAAAGTGCACATTTGTATATTTTACACTCACAAAGTCCGCTACATACCGTATACTATTTTTAAAACAAACTACAGCCATTACTTTTTTATTTGACTAGTTATTTAATTAAACAGTAACTAAAAACTTTGGAATACATTTTTGCTAACGTGTCCCTAACAGTTTTTGTAATATATTCTATTAAAGGGTTTTTGTATTTTTAATACACTTTTTCCCTCCCTAAAGCGCACGTTTCGCTATGCGCTTCAAAACTACTTTTCAGTACACCTCTGTCTTGTCAGCAATGTACAGAGTACACATTTTAAATCAATGGGACCGCAGCGCAGCGAGTATGGGCAGGAGCGCATATTGCTGCTCCTGCCCGTGCCCGCCAGAGGTTTACTAAATCCAGGCATAGCACATGGGTACTATGTTAGCTTCGCTAAGCTAAGAGCTGACCACAGCTGTCTAATGACAACGCGGCTCCAGCAAACCATAATGTAACCTAAAGCTGTTATTAGGGGTGCACCGAAATGAAAATTCTGGTCCGAAACCGAAACTTCAGGATGCCCTTGACCGAAAACCGAAACTGAAACTGCCTTTTTGCCCAAATACTTTTAAAATACTTTTTTTTTAATGATTGGCGCTGTTATGGAGAGGGGGATCTGTGGGTGGCGCTGTTATGGAGAGGGGGATCTGTGGGTGGCTCTGTTATGGAGAGGGGGATCTGTGGGTGGCGCTGTTATGGAGAGGGGGATCTGTGGGTGGCGCTGTTATGGAGAGGGGGATCTGTGGGTGGCGCTGTTATGGAGAGGGGGATCTGTGGGTGGCGCTGTTATGGAGAGGGGGATCTGTGGGTGGCACTGTTATGGAGAGGGGGATCTGTGGGTGGCGCTGTTATGGAGAGGGGGATCTGTGGGTGGCGCTGTTATGGAGAGGGGTATCTGTGGGTGGCGCTGTTATGGAGAGGGGTATCTGTGGGTGGCGCTGTTATGGAGAGGGGTATCTGTGGGTGGCGCTGTTATGGAGAGGGGGATCTGTGGGTGGCTCTGTTATGGAGAGGGGGTTCTGTGGGTGGCGCTGTTATGGAGAGGGGGATCTGTGGGTGGCGCTGTTATGGAGAGGGGGATCTGTGGGTGGCTCTGTTATGGAGAGGGGGTTCTGTGGGTGGCGCTGTTATGGAGAGGGGGATCTGTGGGTGGCGCTGTTATGGAGAGGGGGATCTGTGGGTGGCGCTGTTATGGAGAGGGGGATCTGTGGGTGGCGCTGTTATGGAGAGGGGGATCTGTGGGTGGCGCTGTTATGGAGAGGGGGATCTGTGGGTGGCGCTGTTATGGAGAGGGGGATCTGTGGGTGGCGCTGTTATGGAGAGGGGGATCTGTGGGTGGCGCTGTTATGGAGAGGGGGATCTGTGGGTGGCGCTGTTATGGAGAGGGGGATCTGTGGGTGGCGCTGTTATGGAGAGGGGGGGGATATGTGCACTGTTATGGGCATAACAGTGCACAGATCCCTTTCCCCATAACAGTGCACAGATCCCCCCTCCCCATAGCAGTGCCATAGACCGATCCCCCTACCCATAACAGCCCCGGCCCTGCTGCTCACAGCATCACTCACTGCATCTTTATTTTACCTTACTCACGTGACGCACCTGCAAATCCTGGAAAAGTGTAACTGTATGTGTCATAAAAAATAAAATAAAACCTATTTTAGCATATGTTACTGCTGCAGCAGCATATTCACATACCACTGTTTTCCTTGAGTTTTTCCCTTTGTTACAGCCGTTTAAACATTTACAATATGAGGACCTTCTCAAGATGGCTCCTCTGCCAGTTCTGAGGCCAAAACTGCTTTCCCTCACTTCACATACACACTTGCTGTAGCAGCAGCGTCCTGCCAGCCAATCAGATTGGATTACTGAGAGACACGCCTCCTCACTCTGAAGCCTAATGCAGGCATGCCGTGTGAAGGACCGCCACTCCGTCTTCTTAGCCAGACACAGACAAGCCATAGCAACTACTTTGCCCAGATTGTAGGCTGTATGCCCATGAGAGGCATGTGTTAGATTAGGCCCCGTCTGATGGAAGCCACCTTGTCGTTTGGTAGATGGGCCAGACATATTTTTGATCAATTATATGCGCAAAGAGCTCCCAACTGCTTTAGCAGTAAGTATAACCACCAAGCAGCTCATTTTACATTTAGTATTTGCTTACATCTTTGTGCAATTGACTAGCAGTGTGCTGTTACTTGTAGTTCTACTAATCACAAGCCATAGCAACTGTCTAAGGGATTAGTGGAAAGGGACATTAATAAAAGCTGTTATTATAAGTTCATTACAGATCTTTTGACAATCATTGACAGACTAACTCAGGTATACATGCCTGGCTCTAATAAACTAGCAAATAAAATAAAAAATAATATGACAGAAAGCATCATACCTCTCCAGACATGTCAGGTGCTATAGGAATTGCTGGCCACAATGAAGAGTAGACCCCAAAGAACACGATCCATAGCAAGATGCTCCCCCATATAGCCACATGGCTGAACTATTGACAAAGAAGTAAACAACTCATTAAATAATGAAGTATGACTTTTTCATTTATCTTCATCTAACCATTATAGAGGAAGCACCAGCTTCAACAATGAGAGAAAACTTTCATTTTATTTGAAGGAGCAGTTAGGCTACATTCACACGTCAGTATTTTTCTATAATCGATTTTCGGTCCGTTTTTTGCGGATCCGTTGTTCCTGAAAATGTTTCCGTATGTCATCCGTTTTTTGCGGATCCGCAAAAAACGGAAACATGTATAAATTTCAATAAGCAAATAAAGTTGTTTGGATTTCTTTAAAAAAATAAAATAAAATTAAAATGTAATTTCCAGGAACGGATTCCGTATAAAACGGATGACATACGTAATGACATCCGAATGTCTTCAGTTTTTTGCGGATCCATTGACTTTGTATTGTACCAGGATCCGATTTTTCAGGAAAAGAATAGGACATGTTTTATATTTAAACGGACATGCGGAACGGAACAACGGAAACGGACAGCACACATTGTGCTGTCCGTTTTTTTCCAGGACCCATTGAAAATGAATGGGTCCAGATCTGGTCCAGATCTGTTCCAGAAAAAACGGAACAGATCAGGAAAGAAAAAACGGATGTGTGAATGGACCCTTAGAGTAATCTGATTCATATCAAATCTGCAGCCACTAAACTGTGGAAATCTCATTCTATATTAAAAGCATGTAAAAACCACAGGCAAAGGCATTTTCTCATTTCAGACTGCTGAGTAATGAGCACAATTTTAATAATTCTCAGTATAATACAGACCAATATCAGCCACATAATGTCAATAAAATTATAGAAAAAACAGGCAATTAGCAAAATTTCTGGGGGGAAAAAAATGTCAACTCAGCGAAAAATAAACCCCATATACATTTAACGTAATATTATATGTCCTTGTAAATGAGCTGAAAAAAAAAAAAAAAGCTTACTACTACTCAGCATAATATACCAAGTTGTGGCCTTGCACATACTGTAACAAAAATTAACATTTTGGGATTATTCAAATGTTTGTGTTAGAGGATTTAACACCACAAAATGTAGTGCAATCTGCAGGTAGAGGGTTATAGAGCAGATTGATAGTTTTGTGGTAAAATATTCAGTTAAGCTTTTAATTTATAAATGTAGATGCAAAGGAGCACAGAAAAAGCGTAACACAGCAAGCTATGTTGTTTCCCTAACGCGAGATGGGACAACCCATTTAAGACTAACCCTGTGTACAGCTATCAGTCACTGACACCATCTCTGTATACACACTTACACAGAGAATACCATCAATCACTGATAACACCTCCCCTGTGTACAGTTATCAGTCACTGACACCATTTCTGTATACACACTTACACAGAGAATACCATCAATCACTGATAACACATCCCCTGTGTACAGCTATCAGTCACTGACACCATCTCTGTATACACACTTACACAGAGAATACCATCAATTACAAATATCACCTGAAGTCAGAAAAAGCTGATATTTAAATTAAATGCATACATTTTACAGGATCTTTTCCCATAGAACCATATATCAATCTGCTCAGCTCCTTCTGCTCTATAACATATCAGACTGCACAACATTTTGTGGTGACAGGTTCTCTGTAAAAATCGTCAGTTCAATGGCTGCAACACATGGACATTTTTAGTATGGCAGTGAGGTCCACATGGAACACGGACCTGGCAACCACAGGAGACAACTGTCACTAATGGTCTCCAGGTCAGTGTTTCCTGAGACACGACACAAAGGACATGCTCAGAGTTTCTCTGCATGGACCAGCAAAAAATTGAGGTGTGAATAGCACCACTAACTTCAAGGGCCCTGTATGCATTTTTTTGCACGCACATATAGCACATGGACAAAAAAAAATATGGTTGTGTGAATAGGCTCCTACAATGTAAATAAGAAACTAAGTAACTTTGTGAATAGTTTGTACTGATTTCAGATTATTTAGTGTTGTGCGCTCCACTCTACAAAGCTGCTTTAAATACTCATTAAAGGGGTTCTCTGGGCTTTGCAGAAAAAATATTCTGACCATGTGGAAGAACTATAGTAGCTTTGGACGTATGACGGATGGGTAAGTGAGCTATCTTTCCTCCACAAAGTCTAAATACTCCAAGCTTTTCTGCAAAGCACAGAGAACTCCTTTAACTACTCTGTTGGTTTCCTCCGGTCCAGACAGCAGTTCACCTGTGTCACTGCCATCTAGGCTCTCGCTATGCACCCCTTTCCGGTAACAGGCGTCCAACTGAATATTACATTTGCTTTCTTGTCTGAACAGAAAGTGGTACAAGTTAAAACTAGCAGTTTACAAAGTTGGGGCCTATTTACATAGGGTGATGCTCTGATCAATGATCGGTAAGGAATAAGAATGTTCATCCCCGATCACTGCCCTCACTTGTTACCTGCATTAACATGCAGCAATCATCGCTGCTGTAGGAGGATGAATGATCCTTACTAAGATCATTCATCCTAATACAGATTCATTGCTTGTCAGCAGCACACCCCTGTTTATTATGCGGCCGAGAAATTGAAAAAAAAAAAATGTTGTACTGCCCAAATGACTGCGCATTTACACATAAGCCAATTCGGAACGAGTCCTTGTATGAACCCTCATTCCGGACAGTCAGCCTGTTCATCTGCTCGTGTAAAAGGGCCATTACGCTCCAGCTTAGGTAGACCAAACTTGTGGAATACTGTAAAATGTTAAAACTGTTGTTCACTTTCTGGCTACTGTTGACCAGTGTGTATGCAAGATGACTATATGGCACTGACTAATATAGCCTATGATACTGTATGCTCTGCCGTGTCGACTTGATAGGCAAATGTTCTGTACTGTCTGCCTAGAGGTGCTGCCCATAAGTTGGCCGCTGATGGAGGGTCATGATCCAAATCTCGACTCAGCCAGTGCTTAGGGGTCCCGTGAGTGACAGTGATTTCTCTATGCTCAGCTATACAAGAAAAGATGACAATCACTGCGAGTAGGACCACCCACTGGATGCTTAAGCCAAAGATGAGCAGAGACTTAGATCAATAAATTACAAGTTGAACTGAATCTTTTCCCACAAAACTATATAACAATCTGCTCAGCTCTTCCTGATCTATAACATGCTGCCCACAGATCAAGCAGCGTTTTCAACGTGAAAGATGCTCAGATTGGTGCAAAGTGATAAACGTGGTAACCGTTATCTCACGGATACCCCGCTGATCCTGTTCAGATTCTTCTCTGGTCCCCTATGTCCAAGTCAAGAGGGATGAGGAATTCCGAGAAGAGTCGGAACACAAGTGGCAGGGGATCAGAGAGGTAACTACTTTTATTATTTCACACCATTCTGAGAGCTTTTTAAGCATTTTAAGTGGATCCACACCCCCTTTAAATATATGGTGTAAAGATCAACAAAAGAAAAGAAAAATTAGACAGTCATCCATTATATATTTAGAAAGCCTGGAAGCTGAAATTATGACTTAAAGATTACCAATACATTTTGCATGACAGACTGTATGATGGCCTCCCATTGTATTCATTATAATGAAGTACTTGTGGTTAACTGAATGAAATCTTTTTCTGTGATGTATAGAACCACAAATGACATTCTCTGGTAACAAGTTCTCTAAGAATTTCCTCTTTTCTTACCACGGTCCAATGTGAGGTTTCTAAGCCCGCTTTCAGGCAGACGGTTATCACCACAAACTAGGAGGAGAATACACAATGTTATTACAGCGGTATTTCTAGGAGGAGAATACACAATGCTATCACAGCAGTATTTCTAGGAGGAGAATACACAATGCTATGACAGAGGTATTTCTAGGAGGAGAATACACAATGCTATTACAGCGGTATTTCTAGGAGGAGAATACACAATGCTATGAGAGCAGTATTTCTAGGAGGAGAATGCACAATGCTATGACAGCGGTATTTATAGGAGGAGAATACACAATGCTATTACAGCGGTATTTCTAGGAGGAGAATACACAATGCTATGACAGCAGTATTTCTAGGAGGAGAATACACAATGCTATCACAGCAGTATTTATAGGAGGAGAATACACAATGTTATCACAGCGGTATTTATAGGAGGAGAATACACAATGTTATTACAGCAGTATTTCTAGGAGGAGAATACACAATGCTATCACAGCGGTATTTCTAGGAGGAGAATACACAATGCTATGACAGCGGTATTTCTAGGAGGAGAATACACAATGCTATGACAGCGGTATTTATAGGAGGAGAATACACAATGCTATCACAGCGGTATTTCCAGGAGGAGAATACACAATGCTATCACAGCAGTATTTCTAGGAGGAGAATACACAATGCTATCACAGCAGTATTTCTAGGAGGAGAATACACAATGCTATCACAGCAGTATTTCTAGGAGGAGAATACACAATGCTGTGACAGCGGTATTTATAGGAGGAGAATACACAATGCTATCACAGCAGTATTTCTAGGAGGAGAATACACAATGCTATCACAGCAGTATTTCTAGGAGGAGAATACACAATGCTATCACAGCAGTATTTCTAGGAGGAGAATACACAATGCTATCACAGCGGTATTTCCAGGAGGAGAATACACAATGCTATCACAGCGGTATTTCTAGGAGGAGAATACACAATGCTATCACAGCGGTATTTCTAGGAGGAGAATACACAATGCTATCACAGCGGTATTTCTAGGAGGAGAATACACAATGCTATCACAGCAGTATTTCTAGGAGGAGAATACACAATGCTGTGACAGCGGTATTTATAGGAGGAGAATACACAATGCTATCACAGCAGTATTTATAGGAGGAGAATACACAATGCTATCACAGCAGTATTTATAGGAGGAGAATACACAATGCTATCACAGCAGTATTTCTAGGAGGAGAATACACAATGCTATCACAGCAGTATTTATAGGAGGAGAATACACAATGCTATCACAGCGGTATTTCTAGGAGGAGAATACACAATGCTATGACAGCAGTATTTCTAGGAGGAGAATACACAATGCTATGACAGCGGTATTTATAGGAGAATACACAATGCTATCACAGCGGTATTTCTAGGAGGAGAATACACAATGCTATGACAGCAGTATTTCTAGGAGGAGAATACACAATGCTATGACAGCAGTATTTCTAGGAGGAGAATACACAATGCTATCACAGCGGTATTTATAGGAGGAGAATACACAATGTTATCACAGCGGTATTTCTAGGAGGAGAATACACAATGCTATCACAGCGGTATTTATAGGAGGAGAATACACAATGTTATTCCGTTTTTTGCACCTTCGTCTTGCATCGGCTCTGCTTTTGCAGCACGCAGACAACGGAGACATAGTATATAGGACTGTATTCCACATGCTGCAATAGCAGAACTAATGCAAGCTGAAGGGGCCTAACCCTCAGAAGTGCCCGGCCGAACCTCCAGTGCTTTGAGTGAAGGTTTAGGTCCCCTTTAAAATGATGACAATTTACCATTCAAGAGAAAACTTGAAACTTACAGTGTAAACAATGTTCCCCAATAAAAGGTAATCTGAGGTTTTTCCATTTGCAAACACATTATCTGTGAAAATAAATACATAAGAAAAAAAAACTTTATTAAATGATCAAAAAAAAACATAAAAAAGAAAACATTACAATATAATAGTAAAAGTCTCACTTTATCTTCTCTCTCCCCCCAACAAGTTCCGTCACACCTGGCGCAGAGAGTCCGCACTTAGAGACTCATGATGCAGACACTACACTGTGCTTGTCCTCTTTGTACCTTGTATAGGTTGGTCTTAAAGGGGTTGTATCATCACAGACAATGGGGGCATATCGCTAGGATAAGCCCCCATTGTCTAACAAGTGCGGGTCCCACACCTATATCGAGAACGGAGCCCCGAAAGAGGTGGAGGGTGCACTGCGCAAGCGCAGCAGCCCTCAATTCATTCTCTGAAGTGAATAGGAGCGGTGGCTGGACATTCACTTCTATGGGGAGTGTGCGTTTGGTGGTGGCCGGACCGAAGTCCTCCGGCCACCACTTTGTGGGGCTCCGTTCCTGATATATCCCGCTCGGACCCTCACCTCTAAGACAATGGGGGCATAGCCTAGCAATATACCCCCATTGTCTGTGATGAGACAACCCCTTTAAACAGTAACTTGTCCAAAGTGAATGTGGAGGATTTAGGTGGAACATGCCACCCAAGGATTGTATGGATGCTCATAGCATCAGTCACAGACTGGGGTAAGGGGTCTCTGGACCCAGCATGTGAAAGAACCTAAATCAATAAGTAATTAAGTATAATGTGCTCTGCGGGTCTTCTTCTGGAAGATCAGGCAGATATTGTGATACTGTATATGGAGATATTCTAAATTGCAAAATCAAAAGGAGTGTTCAGAAAAGGGATAGAAACAATGTTGGCATTCCCAGTGCAGTTGTACTATGTGCTTCCATCAGTAATAGGCAGGGATGAATGAAACACATAAGCACTGCAGGAAAACTGGCGTAAGGTTTCCTTCGGAAAATATAGTGAAGCAATATTTGGACTGTGGATTGATCTGCAGCCAAGACACTGGTTTCAGGAGAGACTTCAAAAAGATAAGTCACCTGCTTCTACCTTAACGTGCTAGGGGGAAAAAGAACCTTAAATAGTCGGTAATTTGATTCATGTGGTTTCCATAAATTATTGACACACATCTGAATGGTAGATTTGTTATCACACTTGCTGGCATCAAGCGCTCACTATGCCAAGTCGTACATTAATATAACATCTCCTGAAGTATACTAAATTCAAAAGCCACCATGACGCCTGGTAGATGGGCCCGACACGTATGTGCACTAAGAGCTTCCATTACTCATTTATAGTCGGTATTGTACCACTTTTATCTAGAATGACCCCCATTTCTTAGCTCTATTGTTTGTATATATATAATGGTGTGCAGCCATTTAGTTTTTTGTAATCCTGTTTGCTTCGTGGATATGCACCTGTGATCCTGAAGGTTCTAGTCTAAATTTTCTAGCACTATACTAAATTCATAGCCAGTCACAGGAGTATATAGGCACCATACACACTTAACATTGAAATTGCAACACCAAGTGGGAAAAATCATGGAATTATAGAAATCACAGGATTGAAATGAAATATTAATGGAACAAAACATTCAAAACTTCAGTATCGAGTAGGAGCGTCACACGCAGAAATACACGAGCTTACACTCCTTGGCATGCTATCATTAAGGTATTAATAGTTTTCTGAGGAATGTTCTGCCACGCTGAATGCACTTGGGCACTCAAATCATCAAGATCCACTGCTGACAGCTCTCTTTGCAATTGCCGACCAACAGAGGTCGCACTACATTTTTCCAGAAGAGCCAAACCCTTGGTTCGGACACCATTCACCAAGCCATACATTGAATTCCTTAATGCGCATCTTCCTATCAAAAGCGGAACTCATTGTCGAAGGGGATAGACCTTCTGTCCAGCCTCTACTGCTGTCTTGCTGCGCACCATGATGGCCTTTGAGAGCGGTGGCGTGAAGTTAATGGAATACCATTAGCTGGACGTCTAGCTCATAGCCCAATGTCGTGCAAATGCCTTCTGACTGTTTGTGTAGACATTGTTTTAAGCACTTACGGATGTAATGTCCAATTTCACTTGCAGTACAGAACAGATCACTACGCACCATTCTTCTAATTAGACAATCTGTCCGTGCAGAGGTTCGCCCCTGTTAGGCCCCTTTCACATGGGCGAGATTTCCGTGCGGGTGCAATGCGTGAGGTGAACGCATTGCACCCGCACTGAATCTGGACCCATTAATTTATATGGGGCTGTGCACATGAGCGGTGATTTTCACGCATCACTTGTGCGTTGCGTGAAAATCGCAGCATGCTCCTCTTTGTGCGTTTTTCACGTAACGCAGGCCCCATAGAAATTAATGGGGTTGCGTGAAAATCGCAACAAGCAAGTGCGGATGCGGTGCGATTTTCACGCACGGTTGCTAGGTGATGATCAGGATGGAGACCCGATCATTATTATTTTCTCTTATAACATTGTTATAAGGGAAAATAATAGCATTCTGAATACAGAATGCTTCGTACAATAGGCCTGTAGGGGGTTAAAAAAAAATAATAATTTAACTTTACCTTAATCCACTTGTTCGCGCAGCCGGCATCTCTTCTGTCTTCTTTTGTGAGGAATAGGACATTTGATGACGTCACTACGCTCATCACATGGTCCGTCACATGATCCATCACCATGGTGACGGATCATGTGGCTGACCATGTGATGAGCGTAGTGACGTCATCAAAGGTCCTATTCCTCACAGAACAAGACAGAAAAGATGCCTGGCTGCGCGAACAAGTGGATTAAAGGTAAAGTTAAATAACTTTTTTAACCCCTCCAGCCCTATTGTACTATGCATTTTGTATTCAGAATGCTATTTTCCCTTATAACCATGTTATAAGGGAAAATAATACAATCTACACAACCTTGAACCCAAACCTGAACTTCTGTGAAGAAGTTCGGGTCTGGGTACCACAGTCAGTTTTTTATCACGCACGTGCAAAACGCATTGCATACGCGCAATAAAAACTGAACGACGGAACGCAATCGCAGTCAAAACTGACTGCAATTGCGTACCTACTTGCACGGGTTTGCCGCAATGCACCGGGACACGCTCGTCTGCAAGGGGCCATACTGTCATTCTGGCTCGTTGTTGTTCTGGGACACGCAATGTGTATCTCAGCCAATGCATGTAGCGATCTGCCGGAGTGATAAACCAAGGTATCAGTTAAAGGATTCTGTTCCTCTCATTTTGTTGTGGTGAGAACTGGCATGTCAACGAACAGGAGGCATCTCACAATCATCCCACAAGACTAGATCCAATTTTTGAGGTTTTATGTGGCTGAAAAGCTTTGCTTTTAGTCTAGCTTTTATGCCCCTTCTGCTCTGTCACAGATTGGAGCTAGGTGCTTGAAAATGTGATCTGCAGATCTTCGCAAAACACCTGCTACTTCTTCAATTTGCATAACCTTACGGCTTGTTCTTCTTGGTGTTGCAATTTCAATGTTGAGGAGTGTGTATGGCAGCAAGGCGTAGCTCTGTGGGGAAAAAGGGCGGGTGGCACGTGCATTGGGTGCCAGGGGAGTGGCAACACGCCACTCTTGCTTTTACTATGCCACTGAGATACATGGCTATAGCAGCCAACTACATTTTTGCCCAGGGTGTACAAAGGCATAGCTATGACACTGCATGGCAATGCCATACGTATTATTTATGCTGTATGGAGGTGCCTGGAAGCTTCATTATAATAGTACTGCAAACATGGCGTGTGGTGCCATATGGAATGCCATGCAGCATGGTCTTATAGGTTTACTTTTCTCTAGAAGCAATGCTTCTAAGGGAGATTGGCTGATTAAAATGGCATCATGGTGCACAGCTCGATTACAGCAGAAAAAAAACCTCTGTGTACCTTCAGGTGAGTTCGGAAACATTTAGAGGTGCAGTAGATTCACATAGAAGTCAATAGGTGCCACATTACATAGTTGTACTGACAGCAGACCTGGTCATACCCTATAAATCTATAAATTTTACTTTATAGTTATGACACACAGCAAGGACAGCAAGTTACTTCACAATTCTAGCACCATCCTAAGGCTTTTTGCACACGAACATATTTTGTTTCCGTGTCCGTTCAGTTTTTTTTTTTTGCGGAACCATTCACTTGAATGGGTCCGCAAAAAAAAAAAACAGAAGTTACTCCGTGTGCATTGCATTTCTGTATGTCCGTTCGGCAAAAAAAATAATAGAACATGTCCTATTATTGTCCGCATTACGGACAAGGATAGTACTGTTCTATTAGGGGCGAGCTGTTCCGTAAAATACGGAATGCACATGGATGTCATCTGTATTTTTTGTGGATCCGTTTTTTGCGGACCGCAAAATACATATGGTCGTGTGCAAGAGGCCTTAGGAAACGCCAATTAAAAATGATCAAACCAGACTACTCCATGTTCTTGATTTGTAACTAACGTGTCTTGTAAGAAAATGTGTCTTACCATGCTGCAGAGCTGTCAGCGGGAACCAGAACAGAATAGTACTATGGAAAAGACCATTCAGGCAATGAACCCAGAAAACCTGGAAGAAAACAGAGTGAAGAGATTCATTTGTATAGATAGAAGCTGGTGAACCATGACCTTTCTTTATCTATGTGCAAAAAGTGTGACTGTCAGGACACCAGCCCAAAGCTTTATCATGTGTCAGGCAAATAGGCAACAGAAACAAAATCCATGAAAATAAAAACGTAACCAGCAAAAAGGAGAATTTTATTTTTATTTTTTATAAATTACCTGCTGTTTAGAAATCACAATGGAGACAATTTTTTTTTTAAAACAACTTGCAAACAAGTTGCACCAGAATGTAAAGGATAAGATCTGTCTACACAGTGCTGACGGTGGGTCATGAACAGTAGTAGGTAACCGTCATCAGTGAAGTTACAACAGTATATAACATTACACATCATAATCTACATGACAATGTCAATTAATTTACTAAAATTTAAATTCAACATGGGGTGACAGATGAGAAAAACTAAAAACTAAAAAAGTGTGCCCTATTTCTGACTTCCCCAAGACACTTTTCTTAGAAACATACTAAGAACTGAAGAAAATATGCGGGGCTCCAGAGTCTTAGGGCTGGACTCCATTATCAAAGATTTCATACACTTAGATTGGAAAGCAAAACTTAGGCTAATAGAGACTTATTAGCTCCCTTGTGCCGGAGAAGTGCCTTTTAAAGTTGCAAGCCGTGTGTACGTGACTTTGTAAATGCGCCTTTTAAGAAGAAAAAGAAAAAAGTTGCACGTGTCTCTTTTTACGCAGCCCTCGCCACTTTTCCAAAATAGGGCATATTTTTCTGGAGCGAATGAAGCCAGAAATCTACATGTTTAGGCGCATGGACTGCCGGAGGATGCGCCTAATTTATGAAGAGGCCTGCACGTAGTCAGAAATTAGGTGCAGCGTGGGGGAAATCAAGACTGGCGCAGAAAAAGTGCCAGTCTTGATAAATCAATCATGCTCCAGACTGGCCTGAAATTGTTATTAGGCTAATTTATAAACAGGGTGTGGACTACACCACATTAGGCGACAGTGGTTCTACACTCGTATGGTACATGGTAGTAACCCTCTCGTGTTTAAAAATGTATTTAAAAAAAACAAAAAAAAAATAAAAAAAATAAAGCTGTTATAGTAAATAAGATGCAAAAAATAAAATAAAATAAAATACCTATGGCTAAGCGCAGCGCCCTCAGGACTGTTCAGCCTGGGCAGATCAGAGGGGCATGCACAAACTAACCACCATGTTGTAGGTCAGTTTCTTGCTGAGAAAATACACCCAACATGGGGTTTTCATTAATATTTACCGTAAGCAAAAAAAAACACTTTGCTCCTCTTCCATTCACTAGTGATTGAGCGAGTTCTCCTTTATTCAGCGTGCGCATTAGTGCTGATCTCATTTAACGCTTGCCACCCATTAACCCCCTAGCTGGCAGATGGGCGAGTGGCCCTAACTGTTCCCTGCATGGTTACCTCCACGTTTTCCGTGACAGGCAGCACAGGTGGGTGCAAGATAAATGAGTTTCTCGGCTCCCATTCTCTTGGCCACACCAGTCACATACTAATCTTGTAACCCCGGTGGGGCCCTTTTAACCTTTCACCCTCCTTTCCATAACAAGCCATCTCGAATACCTCACACTATAAATGAAATGCGTATATTCCCCAACCGATGGACTCGGCATAACATTAAACACAAAAAAAAAAAGAGATTGTGAAAAAGGAGGTGGAATATGAAATTTCAAGACTTCATCCAGAGAAAACAGTGTGAGCATCACTGGGAGGTTTGCTGCTTTTTTGATTAATTGCATTATTCCCCATTCGTCAGGTTGCTAGTCTCAAATCACTTTCACATAAAATACTTTTTCTTCTCTTTCGCTTTTTTTCCAGCCATAGCAAGTGTGTAACGCTAGAAAAATCTAAGTTATGAATGCCAACATAAGCAATATAATACTTTAATTTTTTCAGCATAACATCGAAGCAGAAAATTGCATGCTCTGAAGCTTTGGCCCATTGGAATAAGTAAGATAGATTTGTGTTTTCAGGACAACGCAAAGACTAATTCTTGCTTGCTCTGCTGCAAGCTTCCAGCGGAAAAAAGAGAAAAGAAAAATAACATAAAAAAATTAATAAAATAAACAAATAGGAGAATACATAAGAATCAATAAAAAACTGTTGGTAATTTCTTATAATAAAGCAGTAAAATAAATGCCGAGGTGCTTTTTGTCACTTCCTTGCTTCTCCCTTTTATTTTTTCACCCAGAGTATACAGGATTTGTGTTCACGGTAAATTGTTCTACATGAATTCTTTTACTTCCTAAATGCCGACCATGAAATCCCCAGTCTGAGTTTGATCAAATCGAAGCGATTTCCTTTCTTAGGTCTCAAATGTGAAATGTGTTAGGAGAAGTAATCGCGCTAATAACAGAAAATAGGCGGCCCGGCGTAATGACAATGCCGAACACGCTTCTCCTCATCTTCTCTTTATTCCGTCAGTGCTCGGTAATCCATTAGCACACATAATGACAAATACATAAGGCATGACATCCAAACGGACAGGTTACATTTGACTACTGCAGACGGCTGCGTTTGCCTCGGGAAAAGAGCCATTGTACAGTCCACATGGGCACGGTCTACAGGACACAATGGCAGGGCGAGTAATCTATGGGAGCAGAGAGTTTACCTAATATTTTGTGACTTAAGAGAATCCCCACCTTTTAGCACCATGGCGATTTTAAGACCAGCATTTTGTGCTGATTTATGTCTTAAAGGGGTTATCCGAGCCTGGTCTTGGTCGCCACTTCTCCCCTTACGCGGATGAAAATATCCGGTCCAGGGGGGGGGGGGGGGGCGGGGGTTTGCAGCCAATGGCAGACTGGGACAAGCCTCCCTAGCGTCACCCGCAACCCAATCACCCCCCAACATCATATATTTTAATCCGCGCACGAGACGAAGCTGCAGCAGCCATGTGGGGACCAGGAGCAACGCGGGGAGCCAGGTAAGTAGAATCAGTGTGAGGGACCCAGGCATATTGGGGGGTGGGGCATTGACAGGCTCGGATAACCCCTTTTAAAAGGGCATCTGTCAGCAGATTTGTCCCTATGACACTGGCTGACCTGTTACATGTGCCCCTGGCAGCTGAAGACATCTGTGTAGGTCCCATGTTCATATGTGACCGCATTACTGAGAAATGTTATGTTTTAAAATAGGCAGGGGTTGTTGCCATTACTCATAAAGGCTCTGCGCTCTGTGCACTTTGATTGACAGGGCCAGGCAGTTTAAAACATCAAACTTGGCCCCGTGATCCAAAGTGCGGAGGGCGCGGCAGTTGTAGAGAGAGAAGAGCCTCTAAGTGTAATGGTAACGCCCTCGTTGCTCCTAGAGGCTCATTTGCATATACTAAAACATTATTTTTCTCAGCAATGAGGGCACATATGAACATGGGGCCAACACAGATGTCTTCAGCTGCCAAGTGCACATGTAACAGGTCAGCCAGTGTCATAGGTACAAATCTGCTGACAGATGCTAAAGGGAACCTGTTACCAGGATCTTGGACTATTATCTGAAGTAATAAAGGAGTAGTACTGCACATCCACTTAACCTCAGAGAAACCTCAAACAAACTGGGACAAGCCTGAAATCTTCCTGCAGAATTTACTGTAAGGCAGTTCTAAAGTCCCAACAACTGCAAAACTGCTTAGTCCTGTGTGTGCTATGGTCATGTCACTACATCTTCCCGGCCCCTCCAACACATGCACACTGGGCTCGGCCTGGCATGCACGTGTTGATTCTCTGTAGGAAAAGGAGAATAAATCAGCTGCCAGACAACTATGGTGCCGGCTTATCTTCCTTGAGAACAAACCCACTGGGAATTTGAAATCACAGCACCCGCAATAGTCTAACATGTATGGCCACCTTTAGTGGTACCAGGAGGCAAAATAGATGTAGGCTAGGTGCTGGTGCGGATTCCATGTGTCCACTGGTTTCTCTTTTGGAAGCAGTTATTCACTATAGGGTTAATCGAAGCTCCCAATTTTCCTTCTCCAGCAGCTACGGGTGTATATTATAAGGTATAATGCACTCTATACCATCAATTCTTAGATTTTTTGCTTAATTTTTTAATGTGCTGGAATGTTCTATTTTTCAACTTTTGACTTCACGTATCTGAGACCTATAGTCTGGAGGCCCTTCGGAGCGGAAGCAGGTGAGCTCTATACTATACGTTTTATCTGACAGAGCGAGAGATAAATCATCAAATGGTTCTGCTCTCTTCCCACGTAACAGGATGACTTCCACTCCTCCGACTATCTGACAACTGCCCCGTGTCACATTCCCTAAAGGAACCATCAGGTAAAGATGTATGAGATTACACACATGGTTTGGTATTTTACACCACGGTCAAGGAACGTCTCTGATTTCCTATAAATCTATGTACAATTATTAAATACAATAGACCAGAGAGATAAATGACATTTAATGTAGATATTTATATATCTGATTCTATAAAATTCAATACAGATCCCAAATGTACAGCATTTGTTCACTTTCCACTCCTATTCATGGATTCTGTTCCATTCCCAATTCTGCTGGCTTCTGAGCTAAAACTGATCAGCATTCCCTGCTTAGTCAGTGTCTGCACAGTGCCCGCTCTGGGTATGTACATTTTATGAAGTCTCTAATATGTTGCTCAATAAATTGCAGTACGAGTATCAAATGATTCCTGTGGCCACCAATATAAATCTAACTGCAATGTGTCATTATAAAAAAACAAAACAAAAAAAACCTAATGCACCCAGATAGAAATGTTGGTTTTCTGCAAAACTTGGCCTGCAGTTTTACCTCGGGCAGATATGTAAATGATTACAGTAAATTGGTGGCAAACATTCCTCTGGCCTCCCGTTCTCTTATTACAGGCTATGCAGTACCAATGGTAATACCAGCAAGGCCTTTCTACCCCGAGTACTACACGTCAGGAGAAATGTGTATGTATTCCCTTATTTTGCACCTCCACCCATGAGCAAGAATGTGGCTATCAAGATCTCTTTCTGGAGGACCTGGTATGTTGAATTGATTTCCATGAGCATTATGCACTTAACACAGAGTTCCCCACAGATTACAGATAAATATTATTGGTGGTCCTGGCGGTTATATCCTTGCTCACATACAGACCCCCTGAGTTATCCCTTAATGATCATGCAGACACTCTACTGAAACCTAGAGAAAACTGTGCAGCCATAAAATTAGAACTGCACAGCCCTCTCTATCCGCTCATCTCCATAATCAGTGCAGGGAGGAAACGGACCACTTTTACAGCAGGACAAAGCGCTGGATCCTGGAAAGTCACCCACTGGATCTAAGGTATGCATTAACTCTTTCACCGCTCTTCACTAAGAATCTTACAATGAACCACACGCCTGTCCTAGACAACCAGATATACTGCCATTAACACCACATCATCAGGGATGTTGATACAAACACCTTTACTGCCACAGGCCACCAGGGATGCTTACATTTAATGCCCTAGACCAGTGTTCCTCAACTTCAGTCGTCAGGGCCCACATGTCAGTCAGGATGTGAGAATATCTCACAGAATGAATACCTGTGGTAAATCCTGATGCATTGACACCAATTACATAACCTGCTCGATACTAAGAAAATTCTGAGAGCATGTCCAGCAGGTGGGCCCTGAGGACTGGCGTTGAGGAACACTGGTCTAGGGCATTAAATGTATTCATGCAAGCAACCCTGGTGGCCTATGGCAGTAAAGGTGTTGGTGTCAACATGAATACAGGCATTAAACCGGTTACTGCCCTAGACCACCAGGGATACAGACAACCTTCACTGTGAAATACCTGGATGCAATGTGGCCCCCATATATCTGGCAACTACCGGTAATTAATATGGTGCTGTATATTAATATTTACTTTAGGTGTTTTTGTATTACCTGCACCCAAGTTACTGACTGCCCTGCTCACCAACTACTAATGCTTAGATGAGCCTTACTTACAAGTAGAATTGCACTTACTTTAGTATTAAAGTCAAGAGCCTTCTGCGAAGTCTTGTATAACTCTGGGTACTTTAACATATTCTCTTTGCGACAGGATCTTTCAAATATTCCAAGAGTCAGGGGGGGAAGTGCTGTGAACATCTAAAGGCAAAGAAAACATCTCAACTTAACAACAGCTTTGTCATAATCCAGCAAATGCCAATACAGGTAGCCTGAAACCTACCACATTGTAGAGACCAATGCACCATCGTTCAAAGAGGATTTGTCCAGAAAACCCATTCATAAAGGCAAACCAAATCTGGGGGGAAAAAAAACAAAAACTTAATTCATCTCATCCATGAATAAGAAAAAATACATACTCTGACCCTTCTACATCTCATTAACACTCAGATAATAGATTTTAAAGGGGTTGTGTAGTTGATAAAAAGGAGCTTCAAATGTAATCAAATAAAGCAAAACTAAAAGGGGTCGTCTCATCTGAGACATCGCTGGCATATAGCTAGGATATACCACCAATGTCAGATAGATGTGGGTTCCACCTCTCAGAACCACATCTATCTCTAAAATGGGCTGCCGAAAATGAATGAGAGAGCACCCGGCTCTCTATTCATGTCAATGGGAGCTTTGAAACTAGCCATAACTATCTCCAGAAAGGGACCCTTAAGTTAGCGAAGAGGAGCTGTGTATGCGTGGACGACCTCCTTTCTATGGGAGAAAATAGCTGAGCGCTGGCTCGGCTATCTTGGAACTCCCATAGAAATTAATGCAGAGCACGCCACACATGCACTCATTTATTTTCAGGGGCCCGTTTTCGAGATACGCTAGGTGTGGTTCTCAGAAGTGGGACCCGCATCTATCTGACTTTGAAGGCATATTCTTCCATCAAAGTCCCAGAAACAACCCATTTAACTCTACAATGCTCCAGCTGTAGCCTGCCAGTCTTTGTTCACACTTTGCCAGTAGTAAGAGACTGGCTGCAATGGTCAAGATGCACTTCATCATTGGCAGCATAGAAACAAAGTCCTCTGGAGCATTTGTGCTGGATCGGCATTGGATTGAAGAGGTGAATATTGCTTTTTTTTTTATAGAATTTGTGGCTCTCTTTTTGTTTCCTTACCAACAACTGGAAAACCTCTTCTTAAAGGGGTTAGCCGACCCCTGAAATGGGCCCCGAGGGAGTTAAGTACATTGTATGTGAGAGGCCTGGGCATATGGAGGGGGGCATTTCAGGGGTCAGATAACCCCTTTAAACAGACATCTTGGGCTGTTATTTTACAAATAAACGAAAACCATGCCATGACTAAGGACAGAATGAATGTGTCTGAAACGCATTGGCTGTAACTCTGCACCTCTTTGGATTTATGTGCTTTTTTGTGCCAACAATAAAGCTTTGAAGATTTTAAGCCGAGTTGCTGGAGACCTAACTGATGTTGAGCCGTTATTTTACCCATACTATAACTTGCACGATGTTGAGATTTAGTTTCCGAGCTGTAATATCATAACTGCATTTTTACACATGGACATCTAATTAAATATACAACCAATAGCGACTGTAAAATTGTTCATGCGTAGAGGTCTATGTCAAGCCCAGTCATGCCTAAAACCACTACGGCCCTACTTTCAACGTCCGCTCTCCCATCCATCTTTTTTGATCAAAAGAAGGACTGCACAAGAAAGTGGACTTCCTAAACATGATGTGCAAGGGGTCTCGTATTATGAAGATCTTCAAAAATTCACATTAAGTCAAAATCAAATGGATCTGTTAAGAACTCTTGAAGAGGTTTTGGTAAAATGGCTTCCTCAGTTCAAATGAGTGGTAAGAAAGTTTCACCAGAAGTCATACTCCCCGTGAGAAATTCAGTCACCTGATTGCAGCCATAAAGGTGACACAACAGGGAAAGGTAGAAACCATTTGAACACTTCCTCACATAAATGAGGTCACTTACATGAGCTGTGATTGTGCGGGATGAGATCCTTAAATTTTCCTTATATTACAATTAAGAATGTGATAATGAGCTAACGATATATAAGATTTACCTACAAACTTAGATTACATCTAGGATAAAAAAAATAATAAAAAAAACTTGTGACAAATAAAAGGCGTTTTACATGGGCAGAAATTACCACTCCTTTTTGATTGGTACCCCATGTAAAAGGCCTGCTGATCAGCCAATAAATGACTAGACATGTGTTTGCTGGCTGAAGTTCTGCACTTGTTATTTTGGCATTCTGTTTCTATGATGGAACAGATGTGGATGTAGCCTAACTGGATCTTCTATGCCTGAAGAAATATGATCTTTTGTTGGCAGCATATCTTCCTGTGTAGACAGGAAAGGTGCTGCCTTCAATAACGTAAATGAACAGGTGCATGAATGATCTGATTGTTCAGGCAATTATCTGCCAGTGTAAAAGTCTTTAACACGACCAATGGCGTACGTGTACAATTTTAGAAATTCATATCTTGACACTTGACAAGTATAATCAACTTTTTCAAGAGCTTACAAGACGCGATATCGCATTGAGATGTGATATCCATACATCACTGGTTGCGAGAGTGACGCCTGCTCTAAACATTGTGGAAGGTGCATAATGACTGCAGTACCTGCACAGGTAGACCGCGGGAGAGCTACAACAAAGTTGCATGGTGCCGAATGGTTGTCATAGCAGTCGGAGGGGCTAGTGGCCCTATTGCAGGATGTAATAACATTCCTGTAAAATCACTATACAGTGCAATTAAAAAGTATTGCAGTTTATAGTAAAAGTGATAAAATCATCTCAGGCCTTAAAAAAAACAAAAACTTTTTTTTTTAAACTAAACTATAGATTTGGCATCCCTGTAATTGTACTGACAGAATAAAGCTATCATTTCATTTTTACCATACTGTAAATGCTGTAAAAAAAATAAAACCATTCCATCCCTTTAATTTCTTTCACAGTTTCTCAATACACTATCTGAACCACTAATTAATGCCATTAAAAAGTATAAAAATGTTGATACATATATATATATATAAAGAAAAAAAAGAAAAAAAAAGATATGACTAGAAGGCAAAAGAAAAAAGAAACGGCTGGGTCCGTAAGGGGTTGAAAGAGCGCCGACCGACTTGGTATATCATTCACTGGCACTCTATACCAGGCAGAAATTTACCCATATAAAAAGGAACCTCACACACACCCCCACAACTCTGCTACATACGTGAAAACAAATGAACGTGAAAACTAACTTGCGAGGTGTTTCCTAGAGGATTAGCATTATTCCTAGCAATAATTATTAGCATTCCCAATTCACTTTAAACCAACAACTGTTTTGCAGATTAAGAGTAGAAGATCTCTTGTAGATTACTAATCGTAGTAGACAATCAACATAAGTGAACGATCCTCAATACATAGATGTAGATGAGCGTCCCGTAAATTATTGGTAATAAACCGGCAATAATTCAGAATACAACTGACCCAGCAAGTTAGATGTTGGCCAGCAAGGAAAGGATTAAAGGAATGAGCGGAGGGGGAGCACTTCCCCGCTGGTGATACAAAGAGTGCATGACATGCCGTACAAATGAATTTTAGAAACAATGTCCTGCGCTTTGTCACAGTGAACGCTTCATTTAGCCACATTATGGAAGCATGAATTGCTACAAATTCACCATTTATCAATATATACCCAAGCTGGCTTCCTGAAGAATAGCCGCTTAGGACAAAACAGTTCTTTCACCATTACCAACACCAGCTCTATTCCAACAACCCCCCCCCAATACTGCTACATCTAAGCAAAGGGGGAGAGGGAAAAATCAGACATTTTCTCAGTGCACACACAGGGAACACCACTGCTGCTGAGGGATTCCTAGAAGGACACACTGATCAACTATTCTATCTTATGTCTACAGCCCTTGTGCAGACCTGAAGCAGCACTCCAGTAAATCCAAAAATCTAATGTGAGATGTATTCACCCATTACACAAGCAACATATTAGTCCCTGAATGAGACTATTTGCTGAACAGGAGGTCTGGGTCCGGGCTTTTTGAAGGTTTGCACCCCTATTACACCCGATTTGTGTGTGCTCCACTGAAGACATCTTTGTGGACTGCAAATATATCATATGTTATCTCATCCGTCAGCCACAGCCCCACTCGTTCTCTACGTATTGCTTATGTAAGCCAGGGGCGCTATATACGAGCCTGTCCGTGATGCGTCCACTTGTACCGTGCGTGTGAAACAGGTGTATTGTCCACCTAAAAAGCCACCAATTCTTGATAATACCATATCATCATTACTGTCAGCTTAGTGGAAAATATAACTCTTTTTAACCTTTCATTGTAACCCACTTTTATGCAATGATTAAGACCTACAGCAGGTCGAAACGCATAAGCGGTGTACTTTGTAATCACACTGAATAAAGGGTCCAGATCCCTTCTACCTGTCCATGATTCCACAGGTGAGCTGATCACCGCTTTGTCTATTAAGAAACATATTGTAGGTCTGTGTATTTTTACTTAAGACTGTACTCCAAAAAAAATTTTTTTTTTTAAAAGTTACAAATTGAGATCTTGCCTTACACACACACAGACAGTATATACATACGCACCATATATATATATCAAATTCCATATATCAATAAGTTATGTCAGTCTGCCCATATGGATAGATTATCTACACAGAGGTCAGTGATACGCTGATATTCTATTGCTGACTACACTAGAGTCACTTTGTAGACAGCTCTGCATACGTCCATTGCTTTTTCGGGGACAACCTTTTATTTATTTTTTTAACATCAAGGCTTATTTTTCCTGCAAGCTGCCACTCAAACTGAGCACAGTCTCTTAGATGGTATTTGCAAGGCACAAGAGGGGCGTAGCAGTCCAACCCCCCAGAGCCACTTTTCTGGTGCAGCATTTCTGCATATTAAATAGCGGCGTACAAACAGTCAGTAAGTTGCTGCTCCCACGCCTGCTCAGCACAAAACAACAAGCCAAAGACAAGAGGCAGAGCAGCCAGTTGTCTCTGCTCCACAAATTCCTGGATGGACTCTCTGCCTTCTCTCTCCCAGCACTGGCCCTGTCAACATCTGCAAAACTTGTTTTACTTGGCAGAAGATGGCTAACTCGGAAATCATCAAAATGCCTCGGAATTACGTTAAATCTGTTTTCTTTATGGCCATAAAAAGACAGTGAGAAATCATTAACATCTGACGGCCAAACAGATCATCTGTTAAATGGCCTGGGGGTAGAGAAGAGCGGTAACGCGTGCACAATACTTCGACACCAATACACTGGGGGCACTTACTGAGCAGTATGTATAAAATTCTGCGCAAATTGTGGAATACACGTCGGCCAGAACATTTGTGCACCTTCATCAACAATTTGAAAAAAAGTGTCTAGAAAAAGGTGGCGAGGTCGCAAATTTATTTTAAGTGTACGATACTTTTTTTGTGCGCAAAATACTGGGGTAAAGTACTGTACCTAGTTGTGAGGTAGCATTAGACCTCATGCACACAACTGTAGTTTTCATACATGTGCTATCTGCATTTTTGCGGACAGCACACGGATCCATTTGTCTCTATGGGTCTCTTGCACACATCCGTATTTTTGGCGGATCTGTGGGACCAATTATAAAACAGGTCCTGTAATGTTGATGAAAATAGTGGGAGAGAGAAAAATGCAGAATGTACGCGGAAGGTATCGGTATTTTACATAGCCATGGTTTGTAGACCAAAATATGGACACAGCCTAGCGAGTCAAACCAAAGCCATCATTCTGTGCGTTTCAAATTTGGTGCAGTTTCAGTCTGTCTACTAGTTTTATCACGTCTAAGAGTATTAAGAAGTGTGTCCCAATGTGGAATGGATCATCTATGGCAGTGATGGCTAACCTCCGGCACTCCAGCTGTGGTGTAACTACGACTCCCAGCATGCACCATTAATTTCTGTGTTGTTCTGAGAACAGCCAAGCAAGTGTGCATCTTGGGAGTTGTAGTTTTACCACATCTGGAGTGCCGGAGGTTAGCCATCACAGGCCTATAGGCTACTTTATAAGCTAGGTGTTTAAAATGCACAGAATTGCTCTACAGGGTACAAGTGTACTTATTAAAGCCCCCTCGAAGTGCAATCAGGGGGACAGAAAAAGTGAACCCCAGCCAGACGTCTTAGTCAGTTTCCTATGTGAGGTCTCATTTCCCAATATCTTTATAGTGGTCGGACCAGTCAAGTGAATGGGAGCTCAACTGCACTACGCCGGCATGGCCACTACACAGTAGATTGGTCCATCGGCTTCCAGCCCTGTCCGCCATTTCGTTTCCAGTGCCTGCCCCAAATAGCTGATCTTTGGGAGTGCCGGGTGTCGGACAATCCCCCCCACCCCCACCCGACCGTTTTATGGTTAGGTTTACACGACGACATTTGTTGCGCGACATTTTGCTGCACTGATGTCGTGCGACAATTTTTATAATGGCAGTCTATGGTGTCGCACTGCAACATGCTGCGACGCAACAGTCGCAGAAACTCCATTTGAGATGGATTTTTCTGCTACTGTTGTGTCGCAGTCGCAGCATGTTGCAGTGCGACACCATAGACTGCCATTATAAAAATTGTTGCGGGACATTGGTGCAACAAAATGTTGCGCTACAAATGTTGCAGTGTAGTTGTGCCCTATCTGTCGCGCGACAAATGTCGTCGTGTAGACCTAGCCTAATACTGATGACCTATCCCGAGAAGCATCAGAATAAGTCATGTCTGATGAGCTCCAACCACCACAATGATAATTTAATAGATTAACCAGAACAGAATATTAACCTACAATATTTAGATTAGGGGGGACAAGTAAAATCATATTGAGTTAAGGGCGTACATGCACTTTTATGGTTACCTTTATTTATTTTTTTTCAATTGAAATGAAGGACTTCTGGGATTTGAACACATGAACAGTAATAAAAAGACTACAACAAGCATTAACCTTTATGGTCCCCTGGGGGCCAGACACAGACAGGTCAATTATGGAACAAAATTCAAATAATGCTAAAGCATCAGTGTGACATCATTTTTATGGTGCTCACCTCAATAATATACAGCACGATATTCTTGTAGAAACAGTACAAAATGCACTTGGACACTCTGTTGTAATTCCAAGCACCGTGGACCAGTAATAGGTTTTTCAGGTATTTAAACTGTAAGAAAAACATAAAAGATAAATCATTCAAACAACACAACGATCGTTACTATACAACAACCCACAAACCCAAGAGAGAAGAAAAGGTGAATGAATGGCTTATAAGGAATGTGTCACCTATTTTTACAAAAAAAAAAAAATCTGATATTGACGAACATTCCTTTTTTTTCTGGTCTGTTTTTATTTTCTGATTGTAGATTAAAAATTGTATTTTCTGAAGGTCATTATGAGGGCAGCTATCTTGCCTGAGCTGCAATAAAATGCATTTAGAGATTGGCTTTACAGCAGCCACCCGGTCTATTGGCACAAATACAGGATAGTTTTCCGGAAATTATGTGCGCAGAGGTCATTGTGCAGGGAGGGTGTAAATAGGCTGTGACCAACACATATTGTGAATGGTAGGTGTATATATTATGAATGGTGGATCCGGGATTATCTATATATAGATGCGGTCATTGTAACTCTGTTTGTGATGATAATGAGATGACTGCTGAGAAGTGATCTCTGTAGCAGGGTTCTTCAACTCCTGTCCTCAGGCCCACGAGCTGGTCATGATTTGGGAATATCCCACAGAATGAATACCTGTGGTGAGTACTACTACTGATACACTGACACCAATGATATCACCTGCTCAATACTAAGGAAATCCTGAAAACATGACTGGTAGGTGGGACTCTATAGGAGCAGGACCCATCAGCCAATCATTAAACTTAGTGGTTGACTTCAGGCATCCCTGTCGGTTAGCTTAATGCAGAGAACACTTCACAGTAAAACTCCAGAGAAAAGCTACACAAAATATAGGTTTGTACTGACAGCAGTTAAAGGCAATGTACACCCATCAGAGGCTATTTTTTTTTTTTTAAATGATTGCATGTTACTTATTTGTGGCTAAAAAAATCATTTTTTCAATTGGCCTTTAAAAAAAATATATATATTTAGTTCTGTCATCTAATAACCCTTATCTTTAAATTACTAAGAGGTCATAAAGACTTATTCTTTAGGCTCAGGGTGTAGGAGACATTAAAGTAGCTACACTGGACCTGAGCTGAGGAAAATGGACCATGAGAGATGAAACTTTTAGAGGGGGAAGGGGATAAAAGTGCAGGATACACATCATATAATGGCTAGGTTATAGTGTTATTTACTCATACATTAACAAATGACACTATTCTGAAAAGTCACAAGAAGTAATAGGTATGCGTTAAAGGGTTTTCTGAGATTCTGATATTAATGATCTATACTTGGGATAGGTTCTCAATATTAGATTGGAGGGGGCAGGGGCAGCAACACCTGATATCCCCCCATGGTCAGCTATGTGAGGAGGCCAAGGAGCTCCAGTGACATCCTGGATAGAGGCCATGATTGGTATTGCACCTCTGGCCATTTCAATTGAATGGGACAAAGCTACACCTTGGCCACCAGACCACGAATGTGCCATCATTGGCCTAAACAGAGGCTGTGGCACACACTGGAGCACTAAAGCCTCTTAAAACAGCTGACCGGTGGACGTCCTGGGTGTTGAACCCTTACCAATCTGATATTTATGACCTATCCTGAGGATAGATCATCAATATCAATGTTGGAAACCCCATTTAAGCTTGCATAACATACAAAATAGTTTAGGGAGTCAATGACTTGTCTAAGACACTACCTGTGCTATGGAGTAGTCAGATGAGTTTGCAGCTTGAAGTCCTTCATTACCACTTATCCCAACACCAACGTGTGCAGTCTGGATCATGCTGACATCATTTGCTCCATCACCAATAGCCAGGGTGATGACTTTCACTTGTTTTTTCACCATTTCTACCACCTCAGATTTCTGAAGAGGAGACACCCTTTATGTAAAGCATAAAATATAATAATTAGTAAAATAAAATAAAACTCACTAAAGTCCTGTAGCAGGTTATTTAGTTTGCTCTACTACTTTCTCCATCCCACAAATTTGCATAGTCTCTGAGCCTGTCTGGATTCAGTCTACTTCAGCGAGGAGGAGGAGGAGGAGTGCGCTACATGAGCAATTCTGTCTCCTCGTTCTAGCAATCAGTGGGGTTCTCAGGACTAGGACAGATATCGATCAAAACTTTTGCTATGTCGCTATGATAAATCAAAAGTCTCTCCCAAGTGAAGGACCACTTTAGGACAATGGTATGGACTAAATTTGACATCCACACCACCAATTTACCAGCAAGGAAGCTAGAAGCCTCTGCATGTTAGACACAGGCATCTTCAGCGCTCAGTAAAACACTGAAGACAGACTCTCCTTAGCCAAGAAGACTCTTTACACCCGGTTTTCTAAAACAAACATCTTTCCATAATAAAGTAGATTACAAAAATGTTTCACAACTGTGTCCTAACACCATATTAACAAAATAAACTGAAACGGCAATTACACTTTAAGCATTTGAGCAGTGGCAGTGAAATGTACTGCAAAAAACGCTAAGGTGGAAAAAATAAAATGAAGGCAATGGTCATGATCTATATAGATGGGAGAGTTGTCTGATTAAAAGTGCAAGACTCTACAGAAGGCTTATTGTCTACTAAGAAGAGCAGTATATCTAAGAAATACACACAGAACAAAAATACATAAATGAAATGAGCTACCGTTATAACCTGTTGTTACCTGCAGCAAATCACAGCTTTACAGGACAGAGCAAGGTCAAGGAAATACTGTCTAACTCCAAATGTCAACGCGTACTTCAGGGATTTGCCATCGATAATTAAAGCAAAATCATTCTCTTTCCTGAGAGAGTCTCCAAGATTACTACAGTGATGGCTTAAAATTTCACGAGTTGTCTGCAAGAGAAAAAAGTATAGTAAAAATACAAATCCTTGACACATGACGTTTAGGCTGCACTGCTGCGTCATACAGAACTGTTTTATGATACATTACAATATTAACGTACTGTATGTTACAATACAAAGAAGACCGTATGGATGCCTGGTCCTAAAGGGAAGGAAGGAGGAGCTCAAGGGGAAAGGCAGTGGTGAAATAAAACATTAGTAAGAGAAATAAACTGCAGATTTCTTAAAAATGGACCCACAGATTTCAATAAGAGAGGGGTTGTTTCACCCTGCATGATCAACCCTAATAGGTAGTAGGCCTGGTTTAATATGGTCGGCCATTCTGACAGATGCTTATAACTAGGGATGAGTGAATAGACTTTAGATGAAACATCCGAAGTAGATTCGCATAAAACTTTGTTAGAATACTGTACGGAGCGGACCCATTTTTTTTTTATGGAAAAAAATCTTTATTGGAATTTTTTAAAATGACAATATTTTAAATACTTTTTTTTTTTAACCACTTCATCTCACATGGGCAAGATAACAGACAATCTTTTATTTGCTTCTAAAATACAATGCACTATCCTTCTATTGCACTGCATTTTAATGTCGTTGCTCTACTGACATTGAGGGGCTGCTGGAGAACACTCAAGGCAGGCTTGGGGCCTATACCAGGTCCCAGCCTGCTATACACACATTGACACTCTGTCACTGCTTACATGCAGTGGGGGCCATTGCCTGGGGCATTAAAGGGGTTAAACAGCCCGGATTTGTGCTCCTGTCGGTCCGGACTCCCGTGAAGCGCTTAGACTGGGCCGCTGTGAAAAGCCTTAAAGCCCTTTAGTGACTGCCGTGAAAAGGCGTTATTGGTGGTCACCAAGGGGTTAAAGGCTATGGAAACCTTTGGTGGGAGGGGGGCATTTTTTTAATTTTTTATTATTAAATCAGTTTTTCAATTGGTTGTTATTAAACAGTTTTTCCTGTAAAGCCTTCAGTTTCTGTGTATTTGCAGACCGGCAGGCTCTCCTTTTACAGTGGATGCCATCAGCAGCTCTGACAACCGGATCTGTAGCTCTCATCTCTGAACTGCTGATAGCTCATAAACACTCATAGCTAAATACTGTACAGGGAAAACTGAATTTTTTAAAATAAAGACCAATTGAAAAAATGATTTTTTTAGTGGAAAATGTGTAGATTGCAATGATAAAAATAAAATTGCCCCCAAAAGGTGTCCATAGCCTTTACACCAGTTATTAGTTGGCTTTCTTTGGCGCATGTTACTGCATCTTAAGCCATACCACATTTCTGATAAGTCACAAACTTATTTACCACTAAGCCACTCCCCAACGTGAAGCGAGCCACACTGGATTAGTCTTCACATGATATTACAAAATTTGCCCCTGTGTGTCTCCATGGTTACAGACTACAAACAACTCTGTGTAGTCACATTCTGCAGTCATAATATCTTCCATTTCTCCACTTGTTCCTAGGAATCTACAATTTTGGTTTCTAATTTTGCCCTTGGAGAATAAAATTATATATTGAATCTTATATTTGAACTCACTCTTCATTATTTCATTTTAGAGTTGTTGCGATACCAAATTTTTGATTCGATTTTGATACCATAAAAAAAAAGTATTGCGATACTCTATACCACGCGAAAAAAAATAAAGCAAAAAAGCCACGTGCATTCCGCATTTAAAAAAATGGCGAATCACAGTTTTTATTTATTTATTCTTTCTGTTCTGGCGTTCACCGCATAGATTTTTTTATTTTAATAGCTTGGACTTTTCTGACGTGGCGATATGCGAAATGTTTATTTATAGTTTATATATTTTATATGTGAAATTGGGAAAGGGGGTGATTTATACTTCATATTTTAGTGGGTTTCTTGTAATTTTTTTTTTACACTTTTTATTTAATAACTATTTTCCCCCTTAGGGGCCAGAACCTGGGATCTTCTAATCCCTTGTCCTATTCACCCCAATAGAGCTCTATTAGGGTGAATAGGACCTCACACTCTCCCTGCTGCCCTGTACATAGTACACACAGCAGCAGGGATGTTACTATGGCAGCCAGGGCTTCAGTAGCGTCCTGGCTGCCATGGTAACCGATCAGAGCCCCAGGATTACACTGCTGGGGTTCCGATCAGACGCTGCCACTGCACCACCAATGAAGAGGAGGGGACCCTGCCACCAATGATTTTAATACTGGGGGGTTGAGAGGGGCGAGCGCACTGCGCCACCAATGATAATTAGCCCTTAATACAGGAGGCGGGTAGTGGCAGATCAGCGGCAGTTATCCCCTCAGGTGCTCCACCTGAGGGGTTAACTGCCGCTGTTCGCAGCTCCCTGTCAGAGGCAGGGTGCCGGCAATGTGATTCTGCTGCCGGTACCCGCCTCCTGTATTATGTGTTAAAGGCGACCTTATATGGGTCCAGACTTTAAGTATTAGGCTACACATAGCGGCGCCCAGAGATGTCCCAGCACTTATTCCTGGGCGCCGCTCCGTTCGCCCGCTGTGTCCCATTACTGTCTCCTGCTCCATATGCTAATTACTATCGGAGCAATGGGGAGGAGACATCAGCTTCTCTCCTGGGCGTTCCTTCTCCCTAGCTGTAGTGCTGTCCAATCGCAGCGCAGCGCAGGGAGAAGGAACGCCCAGGAGAGAAGCTGATGTCTCCTCCCCATTGCTCCGATAGTAATGGGGCACTGCGGGCGAACGGAGCGGCGCCCAGGACTAATAGTAAATGCTGGGACATCTCTGGGCGCTGCTCTGTGTAGCTTGGTAACTTAAAGTCTGGACCCAGGAAAAGTCCTATCATTGGTGCCAGCAGCAGCACAGGGGGGGAGGGAGGACTGCTTCCTTCTCCCCTGTGCTGCTGAGAGAACATGAGTGTGCCGACAGCAGTGCGCTCATGTTCTGTGATACTAGACTGCGCAGCCCAGTATCAAAAAAATTTAAATCCCGTTATCGTATCGATACCGGGACAAAAGTATCGATTGGGTATCAAAATTTCGATACCCGCAACAACCCTATTTCATTTTATGAAAGATAGCAAAATAAGAGTCCTTACAGACTCCACAGCATCGGTTTGAATAGTAATTACAATGGATAAGCATCCCCCATATAATAATTCTAATCAAAATATTTGTACTGTATATTTAAGGGTGTGATCATTGTGATAATTTTTTGCAGTATTGAGTAAAAGAAAACCAAATAATGTGATTGTGTGAGACTGCAGCATTGATTTTACTGCATGAATAACCACCACCATTCTGAATGAACTCCTTAATGCATAACGACGTACATGTACTTGAGTAGCGTTAAGGGGTTGCAAGGAGAGTAAAGTCTTCTAAATTATCTACATAGACGAGATGATTTCTGATGATCACTTAAAGGGTATACCGGTTGGTAGAAGTTATCCCCAATTCACAGGATATGGCATAACTATTAGATCTGTTGGGGTCCTACCGCCACGATCACAAGAAACGGGGCCCTGTATCTCCTGCAGCCCCCTGAAATGTACAGAACAGCCAGTCGCACATGCATGTGGCTGCTCCATTCATTTCTATAGGAATTCTGGAGATAGAGTACAGCGCTCGGTTATGTCTGGAATTCTCATAGAAATGAATAGAGTAGCCACATGAATGTGCGATCGGCCGCTCCGTTCATTTGAGGTAGGCTGCAGGACACAGCAATAGGACCCCAACCGATCTAATAGTTATCCCCCTTATCCAAAGGACTTCTACTAACCAGAATACCCTATTGCAATGCCTACATGGCAAACATATCTACACTGATAAGCTTCAACTCATGGCCTGTCCAACATGGCTGGGTTTACATCCATGAACAACCAGGTTCAGTAAGAAAAGTCCTGTATATCATATGAACTATTTATATGTGCATAAAACTGTGGAGGAATCCAGAACTTAAAGGATAAATTGTATAAAAAAGTCCCTACCATCAGTAAACTATACTGCACTCCACTGGGTCCTCCTGGGGCAGCTATTTCAGGACAAGGTTTAATATGATTACTGAAAAAGCTCAATGCCCTGACGTCCGCCTTTAAAAGACAGAGTTTACAGAGTGAACCATACACATTGTTTTCTCATTTCTCTACAGAAAGGAACTCTGTGCAGTGTTCTCCTTAAATCATGTTAAGAGTGTTGGGTGATGTGCCTTTACCCTAATCATTTCTGACTTGTCCTTGAAAACTCACCAGTCGATCTCTGGAATATTTACTCTGTGAAACCACAAAGAATAAACCATGGTCTGGACAAGTGGCAATGGAAGAGGAAGCGGCACACCAGTCTCAGCACTGGACAGTTCTCATTCTGTATCGCACTCAGCATCACTACCCACCAACACAACTGCTTACTGGTAGACAAAAAATACATCGAAAAGCAAATTGAACTTTCACTTAATTTGCATTCTGGGAGTTCAGTTAACCTACATATGAGCACTGAACAGCAGTAACGAGTGTAAAAATGACACAAATGCATATCACTACAGCTAGCCCTGTACAGGCACTGAACAAACAGGGAAGATGGGTGGTAGGCTGAATGAGCCGTCTGCTACTCCACCTGCTTGGTCGAACATGTGTTCGCTCTCAAAGGGTGGAGAGAGAAGGCAATGGTCAAATCTCAGGAGAACGCTTCTGGCAGGCTGTTCCAGCGTTCATTGAATTCGAAATTGCGGGTTCACAGTCGGATGCAACGGCCAGGTGTGTAGTAGCAGTAGCGCTGCGGTCTTCTTGCAGCTTTGCCTAGGCCATGTGCTGTCAAGTTCATTGGTCACATGGCCTAGGCACAGCTGAGCCGTATTGAGGTGAATGGGGCTGAGCGCGATACCAAGCATAGCCGCTTTACAATGTACAGCACAGAGAGGACTGCGGGCCTACTGCGAGTGCCGATGCCTTCTCAAACAGCTGGTCTGCTGGGGTTCTGAGTGTCGGACCCCCACCGATCAGATACTGATGACCTATCTGGAGGATAGTTCATTAGTTAGGGTACTTTCACACTTGCGGCAGGCAGTTCCGTCGCCGGAACTGCCTGCCGGATTCGTCAAAACGCATGCAAACTGACAGATCCTGATCCGTCTGACAAATGCATTGAAATGCCGGATCCGTTTCTCCGGTGTCATCCGGAAAAACGGATCCGGCATTTATTTTTTTCACATTTTTTGCGGTCTGAGGACTCTGAGCATGCGGAGACCACAATACCGGATCAGTTTTGCCGGCACACTCGGGGCCGGATCCGGCATTAATGCATGTGTAGTGTCCCACTACGTAAGGGTGGGCACTACACAAGGGTCAATTGGGTCACGTTGTTCTCCACCTCCTGTGGAACATGGTCATTGTATTTTATATTGCATTTTAATGTGAATTGTCATGTTATTTATGTTATCTCCTGTGTACCAGGCCTGTTAGGGGTGTAGTTCCTCCTCCTAGACATTAGAGGGAGCTAGGGAACCCCCTAGTATAAATAGCCAGGTCCAGACCAGAGAGGAGTGTGTAGTCAGAAGCCAAGAGTCACTTCAGCCAGGAGAGAGCTGAGAAGCAGCTTCTGACATGCAGCTAGATAGCCCAGGCTTCTAGCTTGCCACCAGGAGAAGAAGCAGCCTCCTGAGAAAACCAAGTTCCTACAAAGGTACAGTGCAGAGCAGAGTTTATTTCAGCCAAACAGAGAGCTGAAGGGCAGAAGGATATATTCACAGCAAGGAGACATATACAAGAGGAAGTTTTCCCTAACCAAAGATAAAGCCAGCAATAGGGCATACGGGCCTTGGAGACCTACTTTCACATTTGCGTTCGGGGTTCCGTTTGATGGCTCTCACAAGCGGCCCCGAACGCATCCGTACAGCCCCAATGCATTCTGAGTGGATGCGGATCCGCTCAGAATGCCTCAGTTTGGCCTCTGTTCCGCTCAGCAGGCGGACATCCGAACGCAGCTTGCAGCGTTCGGGTGTCCGCCCGGCCGTACGGAGCCAAACGGATCCGTCCAGACTTACAATGTAAGTCAATGGGGACGGATCCGTTTGAAGTTGACACAATATGGTGCAATTTCAAACGGATCCGTCCCCCATTGACTTTCAATGCAAAGTCAGGACGGATCCGTCTGACTAACTTTCAGACTTCGAATTTTTTTCTGAAATATAATGCAGACGGATCCGTTCTGAACGGATCCCATCGTTTGCATTATAGGAGCGGATCCGTCTGTGCAGACACCAGACGGATCCGCTCCGAACGCAAGTGTGAAAGTAGCCAAAGAGACAGGATTCTGAGGAAAAGTGCAGCCTGTTCTGTAAGTGTTTAGCCCTCTGAGTATCTTGCAAGAACATTGCCTGCCATTTGATGTAAAGCCTGCCTGTCACAACCTTTTACATCTGGAATTGACCAAAGACTGCAAATAGTTAAACTGTTCAGTAAAAGGAAGTTTTGATTCACTGCAACGTGTGTTCCTCAATTATTACTACAAGAAATTGGTGTGCCACAGTTACCGACACTGGCGTCACGAACTTAAAGGGATCTTGCCACCGGCACATTAAACCTACAACACCCAGGGCACCTCATCTACCACCTGGCCTGGTCCCTATACACAGAGAGTGCCCCAGAGGATCCATGTGCCAGCCTCTCCATCACTGCTGTACGCCTGCCCAGGGTCTTCTATAAACTGTGAGTACCAAGAGCAACCCTCGGTTTATTAACTACCTCTGTGACCTCACATTCGCTCACCCTGCAGGGCTGCGTACTGCACATGTCAATGGAAAGAAATTCCGAATCCGGCATGTGTTCTGGAATTTTGGACTGAGATAAAACCGCAGCATGCTGTGGTATCATCTCCGTCCTGAAAAGTCAAAAAGACTGAACTGAAGACATCCTGAATGAATTTGCTCTCCATTCAGAATGCATGGGGCTAAAACTGATCAGTTCTTTTCCGGTATTGAGCCCCTAGGACGGCACTCAATGCCGGAAAAGAATAACGCTAGTGTTAAAGTACCCTTAAAAAAATCTCGGACAACCCCTTTAAGTGAGAATCTTTGCTGTACTAAAGGTCGAAACAGAGAGTAAATTAAAGAGCCTAGACAAGACTTAGGCTACTTTCACACCTGCGTTCAGGTGTCCGCTCGTGAGCTCCGTTTGAAGGAGCTCACGAGCGGTCCCGAACGCAGCCGTCCAGCCCTGATGCATTCTCAATGGAGGCGGATCCACTGAGAATGCATCCGCCTGCCAGCGCTCAGCCTCCGCTCCGCTCAGTGAGCGGACACCTGAACGCTGCTTGCAGTGTTCGGGTGTCCGCCTGGCCGTGCGGAGGCGAGCGGATCCGTCCAGACTTATAATGGAAGTCAATGGGGACGGATCCGTTTGAAGATGACACAGTATGGCTCAATTTTCAAACGGATCCGTCCCCCATTGACTTTCAATGTAAAGTCTGAACGGATCCGTTTGCATTATCATGAAAAAAAAAATATATATTTTTTTTTTTTGTTCATGGTTATGCAAACGGATCCGTTCTGAACGGATGCAAGCGTTTGCATTATAGGAGCGGATCCGTCTGTGCAGACACCAGACGGATCCGCTCCTAACGCAAGTGTGAAAGTAGCCTTAGTATGCATGAAGCGATATGTCAAAGTTATATCCAAAAAACGAAACTATTTTTATAAATAATATAGTCTATATATATACACACACACACACACACACACATATACATGCAATGAATGGCAGCAGCAACCTTTTAATTTGAAAAGTGGGTGCAAGCTCCAATAGGAAAAGCGTCCCAGGATAATAAAAAATAGAGCAGCACTCAGTATGGTGAAAAAAGAAAAACGTTTATTCACCCAGTAGTGACGCAACGTTTCAGCTCCAACATGAAGCCTTTCTCAAGCGCTTGAGAAAGGCTTCATGTTGGAGCCGAAACGTTGCGTCACTACTGGGTGAATAAACAGTTTTCTATTTTCACCATACTGGAGTGCTGCTCTATTTTTTTTATATATATAAATATTCACATATGGGTTGCTAATATGTGGTTAAAAAATGATGAAGTGACCCATTAAAAAAATAATAGCAAGTTTTATAAACCACACAACCAGTTTAAGATTCAGTGACCATGCAGTAGCCTAGTAACAGACATCAATGCCTCAATATAATCCATCCTAACATTTCATCAAAAAATAAAATAAAAAGCACAACACAACCATCTGCAGAGGGATCTGGCAAACACGGAATATGCTGGATGTGTGCCTTTCTCCAACCACATAACGGAGCTACAGATCCCACAAGGACAGGCCAACTTTGACATAATGAAGTTTTATCGCTTATTTCATCTCAAAAAGCCAAACAAGCTCCAGACAAATAACAGAAGAAAAGCAAAGTCTGTACTTGATACAACAAAAACACTGCGTCCCAGCGCAGCTAATTATACTCACATCTAGCGATCCTTCATTTATAACAATCAGGCCCATATTCTTGGTCAGCAGTCGGCACGAATGTCCTGTTAAAAAGGAAAAAAAAAAGTTTAGTTTTGGGGGCAATCTATAAAGTAACAGCAATTTATACAAAAAAACCTTGACATTGGTTTTCTGAAACCCGTGGAATCCATGAAAGGTGGTTTAGGTAATATCTTTGGGTTAAATAAGGAAGGATCATGTATTTTACTGGTCTATAATAAATCGCCTAAAATATCAGCAACCATCATGTTAAACTTCTATAGGTCAAAACAGAACGCAAGTCATTAAAACCAACGGCAATAAATTTTAGGCCGTAAAGTTTTTTTTATGATTTCACACTAATAAAGACATAAAAAAAGGAGCTGTAGTTCCAGATGTAGAATTTCTACATCTACTTTTGTAAGACATTTAACATTTTGGATGAAAACTTATAAACGGCACTCCAAAACTTGAATCCATGAGATACATCAGAGAACTTCTTAAAGGGTAACTGTCTTTTTTTTTATGTAATTGGGTTGGTCTGACTAAGTTGACCTTCGTTCCCTAGTTAATACTTTTGTATAGGCATGTTCTTTCCTCCCCAGGCATTTCAGTGATGCGGCTAAAACAGCGTTGCTAGGTGTCCTCCGTCTCCAATCTTCTAATATACAGAAGACAGAGGACGTAGTAGTGGGCAGTCCAGAACGCTCCGTGCGCGCTCCCGTCGGACTGGGATACTGCCGATATTCGCGATTAACACTAATCAGGAGGAAGAGGGCGTGTTTAAGTCTGGAGAAAGCCTATTGGCTGGGGTAAGGCTGCGCGTTCCCGAGATGAGCCGAATGAATTCTGGGTAGTTAGGGAGGGAGGTCTTAGCCTCAGGGTAAGGGCATCGGCGGCCATCTTGAGAAGATAGTCAGAAGCGGTTGCTATGGATGGAATCTTATTAAATAAGTGGTATGTGAACACAATAATTAGCGATTATAGATTATCACCACAGCAGCAACAACATATATGAAAATTTAATTTTGAGTGAAAATATGACAGTTATCCTTTAAATAGCAGCCTCCTAAAAAGGTTGTTCCCAGAATCACTTTTAGGCCCCTTTCACACGGTAGAGTTTTCCGCGCGGGTGCAATGCATGAGGTAAACGCATTGCACCCGCACTGAATCCGGTCCCATTCATTTCTATGGGGCTGTGCACTTGAGCTGTGGTTTTCACGCACACCTGAGCGTTGCGTGAAAATTGTAGCAAGCTCTATATTGTGCGTTTTTCACGCAACGCAGGCCCCATAGAAGTGAATGGGGCTGCGTGAAAATCGCAAGCAAGTGCGGATGCGGTGCGATTTTCACGCATGGTTGCTAGGAGATGATCGGGATGGGGACCCGATCTTTATTATTTTCCCTTATAACATGGTTATAAGGGAAAATAGCATTCTTAATACAGAATGCCTAGTAAAATAGGGATGGAGGGGTTAAAAAATACATACATTTATTAAACTCCCCTAATCCACTTGTTCGCACTGCCCGGCTCGTTTTCTTTCTTCTTCTTTGATGACCTGGTAGGAAAAGGACCTTTGGTGACGTCACTGTGCTCATCACATGGTCCATCACCATGGTAATGGACCATGTGATGAGCGCAGTAACGTCACCAAAAGGTCCTTTCCCTCCCAGGTCCTCAAAGAAGAAAGAAGACAAGCTGGGCTGCGCGAACAAGTGGATGAGGCGAGTTTAATTATTTCATTTTTTTAACCCCTTCATCCCTAATTTACTAAGCATTCTGTATTAAGAATGCTATTATTTTCTCTTATAACCATGTTATAAGGGAAAATAATAACATTCACACAACACCTAACCCAAACTTCTGTGAAGAAGTTCGGGTCTGGGTACCAAACATGCCGATTTTTCTCACGTGCGCGCAAAACGCATTAAACCGCTTGGCACTCGCGCGGAAAAATCACGCATTTTCCTGCAACGCACTCACACGCAACACAGTGTGAAAGAGGCCTTAGACTCTCGTGAGGTCTGTCCCGGTATCTACCAGGCTTTTATGCTATAGGAAATGGATATTTAGAGAGAATATCCCCCTGTTCTATATTTCCCTCTAAATAGCTGCCCCATAAAATATTATTGGAAAGCCTTCTTTCCTGCAGTCTGCAGAGTGTTATTCCACCACAGAATATCATCCTGCTCACATATTTATAAAGTAAAAAACGTACCTACATTTTCTATACCAGACATACCGGTACTTTTTTTCCTTATAAATATATTTGTTTTCCTGTAACCAGTTCATATTCTAACTTCGTATAATGTGCTTGCTTTTAGTATGGTTGTGATTGGTAGTTACTATGGATGTTGGATGGATACTCTCTCAGCTACTGGTTCTCCCTTTGAACGGATCGGTAATAGCCCGATAACGGACAAGTGTGACAACAGATCGGTAATAGCCCGTTGTCACACTTGTATGGCAAAGCCCATCTTCCAGGAAACAAATGCTGCCCTGTTAAAATCCACATCATCCATCATTCCTACCGCGGTAGCACAGAAATTAGGCCCGCTTCACACTTGCGTTGTTAATTCCGGTATTGAGATCCGGCAGAGGATCTCAAAATCAGAATTAAACGGATCAGTTTTGAGTTTGCTAATCAGGATGCATCAGTTCCGTTAGGATGCAGTTGTGTGAAATAAAAAAACGGATCCGTCACTAAATACATTGAAAGTCAATGGGTGATGGATCCTGTTTTTTTAGGATCCTAAAAAACGGATCCATCACCATTGACATTGTTTTTAGTGACTGATCCGGTTTGTTCCGTTTCTATGACTGCTGCAAGCTGCGATTGTGTGTCCGGTCACAAAACGGAATGCTGACGGAACAGAAGACATCCCGAACGGATCTCTTTCCAGTCAGAATGCATTAGGACTAAACGGGAAGGTTTATTTTCCCAGTTTTGAGATCCTCAATACCGGAAAACAACAACGCAAGTGTGAAAGTTGGTGGATACTAAAATCAGCGGATTCAGATAGGAACGCAGGAGGTGAAAATATCTCTTTTTGCGGATGACATAATTCTCTTTTTAGCTAATCCACAGAAAGACATCAGCAAAATAATGGAAGCAATAGAAGACTTTGGGAAGGCGTCTGGTTTCAAAGTTAACACTAGTAAATGCGAATTGCTGTACATTGGGCCCCCAGATCCAAGGAGACCGAAGGTTATACAAGAGTATCCAATTACAATTGCCAAACACTATATCACATACTTAGGAATTAAAATCGGTCACTCAACCCACTCACTTTACAATCTAAACTACACGCCCCTTATAAAGCAAATTACTCAAGAATTAAATAGGTGGCAGAGTCTTCCTATATCGCTTTTAGGCAAATGCCATTTGATAAAAATGGTCAGTTTCCCGAAATTACTATACCCCATGCAGACTCTACCTATTTTGATCCGACATAAGAACATAAAAGAACTTAATGGCGCTTTCTCTCGTTTTGTGTGGTCAAATAAAAGGGCAAGAGTAGCCTTAAAAACATCATTCTTACCTGTAGAGAACGGTGGAGTGAGCTTTCCAGATATACGTAGATATAACTTAGCAAGTCTCTTCAGACATTGCAAAGATTGGCTGGCACAGACTTCCCATTACTCAAACACTAAACTGGAAGGGGAATTAGCCCAGGGTTGGGATCTAGGGGCGCTCTTGCACACTAAATTGGCATCCCTACCAGTAAGCGTTAAATCGGCAGTGACAGTGAGGGACACAATAATTACTTGGAAGGAGGTGAGGAAGCTGTATAACTTATCCTTTTTAGCGTCTAAATTTATGCCACTCTGGAACCATCCTGATTTCGCAATGGGTAGCCAAAATAAACTATTTAATACTTGGAAAGATAAGGGTGTCAAGGTGCTTAGACATACTCTTCATGATAGTGATTCTAGACATCTGACTTTTCAGGAACTTCAGGAAAAATGTGTAATTCCAAAGGGTCATGAGCTTCAGTATTATGAGCTCATTCACTTTTGTAAAAGCAGATCGAGAGACGTTAGCCGAGAATTTACAGCAAATAGATTTGATATCCTGCTTAGACAGATTGTCACTGTCGGAGATATACAAGTATTTGAGAGATAGAGAGAATGATAAAACATTTGGCCAACTATGTAGGGGATGGAAGACGTTAATAGGTGAAGAAGATGACCGTAATGATAAAATCATGCATGGGTTGAAGCGAACTAGGAAGGCAGTAGCGTGCGAGGGATGGAGGGTTAAATTAATTCACAGAGCTATCTATGCCTTTAACATCCCTGGCTCAAGTGACAATAAGGACAGACTGACTGTATGCCCTAAATGTGACGCTCCAAAAGCTACCCTTGATCATTGTATTTGGCTATGTCCAAAGGTCCATTTATTCTGGGAGTGGGTCTTGTCGTGGGTGAAGGACACCTGGAAGTTGGTTTTGCCCTGTGATCCAGGAGTACTTTTATTCCATGTCTTCCCAGAAAATCTTAAGATCCCAGGGCTAGTGGATGGAGCGTTACTAGTGGCTCTAAGATGCTTACTGCGCAACTGGTTGTCTCTCCAAATACCATCCGAGGCAGAATTTCAAAATCAAATGAGACACTTTTTATTGATGGATCAACTGGAGGCAGAAGGGCATAAAAACCATAAGTCCTCCAGATTTTTAGAAAAGTGGAATATTTATATTGCCAAGTGTTTGTCTGCAGAAGAGATCCACATGCTTATGAATAATTTCAAATTTACAGAATGGTACTTGGTTAGGAACTTACAAGGAACTTTAGGGAATTTAAAAGGTTGAGTAGGGATCTGAAATGTTGAAAAGATGTCATTAAATAAATTAGAATATGGAGTGCTAGCTGTAACCAGATGGAAAAAGGGGTTTAGGGGTGGGGGGAGGGTAGGGGGTTGAGGGATTTAACGTAACTTACACTTGACTATGTTAAATGGATATTTTGTGCATTTTTGTATTTCTGACAACTGTACTTGTCAATATATTCCTCATGCTTCTTGAAGTGTTAATCTGGAAACTGAATAAAAATGTTTTAAAAATAAAATAAAATAAAAAAATATGTGGGTTTGGACAACCGGTAACTAATGTAGATGGGTGTCTTTAGAGAACGGGAATACATTGGTCGTGGCCAGGATCGCTGAGTACAGGTGAAACTCGAAAAATTAGAATATTGTGCAAAAGTTCATTTATTTTAGTAATGCAACTTAAAATTAGAATTTTGTGAAAAGGTTCAATATTCTAGGCTCAAAGTGTCGCACTCTAGTCAGCTAATTAATCCATACCCCCTGAGCAAAGGGTACCGGAGATTGTGACTTTGGGGTTTCATAAGCTATAAGCCATAATCATCCAAATTATACCAAATAAAGGCTGTAATATGACACACGTTTCCACATCTCATCTGCATTACCATAGTGTCATGTAAGGAGACGGATGTGAGCAGTGGGCTCATTGAGCAGATGTAGGTTTGACATTGCTGATGTTCAGGTTAAGAATTATGACACTACACATCGTGCAGAAAGTCAGCTGAATATATCATTTATATAGTGTGCCAGTAACCACCGGAGTGCATTTCTATAAACGCTACCAGGAATGAGACGTCTGGCAGGAGAATCCGATGATTTCTGACTATTCCCCAGCCTTGCTTTTCAGGCACTACATTAAAGGCAAGGCAGAAAGCCGATATCTCCTACATGTATCACAGGCTGCAGGAAAGAAATCCCATCCCAGCTGTAGGAGAGTCTGCGTGGCTCCTCTAGGTTCCTATACATAATACACATATATTACAGGCCCCGCCATACAGAACTAGTGTTCTCCGAGCCATACAGCTGAGGGATCAGCCATGTCTGTGACTGCTAAGGACAGACGACTTCTCATGAAATATTCACAGGAGCATGAAATAATGTAGACATCTCACAGCGGACGATCCCAAGGTGCTTTAGTACAAGCTAAATGTATGGATCTACGATGCTACAGCTTAAATGTGATCACTAAATTAAAGGTTGGATGCTGATGTCCTTTCCTTAGGATATGCTGTCAATATCCGATGAGCGGGGGACAGACTCGTAGCACCCCTGCCGATCAGCTGACCGAAGGGACCACGGCTCCCCGGCAAGAGCGTTGGCACAGCGCTGTACATTTTGTAGTGGCTGTGTCTGCGGCTCAGTCCCATTCAAGTAAATGGAATTCAGCTGCAATACCAGGTATGGCAGGTACAAAACGTATGGAGCTACGCCTCAAACAATGGAGTAGTCACATAGTGCGCTGGGGTACTGAAGCTCCTTCAATAAGTTGATTGCAGGGTGTGCCGGGAGTCAGGTCCCCCCCCAATCTGGGGGTCATAAAATTCATGGCCTGAAACCAATTGTCGCCCATACGTATTTGAGTCCCATGTTAAGGTTGAAAGAAGTGACAGAAGACATTGCAGCACTGGTAGAGCAACTCACTATTATGGTCACTGAGGTATACAACCAGGTCTCCTTAGAAGGCCAGCAATTAAAGGGGTTGTCCCATGATTAATGTAAAAAATTTAAATCATACATAATCTACTACATGACCACCTCTTTCACAAGTCAGAGATGAGATGGTCAGTGATGTGCCTGCGAGGATTTGTGCGTTTGGTCTGTGTCTCATCCGTGTTTCAAGGAAACTGTACATCTGAAAATTTATTTATTTAGAGCATCTCCTCCTAATGATCCGTGAAACACGGATGGCATCTGTGTTGCGTTCGTGATTTTCGGAGATGTAGACCATAATTAGGGATGAGCAAATAGACTTCGGATGAAACACCCGAAGTCGATTCGCATAAAACTTTGGTCCAATACTGTACGGAGTGAGCGCTCCATATAGTACTAGAATGTATTGGCTCAGATGAGCCCAAGTTATTATTCGCGAAGTCTTGGAACTGAACCAGAGTTCGGGAAATGTTTTTTTTACAGTACAAATTGATCTATGAAGTTATTACGCGAAGTCACGCGAGACTTTGCAAAGTAATAACTTCGGCTCATCTGAGCCAATACATTCTAATACTGTATGGAGAGCTCTCTCCATACAGTATTGGACCGAAGTTTTATACAAACCGACTTTGGATGTTTTATCCGAAGTCGATTCACTCATCCCTAACTATAATGGGTGTGATGGATCCATGAACCCGGTCAAAATAGAGCATGCACCCGTGATACAACCACGGATGGGTGAATACACAAATTAATGAATGGGTAGGTGTACTGTCCGTGGAGAACACATCCAGTGCATATCCGTGAATCACTTATGTATGAATGAGGCACAACAGAAGAAAGGACAAAGAATTTATAAAAAGAGCAAGCAGCAGGTGGCGCTCTATAGAGAATATATAACGCAATAGCTATAATACATTTTTAATTAAAACACCGTTAAATAAGTATTCATATTCAGGTTCTGGTTTGAAAACTAGAATATTTTTTGTGGGACAAAACCTTAAAGAGTGCTACTTATGGACTCAATCCACCCTGATGAGGGGCAAGTCTTCACTTTAGAAGTCACACATTATAAGAAACACTGGACCTCATTTATTAAAACTGTCAAAAAAAAAGAAAAAAAAGTGACCTCGTTTTCCACAGCAATGAATTAGATCTCCGCTTTCTAAGGGTTTTCTGTTTCTTTAACCTTAGTAAGGATAGCCCATCAATATTACTTTGGTGAGGGCCCGGCTCTTGGGAACCTTGCTATTTACAAACTGTGGGCACATTACATGCTCAGTATAGCCAATGTTATTCATTCTGTTCCAGAAACCCCACTTATGCAATAAAAAAATCCAAGCACTGAGGAATGTTTCTTAAGAATGATTTTTAATGAGCGATAACTTGAGGTTGATTCTACACTGGTATTTAAGCAGCATTATAGCAGGTCCGTGATCTCGTACACTGCAGCAGTGCCACCTACTGGCTTCTGAATAATACTGCAGATATCCACGGTGCAGAAATAAACTGGTACTAGATGAAAGTGTTACCAGATGAAATACTGAGAAAAAAGGCAACCGCAAAGAGACTGTAAGAGTCCCTGCATAGTCTGACACTGACAGCCCCCCCAAGTGGTAACACTCATCTGGAGCTTCATGGCAAACTTCTAGAGATTTACTCATAATTTCTATCAGAAAAAAATCATGACATGGGGCTCATCAGAATGGATGTGCCAGAATTGTTTTTACATAAAGAATGCAGGTAGTTACTAAAACATGTCAATAGAGGGAAAAGGTCTTCCTTAAAGGGGTTGTCCCACTAAAAAGATTCTACAGTTTTCAAACCAGCACCTGGATCTGAATACTTTTGTAATTCCATGTAATTAAACATTTTGTATTGCCAGCGAGCTATTCAATAAAATCTATCTGTATAGCGCCACCTGCTCTTTGTTCCTTTTCTTGTTTCTTTGTCCTGCTCTGAGACGGCCGCACATGCTCAGTTTCATCCTCCTGAGCTGTGATAGGCAGAGCATGGACACGCCTCCTGAGCTGCAGCAGAAAAGACACTCCCCTTGAGCTGCCAGCTTGATAGAAATCTAGAAGAGCAATGAATGGGGAGATCTCTGGATCCATGTGAGGTACAGGGCTGGTTCTAGCTTTGTTAGAAAGAGGTTGTCGTGTACAATATGATGTCTGGTTTTCATTTATTGCATTAGTCATGGGATAACAGCTTTAAATAGCTAAAACTAATTTCCTTCTGGTGGGTTAACAAGGAAAGGTACAATTTACAAGGTTGAAGACCAGGTTGAATACCAAGTGTATTGCACTTACCGGTAAATAGTAAATTGAGCAATTCACCTCCAAGTAAAGTAAGGCTTGAAGCTGCACAAAACAGGGTCATGGCAAAATATCACCTACCTATGTTAATAGCAGTTTCCTGTTTATCTCCAGTTAGAATCCAAATTCTGATATCTGCCTTCACCAAGGTCTCAATAGTTTCCGGTACGTTGTCCTGCAGCTTATCTTCAATGGCTGTTGCCCCAAGTAAATGGAGGTTCTAAGGTACAATAAAATAAGTATAATTATAAGTAATCAAGATCAAGATGAACAATAGATGTCAGAGGTCTGTAAGGAAAGGTCACAATTATTTTGGTTGAGTTTTGCATTGAACATAGCCAAAGCTATGACTAACGTTAAAGCGGGACTTACCTTTATTAAAAAAAAAAAGGGGGGGGGGGGCAGAAGCTCTGCTCGGTGCACTCTGCCTCTTTGGCTTTGCTAGGCTTTTGGATCATGTGGAGTACGGATCCCATACACTTCCTATGGATCCGTACACCACAAGCTGAAGGGGCAGAACGCTCTGACCAACACTTACATCTCTTGTTTTTTTTCAAAGGTAAGTTACCCTTTAACTACAACCTGAGATGTGGTTTCTTGTAAGCGTCCTTTGGATTTTGTGTGACTTCTCAGTAAACAATATTGTTTTAACGGATGCTGGATCTTCCTGCTCTTCTAACGATAAGAAATAATGTATGGGATCTGAGACATGTGAACATAGCCTTGTAAGCAGTGAGCAAACAAACGGCAAGTACCATTTAAAGAGGTTGCGCCACGAAAAAATACTCAACATTTTTCAAACCAGCATCTGAATACTTTTGCAATTGCATGTGATTAAAGAATTAGTATAGCTACTGAACTATGCAATAAAATGTATATGTATAGCGCCACCTGCTGTTTGTAAGTTTCCTGGTCCACCTCACTGAGGTGGTCACACGTGCTCACTTTAAATTTTCCACTGTCACCCGCCATATCTTCTGTTAGACATTGTAACAGTTACAGGGAAAAATGGTACAGCTAAAAGGACACTCCTCCTGAGAAAGGACACACTCCATGAGCTGCCAGCCTGAAATAAATCTAGCAGAACAACTGGAGCAATGGATGGCGAGGTCTGTGGTTCCAGCTTTGTTGGAAAGAGCTGGTCATGTACTGTAAAAAGGTCTGATTTTCATTTTTTTACATCAATCATGGTAAAATTCCTTGAAAGGAAGGGTTTTGTGGTCCGCAAATTGCAGATCCTCAAAACATGGGTACTGGCCGTGTGCGTTCCGGATTTTGCGGAACCCACATGGCCAGCCCTATTATAGAAATGCCTATACTTGTCCAAGAATAGGACATGCTCTAAAAAGGATTCTGAAACGGTGCACTTTTTGTATTTGGAAAACAGTTTTAATAACAAACTATACTTTATTCAAAAAAGAATAGGACATGCTCCAGCTTTTTTTTGGGGTCGGGGAATCTGTACCCCGGATTGTTGCAAGAAGATCCATGTACAAGTACATAAAACAAAATGTACAGTGTGGTTTTTAAGGGTTAGCACGCCATCAAAAGGGAAGTCAACTCGACCAACTTCATGAAAGTGAGCAGACTTATCTTTTTTCCATTTCCGGACGGCAGGTCTTAGCACCTTCTCTGCTGATGAAATGTGCGACATAGTGCAGACTCCTGATTAAGTTACGCTTTGCAATAACAGCAGGTTGGCTGTGGAACGTGGAAATGAGCAAAGGCCTAGGATCAGGACATGACAGAGTTCACACTCCGGCATTAATAAGCCCATGTAATAAAGAGGACACTGTGCCCAGACTCTCTGCTAATTACAGATTTTTATAGAGTAATAATTGGGAGTCCTGATCTCATGTACACAGCTGCTTGATGGTTTCAAAGGTCCATATAAAAGTGAAATATGACATTATTATTATTATTTCGTGACATTTTATGCTTAATAAATACTAAGCAAATAAGGTAGTAATAGCTTCATATTCATTTAAAAAAAAACTGGAATAGTGCCAGGACCGGCTAAAAGGAAATCTCAACTACCAGTACGTTATTAACCTAGGTTTTTAGAAAAAAAAAAAAAAAAAACGTTGCCCGTCCGACAGATGCAGTCCGTGAATCTAATCTTCACGTGGTTCCTGAGGACAAGTCTCCAATATTTGATCAGCGAGGGTTTGAACTCTGGATCTCCTGAGGATCATCACAATGGAGCCATGGTGCTCCAGGGACCCTCACAGACAAGGCATCTCATCTGCAGGGCCGGCTGTGACTGGTATGCAACGCCATTTAACTGAATGGGACTGGTCACATCACTTATGCAAACACTGAATGATTGTGTGGATCAGCCAGGATCTCAAAAGGCTATGGTGGTCTATCCTCAGGAGCCACGCATGCATACTTGCCAATAGTAACGATTTTACCGGCAGAATCCAGCAAAACTACCCACAAAAGGGGAAGGGCTTATGCTCATTATGTCCCAATGGGTGGGTTGTGGGCATTCCAGGACGTTTTGGGATATTTGCAGGTGGTGCGAGGGGCAGAACTTAAAGGGCATCTGTCATCACTTACCAGTAGGTGACGTGATCAGTGGCTGTAGATTGGTGGTTGCCTGCAGAGTCTAATGAGATCTCCACATGTGCACGGATCTGTAGAATAGGCTTTTTGTAATATGCAAATCCCCCCTAGGTGCAACGAGGGGGCGATGCCAGAGGCTCCGTTCCCTGTCTGCTATTCCGCACCCCCAGCTCTTTAACACATAGGACAGGCAGTGAAAACATATTAAAGCCTGGCCTTGAAGTCTGGCAAGAACACGTTTGACACATGTGCATTAAAGGGATAGAGATCGCTGGGCAGTTGGGCAATCTCTATTCCTTTACTGCACAGGTGCCAAACGCGCTCCTGCCACACTTCAGGGGTGCGCAATAGCAAACAGGGAGCGGAGCCACTGGGTGCAACGGCATCACCTTTGTTGCACCAGGGGAGAATTTGCATATTATAAAAAACCTTTTTTTCTACAGATTGCCGGCACATATAGAGATACCAGAGATGATATCAGCCTCTACAGATGAGCACCGATCTAAGTGGCCGACCATTGCGTCTACTGGTAAGGGTCCATTCACACATCCGTATGTGTTTTGTGGATCCGCAAAACACGAACACCGGCAATGTGCGTTCCGCATTTTGCAGACCGCACATTGGTGGCACTAATAGAATATGCCTATTCTTGTCCGCAATTGCGGACAAGAAGAGGGCATGTTCTTTTTTTTGGGGAACGGAAATGAGGACCCGGAAGTACGGGTCCGCATTTCCAGACCGGGGCCGCACATCGTGCTGCCCCATAGAAATTAATGGGTCCGCAATTCCATTCCGCAAAATGCGGAACAAAATTGCGGACGTGTGAATGGGGCTTAAGTTTAACATGTTGGTGATTATGCACACAAAGTGGCTGGGTATGCACTGTCACTTTCCATTACAGGGAGTGCAGAATTATTAGGCAAGTTGTATTTTTGAGGATTAATTTTATTATTGAACAACAACCATGTTCTCAATGAACCCAAAAAACTCATTAATATCAAAGCTGAATATTTTTGGAAGTAGTTTTTAGTTTGTTTTTAGTTTTAGCTATTTTAGGGGGATATCTGTGTGTGCAGATGACTATTACTGTGCATAATTATTAGGCAACTTAACAAAAAACAAATATATACCCATTTCAATTATTTATTTTTACCAGTGAAACCAATATAACATCTCAACATTCACAAATATACATTTCTGACATTCAAAAACAAAACAAAAACAAATCAGTGACCAATATAGCCACCTTTCTTTGCAAGGACACTCAAAAGCCTGCCATCCATGGATTCGGTCAGTGATTTGAACTGTTCACCTTCAACATTGCGTGCAGCAGCAACCACAGCCTCCCAGACACTCTTCAGAGAGGTGTACTGTTTTCCCTCCTTGTAAATCTCACATTTGATGATGGACCACAGGTTCTCAATGGGGTTCAGATCAGGTGAACAAGGAGGCCATGTCATTCGATTTTCTTCTTTTATACCCTTTCTTGCCAGCCACACTGTGGAGTACTTGGACGCGTGTGATGGAGCATTGTCCTGCATGAAAATCATGTTTTTCTTGAAGGATGCAGACTTCTTCCTGTACCACTGCTTGAAGAAGGTGTCTTCCAGAAACTGGCAGTAGGACTGGGAGTTGAGCTTGACTCCATCCTCAACCCGAAAAGGCCCCACAAGCTCATCTTTGATGATACCAGCCCAAACCAGTACTCCACCTCCACCTTGCTGGCGTCTGAGTCGGACTGGAGCTCTCTGCCCTTTACCAATCCAGCCACGGGCCCATCCATCTGGCCCATCAAGACTCACTCTCTTTTTATCAGTCCATAAAACCTTAGAAAATCAGTCTTGAGATATTTCTTGGCCCAGTCTTGACGTTTCAGCTTGTGTGTCTTGTTCAGTGGTGGTCGTCTTTCAGCCTTTCTTACCTTGGCCATGTCTCTGAGTATTGCACACCTTGTGCTTTTGGGCACTCCAGTGATGTTGCAGCTCTGAAATATGGCCAAACTGGTGGCAAGTGGCATCTGCACGCTTGACTTTTCTCAGTTCATGGGCAGTTATTTTGCGCCTTGGTTTTTCCACACGCTTCTTGCGACCCTGTTGACTATTTTGAATGAAACGCTTGATTGTTCGATGATCACGCTTCAGAAGCTTTGCAATTTTAAGAGTGCTGCATCCCTCTGCAAGATATCTCACTATTTTTGACTTTTCTGAGCCTGTCAAGTCCTTCTTTTGACCCATTTTGCCAAAGGAAAGGAAGTTGCCTAATAATTATGCACACCTAATATAGGGTGTTGATGTCATTAGACCACACCCCTTCTCATTACAGAGATGCACATCACCTAATATGCTTAATTGGTAGTAGGCTTTCGAGCCTATACAGCTTGGAGTAAGACAACATGCATAAAGAGGATGATGTGGTCAAAATACTCATTTGCCTAATAATTCTGCACTCCTTGTATACACTGCGTGCAGAATTATTAGGCAAATGAGTATTTTGACCACATCATCCTCTTTATGCATGTGCATCTCTGTAATGAGAAGGGGTGTGGTCTAATGACATCAACACCCTATATTAGGTGTGCATAATTTTTAGGCAACTTCCTTTCCTTTGGCAAAATGGGTCAAAAGAAGGACTTGACAGGCTCAGAAAAGTCAAAAATAGTGAGATATCTTGCAGAGGGATGCAGCACTCTTAAAATTGCAAAGCTTCTGAAGCGTGATCATCGAACAATCAAGCGTTTCATTCAAAATAGTCAACAGGGTCGCAAGAAGCGTGTGAAAAAACCAAGGCGCAAAATAACTGCCCATGAACTGAGAAAAGTCAAGCGTGCAGCTGCCAAGATGCCACTTGCCACCAGTTTGGCCATATTTCATAGCTGCATCATCACTGGAGTGCCCAAAAGCACAAGGTGTGCAATACTCAGAGACATGGCCAAGGTAAGAAAGGCTGAAAGACGACCACCACTGAACAAGACACACAAGCTGAAACGTCAAGACTGGGCCAAGAAATATCTCAAGACTGATTTTTCTAAGGTTTTATGGACTGATGAAATGAGAGTGAGTCTTGATGGGCCAGATGGATGGGCCCGTGGCTGGATTGGTAAAGGGCAGAGAGCTCCAGTCCGACTCAGACGCCAGCAAGGTGGAGGTGGAGTACTGGTTTGGGCTGGTATCATCAAAGATGAGCTTGTGGGGCCTTTTCGGGTTGAGGATGGAGTCAAGCTCAACTCCCAGTCCTACTGCCAGTTTCTGAAAGACACCTTCTTCAAGCAGTGGTACAGGAAGAAGTCTGCATCCTTCGAGAAAAACATGATTTTCATGCAGGACAATGCTCCATCACACGCGTCCAAGTACTCCACAGCGTGGCTGGCAAGAAAGGGTATAAAAGAAGAAAATCTAATGACATGGCCTCCTTGTTCACCTGATCTGAACCCCATTGAGAACCTGTGGTCCATCATCAAATGTGAGATTTACAAGGAGGGAAAACAGTACACCTCTCTGAACAGTGTCTGGGAGGCTGTGGTTGCTGCTGCACGCAATGTTGATGGTGAACAGATCAAAACACTGACAGAATCCATGGATGGCAGGCTTTTGAGTGTCCTTGCAAAGAAAGGTGGCTATATTGGTCACTGATTTGTTTTTGTTTTTGAATGTCAGAAATGTATATTTGTGAATGTTGAGATGTTATATTGGTTTCACTGGTAAAAATAAATAATTGAAATGGGTATATATTTGTTTTTTGTTAAGTTGCCTAATAATTATGCACAGTAATAGTCACCTGCACACACAGATATCCCCCTAAAATAGCTAAAACTAAAAATAAACTAAAAACTACTTCCAAAAATATTCAGCTTTGATATTAATGAGTTTTTTGGGTTCATTGAGAACATGGTTGTTGTTCAATAATAAAATTTATCCTCAAAAATACAACTTGCCTAATAACTCTGCACTCCCTGTAGTCCAGGGGACTAAGCAAGCGTGAGATAATACACAAGCTCACATACAGCTACCTAATGAGCAGCTCCAATATTAATGCTCCCTAAAACCTCCTGAACTACAGAAGTCACGACACACAGCAGACACCGTGCCATAAATTCGGTACCGTTCCTGCGCTTCAGCAGTGTAAATCTGTGAATGACGTCACCTCCAGCTCGTTACGCTCTGCTTCACTACTGCCGACACGCAAAACAAGATGGTAAAAGCAAAGCATTGCCCCAATCAGCAGGTATGTACAACTATAAAAGCACAACTCCAACAGGTGTGAGCATGGCAAGGCGACAACCACAGGGGACTAGAACAGCAAAGGATCAGGTGCATATCTAAAGCTAGAGAGGATGAGCATGGCAGAGCTAGTTCAGTGCATACGTATTATACCATAGGGCTAAACGCTTGACTTGTGCAGGGAAGAAAAAGGTTTTATTCATCCTGCAAATTAAATCATTTAAGAGACCGACAATTTTGTGGGTCATCTTGCTGGCGTGCTGCATCAGAGTGTATGGATTTCTTATTAATGATGACACAGCACCTTTCATAGGGAAATGCAATATGTCTCTTACAACTTTCCTTTGTAGATCAGGTCACAGAGAACTAAACAATCTGGATTTATAAATATAGGAGTCTTAAAGGGACCTTTTCTGCAGACCCCCACCAGCACCACCGTGGCCGGCCCATGTGGGAATCATGGGTACCTAATCCCTGCCGCGGTGTCCGGGATCCATCTTGGGTGTCCCCCACAACATCCGGTTTGACACAGGTCACGTGGCTGCAGCGGTGACGTGTCATGCATGCATCACGTGACCCACTGACCTGATGCATGGGTGACACAGCACTGCTACAGCCAGTCAAGATTGGCGTTGCCTGAAATGGAGTCAAAACTAAGCAGTGGGGATCAGGTAACTATGATGCCCAATACAGGTCCAGCCACTCTTGGGAGGTCTGCAGAAAAGGACATCAGAAAATGACCTATTGTTTACATGACATTTTTTACGCTAAACTTTTTTTTAACCCAGAAAGGGACTTAGGGTGTACCGGTACGTCCTGTGCCGCACGGCCGGCAGTGATCAGAACAGGGTGCCTGTTGAAATCATTCAGCAGGCACCCTGTGACAATGCCCCGCATTGCCGATCGCTACAAACCGCAGGTCAATTCAGACCTGCGGTTTTTAGCGCTTATGCAAGTTTCTGATCCCTGCGGTCCGTGACCGCAGGGATCAGAAACCTCAAAGTGCCCATATTTTTGAAAGTTAACCCCCCCTGCAGCCCTCTGCTTTTGTGCCTGCGGGTGCAGCGGGGGGGGAGGATTGCAGGCGGTGCGGGAGGCGGGTGCGCGATCTTCCTCCCGCCCCCCGTTTATTTTCAGGATGGCTGAGCGGTTGAATCAGAGTGTCAGCTCATTGCTGACACTCCGATTCAAACGGCAGACATCTGTGCAGATGTCCGCTGTTTTAACCCCTTTCATGCCACGGTCCGTAGGGACCGCTGTATGGAAGAGGTGAAGAGGGAGGGAGCTCCCTCCCTCTCCCATCGGGAGGCTGCTGTGCCTTTGCAGCCCCCGGACAGGATGGGGTGACAGAGGGAGGGAGCCCTCCTCCCTCACCTTCCGCTCAGTTGTGGCAGACAGGGAAGGTTCCCATGGCAACAGGACGCCTTCTACCTTGGCAACAGGATGCCTTCTCAGGCATCCTGCGGTCCATGGTGCTGAACAGATCTGTGCTAAAGGCAGAGATCTGTTCAAAGTGTGAGTGAAATACAGTGCAGTACACTATATAGTGTACTGTACTGTATTATACAGACATCAGACCCACTGGATTTTCAAGAACCAAGTGGGTCTGGGTAAAAAAAAAAAAAAAAAGTGAAAAAAGTAAAAAAAATAAAATAAATGTATCCCCGATTAAAAAAATAAAATAAAAAAAATTCCCTACACATGTTATATATCACCGTGTCTGTAACGACCCAATCTATAAAACGGTCATGTTACATTCCTCGCACAGTGAACGCCATAAAAAATAAAAACTATGATGAAATTGAAATTTTGCTCACCTTACTTCCAAAAAAAGGTAATAAAAGTGATCAAAAAAGTCGTATGTACGCCAAAATAGTACCATTCAAACAGTAGTCTCATCCTGCAAAAAATGGGACCCTAACTAAGACAATCGCCCAAAAAAATAAAAAAAAATATGGCTCAGACTATGGAGACACAAATGATTTTTGTTTCAAAGATTATATTATTGTGTAAAACTTAAATAAATAAAAAAAAGTAAACATATTAGGTATCCCTGCGTCCGTAACAACCTTCTCTATAAAAATAGTACATGATCTAATCTGTCAAATGAACGTTATAAATAATAAAAAATAAAAACGGTGCCAAAACAGGTATTTTTGGCAAATTTTCAATTTTAATCCATTTATTCCCGTAACAAAGCAAGGGTTAACAGCCAAACAAAACTATTTATTGCCCTGATTCTTTAGTTTACAGAAACATCCCATATGTTGTCATAAACCTCTGTACGGGCACACGGCAGGGCGCAGAAGGAAAGGAATGCCATATGGATTTTGGAAGGCAGTTTTTGCTGGACTTGTTATTTGACACCATGTCCCATTTGAAGCCCCCCTGATGCACCCCAGAGTAGAAACTCCAAAAAGTGACCCCATTTAGGAAACTACACCCCTCAATGTATTCAAAACTGATTTTACAAACTTTGTTAACCCTTTAAGGCTGGGTTCACACGGGCGTTGCAGGAAAATGTGCGGGTGCGTTGCGGGCACACACGCAATTTTTCCGCGCGAGTGCAAAACATTGTAATGCGTTTTGCACTCGCGTGAGAAAAAGCGCGCATGTTTGGTACCGGGCTTGGGATCGGTGTTCTGTAGATTGTATTATTTCCCCTTATAACATAGTTATAAGGGAAAATAATAGCATTCTGAATACAGAATGCATAGTAAACTAGCGCTGGAGGGGTTAAAATAAATAAATTTAACTCACCTTAGTCCACTTGATCGCGCTGCCCGGCTTCTCCTTCTGTCTCCTTTGCTGAACAGGACCTGCGGTGAGCATTAATTACAGGTAAAGGACCTTTGGTGACGTCACTCCGGTCATCACATGATCCATCACCATGGTAAAAGATCATGTGATGGATCATGTGATGACCGGAGTGACGTCACCAAAGGTCCTTTACCTGTAATTAATGCTCACCACAGGTCCTGTTCAGCAAAGGAGACAGAAGGAGATGCCACGCTACGCGATCAAGTGGACTAAGGAGTTAAATTATTTTTTAACCCCTCCAGCGCTAGTTTACTATGCATTCTGTATTCAGAATGCTATTATTTTCCCTTATAACCATGTTATAAGGGAAAATAATAATGATCGGGTCTCCATCCCGATAGTCTCCTAGCAACCGTGCGTGAAAATCGCACCGCATCCGCACTTTCTTGCGAATGCTTGCGATTTTCACGCAACCCCATTCACTTCTATGGGGCCTGCGTTGCGTGAAAAACGCATCCGCACTTTCTTCCGGATGCTTGCGATTTTCACGCAACCCCATTCACTTCTATGGGGCCTGCGTTGCGTGAAAAACGCAGAATATAGAGCATGCTGCGATTTTCACGCAACGCACAAGTGTAAAGTGTAATACACAAAAAGTGTAATATAGAGCAACCAAAAATCATATGTACCCTAAAATAGTACCAAAAAAACTGCCACCTTATCCCGTAGTTTCCAAAATGGGGTCACGTTTTTGGAGTTTCTACTCTAGGGGTGCATCAGGGGGCTTCAAATGGGACATGGTGTAAATAAACTGTGTGGCGAAACCAACCTCGCCACTGGGTTTTCGAGAGGCCTGTTTACCAGCCTCTTGCCTCAGGATTATGGTCCATACTAACTTTAAAGGAGGTGTCAAGTGGAGTGTTTGGAGTCCTCTGGAAGCACTAGGAGCATCTATCGACGGAGGTACCCGGTCGGGGTGCTAGGCGTTCCGTTACAAACCAGACCAGCGAAATCTGCCTTCCAAAAACCACACGGCGTTCCTTTCCCTCTACGCCCTGACGTGGGGCCGTAGAGTGGTGTACGACCACATATCGGGTGTTTCTGTAAACCGCAGAGTCAGGGCAATAAATATAGAGTTTTGTTTGGCTGTTAACCCTTGCTTTGTTAGTGGAAAAAATGGATTAAAATGGAAAATTTGGCAAAAAATTTAAATTCTGAAATTTCATCTCCATTTGCCAACTCTTGGGGAACACCTAAAGGGTTAATAATGTTTGTAAAATCAGTTTTGAATACCTTGAGGGGTGTAGTTTCTAGAATGGGGTCACTTTTGGGTGGTTTCTATTATGTAAGCCTCACAAAGTGACTTCAGACCTGAACTGGTCCCTAAAAAGTGGGTTTTTGAAAATTTCTGAAAATTTTCAAGATTTGCATCTAAACTTCTAAGCCTTGTAACGTCCCCAAAAAATAAAATGGCATTCCCAAAATGATCCAAACATGAAGTAGACATATGGGGAATGTAAACTAATAGCTATTTTTGGAGGCATTACTATGTATTATAGAAGTAGAGAAATTGAAACTTGGAAAAAATTTCCAAAATTTTGGTAAATTTGGTATTTTTTTTATAAATGACATTTTACCAGTGTTATGAGGTACAATATGTGACAAAAAAACAATCTCAGAATGGCCTGGATAAGTAAAAGCGTTTTAAAGTTATCACTACATAAAGTGACACTGGTCAGATTTGCAAAAAATGGCCAAGTCCTTAAGGTGAAATTGGGCTGAGTCCTTAAGGGGTTAAATGGCCACTGAGCCTCACAGGCATAATTACAACTGAAGGTAACACACACATATCTATATGACATTAACTCCTTCCAGACTGAACATGAGAGGCTAGGTTCCCATCTGAGGTGGAGGTTCTGTTAGAACGTTAGTGGCCTTTGTTTCATATTCTGGCAAAAATGCAGAACACCACACTACTTTGCTGGGCACAAGGACAATTGACTCCATTATAGTCAATGTGGTTCATCGGACGCTGTCCGTGTCAGTCACAAGATGGACCCGGCGCTTCAGATATGAGCGTAGTCTAGGTTTCTGCTCACACTAGCATCATGGCTTTTGTTCATAACAGAGCCCATAGTGAATGGGTTTTCAAAGATCCAACTGACTTATACAGGGTTTCCATCAGATCCCAGTACAGTATTTTTGGCAGGAATAATAGTGCTGCAGAATGCACTTACCATGCTAATGATAAAAAAAATAAAAATACTACAACCCCTAATGAAAAGCAAATCAAACAAATGTGAACAGAGTCTAAAATAATTCAGTAATGCCATCTTTATTCATGGAAGTATGAACGGTGTATCATGCCTCTCGCCACTGCCTTTTATGCAGAGCACACCTAATATTCTGCAGCAGGCATGGCCAACCTGCGGCTCTCCAGCTGTTGTAAAACTACAACTCCCACCATGCCCTGCTGTAGGCAGTCTGGAGAGCCTCAGGTTGGCCATCATACAGCCGGCAGGGCTTTCGTCTACTGTTCAGGAGCTGGTCCTGCTAGAATAAAAGATCTATTACAGTGTTTCTAGCGCCTGCTTTCTGTTCTATAAGTGATTCAGGCGTGTGTGTATGAAGGAGTATGCACCATAATATCTGCATTGTATGGAGAGCATATAACACCTGTTTTATCAGAAGCCTATTTACTTGGCACGTACACCGCATTCAAGCCTTTGTCTTGCACGCTCGCTTCAGTAAGCTTGCAGGTGTGAGGGACATAAGGCACTTCTAGATACCTCTAAAAACCAACATGCCTGATACTACTTTCCCATAGACATCTTGGCTGGCTTTCCTGTAATGTCAATAGGCACCTTTAATCGAGTGTTATATAGGCTGTGTTCTATTGTGATTTTCCTGTACTATAAATTCTCAATATAAAATACTTTTTTTTTTTTCATTGAAGGGAAAACCCAATACTCTTTTGGCTTCACAGAAATAATAGTCTGCAAACAGGTCTGTGAGCTCACACTACTATACCCTGGTCATTTCAATCTGATGCATAAAAGCATTGCTCAGAAATATACTAATTGCACACCAATAAGAAGGCCGGAAATCATTTACCTTTTCTATCATTTCATAGCACTCCTCCATCTTGAGAGCCCTGTTCTGCACAGAGGTGGAGGCCCTGTGATACACACTGAGCCATTCTTCATACACACTGTCCGGTATGGCGGCCACCGCAAAACAGAGGGTTCTTAAACCTGGGGTGGACAAGACATAATGAGCCAGAATATCAATCCCAGAGACGTATAGAGCACATTCAAAATATATGGTAGGAAAACCTCTAAACATGTCGTATATTATGCTTACACGTATGCTACCCAATGACTACTTTTGAAAAAAAAAAAACACAAAATGGTCATATATGATTTTTGGCACTTTATCTTTGCTATGAAAAGTGTAATCAAAGCTTCTCAATACATAAGTATAGAGTTACATGGAATAAATTCCCCAAAAATATTACAGAACAGTCCGTGGACACATTTGGCGTGCACGTCTGGAGCAGATTTTGGCGTATACACTGAATTCAAACTGAAAACATAGTTAAAAGGGAAGCGGTCACCCCGATTTTGGACCACCCCGAGTCCAGATCTCTATTTTTTGTTTTCCTACTGTCCCCCATTCTCCCTCTGTCAGCGCTCAGAGCTGCACTGAAATACATTGTCAGGACTACCATGCACATGAGTCCTCTCCGTTATGTAACCACAGCAGAGCAGTCCAGCTTTGAGTGCTGACAGTGGGGGCCATAGGAAAAAGGAGACTTTTGTATTACTTACCAGTAAAGTCTCTTTCTCGCTCTTCCTTGGGGGACACAGGAAACCATGGGTATAGCTCTGCTCCCTAGGAGGCGTGACACTAAGTGAAAGCTGTAAGCCCCTCCTCCATCAGCTATACCCTTCAGCCTGGAGAAGAGACTGCCAGTTGCGTGTCCAAGTAGTGAAAGATAACCACCAACCGGAAAAAGAACTGTCGAGCCCCAACGGGGGCAACCAAGCCGGAACCACAACTGTAACCCAAATGAAGAGCGGGTGCTGTGTCCCCCAAGGAAGAGCAAGAAAGAGACTTTACTGGTAAGTAATACAAAAGTCTCCTTTTCTCGCCCATATTCCTTGGGGGACACAGGAAACCATGGGACGTTCCAGAGCAGTCCCAGAAGGGAGGGACCAGAACAAACTAGACCAACACCAGAGGCATCAATCAACTGCCGCCTGCAACACCAGACGGCCTAAAGCAGCGTCAGCCGACGCATGAGTATGCACCCTGTAGAACTTGGTGAAGGTGTGCAAGGAGGACCAAGTGGCCGCCTTGCAAATCTGCTCCGTAGAAGCCCGATTCCTCTGAGCCCAGGAAGCCCCGACCGCTCTAGTGGAGTGAGCGGTAACACCAAGGGGCGGAACCTTGCCCTTGGCGAGATAAGCCTCAGTAACAGCCATCTTGACAAAACGGGCGATAGCAACTTTGGATGCCGCCATCCCTCTGCGCGACCCTTCCGGGACCACAAAGAGCGAGTCAGTATGCCTGAAAGAGCTGGTTACTTCCAGGTAAATCTTGAGCGCCCTGACAACGTCCAGGCGATGAAGCTTCCTCTCCCGCGGGTGGGAAGGACACAAAGAGGGGAGAACGATGTCCTCGTTCAGATGAAAGGCGGAGACCACCTTAGGAAGGAAGGAAGGGACCGGACGAAGAACCACCTTGTCCTGGTGGAACACTAGGAAAGGTTCCAGACAGGAGAGTGCAGCCAATTCGGACACCCTCCGAAGAGAGGTGACGGCTACAAGGAAAATAACCTTGCAGGACAGAAGTCGCAAGGAAACCGTCCGCAGAGGCTCGAAAGGAGAAGCCTGGAGCGCTGAGAGTACCAGGTTCAGGTCCCAGGGCGGTACCGGAGGGCGGTACGGGGGAACCGCGTGAGCCACGCCCTGAAGGAAGGTCTTGACAGGACCAAGGGGGGCCAGTGGGCGCTGAAACAAAATGGACAGCGCAGACACCTGACCCTTCAAAGAACTAAGGCCTAGACCTTGGGCCAGTCCGCTCTGCAGGAAGGACAAAACGGTGGGGAGAGAAAAGCGGAGCGGAGGAATCCCCAGATCGGCACAGAACCCCAAAAAGGTCCTCCAGGTCCTATAATAGATCCTAGAAGAGGACGGCTTACGGGCGCGGATCATGGTGCGGACGACGTCCGCAGAAAAACCCCTACGTGTCAGGACGGTGGTCTCAACAACCACGCCGTCAAACGTAGGGACCCTAAACGCGGGTGGAAGATCGGTCCCTGAGAGAGAAGATCTTCCCTGGCGGGCAGCGGCCAGGGCGCGTCTGCCAGGAGCAGCATGAGGTCGGCATACCAAGACCGGCGGGGCCAGTCCGGAGCGACCAGAATCACCGAGACGCCTTCCGCCGCGATCTTCCGAAGGACCTTGGGCAGGAGAGGGATGGGAGGGAATATGTATGGGCGCGCGAAGCCTCGCCAAGGAAGAACGAGGGTGTCGGCTCCGCAAGCTCCCGGATCCCTGGCCCTGGACAGATAAGCGGGGACCTTGTGATTGAATTTTGAGGCCATGAGGTCCACGTCCGGTATGCCCCAACGAAGGCAAATGGCCTCGAATACCTCCGGGTGAAGAGACCACTCGCCGGGGTCGACGGTGGTGCGACTGAGGAAGTCCGCCGCCCAATTGTCCACCCCTGGAATAAAAATTGCAGATAGGGCCGGGACGTGGGCTTCCGCCCAGCGGAGAATGCTGGTGACCTCCCGCATTGCTGCAGCGCTGCGAGTGCCCCCCTGGTGGTTTATGTACGCCACAGCCGTGGCGTTGTCCGATTGTACACGAACTGGATGACCCTTCAGCAGATGAGTCCAGTGTCGTAGAGACAGAAGGGCCGCTCTCAGCTCCAGGACATTGATCGAGAGTTTGGACTCCGATGGAGACCAAATGCCCTGGACGGATCGGGGAGGAAACACGCCTCCCCAGCCCAAGAGACTGGCATCGGTTGTAACCACCAACCAGTTGAGTGGCAGAAAAGACCTGCCCAGAAAAGGGGACTGTAACCACCAGCGGAAAGATGACCGCACCGGAGGCGATAGATGGAAGGGATGATCCAGAGACTCCGGCGATTTGTCCCAGGAGGAGAGGATCGCCCGTTGGAGAGGGCGGGAGTGAAACTGCGCAAATGGGATCGTCTCGAAGCAGGCAACCATTTGCCCCAAGACCCGCATGCAGAAGCGGAAGGACGGTTGACGGTGGAGAAGGAGACCCCGAACCGCCCCACGGAGGATCAGACGTTTTTCCGAGGGAAGACGTACCTCCGCCGCTCCCGTGTCTAAAAGCATTCCCAGGAAGACTAGTTGTCTGGAGGGGGGAAGGGAGGACTTGGGGAAGTTGATGACCCAACCGAACCTCGCCAGAGTCTCTAGAGTGAGATCCACGCTGGCAACCGCTTGAGAAAGGGACGGAGCCTTGATGAGGATATCGTCCAAGTACGGTAGCAGAAAAACACCCCTGGAACGGAGTAAGGCCAAAACCGGGGCCAGGACCTTGGTGAACACCCGGGGGGCTGTTGCCAGCCCAAAGGGAAGGGCGACAAATTGGAAGTGGAGGTCCCCCACGGCGAATCGGAGGAAGCAATGGTGACACCGGGCTACCGGTACATGGAGGTAGGCATCCTGTATATCGATGGAAGACATGAAATCTCCCTGCTCCAGGGAAGCCACCGCGGAACGGAGGGACTCCATCCGAAACCGTCGAAGGAGGAGAAAACGGTTGAGCTTTTTGAGGTCCAAATTGGGCCGCACCGAACCTCCCTTCTTGGGAACTACAAAGAGGTTCGAGTAGAACCCTTGGAACCTTTCCTCTAGAGGAACGGGGGTAATCACCCCCCTGTCCAGTAAGGCTTGAACGGCCGCGGAGAACGCAGCCGCGCTTTTCGGGTCCCGCGGCGGGTTGGAGCGAAAGAACCGATCTGGAGGGAAGGATGCAAATTCGATTTTGTATCCGGAGGACACAATTTCGAGGGCCCAGGCGTCGGAGACGTGAGCCATCCAGACGTCCCTGAAAAGGAGGAGCCGGCCCCCCACCCGGGTGGGTGGGGGCGCGCCTTCAGGCAGAGGACTGTTTTGCTGCGGGTGTGCGGGCAGCCTGCGGCTTGCGCCAGGAGGGCTGCGCCCGAAAAAACGGCTTCCTACGCTTATCCTGGGGAGGAGCCGAAGCGGCAGCTGTGGTGGGAGCCCCAGAGGCCCTGCGGGAGGACCGAAAACGAGACGCACCAGGGCGTCCGCGGGGGGCGCCCCTGGCTTGGGGTTGAGGAAGATGGGTGCTTTTACCACCCGTGGCCTCCGAGATAAGTTCGTCTAAGCGGACCCCGAAAAGGCGGGAACCCAGCGTCCGCTTTCCAAACCTTCAGCCAGAGCTCCCTCCTGACGGCAACTGCCAGGGCGGAGGAGCGTGCAATAAGGGCTCCCGCATCAAGGGAGGCCTCACAAACAAAATTCCCGGCCCGAATAATAAGCTGGGCCAAGGAACGTAGGTCCTGGATGGGGACGTCCGAGTCCAACTCCTGTTCCAGCTGCGCACCCCAAGCAGAGATTGCTTTCCCTGCCCAAGCAGAGGCAAAAACCGGTCTGAGAGCAGAACCGGAGGCAGCAAAAATGCCCTTGGAAAGGGTCTCCATGCGACGGTCCTCCGCTGACTGTAGAGAGGACCCGTCGGGAACAGGGATGGCCGTGTTCTTTGACAGCCGAGCCACAGGGGGGTCCACCTTGGGTGGGGAAGACCAGGTGGCCACGACATCGGCTGGAAAAGGATAGCAAATGTCCAGCTTCTTGGGGTTGACAAAACGGGCGTCCGGGCGAGCCCAAGCCTTAGACACCACGGAGGAGAAATCAGAGTGGATTGGAAAGACTTTTGAGGCCTGCCTGGGTCTGATAAAGGAGACGCTAGCTGCGTCAGAGCTAGGGGGGTCATCCTGCACCTTAAAGGTGTCACGAATATCAGAGATGAGTTGACCCATCGCTGAGGCTAGCTTGGACGGCAGGGCCGAGTCCATTTCCAAATCTGAAACCGCCAATTCACCTTCAGAGAGCGAATCCCTTTGAGAGGAGAGGCCCGTCTGGGTGCGCACGCGTGGCGGGGAGAGTGAGGCCTCAGAGGAGGAGGCTCGCTCTACTCTAATACGCTTCTGAGAGTGCCTAGCTCAGGAGGGGTCACTAGGAGAGAGTGAACCCGCTGCAGCGGCAGAAGCAGTGGACCCGGAGGGCGCGACAGTCAGAGTGGCGTCCTGCGGGGTAGGTGGCCTGTCTATTAGGCGGCCCACGACATGAGTGAGGCTTTCCACGGCCTGGGACAGGGATCTAGCCCAGTCAGGCGGGTCAGAGGAAGCGACACAGCGGGCGACTGAGGCTGCGGTGGAGCTCGGCATGCAGTACAGTGCGGATCAGACTGCCCCCGGGGAAAGGGTTCCCTACAAGCAGTACAGGCATGGTACCAAGGCTTGGCGGCTGCAGAAGGGTCTGACATGGTAGAAAAAAGATGTTGCACTTAAAGTGGGAGACCCCAAAGAAAAGGAACGGGGATAACACCCAAGCAACAGTACTGTGGCACGAAGGGGGTTAACAGTCCTACCAGACCCGGATGATGCAAGCGGCAGCGGTAAGGGGAACAGACTGAGGAGGCTGTGGAGGAGAGGCAGCAGCACGGAGATGAATGGCTTCAGGATCGCAGGGCGGTGGGAGGCGATGTAGCAGTGGCCATGTAGCAGTGGCCATGGGTGGGGGATGTAGCAGCGGTGGGAGGGAGGAAGGGGAGGCTGGAGCAGCCACTCTCACCATACGCTGTCTTCGCCTCAGTCCATCCAGCGGGGGTCGCCCCTTCAGCTCCTGGCACCGCAGTGGCAGGAAGCCGGGGGAGGGACTTGGCGTGCGGGCGACCCTGAGCTGGCGGGACGCAGGGGAGCGAGGCTGCCCTGGTCCACCTTGTCTTCTGTGGGGGAGGCGGCAGTGCGGAATTACCGGCACTGGCGCAACTCAACCCCGGGAGAAACAGAGGGGTCTAATGCGCCTCTGTTGTCCCTGTAGGTAGAAAAAAATCGAATTAAAAACAACAAATAACGCAAAAATAAAAAATCATAGGAAAACAACCCTGCATAAGCAGGGGGTGTCTTGCCTCCTTGGACACTAAGCAAAAAACTGGCAGTCTCTTCTCCAGGCTGAAGGGTATAGCTGATGGAGGAGGGGCTTACAGCTTTCACTTAGTGTCACGCCTCCTAGGGAGCAGAGCTATACCCATGGTTTCCTGTGTCCCCCAAGGAATATGGGCGAGAAAAGAAAATTAGGGATCTGGAGTCTTCATCTGAAGTACTATGCATGTATTAATGTAGCGAATAGTCTAACATCGGGGTCACAGATTCCCTTTAAAGTATGAAGCTGGCCATACAAATTAGATGTATTTCAATGGGATCAGCTGATCATCCAATATGCATTGTAGCCCCACAGCAGATGTTGGTATTCCAACACGTCCAATCATTTCACTCTCAGAGATCAGCTGCTCACCAGGTGCCTGGCAGGGGCTTTCCTCCCTCAGCCGAGCATGCATGTGTATATAGGTATCAGCCAACAGTTCTCCTGTGCATGGCCAGCTGAACTGCATTTCACTAAAACAAAGGAGCAGAAGACACGAGCCGGGTACTGTGCCCCTCTGACTCTGATCACTTCTCTTCAGAGCTGTGCACAAGCTCATAGAAAGCCAACGTGCACCACTCCAAGGGGAGCGGGTGAGAGCCTAAGGGGCAGAGTGCACAGCTGAGAGCTTCTACACCTTGGGGGTCCCAGCACCCAGATGGCCACCAAACAAAACTTCTGACATATCAATGTGACATGACAGAAGTTTCCTTTAAGATTAGGACATTTGTACGAAGCCCACGCAAGTTGATCTATATCACTAATGATTTTCCTGTCCGTCTAAAGTAATACTGCAAAGTGTATCCAGTTGTGAACATAAAAGCCACACTAATTCAAAACCAATAGACAATAACCTGCTGCCAATTTACTTTTCATTTTGCTCTGGTGGCAACTTGAGGTCTAGCAGATATTAAAAGAGGTTGTCCAGGTTCTTTAGACTAATTAGTGACTGGCGCTAACCTGTGGAGGGAAGTTCTTTACATGGGACTTGCGCTCCCCCGATACTGCAGTTTGCACTGCACTGTTGCTCGCTGTGGGCTCTTCCACCCGGCTCCCAACTGGATGAGGTCACTTCCTTACCTGTTTGGCTGCATTGACTATAAAGAGGAAGCTTCCATCCACAGGTTAGCGCCAGTCAATAATTAGACTAAATGCCCTTTAAATTGTCCCATGAGTAGGCAGATTTGCAAAGTTTTGAGACAGCCATAAGGAAATCAGTAATTGCTCATCTTACCTTCTGTAGCAAACTGTTCCAGGTGTTTTAAGGTAATTTCTTTGTACTTTGAGGATTCAGCCAGGCGGTCATAAATGACTGTGTCCTATTATGGAAGACAAGGTAATGGTACATCACATTTACTGGGCAAGTCAAAGACTGGCACCACCTAGAAGCTGTAATTGGACCTTCACTTTTATCCAGAATGGTGATTTTCATTCAATCAAGGAGGGACACAACAGTAGTGACGAGTGTCTACGGCTGGGGCTACACTGAGAATTTTCGTAGTGCTACTGATTTTAACTATTGCGTGACAGCTGCAGTCCACAAGACTGCACACAACTCGGTGTATTGCTCTGAACTGCGCTGTAACGTGATGATGTCACCACCTTCAAGACAGACTAAGTGCAAACTTATAGGGGTATTGGCTGGCTCGGCTATTTTCGTTGGCCCCATAGAAATTTATTGAGGGCAGCAGCGAATGCGCGGTGCACCCTCCTTCACTTTGTCAGCTTGGTATACGAGATAGGTGCGGGTCCAGGTGGTGAGACCCGCACCTATCAGACAATATCCTAGAAATATGCCCTTTAAGTGTTCTGCATCTGTCATTTATCTAATGATATTTTGGACATGACCACTTAGAGGTGTGAAAACTATATCATACATATCATTACCCATAAGTACTCATCTATTATCAGGATTATCAGGATCACTTTGTTTGTGAGAGGAAACATTTGCGGTCGTGGAGGGGAAACCAAATTCCCTATGGCTCTATTGCAGCCAGTGAGCACAGCAATGATGGAGAATTTTCTAGGATTAGGAGATTGGTACCAATCATAAAGAGGTTGGAAAAACAATTATAGCCTAGCCTAGTAGCCAAGTGCATGGGGACAGGAAACGTACAACACATGGAAAGGTGTCGCCTATGTGGGTACATGACCAGGGTAAGGGAACTCAAAAGCAGAAGAACTGATTGCACTGCATGCAGTAAATCTTTTTGTATATACTGTATGTGGAGAACTCAAAAGGTGTTGCCCCGGCCCTGAAAAAAATTGGGGGTTAGCGGGGCATGTTGTGAGAGTTGCTAGTATAATAAAAAAAAGTCACTCGCTCTGGTCGTCCCAGTTCATGCAGTGCAACTCAGTCCCCATCTGGTCAGAAGCGTGACATGTCAACTCCCTGCACATTACCGCTGCCAGGAAATCAATGGCCTCAGCAGGAAGACCAGAGGTGGTGACTAAGTTTTATGTATTTTACTCACACACCATGCTCGCCAATTCCCCAATTTTTTTTTCTTCAGTGCCTAGACAACCCCTTTAATTTTAGCAAATAAGAAGCAGCTCAAGCCAGGAGCCACCATCATGGATCTTACCAAATCAAGGGCAGATAAGACAACACAGCAGATTCCCACTGTAGAATGAGGTATTAGCGGTAGTAAACACCCTTTGCATGGGCCGACTGAGCAGGCAGTTATCTGCAAAAATATATCAGTTCCCGGAAATTGCCCGATTAGGAGTGGCGGTGAGAGCTGCACTTACATGCAGCAATCACCTCCTTTGTATGGGAAGATACAATTGCTAGTGTGATCACTCACCCCTAGAAAGAATATTTTAGGTGCTGCGTCAACAATTATTTCACCACCATTCGGGTCGATGTCACCTTTACACAGAGCACATATTAGAAATAAGTATTCATAGGAACATTCATTCCCAATAATGGGCCAGTGTAAAAGGACCTTTAGCCATTGATGGTGAACGGCAGGTAAGGAATAATGTAGATGAAGGACTGAGTTGCATTGCAGTGGATGATACTTACAGCCCCTTTGCAGTACAATCTCAGTTTCCCTGAGGAGTTACGGACAATCACGGACATACGCTTTCGATTACTGCAACAAAAGAATTATGGAACAATACATTTCAGACAGCTCTGCTAAGTCATGGATCAATCGTACACACTGAATATTAGGTGACTGATGTGCTGCATATGACAACTGTGAAAAAAGTTTTCTTAAAGCTCTTATCTTGTAACAATTTTCTGTTGTGCCACCAGGAAATGTATGAATAAATGGGTTGGGTCCCTACATGGTCAGCATCGAGCACACATTTGTAGACCGTTCTGCTTGGTAGAGAACATGCTCCGCCTCATGCGGTCTGCAGATTTATTTCAAACCTTATAAACTTTTAAAAGAATAAAACAAGACATTTACCTTGTAAATTCCAGTACATTTAGCAACTCAAACTTTTCTTCCTGGCCAAGCTGCGAGAAATTTCAAATAAAAGTTAATGCTAAAATATTAAAGATGGAAAGAAATGTCGCGCTTCATGTGACACCCACCTACAGCAGCGGTATCCTAACTCCCGCCAAGCTCCTCTGGCAGTGGCCTTTCTCTGGTGAGAACTAAAGTCTGGGCATGCTGACATCCAACATGTCCCATCCTTCCTTTCCCTGAGATCTTCCATTGAGGGAGAGTTGCGGGAGCCCACAATACACGAGACTGTCGGCCAGTCCTGCATGCGGTACATGTCGATTTGTTCAGTATGTGCCTGGGATTCCATCCAGAGCATAAACTGACATACCGTACATTTCAAATCCACACCGCAGATCAATTTCCGTGTATTTGCCGTTAGGATCTGTAAGCAGCACATGTTCTAGGACATGTTCTATCTTTTTGCCGAATGGACACACAAATGCAGACAGCACATGGAGTTCTGATCCCCACTGGGCCTGCAGTGGTTGCATGCTATTCATCGTTCATGTGACCGCTGCAGCCAATCGCTGGCCTCAGCAATCCATGTGCATGTTGCTGAGGATGAGCCGCTTCTGTGTTAGGGTACATTCCGACGTCCGTAGAATGGGTTGGGATCCGTTCGGTAATTATGCAGAACGGGCGCGGACCCATTCATTTTTAACGGGGACGGAAAAGATGCTGTCCGCATCCACATTTCCACCCAAAAAATAGAGCATGTCCTATTCTTGTCCGCAGCTGCAGACAAGAATAGAAATCCTCTATTAAGTGCCGGTGATGTGCGGAGTCAGTGTTTTGCAGACCGCAAAAGACTACGGACGTCTGAATGGACCCTAAACCAGGTGAGGGGGCTCCATTTTGCTTTTGTGCTACATGTGTACTGTAGAGGACCCTGGAGGAGCGCCTGACACCATAGAAAGTGGTTTACAACTTCCAAAAGGTACAGTGAATCCATTCTGGTGTACCGTATGTAAAGACTTTCTATACCGATTGCCTCTTTTTCTTAGCTTAATATTTTAGAGGTTTCGGAACTACCTGCAAGGTTTCCATGCGGTAATGGTCTCAAACCATAATATTTGCAATGGAAAATGGTCGTCCCAGAACCAATCAATATTGTAACTATATAAAACTTGTGAAACAATGAACAAGATACAGTACATTCCCCAGGAGTGAAAATATTAATTCCTGGAAAGACCTTAACCCTTTGAGGACCGTAAGATTACCATCATCAATATAAAATAATTCTATTTTTTTCCATTTAAGAATGTATTTGAACAATAAATAAAACCATTTCCACACGGTGTCATTTTTGGGGGAGGGGTTATGACACGGGACAAATGTGAATATTTAGGTTACTTTTAATGGAAGGCCAAAAGAAGCTCCATTTTTTTTTAACGGCAACTGAAGTTCGTCCACTTCAGTTGCTGTAACTAAGTCATTTTAGGAAATAACTGGCAAAAAGCTAGAACCATTTGTTGATAAGAACTTATATTTTGACTAAAAAAAAAAAAAAAAAAGTATTTTAAGTTCTTAATCAGACGATGCAGGCAATTAAAAAAATGGGACAAATACGTCCCTTGGTCCTCAAAAGGGTTAATCAACTAAGGCTAGTTTCATGCCAGCGGAGATCAGGCTGCAAATGGGTAAATTAATTGTTTTCTGTCCAGCCGAATCTCGGCATATTTGCTGGGTTGCAGCCGGATCCTTGGTAGACCCCATTATAGTTAATGGGACCGGCTAGTATTCAAGTACCGTCCGGCAACACCGGACCCAGAGAGCTCCAGGTTGCTCCCTGCCGGATCTCTTACTGCTGGTGTGAAACTAGCCTAACTTTAAGTTAAACACTGAAAAAGTCTTTCTGCAGTGGAGAGAATAAATCATTACAAGATATGGTCACCATAGGACTTCAGAGGTAGATTAGACAGATCTAGATAGATAGGAGATAGAATAGATAGATAGATAGATAGATAGATGGATAGATATGAGATAGACAGATAACTTACCGATTCTATTATCACGGAGCTGGGAGTCCTTCCAGTAAACACAAACCTCAGTTGCTTTGCTGCTCTTACTAGGGCCCCCTCATCTACAAAATAAAATAACAGATTATGGAAAAGTTAAATCATAAAACCAAATGTATAGCCTGTAAAAATGATCACCCACATCTGGCCACCACCATTTATCCAGGTTATACCCCACATGCTGCTCCCTGACATGCATTGGAGGAGGGGGTTTGAGATTAGCGATTAAGGAAAGTTCTTAGATCAGGCCCAGGGTCACTGCACTGGGTGGGGGTCACCCTTATTAGTGTGATGCTCCAATAGCAGCCAAAGCTAACTAGGGAGTTCACCACCAGACCACCCATCGTTTGGGGACGAGTGAACTGCTACCTTAGCTGGACGAGTGAACCGCTATGTCAGCTGCAGTGTAGGAGCACTAATAATATGTGGATCCTAAAGAGGAGAGCACCATTACTGATGGGGTACATACTTTGTGGTGACAAATGGCAGCACTTTACGGTTACTGTTCGGGGGCACAATATCGGGTACTATATATTTTTTTGAAGTATAACAAGCAAGTAGTGGTACATTACAGACATCAAGGTATCACAATGTGCATTTTGTCAATCATGCAGCTGTAATGTGTAGAGCAATGCTTTAAGTAAAGGTGAGATACATGGCAAAACAATATATATATATATATAGTCATGAGATGAGGAACCCCGAACAGAAGAGGCAGTACTACACCTGCATAGTGACCAGGCTTAAACTGAAAATTCCAGACGAGCTAGGGGTACTATATTTTTAGTACTAATATTTTTTGTGGTATTATCTGCCACCATCTTGTTCAGGGGAGCTGTGCAACACAGCATGTGCAGTTTAGAGGCAAATGGGGCAGCAACATGCCCAGATTCGGTAGAAACACTAGGATGGGAGCAGGTTGAAAAAAAGTTATGCATGGTGCTGAAAAAGTGAGGCGCTAAAGATTTCTGGGCAGCAAACTGTGCAGAAACAAGCCATGAATGGAAGAAGTCATCATGGTGGTCCGCGACAAATAGAAAAAAATGAATGAGCATTAGAAAACACTTTCGTTTTGCACTATGCACTTTTGTTTTCAGTATCACTTGTACAGTAATTTGCATGCATCAATATCTCCTTTGACAGATATTGTATATAGGTCTGGGCTGACACTTGGCGACACATGATGACACGTTCGTCACGTGACTGCCCAGACACTATGAACGATGTGGTATTCCATCAATAGAGATGTCCGTTACCATATCTTTTCTGATTATACAGTAGGTAAACGTGGAACATGTTAGTTGGGGCGGATCTGCCGATGCGGTTGCGTGGCGACATGGTCGAGTCCATGGGTACCATGTGAGCACTACTGGCCAATGAGAAGCCAGACAGGAGCAATCTCTCAGATTCACTTTAAAGTCTCACAAAGCTGTTGATTCAAGGTGAAGATTTTTCCCTTTTATCAAAATGCATTACGCATTCCACTTAGAAGTGACGATCATGACAAGGTTGCTGCTTCAGTTAAATAATTCTGAAAGGAGAAAACGATTTTTTAAAATAAACCAACAGCTACTAAGTCTGTTCCTTCCCCTTACCGGGAGAAGATGCCTGATAAATGATCTGGTCTCCGTCATGCTCTGGAACGGCAGTATGACAGATTGCCATCATAGTGAGGAACTCGCAGATGACAGGGGCAGTGGGCTGAAAAACAGATGTGACAAGAAAATTAAACCTCCCGACAGTTACTCATACACTATAAGCCTTACTCTCCATCACGCAGCTACCACTGATTACTGACACTGAGAGAAAGATATTGCTTTTCGCCATGTTGTCATCCTTCCAAAATTTCATTTCTAGCCCGTGATAAAACCGGTCCAATGTATTATTATGCATTTAAAGGGAACCTGTCATCAACTTTATGCTGCCCATACTATCGGCAGAATAGAGACAGGTGAGCCGATTTCAGCGGTCTGTCACTTATAAGTTAAACGTAAGTGGTTGCCGAGAACCAACATCACAATCATTGCAGACTGGGCCTGGAAAAGAGTCACGGCCACCTGAGAAGAGTCATGGCTATTCATGAATTCTCTGCTGATGACTGACAGTCTTCTACCTAGTTCTCTCCCTTTCTCCCTAGCAGAGAACTGACAATCATCAGCAGATGAATGAGAGCAGGAGATTATGAATGACCAGGACTCTTCTCAGGTAGATTTGACTCTTTTCAAGGCCTGAGCTGCAATGATGATGATGCTGGTTCTCTGCAACCACTTACTTTTAGCTGATGAGTGACACACCGCTGACATCAGCATTTCTGTCACTATTTTATGCTGCCCTCAGTGAGGTCAGCATAAAGTTGATGACAGGTTCCCTTTAAGAAGAACTACAAGTGTTGGCGTTACAGCAGTTTTAAGCATATGTTCACCTAAAGTTGTGTCCTTCCATACCTTCCCTCTTGGCTTAAAGGGGTCGTCCCGTCTCATATATTGGGGGCATATCTTGAGGATATGCCCCCACTGTCTGATAGGTGCCGGTCAGCAAAGAGGAGAGTAGACCGAGCAGCACGCTCAGCTATTTTCAGAAGTCCCATAGAAAACAATGGGAAGTGCACTGTGCAAGTGTGGCCACCGATCCATTCACTTGTATGGGGCTGACAGAAATAGCCAAGCTCGGCTATTTTTGGCAGTCCCATAGACATAAATGGAGGGTGGCCGTGCATGAGCTGTCCGCTCTCCTTCACTTTGTGGGTTCCGTTCAAGAGATAGCTGCATGTTACACCTTTGGTACCCGCACCTATCAGATATTGGGGGCATATCATAGTAATATGCCACAATATAAGAGATGGGCCAACCCCTTTAACAAATCCTGAGATGTGTGGCCATCGGCTGAACGGGGCCCGCTCCATACATAGCAGATGTTAGGCTTGTAATCCTGCAGTGACTGAAAATGGAGTTAACTCTGATCATCCTCATTTAACCCCTTCAAATGCCGCTGCCCACAGCGACTGTGGCATCTGAGAGGTTCATCTGAGGAAGAGAGCTCTCTCTGATCTCCGATGGTGCACGCTAAGTCACGGTACCGCTACGCTGATGTGGCAGCTTGGTGCCTTTTGAAGGCTCCCAGGCCTGCCATAGTAAACTGGTATATTCCAAAGAAAAGACTGTGAAAAATCTATCAGCTGCAACATGAGAGTAATCCATATGACAAAAGGGTTCCAGCACTCGTCCAACATATTAACCTTCAGGCTTTATTGAAAAATGTTAATTTCATCATCATCATTCCAAAGTAAGACAAGAAGGCAGGGGAGGCTGCAACATATTTCGGACCAGCACATGTGATCTTCCCATACAGCTATGGTCCAACAGGTAGTGCCCTTCCATGAACCATCTATTTCCTTGCGTGGCGACATAGCCAACACTAAGCTGACAAGCATACTCCTAGCGCTGTGGTGGAAAAAGAAGAAAATACAGAGCTCATGTCTATAAGCTCTGACCTCATCACCTTTACAAAGCTCACCACGTGTATGTTCTCATAGATGCCATGCAGTAGCCTCCATCATCTATAGGCTCCCATATACCATGTGGTGTCCATGATTGATAATGCTCCGTGCCTCTCTGTGACCACTTTATCTCACTGTGATTTTGTAGTAAAAAGATCACAGAGAGGCACGGAGCATTATCAATCATGTTACTGCTCCGTGTCTCTGCTGTCCGGAGCGCGGCTTGGCTCTCTTTCATGCAGCGGATTACCTGCACAGGATCTGCTCGTGTGAAAGAGCCCTTAGAGTGCATTCACATGACTATGTATTTTGCGGTCCACAATGGTATGATTTTTGTGGACCCAATGACTTTCATGGTAAGGTCCACATTTTGCAGCACAGTATAGGACATGTTCTATTCTTTGCAGAGCAGACATACGGATGCGGAGAGCACACAGATGGCATCCGTATGTCTATTCCGCGGTAAAGTATAGGTCGTGTTCTATAATTTGCGGATCGCCAACCCATTGAAGTTCATGAGTAGGCAAAAAATGCCGATGCCACGTGGACTCAATATGCACTTTATGTATTTTGTGGTCCACAAACTGCAGATCCACAAGGTCGTGGGAATGCACCCTTAGGGCTCATGCACACAAAACATTTGTGTGCGTGTCCGTTCTGTTCTTTTTTTTTTTTTGTGGCCTATGTGGAACTATTCACCTCGTTAGATCCGCAAAAAAATGGAAATTACTCCATGTTCATTCTGTTTCCATATATCTGCATGGCTGTTCCGCAAAAAAGATAGACCATGTTACAATGGTTCCACATAAAAAAAATGGATGAAATATGAATGTCACATGGACGTCATCGGTATTTTTTGCGTATCCGCGTTTTGCGGATCACAAAATACAAATGGTCGTGTGCATGAGCCCTTAATCTCATTATTATAACAAACTACATCAATGTTCACGCATATATAGACATCACTAGGACGGATGAACACTGCGTCTAACAGACGCCAGAACAGGTGGTGGAAAAATGTGATAGGACTACAATTAAAAGGCTATGAACACCTTCGGAAGGCATTCCGTTTATCATTGCATCTTACTCATTTAGGGCTAAAAATAATTTTTTTAATTGGTCTCAATTAAAAATGTTCAAGAGTTTATGTTCTATAGCCCATTGTAATCTGTCAGGCAGCTGCTGTGATGGCTCAAGGTGCAGTCCTTATATTTGAATTCCTGACAGCTCACAAATACTAAATATAGGCAAATGCTTGCCAAACTGATAAGAATATGGCTTAAACGAGCTTTCAGGAATTGTATTACATTTTTAATAAAGACCAATTGAAAATTTTTTTTTTAACCCAAAATAAGTAAAATGCAATGATAAAAATTTACCTATGAATGTATTCATAGCCTCCTATGAATGTATTCATAGCCTTTGGCCTCATGCACACGACAGTTTTTCTCGGCCTCCGTTCAGTTTTTTTTTGCGGATAGGATGGGGACCCATTCATTTCAATGGGTCAGCAAAAAAAATGCTAAAATAGTTCATCCGTTTGTGTTCTGCGTCCGTTGTCCGTGTTTCCCTTCAGCAAAAAAAATAGTGCATGTCCTACTTTTTTCACATTTGCGGACAAGGATAGGCATTTATTACAAGGAATCCGTGGAAAAAAACGGATCCTCACAAAAAAAAAAAATGGATGCCGCATCAGTTTTTTTTTTTTAGCGGACGCAAAAAACAACCGTCGTGTGCATGAGGCCTTTATCATAGAATCTTCACAGCAGGGGTGAAAAGCCTATCCAAAAAAAAAAAAAAAGAGACCCTTAGAGACCCTAAGGTTAAATGCACACTATCAGGATCACGTGCGGATTTGCGTGCGGAAAATCTGCACCGTAGGTCATGTACATTGCATTCTATGAGAATTTGAAATTCTCATGCACACGATCCGGATTTTTTCCGCGTGGAATTTGAACTTTTTCCTGTCCGGATTTTCTCCATTCCCTTCAATGGGGACAGTAAAATCCGCACCAATTGATGTGGATTGACCACACGGATTTCCCTGTGAACACATGCAGATTTCAGTGCAGATTGTCCGCACATAAATCCTGAACGTGTGCATTTACCCTAACATTTTAGCACACCCTTAGGGTACATGCACACGTTCAGGATTCATGTGCAGAGAATCCGCACTGAAATCCGCAGGAGTTCGCAGGCAAATCCGTGCGGTCAATCCGCATCAATTGGTTCGGATTTGCATGCGGATTTAGTGTTGATTTTACTAAGTGAATGAAGAAAATCCGGTCAGGAAAAGTAAAATAAATTGACATGCTGCGGATTTTAAAATCTGCATCATGTGCATTGAGAATTTCAAAATCTCATAGAACACAATGTACATTACCTATGGTGCGCAAATCCGCACGGAAAATCTGCACGCAATCCTGATCGTGTGCATTTAGCCTTAGGCCGATAACACACCAGAGTAAGATGGCCACACTTTGGTTGCAACTCCCAGCCCCATTGTAGGTCTCGGTTCCTTATGACGCTGCTCGTTTGGGTGATCAGACCTGTTGGATTGGGATTTGCGCAGAAATGTGCCCCGTTACACCTGAGTGATTTCACTGCAGCATAGAAGTATGAGGTTTCTTAAAACGATTGTTGAGATCTTATAAGTTAATGAGATCTAGGAGGATATACAGCCATTTTTATCACTATTGATTCTACAAAACGCACATTGCGGTCACCGCCTCGCCCGTTACAGCTTCATCATTACCAGATTCTTGTAATAATCTATTCCTCAGCTGCTTCTGAAGTTTCCCCACATGTTCCAGGGCGGGCACATTGGCCTATTATATACCCATTAATTATAACCTTCTCTCATAGCAGGACACCCCAGGTCCCGCCATGCCCAATTTCATTTGGAACATCTACACAAAGCTCAAATGTAGTCATAGTTCAGAGCTACATAAAGCAGTCCCACGTAATAATACTAAGACAGGAAGGATAAGGCTGTGGTATGTTAAAATTAAGTTTTAAAATGCATTATAAATTAAAACTGTCATTTCAACTTTTTTTTTTTTACTTTTGTAATATTCAATGTTCTTTTAAAAAAGCCTCTAAAAAAGGTCCCCTCAGCAAACCTTTGATCCATCTTCAGCTTTCAGCTGTATACCAGACATTTGGAGATTGAATCAAGATTATTTGCAAAGTTGATCATTTTTATTTTTTTATTTTAGATGTATTGAAATGATAAAAAAAATAGTTGTAAAAATGTATTAGAAAACATAGGTATGGCTTATGGGTTCCTATTTGGTTATGCTAGTATGTGCTAAATGTTCCCAAGAGGCAGCTAGCCACAATTGGAGGCTGGGGTGCTGTAGAGGATACAGTGTGAGGAAAGTCTTGCCTCCCCCTTTGGGCTTTCGTCCCTCATTGTCTCACCTCTTTCACAACATTTCAGTAGCCGGGAAGGAGACTTTTGGTTTCAGTGGCAACTTGTTTTAAAGGAATTGTCCACCCTTCTTTTTAAATGATGACCTATTCTCAGGATACGCCATCACTATCTGATGTCCAGCACCCTGCACTCCTGACGATTAGCGGTTCGGTTTTAACTGTCACCGCAGCTGCAGAACAAAATTTCACCGTCAACATGATGATGTTAAAAACTATGTTGATGGTTCTGTGTAGCGCTCACGCTGACTTCCAGTAATGGAGCTACACAGAACAGCTGATCCGCAAGGGGCTGGACCCCACTGATCAGCTACTGATGGCCTATCATGAGGATAGACCATCGGTTAACGCCTGGACAACTCCTTTATCTCTACATGGACATCTTTGATTTCTATGTTTAAGACATTCATTGTAAAGACTTGTCCCTAAACAACAAAACTAACCAATGAGAAGAAGAAATGGTTATCTACAGGCGAAAAACCTGGATTGACTCCAACATACAAATGAAGTATAAATGGATTCTGCATCTTGGTGCAGCTACGCTGTGGGAGCCTGGCCACTCCAACAGATATTAGACCCAATTACAGTAATTCAAGGCCAATGGCACTTACATGATTGTTTTCGAGGTTTTCTAATAAGGTTGAGTCATGAAAGGCTTGGCCATCACTACTTGGTGGTTCATGCCTGAGAAGAGGAAGAAAGAAAAAAAAAAAATTATGAAAACATAGAAAATGCATTCACAAGGAGAAACTGGAATGTGGCTGAAATCTGGAACTTAATTGGTTGCTGTTCACAACACGAGAATTTTTCCCTTGTACTAGCTTTTATAGATAGTCTTCGGTATGAGGAAAATGAACCATAACTATAGCCCTCAAGTCATAAAGAACTGCAATACCATAATTCAGTACACATACATACATGCACTCAACACAACAGACACGGATAAAGGAAAAGCATCAGGAGTCTCAGGTGCCGACAGGAAAGCCGAAACCTTTTCCTAGGACAACTCTAACATGCCATTAGGAACATTGCTATTGAAGAGGTTGTCTTCTCAAGTCAGCTCATATCTACATCCTAGTAGGGTACATGAGCACCACAGATGGGGGTCCTCTACATGGTACCCCCTAATAGACTGCATAAGAAGCAGATCTTGCTCTAGCAGACTCCAGCTGTTCACGTATAACACGAATGGCCATTCATCCCAAAGGTTGCTATTTAATACTACGGTACGTTTCAGATGTTTAACAGGGATGTTGGGAGTCGCACCGACTGATTGCTGCGGGGGCTCTCATACGAAGGGGGTTGGCCGAGGTGAGACAGCCCCTTAATTCAGTTCTCATGAGTTCATTAAAGTTAAACCTTTGTATTACTAATCATTACATTATAGTGTATTCTAATCTTTAAACTCCACTTTTTATCACCCTCGGCCCTGCTCCCAGCCGCTGTAAGGGAGATCTAATATTACATTGTGGCCATCTATGTAATACGAGGACAGCCCGAGTCCTGCAGAACAGGGGCCACGTGTACAGAACTGCTTTCTACTCTGGCTCAGAGATGGGATTGCAAGTGGAGGACCTCCCTCTATAACGTCCATATACCTTCGATAGACGGGCATATGGGACTGGGGTAGTCTTCTTAAGACCACCCTTTAACAATGTGCACTGTATGATTTTTTTTTTCTTTTTGAGTCAAGTGTATTGCACTGTATTTCTTTTTTTTTAATAGTATCTTTTTATTGAATTTGTCAAAGAGCCTACAACCACTCCAAGAACGTACATGTAAACCAGTACATTAAGTCTGCTGTGTCTTATTAAAACAACTTCGATATCGCAGTACCGAATTGTTTGCAAGAGAAAGCAGCACTGTATTTCTTAAAGTGAATCCCTCAACTGACACCCAAGTAAAACAGACATTGGGCAGTCTGTGGTTTTCCACTTGTGGGTCATGTCCGCTTTTCATGCCTTAAAAGCGAATGTCTCACTGGGTAAGGCTATTTTCATATTTGGGAACTCTTAGATAACAGAGGGGGGTCTTCTGTTCAGGACCCTCATCTCTTGGCTAGAGTGGAAAGCAGGTACAAAGAGTTCATCGCAGAATGTAATAGCAAAAAAAAGTGCTGAGGCCATTCATTTACTTTCCGTTATGCATTCCGTCATAGAATTGCGTTATGGTCCGTGGTAATGGAATCATCTCTAGCTTTACCCATTATATATTCTACCAAGACAAAAAGTGGGGGATGCTGCTCCCTGTATTAGTCCTGACAGTAAAGTGGCGGATCATGATTACTGGGCGGGGGGGGGACTATGACATTAAACTGTGCTTACTGTACAATCATGGCGTAAAAAAAGGTTGCGACTTTTTGAGCTTCCAGACACTCTTCTAAAGTGGCAAAGAAAAGGGGAAAGACCCCTAGCTGGCGTAGCCAGAGATGCAATTCATTTATTAAAAAATGCATCTGCCTATTAAAGGGGTTATCCCATGACTAATGTAAAAAATTAAAATCAGACGTCATATACTACATGACAATCTCTTCCTAACAAAGCTGGGACTAGCCCTGTACCTCACATGGATCCAGAGATCTCCCCATTCACTGCTCTGGTATCTGGCAGCAAGACGTCATAAATCATTTTTCCACGTCAAATGTATCCAAATCATTTAGGTCCTATTTGTTACGAGTTGGACCTCCATGGGTCAGACGTGTTTTTTCCAGCACACCCCACAGATGCTCAATCAGATTGCGATCTGAGGAAACTGGATACTTTGAATTCTCAGTCCTGTGCCTCAAACCATTCTGGAAAAATAATTTATAGAATGGCAGGGCGTATCATTCCGCTGAACAGGGAATATCACTGCATGAAGGGTTATATTTGGTCTGCGACAACTGACAAAGTAATATCCACATATTCCAGGAACAAAGGTTTTCCAGCAGAACATTGCCCAGAGCGTCACACTGCCCCCGCCAGCTTGCCTTCTTCCCGCAGTGCATCATAGTGCCATCTCTTCCTCAGGTAAGTGATGCACATGCACACGGTATATGAAGTAAAGAAATCAGACCAGGCCACCTTCTTCCATTGCTACATGGTCCAGTTCTAATGCTCACGTGGCCACTGTAGGTGCTTTTGGTGATAAACGGGTATCAGCATGGGGACTCTGACTGGTCTCCAACTATGCAGCCCCATACAGCGCAAACTGTGTTGCTGTAGTCGGTTGTCCTCTCGGAGTACTTTTGGTAGGAAGATCCCACAAGATCTTTATCTTCCCATCACAATCTTTAGTCTTGACTCGTACATCTATCTCAGCTCTCGAAATGTCAAGATCAATGATATTCACATCATCTGTAGAGGCTTAAATCTATGGCTGATAGTTGCACACACTCAGATTTCCCATACTGTAGATGGTGCCATCGTCAGTACCATGTAATATATGCAACATGTGCATCTTTCATTTAACGGTGTCGTAAAAAGCAAAGAGCGGCAACAAAACAGATTGGACTTGTACACCAGAGAGTCCCTGTAGTCGGCTCAGCAATGATTACTCTATACCCCGAGGAGCCCCACAAGGGACAGATCTCATAAAATCACTTTCCTTGACTTCACTTTAAATTGCACATCAAGCTTGTGAGCTGTTGCATTTCAAAAACCATCTTAAAAAAATATTCACCCATGAATTTTTTTTAAAAGCCATTATAAAAGTATCTGGGTGGACTACTGTATTTACATGCATACCATAAAAATTCCTAAATGATAAGTACAATTACTACAGAGATTTAGAATTGCATGTGGTAGGAAGGAACTTTATTCCTTAGTTCGATGACTCAAAGCTGTAATGAAACATGCAGAGAACAAACACAAAGCACTGCACAGAGAGGGGGAAACCGGCGCCGCTTACCAGTCATCTTCACAATACCTATTGTCCTCTGGGTCTGGACAGTGACTGCACCAAAGGGAAAGAGGAAAAGCAGAGTACTGGGGAATTAATCGGACTGAGCAGCAAGACAAAGAGAAAGCGTTAGTCCATCATTTCTCACCGCTATCACCAGTCACATACACACTATTTCACTATTCAATCTAGCCTCATTTACGACTAACGACTGAGCATAAAACACAACCCAAGCAGTACATAGGTATATAGTAGACAATTAAACGTTCACAAAGACTTAAAGGGAAAAGGAGATTTTTGTGAAACTCACCTGTAAAATCTTTTTCTCGTAATTTCCATTGGGGGACACAGACCATGGGTATAGCTTAGAGATATTACTAGGAGGGACACTATGCAAAAAAAGAAGCTCCTCCTCCTCGGGCTATACCCCCAGGCACCTCCAGGAGAACTTCAGTCGTTGCAAAAGCAGTAGGAGAAGGAGAACGGAAACAAAACATTATGGAAACCATCACACAGCACACCCTAAGGCGTAAACCAAAAAAGGGGGCGGGAGCTGTGTCCCCCAATGGAAATTACGAGAAAAAGATTTTACAGGTGAGTTTCACAAAAATCTCCTTTTCTCGTTCATTCCATTGGGGGACACAGACCATGGGACGTCCCAAAGCAGTCCATGGGGTGGGAAAAAAGAACAAATCCAACACCGCCAGGAATAAACGTCCAGTAGTCAAACCGGAACCACAGCCTGCAATACCCTGCACCCAAGAGCAGCATCAGCCGAGGCCAGAGAGTGTAACTGATAAAACTTTGTGAAAGTATGTAAGGACGACCAAGTGGCCGCCTTACACAACTGGGAAACGGATGCGCGATTGCGTCTAGCCCAGGAAGCACCCACTGCCCTTGTGGAGTGAGCGGTAATCCGCGACGGCGGGACGTGGCTGCGAGCGCGATATGCCGCAGCAATAGCGGAACGGATCCACCGCGCCACGGTGACCTTGGAAGCCGCCAGGCCCTTACGGGACCCTTCAGGAATCACAAAGAGAGAGTCTGAACGCCGGAAGGAAGCGGTAGCCCCCAGGTACACCTTCAGGGCCCTGACGACGTCCAGGGAGTGGAGAGCGCATTCCTTGGGGTTCACCGGAGAAGGACAAAAAGAGGGCAGGACAAGATCCTCGTTAAGGTGGAAGGGAGAAACCACCTTGGGCAAAAAAGAAGGCACCGGTCTGAGCACCACCTTATCCTGGTGAAAGACCAGAAAAGGTTCCCGGCAGGAAAGTGCGGCCAGCTCCGAAACTCGCCTGATGGAGGTTATGGCCACCAGAAAAACTACCTTCCAGGTGAGTAAAACCAGAGAGATCTCCCTCAGAGGTTCAAAAGGCGCCGCCTGAAGGGCGCGCAGAACCAAGTTGAGATCCCAGGGGGGCAAGGGAGGCACATACTGAGGAACCGAATGCGCCACCCCCTGCAGGAAGGTTTTTACAGGTCTCAAAAAGGCAATGGACCTCTGAAAAAAGATAGCCAAAGCAGAAACCTGACCTTTTAAAGAACTGAGCGACAGACCCATGTCGAGGCCGGACTGGAGAAAAGACAGCACCACTGGGACAGAGAAACGTAGGGGCGAGTAGCCCGATTTCTCACAAAACACCAGGAAGGCCTTCCAGGTGCGATAATAGATTCGTGAAGAAGCCGGCTTTCGAGCCCTGATCATGGTTCTTACCACCGCATCAGAGAAGCCTCTCTTCCTCAGGATGGCGGTCTCAACAGCCACGCCGTTAAACGCAGCTGCCGTGAATTCTGGTGGAAGAGCGGCCCCTGAGACAAGAGATCCTCTCTGTCGGGCAGAGGCCACGGGACGTCCGCCAACATACGAGCGACGCTGGAGAACCAGGCGCGACGAGGCCAATCCGGAGCGACGAGAATGGTTGGTATCCCCTCCGCCTCGATCTTGCGCAGCACCTTCGGCAACAGAGGAATCGGAGGGAAGACGTAAAGGAGGCTGAACCGCTGCCATGGAAATACCAGCGCGTCCACCCCGTCCGCCCGTGGGTCTCGAGCGCGGGCAAGATACACCGGCACCTTGTGGTTGATCCGGGAAGCCATCAAATCTACGTCCGGACGGCCCCATCGGAGGCAGATGTCCTCGAACACCTCCGGATGGAGAGACCACTCTCCCGGATCCACCTTGGTGCGACTCAGAAAATCCGCCGTCCAATTGTCGACTCCCGGGATGTACACTGCCGACAATACCGGAACATGAGACTCCGCCCATAAGAGGATCCTCGCTACTTCCCGCATTACTGCCCGACTGCGAGTCCCGCCCTGATGGTTGACATAAGCCACAGCCGTGGCATTGTCCGACTGAACCCGCACCGGGCGAGTCGCTAGGAGAGGAGTCCAATGGGAGAGGGAGTGGAAAATCGCCCTCAATTCCAAAACGTTTATGGGGAGACGGGATTCCTCCGTCGACCAGACACCCTGAACTGTGAGGTTCCGGAGAACACCTCCCCAACCGATGAGGCTGGCGTCGGTGGTGACTATCGTCCAGGAGAACGGAAGGAAGGACTTTCCTGACGATAGGTTCAGGGGAGACTGCCACCAAGGGAGAGACGCTCGAACTTGCCGGGACAGACGAACAGGAGTGTCTAGACCCCGAGGGTTCTTGTTCCAGAGGGCAAGGATCATCTGTTGTAGCGGACGAGTGTGAAATTGGGCGTACGGAATCGCCTCGAAAGAGGAGACCATAAGGCCCAGCACCCGCATGCACTCCCGAATGGTGGGACGTGGAGAGCGTAGAAGGAGCACCATTGCCAGACGAATCTGGGAAGCCTTGGAATCTGGAAGAAACACCCGAGAAATCGAGGTGTCCAAGATCATCCCCAGGAACGAGAGTCTCTGGGAGGGGTGCAGAGAGGACTTGGGGAGATTGATCAGCCATCCGAACCGTTCCAGGGATTGAACCGTGATTCGGATGCTGTCCTCGGCCTGTGGAAGAGACGGAGCTTTTATCAAGATGTCGTCTAGGTATGGTAACAAAGAGATGCCCCTGGTGCGAAGAAGCGCCATGAGAGGCGCCAGAATCTTCGTAAAAACTCGAGGGGCGGTTGCCAACCCAAAAGGTAGGGCGACGAACTGGAAATGACGCCCCCCTATGGCAAAGCGCAGAAAGCGATGGTGGGACTCTGCAATAGGGACGTGCAAGTAGGCGTCTTGAATGTCCACAGACGCGAGAAATTCTCCTGGAAGCAGAGAAGCAATAACGGAGCGAAGGGACTCCATGCGAAACTTCCGCACCCGTAGAAACTTGTTGAGAAGTTTTAGATCCAAGATTGGACGCACTGACCCCTCTTTCTTTGGAACAACGAACAGGTTTGAGTAAAAACCTGTCCCTTGCTCTTCTGGGGGAACGGGGGAAATGACACCACGGTCCAGAAGAGAGGAGACCGCAAAAAAGAGGTCCGAGGCCCTGGCTGGATCCCCCGGAACGCGAGAAGGGAAAAAACGTTCCGGCGGGCTGGACGCGAACTCCAACTTGTAGCCGGACGTCACCACTTCCAGAGCCCAGGCGTCCTGAACGTGAGCCCTCCAGACCTGTTGAAAGGAGAGCAGACGGCCCCCCACCACGAGGGGTGGGGGCACCCCTTCATGCGGAGGGTTGCTTGGGAGCAGGAGGACGGGCTGACTGCGCCCGAGGCCGCCAAGAAGGCTGGGGCTTGAAGAAAGGCTTCTTGCGGGAGTCCTGGGACCCCCCTGCCGATGAGGACGACGGCGTCCTGGCAGTGGAGAAGCGACGAAAGGACTGGCCCCGGAAACCTGAAGGCCGAGACCGAAAGGGACGCTTGGTCCTGGGCTGGGGTAGATGAGTGCTCTTGCCCCCTGATGCGGCAGAAATGAATTCATCTAGTTGAGCCCCAAAGAGCCTGGACCCTTCAAAGGGAAGGTTAGCGAGGGATCGCTTGGATGAGGCATCAGCATCCCACACCTTCAGCCAGACCTCCCTGCGCTGAATGACAGAGAGGGCCGAAATACGGGCAAAGAGGGAGCCGATGTCCATTGAAGCCTCACAGAGATATTTTGACGCTTGAGACATCTGGATGATAAAATCCAGAGTATCTGCAGAGGCGTCCTGCTCTGACAGATCCTGGTGGTGGCGCTGCAACCACGTTGTAAGGGCTCTGGCGACCCAAGCCGACGCAAAGGCCGGTCGCAGGGAAGCGCCCGCCAGCGAGAAGATGGACTTGGAAAGTGAATCCAAACGTCTGTCCACCGCATCCTGCAGAGAGGAACCGTCTAGGACGGGAAGGGCCGTGTTCTTGGCTAACCTGGCCACCGGAGGATCTACCTTAGGGGAAGAAGTCCACTTTTCCACTGTGTCAGCTGGAAAAGGATAAAGCGTATCCATACGCTTGGTGGCCGAAAATTTTTGATTAGGTCGATCCCAAGCTTTTGATAGGACCGCAGTGAATTCCTCGTGAATAGGGAACACGGCGGACTCCTGTTTCTTGGGTGGAAAAAGGGAGAACTCCCGACTAGTGGAGGGAGGAGAATCCCCTTGTATATTAAAAGTGTCACGGACAGCTGCCACCAACTCGGTTACCATGGTGGAAAGCTTAGGCAGGGGTTCCCGCTCCGTGACTTCGTCCGATCCGGACAATTCCCCATCGGATTTGCGCTCCCTGCGAGGGGGAGAGTCAACCGGGCATGCCTCAAGGCGAGGGGGAGAAGCGGAGTCATCCGAGGAGGAATGCTGCCGCTCACGCTGCCTTTTAGAAGTCAGACGCCCTCTGTGAGAGTCGCTGAGAGGGGATGGAGTGGTGGATGCCACTGGATTAGTAGCCGCCATGCGCTCCATGAAGGACATGGCTGCCTTGGCAACTAAGGCCAGATCAGCTGCCGCATTAGACATGGCGGAGGCCCAGGCGGGTACCGCTGTATCCGCAGGGGCAGAGGGAGGACCGGGCTGAGCAAGAGAAGGAGGCTGATCCTGTCCGGGAGCAGGGCATGAGTCACAGGAACCAGTGACAGAAAAAGGCCTAAGGCATATTTTACATGACTCCAGTGGAGCCTGAGAGGAAGCCTTGGAAGGCTTAGGGGCCCCAGGTTTAGGCATGATGGTATTCCAAAAATAAAGATTTCCTACCAGGTTGCTGCAATTCCTACCACCCAGGCAACAGCAGAAGTCTCCGGTCACCGAGAACTGAGGAGCTGCACGGCCGCAATCCAGCAGAGTCTCCGGCGTAGGGAGAGACAGAGCTGGACGCCGAGGCTCCGCCCCCTTGGACGCGTCATTGCGGCGCGAAATAAGCGCGCGCGCATTTCAAATACACCCCTTCGCCAGATACGGCGCCGCGGTGGTTAATATCGGGAGGAGCAGGCCGGCGGGAGCTGCAGAGAGCGCAGCGGCCATAAGATAAAATACACTCCCTCAGTGCCAAGATTGCCGCAGATGCGGCCATAGTCTGAGCTGCAGGCAGGTATCAGTGGAATCACCAGCCCTCCCCAGAAAGGCCCCCTCCCAACGGGAAAAAATGCCCCCAGCCGGTCCTTCTCTAGCTCACCTCAGGTCACAGAGCGCCAGACAGACGACATGAAGGGGTGGGGGGGAGGGGGGGAAAGGAGGGAGATTGAAGCAGGCAATACTTATCTGCACAGCATGCTCCCTCGATGTCCAGACCAGCAGGGATTCACCTCTTCAGACGTCTGACTCCAATCAAGGAGAGCAGTGCTCTGGTGGAGGGTAGGCAGCAGGTGTCCCAGCAGCTGGTGGGATGCCAGAGCTAACATGTCGAGTCTGGATCCACTTTTCTTCTGTGGGGGAATGGGAGGTAGCCAGGAACCTTCAGAAGACCGTGGCAGACCCTCCACAGGGGCCAGGAAAGCACAATGCTGACCTGCGTCCCCATCTGAAACCAGAAAAAAATAACAAACAGGAGAAGAATAAATGTCAACCTCCTTGAACGGACACTAAGCAAAGACTGAAGTTCTCCTGGAGGTGCCTGGGGGTATAGCCCGAGGAGGAGGAGCTTCTTTTTTTGCATAGTGTCCCTCCTAGTAATATCTCTAAGCTATACCCATGGTCTGTGTCCCCCAATGGAATGAACGAGAAATGACCATAATTAATTGAGTGAACACATAGTAAACGGCTACAATACAAGCTATGGTGCCAATCTGTAAATCTTAATGTACCTTTAAAGGGGTTCTCTGGTCCCTGGATGGGAAATTATTTTTTATCTGCCTAGACTACTCCAAGCTCCATATTTTTGTCCCATATGCGTATTTTTCATGTCAGCACTTTCCTTCCTCTGCTCTCAGCATCACTGGATCCTGCCAAGATGTCTACATGCAGAACTTCCTGTGGTCACCAGCTTCCTGCTAGGTTTGTCCACCAAACCCAGCATGCTTTGCTCTGTAATGTCCCACAGGGCTTCCTCCGCCTAACTAACAGAGAGGAGAGATGTAGGGACGGAGTGCGATTACTGCAAGCTCGTTTCAGAGCAAAGCATGCAGGGTTTTGTTAGCAAATTCAACAGAAGGCTGATGAAAACAGGAAGTTTTGCATGTAAACTCCCTGACAGGATGTAGTTATGCTGAGAAAAGGGGAAGGGGAGTGCGGACATGAAAAACCGGGATATAGGAAAAAATAGCTCAACGTTTAAAGAAAACTGCTGCAGTTTGTTTACAAACAGCAGCGATAACGACCGGAATACAGCATATGACTGCTGCAACCAATCTATGTCCTCAGCAGTCTACCTGAGACTATGACATGCAGGTATACAGAATGTCACCTCTACAGCTAATCCCTGTCCTTAATTGTAGACTGATGAGGACAGTGAATGGCTGCAGCAGTCACGTGTTACTGGCACATCATCGCTAGGACCTGAGCAGCTCTGCAGAGAACGGCACTGGAGAAAGAGGTGGGTAAACCATTTTTTTGTTTTAATTTTAAAAAGGGGTTATCCCTATAAGGCCCCCCAAAATGCCCAAACCCCTCATACAGGTTATACTTACCCTGTTTTCCGGCAGCAGTGTCGCTCCAGATGCTCGCATAGTCGCCGCTGGATCTCCCCGTCTCAAGGATCATAACATCGGGCGATGGGGGGTAACCAATAGCAGGCTGTGACGGGGACGAGCCTCCCTAGCACTGCGGGTGATGCTAGGGAGGCATGTTCCCGTCCCGGCCTCCTAGTGGCTATCCCCGCCCCCCCCCCCCCCCCCGTATGTTTTGATTCGCACAATGGGGAGATGCAGCGGAGGCTGTGAGAGCATCAGGAGAAACGCGTGTGCCACAGAGTAGGGTAAGTATAACCTGTATGAGGGGCCCGGGCATTTTAGGGGTTGGATTTGACGGCTTAACAGACTTGGTCTGTTAATTCTCATGGACAGACCATTTTAAAGGTTCAGGGTATCTATTCTGAATTGTTTATTTGCTTCCTAAAAGCAAAATTAAGCAACTTTCTAATAGTCTTCATTAAAAATACCCTACTATTCCTACCTGCTACTAATCTGCATAACTACTTAGCTCACGGCTAGTGGCTGCTTTCAGCTCAGGGCTGTCGTCATATGCTCCGTCTGCTTTCACCCTCCTCTCACATTAACAGTATAAGCCTCTGTTGACATTGGACACAATGCACTGTTAAATCGGACACATGATGAAGCTACTGGTGTCCACAGACCTGTGACTACACTATGCATACAGGGCTATTTTCCCTGTCAATATGACAGAATATGTAACTGTATCCAAAAGGAGTCTGCAGCGGGAGAGGGGAACGAGCACAGTGTGATCGGTGTGGAGATAGAAGAGAACCCACAGCAGAGGGAGAGGAGATCCCTCTCAGGCTGCAGAAGGAGAGATCAGTACAGAAATGACACTGTGCGGATACATGAGAACTAGTGAGGCCAGCAACATTCTGGACACACAGGCATCATATCCACCATGTATTAATCAGAGGGGTATGACCACATGAGTAAAAGCCTTAAATTAGGAGCAGGTTGCATGCAGTATGTCTGAAAATGACAATAACTGGTGCAGCTTGAAACTTAGTTACTTTTTTTATTTTATTTTTTACTCCAGGTAACAACTAGCGTATGTAAAATGCATATGTTTGAAAGGGATTTTTTTCAAGACTTGTGCAAGACTTGACCTTCAAAATATGTTTAAAAGGGGATAAGCTTTGGCACAGATTCCACATCAAATATCTGAGCAAAGTACAGTGCACGGAAAAATGAATGAAGGTTGTATAAAACCCAATACACACACTGCATAGAAGTATCTGTGCGGATTCTGGGGCATGTTGCACCTTTTCAAAACCACAGTATGCCTATATGTCGCTGATTTTTTTTTTACATACGAAACATGAAAGAAGAAATGCAGTATGTGGATTTTGCGATGATCTGCAGCAGAACATTTTTGCAATGTCTGAACATACCTCAGCAAGTTGTATTAATCATATGGTAATAATCTCCGCTTACCCATAGGCATTTCCTGCTATGCTGCACTTTTTGAATTGCATGACATTGCAGGTCAGTGTCCCAGTCTTGTCAGAAAATATATATTTCACCTACAAAAATAGCAATTTCATGTTTGAACCAAACATAGAAAGTTCATGGAAAAAAAAAAGTCATATATTGAAAAAGAATGGAATGCCCAGATTCTGTTTAAACGTACCTGACCTAACTCCTCATTGAGGTTTGATGTTCTGGCCACGGCTGGGGTATCTGTTGGTTCATAGTGCATGTCCACATCCTAAAGGAAAGAAGAGGACACAGATGACATTCACATTTGATTTCATTTGCTGAAGGGAAAGATGAACACCAAAGTAAGAGGAAGGTCAGGAGCACTGACTGCATGACACCGAGCATCAGAGTCTAAGGAGACATCAGTGAGAAGAAACTTGTGCCGCATTGTGAAAAGACATGAGTGATAAACGGATTGTCTCACTCCAGAAAATGCCATTTATCATGTAGACAAAGTTACTCAAAGGCAGTTACTAATGTATTGTCATTGTCCATATTGCTTCCTTTACTGGCTGGATTCATTTTTCCATCACATTATATCTGCTCATATCCAGGGGTTACGACCACCATTGCAGCTGATACGGGGTGGCCTGGAGCGGAGGTGCTGCGTCGTATGTGTGCCTATGTCCACCAGAGGCCAGCGCTTTTTCCTATAGTGTGCAAGCACGTCCACTGCTGCTGGATTGCACGGTGGTCGTGACCATGGAAACAAGCAGTGGACAATGTGTTGATGCAATATGGACAATCACAATACATTAGCAAGTGTCTTGTAGTCACTTTCTCTACATGATAAATGCCACTTACTGAAGTGAGACAACCCCCTTAAAATGGCAGACAACTGCTGGAAACCTTGTTAATCCATCACGGTCACTTAGGTTTCAGAAATAATTTTCTGCATGCTGGCTTCTGCACATTCCCACTGTGGAGGAATAGGCATGAAACCTCCTCCAAGCTATCCGCTTCGGATTACTTTCATTCTGCACGTAGCTAAATTAAATTTAATTTATGTTAAAAGCAATGTTACTAATTAATTAACTAACGTATCCACGCATGTCTAGATTTCAGAATGTCCCAGTTGAAATGACATAATTAGGATTACACGGAGGCTTCTTTGATTCATTCTACCTCGAGCATTCATATGGTAGCATGCGCAGGATTCTGCTGCTTAAAAAAAAAAGAAAAATAAATAAAATTGGGCAGCACAGTGGCTCAGTGGTTAGCATGGGTGGGGTCCTGGGTTCAAATCCGATCAAGGACAACATCTGCATGGAGTATGTATGTTCTCCCTGTGTTTTCACGGGTTTCTTCCAGGTACCCCGATTTCTTCCCACACACCAAAGCCATACTGATAAGGAACTTAGATGGTGAGCCCCATTGGGGACAATGTGATGGTAATGTCTATAAAGCGCTGAGGAATACGTCAGCGCTATACAAAAGTCCATAAAATAAGTAAAAATAAATAAGTGTCTGCTCACATAGATGTACATTTTTTAAAATGCACAATGAAGATGAAGGCAACATGCATGAACCATCAGTACGTACTGTGGCTCTATCAACCGCCCCAGTAAAAGGACTTACCCAGTTTATGAAATACGCTTGTATAAATTTCACCACTTCTAAGGTCACCAGCAAACTGATGGGTATGAGATTGTTGAAGAGAATGATAAACGTTAAAAAATTCAGTCCAAAGTTGTTTGCTCCGCCATCTGTTTAGTGATCACAGAGAAAGGAATATATTAAAATTGCTTCAAGACAAGTGCCTTCATTTCACACCAAACCATACACAGACGTGTTCCTAGCGAGCGTTAACTCTTGGTAGAGCCTTCATACTGCACAATCTTGGCATGAAGGATCCTCAGCTTACTTTATCATCCTTCTAAGGCCTCATGCACACGACCATTGTTCTGGTCTGCATCCGAGCAGTTTTTTGCGGCTCGGGTGCGGACCCATTCACTTCAATGGGGCTGCAAAATATGCGGACAGCACTCCGTGTGCTGTCCGCATCAGTTGGCTCCGTTAAGCCCCGCAAAAAAAAAAAAAAAAAATGTCCTATTCTTGTCTGTTTTGCGGACAAGAATAGGTATTTCTACACTGGACCGCCTGTTCCGTTCCACAAACTGCGGAAGGCACACAGGCGGATTCCGTGTTTTGCGGACCGCAAAAAACGGAACGGTCGTGTGCATTAGGCCTTAATCTCATTCTCATGCCACTACCAAGTAAGACATGTCCGATCCAGTTCATATAATGGCGTGCCTTGTGGTCTCCAGTTTCTTACGGTTTAGAAAAAATGTAAATAAAAAATAAAAAAATGCGAGGGCATGCACTTAGCTAAAAAGAGGGAAACACTGGACAAAAGGATGCGCAAAACACAAGGAAACATGTTCCCATCACATAAAGTGAGGCTATATCGTTAGGATATCACTATTAGTGAGAGTCCGACTTCTGGGACCGCCACCCCACCAATCCTGAGAATTCGTCTTTTGAGTCTACAGCAGTGACACTGCCACATTCTCTGCTGGGGAACTGCAGCACCCCCCCCCCATTTAAAGGGGTTATCCCGTGACGGATGTAAAAAATTACAATATGATTTCATATAGTACATGACAATCTCTTTCTAACAAACTTAGAACCAGCCCTGTAGCTCACATGGAAACAGTGATATCGCCATGCATTGCTGCAATTGTTCTGCTAGCTTTTATTCCAGCTGGCAGCTCAGGGGCGTGTCCTTTCTCCTGGGGGAAAGACCTTTCTACTGCAGCTGGTGGCAGTTGAAGGATGGAACTGAGCGTGTGCTTCCATCTCAGTGAGCAGGAACAAAAAATTAGAGCGGGCGCAAAACAGCAGGTGGCGCTATATAAAGAGATTTCAATGAATACATTAATTACATGGAATCACAGACTTATTCAGACCCAGGTGCTGGTTTCAAAAATGTGAAATATTTTTTGTGGGACAACCCCTTTAAGTGAATGAGCGGAAGGGTTGCCAGGAGTGAATGATAAGTGCAGCAGCCTATACATTCTCACATAGGTGGGGGCCCCCAGTGCTTGCCCACGTGACCTGATCATTAAGTGATGGCATACTCTATCAATACTTTATGAGATGGGAATACACCTTCACAGATCTGGGCTGTCAGCAACACCTTCAAGGATAGCACACATACAGGGGAAGACTATGCAAAGGAGATGACCATGGAGTGGGGAGAGGGTGTAGGTCACCATGTGGCCCGCTTCATGTAGTAGAATAGTGGGTGCAGATGTCAGATGACCGCATTGTAACCATGTCCATTACTCACAATTCAGATTGAGATACCAGTCTTTCTCTTCGTGTCTGGAGTTCCAGATTGAAGACCCAATAGAGCACACTAAGGAGATCGCGATGAGCGTCCCAAACAGGAGCAGGATCTGGATGTTGGTTATATGCTCCACATTGGACAACTTCAGCGGAGGCCGGGTTGAATTCTACATAGATAAAAAATAAATGTTCAGCTATGCTGCAAAAGGTTTCAATAGACATATGTAGGTTAATATACTGTATTCAAAGGGGTTGTGCAGTCAGTACATATTGATTACCCATCCTCAGGACAGGTCATCAGTATCTGATCAGTGGGGGTCTAACTCCTGGAACCCCTGCCAATCAGCTGTTTGAAGCGGAGGAAACGCTCATACGAGCACTGCGCGTTGTCTTGCTTGCAGCAGCGGCTCAGTGTAATTACAAGCGCTCGTCCCATTCAAGTGAATGGAACAAGTACTGGTAATTACACTGTGCCGTCAACACTTCCGAGACGACACACAGTGTAATCTTGAACAGGAGGTAGTGCTGGCACGGGTGCCTCCTCCACTTCTAACAGCCAATTGACAGAGGTGCCGGGAGACTGCACAACCCCTTTAATGACTGGAGTATACGTGTGATTTACATATTACGTAAGGACACTGGGGAGATTTATAAGAATAAAAGTAATGTAAAGTAAAAGTGGAGCACTTGAGCACAGCAAACCAGAGCCGATCTATAAGGGCGGTATCCGCACCGTTAATACAACCGTCTGCATCCGTTCAGAACGGATCCGTTTGTATTATCTTTAACATTGCCAAGATGGATCCATCTTAAACACCATTGAAAGTCAATGGGGGACGGATCCGTTTTCTATTGTGTCAGTGAAAACGGATCCGTCCCCATTGACTTACATTGTGTGTCAGGACGGATCCGTTTGCCTCCGCATCGTCAGTGTTTTGGTGTCCACCTCCAGAGCGGAATGGAGACGGAACGGAGGCAAACTGATGCATTCTGAGCGGATCCTTATCCATTCAGAATGCATTAGGGCAAAACTGATCAGTTTTGGACCGCTTGTGAGAGCCCTGAACGGATCTCTCAAACAGAAAGCCAAAACGCCAGTGTTAAAGTAGCCTAAGGCTGTGTGCCTCTGCTTGACCTTACTTCTACATAATCATACTGACATAAAGCTGTCAGTATGATCTCGTAGCAATAAGGTCAAGCTGAGGCACACAGCATTATAAATCATGATAATGCTGTGTGCTCCTGCAAGTCCAGAACGTAGGATTACGCTGATACAAGGAGCGTGATTCCTGAAATGGACTCGCCCGTGTGAAACAGTCCTAAAAAGGCAGAAGATGAAGTGGATCACCTGTACAAGCTTTGTGTCATGGCCTGTGTAGACAACTATGCCATGCACCCACTGAGTGTTCCTCAGCTGTGCTCCTCTCAGAAGGATTTGGTCTGGACCTAAAGGGACAGTGCTAGAAGAAGACAGAAGACAAACATGATTACACCCACGTCTTCATACAGTACATGACAAGTCCTGACAACTTCCATCAGAATTGTTTAAGACTGACGACAATATATCCAGGGAGCGCAGTTTGTTCATGTACAGCTACCATGAGTGAGGAAAGGTAGGCCTTGTAGTCCTACTTATGGGCTTTATATCTCTTACTGAATGTAAAACCGGTCTGGTCATAAATGTAAATGCAGTTTATGAGACATGGTTAATGGTCCAGATTGGTAGAGACTGTGGGGGGATTGTGTTTTTTTCCCAATTCCACCCACTTGGAATCTGTTTCCAGCGTCTCACTACACTGCATGCAATAGTAAATGGTGCCATTAGAAAGTACAACTTGTCCCACATAAAACAACCCCTCATAAAGCTATGCGAACAGAAAAATAAAGTTATGGCTCTGGGAAGGCAGGAAGTAAAAAAAAATAAAAATACAAATAAAAAAATAAAAAAAATTCGGCCCAGCTTGAAAGAGTTAATGTCTAATTATGTTATGGTAAACTATTTGCAATAACCAGATTTAGCGGCCTCTACATATCCACCGCAGAGACTAAATGTAAGACAGTGCCCTAGCTGTCTTGCATTCAGACCATTTTGTACACCTAAAACAGGCATAGTAAATGATGAATGAGACGGACCTGCTGGGTACCCCCCCCCCCGCCCTCTTTTTTAGACCTGGCGTGAGCAGGGAAAAGTCCCTGATTGAAGCACAATTAACCATTGCGCTGCAATTTGCATCAGAAATATGCCTAATATAGGTGTGTTTCTGGATAATAAATGACCCCCTTAGTGCCTAGAAAAATTTAAAGTATAGGGGGAGGTACAGTCTGAATACATGGTTGGCTACTGACAAAGGGGACAGGAGGCCCGAAATGTGTGTGGCCGTTTTTCATCCACTATGCATTGGCAATTCGTATCCTGCACAAGCTATATGCATGATAAACATGTTCCATTAGAATGAATATTGACAACCAAGATCCATCTTATATCTATAGCACGTACTATGCGCTCAACAGTGTGGAACCAGAGAACGCAACCAGCTTCACGATCTTACTGAACAAGCAATAACTTCCGGTCACCACGGATCTCTGCCGGGAAGCGGGGAACGCTGGGCAACAAAATACTTTAGAAATGGCAATCTTTTTGACACCTTAAGGTGTACCGGAGTTTAAAAAAAAAAAAAAAAGTACATGACTGAGCTTCACTGTACAGTCATAACATGCGAAGGAGTAGGTCTCCCGTAATGTCTTCCTCAGCAAAGTTACTCCCTGTTTCATCTGCACAGCTAGATGCATTTCTCTCAGTAGGGGGCATTTCCCTTCTATAGAAGTCTGCCAGTACTATACTGGCAGTGACTTCCGTTCCTTTACTTCCCACTATGTTTGTTTTCATCGAAGGAGCACATACAGCAGATGATATGAGGGAGAACACACAGACAGGTGGCTCCTCTGCCCTTGAAAAGCTGTAAAAAGGGTAGTGCTTTTATAAGGGCTTACGAGCTCAGCCAATATTTGCATATTATAAAAGTTTGTTTTTCTAAATAACGGCGGCACATAGTGACATGGGACTAATATAATTATGTTCAGCTGACATTAGCACATTGCTAAGGTCAGCTAGGTTAATACCCATTTTTCTGATGACAGAAACTCTTTAAGAGAAACTACTTATATGGTGTCATTTTGAATTCTGCACGATGTAGTAATTTTCTATTCCACCCTTTGGATATATGCAGAATCACGCGCTACTGAATATAGATTCAAGTGCAATATTGACTGACTCAAATATACAGATAAATAATATTGCTGCAGGGCCCTCAGCCAATCAACATACCTTTGGACTGAACTATATGAAGATGTATAGATTGTAATACAGTTCACATTATTTTATTTATTGTGTTTTATATCCGTTTTAATCCCCTATTTTTATTAAATTGTATATATGTATGTATATATATATATATATATCAATCAGTCAGTGCATCACTGGACAGAGAAGCAGGATGGTCGTTTCAACAAACTGTCTGCCATCTAGGCCGTTCTGACCATTGGAAGCAATGGTTATGTGAGGGCGTGCGCACAAACGGCGAACAAACTCCAAGTGGCGCAGACAGAGGCCCCAGTAGAGAGCATCATTTAATCCACCGACAAGCTCAAGCAGCTCTCAGCTTTGTTGCACACAATCCAGACACAGATGGCACCTTCATTATACATCCCTGTCTCTACCTGGACCATTTCCAGAAGCTTAGCAGTAGGAAATTTGGTGTCACGGTGCCCATCACATGTCCTGCCATTGACAGCCAGCTACTGTGGTCTTAGTTTACAATGGTGTCGTGAACGAGAAACCTGAACTGCTACAGACTGGAACCGTATCGTCTTTGTCGATGAATCTAGGTTTGGGATCTGACAACAGTAGGGATCAAGTATGGAGGCCTCGTGTTGAGCGTTTCAATCCTGCATTTGCTATAGAGCGACACACTGGCCCAACTGCTGGAATGATGACCCGGGGAGCCATCACATATGACAGTCGGTCACCCCTAGTAGTGATATCAGGGACACTAACAGCTCAGTGATAGGTGCAGGATAGGTGTTACCTCTAATGGCAGGGTTTCCAGCAGGATAATGCTCACCCAGACAAGCAAGTCCCAGGAATGTCTCCACCAGAAAACACTTCCTTGGCCTGCCTGGTCACCAGATTTATCGCCAATCTAGCATTTATGGGATCAGCTGGGATGCTACCTTCAGCAACCTACAAGTGTGCAGGATCTACAGACCTAACTAACATCTGTGGGAAAATGTGCCATACGATTCCATACAGAACCTGTATCCTCCATGCCCAACGATATCTCATCTTGTATCCAGGCTAGAGGCGGCCAACAGGGTACTTGATCTTCCTTCCAATTGTACAGTTTTCCCTAATAAACTTATCCCTTCACTCTAATATTGTAATGACTTACACATATCATCAGTACATTCACACATAGAAAGTTTCATTTGAATCCAACAACTCTTTCTTGGTGCATTATTATTTTTTTATTAAGTGTATAAGAGAACTACAGTTCATACAAGTCCCAAACAAATGTTATACAAAATCTCCAAATGTGCAGAAGACAACAAGGAATTCTACATTACTTTGTGCACGTCCAAGAAGGTAGCCACTAAAAATGCTACAAGAGGTTTCGGAATGTTCTCCTGCAGACCACCACTAGAGGTCACGTGGAGAAAACATCCAGGAGATTTAACAGCCAACAAAGCCTTGCAAATCAATATGTCACCAGAGCTTTCCTCCCATTTCCCAAATGCCTCATGATCTACACACAGCCTCATTAGACAATGCCAGTACATTATTAATAGATAGCTGGATGAGCGATCACCTATATCTAGGAAAGCAATGAAGTCTCCTGACCTTTGGAAACTGAAACGTGAGTAATCCCTTCATTATACTGCACTTTTGAAAAGGAATAATTACTTTCTTCAGAAGATCAACCAACTATTCCAAACATCTAAGAAAGTAGGTCTCCAACACGTCAGCGAAGGGAACCATCTCAACCCAATTAAAAGATAAAAGGGGCAGTGATGCAGAAAGGTCTACCCTATAAATTAGAAGACATACACAGTACTACAGCTGTGCGCAGGAAGCAGCATTCATATCATTATGCTAAATACATCATCTACTTTTAATTGTTTCATCTATTTACACGGTTAATCATGAATGGTAGGACATTATGTAATTGCCCGGGTAAGTGGAGGCGTTTGGGAGGTTGGAGAATTGGCCTTCATTGACTTTAGGCCATTTGGCACCAGGAGTGGGGTGGAGTGGGCCCGGCATGCATGTTGGTACCTGCATTCCTTGGATATAATGGAGGCCATTTTGGCACCATAGATGACAGAAATTAAAGTGGGCCCAGCATGCATGTGGAACCTACACTCCCTGAATTGTATGGTAGCCGTCATGGCGCATAACAGGTAGAATTTAGTGTTACAGAGATCGCCTTGACGTGTGGCCGACGGGCTCAGATAATTTTGTACAAAATGTATTTGCCAAGCATCTCTAATTTACAAGTATAGCACTAGCAATTATTATGCATTTTTGTACTGTATTTGGTTTGCAGAGAGCTGTCGCATTGCATGTTTTGTTTTAGTGTTGTTCTCAGCCAGAGCAACGTGCCCCTGCGCATTGGGATGTGCTGACCGACCCCCTTTTTCTTTGCAGATTGACTTTAGGCAGGATGATCCAGCATCCATGAAGTTTACAGTAAATGTTGATCCTAACATCTACTGTACGTAAGACATTGAACATATAAAAAATTGTCAGACCAAGCAACGCCTCTGCCACTATGAAAAGCAGGGGTACAAACTCACAGTACCATGTGCCACCACTGCCCGAGATGCCTTGCTAATTCTGCATGCAGGGCAGTGCTCTGTGTGTTCCGATTGGTGGTCACTAGATTAAAATGGATCACGTTCACACTGCTCAAAGTGCAGAGGGCGCAGTATTTGCAGAGAGCAGAGCCTCTAGGTGTAACAGTAACGCCCCCATTGCTCCTAAAGGCTCATTTGTACATATGAAAACATCAATTTTCTGAGCAATGCGGGCACATATTAACATGGGACCAACACAGATGCCTTCAGCAGACATGTAACAGGTCAGCCAGTGTCATAGGTACAAGTCTGCTGACAGATGCCCTTTAATACACAGCATGACAATTTCTTTAGTGGAATTGCTGCGTATTTTCGCAGATCTCCTTTGAAGAACAGCAGCTAATCTGGTGTACATCTGTTACGTGTGAACATACCCTTACACTATGGCCATGTTACCTGCTTGAGCACCTTGTATTTTTTCTCTACATTAGCATTTTATACTGTTACTTTACATGGCCCCATTGCTACGGCATCTAGTGAGGTTTCGCTGAATTGGCTGTTGATTCTGGTTATGTTATAGCTATAGGACCCAGAGAGAACGCCAGATTCTTTATGTAGAACCCATTTTAACTTGTATTTTATGGTAGTAATGAACGCTAATAAAAATTATATATATTTACATTTTTGTACTGGCGTCATTAACACTCATCCACTAGGCCCAATGTAGCCCAATTCCTCTGTTAGCTACCTTGAGCAGAAACTGGTGTCATTTTCTATTACTATGAAACATCAGCTTCAAGGTCTGATCTGGGGAGGGTCACAGCCCCTGCAAACAGCTGATCATTGGGGGTGTTGAGAGAGTCAGACCCCCATTGATGTAATATTAATGGCCACTAATTTTAAAAGAAAGGAAAACCCTTTAAAGGCAAAATGTTATCAGAAAATGTTGTATTGTTTAAATCACATTTTTATATTAAACAGATTTTTTTGGTTTTTTTTCGTCAGGACCCACCATTCACTGATATCACTGCTTATCTACTCCCTTCTGACCTCAGTACAGATCACAGAGCATGCATAGAAAACGCTCCCATAGAGGTCAGTGAGGTCCCCTCTATTGTCTGGATGACCCATGTGACTGCTCTCAAACAGAACGTCTTGACATATTTTCGTGCCAATTGCCAGTGTGAAAATTGCAAGATTTTAGAGTAATTTTTAAAAAAGTTAGGAAAATCGAAAATTAAAATAAATAAAATACCCAAAATGTTAAACAATAGGTCATTTTCTGATGATATTCCCTTTAAAGGGAACCTGTCATGTGGATATTTGATTATAATCTAAATTATATACAATCATTAACTACTAAAAAGTGCCTTAGATGTATTCACTTACTGGTGTGACAGATGGTTACCTCATAATATACACACAAAGATGCCTCATGTCGCATGCTAATGAGCTGATTTGAGTCCAGCGTGATGCCAGTGAGTCCAGCGTATATTTAAATTCAGAGCTTTAGCCACTCCCCTGCCCACCTGCTGCTGATTCATATGGAAAATAACTGTCAATCAGCAGCAGGTGGGCGGGGAGAGTCAGGAGCTCATGAATATTCAGGACTCATCATTATCAGCTGGAGCTTTTCAATACAAGATGTTGGCAGATTGACTGGGTCAATTAAAGAAAGTGAGCCAGCATTTTGCTAAGAGAATCAGTCACTTATTTATGTTGCCCTTAGTTAGGACACCATAAAACTGGTGACAGGTTCCCTTTAAGTATGAAAACAAGTGTAGGTGAATCCTGGAAGTCTGCACTAACATTCATACATGAGGTCCATAGTCTATAGATGATGGTATTCTCATTATATGAAATCCCTCTTTAGACCTCGGGCTTTTGACATTTTGCTGCGTGTGACTTTAGTGAAGTTTAATAAGACTTTTCATATCCTGGACAAACTGACCTTTAATCATTTGTGTAGCTTAATACTAAACCAAACAGTCTAAAATACAAAGCAGACTGATTTTAGTATAAAACATAAGAAAAAACGTCTGTACCATGGTCTTCAGCTTCACCTGTATGTATATATGGGGTAAGGGACTTTCACAGCATCTCATAGTTATCAAATATTCTGAATTGTGGGATAAATAGGTATAAAAATGCACTTAGGTAAATTTAAAGGGGGTTATCCAATATCATAATCTGCCCCCCCATGTGCCGGGCCCCTCACATGGAATATACTTACCCCGCTCCTGGTTCCTGCACCTCCGCTGCTGCTTCTCCCTGTACATTGATTAAAACATCCAGTGTTGGGGGGAGGTGGTGGAAGCAGCCAATGGCAGGCGGGGACACGAGCCTCCCTAGCGTCACCCGAGAGGCTAGGGAGGCTCCGCCCCCCGGATGTTTTTATCCGTGTACAGGGAGAAGCAGCAGAGGCGGCGTGGGGACCAGGAGCGGCACGGGGAGCGGGTTAAGAATATTCCCTGTGAGGGGCCCGGCACATGGGGGGGCTGTTTAGGATATTGCATAACCACTTTAAGCTTAGGTTGGGTTTACACATTGCAGTAAAACGAAAAGGTAACAAAAACTGCACAATAAAAAAATGAATGCGCTTTTATCCGTTGCTTTGTGATGCGGTAAAACAAATGTGTTTCTCCTATAAACCCAGCCTAACCATACATTTTCTATACCTGCCCATCCCATAATTCAGAATATTTGATTATCAGATGCTGTGCGTGTTCACGGTCCCTTTTACACATACAGGAGAACCTGAAGACCATGGTCCACACTGCCCCGAAATGACAATCACAGCTACACCGTGTATGGTCCAGTATTAACCAAAAAACGCAACGTTTAAAAAGATTATGTACACCTTTGAGGGCATTTATGATTGCATTCTACTGATTTTGGGCTAAAAAAATAATTTTTTCAATTCGTCTTTATGAAAAATGGTTAGCCGTTTCTGAGATACAGATATCAGTCTGTTTACAAGGTGTCACTTTCTGTTTTCTTTGAATCTCGCCATCTGACAGGATCTCCGCTTGTTAGAAAACACAGCAACGAAAACTATAGTGTAACCAGCCGCGCATGTGCGCGTTTATCACATCACCGGGGCAGATTCCCCTGTAATTAGGCAGTAAACCGCATTACACAGAGAAATTATGTATAGGACTTTCTCCAGTACAAACCTGGTTCATAACGAGGAATCCACTGCCGTGATTATGGAAAAAAATATAAATAAAAAATGCGGAGCAGAAACTATGTGGCCATAATGTGTAAACCCAGACTACGGTAAGGCCTCGTTCACACTTCAGTGTTTAGCCAGTGATTTCCATCAGTGATTTGTGAGCCAAAACCAGTAGTGAAGCCTACACATAGATAAAGTGTTCTGTTGGCTCACAAATCACTGACCAAACACTGAAGGGTGAACAAGGCCTAACCGACAACAAAAATAACCATAACTTCAACAATTCTAATTACTCTTACAATATTACAAAAAAACAACTCCTCCTAACATGACCATTTTCCTTAGCTCCATACTTACGCTTGGCCATCAAGCCTGATGTTTCCATTGAAATCATACAGATGCCTGTTGGGGCTTTCACACTCGATTTTGCCAGATAAGCTCATCAAGGTGTCAAGTTCTTTCAGGTCTGCTGTCAAGGAAAGACCCTGGGAAAAATAAAAAGGGAATAAAGGCGTTAAAGAAGTGCATAAAGTCATGAATACGTCTTTAGTCTGTGTGGGAACCAGTCTTCCAATACCTTCAGCCTTGGTCCGCTGTAGTGAAGTCATTATGATCAACAAATTAAGGCTACATTAACACAAACTTTTTTTGTTTCCGTTATTTTTTATTTTTTTTGCGGATTGGATGAGGACCCATTCATTTCAATGGGTCCGCAAAAAATGTGGACAGCACACTGTGTGCTTCCCGCATCCGTATGTCCGGTCCGTAGCCCCGCTAAAAATATAGAACATGTCCTATTCTTGTCCATTTTGCGGACAAGGAAAGGCATTGTTACAGTGGATCCGCACAAAAAACAGATGCCATATGGATGCCAAAAGAAAGTCATCTGTATTTTTGCGGACAGCGTGTGAATGTAGCCTAAAGGGGTTGTCCGGTTTTCCAATATTGATAAGCTATGGTCAGCAAAGAAGCCCCAAAACATAATCGAGCCACCTCCGTGTTACACAGTAGGTACAATGTGTTCTTTTCTTCGTACGTTTCATCTTTGAATCTGTGAACATAGAGCATTGCGGACAAGAATAGGCATTTCTATGGGGGTGCCGGCTGGGTGTATTTCGAATATTGCATATCTTAGTTTAACATACCCCTACGGTCAAATTATTTTCAATCTTTTCTAGGGGTATCATGATTTTTGTCAACTTTTTTTTATTTTTATTATTATTCTGTTGAACCACAATTCAAAAGCAATGTCTAATTTTCAGTAAAGTTTTACTTCTTATTACTTTTGTCCGTTTTAGTTATTTCAGTGCCCATGTGCCGAGTTTGTCCACATGTGTAGATGTTCAATCTGTGTTTGAGTTTGTATTTGTCCATTTGTAGTAAAGAGACTTGTTGATCGTTTTCACATACCTGGCGGATCTTCAGATTGGTCTCCCCATCAAGGTTTGAGGTCTCAATGTAGCACATGGCTTGGGGCTCACTGTGGTAGAATACATATAAATGACTATAAATACCACAAATAAGTAAAAATAACCTTAAACCTATAAAAGGATGTCATCTCTCCTGACATGTCTGTTTGAGAAACTATTTGCATTCCCCGCGTAACGACAGTTCAAATGTCATTCCTGCAAGTTATGAATGAATTACTAGCAGTTTACAATGAAGGTCCAGATGGGTGTTACCAGTTGTGGGTGTGCCCCTGCACAGTCTGACTCTGCAGGGACACACTCCGAACTGGTAATACCCAGATGCACCTTCGCTGCAGACTGCTGGCAATTCATTCATAACTTGAAGGAATAATAAGGAATGGCACAACATAGAGACATAAGAATAGATGCTCCAGAATTGTTATTACATGGGGAATGCATGTAGATACTAAAAAAAAAACACACATCAGGAAAGGTGATCGGTCCGCTATAAGGGGCCACCAGCTAAACCAGAAAGTATTAAAAACTGAAATTATAACTTAATTTGCCTTTAGGACAATAAAATGTGTGCCCAGTGTAGAGAAGAATGTGGGTAAATACCCGTATGGGGTGCGCTAGATGTAAGGCCACTTTAAAACCAGGGGAATTGGGTCATCCGCAAACCTTTCAGGCCGACACAAGCGTGTTATCGCTGCATCCAAAAGCCATATATTTAGGCTCTCCTGTAAGTAGCCACGATACACCTGTCTGGATCCGGACACATGTATGGCACTGACTGAGCAGGACAGCCGCAAGGACATTTGGCTTCAACCCATAAGGGGAGCAGATGGAGTAAAAGAGAAACCATATCGAACGGGTGACCATGCAGTTCCGTCATACACACGTCCGAGTGGCCTCCGAGCGGCATCATCCTTACTAGAACCCATTTCGGAAGAATTTAGGATGAAATTCCCTGCCATACCAAGTGCAACTTAAAAATAGTCGAGCATGTTGCATATATTTGGGACTTGAGGATCCTGACTTTTAACCCTAAAAATAAGTTTCACACAAGAGTATGGGTGAAACGTCTGTCCTATGGGTCCGCAGTACAGACATATGACAGATGAAAGTGCTTCCATATGTCATCAGTATTCGGGCGCATGCAGACGACCGTAGCGTGTTGCGGAGTGCACATGGCCGCAACCATAGTAGAAAATGCCTATCTTTTCTACACAGCCGTGGAACGGAACCACGGATGCGGACAGCACACGGTGTGCTGTCCGCATCTTTTGTGGCCCCTTAGAAACGAATGGGTCCGCACCCGTTCCCCATACATGCGTCTGAATGAGCCCTTAGGCTGTGTTCACACTACATTTTTTGGCATCCCGACGTACATACGTTAAACGGAGGCTGTCATGACGTCCATCACCTCTAGGCTATAATGGCATCCGTTTACCAGACAGGTCATGAAAAGCTCAAGGCAAAATTTATTTTATGGACGCCATATAGGAGCAGTAGTCACCCATCGCCCATCAGACTTTGGGCCTACGTTTGACTAATGAACCCCTGTGGACGTGTGTATGTTGGGCGCGTTCATCGTCATGCATGCCAGAAATGCAATGTGAAACCAGCCTTTGTCTTCAAGGCAGGGACTGAACCAAAACCAATGCAATACAGATGAAATACTGATGACATACTGATGCAATACAGATCTCATCCTTATTTGAATCACTCTCCATAGAGTTCTATGGTCATTGTAGCATTAGCTCCATACTGTGGACAGGGGGGAAAAAAAATGGAAGCGATACTAATTAAAAATACACTTGTGTGTCAGTATCCCAAAGTGTTACAGGAATCAGAAGGATGAAGCCGGCAGCATACCATTAGAAGCCCCACGCATTTAAACACCGCCTGAAATCTGCATGCTCCCTCAGTGGCTCATGCACAATCTCCACGGTCATAGGCAAATATAATACATTTCTTTTATGATACAGATATTGACAGAGTAATGTTAAAGCATGCAAGCACATCCAACGCAAGACATAAAAAGGACAGTCCTAGCAAATAACCCCGGGTATGGATTAGTGACCGCCATGTCCCTGTGCCGTACACATACATGCAAGTGCAGACTGCTAACATGCTACACATTACACAGCGGTTATCTGCTCTGTGCAAGGGATCCGCTAGATTTTGGAAAACCATCAGACTGGTTATTATTTAAATGGAATTTGCTTTTATTTCTTGTAAAAATGAAAATATTATTTCAAGGAGCTTTTTTTATATTTTGGTAGGACATGAATATATATTTTAAAACGGCTGGGGGTCTTATGAGATACCTGGTAGATTAATAAAATATTCGAAATTAAAGGGGACCTGTCACCACTCCTAACACTTGCAGTCCGCATAATCCAGCAAATCTGGAGACTCGTTCCGTATAAGGCCCCATTCACACGACCGTATATTTACTCTGCATTTTTTGCGGATGGGATTCGCACCTATTCATTTCAAAGGGGCCTGCATGTTGTGTGCTGTCCACAGCCATACGTCCGTTCCGCAAAAGAGATAGAACGTGTCCTATTGTTGTCCGTTTTGCAGACCAGAATAGGCATTGTTACAATGGATGCAACACGAACATCAACCGTATTTTTATTTTTTGGCGGATCCACATTTCGAAGACCGCAAATACATAACACGGTTGTGTGAATGCACCCCAATTCTGTGTGCTGTTCCTCTTATTTCCCTTGTCCCTACACAGTGAAAGATAAAACTAGGACTGGTCAGAATGTGGGGACCCACCCCAACTGGTATCACTGGTATTATTCAGACATTCCTAGGAGGAATACCAGAGTAACGGCACACACGGTAGAGCTCTAAGACAAGATGTTGCAGAATGGTTATTTTATGGGGAATACAAGCATTTACTGAATAGTCATGCCAGGAGAGCAGACCGGCCCCGTCTAATACTGTGCAGGAAATGCTATTTTTCATTACAGGAATCTGCATAATGCACCCATTTTTTGGTGTACGGGATGTAGGACTATCAGAGGACCCCCTTGCACAAGGTCGGCTCCAGTGGTTCTCTGACCTTGAAGACAGACTGATGAGATCAGCTGGGAGATGCTGCCCATTGGTCACTTTCACTATCTCCCCTACAGCCACCTACGTGTCCCAACACGAACGTGATCAGAATGGAAAGACGATGGAAAACATAAAAAGGAGACGGACACCAACAAAGACAGAATTGAAACGTTAAGTAGGAAATTGGTAGATTAATAAGAAATATTAACGTTTCCGTCTTCTCTTCCTAACTGGGTCTTAAATGCGGTGGAGCAAAGATTGGAAATATGTAGGCTGACATTTCTCTAAAGGGGTTGTCAGAATTAAGCAAAAACGTGGCCAAAAGTAGGGACTGTGACAACAAAAAAAAAAAGAAAAAAAAGCAATACTTGCTCCCGCTCCCCGTGCAGCTACTATGCCTCTTTCCAGGACTTTATTTACTTGGCTGCAGCGATGATGTTCCCGTATACAGAATTGACTGCTGCAGCCAATTACTGGCCTCAGTGGCATACGGCACAAGACCTCTAAGGCCAGTGATTGCCTGTAGAGGTCAGGTGTGTATACGTACATGTCATCACTGGACAAAGACCAGAGGGAGGCATAGGAGTGATGGCACTGGATGCGGTGAGGAGGTCAACCCAGACGCAACATTTTTGCATGACATGGACAACCCCTTTAATGGTAAAGGTCACTGGATTGGTCTGACAGACAATAAAATCTCAGAGGAGCGGAGTCCTACAGAGCAAGACTAGGGGCATACTGTCAGACCTCAACCGCGCGGCCTGAGGGCAACAAAAGGGGTCATCCGGTTGTGCACAATGGGCCACAAAAGGATCTTATGAATTTGCATGTATGAAAAGCTGAACATTGCTTTGGACGAAAAAAATAAAATGCTATGTGTGTGCAAATACAGGTCACATACTACACAGGCCCAGTTATGAAGCAGAATCTGAAAACACATCAGTTTACGAGAGGAAATAAGGACAAGCGACGGGTGAATGGCTGGCTTTGTTACAGTGTGGTGGCGTGCATTAGGCCAATTATATTTTTTTTTTCATTCATTTTCTGTAATTGGATTTTTCTGTCATTACAGTTCCATGCCACACCGAGTTCATCCTTATTTCCTTGCAGTTATGGAGGCCAAAACATAGTCGAGGAACCAGACTTCATAGAGTTAGCACTGTAGGCATCTCTACCTTGACGAGAGCAGTATAGTGTCTGCGGGTATATACTCGGTGCCATTTATTTTAACTATATCGCCAACATTTACCTGAAAGAAACTGGCAACCGGTTAATAATCTGGAAATTTATGTTATTAGAAAGAGCATTATATAGACATAAAATACATGCGTCCTAATGACCAGCGAAGGCACCGGCAGAAGCAAGTGGGGCAGAGTTTATTGCATTGCACCATCAAGCAGTACGCATTTTACGCTATTAATTCATAGGTCAATCATCTGACGTGCAGTTCTACATTTCTATAAAACATCTAGTAGGAGGGAAACACGAGATCGTATCTGCAGCCAAGTGCAGTTTCCACTAAAGTAAAAGAAAAAAAAAATACAATTTCTACTTACCCAAATCTACCTTGGATATATTGGTTCACTAAAGAGTTGGGTGACCACCAGTGTGGTCAACCATTACGCAGGGGTCAGCTTATGCTTATTAACCAAAATATTCTAAAGAGATTAACTGTATATTTAAAAAAAAAAAAAAAAAAAAAAGGGTCGTCTCATCCCAACAACCCCATGTTAAGCCAAATTGACACAGTGTCTTGGTCAGCGATTCCATCAGTGGTTGTGAGCCAAAAGCAGGAGTGGAGCCTCCACAGACATGAGGGAGAGATCTGCACCTGTTCTGGGTTTAGAGCCGTGCCTGGTTTTGGCTCAAAATTACTGACCGACCACTGACGTGTGAATGAGGATTTCTACTGAAGAGCACCTGACATTCAGCTGATCAGTACAGGTCTGCTTTCAGAAACCTCCAATTTCTAACAGGACAAACAATTCAAATGAATAAGCGGACCATATATTGCATGGACAAATCGCGTCCGCCAGAGGAGAAGTCATTGTCTGCAGCAGCTCCGTTCAGGGTATCCCAAATGGGGTACTTCCCTCTCCTTGATGCCCATACGCCCCAATAGGACATGTGGAAAGTGAATGTCTTGATGCTTTATGGCTTGGTTCTTTCTGCTGCAAAGAGTTTAGGAACCCAACCTTACAGCTGAGGGTCACTATCAGAGTGGCAAACCTGCTTAACCCGATAAGTATTCCACCTGGCCATGCCATGAGGAAGGACGTGTCCATACATCCGACACGCGTAGCATTTCTATCTGCTGCCGTTTTTGTTTTGTTGGATGTTTTTATTGGGTTTTGAACAAAGAAAACATGGAGCTTTAAAGACCACGAGTGCCAGATTATTATTTCGGAGCCAGGTGGAATATTTATGGACTGAACTGACAGTTTTCGCCGGCTTTCTTTCTCCGACGGTTGCTAAGAGATGTTGTTTGTGAACCTTCAGTTTTTTGTTATCACGCACGTGAAAAAAACGCATCAAAACGCATTGCACAAGTGCGGAAAAAAACAGAACGCAATCGCAGACAAAACTGACTGAACTTGCTTGCAAAACAGTGCGAGTTTCACTGAACGCAACCTGAACGCATCTGGAGCCAATCCGTATCGTTCGTGTGAAAGAGGCCTGGTGCGGGGGATGAGGCTCCGACACCCCGTCGATCAGCTGTTCTACAGTAGCTCCTGTGCTGCAAACCCGTGCCAGAACTAGAGCTGCCATTGAAGTCGCTGCAGTAACCAGCTCCATCCAACACAAAATGGACGGAGCTACTACAGAACAGATGGTCGGAGGAGGTACAGGGTATCAGACACCATTTTTGGGTACATTTAAAACTTTGATTAAAGTCTCCAGCAAATGCCATTTATCATGTAGAGAAAGTTAATACCAGGAAGTTACTAATGTATCGTGATTGTCCATATTGCTTCCTTTGCCGGCTGGATTCATTTTTCTATCAGATTATACACTGCTCATATCCAGTTACAGCCGCCACTGCAGCACAGATACCAGGTGGCCAGGACAGAAGCTGCTGCGCATGTGTGCCTACGTGGACTCCCATGGTCCTGGCCACCAGAAAGGCCGGTACTTTTTCCTTTAGTGTGCAAGCACGACCATGGCTGCTGGATTGACAGGTGGTCATAACCATGGAAAAGAGCAATGTATAATGTGACGAAGAAAAGTCTAGCCAGCAAAGGAGGCAGTATGGACAATCACAATACATTAGTAAGTGCCTTGTGTTAACTTTGTCTAAAGGATAAATGCCATTTGCTGAAGTGACGCAACCCCTTTAAAGGGTTCCTGTCACCAGAATTAACCCTAAACTGGCTGACATTAGGGCCAGCGTTAGTCTTCTCCTGCCGGCTCTTTGTCCTGGATAAATCTCGCGCCTGCGCAGTCCGAGCACACAGGGCCGGCAGGAGGAGACGAACGCTGGCCCTGTCAATCAAGGACGGCAGGGCGTGACATGAGGTGGACGAACGGAGCCTCTAGGAGCAGGAGCAACGCACCACCGCTCCCAGAGGCTAATTAGCATATCAAAGTTAAAATTGAGCAGTAAGGGGGGCATCAATAAGCAAAAAAATAGTACAGTTAGGGTCTGCTGACATAAAGCACATCGCTAATGTCAGCCAGTCTAATAGGGTTAATTCTGGTGACAGAAACCATTTAACTTTTATTACTTTTCCATGCTATATTACTGCTGTGGGGGGGGGTATAAGGTTATGGTTAGGGGCGGTGGTTGGGTTGGAGGATGGCTATGGCATGGGGGACATGGATGATGATGGCAATGGCATGGGACTGATGGTGCTGGCTGGGGGACATGGATGATGGCAAATGGCAATGGCAGAAGAAAATAATATATCGCGACATATATAGTTATCGCACATAGTTCAAATTATATCGCGATATAGAATTTAGGCAGTATTGCCCAGCCCTATCTGAATATATATATATATATTTTTTTTTTACATTGAAGAGTATGTGCTCAGGGGAGAGCATAAACAAGATGTGAACAGGCCCCAAGTGTCTGAAAGTTGATCAGCACAGTTGATCCTGTAAATGAATGTTATATCTAATTACTGTATAACAATCATTCTGCATTGCTGAGGTATATGTTTCTTTACAAAATGCTAACTTTCAGCTGATGCAGTCTTTATTCAAGAGACAGAGGCTATAAATACGTAGTACATCTTGGTCTTGTGGCCGTGCAGCGAGAATGTAGTAAGGTCAGGAACCTGGAGAGAACATATTAAGCCTCAGCCAAGCACATGGAAATAACTACTGCAGGAATCTCAAAGGATAACTGTCATGTTTTCATAAAAAAAAACAAAAAAAAAAAAACCACCACCTTAGTTACGGCTGTCTTGAATCTTACATTATGAGGATCTTCTCAAGATGGCTCCTCTGCCAGTTCTCTGAAGACAAAACTGCATTCCCTCAGGTCACATACAGCAGCTTCCTGCCAGCCAATCAGATTGGATTACTGAGAGACACGCCTCCTCACTCTGAAGCCTAATGCAGGCATGCAGTGTGAAGGACCGCCCCTGCGTCTTCCTAGCCAGAGACAGATAAGCCATAGCAACGGTCTTTTAAGGGAGCAGTGGAAAGGGACGAGGACATTAATAAAAGCGGTTATTATAAGGTAATTACAGATCTTTTGACAATCATTGACAGACTAACTCAGGTATACATGTCTAGCTCTAATAAACTAGCGAATAAAAAAAAAAATATGACAGTTATCCTTTAAGGGAACGCAGAGTCTTACGGCTGATCAAGCTTTTCACCGTCTTTCTTTTAAAGACATATTGCATACTGAGTTCAAGCTGGCCACCACAGCATGTACCACTGAGGTCATCTCCAGCTCAGAGAATCTTAGCTCATGAGGATGCTCAGACAGGTCAATCAGACTAGAAGAAAGGCAACCTACATACAGTAAAGTCCAATTATTCTAAGAATAAAAAATAAAAAAATGCATCACTTAATAATTAGAAATCATCCAACAGTGAGAACCTACAAGCAATGGAAATAGTAGAAAGCATAGGTTTACTCTCATAACTAGAAAGAACAAGGAACAAAAATGCAAATTAGTTCTTTCAGGGGAAAAACAAACAAAAAAAAAACATGCCTGCGATGCCACTAGTAAGAAGGTTGCTATTCTGTGTCAATGTTCACCCTTTTTAAACAGGCTTTGAGACATAATTTAGGATTATAGCCAAGCCAGTACCTTATCGGAAGACAGCTGCCCCCCATCAGTACAGGTGGGTCATTTGCCCCCCATCAGTACAGTGCAGACAGAACTGACTCCGCCCTGGGCTACACTGCAAAGTTTTATAGCGCAACTGATTGACTTTAACTAAGGAATGACAACTGCAGACCACAAGATTTAACTGGGTAAGAGGCTCTTGTAGGGGATCCAGGGGGTGCTATTCCTATCACCCAACTAAGTCATGGCTATAATTCTAAAGTTATGTTTCAAGGCCTGTTTAAAAGGTTGACATAGACTCATAAGATAGCTACCTTCCAAATGTTGTCGCCAAGGCAGAGTTTTATCACCTTTTTGGGAAAGAGGAGCGTTAGACGGAACAGCCTGCCGGATCTCTGCATTACGGCATTGCCGGAAACTTGTAAGTTTCCATCTGTCCCCATTAACTATAATGGGGAGCGGCAGAGATCCAGCCACATTCTGGCAAATATGCCGGGAATCGGCTGTGAGAAAACCGCTGTCGAGCAGCCTGCTGGATTGTTAGCGCTAGTGTGAAACTAGCCTAAGACTCCTTAAACCTACTAGGAGCTCTGCACAAGGAGAAGCCGTACCCCTCGACTGACTGCATACTGTTATTTATTAAATGTAAGGCCTGGATAGAACAAGAATAAGTCCACGTGTATTTAATACGTTCTTTAATAACTGTACTGCTCAAATCATATTGATATGAAGAAAATACGAGAAATAAAGAAAGGGAAAATTAAAGGTATGGGAACAAGTTTCTTCAGGTGTAAGACCTTGTATAGGATTCCTTTTAAGATCAGCTAACATTCTGAATCCAATGCAAATTAATTGGGTATTTTGCCCCCCATTCACAAGCATGCTCATTTTTCTTGCAAAATCCACACAGAAAAGCTAGACTAGCCACCCACGGCTTACTCATCCGCTGCAGCTCAGTTATCTGCGCCAGTCCTGCATTGAAGATGCTGCAGCCATTCAGCGGACATTGTCTATAGCGGTGACAGGTAGTCACAACACCATTGCAAACGCGCAGATTTTACCGATGAGCAATACTATTTTCTGTTAATTCATCACATCCCCTGCTACTTGCTTCATTTTTATAGTATAGTTTTAAAGGGAGTCTGTCAGCAGTTTTGTCTGTTCTAAACTGCTGACAGATATAGGTAGGTGCAGAAGGCGATACATATCTTTGACTCTGCTTTTAATCAACGTACTAAAGGACTTTCAATCCCATGGGCAGCTGCGCTTCAGGCTCGGTGTATGAGCAGCCCCCCCCAACAGTGTGCTGTCCGCACCCGCACTTCTGTTCCGCAGCCCCGCAAAAAAATTGAACATGTCCTATTCTTGTCCGTGTTTTGGGACAAGAGGTCATGATCTCTTTGCGTCAACCTCCCTAGACACGCAAGCATACGCATAACGCAGTGTCCTCGTAAAACAGCCTAAACCTTCAGAAATCCATTTATACGTCAATTAAAATATACAGAGCGGTATGTGTGCAATGCGTATACAGAAGTGTCGGTATACAAGACGCACTAATGAAGTCCAGAGCAAGTGACGTTCTCCGTGTTATTTATTCATAAGAACGACTGCGCTCTGGCCAAGACAAAAGTAAGACGTGGATGGCAAATAAGAAGCTACAATGCTCCGTCTTAATGAATATCAATTATTTCCAGTCGGTGAACTCAGAGGAACTCATTAAAGATTTATCTCCGCTGCCATTAACATAACTGCATTACCATCCGTCCTCTTGCTCAGTGCGTCTCTGGGCACCTCCATTGTGGCAACTGAACAGCCAGCCATTCACAGTGGTGTCTCTGACGGCACCATTACCACTGACACTCTCGGAACAAATTATTTATTTACAAGATTCCCAGCATTTCCTGGACTATGGGGCAGGTTCCAGAAATTCATCTCCATTACCATCCAAATCGAGACCAAGCATTTGACGTAAGTCGTCTGTGGGATACAGTCTTTGATGCAGCTCACGTGGCACAGAACGTATTCTGAATGGGATGGGCAGGAAGACTTGGACACCGGACACTCTAGTTGTCAAAAAGACAGACACTCGGATTGACCCCATTATAACTCAATGGAGTCAGTTGGGTGCGATTGGCGACACTGAACACTGTCTTAAAGCGGTATTCCCATCTGAAAATGTATGGCATATTGATCGTATAGGGCACTATAGGCCATAAATGTCTGATAGGTGAAGGTCCCATTTCCTATTTGAAGGAGCCCCACTGTGACTCTCCAGGGGAAATCTGGAAGTAGGCGACAGTGGGTTCGGGAGTCGGGACTCGCACGTGCCGGACGTTAAAGGGGTTATCCTCCAATGTCTAACATATTCTCTCTCCCCCCCCCCCCACCCCCCCCACCAAAATGCCCGGACCCCTCATATACATGATCCCCGCACACAGCCACCGCTGCATCTTCCTAGCATCGCGGGTGACGCTAGGGAGGCTCGTCCTTGTTGCGCCCTGCTATTGGCTGATGATATCTATGTATGATGAAAACCCTATTCATAGCTCTAAAAGAGCTGCAAGGAAGAGAGGGTTACCGCAATATGCACCTGGACTGGTATTTGGACACAATGTGCAGCACCCTGAAATCTAGTTTTGGAATGAATAGCACCAGATCTTGTACATAGTGCAGATATGGAGTATACTGGAGCGCTCCATGTTATAAGATGCTTGAGCAACCCAAGGGAATATTGTAAAATGACTTTTGTACCCAGTTGTCAGTCGCTCTTGCCGCAGACAGCTGAAAAGATCTCTGATCCTAGTCATTATAAGGTGCTCCTCAGAGGCACAGGGGGTCATTAGACAAAGGGGATTTTAAAGGATTTTTTAGTGGTGCTTCTTTAGGGTACTTTCACACTACCATTTTTTCTTTTCCGGCACAGAGTTCCGTCATAGAGGCCTCAATACCGGAAAAGAACTGATCAGGTATATCCCCATGCATTCTGAATGGAGAGCAATCTGTTCAGGATGCATCAGGATGTCTTCAGTTCAGTCACTGAACGGCGTTTGGACGGAGGAAATACCACTGCATGCTGCGGTATTATCTACGTCCAAAATTCCAGATCAGTTGCCGGAATGTCGGATCCGGCATTAGTTTACATTGAAATGCATTAGCGCCGGATCCAGCATTAAAAATGCCGCAATGCCGGATCCGTCCATAAAAATGTGAAAAAATAAATAAATATAACGGATCCGTTTCTCCGGATGACAAACGGAGAGACGGATATGTTCTTGCAATGCATTTGTCAGACGGAACAGCATCCGGATCCGTCTACAAATGCTGTCCGTTTGCATGCAGGCTGCTGGATCACTCTGCCGCAAGTGTGCAAGTAGCCTTAAACCACAGGATGTTCTGAATCTACATGCATTTTAGAACGCTGCGATCTTATAACCGATCTTATAACACCGATAAAAAGCTGTCAGCTTAATAAGGCTGTCCAGGAGGGAACATTTTTATAAAAGTTCTCAGAATGGATGAAAAAATAAAAAAATTAAAATAAAATAAAAAGAATTGAGACTTAATCTCACCAATCCTACGCCACGGTCATTCCAAACCTTACTGGATCCACACAGGTCTACGTTTCCTGGTCCAGGCTAGACCCACAGGAAACAGCAAGTACAGTATGACCACTCAGCCAACCAGTGGAGGCAGCCATGATCTACCTCAACCCTTGAATGGCAGAGTACGCCTACAGAGACTGGACCAGGAAGGGGAGATCAGTGGAGGCCCCAGTAAGTGCTGGAATGGGAGCCCTAACAAGAAGATAATCAATACATATCTAGCTCAGTATATTGATATAAATTCATTACCAGAATTTATCCTGTAAAATCAGGTCAATTACAGTCACAATGACCTGCAAAAACAAAGTCTCCTATACCGACGGCAGTAATTTAGGAATGGTTGTTAACACTGCGGTGGCCTATGGCACTTCTTATGCCATGTGGTTCATGTAGTGATAAGCTCCATCCTCCACCAAGCTTTGGACATGCATTTAATATATACACAGAACATTTTAAAGAGGACCAGTGACCAAGAAAATGTAGTGTGATCTGCAGGCAGCATGTTATAGAGCAGAAGGAGCTGAGCAGAATGATATATAGTTTGGTGGGGAAAAGATTTAGTAAAACTGGTGATTTATACATTTAAATCTCTGCTCTGAGGTCAGTTGTACTAGAGGTAGGTGTCATCATTGACTGACAGCTATCACTGTATACACACTTACACAGAGAATAATATAATTTACTGATAGTCACTGATAACTGTACATGGGGGAGGTGTTATCAGTGATTGATATTCTCTGTGTAAGCATGTATACATAGATAGCTGTTAGTCACTGATAACTGTACACGGGGGAGGTGTTGACAGCTATCTATGTATACACACTTACACAGAGAATGCCATCAATCACTGATCACACCTCCCCAGTGTAAAACTATGGCTACTTTTACACTTGCACTTCCCGCTATTGAGATAAGTCATAGGATCTCAATAGCGGGGGAGAACATTTTGTCAATGGGAACAAAACTGAACTGAACGAAAGCGTTTTTCTTTCCGCGATGTGGTGCGGAGCAAGACGGAGCCGTCCTGACACACAATGTAAGTCAATGGGGATGGATGAGTTTTCTCTGACAATAGAAAACGGATCCATCTCCCATTGACTTTCAATGATGTTCATGACGGAGCCGTCTTGGCCATTTTAAACATAATACAACTGGATCTGTTCATAACATATGCAGACGGTTGTATTATCAGAATGGAAGCGTTTTTGCTAATCCATGACTGATCCAGCAAAAATGCTGGTGTGAAAGTAGCATATCATTGACAGCTGATGTACAGTGTGTACAACTATCAGTGACTGACAGCTATCTCAGTACACACACTTACACACACAATGCAATCACTGATAACACCTCCCCTGTGTACAGCTATCAGTGACTGACAGCTATCTATGTATACACACAATGCAATCACTGATAACACCTCCCCTGTGTACAGCTATCAGTGAATAGCCGCTATTTGTGTATATACACTTGCACAGGGAATACTATCAGTCATAAGACACCTCCATGTACAACTGAGCTCAGAAAGAGCAGAGATTTAAATGTATAAAATACAGGTTTTACTGAACTGAATCTTTTCCCATAAAACTATACAGTAGTCCCTCAAGTTACAATATTAAGTGGTCCCAACTGTATATTGAAACCATTGTAACTTAAGTAATCGGTTCCAAAGCCCCAAAATGTCATACAAGATGAGAGAAAATAAAAATTTAAGCAAAATAGGTAGATAACTAAGACAGATAAAGCAAGTCCTTACATACAACTAGTACCCAATACAGATAGATAACCAGAGAAGTGGCCTTGATGGGTTGGATCCTAGTCTGAGGCATTGTATGTCGAGTCATGTCCAACTTACGATGGGTCAGAAAAGACCATTGAATGTTGAAAATATTGTATCCTGAGGTCACTGTATCTTGAGGGAGCACTGTATATCAATCTTCTCAGCTTCCTCTGCTCCACAACATGGTGACAAGTTCTCTTTAAGTTGTCACTTACTTATTTTATCACAGAAAACCCATGTCTATAATGTCATAGAACACTTCCCGTTGCTCTTCTCACAGGACTTGTTCTACTTGCAGCCCAAAACGTAAGTCTTGTTGGAGGAGCAATGACCGCTAGCAATGGAGCAGCAATAAAAGAAGTCGGATCCGCAGATCACACACAGGGTTGTGGATAGGCTGCTTATAAAAACATCCTTGAAGACAACTACCTGCAAAAACAAAATCTTTAGTATTTTTCCATCACTTCTGAACGCTTCCATAGGCTGCCTTCTAGATGCTGCTGGCTGAGCGTCATTATGGAGCTGCTACAAACAGAAATGTCCTATTCTCTACACAAGTATGCATTTCTAGTGCTGCAAACATGTCCCCCTTGTTCTTCGCTGCCAGGTATTTCTAATCGCTCCACAGAGACAAAGAAACCTTAAAGAAACAAACAGGTAGCAAGAAATCCAAATAGCAAACTCTGCAGAAGAAACAAACCTTTTCCCAGTGCACAATCTCCCAGGCTCCATTCCGTAGAACTAAAAGGCAAAAGAGAAAGGTTCATTTATACGTATTCTTCAGAAAATGGCCATCAAACATAGCAGCATAGAGGGGTGAACCTCAACTGAGAGATATAATATGCTAATCTACGACCGGAACTGGAATTAAAAAAAATATATATTTTTTTTTTCTTGAGTAAGGTTCTGAGGTTTTAAAGAGGGCCAAGGCATGAATTAATTACTAGCAGTTTGCAATGAAGGTCCAAGTGTTTGTCACCAGTTGGAGGGGGTGACACCACTGATTGGATAAGGTCAGACTGGGCAGGGACACATCCCTAACATAAGCAACAGCATATCATAGATAGTCCAGAATTGTAGTAACATGGCAAAGTAATTGCTAAATCAGACATGTCGGGATAGAAAAAAAAAATAAAAATAAAAAGGGTCAATACAGAGATCTACTGTATTATTACCCAGATCTGTAAGCATAAACAAAAAAACTGCTGCTACATGTCATTTTGCATGTCAGACATGGTGGCACGCACCAGCACATTTATTGCATATTGTTGGGAGATGCTGGTCTAACTATTAGACATTAGCACATTTGAAGCTGCCAAACCTTGGGCTGTGTACCCATCTGTCCAAGGCCTTTAATTAGAGCAGAGTATAGCTGGATGTTGACTTCATTTTGTAGACCTAGGCCCTGGAGAGGTGTGTCTAAGGGCTTGTTCACATGTGTGATGCCCGTGCTGTGGACCGCAAATTGCTGTCCGCAATGCACGGGCACCGTCCGTGGGGCAGATGCATGGGGATCGCAGACCCATTCACTTGAATGGGTCAGAGATCCATCCATTCCGCAAAAAGATAGAACTTGCTCTATCTTTTTTTGCGCTGCGGAGGCACGAAACGGAACCCCAGAAAGCACTCCGTAGTGCTTCCGTTCCGCATTTCCGGACCCCTTGAAGTGAATGGGTCCGCATCCGGAATACACACGGAACGGTGCCCGTGTATTGCGGATCTGCAAACGACGTCTGCAATCTGGCAACGGGCAGCACACGTTCGAGTGAATGAGCCCTAAGAGTGTAGGCTACAATCTGAAGAGGTTGTCTTGGGGCCACACAGTTTAAATCAAGATTATGTGCTAATAACCTCAAATTTCTATGTATAGCAAATACAGAAATAAAGCAATTTGAAATAATGCATACAATGCTTGCATATATTTTAGTGCTGCTTCATATTGTTTGGAGGTGCTGGGGTACTTTCTTATTTCATTGTAACATCCCGTGTCTAGAGGAATGAGGCCAAGTTCACACGGCAAAACCAGCAGCAGAAAAATCCGTAGCAGATAAACAGCTGAAAACAAGTCCTTTTTGGTGGCAGATTTCTAAATTGGTGGAGTTTTTAGAGGAGTTTTACAAGAGTATTAAATAATTTGGTTGAGGTTTCTCTACTTCCCCAAGGACTTCTATGAAATCCTCAATCAAATCTGCGTCCAGGAAGTAACAGGTCACTTCTCAAGCAACACTGTGGAGTTTTTAACATTAAAGTCAATGGATGGGAAAACTGTTGGTGAGTTTTTAAAGTGGATTTAGCAGCTGAAACAGTCATTTTCTGCTGCTGAATCAGCGATAGATTAATAGTGGTAGATTTTAGTTGTGTGAACATAACCTGAAGGCTTCGACATAGAAGATGGTTCTTTACTGTAAGAGCACTGAAACTATAGAACTCTCTGCTAGAAGAGGTGGTGATGGTGAACTCACTAAAAGGGAGCCTGGAAATATTTCTGTAGAGTAATAATATTACAGGTTATAGTTACTAGACGACTGGAGAAGGTCATTGATCCGATTGCCAGATTAGGAGTCTGGATTGTTTCCTAAAGCAAAATGTTGCCTTTTTCTGGATCAACTTTGCAGGATAACTGGCTGAACTGGATGGACATCCGTATTTTCCCTGTGTTACTAGCAGAGGATTTCACAGTAGTCCACAGTACCTAGCAGAAAATTACGTCTGGGGCAACGGGGTTTGATCCTGGCTCCGGTCAACAACTATATGGAGCATTTTCGGCATGACAAGTGACCTGCGTGTTTGTGTACTGGGAGGAGAAGGCTGGATCAAGATATCCTCCAAGACTTTAGGGAACACTGTGTCTTCGTAAAGCACACTCCTGCGGTACGGCAGTAAATTCTTTCCTTGAAGATGAAACCAGCTAAAGCATGTATGTCATGACCTTGTTACAAGTAAAGAATGGTAAACAGCACGACAAATCCCACCATGGGATAAATCATACCAATAATCCAGGTCCAAAACAATGGTGCCCGCGGAGGGAGATCCAGGCTAGGGGTCCCTTCAAACAGTATCCGCAGCACTCTTCAATTTGTGCAAAAAATACAGTTTTTTTATTCCATCAGCAGCATACAATGCGACGTTTCGACCTAAAGTCTTTATCAAGCATTTTAAGTCGAAACGTCGCATTGTATGCTGCTGATGGAATAAAAAAAACTATTTTTTGCACAAATTGAAGAGTGCTGCGGCTACTTCTATTATAATGACCTTGTTACAAGACTGGCTTCAAAACCCTGGTAGAATTATATGCTGTATAATTGATTCAACTGAAAGGAAGGAAATACAACAAGACTGTCGCTCTACCTTGTGTGATCTTCTTGTTTACGAAATTATCAGCTTTGTGCCGCTTCTGGGAAAAAAAGAAAAAAAAGGGGGATGGCATTAAGGAAATTAGTAACAATACTGCATGAAGGATCTGATCATCGAAACATATATTTGTTGTATCAAAGGGGACCCTATTTGATCCTGAGAATATATGGGCAGCGGTGCTAACCCTGCGCCCCCCTTTTTAGTGTTCCCCACACAGCAGCACTCCCGGCCACCCGCTTGCAGGGAACTGCAACTCAGTCCCATTCAAAGAAAGGCGTCTGGCAGCAGTCCCCGACACACCGGGGGTTCGGAAGCGCTGCTGTGGAGGGGAAAATACGTGAACTCTGTTTATGACCCTCAAGGCGATGGCGCGTTGATCATATTGACGACACATTACATGAGCACGGTGTCCACAGAACTGACTGAGGTCATGGTCTAAATGGTTCATGAAGTCAAGAGTAATTCTACCACCTGCAGTCGGAACTTCTACATGATGGGGCACCCACATGATGTCACACATGCACCCCTGAACTTCTACATGATGGGGCACCCACATGATGTCACACATGCACCCCTGAACTTCGACATGATGGGGCACCCACATGATGTCACACATGCACCCCTGAGGTTATCACCATAAACATCTCCACACATGACAATGGAGGCCGCTGGAAGACAGAAGATGGTTGGTTTCCTAGTTCATCATTGGAGACAAAACGAGGGTCAGGCAGCACTCCCTACTGAGATGCTTGAAGGCTCTGCCAAACTGACCGCGCAATCTTATGGTGGAGTTCACGGTAACAGCTGTTGGACCAGCGGCCATTGAATTCAATGCTCTATCAGTATGTGCCACTGTAATTCTGCCTTTTTACTTCAGGAAGAGATAGGTCCCTTCTGGTATGACAGATGCTGAAGTATTGTGCTTGCTGAAGGAAGATTTTAATTTTTTTCCAAAAAACATGATTATTCTCGGATAATGCTGAAAGCAGTTCATTTTAGAGTATAACTTTACTGCTACGCCATTTACATAAACCTCTAAATAAACTTGCTTTCGCAATGTGTTTTGCAGTGTCCATTGGAGATATACAGAGGATTTCCTGAAGTATAACTAAGGGACGGCATCCAATGCCTATAGGCTTCCTCAGTAAAAAAGAAAAAGGCATTCTGCATGGCGTATGTTTTTAACTGGACGCCTCTGACTGGAAAAGTGCAGTAGGCTGCGCTACTTAATACAGCAAAAAAACTAAAAAATAAATAAAAAATTAGGGCTGCAGCTATCAATTATTTTAGTAATCAAGTATTGTATAGATCAATCCAACGATTAATCGAGTAAACTAATAAGAAAAAAAAAATAAAAAATTCAATGAACATTTTCCCTTATAAAAACTCATCAGCCCCCCCATGCCATCATCAGCCCCAGTGTCATCAGCACCTCCGTGCCATCATGACCCCCAGTACCATCAACCCCTCAGTGCCATCATGTCCCCCCAGTGCCAGTACTCATCTTTCCTGGCAGGGTGCACGGCTGGCCGATATGGAGCCTGGAGGAGAAGGACAGCAGCGTCGTCTTCTTCCCAACATGCATTGGGACCAGACGTCACACAGCGTCAGGCAGCGCACGCTGGCGAGGTGTACACGCCAGGCCCAGGACAGTGCAGCGCCGACAGGAGACCACGGAGCGGTGAGAGATACCCAGGTTCACTTCACTCCCGCTCCGTGGTCACATGATCAAAACTAATCCTCGATGCAGGAAAACTGCATTGAGGATTTTTTTTGGTGTCGATTACATCGAGTAATCATTGCAGCCCTAAAAAAAAAAAAAAAAAAAAAAAAAAAAAAAAAGACAAAAAACACAGGACTCAAATTGCAGATCCGCAAAACACAGATAGAGGCCATAACGGAACGTCTGGGCCATAATAGAAAAGTCCTTTCCTTGTCTGTAACGCAGACAAGAATAATACATGTTCTATATTTTTGCAGATACCTCAGAATGGACATACGGATGCCGACAGCACACGGTAGGCTGTCCACATATTTTGCAGCCCCATATTGAAGTGAATGGGTCCGGATGCGGACAAAAATATGTTTGTGTGTATGAGCCCTTATACTGATGTATACTAGCCTCATTTAGATAAACGGGGGCTACAGACACATGGTGTACAAGTACAAGCGGGGGCTTTTCTGCTGCATACAGAAAAAAAAAAATCTCATAAATGGGACCGATGTCTGTGCATGAAAAGGTCAAAGGGATGTCATCTACTAAATAAGCAGCGTTATGCCCACGCACAAACTGACAAGCATGGCAGCAATAAGCAGCCACTTCCGTCTGCTCCTCACACAATCAATACAGGATGAAAGCGTCGGTAATTCAGACCAATAATCAGACCACAACAAGGAGAAGTGAGCGGCTGCATTGAGGCTTCCCAAATTAAAGGGCGAATTACATCATACTGTGCACATGATAAGTATTGATCCGCAATAAGGAAAATTCCATGTACATACCCAAGCATCGCACTGGGAACTATGCGGCCAGAGAGATGATAAAGAGATACACGGTATGGGATATTGATTACTGTAAGCGCGCCGCCTGCAGCCATACATCTTTTTAACCACTTAAGGACCACAGGTTTATACCCCCCTAAAGACCAGGCCCTTTTTTACAAATCGGCACTACACTACTTTCACCGTTTATTGCTCGGTCATGCAACTTACCACCCAAATGAATTTTACCTCCTTTTCTTCTCACTAATAGAGCTTTCATTTGGTGGTATTTCATTGCTGCTGACATTTTTACTTTTTTTGTTATTAATCGAAATTTAACGATTTTTTTGCAAAAAAATGACATTTTTCACTTTCAGTTGTAAAATTTTGCAAAAAAAACGAGATCCATATAGAAATTTTGCTCTAAATTTATAGTTCTACATGTCTTTGATAAAAAAAAAATGTTTGGGTAAAAAAAAAATGGTTTGGGTAAAAGTTATAGCGTTTACAAACTATGGTACAAAAATGTGAATTTCCGCTTTTTGAAGCAGCTCTGACTTTCTGAGCACCTGTCATGTTTCCTGAGGTTCTACAATGCCCAGACAGTACAAACACCCCACAAATGACCCCATTTAGGAAAGTACACACCCTAAGGTATTCGCTGATGGGCATAGTGAGTTCATAGAACTTTTTATTTTTTGTCACAAGTTAGCGGAAAATGATGATTTTTTTTATTTATTTTTTTTTCATACAAAGTCTCATATTCCACTAACTTGTGACAAAAAATAAAAACTTCTATGAACTCACTATGCCCATCACGAAATACCTTGGGGTCTCTTCTTTCCAAAATGGGGTCACTTGTGGGGTAGTTATACTGCCCTGGCATTCTAGGGGCCCAAATGTGTGGTAAGGAGTTTGAAATCAAATTCTGTAAAAAATGACCAGTGAAATCCGAAAGGTGCTTTTGGAATGTGGGCCCCTTTGCCCACCTAGGCTGCAAAAAAGTGTCACACATCTGGTATCTACGTACTCAGGAGAAGTTGAGGAATGTGTTTTGGGGTGTCATTTTACATATACCCATGCTGGGTGAGATAAATATCTTGGTCAAATGCCAACTTTGTATAAAAAAATGGGAAAAGTTGTCTTTTGCCAAGATATTTCTCTCACCCAGCATCGGTATATGTAAAATGACACCCCAAAACACATTCCCCACCTTCTCCTGAGTACGGCAATACCAGATGTGTGACACTTTTTTGCAGCCTAGGTGGGCAAAGGGGCCCATATTCCAAAGAGCACCTTTCGGATTTCACAGGTCATTTTTTACAGAATTTGATTTCAAACTCCTTACCACACATTCGGGCCCCTAGAATGCCAGGGCAGTATAACTACCCCACAAGTGACCCCATTTTGGAAAGAAGAGACCCCAAGGTATTCCGTGAGGGGCATGGCAAGTTCCTAGAATTTTTTATTTTTTGTCACAAGTTAGTGGAAAATGAGACTTTGTATGAAAAAAAAAAAAAAAAAAAAAAATCAGCATTTTCCACTAACTTGTGACAAAAAAATAAAAAATTCTAGGAACTTGCCATGCCCCTCACGGAATACCTTGGGGTGTCTTCTTTCCAAAATGGGGTCACTTGTGGGGTAGTTATACTGCCCTGGCATTTTCCAGGGGCCCTAATGTGTGGTAAGTAGGTAAATGACCTGTGAAATCCTAAAGGTGCTCTTTGGAATATGGGCCCCTTTGCCCACCTAGGCTGCAAAAAAGTGTCACACATGTGGTATCGCCGTATTCAGGAGAAGTTGGGGAATGTGTTTTGGGGTGTCATTTTACATATACCCTTGCTGGGTGAGAGAAATATCTTGGCAAAAGACAACTTTTACCATTTTTTTATACAAAGTTGGCATTTGACCAAGATATTTCTCTCACCCAGCATGGGTATATGTAAAATGACACCCCAAAACACATTCCCCAACTTCTCCTGAGTACGGCGATACCACATGTGTGACACTTTATTGCAGCCTAGATGCGCAAAGGTGCCCAAATTCCTTTTAGGAGGGCATTTTTATACATTTGGATACCAGACTTCTTCTCACGCTTTGGGGCCCCTAGAATGCCAGGGCAGTATAAATACCCCACATGTGACCCCATTTTGGAAAGAAGACACCCCAAGGTATTCAATGAGGGGCATGGCGAGTTCATAGAAATTTTTTTTTTTTGGCACAAGTTAGCGGAAATTGATATTTTTAATTTTTTTTCTCACAAAGTCTCCCGTTCCGCTAACTTGGGACAAAAATTTCAATCTTTCATGGACTCAATATGCCCCTCACGGAATACCTGGGGGTGTCTTCTTTCCGAAATGGGGTCACATGTGGGGTATTTATACTGCCCTGGCATTCTAGGGGCCCTAAAGCGTGAGAAGAAGTCTGGAATATAAATGTCTAAAAAATTTTACGCATTTGGTTTCCGTGAGGGGTATGGTGAGTTCATGTGAGATTTTATTTTTTGACACAAGTTAGTGGAATATGAGACTTTGTAAGAAAAAAAAAAAAAATAATTCCGCTAACTTGGGCCAAAAAAATGTCTGGAGCCTTACAGAGGGGTGATCAATGACAGGGGGGGGTGATCAATGACAGGGGGGGGTGATCAATGACAGGGGGGTGATCAGGGAGTCTATATGGGGTGATAACCACAGTCATTGATCACGCCCGTGTAAGGCTTCATTCAGACGTCCGTATGCGTTTTGCGGATCCGATCCATCTATCAGTGCATCCGTAAAAATCATGCGGACATCTGAATGGAGCTTTACAGGGGGGTAATCAATGACAGGGGGGGTGATCAGGGAGTCTATATGGGGTGATCACCACAGTCATTGATCATGCCCCTGTAAGGCTTCATTCAGACGTCCGGATGCGTTTTGCGGATCCGATCCATCTATCAGTGGATCCGTAAAAATCATGCGGACGTCTGAATGGAGCTTTACAGGGGGGTAATCAATGACAGGGGGGTAATCAATGACAGGGGGGTGATCAGGGAGTCTATATGGGGTGATCACCACAGTCATTGATCACGCCCCTGTAAGGCTTCATTCAGACGTCCGGATGCGTTTTGCGGATCCGATCCATCTATCAGTGGATCCGTAAAAATCATGCGGACATCTGAATGGAGCTTTACAGGGGGGGTGATCAATGACAGGGGTGTAATCAATGACAGGGGGGTGATCAGGGAGTCTATATGGGGTGATAACCACAATCATTGATCATGCCCCTGTAAGGCTTCATTCAGACGTCCGGATGCGTTTTGCGGATCCGATCCATCTATCAGTGCATCCGTAAAAATCATGCGGACATCTGAATGGAGCTTTACAGGGGGGTAATCAATGACAGGGGGGTGATCACCACAGTCATTGATCATGCCCCTGTAAGGCTTCATTCAGACGTCCGGATGCGTTTTGCGGATCCGATCCATCTATCAGTGCATCCGTAAAAATCATGCGGACATCTGAATGGAGCTTTACAGGGGGGTGATCAATGACAGGGGTGTAATCAATGACAGGGGGGTGATCAGGGAGTCTATATGGGGTGATCACCACAATCATTGATCATGCCCCTGTAAGGCTTCATTCAGACGTCCGGATGCGTTTTGCGGATCCGATCCATCTATCAGTGGATCCGTAAAAATCATGCGGACGTCTGAATGGAGCTTTACAGGGGGGTAATCAATGACAGGGGGGTAATCAATGACAGGGGGGTGATCAGGGAGTCTATATGGGGTGATCACCACAGTCATTGATCACGCCCCTGTAAGGCTTCATTCAGACGTCCGGATGCGTTTTGCGGATCCGATCCATCTATCAGTGGATCCGTAAAAATCATGCGGACGTCTGAATGGAGCTTTACAGGGGGGTGATCAATGACAGGGGGGTGATCAATGACAGGGGGGTGATCAGGGAGTCTATATGGGGTGATCAGGGGTGATCAGGGGCTAATAAGGGGTTAATAAGTGACGGGGGGGGGTGTAGTGTAGTGTAGTGGTGCTTGGTGCTACTTTACTGAGCTACCTGTGTCCTCTGGTGGTCGATCCAAACAAAGGGGACCACCAGAGGACCAGGTAGCAGGTATATTAGACGCTGTTATCAAAACAGCGTCTAATATACCTGTTAGGGGTTAAAAAAAACACATCTCCAGCCTGCCAGCGAACGATCGCCGCTGGCAGGCTGGAGATCAACTCTCTTACCTTCCGTTCCTGTGAGCGCGCGCGCCTGTGTGCGCGCGTTCACAGGAAATCTCGGCTCACGCGAGATGACGCCTATTGGCGTTAGCGTAGCCTGGGGGAGCCGCCGCAATGACGCCTTTCGGCGTTACAGTTGCGGGAAGTGGTTAACGTAGGAAATTTAGCAACATACAGACCCCAATGTATGGTACCGATTACCATAAAGTAACACGTCCATCCATAGGCTTTCATGTTAAAAAATTATATAAAAAAAATTTGTTTTTGCGGTGGCCAACTGTAAAGGAAAGCATAGCGGAACACAATCCTATACAGTAAAATGGAAAAAAGGTATACCAGGATTTTCCTATTGATGTCAGATCCTCAGCGGCGGTCCGATCCCTCACAAGCCACCGATCACCTGGGTAGCACCAGCACTGAGATTACACAGCTCCTATACAGAGCTTGTTACTGCGGTGACTGGAATGGAAGCAGCTCTGTCCACTATATAATGGAAAGAGCTCTATAGTTCTTCTGGTGCCTTCTCCATCTTTTTTCTTCACCATGGCAAGCTACCCTTTGCTGATTGAGTTATACGTTTTGCCTGAGATGTTGGGGCCCCCTCAAGGATAAGAGTTCTGTGCATGGAAGGGGTCTTGTACCTCTGCAGTCTTTATCATATACCAATTGGGGTCTGTAGGTGTCTTGTGGTGAACTAGTGTTGTAACTGTGTGTATGGCTTTCTTTTCAGTGATATGTTGCAAGTTTGCCTCGTGTTTTTGCAGGAGGTGGCCAGGCCTTGTGATGTCGGGGCACATCAGGGCACCAATATTATGTGGGGTGCACTTACAGAGGTGCTGGGCGGTCCGTTTGATCTAATAGTATGGGTGTAAGGAGCAAGCTGCTAGCCAGCAGCGTGCACTACACTTAGAGGGGTTTTAACGGACAACCCCTCCTCTGGATAGATCATCAGTATCGGACAGGTAGGGGTCCAACACCCAGGACCCACGGCGATCAGCTGTTTGGGAAAGCATCTGCACTCGCAAGAAGAATATGTTATGGACTATTGATACAAAATGGATACTTGCTTGTTGAGGACTATGTTTAGCTAAGATGGCGGCCAGGCATTCAGCCAACACCTATAAACTAGAATCTTACTTTTTGTTTTATCATGTGTTTCTTTGTGGTTTCCGTTCAGCTCAAGCAAGCAGTTACAAAGAAAGAAGAAGTAACGGTTTCACCCACGAGCAAGGGGGGAGGGGGGAGGAATTTCCTCTGAGCCGTCAAGGTTACAGAAAAGTATAGAGTTCGTAGCCAATAGAAAAGATATACTCTATCTTTCACCCCCCCCCCTCCCACTTCTTCATGTCGTAAAACCTATGTATTGTCTGCTGTTTTCAGGAAAATATACCAGAGATCCTGTTATAACTCCGAGATGTGTGTCGTCTCAGATTTGATCTCTCCGTGCACGTACATTAATTAATTTGGAGCAGTACATCAACCGAACTGGCAGCTTGGCCAGAACCAGAACAAAGATGTTCAGTGTAAGCAATGGGAGCATCTCTGGGGTATGAACTAAACATGCGTACTGCCTAGTGCGTTTTTTAGGGGGAGCTGGGCAGGGCCCTTTGGTACGTTCACACGTCAAGGATTTAGGGGCGGACATGCTCTTAGGGTACAGCACTTGACGCAAAACCCACCGTGGATCTTCCACAGCAAAATTGCGCGCCAAAAATCCGCCGTGTTAACAGTAAAAGTACAGTGAATGAGATTTTTAAAAAATCTCACCCACATGCTGCAGGAAGTTTCCACACAACGTCCATAACATGCATGAATTTCAGAACGGTTGGGTCACCAATAAATGTTATTTTAACATAATTCAGCACAGAAAAGCATCAATTACTTCGGTAATTTACTTTCGGTTACAAAAATGCTCCAGTTGGGAGATCTTCTCTTCACTTCATTATGATGATGCCCCCTGGTGTTTAATCCTTAAAATAACGTGCACATCTACCTACTAGGGTGGTCACACATGCTCAGTTCCATCCTTCAACTGCCATATCTACTATTAGAAACCATGACCGTTTCAGGGAGAGAGCTGCAGCAGATTGGACACCCCCCTGAGCAGCACCAGAAAGGACCCTCCCCCGAGCTGTAATGGAGAGAAAGCTGCAACAGAAAGGACACATCCTCTGAGCTGCCAGCCTTAAGAGCATGGAGTAATGAATAGGAAGGGGATCTCTGGATGCGGGGCTGGTTCTAGCTTTATTAGAAAGGTATTGTCATCTACTATATGATGTCTGAATTTCATTTTTTTACACTGCATTCATTTTTAAATCCACAGCAACTCAGTTTAGGTTGTGGATATCTGCCATGAACTGTATCCACAGGATTAGGATGAAATCTGTAACAAACCTGCAGCTTTTCCGCACCGAATTCTGCAATACAATCCATACCATACCATTTGGTGAGGACTTTGCTGCGGCAGCATTCCACCAGAGGAGGCAGGTTTTCCGATGCAGAAAATCCCCATTTGGCCATACCCTAAGTGCACACTGTATTGTTTGTATTCCCTTTATATACGCGATTTTCTTATTTTTTATTATTGCGAAAATTCCTTTAGGAAACCCGATAATATCACTGAAGGTACTGGGTGGCGCTGAGTTTTATAACACCAGCTGCAGGCTGGCACTGACCCAGACACTTGGCTGCAGCACCATAATGTCTGCAGAGATAAGGTTACTGGTTAATTGGGAAATTTTGTTTACATAAGCATTCAGGAATAATGCTATAACAACACCGGTCCAACCCGTTCACCTTGCTTTAATAATGGTTATATAGCTGGCGTGGATGCAAACAATCTATGCCATTTACTAGACCTGAATTTACTAGCACTAATGTAAAAAAGTCACAAGCGTTAAAGGGTTTCCCCAGCCATTACTGACGGTACTGGTACTTCCCATGTCACCCCCAGTTTCTACTTCCTGGTCCCTCTTAAGACAGGAAATAAGACTGCTGAGGCAATCACTGGCTGAGGTGTGCAACCAGTGGCCAGCGATTGGGTGAGCAGTCACTTCCTGTGTGTCGAAAAAGACCAAGAAGTAGAGACCGGAGGGTGACCTGGGATCAGTAATGCAACGCATGCAAACCGATGGAATTGGTCAGACAAATCAGGATCCTGATCCGTATGACAAGTGCATTGAAATGCTGGATCCGTCTCTCCGGTGTCATCCGGAAAAACACATCCAGCATTTATTTATTTTTTGCGGTCTGAGCATGCGCAGACAACAATGCCGAATCCGTTTTGCCAGGAATACTCAGGCCAGATCCGGCATTAATGCATTTCAATGGGGGAAAAAAATGACAGATCCGGCATTCCGGCAAGTGTTCCGGAATTTTGGACGAGATAAAACTGCAGCATGCTGCGGTATTATCTCCGTCCTGAAAAGGCAAAAAGACTGAACTAAAGACATCCTGAACGGATTACTCTCCATTCAGAATGCATTACGATAAAACTGATCAGTTCTTTTCCAGTATTAAGCCCCTAAGACGGAACTCAGTGCCGGAAAAGAATAACGCTAGTGTGAAAGTACCCTTAGGGTCATGAAAACGACTTTGTACACAGCTTTCACTTTCTAATATACTTTATCTGTCTTTCCAATCTCTAAACATGTGACCCCATCCACTGCTGCACATAGCACCTCTGCTGAGCTGGGCTCGTCTCTTGTCTGGTCCAGAGAAAGACTCTGAGCGCGCCGCAGCCTAACTGATTTGCGTGACGAAATCCAGCCGCAAGTCCTGGCGCATGCACTCATAACAAAGGGGCTACCATTATACGCAAATGCACCAGGACTGGGGGCTGGATTCCCACTGACCGAAAACAGTGATGGACATAATGTCAGGGAAGAGCTCCATAATCCTGCAGTCTAAAACTTTTATTTTCCCCATACGTCCCCTACTTTGCGCTCTTACATTTGGTCGGTTATGTAGTAGTCGAGGACAGAGAGCAGAGAATATGAGTGCAGGATCAGACTACAGAGAGTGTGTTGTCTGTTGCCATGGAGATGCATAGTCTGTATGCATTTAATGTGTGTTAAAAGGGAACTCTAGAGTTTAATGGTCTCTAGGACCTAAGCGTAGCTTTTGCATCCTCTCTGACTAGTAATTGTAAAACGTTTTTCTTTATTGTTTACTCTTTAAAACACATATAAAACTCTTAGGAACTAACTTAAAATTCCTCAGGGAAGACAGAAAGGGAATTTGTCTCCTTTGTGTATTATATATTCTAATACGTGTTCAGATGGACCTTGTCTGGGTGGAACACCCGATTACTTCTCAGAGTGAAATTGCAGGGTTGAGAGACCTGAGAAGTGATCAGGTGTTCCACCCAGACAAGGTCCACCTGAACACGTATTAGAATATATAATACACAAAGGAGACAAATTCCTGGGAAGTTACATCTTTACTTACTCAACTGTGAAGCCCCGACAGGTTTGGGACCCTAAATGGATCCTGCACGTAATTAAAACAATTAGTATGGCCAGTGAGCTATTGAATAAAATGTATCATTATAGCGCCACCTGCTTCTTCTCATTTTTTTGGTCCGTCTCACTGAGCTGGTCAAACGTTCTCAGTTTAAAGCTTCAACTGCTACCAGCCATACGTCCTGTTAGAAGCTGTATCCATTACAGGGAGAGAGTAACATCAGAAAGGACACACTCCCTGAGCTGTCAGCTTGATATTAATCTAGCAGAGCAATGAATGGGGAGATCTCTGGGTCCATGGGAGGTACAGGGCTGGTTCTAGCTTTGTTAGAACACCTTCAATGGCTTTTGTTTCAAGACAACGCAACAAGTTAAGAAATTGGAGAAATTTTGATGACTTTAAAAAGCTTTGCAATTTATCCATCCTGGCAAATGCATCAGCAAATATTCATGAAATTACAGAAACGCACACAGTAATCAGTCAGTGCTGCAGGGCACGAGCAGCAATCACAGGGGAACGTACACAAGAGGACAAAGGTCTCAGAGGACGCCCAAACAAAGGTTCTCTTCTACCTGGCAGAAAAAGCTCTGCTCCCGGAGGCCTTTCTCTGCCGCTACCTGAGCTGAATTCATTATGTGAGGTTACAAAAAACTATTTTCATCAATAGAGAGTGCTGCAGCATTGGATTCAGCCCTGAAGTCAGAGGCACGAGACAACAATGAAGGAAATACTCCGATTTACACAGTGACAGCAATGTTGTGGGGGTCACATGAAGAAACAGGGGTGGTAAGGTCAAGGCAGGACAGTAAAGATTGGAAGACGTAAGATTTGGGTGAATATTTACTAAGCAAACGCACAAGAACTCTGAAGTTGATGTGTTGGAAGCAAAAAAAAATGGGCGGGGGGGGACCTGAATGATTTGTACTGGAGTCAAATTGTGATGACTAGACGATGGGGTCAGAGCACCTTCAAAACAGCAGGTCTTGTAGGACGTTCCCAGTGCCTACAAAGGAATGACAATTGGTGAACGGAGAACGGTCATGGTCAATGGTCCATGGGAACCCCACCTCGCTACTTACAGGACATAAACAGCTGTAAACGTCTTGGTGCCATACGTTGTACGCTATTACACCGTCTCGTTGAGCACCAGCCTTGACAGGTCAGAGCCGTTTTGGTGCTGTAAATGTATGCCAACCACGAGGAGGTGAAAGGAGGAGGAACCTGTCCCCTAATGACTTGTTGGGGAATTATTACATGACATTAAGAATAAATTCCACCTCCAGGCATGGCATTACAGAAAGTCCAGCAGCCATATAAGAAAAAAAAAAGAAAAAGAAAAAATAATGTTTAATACTTACAACATCTTCTATGATTTCCTTGATGGCGGCCACAGCTAAGATGAACAGCAGTGGAACCAAAGTTGTATATCGACCAGTAGGAGACACGTCAGGAATTTGCTGAAAGACACAAAGAGCACATGATTTAAAGTGCTACTCCGACTATCGGGGTCATACTTTATTTAATTCACTGCTATTACATATTACAGGAATGTAATGGCCCTATGTCCCCCTACTATCTTTTATGTCTCCAATGATGAAGAGGATCTTCTGGCCGCACATGCCCAGTTCATTCGGCTTCACATTACCCTGGAGTCCATACTAATTTCCAGGTGCTGACTGGTATTTAATAGCACTGTGAAATCAGCATCAGTGGCTGCACCAGGCATGTTGTTAGGGTACTTTCACACTTGCGGCAGAGGATTCCGGCAGGCAGTTCAGTCACCAGAACTGCCTGACGGATCCGTCAAAACGTATGTAAATTGATGGCATTTGTCAGACGAATCAGGATTCTGATCCGTATGACAAGTGCATTGAAATGCAGGATCCGTCTCTCCGGTGTCATCCGGAAAAACTGATCTGCAAGTGTTCCAAAGTACCCTTAGGCTCCACAATCTGAGAAATGAGAGCGAGAGAGCAAGAGAGCGAGAGAGATTACAAGAGGACAATTGCTTGTTTTTTTGCGTCCTCTGCTAAAATGGTGCCACTGGAAAATATAACTCGTCCAGCAAAAAACAAGCTCTTAGGGCTCATGCACACGTCTATGTATTTTGCGGTCTGCTAATAACACGGATCCGCAAAAAATACAGATGACGTCCGGGTGGCACACTTACTGATAATCTGTTTTCTTTGAGCCTATGACAGCACCCATGGAGAGACCGCCTCCTACTCCTCAGGACAGGAAACAGGAACCAGTCCTTTTCCGAGAACTAAGACACACAGTCAGGTCCATAAATATTAGGACATCGACACAATTGTAACATTTTTGGCTCTATACGCCACCACAATGGATTTGAAATGAAACAAACAATATGTGCTTTAACTGCAGACTGTCAGCTTTAATTTGAGGGTATTCACATCCAAATCAGGTGAACGGTGTAGGAATTACAACTGTTTGCATATGTGCCTCCCACTTGTTAAGGGACCAAAAGTAATGGGACAGAATCATAAATCAAACTTTCACTTTTTAATACTTGGTTGCAAATCCTTTGCAGTCAATTACAGCCTGAAGTCTGGAACGCATAGACATCACCAAACGCTGGGTTTCATCCCTGGTGATGCTCTGCCAGGCCTCTAGTGCAACTGTCTTCAGTTCCTGCTTGTTCTTGGGGCATTTTCCCTTCAGTCTCGTCTTCAGCAAGTGAAATGCATGCTCAATCGGATTCAGGTCAGGTGATTGACTTGGCCATTGCTTAACATTCCACTTCTTTCCCTTAATAAACTCTCTGGTTGCTTTTGCAGTATGCTTTGGGTCATTGTCCATCTGCACTGTGAAGCGCCGTCCAATGAGTTCTGAAGCATTTGGCTGAATATGAGCAGATAATATTGCCCGAAACACTTCAGAATTCATCCTGCTGCTTTTGTCAGCAGTCACATCAGCAATAAATACAAGAGAACCAGTTCCATTGGCAGCCATACCTGCCCACGCCCATGACACTACCACCACCACCATGCTTCACTGATGAGGTGGTATGCTTAGGATCATGAGCAGTTCCTTTCCTTCTCCATACTCTTCTCTTCCCATTACTCTGGTACAAGTTGGTCTTGGTCTCATCTGTCCACAGGATGTTGTTCCAGAACTGTGAAGGCTTTTTTAGATGTTGTTTGGCAAACTCTATTCTGGCCTTCCTGTTTTTGAGGCTCATCAATGGTTTCCATCTTGTGGTGAACCCTCTGTATTCACTCTGGTGAAGTCTTCTCTTGATTGTTGACTTTGACACACATACACCTACCTCCTGGAGAGTGTTCTTGATCTGGCCAACTGTTGTAAAGGGTGTTTTCTTCAGCAGGGAAAGAATTCTTCAGTCATCCACCACAGTTGTTTTCCGTGGTCTTCCGAGTCTTTTGGTGTTGCTGAGCTCACCGGTGCGTTCCTTCTTTTTAAGAATGTTCCAAACAGTTGTTTTGGCCACGCCTAATGTTTTTGCTATCTCTCTGATGGGTTTGTTTTGTTTTTTCAGCCTAATGATGGCTTGCTTCACTGATAGTGACAGCTCTTTGGATCTCATCTTGAGAGTTGACAGCAACAGATTCCAAATGCAAATAGCACAGTTGAAATGAACTCTGGACCTTTTATCTGCTCATTGTAATTGGGTTAATGAGGGAATAACACACACCTGGCCATGGAACAGCTGAGAAGACAATTGTCCCATTACTTTTGGTCCCTTAACAAGTGGGAGGCACATATGCAAACTGTTGTAATTTCTACACCGTTCACCTGATTTGGATGTAAAAACCCTCAAATTATAGTGGTGTATAGAGCCAAAAATGTCAGAATTATGTGGATGTCCCAATATTTATGGACCTGACTGTAAGATATACACATACTGCACTTTCTTTTCTTTTTTTTTGGGAAGGGAATTAGCCGGGTGCTGTCATAGGCTCAAAGAAAACCGATTACCAGTAAGTGTAATCTTATTTTCCCCCCTCGCCTATGACAGCACCCATGGAGATATAAGCGAGATCCATCTAGGGTGGGACCTATTAGAAGGCAGCTGAAGTTTATAATGTTTGAAAAAAGTATGGGGGAAACGCCATGTGGGAGCCCAGATTTTTTTAGGACGCTGACTGATGGAATGAAAACCCCTCTTTTTATCAGAGGCCTTCTCAAGAAGATCGTCGAGGACCGGGCCAAATAAGAATTCCCCTTGACACGGAATGCCACAAAGCTTAGCCTTAGAGCTAGCATCTCCGCTCCCGATTTTCAACCAGATAGCTTTACGGGCAGAATTGGATGAAGCGGAAGCCCTGGCCAATAATCTTAGGGAGTCGGCCGAAGCATACGCCATAAAATCTAGGGCATTATAAAATGTAGGAAAAGAGGATAACAACTGCTCCCTAGCGGTACCCCCTTTAATGTGATCCTCCAACTCCTTCATCCATGCCTTAAGGGATCTAGCTACCAAAGTAGCGGCAATAGCTGGTTTAAAGGCCGCCGCTGAGGCTTCCCAATTTTTCTTTAAATAGATGTCTGCCCTTCTATCCATTGGGTCCTTTAGAGAACCCATATCCTCAAATGGAAGCGCAGTTTTTTTTTATAGCTATTTTGGCCACAGGGGCATCTAGTTTAGGAGCTCTATCCCAAGAGGTAGTCACCTCCTCCTTAAAGTGGTATTTATGTTTCACATAGGAGGGAATAAAATAAAAAAAAAGACTTCCCATCAGGCTTTTTCCATTCTTTAATAACAGGCTGAATATTTTTATGTACATCAAAGAATTTTTCTCCTACGACCCAGACCCTCACACAGTCCTGAACAGACTGCGTCGGCTTTTGGTCATCTAATCCAATAGTAGCTCGCACCTTTACTAGGGAATTACTAATCTCTGTATGAAAAAGCGGCTTCCTCATCACAGGAGTCATTTGATGAAAAGCATTCTCCCTCTTCCAATCCAGAAAGTACATCACTGGCCCTTGAAAGGGGGTAGGGGGGCTTGGGGGGAGTAGATGCAGCTGCAGAGGTACTAGGGCGGCTTTTTAGCAGACCGCTATCCGACTCCTTAACCTCCTCCCGGATCATCTGCTTGATGCTGCCCATCAGAGACGGAGCCTCCTCCTCCATTAACTTTTTCACACAAGCCTGGCAAAGGGGCTTCACCCAGGCAGAGGGTAGTTTCTTTTTACATATAGAACACCCCTTGTCCTTAGATCTGGAGACCTTCCTAGACTCTTTAGGCACCTAGACACAGAAGATGACCCCCATGAGTAAACAACCACATGCACATAGGAGGAATCGCCCCTCTTACCCCACCGCAGTACCGGTGTATCATTGGTGGTTTCAGTGGCTTCTGCGTGCTGAGACTGCTCCATGTTCAGACACTGGATCTTCCAAATGGAGGAACTGCCCGCTTCTTCAGCCAGCAGGGCAGTGAGCTGGCTGAGCTTTTCTCACCCGGGCGCGCACACTGGCTCTCCCCCCCCCCCCCCCCCCCCCACTTCCGGCTTACAGGGATAGCTTCCCTCCACTGTCGCACCGGAAGTAAGTCACCATCCAGGCCGCGGCGTCCGTGCGCACGCCACTTGCGGTGCTGACAGCCGGACATGCGACACGGCCGCAGAGGTCCGCAGCGTCAGGAGGGTAAAAACACCCCCCTGGGCCGAAAAGGAACAGAGCGGGGAGGAGGGAGAAAGAGGCCCAGACTTAGCAGTGGCTCCTAAACGAGACTTACGCCGCACGAGTAAGTCCTCCTACAAACAGTCGGGGGCGCCCGCAGCTCCATCTATTGACGGTTTCCGACTCCCTCCTGTCCCCTTAGGAAACAGAACTGGAGGTGGAGAGGGTGGTCCCTCTTTTAAAGAGTTTTCTGGTTCCCGTTTCCTGTCCTAAGGAGTAGGAGGCGGTCTCTCCATGGGTGCTGTCAGAGGCGAGGGGGAAAATACATTTGTGTGCATGAGCCCCTAATACAGCTACACGGTGACTTTGATGTCAAGTAAAACCGCTCCAGGCAAATCTACAGGTTGTCTAATCTTTCAGTACATACATAGTAGATACACAGAGGCCAGCCATCCACATAGCTGAGCAGGGTGACTGTACAGCAAACAGGAACGTGCAATGCAGTCAGCTGATGGGTTAACATTATGCAGTTTACCTGGAGCAAGGCAATGAACAGGAAAAACGAGTTGGCCGCTCTCCGGAACTGGGAGTAGAGAAATCTTGGCAGAAACGTAAAGGGGTTGTATTTTGCAGTGCTGGAAAACACAGAAGACATAGCAGAATTTCAGCATCAATGCAGAAGTGTTATCTTCCAGTTATTGACGGCATCTCTCAGAGCGCACGCTGCCCATCGCTGCTCGGAGATTATAGACCTTGATTTATCAGCCTGTCTGCAAGGCGCTAACACATGGAATAATACAGTAACCACGCACATCACTACATTAAAACACAAGGAAAAAGAAATCTGAGAATTTTTCTTCTTTTCTCCTTCCTTGCGCCTGGAAACTTCAGAAGTTCTGTGCTGTGATCATTTGATGACGTACAAACCCACAAAAAAGTATTACTATGCAATGAAAGTGGCATTTTAAGTATTATTGCAATAAAAATATTGTAAGATTTTTTTATGTAGATTTTTCTCTCTGGTGGCGCCCACTGGTGTTTATCCTTCATTCTCCTGCATTCAGTGGATTAACGTGCTCAGCAGTTGCCCCTTTCCCCTCCTCTGACTGCTGGCGCAGTGATCTCAGACAAGAACCTTGCATTTAGACCTCATCCGTGTGCCATCCGAATTTTTTTGCTGACTCACTGACTTCAATGGATCCATGGTCCACAATTTGATGAACGGATGATCCGTCTGCTTACGCATCCATACGTCCGTTCCACTAAAGGATAAAACATGTCCTATACTTGTCCGATAAATGCGGACCACGGATAAGCTGAAGTCAATAAATCCGCAAAATGCAGATGCAACATGGATAATATCTGGCCACGTGCATGAGGCCTTATTCATCCCTACTAAGCTTAAGCGAATTGAGCTTCGGATCATAGATCCAAGGTAGTTTCTTATGCTGTTTCCGTACAGCAATAAAATGTATTAGCTCCGCGTAGGAAAACGTTGTCTTGGCCGAAGTTGCGAGAGACTTCTGACTTTGGTTTTCCTATCTGCGGATTTAAAAACATTTTACAATAGGAATCAGAAATCTGCTGTGGTACTGGCTGGTACCTAGATACCGGAGCCAACTTCGGCCGAGATTACGTTTTTCCTACACGGAACACAAATGCTCTATGGAAACAGCATTACAAACTACTTTTTTTAATGAATCGACCTCGGATCTATGATTCGAAGCTCGATTCGCTCACGCCTAATCCCTACTTCTAAATTCATAAAAATACATAGTTATATCTCTGTCTAGACAGAGGATAAGGAAATTTTGGGGGCATTACATACCACATGCATCTTTGGGGCTGTATGTGAGGGACTGCTTTCTGTGCAGGTGAGCGATAGGTTAATGGGGTTGTCCCACGAAAAATATTCTACAGTTTTCAAACCAGCACCTGGATCTGAATACTTTTGTAATTGCATGTAATTAAAAATGTAGCCACTGAGTTATTCAATAAAATATATCTGTATAGCGCCACCTGTTTGTTTTTTCTCTTATTTCTTTGACCTGCTCACTGAGACGGCCGCACATGCTCAGTTTCATCCTTCAGCTGCCTCCTGAGCCATGATAGGCAGAGCATGGACACGCCTCCTGAGCTGCGATAGGGAGAGCATGGACACGCCTCCTTAGCTGCAGCAGAAAAGACACGCCCCCTGAGCTGTCAGCTTGATATAAATCTAACAAAGCAATGAATGGGGAGATTTCTGGATCCATGTGAGGTGCAGGGCTGGGTCTAGCATTGTTAGATAGATTGTCATGTATTATATGCGCTCTGGTTTTAATTTTTTAAAATTAGTCATGGGATAACCCCTTTAACAAGAGGCAATTGCAATACACCCTAGGAGAAGCAGATGCTTGAGGAGCTACTGCCCACCCACAGAAAGGAAAACTCCTCCAGACAATGCAAGTTAAAACAGAGAAAAAAAAACTAAAAACTAAGAGCAGCATTATTTGCATTGATATAGTAAAATAACTGGAAGAATTGTTCATCCATGGGATAACACCTTTAACTGAAGGATTACTTTACGGCGTATACACAAGGCCAAAAGATGGCCTATACACAGCCATAATACACTGTTCATACAGTGTACAGACCATTACTATACCTGGGTATTTCAGGCACATATATAGAGGCTTTTCCTGATTCTCTAGAAATCAGACAGTAGAGAAATCATAGTGCGCTCCATCAGATTCCATGTTTATGGAGGTAATCTGTTCCAGCAGAGAATACCTCCACACATTAGACATGTGCAGCTCAGTGCTGGGGATCAATGTCGCCCCTATTCACACTGGCGTTTTGGCTTTCCGTTTTTGAGATCCGTTCAGGGATCAGTTTTGCCCTAATGTATTCTGAATGTAAAAGGATCCGCTCAGAATGCATCAGTTTGCCTCCGTTCCATCTCCATACCTGCAGCGTTTTGGTGTCCGCCTGACGAAACTGAGCCAAACGGATCCATCCGGACACACAATGTAAGTCAATGGGGACAGGTCCGTTTTCTATGACATAATAGAAAACGGATCCGTCCTCTATTGACTTTCAATGGTGTTCAAGAAGGATCCGTCTTGGCTATGTTACAGATAATACACACGGATCCGTTCTGAACGGATGCAGACGTTTGTATTATCTGAACGGATCCGTCTGTGCAGATCCATGACGGATCCGCAGTAAACGCGAGTGTGAAAGTAGCCTAACAAGGCTTCGTACACGTGGCTCCATTGTGCACACGGGCCCCTAATGTAATGATGCAGTCTCAAGACACCTCAGAAATAGTGCAGCCTACACAGCCATAAATCTCTCAGGCAGATACGCATGGTTCCCGGCCTCGGACACTGCTTGCCGCCAGACGATCCTGCCCAAAAACGACCCCATTCTTATGTGCAGGATTTAGTATCACAGAAATATCTGCAATAAATCTGTTATGCAGGAATGTACCCTGAACGAGTAGAGCAAGGCCTGGGGTGGTCTGGGTCTGTGGCGGTTTTGTACGTAGGTTTAATCAGATTTGTCTGCGATTGTGTAGTTTCGTTTTTTTCCGTCAGCACTCCCTCCGTTTTGCATAGGTTTTCGCGGGTGTGAAGATTAACATTTTCTAGCAACCATCCGGATACCTCAGTTTTTCACGCAGGTCTATTCATCCAGAGCTGCGTGAAAAACGGACAATATGCTGCAATTTTTCATGAACGTAGAGGTAATCCGTGAAAAACTATGTTCATGGGCACAGACCCAGTGAAATGAATGGGTCAGGATTCAGCCCGGATGCTGTCGATTTGCAATATGGTTCGTGACACGATGGAAAACTCGTTTGTGTGAAATTAGCTTAAAGGGGTTTGGCAAGAAACTTACTGGTGACCAGTCCTTAGGATAGGTCATCCACATAAGATCGGGGATCCGACTCCCAGCAGCCCGCCAATCAGCTGTATTTCATCAGTTCTGGAACTACACAGCTCTGTACACTATGTAGCGCTCAGACCCCCACCGATCTTATATCGAGGACCTAACCTAGCTGATCAGTAAGTTAGTCAAAGAAACCAAACCATTTCCAGACCCTTGCCGTACATGTACGGAGGAAGACCGGTCTTTAAAAATGCTTCTCGCGAGCGTGTCTGGCACCAAAGCCGCCAGGTTTAAAACAGCAGACAGCCGGGGCTAATGATCCCAATCTGGGTGCTCAAACATGATCTCACATCCAATGGGGTCTCCCCATCTAGTAAACTGATGGCAAATTTATAATCATTGGAGGCTGACCTCTGTGACCCCCAACAATTCTGAGAAGGGGGGGGGGGGGGGTTGCGGCACCGATTTGGCACCATTTTCCCTTGCACACTGGCGCTCCCAGGTACACCAGGCTGTGCAGGGAACTGCAGCCGGCACCTTGAGCAGAGTTGTGTCTGTACAGTCCGGTGGCCGCTAAGGGGACACAGCACTAATTGAGGTTAAGATTGATGGGGGTCCCATCAATGTCCTATTCCGAGCAAGATGGGATTACTATCATAGGATGAAAAGTTACACAACCACTTAACACTTTGTTTCAGGGAGTCACCATTCTCAATGCAATGAATGGGAACATTCTTGAAGGCATCCAGAAGCGGCAGACCCTCACACGTCTACTCCTTCCCACAAGGAGAAATCCAGGGTCTAGGGACACAAAGCCTTAGACGACAGAACCCCCCACCCCAGTGCGGCCTTATAATGAGGAGCTGCGTACCTGACCCAGTTGTTGCAGAACTTTATAAGCTGAGGCTGATTGATAAAAATAGTTCGGGTTTCTTCTTGATCAGCGAGCGAAGTCTTCTCAGAAACGTCGTCTGTCTTTTCATAGCCTAGAGAGAAGGAAAAGTGACATCATTACACCGCCTCTCAGTCACTACAAAGAGCGTTATCCCTTTTACACAGAAAAATCATAATAATTGCCAAGATGTTCCCAATTCAGGGAAAAGCAGAAAGTAGACGGGACACAGCCGCTCACACTGCGCTTTGCCCGTCATCCTCCATACAACCCAAGTTATTCTAAAGCAAAAGTGAATGCAGCAGATTTAGATTTATAAATGTGACATAATGTTCCTATGGGTGGCGGCAACTAAACTCAGCACTGCTACACCTGTGTGGTGTAGGTGTTATCCATCATTGTAACCCTGTCTGATAATGAGATGACTGCTGTCAGAAGTGCAGTAATCTGTGTGTCTTTATATTTACAAAAAAATAATAAAGTGTCCATGTAACCTAAGTGTGGTATCAGCTGTATGCGGTTATTACTACGCAGGTATCTGCTCATTGAAGTGGAACGGTCCGCCTATTACTAGGCCTCGTGGCCAGTGCACACTGCAGGATTTTAGGATTATTTATTTCGGTTTTTTAAATATCAATGGTGACCTAGAAAAGCCAAAAATTCTTCAGAAATGTTTGTCATAGAAACTTGATTTAACCATCTTGTGACTTATTGGGGATCCTTTATCAAAGACCAGCACTTGACTCCAGTCTTCGATAGCCCCTGTGCCACCAGAGGATGCTCTTCATTTATGACGAGGCGCAGGCATCCCCCCGGCAATCAGTGCTAATAGATTAAAAATCCACTCTAGTCCACAGCTGGAGAAGATTTCAAGAGTCATTTATGCCAGAAAACCAGCGTAAATGATGGAGAACGTGCCGGGGATGATGACACCACCCACACTACTTACCCCACCACCCCAGAGTGCTGCAGTCACGTCATACAGCCGATTGTCAGGGTGCCAGAAGTCAGCCCCCACCTATCAAATATTGGTGACCAATTCTGAGGAGAGGCCACCAATAACTAAATCCCGGAGAGCCCCGCTAATTTAGGTGCAAGAGCAATTTAACTTTAAAAGGGGGGCATGAAGGGGGGTGGGGGGGGTGTCATAGTAAATGCCCCCCATTCTCTCACAGCCCCTTTGCTCTTCATGGATATATAAAGGGTGCACATAATCCCAGACAACTCCTACACCCAATGACCGTGTATTCGACTGAGATTCTCTACTGTAAGAGCAGTGAGACATTCTCTATAGATTCTACCTAGAAGGGAATTCCTTACAGTAAGGCCTCATGCACACGACAGTTGTTGTCTTCCGTGTCCGTTGTTCCGTTTTCCGTGATTTTCTGCGGACCCATTGACTTTCAATGGGTCAGTTGAAAACTCGGATAATGCACCGTTTGTCATCCGCGTCCGTGATCCGTGTTTCCAGTCAGTCAAAAAAATATAACCTGTCCTCTATTTTTTTCACGGACAACGGTTCGCGGACCCATTCAAGTCAATGGGTCCGTGAAAAAACACGGAGGCACACAAAATTGTCATCCGCGCGTTCATTTTTTTTTTTATCATTTGCAAGGCAAACTTGACAATTGTTTTTTTTTTTTCACTTTTCAGGTCTGGTGATCCTCCAAAAATCAAGGAAGACACACGGAAACAAAAACGGATCACAGAACAATGGAACAGCTTTTTGCGGACCGCAAATAAATACTGTCATGTGTATGAGGCCTAAGAGCAGTAAGACTACAAGCTGGCTCAACAGGTGCCAGAACATTTCCTGTAATATCCCCTGTAATAACGGTGTCACACAGGCCAGTTTTCAAGTTGACAGGTAATCACACTTTACTGAATGGTACTTGAAAGAAAATATTAGAGGAATTTGGGGGTTTTAAAAAACAACTTTATGTTTCTAGAGGGAAAGCTTGACTCTTACATTTTGGGCGATAGACATATTACTGTATTTTTACGTTAGTCCTTTATGTTGTCAGGTTATGGACTGTGTTGGAGTGCTTGATGACTATTTTGGCGGCTTTACCCCATGGCGCTTTTGTTTATGTGCCTTTAGGTATACAAAAAAAAATAAAAAATAAAAAAAAAGTTGCTATGTAGCTGTATGCGGTTATTACGCCCCAGCCGGTCATGCAGGTGTCTGGTTTACTGGGTATTTGCTCGCTGATTAAAGCTGCGGACACAATCGGAGAAGGTTACCTCGTGCTTTAATAGGCTCCGTTTGCTGGCCTTTCTGCGCTCTGATCTGCAGGCATACAGCTTGTGTTTGCATTACTAAACAATCCAAATGAACGAAGGCTGAAAAGCAAACAGTCGTTCAAGCCTCGCTGACAGCAACACACGCCACTGCTCTGTCTACACAGAAACGCGCCAGGTCATCTTCTCCGAAACCAGACCTGCTGCGACTGATTCCTAACCACAGAGCGCGCACAACTCAGAGACCATAGCGGACATTACAGGACGCAAAGAGGAATGCCTTTGACTAGGGATTGACCGATTATCGGTTTTACCGGCCGATATTCAGTATTTTGACCGTTATCGGTATCGGCATCTATTTTGCCGATATTCCGATAACATATTGGGAACACAGAACGCGCTGCTCTCAGCGCTCTCCGCGTTCCCTCAGCAGCACAGGGGAGAAGGAAGCCGTGTCTCCCTCCCCCTGTGCTGCTGCAGCCAGTGAGAGGAAGGAGGACAAGAGGAGGGGGGGGAGGGGCTGTGGCCACTGCGCCACCAATGAAGAGAAATCTCTCATTAATTCATATATAGAAGGCGGGAGCTGGCTGCAGAATCACATAGCCGACTCCCGACCTCTATGAGCGGTAGCTGCGATCTGCGGTAGTTAACCCCTCAGGTGCCGCAGGTCGCAGCTACCGCTCATAGAGGTCGGGAGCCGGCTATGTGATTCTGCAGCCAGCACCTGCCTCCTATATATGAATAAATGAGAGATTTCTCTTCATTGGTGGCGCAGTGCGCCCCCCACCCAAGCCCCCAAGTATTAATCATTGGTGGCGCAGTGCGCCCCCCACCAGCATCCCAGTATTAAAAACCATTGGTGGCGCAGTGTGCCCCCCAGTATTAATCATTGGTGGCAGTGGCCACAGGATCCCCTCTCCCCTCCTCCTCCGATCGGAGCCCCAGCAGTGAAGCCCTGGCTGCCATGGTAAGGTCCATGCTGCTGTGTGCACAAAGCACAGAGCAGCAGGGACAGTGTGAGATCCTAGTCACCCTGATAGAGATCTATCAGGGTGAATAGGACAAGGGTTCTAGTCCCTAAGGGGGCTAAAAGTTAGTAAAAAAAAAAAAAACAACACACCAAAATATTAAGTATAAATGAAAAAGATTAAAAAAAATACACGTTAAGGCTACTTTCACACTAGCGTTCGGGTGTCCGCTTGTGAGCTCAGTTTGAAGGCTCTCACAAGCAGCCCCGAACATTAGGGCTGGACGGATCCGCTCAGAATGCATCAGTCTGGCAGCGTTTGTCCTCCGCTCAGCAGACGGACACCTGAACGATGCTTGCAGCGTTCGGGTGTCCGCCTGGCCGTGCGGAGGCAAACGGATCAGTCCAGACTTACAATGTAAGTCAATGGGGACGGATCCGTTTGAAGTTGACACAGTATGGCTCAATTTTCAAACGGATCCGTCCCCATTGACTTTCAATGTAAAGTAAAAACGGATCCGTTTGCATTATCATGAACAAAAAAAAAATATATATATTTTTTTTTTTTTGTTCATGGTAATGCAAACGGATCCGTTCTGAACGGATCTAAGAGTTTGCATTATAGGAGCGGATCCGTCTGTGCAGATACCAGACGGACCCGCTCTGAACGCAGGTGTGAAAGTAGCCTTACAATAAACATTAATTTTCAGCAGATTTGTATAGGAATTTTTTAATTTTTTTTAAAATGAAAATTACCAGAATATCGGTATAAATTATCGGCTATCGGCCTGAAAGTTCACAAATTATCGGTATCGGCCCTAAAAAATCTATATCGGTCGATCCCTACCTTTGACGCTGTTTTCCAATTGTAATGGCTGAGCAGTTCTGCTCACAAAACCATACAATAATTAAGAATCAATTACCGAGCAGTGTGTCATAATAGACATTCAGTGTGGTGTTCCACTATAGGTTCAACCACGATCCAGCACCGAACATGTCCTCTTAAAGGGGTCCTGTCACCTCTCCTGACATGTCCATTTCAGTAACTGCCTGCATTCCTCATGTAATAACCACTCCGGAGCATCCATTATTATGACTGTATGCTGTACCATTCCTTTATTGTTCCTAATAGAAATCTATGAATGAATGGTCTGCAATAAAGGTCTAGATGGGTGTTAGCAGTTTGGGGGGGGGGGGGGAAGGGGGGTTATCCCCACACAGTCTGACACTGGCAGCACAGACTGGATAAACTGGACTGACTGTGCAGGCATACCCACCCAACTGGAAACACCCATCTGGACCTTCCTTGCAAACTGCTAGCAATCCACACAAAAACTTCTAGCAGGAATAATAAACAAATGGCACAATATAGAGTCATAAGAATAGTTTCTTCACAATTATTACATGGGGGAAGCAAGTAGTTACTAAAACAGACATGTCAGGAGAGGTTATGTTCACATATCAGATTTGATGGGATTTTGTGCTGAAATCTGCATCCAATGTCATTTAAACCTCAGCTGCCTCACTCAGGTCCCCCACTGTCAACATCCACTGACACTGCTGCAGCCAATCTCACCTTGCATCACGTCAATTGGTCAATCTGCCAAAGCTGAGGCCTGGGCAGAGAAGTGGCAGATGAGGTTTAACACTGACAAATGTAAGGAATAATTCAAGTAAGGCTACTTTCACATCTGTGCTTTCCCTTTCCGGTATGGAGATCAGTCATAGGATCTCAATAGCGGGGGGGAAACGCTTCCGTTTTGTCCCCATTCATTGTCAATGGGGACAAAGTTGAACTGAATGAAACAGAGTGCACCAGAATGCATTCCGTTCGTTTTGGTTACGTCCCCATCGCTGACAGAATAACGCTGCAAGCAGTGTTTTTCTGTCCGCGATGTGGTGCGGAGCAAGATGGATCAGTCATGACTAGGGTTGGGCGATATTAAAAAAATTCTCCCACGATAATATATAGAGAGTTATCACGATAACGATATATCACGCTAAATGCCCATTTAGAATTTTTTTTTAACTCAAACTCATGTTTCCTCGTTACCCCCTGTGGGGATTTGCTCTGGTAGACAGGTTAGCGGACGCAGTATAGAGGCAAGGAACCAGGTTGCAAATCAAACTTCAGTGTTTTATTCACACCCTGCAAAACATAACAGTCTTAGTGCTTGTTCATACACAGCAAAACACTGCACGTCTGTTTGCAGTCTTAAGCACAGAGGACTGCGCAGCTTCAATGTCAGATGGAGGTAGAGCCTCCCCACCTGATAGTGCTGACTGCTTTTTAAGCCTGCCAAGACCTGGCCTGGAAGGTGGGGAGTAACCACCCACCCAGCACTTTTGACTACTCCCAGTAAAAGCCGTCCTGGATCAGCTTTACAGCCATACTAAACAGCTGAGGTTTAAGACTGCACTCTCAGCCCTGGCCTCTCTGTGCAGCAGCTCCCAGAGTGCAGCGACTGATATCCAGCCCCGGCCTCTCTGTGCAGCAGCTCCCAGAGTGCAGCGACTGATATCCAGCCCCGGCCTCTCTGTGCAGCAGCTCCCAGAGTGCAGCGACTGATATCCAGCCCCGGCCTCTCTGTGCAGCAGCCCCCAGAGTGCAGTGACTGTACTCAGCCCCGGCCTCTGTGCAGCAGCTCCCAGAGTGTAGTAACTGTTATACAGCGCCGGTCTCTCTGTGCAGCAGCCCCCGGATGCCATTTCTTTGTGACCTAAAGGACTTATACCCCCGTGACTAGGGTTGTCACAATACCAATATTTTGATTCAATTTCCGTCCCATAAAAAAGTAATGCAATACTCGATACCACGCAAAAAAAAAAAAAAAAATTTAATGCCAAAAAAAATAAGTGTGCATTCCGCAATTTATGGCCCATAATAGAACAGTCCTATACTATTTTTTAGGGGAGAAAGACAAAAAAAAAAAAAAAAGTGTGTTTTTTACATTTTTTTCTGTTACGGCGTTCACCACATAGGAGATATTTTTCAATACTTTAATAGTTTGGACTTTTTCGAATGTGGCGATACCCAATTTGGTTTTTTTTATTGTTTATTTTTTTATGTAGATTTGGGAAAGGGTGTGATTACATTTTTTTATATTGGTGTTTTTTATTTATTTTTATTTTTTTATTTCATAATTATTAGCCCCCTTATGGGGCTAGACCCTGGGATCTTTTCATCCCTCGTCCTATTCACCCTAATAGAGGTCTATTCAGGTGCATAGGATCTCACACTGTCCCTGCTGACCTGTGCTTTGTGCACATGGCAGCAGGGAGATTACCATGGCAGCCATGGATGGCTTCAGTAGCGTCCTGGCTGCCATGGTAATCGATCGGAGCCCGGAGATTTCACTGCTGGGGCTCTGATCAGAAGAAGCCACTGCACCACCAATGAAGAGGGGAGGGGACCCAGTGGCCATTGCCAACAATTATTATAATACTAGGGGGCTTGGGTGCACTGCGCCACCACTGATTATAAATTATAATACTGGGGTATTGGGGGGGGGGCACTGCGCCACCAATGAATGTAATTAACCTCATGATACAAATATATAGACTGCGGGTGCCTGCCATATCACACAGCCCGCACTCTGCCTCAATGACAGGGATCCCGCCGAACCGTGGCAATTATCCCCTTAAGTGCCGAATTTGACGGGTAAATTGCCTCGGTTCATGGGATTGCCGCTTCCTGTCATTGAGACGGTCATTGAGGCAGTCTATATTTGAATTGAGGGCAATTCTCATTGGAGGTGCAGCGGCCACAGCCCCTCCCCTCCTCCTCACTATTACCTTCTCATCAGTGGCGCAGTGGCATCCCAATCACAGTGGGGAGAGACTCTCTCCTTCTCCACTGTGCCGGCTGCAATGTGCGCCAGACGTTTTAGAGGCATTCAGCACTGCGACGTGCGACTGCCCCCATGACGTCACTAACTTACCACGGTGATTAAGAAATGGCGATATCGCAGTTTCTTAATACCGCGGTATATCGTTAATACCGGTTTATTGCCCAACCCTAGTCATGACTCACAATGTAAGTCAAAGGGGACAGATCCGTTTTCTCTGACAATAGAAAACGGATCCGTCCCCCATTGACTGTCAATGGAGTTCATGACGGATCAGTCTTGGCCATTTTAAAGATAGTACAACCAGATCCGTTCATAACGGAAGCAGGCGGTTGTATTATCAGAACGGATGCATTTTTGCTGATTCAGGAGGTGTAGAAAATAGTCTAAATGTAAGACAGTAAGGAAGCCGTCTTATATTATATTTAGAGCTGGCGGAGGATCCACCGCCAGATATAGGGGTTATTAAGACCGGCGTCTTAATAAATGACTCCCTATAGGTCTTACCATGTCGGCCCGTATCATATCAGTGCATTAGAGGAGAAGCAAGTAACATCTAATCTTCAGCATTGAGAGTAATTAGACAAACACTTGATAACATCTCTGGAGCGTTTCCTATCCCCTTTCCATTCACCCTTGTGCATGTTTTATGGTGTCCTTCCAAGTTTCCACTGATCCTTGCAGAGTCCAAATTTCTACCTGTAGTCATTTTCTGGCTATTGACATGAAGAGAAGCTGCATTCTGGAATATACACCGCGATCTGTTATCAATCATCAGTGGATGGATAATAAAATGTGAACACGCACAGGACATTAGCGGGCGTCTAGAGCGGGGATGATGGATGGCTCTTGCTTCAGTGGAGGCACAGCAGCTGTTTAGTGAAGCCTCCATCCAGAGGAGCTGCACCCCGACGTTCCTCTATGTCCCCGCTGCCCAAACTTATAAGAAAGTCCTTTTACTCAACACAGGAAAACCATTACCACAGCAGGGCATACTGACAATAGGGGAGATTTATCAGAAACAGACATTTTAGCTGGTCCATGAAATTCCTTGAGCTTCTGGAATATGCGCGGGGCTGACGGCCCATGTGCCTAATCTGCAATCTATGGCCGTAGATTTTATTCTACAATTGCACAGGAAAACTGGTGTCAATGAAGATAAATGTCATGGGCCCAACGGCCCTGCCCCCTCCCACACCACTTTCCCCTTTGTGGGAATGTGGCGATGGCGGCACAAATGCCCTTTGCGACAAAAAAATAAATAAAAAATTCACCAAGAAACTGGCAAAGGGAGATGATAAATCTCCCCCTGTATTCCTCAACTGCACCAGATTGATCACACTAGCTGATGATGGATGATACATCTGATGCTCCCATAGACTACCCAGTTTAAAGGGGTTGTGTCACTTCAGCAAATGGCGTTTATCATGTAGAGAAAGTTACTACAAGGCAGTTACTAATGTAATGTGATTGTCCATATTGCCTCCTATGCTGGCTGGATTCATTTTTTATACACTGCTAGTTTCCATGGTTACGACAACCCTGCAATTCATCAGTGTTGGTCGTGCTTTCACATAATACGAAAATGCATTGGTCTCTTTGGTTGCCAGGACCATGGGAGTGCCCATCGGCTACCGCCTTTTCCTATAATGTGCAGGCACAAACACCGCTGCTGGGCTGTAAGGTGGTCGTAACCATGGAAACGAGCAGTGTATAATGTGATGGAAAAATGAACCCAGCCAGCAAAGGAGGCAATATGGACAATCACAATACATTAGTATTAACTCTGTCTACATGATAAATGCCATTTGCTGAAGTGACAACTGGGTAGTCTATGGGAGCATCAGATGCATCATCCATTATCAGCTATTGTGATAACTCTGGCGCAATTGAGTTATACAGGGGGAAATTCATCATCTCCCTTTGCCAGTTTTTTGGTGAAAAAAATAAAAAATCTACATAATAAATACCATTTGCTGAAGTGAGAAAACCCTTTAACTTTACACCATTAATTGGCCTAGATTACACAAAAAAAAAAAATAATAATTTTTTGGTGCGCCATATTTAAAGTCTTACTAACGTTCCACAAAACACTTGATATGTCAGAGATATCAAAAGTTGAGACCCCCACCAATCATTAGAACGAGGGGAAAGAGTTCTCTCTCCCCGTTTTGGTGATCTGGTGGGGGGGGGGGGGGGGCACCCCCACTGATCTAAAGTTAGTGACCCTTTAAGCCACTCCCCCTTACCCACAAAGCTATGCCTCTCTCCTGACAAGTTGCAAAGAGTGTCTAAAAATACTTAATAAATGTGGTGCAAGGCATCTGCACCAGTTTTTGGGTGCACATTGAGTCACATAATTCCGGCACATTTTGAGTGTTAAATCTCCCCCAAAGTATATGACAAGATTTAGGAATCCAGCATGGGGAATTTGGATCTGTGGTAAGCGGGCGCTACCTGCGGGCAGATATTTTTGCATCTACAGTATTTAGTTTATAACTATAATTTTATTTTAACTATTCAGAAAACATGTGTCACACAGGAAGTTGGTTAAGACTTAAAAATGGCGCACACCAGTTCTTTGACGCGAAATTCTAGTCTAAAGTAAGCCAATAAAGATGTAGCATAAAAAGATCTGCCAAATGTTAAAATATCCTTGCCTGATGCGGTCCACAAGCATTGTTCCAGTTTAGGGGAAATCTCCTTGGATGCGGAGGGGATGCAGATGGATTCTGAGCAGCTGCAGACACCGAGCAGACCCCCATTGTCCTGCTCCATGGCCTGCACCACTGCTCCTGCCTCTGACAAGCAAATGAGACGCTACTGTAGGATGCTACCCATCTGCCTCCCATCAGCCACATGGGCACAGTAGGGAGTTTCATTTTTCCAAATATGTGATTTTCATGACTTTCAGTGACATAAAAGATATATATATGCCAAATTTCAAGAAAATTGGATAATATTTAGGGGTTGCACACATTGATAACTTAATACTACTCTCACTCCTGTACCTAGGAGGTTAGTCTAAAAAAAACTTCAGTTTCAGGATCCCCTCTGCATCAAGCAAGGTCGATGGCAAAGGCAATATATGCACTTAAAACTGCCCTCTTCACTAAACAGTTAAATATTCCTCAACGAGAATTGAAAGGAATGAAACGGGTTGTACATTTTGTCAGCCTCATATATTCTCTTTTTGCACAAGGCAATTTTAAGTCGATGGGCTCCAAAGAATGATTTGGATATGCTACAGCTTCTGAGCACTTGCCCAGATGCAGACATAAAAAAAAAAAAAGTGCTCTCACAGTTGCTAAGAGACACCATTGGTATCTGTTAGAAACAAACGTAGGATTGGCTTTTTTGGACGAACTTATTACTCAGGTTGTTAAGGAAAATATGACAAAATTTAGAAACCGAACCTGTAAAGAAAAAGGAAATGAAACAATTAGAGGGTGAAAACCTAGTTTTTGAAGAAAAAGACCTGAGCCATTTCGCTACTAATAAAACAAAGTTCTTTGAATTGTTTGGGATCCACGACGTGACCGAATACTGCAGTGATTCTCTAAGCCATGTGAAGGTGGTCAATGATACCGCAGAAAGAGGAATTGCTCTGATAAAAAAGTTTAACGAATCGGTCCGGGGCGAATAACAAAAACAATTCCTGAGGGTAGTCGAGCATCACAGAAAAAAAGTCATCACCAAGCTAACAAAAGAAGGGATTGCATTGTTCAAATTTGATTATTATAACACATGTTTTGCCTGTCATACTATTAATCTTCGGGTCTAGTTTTAATATTTTAAAGTTTGTGATTTCTAGTTTTCCCAATAAAAGTAATTAACTTTGAAAAATCTAATTTTTTGCCTACTTTTACAAAACTGATCCAAGTGTGCAACCTCTAAATCTTATCCAATCTTCTTGAAATCTGGCATATATATCTTTTACATCACTGAGACTCGGGGCGTAAGCAAAGTCTGCAAAAATTTTACATTTTATTTTTTTTCCATTACAAAATGAAACACCCTAGGGCAGAGCCTACCATCTCCTCACTGGAACTCACTGCATCATAAATCACCATGATGCAGCGAGTTCATATCAGAGGAGCCGCCCTTGGTCCAGTAGATGTGGCCGACACGGGCAGAGTTTCATGGACTGTCAGAGAAGCCGCCGTTGGTCCGGGAGATGCGGCCCACAAGCGGGCCTAATAATGAGAAGGAATCTGGGGCCACGTTGAGATAGATACACAAAACGTTATTTTGTGCTGCATTTCCCGGACTGCACACAGTCATGTAGCCCTAGCCTTATTCTTTATTTCTTTTTCTTAAAGAGGAGCTGTCATCTCTCCTGACATGCCTTTAATACCTACTTACATTCCCCATGTAATAAGAATAGATGCCCCAGGAATGTTATCACTAGGTTTTGCCATTCTTCTCTTATTCCTGCAAGAAGTTTATGGATAAAGGTACACATGGGAGTTACAAGTTGGGAGTGTGTCCCTGCACAGTCTGACACTCGCATCACTGATTGCACAAGGTCAGACTGGGCAAGGACACACCCCAAACTGCAAACTCCCAACTGTCCCTTCATCTATAAACGCCTAGCAAGAATAACTGAAGAATGGCACAACATAGTAATAAGAAAAGATGCTCCAGAATTGGTATTACATGGGGAATAGAATTATTTACTAAAACAGGCATGTTAGGAGAGGTCCTCCTTAACCTCTTGGGGACATGGTGTTGTGCCTTTTCATAGGTAAATGCATTGATATCCAATTATTCTAGTCAAGATTCATTGCCTTTAAGAGCCATGCTGGACTATATTTACAATTTTGAATGTCTTGAGTAGGCCAAAGTAAGGTCGCACAAAAGGTTTCTGCTCTTTAGTGTTAGTGTTATTCTTCTCATGAATGTACCAGTCCGAGAAGAAGCCTCCTTGTCTACTTCTAAATTTATGACGGGAGATAAAGATAAGCTCTAAGCAGCTGGTGGTAATTACCTATACAATTAGGTATTTATTCATGAAGCAAAATATATAATATTTATGTATTCATTTAATGAGCCTTAATTAGTCCTTAGCATAAGACAATGATCTCTCTCTCTCTAGATCTCTATATATATTTCTTTATATTATATGGTTATATGTTATGAAGACAAAATGTATCCAGTATATAATATATATTTCTCATTAGGAGAATATTAGTCTCTAAAAGGGTGTCTGTAAAGATGTGTGTTTTGTAACAATCACATCACATTTGGTATGACAGGAGCCGGAGGTACTGATATCTCTGAGAAAACAAGGCCCATTCATATCATTATGGTCCATACATCAACAGTGTGAGAAACATTCAGAGAGACGCCTAGAGGTCTGTCTCTAATTGCTACAAGTGTCAGAATTAATCCCTATAGCTTTGAATTAAAGCTTCTAAGGTCAAATGTATAGAATACGCTTTATTCAGACTTACATAAGTTAACCCTTTATACTATGATGCAAATAGCTTACACAGCAGTGCCACCTAGGTATGAGTAGGTGACATTACAACAGTAGCAAAAGTGCATTCTGAGTAAGGTTATGATGTCACTTTTTTTTTTTATCAATAGTCACGCCCATCCAACAATGATTGGAAAGTTCCAAACTAGGAAGGTGCGTCTAACTGATACGTTTGTGGTCATAAACCACACACAAAAGGGAGAAGAAATATCTCTCACAAAGGAGAAACACATTAGAAGAAAAAAAAAGGAAAAAGAGAAGTTGAGCTCTCTAGAGGGGTCTATCAAGATGAAAGCCATGGTGAGATGCGCTATGATGGACCACCCAGCTTTCCTAGGAGCAGAAGTGAGATTCCTACTAGGACTTGGAAAGAGACACAGAACGATTTTTCATTTTATTAAGACTAATTTGATAGTGTGGGTGAAATTATACCATCTAGATTGGCGAATAAATAAAATAAATTTATCAATCATCTCCATATTGAGATGTAGTCTTAGGATGTATATATACAGTACAGACCAAAAGTTTGGACACACCTTCTCATTCAAAGAGTTTTCTTTATTTTCATGACTATGAAGGCATCAAAACTATGAATTAACACATGTGGAATTATATACAACAAACGAGTGTGAAACAACTGAAAATATGTCATATTCTAGGTTCTTCAAAGTAGCCACCTTTTGCTTTGATTACTGCTTTGCACACTCTTGGCATTCTCTTGATGAGCTTCAAGAGGTAGTCCCCTGAAATGGTTTTCAATTCACAGGTGTGCCCTGTCAGGTTTAATAAGTGGGATTTCTTGCCTTATAAATGGGGTTGGGACCATCAGTTGCGTTGAGGAGAAGTCAGGTGGATACACAGCTGATAGTCCTACTGAATAGACTGTTAGAATTTGTATTATGGCAAGAAACTACACCCCTCAAGGTATTCAAAACTGATTTTACAAACTTCGTTAACACTTTAGGTGTTGCACAAGAGTTATTGGCAAATGGGGATGAAATTTGCGAATTTCTTTTTTTTGCCTAATTTTCCATTTTAACCCATTTTTTCCACTAACAAAGCAAGGGTTAACAGCCAAACAAGACTGTATCTTTATTGCCCTGACTCTGCCGTTTACAGAAACACCCCATATGTGACCGTAAACTACTGTACGGGCACACAGCGGGGCGCAGAGTGAAAGGTGCGCCGTATGGTTTTTGGAAGCCAGATTTTGCTGGACTGTTTTTTTGACACCATGTCCCATTTGAAGCCCCCCTGATGCACCCCTAGAGTAGAAACTCCATAAAAGTGATCCCATCTAAGAAACTACACCCCTCAAGGTATTCAAAACTGATTTTACAAACTTTGTTAACCCTTTAGGTGTTGCACAAGATTTAATGGAAAATAGAGATACAATTTCAAAATGTCACTTTTTTGGCAGATTTTCCATTTTAATATTTTTTTTCCAGTTACAAAGCAAGGGTTAACAGCCAAACAAAACTCATTATTTATGGCCCTGATTCTGTAGTTTACAGAAACACCCCATATGTGGTCGTAAACCGCTGTACGGGCACACGGCAGGGCGCAGAAGGAAAGGAACGCCATACGGTTTTTGGAAGGCAGATTTTGCTGGACTGGGTTTTTTGACACCATGTCCCATTTGAAGCCCCCCTGATGCACCCCTAGAGTAGAAACTCCAAAAAAGTGACCCCATTTTAGAAACTACGGGATAGGGTGGCAGTTTTGTTGGTACTAGTTTAGGGTACATATGATTTTTGGTTGCTCTATATTACACTTTTTTGTGCGGCAAGGTAACAAGAAATAGATTTTTTGGCACGTTTTTTTTTTTTGTTATTTACAACATTCATCTGACAGGTTAGATCATGTGGTAATTTTATAGAGCAGGTTGTCACGGACGCGGCGATACCTAATATGTATACAATTTTTTTTATTTATGTAAGTTTTACACAATGATTTCATTTTTAAAACAAAAAAAATGTTTTAGTGTCTCCATAGTCTAAGAGCCATAGTTTTTTCAGTTTTTGGGCGATTATCTTAAGTAGGGTCTCATTTTTTGCGGGATGAGATGACGGTTTGAGTGGCACTATTTGGGGTGCCTATGACTTTTTGATCACTTGCTATTACACTTTGTGACGTAAGATGACAAAAAAATTGCTTTTTTTACACCGTTTTTATTTTTATTTTTTTACGGTGGTCACCTGAGGGGTTAGGTCATGTGATATTTTTATAGAGCCGGTCGATACGGACGCGGCAATACCTAATATGTATACTTTTTATTTATTTATTTAAGTTTTACACAATGATTTCATTTTTGAAACCAAAAGAATCATGTTTTAGTGTTTCCATAGTCTAAGAGCCATAGTTTTTTCAGTTTTTGGGCGATTATCTTGGGTAGGGTATGATTTTTGCGGGATGAGATGACGGTTTGATTGGTACTATTTTGGCGTACATGCGACTTTTTTGATCACTTTTATTACCTTTTTTGGGAAGTAAGGTGGGCAAAATTTCAATTTCCTAATAGTTTTTATTTTTTTGGCGTTCACCGTGCGGGGAAAGTAACATGACCGTTTTATAGATCAGGTCGTTACGGACGCGGCGATACCAAACATGTGTAGGGAATTTTTTTTTTTTTCATTTTTAATCAGTGATAAATGTGTTTTTGGATTTTTACTTTTTTTTTTTACTTTTTTTCACTTTTTTTTTGACCCAGACCCACTTGGTTCTTGAAGATCCAGTGGGTCTGATGTCTGTATAATACAGTACAGAACAATATATATTGTACAGTACTGTATTTTACTTACACTTTGTCTGAACAGATCTCTGCCTTTAGCACAGATCTGTTCAGCACCATGGACAGCAGGATGCCTGAGAGGCGTCCTGTTGCCATGGGAACCTTCCCCGTCTGCTCAGTAGTTGTCAGAACTTCGCAGACGGGGAAGGGTAAGCACAGGGCTGAGGGGGGCTGTCTGGGGGCTCTCTCCCTCTCCATCGGGGGGCTGCAAAGGCACAGCAGCCCCCCGATGGGAGAGGGAGGGAGCTCCCTCTTACCGTTAACTTTTTCCATACAGCGGTCCGTACGGACCGCTGTATGGAAAGGGTTAAACGGCTGACATCGCATCATCGATGTCAGCCGTTTATACCAGGGTGCCAGCAATGTGCTGGCACCCTGGTATACCCACTAGAGACCAACGATTATACAAGGGGAGGCGGGCGGGGGATCGCGATCCCGCCTGCCGCACCGCCCGCCTCCCGCACCGCCCCCACAACTCCCCCCCTGCACCACCCGCCGGCAAAAAATCATGCAGGGGTGCAGGGGGGGGGGTGTAAAATATATATTTTAGGGACACTAAAGCTTCTGATCCCCGCGGTCAGGGCCCGCGGGGATCAGAAACTGCACAAAGCGCTGCAAACCGCAGGTCTGAATTGACCTGCGGTTTTCTGCGATCGCCGATGCGGGGGGGTCAAATGACCCCCCCCTGCATTGTTACGGGATGCCGGCTGAATGATTTCAGCCGAAATCCCGTTCCGATTAACCCCTCGGGCGCCGGAATACAGATTTCAAGTTATGACGTACCGGTACGTCATGGGTCCTTAAGGACTCGGGATCCATGCCGTACCGATACGTCCTAAGTCCTTAAGGGGTTCAGAATGCTTTATGTAATACTGAAACAAACAACCCCAAAAATTAGTCATATTTGGTATTGTCGCGTCCGTGACAACCTGCTCTAACTGCCACTTTATCCCGTAGTTTCCAAAATGGGGTCACTTTTTGGGAGTTTTTAATCTAGGGGTGCATCAGGGGGGCTTCAAATGGGACGTGGTGTCAAATCAGTCGAGCAAAATCTGCCTTCCAAAAACCATATGGCGTTCCTTTCCTTCTGCGCCCTGCCGTGTGCCCGTACAGCAGTTTACAACCACATATGGGGTGTTTCTGTAAACTACAGAATCAGGGCCATAAATATTGAGTTTTGTTTGGCTGTTAACCCTTGCTTTGTAACTGGAAAAAAATGGATTCAAATGGAAAATCTGCCAAAAGTGAAATTTTGAAATTCTCTATTTTCCATGAATTCTTGTGGAACACCTAGAGGGTTAAAGTTTGTAAAATCAGTTTTGAATACCTTAAGGGGTGTGGTTTGTAAAATAGTTTTTTTTGGGTGGTTTCTATTATGTAAGCCGCACAAAGTAACTTCAGACCTGAACTGGTCCTGAAAAAGTGGGTTTTAGAGATTTTCTGAAAGATTTCAAGATTTGCTTCTAAACTTCTAAGCCTTGTAACGTCCCCAAAAAATAAAATGGCATTCACAAAATGATACAAACATAAAGTAGATATATGGGGTATGTAAAGTAATAACTATTTTTGGAGGTATTACTATCTATTATAAAAGTAGAGAAATTGAAATTTGCAAATTTTTCCAAAATTTTTGTAAATTTTGATTTTTTTTTTTTTATAAAAAAAACAATCTCAGAATGGCCTGGATAAGTAAAAGCGTTTTAAAGTTATCACCACATAAAGAGACACTGGTCAGACTTGCAAAAAAATGGCCCGGTCCATAAGCGGTTAAGAAGTGCACCCCCCCCCCCCCCCCCCCCCCAACATAGAGGTGAACTCTGTTATACTGTGCCTCTCCCTATCACAGCTCAGGAGGTAGTTGAAGGATGAAACTGAGCATATGTGTCCATCCCAGTGAGGCGGGCAAAGAAATAAAAAAAGAACAAACAGACAGCAGGTGGCGCAATACAGATACATTTTACTGAAGGGTACTTTCACACTAGCGTCGCTGGATTCCGGCAATCTGTATGCAAACTGATACCATTTGCGTCTCACAAATGCATTGCAATACCAGATCCGTCTCTCCGGTTGTCATCCGGAAAAAACGAATCCAGTATTTATCTTTTTCACAATTTTAAAAGGTCTGCACATGCGCAGACCGCAAAACCGGATCCGTTTTTCTGGAACACTTGTGGCTGGATCCAGCACTAATGCATTTCAATGTAAAATAATGCCGGCATTCCAGCAAGTGTTTCGGAATTTTGGACAGAGAAAATACCGCAGCATGCTGCGGTATCTTCTCCGTCCAAAAACTGTACAGTGACTGAACTGAAGACATCCTGAATGGATTGCTCTCCATTCAGAATGCATGGGGATGAAACTGATCAGCTATTTTCCGGTATTGAGCCCCTAGGACAGAACTCAATACCGGAAAAGTTTAGCACAAGTGTGAAAGTACCCTAACTCAGTAGCTATGCAAAATTTTTAATTACATGCAATTACACAAATATTTAGATCCAGGTGCTGGTTTGAAAACTGTAGTATATTTTTCGTGGGACAACCTCTTTACTTGTGACTCACCGTGGCACAAACAAATGCCTTTTTTGCAATCCATGTACTTTATCGCGTACAGCATTTAACCTGACACAAAGATAACATGAATAAATAATTTTAATGGCGTGATTAACACACCTCACTGCCATATCACAGGCATCATTACACTTAAGGTCAGTATAAAGCAGAGTTCTTGCTCCCATAACTACAGAAATATCATTACTTTATTATACTTTTTTTTTAAAAGCAGTCTGCACACATTATAGGGGTTGTGCAAGTATGTCCCCTATCCACAAGATAGGGGATAACTAAATAATCAGTGGGAATCCTTCCAATGAGACCCCCATCAATCCCGAGAAGGGGGATCCCATGTTCCCTGCCTTGCTGCTCCATTGATTCTGTATAAGACTGCAGCAGTACAGTGTTCGGGTACTTCCAGCAGTCCCACTGAGACTGTATGGAGTGGCGGGGTGCACGCTCAGTCTGCAGCAGAAATGGAAACCCACAAAAAAAAAAAAAAAAAAAGGCAGATGCATGCAGGGCTGTGGAGTCGGAGTCGAGGAGTCGGAGGAAATTTTGGGTACCTGGAGTCGGAGTCGGCAAACAATGCACCGACTCCGACTAAATTTAGATTGGAATAAAAATAAAAAAAAGCAAGTTTAAATGTCCCAATTCACAAAAAGTTATAATTAATGACTTCTCTACTGTAAGAATAAAGACCAATGCATGCAGTGCCTCACGTAACCGCAAAACGAACAAGTTAAGTGACCGTGAAGAAGCATGCTTTTCATGTGCTTGACTATATGGCACGCAACGCACAATTAGGAGCTGCAATACTTATACTTTCCATAGTGTTGTGTTCTGCTTTTACAGGGAACGCAGCGTCCATGTGTAACCTAGCCTCTCACTGATAAGGGATTAAATAAATATGTTTTTTGCAGGAATAGAGAGTGAGACACTTGTATAAGTGAAGGGAATGGAGGGCCAATAGTTCGAGACTGAAGCTGTAAACCATTGGAAAAACTGCTGTCATTTAGCTAAGGCTATAAAAACTTGTAAACTCCGATTGTTAGCTTAAACTTTAAACATGACTATGGGATTCTCCTAGGAAAATAATGTTTTAGAATAAATGCCCCTTCCTGGATCCTCCCACTGCCCTATCTTCAGCAGCAGATAAGCACACAAAGGAGAAAGCAGCTTCCCAGCCAGTAGTCCTGTGGTAGGTTGCGTTTCTTTCCCTCAAGGAATGTATAAAATACATTCGCATATTAATACAGAGGAGTCGGAGTCGGGGAGTCGGAGGTACATAAAACTGAGGAGTCGGAGTATTTATCTACAGACTCCACAGCCCTGGATGCATGGGCAGCATGTTTGAAGAAAATGCCGCAAGACAAGACAAAAAAAAAAAAACCTCACATGAAATGTGAATTGTGTTTGAAAAAAAATTAAATTTACCACATCTGGGCGCTTTGTTATATACTTACTGTTAAAAGGGTATTCCAGTTATATCCGCAGGATTGGAGGATAACCATTAGACCACTAAGACCCCCATGAAATGAAGCAGCGAAAGAGCATTTCTGACCACCGGCTCCAAGGGGTTTGGAAACCCCGTTCTCATGATCGGTAGGTTTCCCAGAGATAGGACCACCACTGATTTAATGGTGGATAAACTTGATGTAAGTGGAACACCCTATTTCCCACTACGACCTTGTGATGTCTGGTCCATAGTAATGCAATGTTCTGCAGCAGCAGTCAACATGGCCACATGAATTTTGTTTGCTACAGATGTGATGCCACCGTGGTTTCAGTACTGAACCAAGCATGAAAAACAGAGAAGAAGCAGCAGCTTCAGATCAGCCGTTTTCATGGGTGGAAGATGCTGTTGCAGGTTAGCTGTAACAAAACACGCTGCCCAGAAGCAATATGAGAAAGACCGTAATTAGACTTACCAGTAAATCTGTTTCCTTGAGTCCACCATGACAGCTTAACCTGGAGATTGACCCCTTGACCTCTGTAGGGGCAGGAACACAGAGTTTAAAAGGCCACCACCCACTCTCACCCTCAGTGCTTTCCAAATTACCAAGTGGGTGCAGTTATCGTCATCATCATCAACATTATTATATATGTGTTTATTTTTTTGAGAATTTATACTCAAACCCCTCTTTAAATCTTCAGGGGGGGGGGGGGGGGATATATATCAGCCATCATGGTGGACTCAAGGAAACAGAATTACCGATAAGTCTAATTACGGTCTTTCCATTTCGTCCACCATAACGGCTTAACCTGGAGAACTACCAGATTATTTATTAGGGTGGGTAACTGCCTGCAAGACCTTCTGGCCGAAGGTCAAGTCAGTAGAAGCCAAAAAGTTAATCCGGTAGTGCTTAATAAAGGCATTAATACTGGACCAGGTCGCTGCTCTGCAGGTTTTATCTAAGGAAACACCTCCTCTTTCTGCCCATGAGGAGACCACCGCTTTTGTGGAATGAGCCCTTATCTCTGTAGGATTATCAAGACCCACTATCTGGTAGCAGCAAGATATGGTGGACCTGATCCAGCGCCCAATGGAGGCTTTGGATGCTTTCTTTCCTTTGTTTGGACCAGCAAACTGAATGAGATCATCTTCCTTCCTGAATTCTTCTGTTGCCTTTAGGTACTGTAAGACAGTATCTCGAACATCCAGGAGTTGATGTTGATCCTCAGATGTACTCGACACCTCTTTAGGGAATGATGGAAGGACAATTTCCTGGTCTCTATGAAAGTCAGAAACGACCTTCGGAAGGAAACCCGGATCCAACCTTAATACTATTTTGTCGGGAAACACAGAAAGATAGGGTTCTCGACAGGAGAGTGCCTGGATCTCTCCTAAACGTCTAGCTGACGTTATGGCTATTAAGAAGGTAGCCTTGAGCGTCAGGTGTTTTAGAGAAATGCCCTGTACTGGGGTAAATGGTGGTTTCATTAGTCCTTTCAGGACCTGGTCTAAGTCCCACTGAGGGGCCCTAGGTGTTATGGATGGTCTTAATCTCGAGGCAGCCCTTACGAATCTTCTCACCCATCTATGGCTGGCCAGGTCTGTGTCATAGCATGCTCCTAAGGCCGAGATCTGTACTTTAAGTGTATTAGGTCTCAAGCCCAAATCCAGCCCCTTTTGGAGAAAATCAAATATTTATGATGTTTGGGGGAGAATTTACCAGAGGGTTCTGACCCAGCCAGTTGCAGTATTTCCTCCAGATCTTAAGATATATTGCGGAGGTGACTTTTTCCTGCTGGATTTAAGGGTATTGATGACCTTTTCGGAAAGACCCCTACTTTTTAATAAGTAATTCCTTTAATATCAGGAACCAGTTTCTCTTTGTCCAGTATGGGACCACTAGGATCACTGTTACCGTGTCGGACCTTATCTTTTGTAGTACTCTAGGGATTAATGCCCATGGAGGGAAAGCATAGGCGAAATCCCAGGTCCATCTGATCGAGAATGCGTCCACCCACCCAAGGGTCTTCCCTGGGGTTTAGGGAGCAAAAGTGCCCGACCTTCGCATTTTCTTTTGATGCACAAAGATCTGAGGGGTTCCCCATCTTTTGGAGATCTGTCTGAACACTTTTGGATTTAGGGACCATTCCCCCGGATCTATGGTCCTTCAGCTGAGGAAGTCTGCTTGTATATTTTCCGTACCTTTTAGGTGAAAAGCCGTGATGGAGGACACATTTTTTTCCCGCCCAAAAGAATATTCTCCTCACCAGTTCTTCTAGACTTGGAGATCTTGTGCCTCCCTGGTGTTTTAAGTATGCTACCGCCATCACAATGTCAGAGAGAATCTTAAGGTTCTTTCCGAGTACTATCTTTTGGGATGACCTTAGCGTCTCCCAGATTGCCCTTAGTTCTCGGTAGTTTGAAGATCTTGCTTTTAGGTCTTCCGTCCATCTGCCCTGGTAGTTTGAAGAACCTACTTTCGCCCCCCCCCCCATCCAGTGCCGCTTGCGTCCGTGAACACCTAAATCTCTGGATCTTTTACCCAACTTACACCTCTTGACAGGTTTGTCTTTTCTATCCACCAATTCAAAATCGGACCTTACGTGAATGGGGATGGATATCTTTTTCTCTAAGGAGGACTGTTTCTCGTCCCAATTCTTCAGGATCCATGACTGGATTATTCTGGTATGAGCCTGGGACCACAATAACGATGTTATGCAGGAGGTCATTGTTCCCAATAGACTCACAGCATTGTGCATGGAGCAGTTGGTCTGGCCCTGAAATTTTTTAGTTTTTCCTATGAAGGATACTCATTTTTCCTGAGGAAGAGAGGTCATCTGAGCTCTTGAATCTAAAAGTACTCCTAGGAATATCATTTTGGTTGATGGGACCAGGCAAGATTTTTTTCCGATTTATTATCCAGCCCAACTCTGAAAACCGATGAATTAGGTAGTTGGTGAGACTGGACGCCTCTGACTTTGATTTTCCTAAAATGAGTAAATAGTCTAGATACGAGAATATTTTTATTCCTTCTGATCTGAGAGGAGAGATCATTTCCACTACTAGCTTTGTGAAAACTCTCGGGGCTGAGGAAATTCCGGAGGGTAGAGCCGTGAACTGGAAGTGGTTTACCACTCCGATGCTGTATAACAGGGCAAACCTGAGATATTTTTGCGAGTTTTCGTGTATCGGGACGTGATAGTAAGCGTCCTTTAAATCTATGGTCGTCATATAATCTCGCTCTTGGATTAGAGGAGTGATGGACGTTATAGATTCCATTTTGAACCTTCTGTAAACAATGGATGTATTTAATCCCTTCAGGTTTATGATGGTACGAAAGGAGTCTTCTGGCTTCTGTGCCAAAAATAGGTTGGAATAATAGCCCCTTCCTTCTTCTGAATAAGGGACCTTTACTACCACGCCTGACTATCAACTGCACAACGTCCTGCCAAATCCTTTCCAGAACCTTTGAGCTGTGAGAGGTTAACCAAAACTTTTTTGGAGGTGTTGAGGAAAATTCTATCCGATAACAGTTTTCTAAAATGGCCTTGGGTTCTGGGTCGTTGTTTCCCAAAAGGGTAGAAATCTCCTGAACCTTCCTCCCACTCTGGCGTCATTGCTTGTCAGGCTGTTTGTTTTGGGGATTAAAGGAGGAAACCTCTGCCCTTTCCTCCTTTTTGGTAGCTCCACCTACCTGTTTTCCCTTTCCCCCTATAGGACCTGGATTGGTTGTTAAAGGGACGAAAGGGCTTCTTTTTATCGGCCGCTTTAGAGTATAGAATCCAGTATGGGACCAAAAACATTTTCCTGAAAAAGCGATAGAGCATAATTTAGACTTTGAGGCTCTATCGCCTCCCCAAGATTTCATCCACAGGGCCCTCCTTGCGGAATTAGAAAGAGCAGCATCCTTGGCGGCAAACCTCGGACTCGGCTGAGGCATCCGCCAAAAATGCTGTAGCTTATTTGAGGAGCGGAATGGAATTTAGAATTTCCTCTCTCTGGGTTTTGTTTTTAATATGGTTTTCAAGCTTGTTAAGCCAGAAGTAAATGGATCTAGCTACAGAGGTTGCAGCTATGTTCGTTTTTATACCCAGGATTTTATTTTATTTTTTAGGAGAGAAACCGCTTTTCTCTCCATCGGATCCTGTAATTGGAGGAGTCCTCAAAGGGAAGGGAGGTCTTCTTGACCACCTTTGCCACCTGGACATCGATTTTCGGAATCTCGTTAAATATTTTTATGTCGGTTGGGTCAAAGAGTAATCTATTTTTGAATTCTCTGGGGACTCTAAGTCTCCTCTCAGGGTCCGCCCACTCATCCATGATCATATCCTTTATATTTTCGTTTACTGTAAATACTTTAGATTTCTTGGATCTGAGCCCCCCAAACATTTAGGCCTCTTTCACACTTGCGTTGTCCGGATCCGGCGTGTACTCCACTTGCCGGAATTACACGCCGGATCCGGAAAAACGCAAGTGTACTGAAAGCATTTGAAGACGGAACCGTCTTCCAAATGCGTTCAGTGTTACTATGGCACCCAGGACGCTATTAAAGTCCTGGTTGCCATAGTAGGAGCGGGGAGCGGGGGAGCGGTATACTTACAGTCCGTGCGGCTCCCGGGGCGCTCCAGAATGACGTCAGAGCGCCCCATGCGCATGGATGACGTGATCCATGTGATCACATGATCCATGCGCTTGGGGCGCCCTGACGTCACTCTGGAGCGCCCGGGGAGCCGCACGGAAGGTAAGTACACTGCTCCCCGCTACACTTTACCATGGCTGCCAGGACTTTAGCGTCTTGGCAGCCATGGAAACCATTCAGAAAAAGCTAAATGTCGGCTCCGGCAATGCGCCGAAACGACGTTTAGCTTAAGGCCGGATCCGGATCAATGCCTTTCAATGGGCATTAATTCCGGATCCGGCCTTGCGGCAAGTGTTCCGGATTTTTGGCCGGAGCAAAAAGCGCAGCATGCTGCGGTATTTTCTCCGGCCAAAAAACGTTCCGTTCCGGAACTGAAGACATCCTGATGCATCCTGAACGGATTTCTCTCCATTCAGAATGCATTAGGATAATCCTGATCAGGATTCTTCCGGCATAGAGCCCCGACGACGGAACTCTATGCCGGAAGACAAGAACGCAAGTGTGAAAGAGCCCTTAGCCTTGGACCAATCGAGGTTTTTGTACCTCTATGCCCATGGTTGCTCTTACGGCGTCTAATAATTCCTCCATCACTTCAGAAGAAAATAAATATTTTTTCCTGTCCTCCACTATCTCTCCCTCTGACAGTGCGTCTACATTCTGTCTAGAGGTGGAAGCGCCTTAGTCCATGTCCTCTGATTCAGAGGAGGATAGAACGGAGTTTTTTCGAAGGCGGAGACTGAGGGACAGATCTGAGAGACGCTAGCAAGGATTTTATCTCACTCTGAATCATTGATTTGACCTCCATAAGTATGGATGGTTGCTCCTCTTTAACAAGCTCATTAATACAGACTTGGCAGAGCTTCTTTTTATGATTTTCCGGTAATCTTTTGCCACAAGTAGCACATCTAGGGATTTTGGCCTTAGTTCTGGGCTCTTTAATTCCCTAAAAGAGGAGCAACCCATTATCAGTAAGCTATTGTAAGAGGTACATAACATGATACATATTTTCCTTTCCCCACAGGGGGACTCACGATCTGAGCAGCCGAGGGGGTATCTGTAGAGTCCATCTGGTCTGCAGGGGTATCTGGGGCCGACATCTGGAGCAGGAGCCTCTACTGGGACATTAGACCTTTCAAATCTCCCGCCTTGCAGCGATGGATAAGGCGTCTGACGTCATCTTTGTGCGCGCGTGTCCCGGCTCATAGCTCCGCCCCCTCATCATCCTGCCGAAACGACACTGTGGCTTCACAGATGGATCCGCGAGCAGCGCTTTCGACAGTGCACTGTCAGCTTTTACAGGAGGGAAGGGGGACCCTGCGCTTTGGGGAGGGTTTCAGGCCCCCGCAAGAGAAGCAACGAGATCCACTCCATATTCCTTCTCTGCTTAGATTAGGACAAAGCCGCCAGAGGGCAGAGGGAAGGGATAAGCGATCCCAAAAGGTACCAAAAATAAAACAAATGCTGTAATCTTCTCACCTCCAACAGGAGGTATCTCTGTGAGGTGTAGGGACAGGAAACACGGAGGGTGAGAGTGGGTGGTGGCCTTTTAAACTCTGCGCTCCTGCCCCTACAGAGGTCAAGGGGTCAATCTCCAGGTTAAGCAGTCATGGTGGACGAAATGGAAAATCAGGCTGTTCGTTGGCGCTGCTCATGGACCATGAAGAAACCTTGCAGAGACAATGGCTGAGTTTTACTGAACTGTACACAGCTATGCACCAGGGAAGCGGACCAGTTCCTTCTTCAGGATGACCACCTAATCCACCCCACGTCTCTGAGGTGGAAAGTAAAGCATGCACTGGTCCGGTTTTGAAGAACATCGCTGTTTGCGCTTCAGCGAAGCTTTGAAAATGTCAAACATTGCTTCCGCAAGGTTTCTTCATCTCCAGTCCACAAGCAGCACCAATTTTCTCCATTTGTATCCAAGCGATGGCTGACCCAGGGAGTAGCTCTACTGCTACTACAAGCCCTCTAGGACACTGCGCTCCTAGCACAACACCAGCAGGTTGGCATTTTGTTTTATCCAGGTGATGCCCATGGTGCCCATTTTTGGTCTCTCTGGGGAATTTTTTGCTAGCTCTTTATTCTGGCTCACAGATTGGGGTCACAAGCAGGAGACCCTGCTCTACAACATGTACTGAAAATCTGACATCCCCTTTAAAAAAGGGAATGAATGTATATATCGGTCAAAATATATAAGATCGTTGGGAAGCTGTCGCCTCCCTGAATAACAGGCTGGTGGCTGTTTGGGGGCCTAAATCCTGACGACAGGTTCCCTTTAAACAGTAACATATGCAATCGGAAAGCAGATGTCAGTGAAAACAATGGAGAGCTTATATTGCTTTACAATAGCACACAGGCTGCATACACTGTGCTAGAACCTCACATGGAGCATGAGCATCATTCATTTAATCAGCACCATGCTATACAAACACCTGGAAAGACCGCACAGTGCTCCTAATGACCGCTAGCACGCTACTGTCATATTGTCCAATTAGGAGTAAAGAGTAAATGATAAAGAGATCATGTCTGAATTTTAGGACCCGTTTGCACAATGCACCGCTATTCTAGCCAGAAAAACCTGATTGACTCAGTGAATGGGGTACATAATGAATCACAATGGACCTGTCCTGCCTCCTGCACCATCAGACATAGAAATTAAATTGACCTGTCAGACAGGACGTAAAAATAATATGCAAGTCAGTACCTACGTGGATGCTTTGTCTGCTATATTTTCCTCGGATCTTCTTTGGCTGCCTTTTAGCTCCGCTCTATTAACACAGAGCTGTGATTTGTGACTACACTTTAGCTACAGTGTCTACAGGGAGTCTGAGGTAGTCTGAGACACACCCTCTTCTCAGCAGAGCAGCAGTCTGAGCCAATCATGAGCCAGGAGGCGTGTCTCAGACCACCGCAGACGCCCTGTAGTCACAGATCACAGCTCTGGTGGCTTGCTAAAAAATTAATCAAGCAGCAAGAGCTGGGGAAAATAAATGGCAGTACATATTTTTAAGCGCCTGGCAGTAGGGTCACTTTGATGCCATGTAATAAGTTTTTTTCCATAGTATCCATGACAGATGGGATGTATAAAGGTCATACACTTGCATACATCTTTCACTGACTCCCATCATATATGAACAGTATATAGCGCAGTATCTGAAGGATATCTCCGTAGCATACATTTCCTGCGGAGGACCCTAGTTACCCGACATATGCCTCTTGTTCATTGGGTATGTGCTGACATAACTTTTACTTTTGCTACTGCTCTGTTCAGCTGGATCCCACAAGGAATTGTTTCTTCTGCACAACATTCTGTGGGTGACGGATGTTTTATGGCGTACAGAGAAAGATGTTGGGGGCCTTAAAGGGGACCTCCCATGACTAATGTATAAAATGAAAATCAGACAATATATAGTACATGACAGTCTGTTTCTAACAAAGATAGAACCAGCCCTGTACCTCACATGGATCCAGAAATCTCCCCATTCATTGCTCTTCTAGATTTCTATCAAGCTGGCAGCTCAAGGGGAGTGTCTTTTCTGCGGCAGCTAAGGGGGCGTGTCCATGCTCTGCCTATCACAGCTCAGGAGACAGTTGAAGGTTGAAACTGAGCATGTGCGGTAGGGATCGACCGATTATCGGATTTACCGATATTCCTGATTTTCTACTCTTGATTGACGTTCGATTTGCCTGCATCTGTCTAAATCCCGCGCCTGCGCCGTGCGCTTCTGTATTGAGCGCAGGCGCCGTGAGTGAATGCCGCGCTCCTGGTGCCGGCTTTCTCACTGTAACGTAGTCAGCGCAGGCGCAGTGAGGGGGGGGGGGGGGAGCAGGTGGCGTATACAGATATATTTTATTTAATAACTTAGTGGCTATGCAAAATTTTTTATTACATGGGGAGCCATGGAACATATGCCTGTACACTGTGCGAGAGCTATAGCTGTTTAGCACGTAATAAACGTCAGTTCAAGTTCGCGTTTTTATTTGGTGGAAGAGAAATTCGCAGTTTTTGGGTTGCATTATGCATTTTAATTCCCATGGAATTTTTAACATTACCGTATATTATAAATGCATACTGTATAAGCCCTGTACTTGGTATTGGGAAAGATGGGTGGTAACCAGTAAAACCACCATTGCCCACAGGTCTCTAGGGCCGCAATGCAGGGCTCAGTCTGAATGGTTAGGCAATGACAATTCCTGGTCCATGCTGGCTGCCACCCCAATAGATGTGACAAGCCGTCAGAAGAGGGTAAGGCAAGGACATACATCAACTAGCAACATATTGATTGTAAGTGGAAATGCCCTCTAAACCTTCACTCCAGCATTGCTGGCTTGTTTTATCTTCCAGAAATGCTTTTCATTCCACCTTAGACCTGTTTCTCCACAACAAACTTTAAAGGCCGGGCACATACGGAACCAGCATGACAAGCGGAAACTGGTTTTACTGGTCACGAGGAAGAAACAGTCAGCCAGGAATTTAGTTTTTTTTTTTTTTTTTTTAAGAGTATTTCTATGAATTTTGAGATCCGGAAATATAATAAGACTTACAAACATAGGGGCACATTTAGACGTTTTAGACGCCAGTCTTAATAACCGCTATACCTGGTCACAGGCCTCTCCATAACTTCGGCTCATCCAGCGCCAGTTCTAAATATAAGACCGCTTCCTAACTGTCTTACATTTAGGCCATTTTCTACACCTAAAACAGTCGTAGCAAATGGTAAAAGACACAGGCCTCCCGGCCAGTCCCCTAGTCGGGCCACTTTTTTTAGACCTGGCGTGAGCGGGTAGAAGTCGCACTCAGTTAGTTGCGCTGCCATCTGCACCTGAAATATGCCTAATTTAGGCAAATTTTAGTATAATAAATGACCCCCATAGAGTTTAAAGGGGTGTTCTGGTTCTAACAAGTTACTCCCTACCACTTTATGTGAGCACCGGATACACCCGAGTGTTATACGTGACTATCTCCTATGATCCCATAGAAATGAATGGAGCGGTGGAACGCTTTTCCGACCAGCAGCTCCATCCATTTCAGGGTAGCTCCATGGTATGTGGCCCCATTCTACTCCAGGGTTGGGACCCCCACCGATCTGATCCTGTGGATAGGAGATAACTTGTTATAACAGGAATACGCCTTTAAGAAAGGGAGCAATGGTTTTCTTGCCAAGATTCATATCAATGAAAAGTTTAACAGTTTAATTAAAATTGGTGTCATATCGCGTCCTACATTCCAACTTATGCATAGATTTACATGTATTATGTATGAGATCCACTTTAAGTGGATCTGATATTCACATTAAACCAGACTGGAGCCTTTAAACATCAAATACGGGGTTAATAGGAGAAGCAAATGTTTGATTGTCTTTTTTTTAGGATCTCTCCGAAATATTCGTTGACAAGGACAAACCTCCCTGTGCAGAACATTGCTGACTCCGTCCCTTCCCCTTGTTCACACCAGTCAGCGGAAACTGCCTGATACTGGGATAGGGATGTGGAATAGATTCAGCGAGGTCTGGGCCCATCACTGGTCTGGCCGTCCGCAGACCATCTCACCCCATCACAAGATAAAAGGGGATGGATGAGATTAGAAAAACATGGCTGCGTTCCAGAAACTGACGTTTCTAAAAAATCTGCACACAAAAAATTACTGAAAAAGTCGCAATTTGTTGGAAAAAAAGACGTGTGAATGGACCCTTATAACGAAAATCCCACTCGCCTGTCTGTGGTCCTGCTGCTGCTTCCTTCACGGACGCTTAGACGCTGCATGATCGGTGACCCCTGCAGCCAGTCAGAGGCCTCAGTGGTCATATTAGCTTCAACGATACCTCCCATTGTGGACCAGGAAGTGCTGTTGCATTGCAGGTTTTGTTTTACAGTGCGGGTCCGCAATTCCGGATCTGGGCAGCACATCCTGCTGCCCCATAGAAATGAATGGGTCCGCAATTCCGTTCCGCAAAATGCGAAACGAAATTGCGGACGTGTGAATGGACCCTAAAGCCAGAAAATTGCACAAATTTTGGCGCAAATCTGAGCCGAGAACAGTCCAAGATGCACCACACTTTAAGAGACCTGCACCTTTTAATAAATTTGGTGCAATTCACTGCAGTAACCCTTATTTTATTTTTTTTTAGGTGTATGAAACACCAATCTGAATAAATCTTCCGCTGTGACTGAGACACGCTATCAGATGGCCACAGTGCAAGACACAGCATGCCCGTCTCGTGATGGCGGAGAGAACATGGAACTGCCGTCCACTGACCTGTATTAGGCTACTTTCACACTTGCGTTGTTGTTTTCCGGTATTAAGATCCGGCAGAGGATCTCAATACTAAAAAAAAAAAAAAGTTTCCATTCGGATCTCATTCCATTCAAAATGCACAAGGACCATTCAGGATACATCAGGATGTCTTCCGTTCCAGCAGCATTCTGTTTTGTGACGGGACACAGACCAATACAAGCTGCAGTTTTGTGTCCGGTCATAAAAATGGGGGGGGGGGGGCGGGAGAAACGTATTCGGCACTGAAAACAATGCAAGTCAATGGTGACTGATCGGTTTTTTTCCCCCCTTTTGATTTCATCCAACCGCATCCTAACGGAACGGAGGAGTCCTGATGTGCAAAACCAAAACGGATCCGTTTAATTCCGGTATTGAGATCCTCTGCTGGATCTCAATACCGGAATTAACGCAACTGTGAAAGTAGCCTTAGCCATATATTAGATCCTTAGGTCAGGGCTATTCGGTGGGCTGGGAGCTAATGGGTGAGACATAATGCACATTATATAGCAGCCCCCCCCCCCCCCTTCCCAAATTCCACTGTTCACAATGTCACCCGGGTGCAGGGGCACATCCCAGTAGTGATCACATGCACCAGCTCCTTCCTATGATATACATAATGTGTCCGTTCTAGTAGGGGGGTATTTCTGCACTACAAAATCCACTAAACGTACAGAAACGTGTTGGGCTACTTCCACGCTGGCGTTTTGGTTTCCGTTTGCGAGATCCGTTCAGGGCTCTCACAAGCGGTCCAAAACGGATCAGTTTTGCCCTAATGCATTCTGAATAGAAAAGAATCCGCTCAGAATGTATCAGTTTGCCTCCGTTCCGTCGCCATTCCTGCAGCGTTTTGGTGTCCGTCTGACGAAACTGAGCCAAACTGATCCATGCGGACACACAATGCAAGTCAGTGGGGACGGATCCGTTTTCTATGACACAATCTGGCACAATAGAAAACGGATCCGTCTCACATTGACTTTCAATGGTGTTCAAGACGGAGCCGTCTTGGCTATGTTACAGATAAACGGATCAGTTCTGATTGGATGCAGACGGCTGTATTATCTGAACGGATCAGTCTGTGCAGATCCATGACGGCTCCGCACCAAACGCGAGTGTGAAAGTAGCCTGAGAATCAGATGGACAGAAGCTAATCCTATACTGCCTCCTGAATCGTCGTCTGAAATCCATTACAAAATCACCAGACCTTTCCATTTCACAAACAGCAGCCAGGTGCCACCATCAGCCTCCTCCTAAAATAGACGGGTCACTTCCTGAACATCCCAATTTAGAATCAGCACAGCCTGGCACCAGAGAAGGGGGGCATCAGTGGTCAGTCTGGAGGTACCAGCATGGCACCAGACACAATATCCTCCAGCTATTGAGCAATGGAAATGTCACAGGTTCCTTCGCTTACTTCTGTCAATATCAGCTCCAGCCCTGTAATAAATCCATTAGGACTCTGCAGGAATTGCATTCAGTGAAATCCAGGAGATGAATTACGACACTGGAGTTTAGGAAGCACATGACTTTTTATAGCACGGAAATAACATTGCTGCCAACTGAGTTACCTGGTCCTGCGCCGCCCTGCGGGGAGCTGATCATGTATTCACCAGCTGCTATGCTGCACACATCCACAGCACGTCACATGTAAAATAACTTATCATATAGCAACTTTCCATAAAGCATTGAACTCCCACTGACTATCCTGAATCAAGAGAAACAGTGGGTATGTTTTCCATATACCCAATGTAACAACCCTCTACTCACCCCTCCAGATAGGAATGGGTATGTGTGGGGGGGGGGGGGGGGGGGGGGGGGGATGTCATGTTGTATAATGGAATGAATGTACACCAGCAGATGGGGTATGGATGGTAAGGTTGGCAGGGGCAGGGTAACCACCCTGTTCCTCCCCGCTTGGTAGAAATGGGCTGGTCCTGCTTCGTGCCAACTAGCACAGTAAGGAAGGAGGAAGCACATCCAATTGTTCCTGCTCCTAGGGTCTTAGGGACCAGCAAGAGTTACAATTCTCATGAGATCACTACTCCAGACAGACTGCAAGAATACCAAAACTTCAGAAACCTGAAAAGCTACAGCACTGTACAGACAGAGAGACCAGCAAGCCACAGCTTTACAGACACTGTTGCAGGTGAGGAACTACAGTTCAAACATCCATCACCTAGATAAAAACAAGGCCAGACCAACTTCAAGCCTGCACTACACATTGGACACCTATATCCACAAGTGCCAGCTTACAGAAGAAGTGCGAGAGTTATCAGCAAGATAGCATATCCGAGGTGCCCTAAACTGCCACCTAGCCCGCCACCGTACCTCATCATCTGGAGCTAGAAACTGCACTTTGTACTTCATACTGCTGGACGTGCTCCAAGTTATATTTTGCACTAAGTAAAGAGACTTTTATACGTTTACTTCTGGCCTGATTCTTTAAACCACCTTTCCACTGCATCGATCCCCAGGGAGCAACAGCCTAAGGCCTCTTGCACACGGCCGTTGTGGGATTTGCGGTCCCCAATGCACGGACAACGTCTATGCGGCAGCTGGGACGGATCGAGATCCATTCAACTTGAATGGGTCCGTGATCCGTCTGCACTGCAAAAAAAAAAAAAAGTTCTATTTTTTTGCAGTGCAGAGGCATGGACAGAAACACGGAAGCATCTCCGTAGTGCTTCCGTTCCGCATCTCCGTGATTGCAGACAAATTCAAGTGAATGGGTCCACATACGTGATGCGGAGTGCACAAGGGCCGGTGCCCGTGTATTGCGGACCCGCCGCATGCGATCGCAATACGTAAACGTGCAAGAGGCCTAAAGGAGTATACTGTGACATCTCATCGGGGCCACTATCACTCCCATCCTCTGCACCAGCTGCTCAGGGGCTTGCTGCATATTAAAAAAGCAACAGATGTATTCAAAGCCTAAGTACTACATATCCAAAAGCCTGAATTCAGAGTTCAGAGCTTGCCTGCACTCAGCGTAGGATATTCGACTATTTCATAAATAGTCAAAACACAAAACAAATATATTTTCTGGCGTTCCCGAACAAAGTGTTTCACATTTTTCAACTTGAGAAAGTGCTTCTTTTAGGGCTCTTTCACACTTGCGTTCTTGTCTTCCGGCATAGAGTTCCGTCGTCGGGGCTCTATGCCGGAAGAATCCTGATCAGTTTTATCCTAATGCATTCTGAATGGAGAGAAATCCGTTCAGGATGCATCAGGATGTCTTCAGTTCCGGACCGGAACGTTTTTTGGCCGGAGAAAATACCGCAGCATGCTGTGCTTTTTGCTCCGGCCAAAAATCCTGAACACTTGCCGCAAGGCCGGATCCGGAATTAATGCCCATTGAAAGGCATTAATCCGGATCCGGCCTTAAGCTAAACGTTGTTTCGGCGCATTGCCGGATCCGACGTTTAGCTTTTTCTGAATGGTTACCATGGCTGCCAAGACGCTAAAGTCCTGGCAGCCATGGTAAAGTGTAGTGGGGAGCGGGGGAGCAGTATACTTACCGTCCGTGCGGCTCCCCGGGCGCTCCAGAGTGATGTCAGGGCGCCCCACGTGCATGGATGACGTGATCGCATGGGGCGCCCTGACGTCATTCTGGAGCGCCCCGGGAGCCGCACGGACTGTAAGTATACTGCTCCCCCGCTCCCCACTACTACTATGGCAACCAGGACTTTAATAGCGTCCTGGCTGCCATAGTAACACTGAACGCATTTTGAAGACGGATCCGTCTTCAAATGCTTTCAGTTCACTTGCGTTTTTCAGGATCCGGCGTGTAATTCCGGCAAATGGAGTACACGCCGGATCCGGACAACGCAAGTGTGAAACCAGCCTTAAAGGGAACCTGTCACCGGGATTTTGTGTATAGAGCTGAGGACATGGGCTGCTAGCACATGCGCAATACCCAGTCCCCATAGCTCTGTGTGCTTTTATTGTGTGTAAAAAAAACTAAAACAAAAAAAAACACGATTTGATGCATATGAAAATGAATGAGACGAGTCCTGTCCCTGAGCTTTTTTGTACCTAATACAGTCCTGCAGGTGAAGCATTTTTGCAGCATGGCATTGAATTCAGAGTTGGCCATATTACGGGCCATGTAAAGGGCATATATCAGCAACTGAGAATTACAGACAGACTAGAGGGAAAAAGCTGATAAAATACAAGATATAAGTCATATAATGGCAAGAAATAGTGTTCTCGCTCATGTACACTGATATAGCAGAACAATGCTTGAAAACCAAACAGTCACACTTTAAAGCCTATGAACACCTTTGGTGGTATTGCATTGTACTCATTTTAAGCTAAAAATATTTTTTCTATTGGTCTTTATTAAAAATGATGAGCCAGGATCTGTATTCTCTCTCTGTCTGCCATCAGGCAGGGAGCTGACGGGCATCTTATCTCTGCTCTCTGACCTTATAAACACTCACTTAAGCTGGATTTACACGGAAATGTAAAGCGCTCCTTCCCGACACTTGGCTGCTCGTTCAGTGAAGACTGCTGTACTCACAAGCAGTGGTCTCCTTCAGTCCGCCATCTGGGAGCGACTAGTACACACAGGCTCTGTTCTCCCTCAAGGTAAGGGCTTCTCGAGTGGGGGGCCCCTGTTTATGACATCTGCCCTAATAGGCTTTACAGTCCTTAAGGAAATTAAGAAGTCTTGGGATTGAGCCAGCGTGATTTTATATATTAACATTATGACTAATGGTCATAGTCTGATAACACATATGTGAAATAACACGTAACAGCAAGGGCAACTGAAGCTGGCCATACATACTAGATTAAAGATCCTGACGATGTCAACGGTACAGGGCGACTATCTTATTTGTATTGGATGTTCGGCCTATGTTGGAAGAAAATAACCCTCTGTCAGATACATGCCAGCAGCACAATACCCTCTCTCCATCAAAAATACATGCATCCTCAGCTCAACCAAATATGCATGCCTACAGGAAGATAAGGAGGAACAGCCATCAGCCAAATGTGTGTTTGGCCGAAAGCTGTTGAATGTCTATGACCGGCTTACTTCTGTGTAGCTCCTACTGGTACACATAGCAGGGAAGAGACAGATTTGATATATCATCATCATTTCTAAAACCAATAAGATGCATAATTACCGTAACATCTCAGGTTTTACTTACACACATGGACAGCAATAGACGCACCAGAGCCGAAGAGAAATTAAAATGTAAGTGAAAAAAATTTGTCTTGGAGAACAAAAGGAGGCTGTATGTCAGCATGACATGATAGGATGTCTGGATGCTAATTTATACTATTTCATAAGCTAAAAAGACAAAAAGAGTTCACAATATATTTACATTCATCTTCTCAGCAATATCTGGCATCCCATAGACCTATATAGAGCACAAGCTCGACTACAGCTCCATTCACACAAGGGGAACCAGGAGCCCGTTCCCATGATCGGTGGGGGTCCCAGCAGCCCCACCACTTAGACACTTAACCCCTATCCTATGGATACTATATATTCGGAAAGTCTTCAGACCCTTTGACTTTACATTTTATTATGTTGCTCCTTGTGCCAAAATGAAAAAAGAATATTCAAGTTTTCCCGTCAATCTTTACTCAATACCCTAAAATGAGAAAGTGAAAACAGAATTTTAGAAACGTTTGCAAATTTGTTAAAAAGGAAAACAAAAATTTCGGAAGGATTTAGACCCTCTGTTTTGACACTTGTTTAGCTCTGGGGGCTCCCATTTCTCCTCATCTTCTTCTTTTAGATGTTTCTACACTTTGATTGGAGTCCAGCTGTGGTAAATTCAGTTGACTGGACACGATTTGAACACCCTTCTATACATTAGGTCTCACAGCTGACAATTCATATCAGAGCAAAAACCAAGCCATGAGGAGAAAAGAACTGCTTATAGAGCTCAGAGACAGGATTGTGTGGAGGAACAGATCTAGAGAAGGGACTAAATTCCTGGACCACTGAAAGAGCACAGTGGCCTCCATAATGATTAAATGGAAGACATTTGAAACAACCAGGACTACTCCTAGAGCAGGCCACCCCACCAAATTAAGTAATCGGGGGAAAGGGCCTTGATAAGAGAAGTGAACAAGAAACTAATGGTCACTCTGGCTGAGCTCCAAAGATACTGTGTGCAAATAGTAGAAACTTCCAGAAGGTCAACCATCACTGCAGCACCCCACCAATCTGGGCTTTATGGCATAGTGGCCAAACAGAAGCCTCTCCTCAGTAAAAAAAAAAAAACACATGAAAGTTTGCAACAAAAAAAAAAAAAGACTAAAGGACTCTTATACTGTGAGAAAAAAGATTCTTTGGTCTAATGAAACAAAGATTGAACTTTTTGGCCTCAATTCTAAGAGTCATATCTGGAGGAAACCAGGCACTGCTCACCACCACTATACAATGGTATTGGGTAGAAGCATGGTGGTGGCAGCATGATGCTGTGGGGGTATTTTTCAGTGGCTGGGACAGGGAGAATCGACACAGGAGTGGCTTAGGGACAACTCAGTGAATGTCCTTGAGTGGCCTAGCCACAGCCCTGACTTGAACCCGATAGAACATCTCTAGAGAGACCTGAAAATGGCTGTCCAGTCACTGCTCAACTTGACAGAGCTTGAGAGGATATACAGAGAAGAATGGCAAAAAATCCCCAAATCCAGGTGTGCAAACCTTGTGGCAGAATAACAAAGAAGACTGGAGGCTGTAATCACTGCAAAAGGTGCTTCAACTAAGTGCTGAATAAAGGGTCTGATTACTTATGTCAATGCAAGATTTACATTTTTCATTTTCAATAAATTAGCAAACATTTTGAACATTCTGTTTCCACTTGCCCATTATGCGGTATGGAGTCCAGAATGATGGAGAAAAACCTAAATTTTTATTTATTTTAACACGAGGCCACAACATAACCAAATATGAAAAAAAGTTAAAGGGTCTGAAGACTTTCCAAATTCAGATCTTGGTACAACCCCTGTAAGGAGCACAAAGCTGTAATCCAAATCTTCTCTAGTCTCAAATCACAGTCTGAAAACTTCTGCAACCGGATCCTGTTTTATCTCCACAAAGTATTAAATCCAATGGAACTCAAAGCCACCATGTAATGGTTACCTATAGGGGAAAACACGCCATGTTGGAGTTTTTTTCCCATATGCTCGATGATTTGCAGGCAACGCTGTGCTGATGTAGAGCCCTGGCCTCTAAAGGACACAGAGATAGGCAAAGACCAAGAGTTATGACAAAGATTACCAACAATGACCACTACCACCTAACTTGTGGGGCCAGTTATGCCGATGGTAAAAGCTTCTCTGGTTCCTGACAAGGCCTTGCCAGACAATTTTGGGCAAACAAATATAAACTGCATTCATAAATTCCCCATGGACAATGATTATTTAGAAATCAATGGCTCAAGAAAAATATGCATAGACACGGAAACCAAGATCTGCAAGATACTATAACTAGTGTTGAGCGAACTTGTGTTTTAAGTTCGGCGTCCAAAGTTCGGGTTATCGAAGAATCGCATTATGGATTCTAAATTCCGTTATGGTCCGTGGTAGCGGAATCCATAACGAGATTCTTCGATAACCCGAACTTTAGACGCCGAACTTAAAACACAAGTTCGCTCAACACCAACGTGTCATGCTGAACTGTCCGGTAATTGCAAATATAAGCCATAACAGTGCATAGAAACCATACAGAGAAATAGGAGTACCATTTATATAAAAGTATTTTCTCTTACTGCACATTTTGCAAACTATGCCTTTAAATTTCCAACCATATTGAGCATTTTATTTTTAACACTTTAACACCTCGGCATGTCATGTGCTGGAGGATGTGTAATTGGAGCACTTACGTAAGAGGTGCGAGATCTCACCCATGACTATTTTCTTCATCATCTTCAGCAGCAGCAGAGATGAAATGAACGCTATGAGCATGGCCAGCAGAGATGGCACGACCGTTCCTGTATCCAGATCCCCATGTAACGCTCAGCATCACACGACTGCTGTTATTTCCGGAGTATCTGACAGTCTGCAATCATCAAGCTGTGCAAAGGTTCAAAGGAAGCAGCAATGCCGACCCGAATCAAGAGGAAGCATGCCTTCTCCTATATTATCCCTCTTTCATGTAGTTCGGCCTCTGATACCAAGCATCTACATTCATCATTGTCTCAGGCCTATTAGACAGTCTCTGAACTTACAATCAGAATAAGATTTCTGAGTTGCGTTTGTACAACCCCCAATTCCAAAAAAGTTGGGGCGTTGTGTAAAATGTACATAGAAACAGAATGCAATGACATACAGTAGATGAGAGAATACATATCAGATGTTGAAAGTGGGACATGTTACCATTTCAAGAAAAAAATTAAAGGGGTTATTTAGCAACAGGGTGGATAAAAATCAATGATTTAAAAAAAATTATTTATTTAAATCTGATGCTTTTTGAGGAAAATATATTACCATCCAAAGGTAATTCCATCATGAACTAAAGATTAGTTTTTTTTAATTATGTAGAATAAGGCTGTATATGTTTAATTTTTTTGGTAAATAAATTCCATTAACCCATTCACAATGTCATGCTCTTCCAGAGGTTTTTGTAAGATTATTGGGCAGTTTCTCTGCCTACAAGATATTATCACATATGCTTCAAAACTGTATTGGACTCAGCAGAGATCACATGCCTCTTCTTCACAGCAAAACTGTTATAACATGAACAGTGTTGAGAAAAAGACCTTAATCCTCACGTCTAAAAACCTATGAATACAGAATCAACCTAATCAAACTAATATGAAAAGTTGTTATTCTAAAAATCTTCATCTACTTACATATTATAAGTTATACCAGCAAGAATTAGTCTTTATGTAGAAAACTATGATTTATATCAAGCCTTACTGACTAGGGATTTAAATCAAATCCACCCTGTTTAGCAATATATAACGACGACCTATACTCCGGATAGGTCATCATTATAAGATCGTCAGAGGTCCGAGTCCCTGTACCCCCTTCGATCGGCTGTTATGGGGAGCCACCACTCACTGCAGCTCTGTTGAGAGCAGATGGCTCCCAGCACAGCAGCTGCACCTGGTATTGTAGCCATGCTCCATTAACTTCAATGGGAATGAGCAGCAACTATGTGACGCCAGATGGCCCAGGAAGAGGCTGCGTCACTCACTGGGCGCCAGCCCCTTCTAACAGCTGATTGGCGGGGATCCCGGGTATCAGCCCCCGGCCGTTCCAATACTACAAGGGTGTGGAAATTTTTTTAAAAAAAAACTACTTGTCGAAGGACTAAAGTGGGGGCTCAATCTACTTGTCCCTCATGACCATCTACTTGTCCTGAACTTATACTAACGTTATGCTGTATGGGGGCACAAGGAGACGTTATGCTGTATGGGGGCACAAGGAGACGTTATGCTGTATGGGGGCACAAGGAGACGTTATGCTGTATGGGGGCACAAGGAGACGTTATGCTGTATGGGGGCACAAGGAGACGTTATGCTGTATGGGGGCACAAGGAGACGTTATGCTGTATGGGGGCACAAGGAGACGTTATGCTGTATGGGGGCACAAGGAGACGTTATGCTGTATGGGGGCACAAGGAGACGTTATGCTGTATGGGGGCACAAGGAGACGTTATGCTGTATGGGGGCACAAGGAGACGTTATGCTGTATGGGGGCACAAGGAGACGTTATGCTGTATGGGGGCACAAGGAGACGTTATGCTGTATGGGGGCACAAGGAGACGTTATGCTGTATGGGGGCACAAGGAGACGTTATGCTGTATGGGGGCACAAGGAGACGTTATGCTGTATGGGGGCACAAGGAGACGTTATGCTGTATGGGGGCACAAGGAGACGTTATGCTGTATGGGGGCACAAGGAGACGTTATGCTGTATGGGGGCACAAGGAGACGTTATGCTGTATGGGGGCACAAGGAGACGTTATGCTGTATGGGGGCACAAGGAGACGTTATACTGTATGGGGGCACAAGGAGACGTTATACTGTATGGGGGCACAAGGAGACGTTATACTGTATGGGGGCACAAGGAGACGTTATACTGTATGGGGGCACAAGGAGACGTTATACTGTATGGGGGCACAAGGAGACGTTATACTGTATGGGGGCACAAGGAGACGTTATACTGTATGGGGGCACAAGGAGACGTTATACTGTATGGGGGCACAAGGAGACGTTATACTGTATGGGGGCACAAGGAGACGTTATACTGTATGGGGGCACAAGGAGACGTTATACTGTATGGGGGCACAAGGAGACGTTATACTGTATGGGGGCAATAGGGAGACGTTATACTGTATGGGGGCAATAGGGAGACATTATAGTTTATCAAGTGCCACGTGCAGTGCAGATTGCAGGCAGGGCCAGAGCCTCAGAAGACAGACAGCACAACCTTTATTTCTGACACCCCTGCAGATGAGCGTTCCTCCCGGAGCCTGTCCACATCGCAGCTCCCGGCCTGACCTGCAAGCGCTGACTGGGGTCACATAGCATCATAAATCAGTATAATGCTATGTAACCCTTACAGTTCTGGAATGTATTGGATAACACTGACATAATGCTGTCAGTGTTATCCAACACATTCCAGAACTGTAAGGGTTACATAGCATCATAAATCAGTATAATGCTATGTGACCCCAGTCAGCGCTTGCAGGTCAGGCCGGGAGCTGCGATGTGGACAGGCTCCGGGAGGAACGCTCATCTGCAGGGGGCCGTGGGGTCTCACTCCTCTTCTCCCATCTTGGCCTGCAATTACTCAGTCTCTGGAGACGGTGTGCTGACTTACTGTGCGCTCCTGTGCTGGCAGGTGGGCGGAGACTTCGATACAGGAGCCGGGAGGAGCGGGGGGCCGCCTGCAGGAAGTGATATGTACGGTACTCATATGCACGATGCAGGGGCAGGCTGACATAGATGTAGGAGCGGTCAGCTCGCGGCTAGCATATGACCGCTCCTATTACTGCCCAACCGACATGTCCCTGCTACTTGCCCGCACAGGGCTAAACAATTGTTCAAACTACTTGCCCGGCGCCACACCCCTGTACTGATGACCTATCCAAAAGATAACTGGTAACCTCTAACTCATTTAGAATGTGATAGTAGCAATGCATGTCAAAAAGTTGTGACAAAGGCAAGAAAAGTGGTACTAATAAAACAAAAAAAAAAAACAAACACACACACACACACACACACACACACACACAACACGAAGAATTTACTACTAAGTCACATGACTGGGTATAAACAGGGAGGCAGAGTCTCCCAAAAGTGAAGGCTGCGTCTAAAAATTGTGGCACAATTTAAAGGGAACCTGTCGTCAACTTTATGCTGCCCATACTATCGGCAGAATAAAGTAAACACAGATGAGCAGATTTCAGCGTCATTTAAAAAGGTAAAAGTAATTTGTTGTCGAGAACCAACATCACAATCATTGCAGACTGGGCCTGGAAAAGAGTCACGGCCACCTGAGAAGAGTCCTGGTTGTTCATGAATTCCTGCTCTCCCTGCCCATCTGCTGATGACTGACAGTCTTCTACCTAGTTTTCTCCCTTTCTCCCTAGAAGAGAACTGCCAATCATCAGCAGATGGGCGGGGGGAGCAGGAGATTATGAATAACCAGGACTCTTCTCAGGTAGATTTGACTCTTTTCAAGGCCTGAGCTGCAATGATGATGATGCTGGCTCTCGGCAACCACTTACTTATAGCTGATGAGTGACACACCGCTGACATCAGCATTTCTGTCACGACTTTATACTGCCCTCAGTGAGGTCAGCATAAAGTTGATGACAGGTTCCCTTTAAGAAAAATTTTCCTCAATGTAAAGTTGCAAAGACTTGGAATATCTCACCATTAACAGTACATAATATCAAAAGATTCAGAAAATCCAGAGAAATCTGTGTGCACAAGGGACAATGCCGACGGTCAATGCTGGATGTTGATAATCTATGGGCCCTTGGGTGGCACTGCATTATAAACAGGCATGATCCTGTGCTGGAACTCCGTGCACACGCTCAGGAACACTTCCACAAACGAACACAGTCCACCATGCAATGCACAAATGCAAACTGCATGAACCAGTATGTCAACACAATCCAGAAATGCCACCGTCTTCTCCGGGCTGAATGAAAAACTGTTCTGGGGTCTGATTAATCAAAATGTCTAATTCTTTTTGGAAACCACAGATCCTGTGTTCTGCAGTCTCAATAGGAGAGGGGCCATCCAGCTTATTATCAGAACACATTTCAAAAACCTGCATCACTGATGGTATGGGGCTGCATTACTGCCTATGGTGTGGGCAGCTTACACATGGTCCCATCCAGATGTCTCTTTCAGGGAAAGGCTTCCCTATTTCAGCCAGACAAAGCCAAACCATATGCTGCATCCATCACAACTGCACGGCTCCACAGAGGAGTCCGGGTGCTGGACTGGTCTGCTGCACTCCAGACCAGAGGTCGCACTACATTTTTTCCAGAAGAGTAAAAATACTCCTCTGACCATTTTTGAGGAGTGTTTTTAGCCGAGGAGGAGTACGAAAATTGTAGATAGAGATATATAGATATATATAAAAAATACGTAGGCTTATATAACTTTAAGGGGTTGCTATTCATGCAGGGAAACATTACAAGTCTTCTCTATAATGTCTTCCATGCAGAATCAGCAAATTTTTACTATTTTAAATGTATCTCTCAGAAGACTTAATCCCTACCTTTCTTTAAGCACCAAATCTGTCACGTAGGGATCGGAGCAGTAGACTGTGCAAAACTCAATGCAATAAGAATTGAACAGGGACGCCTGCTCCTTGTGGCAGGGAGCAGTAGTGGCCTGCTCCTTGTGGCAGGGAGCAGTAGTGGCCTGCTCCTTGTGGCAGGGAGCAGTAGTGGCCTGCTCCTTGTGGCAGGGAGCAGTAGTGGCCTGCTCCTTGTGGCAGGAAGCAGTAGTGGCCTGCTCCTTGTGGCAGGAAGCAGTAGTGGCCTGCTCCTTGTGGCAGGGAGCAGTAGTGGCCTGCTCCTTGTGGCAGGGAGCAGTAGTGGCCTGCTCCTTGTGGCAGGGAGCAGTAATTTTAAAAACCTGCTGTTTCTCTAGATGACCTTATGTTGATAGTAGTGTTAGAGTCTCAAGGGTCTATAAAAGCAGTACTCTACTTTTATAAACCTTTGAGACTCTATTAATACTACTATCAACATAACACTACTATTTAAAAAACCTGCTGTTTCTCTAGATGACGTTATGTTCATAGTAGTGTTAATAGAGTCCCAAAGGCTTATAAAAAATAGGGTACCTGCTTTTATAGACCCTTGAGACTCTATTAACACTACTATCAACATAAGGTCATCTAGAGAAACAGCAGGTTTTTTAAATTATTTTTTTCCTTTTGGTGTTTAGGTATCAGAGCAATCAAATGAAAGTTCTGATGTAACATAAGAAGCAGGGTTTTGTTTAGCCTCTTGGCTATTCGTTTTCCATTGGATGGAGCTCCCAGCAGCAGACAGAAGCCCGCAGGGCACTTCTGGTGTGACGTCACCTGGGCACAAGCCTGACACTTCTCTCATTGTCTTTGCTCCGCAGAGGCTCCATTCCCGCCATGCTTTCCCTTTATCAGCAGCCGACAATGGCGCGGAATGGCTGCTGCTGTGTGTTCAGCGCGCGGGAGAAGGGGGGGGTGTGAGAGGATCGGCCAATGGCATGGCAGCCTGTGGATACTGACAAATCAGCAGCCTCCTCTCCAATAACAGAGCTCTGTACTGTGAGGAGCTTTGTGATTGGATGTCTGTGCCGTTCACAGCGCTCATGAATGGCAGTGAAATCATTGTGCGTATTCATACGCATCAGACATTTTTTAGGGAGTAAAACGGCCTGTACAGGAGTCTATGACGCTTGTACAGGCGTTATTGCGACCTCTGCTCCAGACGTTTCACTTAGTGCATCATGAAACAAAAACAGGAATGTTGAGCAGCAAGAATCTTACATCGGACAAGAACGAGACAGCAGTGACCTCCCAAACCTCCAACGTTTGGTCTCCTCACTTCCCAGATGTTTACAGACTGTTAGGGCTCATGCACACGACTGTTGTAGTTTGGCAGACCTTTTTTACTGATCCGTTTTTTTCTGTTTTGTGGACGCATCTGTATGCAATCCGTTATTTGCAGATCGCAAACGGAAACAAGAAGTTTGTTATTACTGTACTGTAATGTTTGCAAACAGTAAACACATGGTCTAAGTGGGCATGGATCCGCAAAATACGGATGTGTTCCACATGTATTCTGTATTTTTTGCGGACCGATCGACTTGAATGGAGCCACGGACCGTAATTTGCGGACAATAATAGGACAAAGAAAAACACAAATGCAATAGCATTCTGCCCTGCCTCCATGCTGGATGAGACATTGGTGTACATTTTGGCCAAAGCGTAATAAGCCACTCACCACGTCAAGGTCGCCTCTATGAGTGGTCCCTAACACTAGTTCCTACCTGTTATGGGCCATGATAGCCACACAAAGTCCAGGGAGCGCAGGTACAGCATGAACGCCAGGCACACTCTGCTTTTAACCCCGTCCAGTGCCGTTACAGCTTTCATCGGATCCAGGGATGCAAGTACCAACATGCATGCTGAGCCCACTATATACTTCTCCTGGAGCCAAATGGCTACTGGTAGGCCCTGTAGAAGTAGACTCAGTTTTATACTGACTTTAAAACCAGCCTCCAGGGCAGACTAACTGGTCAGGTGTGCATGACTGCATGGAGATCGCCTCCAATATATACTACAGGCACGCTGACCTGCATTCCCTGGACTTTGTGTGGCTGTCATGGCCCATAAACAGGTAGGAACTAGTGTTAGGGACCACTCATTAGAGGCGACCTTGACGTGGTGAGTGGCTTATTACGCTTTGGCCAAAATGTACACCAATGCCTCATTCAACATCCAGCATGGAGGCAGGGCAGAGTGCTGGTTGCAGAGTGCTATTGCATTTGTGTTTTTCTTTGTATATGTATTTCGCCATAGCGATGTGCACCTGCATATAGGGTTGTGCTGACTGAATCCCCCACATTTTTTCTTTGTAATAATAGGACAGGCACTACTTTTTTGCGGAACTGCCAAGCGGACATTCGGAAACGGAACGCAAACTGAGTCATTGCCATTGTTTTGGCTGACCCATTGAAGTGAATGGTTCCGCATACGGACACAAAGATGTGATGCTACGCAATGGTAGACATGGTCCTGTCCCAACCTTTTTGAGATGCATGGTGGCCATAGAGTTCTAAATGATTATTTTATTTTTTTTATGAAATGGTAAAAATGTCTCATTTTCAACATTTGATCTGTGTTCTGTGATGTATTGGGAAAAAAATACAGGTGAATGAGATTGGCAAATCCACCATGGATGAACATGGCCTATACTCCAAGTAATGAGAAAGTGTAGGGACATAGGACAGAAGACGTACATAATGGGTTCAAATGGTAAGCTCTCTATACAGACCCCAAGCTTCCCAGTGCTACATGACCAGCTGAATGGCATGAGTGCTTATATACGATACAGAACAAACCGGGTTTCAGTTCACAGGCTTCTTTCAGGCCGGCAGGTCTGGCAAATAATGCCAGGAATCGGGCGAACAAAAAAAGGTTGCGTGCAGCATTTTTGGTCTGGCCGATTCTTAGCATATTTGCTGGGTGCTGGCCGAATCTCAGCCGGTCCCCATTATAGTTAACGGAACAGCAGGCATTCCTGTACCATCCGGCGATGCCAGATCCAGAGAGAGCTGGCAGGCTATTCTCCGAGTCTGTAGGATCTCTTGCGGCAGTGAGAAACTAGCCTTAGGATCTCTTGCGGCAGTGATGCGGAATGCCAACGGCCGGTGCCCCGTGTATTGCAGACCCGCCGTATGCGGCCTGCAATACTGCAACGGTCGTGTGAAGAAGCCCTTAGAGAAATGGTCTGTTTCAGTGCCACACCTGTACTTGGACTAGGTCTGGTACTGCAGTTCAGCCTCAGTCACTTGCAGCTGGTCCCTATTCAATACCAGACACAGCACGTACATACTGTTTCTATGGGAAAAGAGACTCTTTCTACAATCATGGAGAACTCTTTTAGGGCACAACCACACAAAGCAGCCGCCGTGCGGTCAAAATGGGGCAGCGATGCTGCTGAAAATTGCACAGCCATGTCCTTTTATCCCAAATCAGCACAGTTTTTGAATTGTCCATCGTGAATTTTGCAGGTAAACCACAGTTTGTCCCACAAAATAGAGTGCCAAGTTACCTAAATATGACCTGCCCGTTAAAGGGATTGCACAGCGGTAGAAAAAAATATTTTTTTTTACAAATGGCTCATAATGGGTTAAATAAAATTTAAGAAACTCACCTGACTGATCCCCCGCTGCTTCTGTTCCAACCCTTCCCGATTCTCGTTACCTGGTCCCTCTTGACAACTGCTCAGCCAATCACTGGTTAAGGCGGGTCATCTCTGCGGCCAGGGATTGGCTGAGCGGTCATTTTCTGCATGTCAAGAGAGACCAGGAAACAGATGGGCAGGGGCACGGAACACGTTGGACGGGAACAGCGGAGGATCAGTGAGGTATAGGTTTGTTTTTTTTGTTTTTTCAAACCCATTGTGACACTTTAAGAAATCTTCACCCTTTGGACAACCCCTTTAACAATCAATAAAAAATAAAAAAAACGCACCCAAACAGTGGCAAAACTGGACATCGTCACAGTTTTCGGTCCTATAGCAGCCATTATGTGGTCATACCTTCAAAATGGAGAAGTGAAAGCGGCAGCATGTTGGGGCCGTTTATTACCGTGTGGCTCATCCAAATGTGCTGCTCAAGAGGAAGGCCGGGGGTACAAGACGACTTTGGCAACGACAACTCAACCAAAGAACGCCATGTAGCCATGGGGCCCCCAAAACATAAGAGTTGCCAGGACCCCAGAAATATTTTTTTTTGCAATTCTGGGGTTGCAGCAACTGGCCATTCGCTCTGATGCCAAAGCTTGTGGTGGCCAAAGTCTGTGTGACCCCAGCCTAAGAGGCGAATGAACGCCAAAAGTGCTATGGACGAACCCCGTCACTACAGCCACAATAACAAATTTCCCCGTTTATAAGAGATCAGTTTTGGGGACAAAATTTTAACACCGGGAGCAGTGACCCATAGCAGTTTTCATCTCCCCAGCGCTGGCATCTGTTTGATTGCCATTGGCAAAATCTCCGCTTTTCCTGCACTAGTTTTGACGTACATTGGACATTAGCAGCGAGGTTCTGGCAGCCCTCTATATAACTACAGAGCCCTTTAAGCCTCTCAGGCCTCCGAAAAATCTCCCTCTTATTAGATCACGCTGTGTCAGATGCTCAGTCAGACAACGTGGCGATACTCTGCAGTATCAAATAGCAATCATTGAACGTGGAGTCAGCCGGAGGAGAGATAAGGAGCCCCGGGGATTCGCCAACTACAGAGGAATCTCAAGTGTCATAGGCATACAATGAAGGCAGCAGTAACAGCAAAAGGAAGCTGGAAGACTACTACATACCCATCATCCTACAGCAAGTGTAACACATGAAGTACACAGACGTCGCTAATTGTGTTATACCGCCTTAGGGCTCTTTCACACTTGCGTTCTTGTCTTCCGGCATAGAGTTCCGTCGTCGGGGCTCTATGCCGGAAGAATCCTGATCAGGATTATCCTAATGCATTCTGAATGGAGAGAAATCCGTTCAGGATGCATCAGGATGTCTTCAGTTCCGGAACGGAACGTTTTTTGGCCGGAGAAAATACCGCAGCATGCTGCGCTTTTTGCTCCGGCCAAAAATCCGGAACACTTGCCGCAAGGCCGGATCCGGAATTAATGCCCATTGAAAGGCATTGATCCGGATCCGGCCTTAAGCTAAACGTCGTTTCGGCGCATTGCCGCATCCGACATTTAGCTTTTTCAGAGTGGTTACCATGGCTGCCGGGACGCTAAAGTCCTGGCAGCCATGGTAAAGTGTAGTGGGGAGCGGGGAGCAGTATACTTACCTTCCGTGCGGCTCCCCGGGCGCTCCAGAGTGACGTCAGGGCGCCCCAAGCTCATGGATCATGTGATCACATGGATCACGTCATCCATGCGCATGGGGCGCTCTGACGTCATTCTGGAGCGCCCGGGGAGCCGCACGGACTGTAAGTATACCGCTCCCCTGCTCCCCGCTCCTACTATGGCAACCAGGACTTTAATAGCGTCCTGGGTGCCATAGTAACACTGAACGCATTTGGAAGACGGTTCCGTCTTCAAATGCTTTCAGTACACTTGCGTTTTTCCGGATCCGGCGTGTAATTCCGGCAAGTGGAGTACACGCCGGATCCGGACAACGCAAGTGTGAAAGAGGCCTAATACATATCATGAGAGGGCCACCTGCATGTAGCAGAGTTGTCTGTGTAGGACTTACCCCCGCTTCAAACATATCAGCTGCCCAGACAGTTTCACTTCAGTACAGAAGTCCAGATTTCATAGACGGACAGAATAACACAGCATGCAGCGTTTTTCTTCTGGCGCTATTTGACATCCGGCATCATAGGTAATGCGCCAGATGAATATGAACGATCTCAAAAATATGGGATTAGTTCTGGCGTTTTCTGCACCAAGCCAGAGAAAAACTGGGCTGAATCACTGGATATATGTGAAGCGGGCCTTAGGGCTCATTCGCACTTGCGAGGACTTGTCCGTCTATCATCAGCATTTGTTCCTTTTTTTGATACAGGATGAACCATTTTATTGTTTTTGCAATGATGCATAAATACAGAGAAAAAAAACGTGAGCGATACAAATACAGAAAATGGCGTTTTTAGATCTCACCTGTTGACATCTATGGCCCTTGTTCAGATCCGCAGAGACATGCCGCGGATGGAAAAAGAAGCCATGCACAAAATAAAATAAAAACAGAAATGTACATGTACATCAGTGTAAGGGTACATTCACACGACCGTATTATTTTTTTCCACATCCGATCAACATCTCTTCCGCATTTTGCGGAATAGAAGCGGACCCATTCATGCCTATGGGTGAATAAAATGTGCGGACAACATTCAGTATGTTGTCCGCATCCGTATTCCGCAAAAATATAAAGCATGTCCTACTATTGTCCATACAGATCGGTCCGCAGCACCATTCAAGTCAATGGATCTGCAAATTGCGGATGACATAAGGAATGGTTTCCATATGTCATCCGTTTTTTGCAGATCCGTTTCCGTATTTTTGAAGTCCTTAAGTCTTTTTTTTTTCCTCTCTTTTCTCCTTCCGTTTTTTTTACGGTCCGCAAAAAACGGAAGAGATACGGAAGTCATTTGTCCGCAATCGAAAAGGATTACACACGGTCGTGTGAATGTACCCTAATTCAGACAGATTTTCATGCTGTTTTTTTTGCGGCTTCCTTATTTTTGAGATCGTTCATACTCATCCAGCACATCACTTATGATGCCGGATGTCAAGTGGCGACGGAAAGAAAAACGCTGCATGCTGTGCTATTCTATACCTTGCTGTCAGTCTATGAAATCTGGACTTTTGCACTGAAGTTAAACTGGCTGGACAAGTGATGTGTGTGAAGCTGGGGTATGACAACACACAGACAGCTCTGCTACATGCAGTTTTCACACCAGATCTGCATGTTACTTGTGGATTTTTCGCAGATTGTGTGCAGTTTTCTCTCCGGCCAAAAATCCTGAACACTTGCCGGAATGCCGGATCCGGTATTAATTTCCATTGAAACGGAACAGGTTTTGCATGTTTTTCCGGATGACAACCAGAAAGACAGATCCGGTATTGCAATGCATTTGTGAGACTGATCAGCATCTGGATCGTCTCACAAATGCATTAGTTTGCGTGCGGATTGCTGGATCTGGCAGGCAGTTCCGGCGACGGAACTGCCTGTCGGAATGCTCTGCCACAAGTGTGAAAGTACCCTTAGGCTTCTTTCACGCGCTGTGTTTTTTGTCCGGCCGTGCTGTGGCCGCGTCTCCCGCTATAGTGAATGGGGCCGGCCCGGACTTCCGGCAGCACACGTGTGCAAGCGTTAGTACTGATAGCCACTATCCTTAGCCTTAGGCCTCTTTCAGACGAGCTGCGGATTTGGAAATCGGTGCGCTCAATTTCCACACAGAACAAATCCGCCAAGTAAACATGGGATTTGTCTATTCTTTCTGCAGTATGCTGCGCTTTTTCCGCACAGTAATCTGCAGGTAGCCCTAAGGCCTCTTTCACACTACTTTATGGCTATTTCAGTGTTTTGCAGTCCGTTGTTCCGTTTCGTTTTTCCGTATGGCATATACAGTAATTACATAGAAAAAATTGGGCTTGGCATAACATTTTCAATAGATGGTTCCGCAAAAAAAGAATGGATACGGAAGTCATACGGATGTGTTTTTTTGCAGACCCATTGACTTGAATGGAGCCACGGAACGTGATTTGCAGGCAATAGGTCATGTTCTATCTTTCAACGGAACGGAAAAACGGAAACGGAATGCAAACGGAGTACATCCAGTTTTTTTTTTGCGGAACCAAAACAGTAGTGTGAAAGAGGCCTAAAGGAGAAGAGAAATTTAGTGTCTGACCCGACATATCTGTACACCTACGAACAACACTATACAGTAAGTGAAATAATCCACCATGCGGTACTTACCCCCCACCCTAGATCGTAAGTCGGCCACGGTGGTCTGGACCGTGGACATGTTGATGACGGTGGTGAAGATGCTGACCCTAGGACCTTGCAATGCTCAGCGTTAACCTGAAAAAAGACATCAAAACAATTAGGTAAATCTAAGAAGACAGGCTATACTATCCATAGAGGACATGAACCGCTAACGAGGGTCAGCCACCTGCCGAGCGAAGACCACTCTACACGGGGCGTCAATAGAACGAGAAGACGACAGTAACCAGTACATTTAATGGGATGATAAAAATACAATAAAAAAAACAACATAATTACAACGTATCGCTTAAAAGGGAGGAGAAACGAAGGCACAACATCAAGCGTCTGATCTAGAAATGAGGTAATTGGGAGCTGCCGCTCGGAGGGTGGCAGGTGTCAGATGGGACTACAGCACAGCGAGATTTAAAGGGCTCTTGAGGGGCCGGGGGAAATGACAGGAGATTGGAGCGGTATGACAGGAGACGCTGGAGGATGGGGGTCATTGTGTGACCAGATGAAAGTCCATGGGGTGGGGATGGTGTTAATGAGCCATCACACAAGGTCTGCCCCCTGCACGGTATATGGACGGGTGCGAAGCACTTAGGAGGTGGGCTATTAGTACAGCTGGCCACGACATAACATGATCTAGTATTTTTTGGGGGGTAAAAATCCCTTAAACAATTAACCGCAAGCAATTTTAATATAATTAATGATCAGTTATAAGGATAAAGCACAGTAAGTTCATCAAGTGATCCGCGACGCAACGATGATGGCTAGCCATTAGAAATAGTTACGCCCGTGCTCGACGTCAGCGACGAATAAGTATGAATGAGACAGGGGCGTATGAATGAACACACATGATATCACAGATGGCAATGGGGGGCTTAGCAGTACCAGATGAGCAGGGCCGGAGATCTGGATGTTGTCACTGTCACTTCAAGGCTTTCAGCACAGTCAGCCCTCCGCCGTCCATCAGGATTCAGCTCCTCCAGCCCAGCCCGGGGGCAAATCTTCGTCTCACAAATGCCCCTTCTCTCTATGTATTCCCATGTGTAGACTACTACCCCCGACCCCACCAGAGAGCGCCCGGTGCACGTCCTCCTCTTGGCTGCTCCGAGCACTACTGAGCTCTGATCTGCCTGCCCGCCCGCTCCCTGTTCGGAGCGTACCATTACACAGAAAGGGGGGGAGGAAGGGGGACGTCATAGACAATGAGGAAGGGAAGTTAAAAAAAAACGCGCTGTGGCCGATATAAAGCAATATTTGAGTATGTTTTTATAGAGAAGTAAACTATATTTTCAGCCACAAAACACAGCCGTCTCATCACTACCCTGTAATGGTCGGGCGCCGCACTCCTCCATTACCGGCGTCCTCTGGCAGCACTGCTTCTCATGTCATCTTACCAGGCTCATTTATGAAAACTAATGTAGGCGGGAATAGCAGCTGAGCGCACATCAGCCAATCAGATTACTTATTTCATCTTCTACCCTGCGTTAGGAAAATGAAAGCTGGAATCTGATTGGTCGGTACTTCCATTGTGCACATAAAGCAGTAATTTACTAATACAGCTTCCCACCAGGTTTATTGAGTGATTTAGACACTTTTTATGCATTTTTGTCCGAAAAAGGGGGTGTGATTGAAATGTGACAGTGTTTAGGTTTATTGGTGCCGAAAAAGACTAAAAATGCCTTAAAGCTTGGTATCATGCAGCTCTAGGCACTTTTGGGGCAGATTTGGTAAAGGGGTTTTCTGGGACAAAAATATGAATGTCCTATACTCAGAATAGGTCATCGGTATCTGGTCCCAGCAGAGTGAGCTCTGGACTCTTCCTAGGCCAGTGATGTCACATTCATTGGTCTAATGACTATTGTGCAGCTCAGTCCCATTCAAGGGCTGCAAAACCAAGCATAGCCACTATACAATGGAGGGCGCTGTGCCTGGTAAGCTGTGAGGAGGCCGCAGAGCTCACTGGAGCACCACAGTATCGTCAAACAACTGATTGGTGGCGGTATCAGCTGTTGGACGCCCCTCTGGTCAGATACTGATGACCTGTCCTGAGTATAGCTCATCAGTATTCTACTTCTGGAAAGTCCTAGAAGTCCAAAATGATCAAGAACTAAAAGTAGATAAAGATAACCAAATGAGTCATCTGTGCGCAGCAAAAATATGTGAACCTTTAGGATCAACAGATAAACAGATTTGAAGATAAAATTAGATTCAGGTGTTTTCAATCAATGGGATGACAAGCAGGTGTGAGCGGGTGGTCTGTTTTATTTAAAGAGGACCTTTCACCGATTCTTACCCTATGAACTAACTATACAGACATGTAGAGCGGCGCCCGGGGATCTCACTGCACTTACTATTATCCCCGGGCGCCGCTCCGTTCTCCTGCTATGCCCTCCGGTATCTCCGCTCACTAAGTTATAGTAGGCGGAGATACCAGTCCCTAAGTTATGGTAGGCGGAGTCTGCCCTAGCGCTGGCCAATCGCAGCGCAGAGCTCACAGCCTGGGAGGTTATTTTCTCCCAGGCTGTGAGCTATGCAATGCGATTGGCCAGCGCTACAGAAGAACAAGGGCAGACTCCGCCTACCATAACTTAGGGAACGGAGATACCGGAGGGCATAGCAGGAGAACGGAGCGGCGCCCGGGGATAATAGTAAGTGCAGTGAGATCCCTGGGCGCCGCTCTACATGTCTGTATACTTAGTTCATAGGGTAAGAATCGGTGAAAGGTCCTCTTTAAAGAACAGGGATCTGTGATCCTCAGAACACATTTGTGGAAGTATATAATGGCACAAAGGAAGGAGATTTCTGATGACCTCAGTAGAAGAGTCATTGATTCTCATCAGGCTAGAAAACCTCACATAGGTTGTGCTTACCTGGCTCCCCGACACCCGCGTCGCTTCTGACGCTCGCACGGCCGCCGCTGCTTCTCCCCATCACATGGCTGAAAACATATGGCATGGGGGGTGCAGGCAATAGCAGGCCGCAACGGGAACAAGCCTCCCTAGCATTGCGGGTGGCGCTAGGGAGGCTCATCCCCATCGTGGCCTGCTATTGGATGCCCCCCCGACGCCAGATGTTTTCATGCGTGTGACAGGGAGATGCAGCAGCGGCCGTGCGGGCATCAGAAGAGACTCGGGTGCCGGGGAGCCAGGTAAGTACAATCTTCATGAGGGGCCCGGGCATGTGGGGAGGCATTTTAGGGTTTGGTAACCCCTTTAAAATCTCACCCAGTTTGGGAAAGCTGGTTCTCCAGTTGATTTTCATCCATGCCCAGTCATTTACCTTGCAGCAAGCTACTTCTATCTGGTTCTCACTATATATTGGTAGCTTATACAGTGCTCATTTCCAGCCAAAAAGTAAGTGGCTGGGATTATATGTCTACCATTGAATTCCAAGAGATTTAGTGGTTTAACAGCCATCATAACTCATATTGTCAGAAAAGCTATGGTCATTGTTTAGAACTACAGCCAGCAAACTCAGAAACTGCTACTAGTCTTCCTTAAACGCTGTGGTAGGTAGGAAGCTAAGGCTACCCCTAGGTTCTTCAGTAGAGCCTACCACAAGGCCTGATGGACTTGTCGGCTAGGGACCCAAGTTACTGCAGAGTAAGGTGGCAGAAAAACGGTGTAAGCTCACTAGAAACAGACCTACCAAAATGACTAGAGTAAAACGCAAAAGAATAGTTGACAAGCAGGGTCAAAACAAGGGAGTTGGATAGCGCAAAACAGTGGTTAATCCCGAGAAAGTCACATTCAGAATACCAGGAGAATGAGTAGAAGCCAAATCAGCAGACGATAGGTGTAACGGGCAGTTGGTGTGGACACACTCTACCAACTTAACCCGGTTTGGCTTGGGCTATCCCTAAGGGCATTGTCCTGGCGATCCCCTGGTTTTTACCCTTTAACCCCTGTATAGAGATCTGGTCTCTGCTGCCGGGCACGCACCAGGCCGCTACCTCTTGGAATAGTTCTGGTGTAGTTGGCAGCTGATCCACAGGCAGAGTTTGTGCCTATACGTGAAACAGGTCAGAGGTCAGAGCAGGCAGCAGAGTATCAGAATTAGTTAACAGGCAGAGGTTTGGTAAATAGGCAGACAGTCTGAATAGCACACCTTCACTAGGTAAACTATCAAGCTATGAACCTAAAGCTTAGGCACCCTTCCCCAGGGGAGGATGCCTTAAATACCCAGAATAGACGTGTGATTGTGCGGTACGCCAGACCTGCAGGGTATTGCGATTGTGAGGTCACGGTTAATGGCAAGCGAGGGTCACTCACAGTTTTATCAGGAAACCCTGGGCAAGCATACTGCAGTGAAGGAGAGGCTGGCACAAAAGTCCTCTGGGGCACACTCTGTGTTTAGGGACCAGGCCTGGTGGTGGTTGAGGTGCCCTGGGTGTTGCAGGTGTTTTATGTGCCTGGGGCAAGGTCCCTTTGATGTACGTGACGCCAGTGCCAATTTAGACGGTGGCACGCCGTGTAGTGTCAGGTTGAATAAATTGAGGATTCAGTGGGTAAACCAAAACGTTCCTTTACTTGGTTGATACAGTCCCAACTTTATACAGGTAGTTACAGTTGACAAAATGATTGAAATGCAGTCCCTCAGACAATCCTTCACCAATCAGGTAGATTTCAGATGACAGCAGGAAATAAACAGGCAAGATACTTGGAGGAACCTAGTGACGACTGCTTTACAGTGAAACACTGCTCTATCCCCTTCAGCTATTCTAGCTGGCTGGATGCCAAGGCCCGGATGCCTAAATACTGGCTTTTATCCTTGGTAAATCGGTTCTTTTTACAATATCGGCACTTGCTGCATTCTATATAACCTCTGTCCATCAAGGTACTTATCTGACCCGGTATTGTCCTGACTTGACTGGAGGGTAACCGTTGATCTCTCCCAGGAGGTGCACCTGCAACTGGGGCATCTTCAGAGCTAACTAAGGCTCTCTTGATTCACAGGTAGGCTAGGATCCCTCTACTAGCCCCCTGGTAACAGCTAACAGCCTGGGCTGTCCAGCTGCATGTCAGGAGAAGGTTCTGACTTGAGCCTTCTGGCTTGTCTCAGCAGACTCCTGACCCTGGATACAACAACTCCCTCTCCCTGTCTGGGCCTGAACCTTTATACTAGGGGTTCCCTAGCTCCCTCTAGTGTCTAGGATGACCAATTACAGGGGGAAGGCCTGTTAATGTGTATACAGGGAAACATGGCATAAATACAATACATTGCAAATTACATAAAATGCACAGTTAGAGATACCATCCCTGTCCCGAGTGAGGGGAAGTCACACACACCCCAATTGACCCTCGTGTAGTGCCCACGCTTAGTCCGTGAGGCCACTACATACCCCCACGCTTTAACGTTGCCCGACCTCGGCGCAACAAGGAGGGGCCCTGCCCAGCTGGATACTGCACCTGAAAAAGAAACCGAGAAGCAAAGCAGGAAAACACATCTACATTTGCGGAAGTACATGACATGCATGATTCAGGCAGTTCCAACTGGCTTAGGAACAAGTTCGGTGAAAAGGGTCGTCGCTCTCTTCTCTCAGGATCGTATGAGGGAACAGGGGCGCTGACCTGGCACAGCGTAGCATTACTACCAGGATAGTCCATATGTGCAAACAGGCAGAAAAACAATTTAAAAGTTCTTGGAGGCTCAAAGAACAAATATGAGTCCGTACCCAGGTTCCTTTCTTATGAATCACAGAGGCTCTCGTGCAGTGGAGTCCATCTCTGGGCACATTTCTTTTAAAAGAGTAAAAATCTCAGAGGCTCAGGTACTTTTGAGTCTATCACTGGGCACGGTTCCTTAGAATGCTGTAATACCCCTAATCAACCTGAAAAGGGGGTTAAGGGTTAAAGGTGCAACAAAGGAACAGGCACAACTTGGTGTGGAATAGTAGAAACAGGCAGGAGGTCCTGGAAACACGATGGCTTTGTTGACATATTCATTTCAGTGGGTGACCACTACCACTGAGCCGTGGGTAACTGGCAGCAGCAACAAAGGACCAAAACAAAGGACTCCTGTCCTGGAAGGGTTAAATTCTCGGAAGTAATCCTTAGGCAAAACAAATCAAAGGCCTAGCAGGCTGATTCACAAGGGCCTATCATAATCACTCGGCTCTGCTGGCAAATAAGGTCTGTAGTAGTCCTCTACAGGTGGATGTGCCCACATTACAGTGTTAGGGGGCAGCTGCAACGTGAAGGGACCCCTAATAGGTATTGGCCCCATAGGCCTAGGGGTAAGGACAGTTGTGGACCGAACCGGTCCAGGCATAATTATAGTAGGCTGTGCTGGATTAGATACCGCCGCCGCAAGCGGTCCGGTGGGCTGTGGAATCGCTGACTCTGCACAGCAAGTCACAGGGTTAGAGGGCCGTCTTAGGGGCACCGACGGAGTGGAGGTAGTAGAAGGTGGCCTATGGGTGGTGACAGGCACCCTTACCTCGTCCTTCTTAGGCGGCGTCTGGATCCTGGCGGTGGCAATCTTGCGCAGCTCCCGCAACTTCTCTTCCAGATGGACGATCTGGTCACCTATGCTTTCAGTCTCCGAATCGCTGTCCTCTGCTGTCGCCGCCGGCGCAGGTACAGTAAACGATGCGTCGGCCGGGGCCGCTGCAGGCTCCGGTGGCGCATCAGGTCTCCTACCCTTCCGGATATTCTCCAGGGTAACGCGGAGTCCTTTGAGATTCTCCATGTCTTGGATCGTTTTCTCCCGGCGAGGCAGCTCGGGGGACGGATAGGGGCTCACCCATTTCTCCAACACGGTTGGCTGCCAAAACACGTTAGGGCCAATGAAAGAGCCCCGCTCTTGGAATGCGTGATGGGCCGGTTCTGGAGAGCGCTCAGGTTTCCGCTCGCAGCCAGAATAGTCCTCTTCTGCCTCCCAGTCCTCCGGTTCTCTCTTGGGACGGGTAACGGCAGTTGCATATGGGCCTCGCAGGCTCTCGGCAGGGGTGAATTCTACCTCCTCTCCCTCGCGGAGGTTATGCAGATGCTCAGGGAGGTAACCTCTCTTGACAGACCTCCGGTTGACGTATAAGTCTCTGCCAGTAACATAGTCCTGTATGAACCCGTAGCCACGGGTCTTATCGAAGGACAAAACCAACCCCTTTCTCCTTTCCAGGCGGGGTTGGGTATTGGTGTGGCGCTCGTGAATAGACTTGGTCAGTTCTTCATAGTAGATTTTTGTTTTCGTATTCCTCTTTATAACGGCCTCCCGGACCTCTGCCATTAATGCTGACCACTTGAAAGAGGGCTGAAAGAAGTCTCTCCAGGAGCCGTAGTAGTTCTCTGGTTCTTTCCCCGGTGGCGGGCAGGCGGGTCTCTCCGGTCCCGGAGAGTAGGCCGGTGGAGCCTCTTCTGGCTCTACACCAATATCATCCATGTGTAATAGATCAGGCGCAGACATCTCAGCAGAGCAGTCTTCACTCTGCAACATGCTCGATCCTTCTCTGGAGAGCGTCAGGGTGGCGCCAATAAGTTCAGCCAGATCCTCCCATTGCACTGGGAGGCCGCCCCCCAGGTACGCCAGTATGGGGAAGGCGGAGTCCATTCTGGCAGATATGCAAATGTCCAGACAGGCGGTGGCGCCTCACCTTGAACCTTTTCCCGCTTTTTCAGCAAAAAGGCGCCAATTTTTACCGCCAATTCAGGATGAAGATGACGCAGTAGTAATTTCAAGCAAGCTCAGTGGCCATCTTTAGCAAAACGCTGTTTATTCACTGACAGCAAGCGGTGGTTTAAGCAAGCAGCAAACAGTCCATAAAACACTATTTTCACACCGCTACTTAGGACAGTTCTTTGGCCCAGCAATTTTGAATAAAACAATTAGGGCTTGGTCACTTTAAGATGATTTTCAGCACACAGTTTTGTAATCCAACAATGGCGCAGGAATGTCCGTAAATCCTGTTCGTGACGCCAATTTATGCGGTACGCCAGACCTGCAGGGTATTGCGATTGTGAGGTCACGGTTAATGGCAAGCGAGGGTCACTCACAGTTTTATCAGGAAACCCTGGGCAAGCATACTGCAGTGAAGGAGAGGCTGGCACAAAAGTCCTCTGGGGCACACTCTGTGTTTAGGGACCAGGCCTGGTGGTGGTTGAGGTGCCCTGGGTGTTGCAGGTGTTTTATGTGCCTGGGGCAAGGTCCCTTTGATGTACGTGACGCCAGTGCCAATTTAGACGGTGGCACGCCGTGTAGTGTCAGGTTGAATAAATTGAGGATTCAGTGGGTAAACCAAAACGTTCCTTTACTTGGTTGATACAGTCCCAACTTTATACAGGTAGTTACAGTTGACAAAATGATTGAAATGCAGTCCCTCAGACAATCCTTCACCAATCAGGTAGATTTCAGATGACAGCAGGAAATAAACAGGCAAGATACTTGGAGGAACCTAGTGACGACTGCTTTACAGTGAAACACTGCTCTATCCCCTTCAGCTATTCTAGCTGGCTGGATGCCAAGGCCCGGATGTCTAAATACTGGCTTTTATCCTTGGTAAATCGGTTCTTTTTCCAATATCGGCACTTGCTGCATTCTATATAACCTCTGTCCATCAAGGTACTTATCTGACCCGGTATTGTCCTGACTTGACTGGAGGGTAACCGCTGATCTCTCCCAGGAGGTGCACCTGCAACTGGGGCATCTTCAGAGCTAACTAAGGCTCTCTTGATTCACAGGTAGGCTAGGATCCCTCTACTAGCCCCCTGGTAACAGCTAACAGCCTGGGCTGTCCAGCTGCATGTCAGGAGAAGGTTCTGACTTGAGCCTTCTGGCTTGTCTCAGCAGACTCCTGACCCTGGATGCAACAACCCAATCTCCCTGTCTGGGCCTGAACCTTTATACTAGGGGTTCCCTAGCTCCCTCTAGTGTCTAGGATGACCAATTACAGGGGGAAGGCCTGTTAATGTGTATACAGGGAAACATGGCATAAATACAATACATTGCAAATTACATAAAATGCACAGTTAGAGATACCATCCCTGTACCGAGTGAGGGGAAGTCACGCACACCCCAATTGACCCTCGTGTAGTGCCAACGCTTAGTCCGTGAGGCCACTACAATTGGATGGGTGCATGCTTGCTGGCCCTTTAAGAGCACAGGCGCACGCACACCCTAAGACAGAAGACACCTGAGAGGAGATTGCAGGCCATGGCCTGCAACTGAGGAGCAGGGCAGCAGTGGGCACATGGCACACTGGCGACCGGCTGCAGGTGGCAGAGGAGAGTAATGGGGTCTGGACCACCGGTAAAGCAGGAGGAAGAGCAGGGTAAGAGACACATCTCTCATGTACATTTGGAGGAGCACAGAACGCCATCATAAGAAGAGATGAATCCAGAAAACAAGCCACAGTCAGGATACCAGGGGTATCAGTAGAAGCCAAATCAGCAGATGATAGGTTAATTCAGAAAACAAGCCAGAGTCAGATTACCAGTAAAAGACGAGCGAATTTCATATTTTGAAATTTGTTCACACTTTGTTGGTAAAAGGTAAATTGCGTTATGGATTCCGTTACCACGGACCATAACGCAATTCTATGACGGAATGTCTTTAGAGGCATTCCGTTATGCGTTCCGTCATAATAGAAGTCTATGGGCTGCAAAACGGATCCGTCCCGTTTCCGTTATGCAGGGGAGTCCTCCTCCCTTAAAGGGATTCTGTCACCTGCTTTTACCATTTTAAGCTGGCACCATCGCTATGTTGACTAAAGTACCTTATTTCCAGCATTCTTCTTTTTACTTATTTTCGTTTTGTAGTTTTGATATAAAAGCAATTTTTATGTTATGCTAATTAGGGTCCATGGTGCCCAGAGGGGCGTTTTTTCCCCTCTCCGGAGCCCAGTGACGCCCCCCTGCAGTGCCCAGCCCGCCTTAATTTGAATTCCATGGACGCCTCCTGATCATCAAATAACCTCCCACACCCCCGGCAAACGGTTCCGCCCCCTCCCCACGTCATAGTCTACCTTATAGAAATGCCCCGTCCTCCAGACAGCCAGAAAACTCGCGCAGGCGCAGTACCGCCTGCGGCCTGCGCGATCATCAACGTCCTGAGGGCAACAGCGCTCAGGTCACATCACTGGGCTCGGCGCATGCCCAGTAAGACTTTTGAGGCTGTTGCCCTCAGGAGGTTGATGATCGCGCAGGCCGCTGGCAGTGCTGCGCCTGCGCGAGTTTTCTGGCCGCAGACAGGAAGAAGGACGGGGCATTTCTATAAGGTAGACTATGACGTGGGGAGGGGGCGGAACCGTTTGCCGGGGGTGTGGGAGGTTATTTGATGATCAGGAGGCGTCCATGGAATTCAAATTAAGGCGGGCTGGGCACTGCAGGGGGGCGTCACTGGGCTCCGGAGAGGGAAAAAAACGCCCTCTGGGCACCATGGACCCTAATTAGCATAACATAAAAATTGCTTTTATATCAAAACTACAAAACGAAAATAAGTAAAAAGAAGACTGCTGGAAATAAGGTACTTTAGTCAACATAGCGATGGTGCCAGCTTAAAATGGTAAAAGCAGGTGACAGAATCCCTTTAAATAATGGAAACGGGACGGATCCGTTTTGCAGCCTATAGACTTCTATTATGACGGAATGCATAACGGAATGCCTCTAAAGGCATTTTTTGCGTTATGGTCCGTGGTAACGGAATCCATAACGCAATTCTGCTTTTACCACCAAACGAAGCGTGAATGAATTTCATAACATCTCTAATTACCAGGCATTCAGATACAGTAGTAATAAGTAGTGTTAGGCGCAAATATTTGAATCGCCAATTTTAATCGCGAATATTGGCACTTTGAGAATTCCCAAAGATTTTGAATATAGTGCTATATATTCGTATACGCAAATATTCTAGATTTTTTTTCCATCAGTAACCTCCCTTCTTGCTTGTGGGCCAATGAGAAGGCAGCAATGTCTTTGTCAGAGCTTAGCAACATCCCTAGCAACCAATAGGAAAGTTGTCTACCCCTTACTATATAAGAACCTCCCCAGCAGCCATTTTCTGCAGTTTTTTGCAGTTCTGAGAGAGACAGCAGTGTCATTGCTGTGCTCTGTACTTTACTGTGTCATTACATTAGATAGTTAGGGTCTATTCACACATCCGCAATTTCGTTCCGCATTTTGTGGAACGGAATTGCGGACCCATTCATTTCTATAGAGACATATTCTATTAGTGCCGGCAATGTGTGGTCCGCAAAATGCGGAACGCATATTGCCGCTGTCCGTGTTTTGCAGATCCGTGGATCCGCAAAACATGTTACGGACGTGTGAATGGAGCCTTGGTTAGTTAGTTAGTTAGTTAGCTTATATATATATAATACAGGTAGTTAGTGGGAGATGTCAGTGCAGGTTAGATAGTGATATAGTGTAGCTGCTAGGTTCTGCTGTCCATACATACATGCTACAGACATAGTGCTGTGATGTCATATGTTCACAACAATACTTAGTGCACCAATCAGTAATAAGTAGTCAGGCCTGCTAAAATGTGAAGTTGCTCGTATTGCGCCAAAATATGCGCATCATTAATTGCCGATTTTCACAATTGCAAATATATTGGAGCACTCTATCTGCATATAAAGCTATTTTAATGTTCTGCCGTGCCAACCATTTTCTCCAGTCTCAGGAAACCTCTAGCAGCTTGAAAAATGTAGCAACAGTGACCCACGCCTGTATTGCGCACGCAATACATGCATATTACATTGACGATTTTCGCAATCAAGAAAATAATATATGACGAATATTCACCCAAATATTCACGAAATATCGCGAATTCGAATATTGCCCCTGCCGCTCATTACTAGTATTAAGTAGCACAAAGCGCATGAGCCAGGATTCACAAAATCACAGGAAACTGGTGATCACTGAGTAGCAGTCACCAGTTTAGCTCTGGGATTGGATGCTGGTCCAGGAACCTGCTTGGCTTGGTTTCCAGCCTCAAGCCAGGGCTTGACTGGTCGGCATTTCAGCCCTCCTAGCACAGCTATGCACAGTATCTTGGCTTGGTAAACTCCTGACACCCATAGGGCCAGATTTATCATTACTCTGACAGCTCACTCCACTTTCACATATGGCTAAAGTCAGTTTTAGACAAGTCAGATTTATGATCGTCCCTTTAAGACTGTAATAAATGTGGTTTGACGGTAGCAGTTTATCTGTCAGTAAGCGGCTTTACAAAAGTCGCACGTCTTTACGAAAAAGTCGCATGTTCTATTAAAAAGTCTCATAAGATAAGCATGGTCCTCACTGGAGTGAAATTGCGCATTGTTTTGCGACTTTTTTGCGACTTTTTAAATAGTCGCAATAGTAAATCTGTCTAGAGATTCATTTACATAAGAAAACACGCCCACTTTCAGAAAACTGGCAAACATAGTGCAGAGCAGAAAAAAGTCGCAAATTTGTGCGCAGTTTTAGCGATTGCGCAAAAATTTGCGACTTTTTCACTCCATTATTCTGACTTGAGCTAATGATAAATCTGGCCCATAGACTTTAGTGGAGAGGGCCATGATTATGCATACCACCTTTCAGATATGTGGTTGCAGTAGGGGGTAAGGTGGTCTCCGGGTCGCAGAGGTTATGTGGGGTGCACCAAGCCTATCCCTGTAGTCATTGAACTCAGCTGACTGCAGAGCTAAAAGACAAATACCTGACTGTGAAACAATTATCAAACATGGTAGGATAGTATTCAATTATTTGTAATAAATTCGTTTTCCAAAATCCTCAGTGTATCAGTATATCCCCGTTGCCACCATCTATACTGAAAACCTCTATATGCCTCCATATGAAACCTGGGGGTACAGTAGAGGGCTGAAGACCCTCTATGTAAGGCCTATTATGAATTCATACAAATGGAGTTGTAAGGGTTTGTTACTTGTCATGTTCATTGTGTAGATGATTTAAAAAGATCCAGTGTCATTCTCTTACATAGTATGGCGCCACCTGGTGTTTAAAGTATATAGTAATGTGCATCTACTGAGCTGAATACCGCTGGTTGCAGGTGCTTAGTAAGTCTCCTAACAGACAGGTCTCTGCATAATGATCCTCCGTTCACTGCAGAGCAGCTAATAGAAATAATTTTCTGTAGGGATGAGATACCTTTCTATTAGCTGCTCTGCAGTGAACGTAGGATCACTATGCACAGACCTGTCTGTGAAAAGAGTTACTACTGAGCATGTGTGACCAGCAGCACCACAGTTCACTAGATGGATATACACACTGCTGTACAGTTTGAACACCAGGTGGCACCATATTATGTAAGTAAAAGAAAACTAAGTAAGTAAATGGCAACATGAATCAGATAGGAAGGAGACAAAGGAGGAATAAGGGCTCTTTCACACCTGCATTCTTGTCTTCCGGCATAGAGTTCCGTCGTCGGATTATCCTAATGTATTCTGAATGGAGAGAAATCCGTTCAGGATGCATCAGGATGTCTTCAGTTCCGGAACGGAACGTTTTTTGGCCGGAGAAAATACCGCAGCATGCTGCGCTTTTTGCTCCGGCCAAAAATCCGGAACACTTGCCGCAAGGCCGGATCCGGAATTAATGCCCATTGGAAGGCATTGATCCGGATCCGGCCTTAAGCTAAACGTTGTTTCGGCGCATTGCCGGAGCCGACATTTAGCTTTTTCAGAGTGGTTACCATGGCTGCCGGGACGCTAAAGTCCTGGCAGCCATGGTAAAGTGTAGCGGGGAGCGGGGGAGCAGCATACTTACCGTCCGTGCGGCTCCCCGGGCGCTCCAGAGTGACGTCAGGGCGCCCCAAGCGCATGGATCATGTGATCACATGGATCACGTCATCCATGTGCATGGGGCGCTCTGACGTCATTCTGGAGCGCCCCGGGAGCCGCACGGACTGTAAGTATACTGCTCCCCCGCTCCCCGCTCCTACTATGGCAACCAGGACTTTAATAGCGTCCTGGCTGCCATAGTAACACTGAACGCATTTGGAAGACGGTTCCGTCTTCAAATGCTTTCAGTACACTTGCGATTTTCCGGATCCGGCGGGCACCTCCGGCAACGGAAGTGCACGCCGGATCCCAACAATGCAAGTGTGAAAGAGGCCTTAAAGGTAATACATTTATCTACACATGTTTTGACTAAATCTCAGATAGATGTCCTTCAGAAAGGTCTCACATTTGCTCCCTCTAATGGTTTTGTTCTTGAACTATTTGGGAGAAAGCTCCTTTTAAAAAAACGCTTTTGTAAAAATGCAGGTACACCAGAGTTTCCATCAGCTATGGAATAACAAGCTCTGGAGGACCTACAGTCTCTCCTGGATGAACAGGAAGAGGTCTCTTCTCCCAAAACACCCATGCATCTGTGCCGCCGCTCACAACTTTTCCCCCACCGTAATATTTGTCCTACAGTCGACATCTTCATTAAGCTGGTAAAAAAGGAGTTTGAATCCCTTACGAGTCGAGTGGAACATCATAACCTCACATGGGGCCAACTTCAAGCAATTAAAGAACTGTGTGGCCTTAGGGATGCTGTGATAAAATTGGCGGATAAAAGGTGGAAATGTGGTGTTGTGGCCGGCACAGATGTACGAGAGGGAAGCTTTCAGACAATTACATCAGAAGGAATGCTATAGACGGCTGGACTGCAACTCGACCATCAGATTTAAAAGTGAACTTGACCATATATTGCAGTTTGGGGTGGTTGATAACATTCTCACACCAAGACTGAAAGATGGTCTGGTTGTTGATCACCCAATAACACCTACATTTTACCTACTACCCAAGATTCACAAGGATAAGACCAACCCCCCAGGACGGCTGATCAAGTCCGGAATAGGAGGTTTATGTGAACGGGCTAGTAGGTTTGTGAATTTCTATCTGAGGAGCTGCGTGGAGACCCTGCCATCCTATGTGAAGGATACATCTGATATCCTTAGGAGGTTTAATGGGGCATGTTTAGAGGATGACATGTATTTTGTCACTTGTGACGTAGAGGCCCTTTACACATCGTTATGCCATGACCACGGGGTCCGAGCAGCCAGGTACTTTGTGGAAATGACTGATCTTGAACAAGACCGTATACAGTTTGTCATCAAAATTCTGGACTTTGTACTTAGACATAATTATTTTACGTTTAAAGACCGCCTCTTCCTGCAGCTCCAGGACACGGCGATGGGGGCAACGTGTGCGACCTTGTATGCCAATTTGTTCCTGGGGCTGTGGGAAAGAAAGATTGTCCAGAATTTGCCTGGTTTTGGCTCAGTGGTCTTGTAGTCTAGGTATATCGATGACATTCTTTTCATATGACATTCAGGGTCCTCTGGTGGAGCTTAAGGGCTTTATTGCACAACTTAACGTCAATGACCCAAATATCAAACTTACATGGAAACATAGTCAAGAGTATATTGAGTTCTTGGATATCTTATTACGCAGAGAATCGGATGGCAGGGTCTCCATGGACCACTTCAGGAAACCTACAGCAACAAATGCTTTATTACATGCTAATTCCTCTCACTATCCACAGACGATTAAAGCCATACCTACGACTACGTCGGATCTGCTACAGTGACGAACGCTTTGAGACCCAGTCTAAAAATCTCTCTACCAGATTTTGTAATAGGGGCTATAACCAACAGGATATTAGGAAAGGCTATCTAAGAGCCAAATCCTCCTCCAGAGACTCCCTGTTGGTAAGTAAAAAGAAGAACAGTGATATTAAACCACAATTTATCACACCTTTTAACACACATTGGGGGAAGATTCAAGACATCATGTCCCATTATTTGCCCATCCTATTATCGGACAGTGACCTCAGGGGGTCACTCTCTGATTATCCTCTTATTACATGGAAGAGGTCTAAGAATTTGGGAGACTTGCTTACACGAAGCCACTATGTTCCACCTGGTGTACGTAACCCCTTTGGTAGCAGGGGCCCCAGGGGGTCATTCCCTTGTGGCAATTGTCAGGCATGTGGGTACATGTCAAGACTGACCTCTTTCAAAGACTCTAGTGGGAGTAAGGAATACCAGATAGTACACCACATCAACTGCAAATCAATAGCAGTCCTTTACCTCCTAGAATGCCCCTGCAACCTCCTGTATGTGGGCATGACTACCAGGGAGCTCTGAGTGTGAATTCTGGAGCATGCGAGCAAAATCCGAAGGGCGGGTACAATGAGGATGGAGGAGTTGAATAAATTGCAACCCATAGTCCTGCACTTCAAGGAGAAACCTAATTGTAACCCTAGGGGTTTGCGAGCCAGAGATATTGATAAGGTGTCTCTGGGCTGTCGAGGTGGGGATTACAAAAAAGCACTATTACAGAGGGAGACTAAATGTATAGTCATGCTTAAAACTGAGATTCCCTTGGGATTAAAGGAAGCAGTTAGTTTCAGGTCCTTTTTATGATTGCGCTTTTTTAATTAAATTTCTCGATTTTGGTTAAAGATCGAGTGTGGGTATGCCTTATTTGTAATTTTAACTTACCTTTTTTCTCTGTTTCTCTTACTCTTAGCACCTTTGACGTCATATCTTTTCCCAGCGAGATGCAATACGCCCCTCAACATGCGGTCGCATGTGGAAAATCTGCTCCTCTATTTGCACCTGTCACTTTATTTTTATGAATGATTTGGTCTTGGGACCACTTCTATGCACCTTATATTTGATAATTAGGTTTAATTAATTTTCTATTTTATATATTGGTATGAGATATTAATTTATCTGACTAAGCACTAGGCACTTTATTTTCTGTGATTTTTGGGAACAGAAAACATGTTATAATAGTTTTATGACAATATTCACTATTGGTTCAGTCATGGTATACATATTTGTATTATATTTTCTCACGCACTTTCATTTAGAATATATTCACCACAGTAATGAGTTGTCCGGTGCATCATTATTATTTCCTGCACTTTTTGGATTGTAATGTGGACCAGTACACTTTGCCTCCGCAGCTATGCCATCCCTTTTTTTCTTGTACCCGGGGTGTACGCATTCCACGCATGCGCTGATGTGGGCGCATCATGTGGTGCTCCGATTAGCTCATGTTCCCGGCGGCCGAGGTGGGTGTTGTTTTACGCCTTGCGTCACCCAGTACGGGATGACGCGGGAGGTCACATGAACATGCGCCGCGTCGGCTGCGGAGAGACGGGTGGTATGCTATGATGACATGTCCCAACTGACCATGCCGAATATGCGTCATGGATTGACCTCAGGTGCGATTTTTAAGATAAATACTCGCTTTTAAATCACCAGATAAAGGTCCAGATAAGCGATGTCTACTGCACCTCCGCCATCTATTATTTTAGTCACCCAATCAAAAAAAATCAATAAGATTAGTTTGACATGATCTCCCTGAAGTAAACCCCTGCTGTTTTTCATCTTTCAATCCATGGGATTTTAGATGTTCCACAATCCTCTCCTTAAGTATGGTTTCCATTAATTTCCCCACTATTGATGTCAGGCTTACTGGCCTATAGTTGCCCGATTCCTCCCTACTACCTTTCTTGTGAATGGGCACAACATTTGCTAATTTCCAATCTTCTGGGATGACTCCTGTTGCCAGTGATTCGTTAAATAAATCTGTTAATGGTTTTGCTAGTTCGCCGCTGAGCTCTTTTAATAGCTTTGGGTGTATCCCATCAGGTCCCTGTGACTTATTTGTATTAATTTTAGACAGCTGTAAAGACACATGCATCAAAAGATTCATTAGTCTTCTTTCCTAACTGAGGTCTTTTTCCTTAATTTTCCCTTGTAAAAACTGAACAGAAGTATTTATTGAGGCAGTCAGCTAGTTCTTTATCTTCTTCCATATACATTCCTTCTTTTGTTTTTAATTTGGTAATTCCTTGTTTTAGTTTCCTTTTTTCATTGATGTATCTGAAGAATGCCTTATCGCCTTTTTTCACTGACGGAGCTAATTTCTCTTCTGCCTGTGCTTTAGAAGCTCTTATAACTTGTTTGGCCTCTCTCTGCCTAATCTTATAAATTTGCCTGTCATCCTTTTTTTTTTTTTATAATTACTAAATGCTATCTTTTTGTTTTTAATGGCTTTGGCCACTTATGCTGAGTACCACAGTGGTCTCTTCCTTTTTTTGCTTTTAGTGACAAGCCTAATGCAATTTTCTGTTGCCTTCAATAGTGCCACTTTTAAGTAGTCCCATTTCTCCTGGACTCCATTGAAACTGTTCAAATCTGATAGGGACTCGTATACCACTAATCTAATTTTAGAAAAGTCAGTTTTTCTAAAATCTAAAACTTTTGTTTTTGTGTGGTGTGACTCAGTCACTGTACTTATAGTAAACCACACTGACTGGTGATCACTAGATTCCAAGCTTTCCCCTACAGTAATATCAGATACCAAATTCCCATTTGTGAATACTAAATCTAAAAGGGCCTCCTTCCGGGTTGGCTCCTCAACTACTTGCTGTAGAGATAATCCCAGTAGGGAATTTAGAATATCTGTACTCCTGGCAGAACTAGCTATTTTGGTTTTCCAGTTTACATCAGGAAGATTAAAGTCTCCCATAATGATAACTTCCCCCTTCAATGTCATTTTAGCTATTTCCTCAACTAGTAGATCATCTAATTCTTTGACTTGGCTAGGTGGTCTATATATCACACCTACACGAGTTACCTTATGATTATAAAGCTGCAAGGTAACCCAAACTGAATCTAAATTGGTCTCTCTAACTTGTATCAAATTAGATTTCATGCTATCTTTCACATACAGGGCCACCCCTCCCCCTTCTTGCCTTCTCTGTATTTTCTGTATAGAGAGAACCCTGGTATTGTTATATCCCAGTCATTACTCCCATTAATCCCACGTCTCAGTAACAGCCACTAAATCTATATTCTCAGATGCCATTATAGCCTCAAGTTCATTGCATACACACTTTGGGGTGCGGACCCACCATCACGCTATATCATGTTATTGGTGACCGGACTTTGTTCTGGGTTTATTTGGCCCTCACACATCGTATGTATGCAGCATATCTTTGTTCTTATATTTAACAAGTGCTCTATCATGTTCTAATTGTGTATTATTTCGGCTACATGCACATACATTACTGGTGGATATTATTACTATTATTCTATTGGGCTGACAACCTAAGTTGCTCCAGTGTGGTCTCCACTACCAGGGGTTTTGGGGTGAGGGGGTCTTATGGCCACCTTCTCCCTTATGTTTTCACCTTGTATAATATTTTTACTATCAATAAAGATTTTCGCTTTACAATATACGCGAGTACCTTTTCATTACTATTAGGAGTTATTGGTTAAGTCGGTGTAGTATTTGTACTATATATGTCTGGGCCCCTCTATAACCTGTCGCTGTCATATCTGAGGTATGTGTTGGTTCTAGTAAATGACAACTTGATTGGATTGATTTTTGTTAAAGGGCATCTGTCAACAGATTTGTACTTGCTTCATAACTGGCTGACATGCACTTAGTGGCTGAAGACATCTGTGCTGGTCCCATGTTCATATGTGCTCGCACTGCTTTGAAAAATTATGTTTTAATATATGCAAATGAGTGTGCAGGAGCAATGGGGGTGTTGCCGTTACACCTAGAGGCTCTGCTCTACTGCACCCTCTACACCTTTATTGAAAAGGGCCAGGCACTGTAAAAGTGATCACACCTGCCTGGCCTTGTCAATCAAAGTGCAAAGGGTGCAGCAGTTGCCAAGAGAGCAGAACCTCTAGGTGTAATGGCAACGCCCCGATTGCTCGTAGAGGCTCATTTGCATATACATCATTTTTCTCAGCAATGTGGGCACATAACAACATGGGAACAACAAAGATGTCTTCATCTGCCAAGCGCACATCAAACAGGTCAGCCAGTTTCATAGGTACACATCTGCAGACAGATGCCTTTTAGCTGCCTGTAAATGCAACGTGCCGTCCCCTCAGGGCTGATCGGGTCCCAATGTTAAGAGTGCCAAGTGGTGAATTGGCCTGATAGTTTTTTGTCACAGTGCTCCTACCTGGATACTGTCGTCATTTCCCAGGTTTAGGCTCCATTGCATTTAAGGAGTTGTAGTTGGTGGAATAAGTACAGTCCAGACTTAGAGAAGTTCAATAGTTTTTACTTGAATGAACTTGCAACAACCTTGTATCAGCCAAACAATGCTTGATCTTTCTCTTAGCTCCAGGGAAGGGTAGACTGGCAGGCAAACTTGAATACTTTGCTTTCTCCCTCTCTACAGTGCTATTCTCTGGCTTCAGTATGGTTACTGGACCTTCTAGCAGTTCTGGTACCTCTGAGTGGGGTGCCTTTGGCCGTTGACCTTATCGTAAAACTCAGTCTATGAATTGCCTCGAGCCATGGTGCTCTATTTGCTGCTTCCCCTGAAAAGCTCCTGCTGCAGGAGAGGGGGGAGGGGGGTGCGCGCTCCCCTCGCTGCGCCATGTCTTGTCTCCTTCCAACTCTCATCTCCACATAGCTTTCTGCAACCCCTCCCCTGGTAGGAAACAGAACTAGCCCACTTCTGCCCAAAAGGGGGGAGAATTAAATGGTAAATTTAATTCTATCTAAAGATCTCCCTCTGCCAGATACACCGCCACCTGCTGGACAACCAGACAGAGTGCATGTGATAACAGTTTCATAACAATATTAATAATCAGAGGACCTGGAACTAAATACACAGATGACATTCTTTGCTAGCCATTAGAGACAGTAGCTACGTGTAGGAATGGTAGTACCCCCTCTGGGGTACTACATAAATGACAAATATGCTTTATATTTTATGAACTATAAAGTGAATATGACCTAACCTATGTAATATACAGTACAGACCAAAAGTTTGGACACACCTTCTCATTCAAAGAGTTTTCTTTATTTTCATGACTATGAAGGTATCAAAACTATGAATTAACATATGTGGAATTATATGCATAACAAACAAGTGTGAAACAACTGAAAATATGTCATATTCTAGGTTCTTCAAAGTAGCCACCTTTTGCTTTGATTACTGCTTTGCACACTCTTGGCATTCTCTTGATGAGCTTCAAGAGTTAGTCCCCTGAAATGGTCTTCCAACAGTCTTGAAGGAGTTCCCAGAGATTCTTAGCACTTGTTGGCCCTTTTGCCTTCACTCTGCGGTCCAGCTCACCCTAAACCATCTCGATTGGGTTCAGGTCCGGTGACTGTGGAGGCCAGGTCATCTGGCGCAGCACCCCATCACTCTCCTTCATGGTCAAATAGCCCTTACTTTCAAAGTTTTCCCAATTTTTCGGCTGACTGACTGACCTTCATTTCTTAAAGTAATGATGGCCACTCGTTTTTCTTTACTTAGCTGCTTTTTTCTTGCCATAATACAAATTCTAACAGTCTATTCAGTAGGACTATCAGCTGTGTATCCACCTGACTTCTCCTCAACGCCACTGATGGTCCCAACCCCATTTATAAGGCAAGAAATCCCACTTATTAAACCTGACAGGGCACACCTGTGAAGTGAAAACCATTTCAGGGGACTACCTCTTGAAGCTCATCAAGAGAATGCCAAGAGTGTGCAAAGCAGTAATCAAAGCAAAAGGTGGCTACTTTGAAGAACCTAGAATATGACATATTTTCAGTTGTTTCACACTTGTTTGTTATAATTCCACATGTGTTAATTCATAGTTTTGATGCCTTCAGTGTGAATCTACAATTTTCATAGTCATGAAAATAAAGAAAACTCTTTGAATGAGAAGGTGTGTCCAAACTTTTGGTCTGTACTGTATGTAGTAGTGGGAGATCCAGAGATTGCCATGATTAAAGGGAACCTGTCACCGGGATTTTGTGTATTTGATACATATGGACAGGACTCATCTCAGGTGAATTTGCATATGTATCAAATAGTTTTTTTTACACAATAAAAGCACACAGAGCTATGGGGACTGGGTATTGCGGATGTGCTAGCGGCCATCTAGCAACCCATGTCCTCAGCTCTATACACAAAATCCCGGTGACAGGTTCCCTTTAAGGATGTCGTGTGTCGGAAACACGTAGTCTCATACATCTTGAGGATTATAGTTGATTTCCTCTCTGGACCTGGTGCTGGTCTAACCTTCTGTTTCTGGATCATGGACAAGTAACCGACGCAGTGTCCACTCACAGACACGGGGACCCCACAGGAGTGGGTGAGCTGGAAAGACAATTTTCCTTTTGTGGAACTACCACTTGAAAAACAGAGGGCTTTGATAACCCCTTTAACCCCTTAGTGACGAATGACGTACTATGTACATCATGATGTGGTGTTAGTTACCGCATCATGACGTGCACAGTACGTCATGAAATAAATGTGTCATCGCAAGTATACTTGCGTTGACACTGGCATCTTAACGGGTGTTACTGACAGCAGAGCTGCCCGGGCACCCATCAGGGGACCAATCACAACGGTCCTTGTTTCCCAATCGCTATGATTGGTCACTCAAATCTGAGTGACCAATCGCAGTGCGTCCTGCTTGCCGGCAGGGAAAAGTCACACAGTGCAGCTCCGATCGCCTCATTGTGACAGTTACATTTTAGGAGATCGGAGCTGCGCTGCCCTGGTCTCCTGTCAGAGTTCCCCAAGTGAATAAACACCTCACAGTGCCTCAAATACCCACTGTTCCCCTGACACCTCATCCTCCAATCACCCTTCCTCCCAACAAAACTTCAGTGTTTTTTAGTTTTTTTTTAAATAAAATAGTGTAGTATACAGGGCCGGTGCAAGGATTTTTGCCAACACAAGCGAAGCTACATTTTGGCGACCCCCCCCCCCCGCCTCGCATCTCAACTGGCCCTGGTCCCGTCTGCAGCAGCTGGCTTCTCCTCTGTGTGGTTCTGGTATCTTCTCTCTGCTTCAGAAAATCGCTGGTTTGAGGACCGTATTTTTCGCCCTCTAAGACACACCTAGGTTTTAGAGGAGGAAAATAAGAAAAAATATTTTCCATTACACCTCAGGTCAGACCAGCAATCAGACCCCCAATATTAATCAGACCTCAGCTCACAGCCCCAATCAGACCCCCAATGTTAATCAGACCCCCATGTCAGCCATCAGCCCCCATCCATCACCCCCCAAGTCAGCCATCAGCCCCCATGTCACATTTCTCCCCCTCTATGTCAAATCACCCCCTATGTCACATCAGCCTTCCATGTCACATTTCTCCCCCTCCATGTCACATTTTTCCGCCTTCCCCCAGGGTGCGCCCTAAGGCGCTTGGTCTGCCTTATGGTAGCACCGGCCCTGGTAGTATATAGGTCAATAGGTAGATTGAAATAGTTGAGGTTATTGTTAGAGTTAGGCGTTTGTCAAAAAAATATATACAAAAAGTTACTAGTAATTAGATAGTTTTGGTTAGTTTGCCAGAGTTCTGGCAGTTAGCTAGAAATAGTTTAGGCGTTTGAAAAAAAAGAAAAAGATACAAAAATAATATATATAAAATTACTGAGAATTAGTTGTAGTTAGTTAGCCAGAGTACTGGCAGTTAGATAGAAATGGTTTGGCGTAGTGTTAGGGTAAGGCCTCCTGCACACGGCCGTTTTTTTTCCCGTTTACTGGCCGTTTTTTGCGTTCCGTATACGATCCGTATACGGAACCATTCATTTCAATGGTTCTGCAAAAAAAACGGAATGTACTCCGTATGCATTCCGTTTCCGTATTTCCGTTTTTCCGTTCCGTTTTAACATAGAACATGTCCTATTATTGCCCGCAAATCACGTTCCGTGGCTCCATTCAAGTCAATGGGTCCGCAAAAAAAACGGAACACATACGGAAATGCATCCGTATGTCTTCCTTTTCCGTTCCGTTTTTTGCTGAACCATCTATTGAAAATGTTATGCCCAGCCCAATTTTATCTATGGTGATTAAATGGCCAAAGAGAAAAGGGGAGAAGGCGCTCATAGGTGGTGGTTGACAAGATATGTTGTTATTTGTTCCTAGCCAGGGTGAGTGGTTGCTACTCACCTTGGTTAGGTTGTGCTTTTGGTAGTGCAGTTCTGGTGGAGGTAAAATCGTGGGGTGATGTGGGTTGGTGCAGCCGATTAACGTCCAAGTTGACCATGGGCGGGAGCCAAGCCGCCACTTTGGTGCGAATTGTCGTGTATGGGGAGGGGGCTCGTCTGCACTGGGTTCATGCAGTGAGCGGGTGGACACAAGGCGCAATTCACAACCCAGTTGAGGATACGAAGTATTTTTTATTTTTTGATTAGCAAAGACGACGCGTTTCGGGGTACGCAGACCCCTTTATCAAGTCTGTATCCTTGTCACCGTAGGCTAATTGGAGGTCACTCTTGTTGGAGATCCCTTATTTGGGGGGTGTACGGCGGTCCGCACTGCTTGGTGATGCGGCCGGTGAGTGTCCTCCAGTGGTAGCGCTTCTGCACGTGTAGCCAGTGGTCTGTATCTATGTAATTACTGTATACTGTATATGCCATACGGAAAAACGGAACGGAAAAACGGAACAAAAACGGAAACACAATGGAAACAAAAAACGGAACAACGGATCCGTGAAAAACGGACCGCAAAACACTGAAAAAGCCATACCGTCGTGTGCAATAGGCCTAAGGCTGGGTTCACACGAGCGTGTCCGGATTAGTTCCGGATGCGTCCCGGTGAGTTGCGGCAAACCCGCGCGAGTAGGAATGCAATTGCAGTCAGTTTTGACTGCGATTGCGTTCCGATGTTCAGTTTTTATCGTGCGGGTGCAATGTGTTTTGCACGCGCGTGATAAAAAACCGACTGTGGTACCCAGACCCGAACTTCTTCACAGAAGTTCAGGTTTGGGTTCGGTGTTGTGTAGATGTTATTATTTTCCCTTATAACATGGTTATAAGGGAAAATAATAGCATTCTGAAAACAGAATGCTTAGTAGGTGATCAATTGAGGGTTAAAAAAAATAAAAAAAATTAACTCACCTTCTCCGCTTGTTCGCTTAGGTCGCCCGGTCTTTAGTTCTTTAAAAGATGAACTATGGGCTAAAGGACCTTTGGTGACGTCAGATCACATGCTCCAATCACATGGTCCATCACCGCGGTGATGTACCATGTGATTGGAGCATGTGATCTGACGTCACCAAAGGTCCTTGAGCCCATAGTTCATCTTTTAAAGAACTAAAGACCGGAAGAACTACGCGAACAAGAGGAGAAGGTGAGTTAATTTTTTTTATTTTTTTTTTAACCCTCAATTGATCACCTACTAAGCATTCTGTATTCAAAATGCTATTATTTTCCCTTATAACCATGTTATAAGGGAAAATAATACAGTTTATAGACTGTCACCTAGCAACCATGCGTGAAAATCGCACCGCATCCGCACTTGCTTGCGGATGCTTGCGATTTTCACGCAACCCCATTCACTTCTATGGGGCCTGCGTTGCGTGAAAAACGCAGAATATAGAGCATGCTGCGATTTTCACGCAACGCATAAGTGATGCGTGAAAATCATCGCTCATCTGAACAGCCCCATTGAAATGAATGGGTCCAGATTCAGTGCGGGTGCAATGCGTTCACCTACCGCATTGCACCCGCGCGGAAATCTCGCCCGTGTGAACGCAGCCTAAGAAGTTTAAAAAAATAATAAAAAAATATATATATACAAAACATATTAAAAAATAAAATATATATAAATTATTTGGACTAGTGTCAGGGTTAGCGGTTTGAAAATAAATAAATATTAATAATAATAATAATAATAATAATATATATATATATATATATATATATATATATATATAGTTGTAGTTTGCATCATATAAAATGGCTGAGCTTATGTATACGGCAGAGGAGGCATACGCATTTATCTGTTCTGATACAAAAAGTGCAAGCGAGACAGAACAGTTTCAAATTTCGTCATCTTTCGCTAACACTAGTGATGACGAGCCACAGCAAAGTCACAGACGACACTCTTTGCCTGGCAGGGTCTGTTACAAGAATGGGATACGGCGGGATACCATATATCAATGTGACACCTGTCCAGATAAGCCTGGACTTTGCATTAGGCCTCATGCACATGCGGTACGCAGGCCTGCAAGGTATAGCGATGTGAGGTCACGGTTACTTAGGCAAACGAGGGTTGCTATGGGTTACTCACAGTTTGTAGGATGACCCTGGGCAGCGTACAGCAGTGATGGAGAAGCTGGCACAGTAGTCCTCTGGGGCACTCTCTGTATATAGGGACCAGTCCAGGCCTGATGGTGGATGAGGTGCCCTGGATGTTGCAGATGTTTAATGTGCCTGGGGCAAGGTCCCTTTAAGGTTCGTGACGCCAGTGCCTGTAATGGTGGCACACCGATTTATAGTCGTAATAAGTGAGGAACACAGTGTTGTGGTGAACCAAACTTTTCTTTACTGGAAACAGTTCAAACTTTATACAATTTAGGTTCAGTTCCACTTTGCAGCAGTAATCAATAGCAGGCTCTTACAACAATGGCAGGTAATGTTCTTTGCAAGATACTCAGAGGGTAAAATCATCACTCACAGACCAGGCTGCACTATTTCCTCAGATATCCTGGCTGTCTGTATCCCAAGGCCCGTATGCCCTAATGCTGGCTTTTATCCTTGGTAGCAATCGTCCTCAGGTATATATCCCTTGCTTTAGGTTAATGATCCTTCTGCCCTTCAGCTTACTTGACTAGTTGGAACACTGGCTCTGCTCTGCTTTGGTTAGGAACTGAAGGTTTCTCCCAGGAGGCAAACTCGTCTCTTGGGGTGAATCTTCTGAGCTAACAGAGGCTCAGGAACTTCAGGCAGGCTAGACTGCACTTACTAGTCTCCTAGACTACCCTGCACTTCCCTGTCTGGGCCTAATTATATATACTAAGTGCTCACTAGCTCCCTCTAGTGCCTAGGATGCTAAACTACACCCTAACAGGCCTGATACCCAGATAAACAGGAAAATATGCATAAAACATCATATTAACACAAATGTCATGTTAACCCTTGTGTAGTGCCCACATTTACCTAGTGGGACACTACACACAAGAACGTATTTTCTTTCCGTGTCCGTTTCCGTATGTCTGTATTTCGGTTCCGCAAAAAAATAGAACATGTCCTATTATTCTCCGCATCACGGACAAGGATAGTACTGTTCTATTAGGGGCCAGCTGTTCCGTTCTGAAAAATACGGAATGCACACGGACGTCATCCATATTTTTTGTGGATCCGTTTTTTGCGGACCACAAAATACATACGGTCGTGTGCATGAGGCCTTAAGCAGTGTTTACGCATTTACCATACTTCCCTAGATTATTAATTTAATCAATTTACATTTTTAATTTATTATGCAATCCACTGTTTAACACTCCACATTTCATTATATTATTAGCCAATTATAACTTGGAAAATTAAACAAACTCCAAAATGCAAAAATAAATTAGACGAATACTGTAAAATAATAAAATTCTCACTACACCCCTAGATGAATAATTTAGGGGGTGTAGTTTCCAAAATGGGGTCACATTTTGGGCTACCTCAGGGTACCTTCAAATGCTACACAGTGCCTGAAAATGATTCCAGTGAAATCTGCCCTCCAAAAGCCATATTGTGCTCTGCCGTACGCCCATACAACAGTCGACAACCACATATGGGGTACTGCCGTATTCAGGAGAAAATGTGTAACAAATTTTGTGGTGACTTTCTCCTGTTACCCCTTGTGACTTTAGCCTAAAGTGATATTTTTCAGTAAAATATGTAATTTTTCTTTTTTACAGCCAAGGGTTTCTAAATTCTATAAAAAGCATATTGGGCCAAAGTGCTCACTTCACCCCTTGAAATATTCCATGGGGCGTGTAGTTTCTAAAATGGGGTCACTTTTTTGGGGTTTCCACAGTGGGGTACCTCAGGGTACCTTCATATGCGACACAGCGCCTGAAAATTATTCCAGTGAAATCTGCCCTCCAAAAGCCATATTGTGCTCCATCCGTTCTAAGCTCTGCCATACGCCCATATAGCAGTCGACAACCACATATGGAGTGTTACTGTAAACTGCAGAATCAGAGTAATAGATATTGAGTTTAGTTTGGCTGTTAACCCTTGCTTTGTTACAAGAAAAAAATTATAATTTTTTTATTTTTTATTCTTTATTTAAATGTATACGAATAACATAAAGTGCATCGGAAAAGTAGCCCAAGTACTTCGCATAATTCAAAAACATAACACTACAATGAGAAGGTCAACATAATATATTGAACTTACAGAATAAAAGGGTAATTGCAGTATGGGGTGATATACACCCTTGAAACACAACATATTTGTCTAAGCATGTACACTGCAAGAAAACACTGATAAAAAGGCAATCCTGGTGCCCTTAACGAAAATGACCAGGAAGAACATATTTTCCAAACCCGTACCCATATGGAAAAGTGCGAACATCAGGTACCTATGGAAACTGAAATAGATTGCACGGGAAAGTTAAAGGCAAACAAACACATACAGTTGCAAGAAAAAGTATGTGAACCCTTTGGAATGATATGGATTTCTGCACAAATTGGTCATAAAATGTGATCTGATCTTCATCTAAGTCACAAAAATAGACAATCACAGTCTGCTTAAACTAATAACATACAAAGAATTAAATGTTACCATGTTTTTATTGAACACACCATGTAAAAATTCATACAAGTACAGGTGGAAAAAGTATGTGAACCCTTAGATTTAATGACTGGTTGAACCTCCTTTGGCAGCAATAACTTCAACCAAACGTTTCCTGTAGTTGCAGATCAGACGTGCACAACGGTCAGGAGTAATTCTTGACCATTCCTCTTTACAGAACTGTTTCAGTTCAGCAATATTCTTGGGATGTTTGGTGTGAATCGCTTTCTTGAGGTCATGCCACAGCATCTCAATCGGGTTGAGGCCAGGACTCTGACCGGGCCACTCCAGAAGGTGTATTTTCTTCTGTTTAAGCCATTCTGTTGTTGATTTACTTCTATGCTTTGGGTCGTTGTCCTGTTGCAACACCCATCTTCTGTTGAGCTTCAGATGGTGGACAGATGGCCTTAAGTTCTCCTGCAAAATGTCTTGATAAACTTGGGAATTCATTTTTCCTTCGATGATAGCAATCCGTCCAGGCCCTGACGCAGCAAAGCAGCCCCAAACCATGATGCCCCCACCACCATACTTCACAGTTGGGATGAGGTTTTGATGTTGGTGTGCTGTGCCTCTTTTTCTCCACACATAGTCTTGTGTGTTTCTTCCAAACAACTCAACTTTGGTTTATCTGTCCACAGAATATTTTGCCAGTACTGCTGTGGAACATCCAGGTGCTCTTGTGCAAACTGTTAACGTGCAGCAATGTGTTTTTTGGACAGCAGTGGCTTCCTCTGTGGTATCCTCCCATGAAATCCATTCTTGTTTAGTGTTTTACGTATCGTAGATTCGCTAACAGTCATCTTTACAGGACGGCCACTCCTAGGGAGAGTAGCAGCAATGCTGAACTTTCTCCATTTATAGACAATTTGTCTTACCGTGGACTGATGAACAGCAAGGCTTTTGGAGATACTTTTATAACCCTTTCCAGCTTTATGCAAGTCAACAATTCTTAATCGTAGGTCTTCTGAGAGCTCTTTTGTGCAAGGCATCATTCACATCAGGCAATGCTTCTTGTGAAAAGCAAAGCCAGAACCAGTATGTGTTTTTTATAGGGCAGGGCAGCTGTAACCAACACCTCCAATCTCATCTCATTGATTGGACTCCAGTTGGCTGACACCTCACTCCAATTAGCTCTTGGAGATGTCATTAGTCTAGGGGTTCACATACTTTTTCCACCTGCACTGTGAATATTTACATGGTGTGTTCAATAAAAACATGGTAACATTTAATTATTTGTGTGTTATTAGTTTTAGTTTAAAGATCACTGCCTGAAAAGACGTATTAAAGAAAATAATAAATATTTATTATTTTCTTTAATACGTCTTTTCTTTCAGGCAGTGATCTTTATATATTTAGTGGACGTAAAACAAATTTCCATTGATTGTGTGAATTTATCTACTGTTGATAGTGTTAGTTGGGGAATGGCAGGCTTTTTGTCCAACGACTTGAGCTCTGAATGTTGGCTGGGGGATCCAAAGGAGGTGTTCACGGAAAATGAGCGGCCCTCACAGACAGCTCAAACTAGTATCACTGCATCCTTTAAACATTTGAACCGTATATATAAAGATTATGTCCGATGCTGGTGGGAGGTTCAGACCTTGGATACTTATATAAAAAACAATATAGTTCCAAGAGGCCTGAGAAGTCCGATCCTCCCCACAGCACGTGTACGCTCTAGCGAGTTTCTCAAGAAGTGGGAGCAGGAATCCATCGCAGGCTCCCTCCGCTTAATGCGGTTACTATTGGAGGAAGAGAGACGGTTACTCTCAGTGAGTGAGACTGAATTGAAGGAAAGCATCTTACAGGCCAAAAAATTCAGTGAGCATAGTGACTTTAACAAAAAAGAAACGCTCTTAGGCCTCTTTCACACTTGCGTTGTTGGGATCCGGCATGCACTTCCGTTGCCGGAGGTGCCCGCCGGATCCGGAAAAACGCAAGTGTACTGAAAGCATTTGAAGACGGAACCGTCTTCCAAATGCTTTCAGTGTTACTATGGCACCCAGGACGCTATTAAAGTCCTGGTTGCCATAGTAGGAGCGGGGAGCGGGGGAGCGGTATACTTACAGTCCGTGCGGCTCCCGGGGCGCTCCAGAATGACGTCAGAGCGCCCCATGCGCATGGATGACGTGATCCATGCGATCACGTGATCCATGCGCTTGGGGCGCCCTGACGTCACTCTGGAGCGCCCGGGGAGCCGCACGGACTGTAAGTACACTGCTCCCCCGCTCCCCACTACACTTACCATGGCTGCCAGGACTTTAGCGTCCCGGCAGCCATGGTAACCATTCAGAAAAAGCTAAATGTCGGCTCCGGCAATGCGCCGAAACAACGTTTAGCTTAAGGCCGGATCCGGATCAATGCCTTCGAATGGGCATTAATTCCGGATCCGGCCTTGCGGCAAGTGTTCCGGATTTTTGGCCGGAGCAAAAAGCGCAGCATGCTGCGGTATTTTCTCCGGCCAAAAAACGTTCCGTTCCGGAACTGAAGACATCCTGATGCATCCTGAACGGATTTCTCTCCATTCAGAATGCATTAGGATAATCCTGATCAGGATTCTTCCGGCATAGAGCCCCGACGACGGAACTCTATGCCGGAAGACAATAACGCAGGTGTGAAAGAGCCCTAACAACAAAATATTGAGCGTTTTACAGCACAAATTAAAGAAAGGAAACATTTCCTATACAACAGAGATACTAGTGACTTTAAGGAAGGGAGGGTACTCGAATTTGGCCCAAGACGTCAGGTTACTTCAGAGATAGACACGGATCTGTCTTCTGAATGTGACACAGACGGTGAGCGGGCGGTACCACCATCCCGTGGATGTGGTAATTCGAACAGAAGATCTCAGGGACCACGGGGACCCAAACAAGGTGGTAGAGGAGGGAGAGGTTCACGGGGGGGTTTTTTAGATCAGACCCCACCGATATCTGACTACCTACTACGTTACAGGAGACCCCCGGTGGATCCAAAGTAGATGAACTTCAGGTTGTTAACCTGTCTAAATGTGACCTCTCTCCATTACAAATAGAGGTCCTTCAAAAGGGTTTATCTTTTGTGCCCCTTCAAAAGTTTAATTTGTTTTACTGGATCAAAGATTTACAGCTATATGCACGCAAGCTTAAGTGGAAGAAATTTTTCGCCATGCATAATAAACGATAGTGTCTTGAGTTGGGCATTGATGTGGAGGACCTCCAGGATCTAAACCTTCTGGTGGGCTTATCGGAGGAGGGGGATAGGAACATAGGTGATGGTCCATATATGGATTTGAAGAATCCTTCTAAAATATTCCCACCCCTCAATGATAATACTCCCATTGATACCTTCTTAAACGTGGTAATTCGTGATCTTCGGAAACTCGATGGGGTGTGTTTTGGACACGATAATATGAACCCCGAGGAAAGGATTGCCTTAGAACAGTTGGAAAATGACAACAGTGTTGTCATTAAGCCCTCTGATAAGGGCGGCAACATTGTTGTCATGGACCAGGAGAATTACCGTTCTATGTACCTCAGACTCCTGGAGGATAAAAAGACTTATATAATATTCTGAGTTCTGATCCCACATCTACTTTCAAGGCCCAACTCGCGACAATACTGTGTGATGCTATGGAAGAGAAACTAATTAGCAAGACAGAGTATGAATTTTTATTACCTAAATTCCCTGTTCTTGCTACACTCTATAGCTTGCCTTAGCTACACAAACAAGGCTCCCCTCTTAAGGGCAGACCCATTGTCTCGGGCATGGGCAGCCTCACTGCAAATATAAGCACTTATGTGAACATTATTTTGCGTCCATTTGTGGTGAGTCTGCCCTCTTATGCCCGCGACACTATGGATGTGCTACAGAGGTTGGATGGAATTTATTGTGATCAAGGTATATGGCTGGCTAGTTTGGACGTTGAAGCCCTTTACACCTCTATACCACACGACTTGGGATGTAAAGCTGTGGAGATGTTTCTCCGACAGAGGGGTGATCAGTGTCGCCGCCATAATGCCTTTATTATGCAACTTCTGAATTTTATTTTGACACGTAACATCTTCCTCTTTGACCAGCGCATCTACCACCAGCTCAGGGGGGTTGCGATGGGCAGTCCTTGTGCCCCCACTTTCGCAAACCTCTTCCTGGGCTGGTGGGAGAAGGAGGTGGTGTTTACGGACACTATGGACCAATACACATCCTGTATCCAGTTATGGATTAGATATCTGGATGATGTATTGATATTGTGGAATGGCACTAGAAATGGATTTCTTGAATTTGTGGAGACCTTAAACACCAATGTGGTCGGCCTTTTCTTTACATCTGAGATGCAGGAGAGCCAGATCACGTTCTTAGACCTTACCATCTCGATAGGTGGAGATAGGCGCATCACTGCCAAGCTTTTTAGAAAACAAACCTCAACCAATAGTCTTCTACATTGGGAGAGTGGACATTCCCTGGCCCTAAGGGACAATATCTCAGGGCCAGGAGAAATTGTTCGGAGCTTGGGGATTTTAAGGCCGCAGCCCTTGACCTGAAACACAGGTTTAAAAATAGAGGATACCCAGAGTATACCCTTAAAAAGGCATACCATCATGCCATGAGTACGAACCGGAGTCAATTATTTGTCCCAAAAAATAGGGACAATATTGACTCTGCACCACGTATCCTAGCTAATTTTGATAAGGCCCACCGTCAAGTCCGTGAAATTCTGCAGAATCACTGGTCCATTCTCCAATCGGATCCGGATATTGGACCTTCTCTATCCGACCGCCCGTTGGTCACGTATAGACGTGGTTCTAATTTACGCGATCGATTGGTACACAGCCTCTACACTCGGCCCACTCCTGAAACATGGCTCAAAAATTCTGCAAAAGGCAACTTCCCCTGTGGTTCGTGCATTATATGCAAATTCATCAAGAAAGGAGATTCCTTCACTAGTTCCACTAGTGGAGAAAGATATAAGATTCGCTCCTTTATTAGATGCACCTCAGTGGGTTTGATATAACTTATTACCTGCAAATGTGGCCTACAGTATGTGGGGAAGACAAAGCGAGAACTGAGGCGGAGGATAGGAGAACACCTGTCAGATATCCGTAATTCACGGGACACTACGGTGTCTCGTCATGTGCGGGAAGCACATGCTGGGAATCCAGATGTATTGAAAGTTCAGGGTATTGTCATGCATAATAGATCCACACGCGGCGGAGATATAGATATACCATTGCTCCAAAAAGAGGCTATGTGGATCTTCAGATTACAAACCATCCAGCCCAATGGGTTAAATGAAGCAATTTCTTATTCATGCTTCATTTGAGTCATAGGTATCCAATAATTTGGATTTTCCTCCTGCCCTTATGTGCATATACACACTGATTGACACAGACACCCCTGTAAGTCGAATAGTTTTTTGTATTTCTATGGTTGTCACCTCTATATAGACATGCTCGACAATTAAGGGAGGATATTTAAGGCTAACATATTGTCTAATTACTTTGGACTATGTCCCTGTCTCTGTCCGTGTCTTTATGTGTGATTGCTTTTGCTTTCTTTTATGCGGTTTACATATGGATATATATACACATCGCTATGTCACCAACTTTCGATTCCTCGCTATGCTGACATCAGAATTAAGCGTATAGGTGGCATACAGTAAGCCGCGATTTTCGATTCCCCCTCCCATACATGAGCGCTTGTTGTGCTATTGAGGAGGCGTGTGTTATGACGTGAGCACCGGGCGGATCAGGGGTGAAGGTCAGATGACGCGCCTCTGTCTGATTCGCTGAGTGCTAACACACGCCCCCACTATAGGTGGGGCTGACTCGATATCTTCTCGGCGTTCAAGCGGCCGCGTACGGCCATCACAGCGCCGAAGCTTTGACACGCAAAAGTGTGAGGCTATTCTGCTTGACAGGCAACTAATGTTAAAAAGAGATTTTCGCTCCTGATGAATTGTGGCTCACATTGCCATAGCGAAACGCGTTGAGCCGGTGATCTTGTATTAGGACACGGCTCTCTAGGCAGGGTGTTACTTTGTATCAAGCAGCGCAACAGCTGACTTGTTAATACACTTGCGGTCTGAGACCATAACCAAATACTTTATGTTTTGGGCAGGCTGATGGAAATAGCTGAGTGAGCGTCCACATATACTAGCACCTTGTGGATGCTTTATACCTACTTGGGTTTACTTCACTCGCTAGCTATTTCACATCGCTCAGCTAGGTAGATCCACATATATGCACCTGTGCCTGGTTCACTCACATGAACCGTGTCCTTTTTCCCTTGCCAGCATATATTAGCACCTATGTGCTAGCTGGATAGTGATTTAGTCCAGACTCTTAGGTTGTGGTGTGGATCTAATCCCACTCCTACACCACATTACCTGAGTCTGGAAGCCTGATAGTCACGGATTGTGATATTCAGTTTTACCGTTTTTATCATTCAATTTAATAAATTATTTATTATTTTCTTTAATACGTCTTTTCAGGCAGTGATCTTTATATATTTAGTGGACGTAAAACAAATTTCCATTGAATGTGTGATGTTATTAGTTTAAGCAGACTGTGATTATCTATTGTTGTGACTTAGATGAAGATCAGATCACATTTTTTGACCAATTTGTGCAGAAATCCATATCATTCCAAAGGGTTCACATACTTTTTCTTACAACTGTATAACAGATCTCAACTGCTACACTTTTAGAAAAACAAAACACTGAAGAACAAGGACCACAGGTGGGAGGGGGGGAGGGGGAAAGCACGAAAGAGTACAAAGAGTGGGTCATCTAGTTTCTCACGACAATAGGCTCTGAAAACCCTGGGAGACCTGGAAAGCAAACCAAGGGGCCCAAGCATCCAGAAAAGCTTTATGTTTAGATCGTAGCTGCGAAGTAAGTTCCTCCATTCTCCAGATCTCCTCCACCTTTTGAATCCAGTAGCCAGTTGTTGGAGACGAAGAGGACTTCCACCTCACAGGGATGCACGACCTAGCCGCTATCACCAGAGAGCACAGACAAGACTTACGAAGCACGCTCATTGGTAGATCCGATAAAAATAATAGGAAAAAAACAGGCGTGTTCAGGATTGAAAACTGAAAAATTGAGGACAGCGCTTTATGGATCGACTGCCAGAAGGAACTGAGTTTGGGGCAATCCCCAAAAATATGTAACATCGAACCCAGGGCTGAGTCACAGCGCCAGCAAACTGGGGACGAGGATGGAAACATTTTCTGTAATCTGACCGGGACATAATACCATCTGGACATTATCTTATACCCCGCTTCCTGGAACCTACTCGCAACGGATGACTTGTAGAGAAGACAGAATAGTTTGGGCCAATGGTCAGGGCAGGGGGACTTCCACTCCCAGGTCTTGCGACCACTTTGTCACATATGGGGGCAGATAGTCCTGTCGAGGAGCCACCAATGTCTGATAACACTCAGATAGGGAATGTCTATATACGCCCAAGCCAACACATGCTTTCTCAAATATGGTAAGTGACCTGTCATACCCTGCGGAAGCCGGAATTGAGGAAAGGAAATGTGCCAGTTGTCTGGATCTCCAAGATCCCAGGGAACAAGGATCCGTCAATTTCAGTAACTCAACATACGTAAGCCATCTGCCAGAGGTTCTAAAAAAGGGAGCGCGAGACCTACCACTAATGCACCATTGCAAAAACGGTCCACCCCGACAACTCGCCGGGAAACTGGGGTTTCCTAGAATTGGGAACAGCGGGGAGGGAGAGGGATCAAGGGACATTCTTTGACCTTATGAAATTGTGCAATGGTGGGACCGATTGTGGGATGATTAGAGAGAGCTGACGTGAGTTTCCGATCTACCCAGGGCAGGGAGGCCAGAGGAGAGCTCGAGTACAGTTGTTCAATAGATACCCACTGTTTGTACTGTGCGTGTCGACACCAGTCTACAATCCTTTGAAGCAGGGAGGCAGAGTAATATTTACGTAAGTCAGGTACACCCAACCCTCTTTTTTCCCTCGGGATGTGTAAGAGAGATCTAGCTAATCTCGGACTGCCCCTGGCCCAGATAAATCTGAATAAGTCCCCGTGGATCCTATCGAAGAAGCTAGCGGGGAGTCTAATGGGAAGGGTCTGAAAGAGGTATAACACACGCGGAAGGATGTTCATTTTAAAAATAGCACACCTTCCAATCCATTTATTAAAATGGAAAATCTGCGAAAAAAGTGAAATTTTGAAATTTCATCTCCATTTTCCTTTAATTCTTGTGGAGCACCTAAAGGGTTAACAAAGTTTGTAACATAAGTTTTGAATAACTTGAGGGGTTTAGTTTCTAGAATGGGCCCAATTTTGGGTGATTTCTACTATGTAAGGCCCACAACGTGACTTCATAACTGAACTGGTCTTTAAGGCCTCCTGCACACGGCCGTTTTTTTCCCCCGTTTAATGGCCGTTTTTTGCGTTCCGTATATGGTCCGTATACGGAACCATTAATTTCAATGGTTCCGCAAAAAAAACGGAATGTACTCCGTATGCATTCCGTTTCCGTATTTCCGTTTTTCTGTTCCGTTTAAAGATAGAACATGTCCTATTATTGCCCGCAAATCACGTTCCGTGGCTCCATTCAAGTCAATGGGTCCGCAAAGAAACGGAACACATACGTAAATGCATCCGTATGTCTTCCGTTTCCGTTCCGTTTTTTGCGGACCCATCTATTGAAAATTTTATGCCCAGCCCAATTTTATCTATGTAATTACTGTATACTGTATATGCCATACGGAAAAACGGAACGGAAAAACGGAACAGAAACGGAAACACAACGGAAACAAAATTTAAGAATTGCTTCTAAAGTTCTAAGCCTTCAAATGTCCTAAAAAAATAAAATGATATTTTCAAAATGATGCCAACATAAAGTAGACATATGGGAAATATAAAGTAATAACTATTTTGTGAGGTATCACTATCTGCCTTAAAAGCAGAGAAATTCAAATTTAAAAAATTATACATTTTACCAAAATTTCTGTAAATTTTGGATTCTTTTTTATAAATAAAGGTGAAACATATTGACTCAAATTTACCACTGTCATGAAGTACAATGTGTCACGAGAAAACAGTCTCAGAATGGCTTGGATAAGTAAAAGCGTTCCAAAGTTATTACCACATAAAGTGACACGTGTCAGATTTGCAAAAATCAGTCTGGTCACGAAGGTGCAAAATGGCCTGGTCATTAAGGGGTTAATATAATTTCTCCCCTGACTTCTAGGAACAATATTAGGGTGCATACAGTATGTTTCTGTTTTTTTAGTACTGTAGCTTTTCTGGAAGCAAAGTGGTGTTTTGAAGGAATACATCTGTCTTTTGCTATGAGTCAGACGAGTAGCATCAGTATTTCGAATCCAGGAGAAAATCTGTGTTCTTGATATCTCAGGAGGACGGTATTAGATATGCTGTACATTCGCTCAGAATCGTTTCAGAGCACGCCTTTATTTTAGACAATGACATGTAGAAAGTGAAGTGAAGTGTCGCTTAGTACAAGGGGCATTCTCGAGATCAGCCAGGGCGCGGCTGAGGTTACACATCTGATAAATTATACATGTGCATTTCACTGACTATGTGTAAAACATCAGTTTCTGGAATACTAAACCACCAGGAAGCCGAGACACTTGCTGGTTAAGTGCTGCAGTTTAGTTTTATTATAGAAAATGTTCTTTTTTAGGGCTTGTTCACACGACTGTGCCGTTTTTTGCGGTCCACAAAAAACGGATGCCACCCGTGTGCCTTCCGCAATTTGCGGAACAGAACAGGAGGCCCATTATAGAAATGCCTATTCTTGTCCGCAAAACGGACAAGAATAGGACAGGACTCATTATTTTTGCGGGGCCACGAAACATAGCAACGGATGCGGACAGCACACAGAGTGCTGTCCCCATCTTTTGCGGACCCATTGAAACGAATGGTTCCGTATACGGACCGTATGCGGAACGCATAAAACGGTCTGTATACGGAACGCAAAATACGTTCGTGTGAAGGAGCCCTTAGGTTTACTCTTGTGATTTGGGCTGATTGCCAGCATTGTCACCTTGTTAATGGCAATGGTAGTATTACTTAGGTGCTGTAATCAGGCAGTACGGCTTGGATTAGATAACAAGAGTACATGTGCGGGGTTCTGAAGCTTATGCTGTCATTTTACATAGCATCACAACGAATAAACCGAGTATAAGTATATCCATATGCTTTAGGTAGTTATTGGCTATACACTCATTCAGCTGACAGCTATTCTTGCTGCCCCTCCTCCCATACACACATATACAGTATATGTGCACTTGGTTGAGCTTGCATGTGCTTGCACGTAATAAGGACAAAAAAAAAATATCTGGTCCTTAGAAGGTTTTAAAATGAAGTGAATAAAGCCTCAGATGAACTACAACACCTAACAAATTACACATTCTCATTATTTATTTAGCAAAAAACTGGGCCATAATGCAGAAGCTGCGGGTGAAAACTTAAAGGAGTTTTCTGAGATTTTTTTTACTGATGACCTATCATCTGACTGGTGGGTTTCCAACACCCAGGATCCCCACTGATCAGCTGTTTGAGAAGGCAGCGGCACTCCAGTGAGCGCCGCAGCCTTCTCACTGCTTTTCCTAGGCCAGTGACGACATGTATATTGATCAGGTGACCTAGACTCAGCTCAGCCCCTTTTAAGTGAATGGGGATGAGCTGCAATACTAAGCACAGCCACTATACAATGTACAGCACTGTGCTTGGTAAGCTGCGAGAAGACAGCGCGCTCACAGGAGCACCGGAATCTACTTAAAACAGCTGATTGGCAGGGGTTCGAACCCCCACCGATCAGATACTGATGACCTACGCAGAGGAAAGGTCATCAGTATAGAAATCTCTGAAACACCTTCCATAGGAACTAAGAGGGTAGGTAGTAACCCAGCACTGCTAAACAAATGCACCAGATTAATTGATCATCAGAAAGTGTGACCACCTCTATAAAGCAGGCAATTTGGCAGTTTGCTGGTCTAGAGCATTCAGATATGTTACTCAATGCCAAGGGGAAAGACATTGACAGTGATCTTAGACAAGCAGTTGTTACTGCTGCCCATCAGTCTGGGAAGGGCTATTTCCATACAATTAGAAGTCCATCATTCTACAGTGAGAAAGATTATTCACAAATAGCAAACATTCAAGGTAATTGTCAATCTTTCCAGGAGTGGAGGTCCCAGCAAATTCACCCCTGTGCAATGATGAGAGAAATTGCAAAAAACCCAAGAGCTACACTAACCTAAAGAATTATTAGGAACACCTGTTCTATTTCTCATTAATGCAATTATCTAGTCAACCAATCACATGGCAGTTTCTTCAATGCATTTAGGGGTGTGGTCCTGGTCAAGACAATCTCCTGAACTCCAAACTGAATGTCAGAATGGGAAAGAAAGGTGATTTAAGCAATTTTGAGCGTGGCATGGTTGTTGGTGCCAGACGGGCCGGTCTGAGTATTTCACAATCTGCTCAGTTACTGGGATTTTCACGCACAACCATTTCTAGGGTTTACAAAGAATGGTGTGAAAAGGGAAAAACATCCAGTATGCGGCAGTCCTGTGGGCAAAAATGCCTTGTGGATGATAGAGGTCAGAGGAGAATGGGCCGACTGATTCAAGCTGATAGAAGAGCAACTTTGACTGAAATAACCACTCGTTACAACCGAGGTATGCAGCAAAGCATTTGTGAAGCCACAACACGCACAACCTTGAGGCGGATGGGCTACAACAGCAGAAGACCCCACCAGGTACCACTCATCTCCACTACAAATAGGAAAAAGAGGCTACAATTTGCACAAGCTCACCAAAATTGGACTGTTGAAGACTGGAAAAATGTTGCCTGGTCTGATGAGTCTCGATTTCTGTTGAGACATTCAAATGGTAGAGTCTTTGGCGTAAACAGAATGAGAACATGTATCCATCCTCTGATGGCTACTTCCAGCAGGATAATGCACCATGTCACAAAGCTTGAATCATTTCAAATTGGTTTCTTGAACATGACAATGAGTTCACTGTACTAAAATGACCCCCACAGTCACCAGATCTCAACCCAATAGAGCATCTTTGGGATGTGGTGGAACGGGAGCTTCGTGCCCTGGATGTGGATCCCTCAAATCTCCATCAACTGCAAGATGCTATCCTATCAATATGGGCCAACATTTCTAAAGAATGCTATCAGCACCTTGTTGAATCAATGCCACGTAGAATTAAGGCAGTTCTGAAGGCAAAAGGGGGTCCAACACCGTATTAGTATGGTGTTCCTAATAATTCTTTAGGTGAGTGTAAATCTAAGACTCTACAGGCTTCAGTAACAAGGTTAAATGTTTAAGCTTATGACAGTACAATTAGAAAAAGACTGTGAAAGAAAGTGAGGCTTGTTTGAAAGGGTTTTCAGCTGAAAGCCTAAAAAAAATATGGCAGCAGGGCTTACATTTGCAAAGTTGCATCTGAACAAACCAAAAGCCTTCTGGAACAATTTTCTTTGGACAGACAAGACCAAAGTAGAGGGTGCTGCAATGGTCCAGTCAGGGGCAGACACAGACAGCAGAGGGCCCCTGTGCAAAGAATGTGCCTGCCCCCCCCCCTTCCCCCCCCAGCCAAATTCGCAATGTAACCTATTCCGTCCTAACATTACTTAGAGCAATACAAAACATACAGGGTACATCTGCGACACTACGCTCCGGCTACCTGATTCGGCTGAAAATGCAAGGAATCCGCCGGACAAAAAACGCAACATGTGGTCCCGCTGATTCTCTGCATTTTTGCCAGATTGTGTCCGGATCTCTGCCATACCCCATTATAGTCAATGGGGACGGCGGGCATTCTGTCTGCATCCAGCAGTGCTGGATCCAGTGAATTCCAGCAGGCTGTTCTCTGCTGGAACAGACTGCCAGAATCACTAACGCAGATGTGAAAGTAGCCTAATACAGGTCCACATACCTCTTCCATCCAGTGACGTCTCCTTTGATGTAGATGTTCTCTGTCCTCATCTTCTCCTTTCAGACCAGACCGCCATGATGATTTTTCAGCCATCTCTTCTCTCTGCAGAGTTTGAAAGACAGACAACTTAGTTTCCTACTTTTCCATCATCCTCCTACCTTCTGAACACCCCATCCTGCCACCCCCAATACTGTGCCCACTGTGCTCCCTATACAGGTTACACACAGATAGTTCCCCTTCAATAATTATTGGCACACAGTGTCCTAAAAAATAACTGTGCCCAGGAAACAGTGTCCCTGACACTAATAGTGTAAACATAATGTTCCCCAAAAATAATTGTGCTAAGCTGATACCGTGCCAGGGTGCCCCCACAGTAATACTGCTCCCCAAAGTCCCACCAATAGAAATAATTATCTACCAGACAGCACATAGTAGTAATAGTGCCCCTACAGTAATAATTTCCCCATTGTGTCCCAGAAGTAATAATGCTCCCATAGTGCTCATACTAGTATTCAAGTTCCTCATAGTCCCTCAACTGTAATAAAGCCCACCATAATGCCCCCGGTAGTAATAATTCTCTTTATAATGTGTTACAGTAAACATAAAAGTGCCATGTTGTGTGGCAGTATAAAAAATACCTCCTCTTAGTGCCCCCTGTAGAGCCAATGTCCCCATAGTACCCTCATAATGTGTGCCAATGCCCCTTACTGTGTGCCCAAAAAACCTTTTAGTGCCCCCAGTTGAGACAAGGTCCCAATAGTGCCCTATAATTTGCGCCAGTATAAAATACTCCTATGTGCCCCAATAGTGCGCCTCCCCTTATCCCCATGGTGCCTGACAATGTCCCAGAATAAAATGCCCCCATAATGTGTGCCAGTATAATTCCCCTATATAATGACCCCAATAGTGCTTCTCTCCTCCCTTCTCCATAGTGCCCCCCATGTGTGCCAGTATATAAGATAGGGTCCCCAGTAGATGCCCACATAGTGCCCCCCCATGTGTGCTAGTATATAAGATAGGGCCCTCAAAGTGCTCCTCCTCTCCATTGTGCCCCCCATGTGTGCCAGTATATAAGATAGGGTCCCCATAGTGCACCTCCCTCTCCATAGTGCCCCCCATGTGTTCCAGTATATAAGATAGGGCCCCCATATTCCTCCCCCCTCCATAGTGCCCCCCATGTGTGCCAGTATACAAGATAGGGCCCCCATATTGCTCCCCCCTCCATAGTGCCCCCCATGTGTGCCAGTATACAAGATAGGGCCCCCCATAGTGCTCCTCCCCCTCCATTCTGCCCCCATGTCTGCCAGTATATAAAACAGTTATTTTGCATATTACAGTATATAAAATAGGCAGGCCCCCCCCCCATATGTCACTTGCTCAGATAGGCCCCCATATCTGTTGCTCAGGAACCTTCCCTATCAGATGCCCATACACCCCCACATATCAGTTGCTCAGACCTCTCCCCATATGCCAGTTGCCCAGGACCCCCCCCCCATATTAGTTACTCAGGAGTAACCCCCCCAATATCAGTTTATTTATTCAGCCCCCCCATATGTCAGTTGCCCAGGACACCCCCCCATATCAGTTACTCAGGAGGACCCCCCAATATTAGTTGTTTATTTATTCAGCCCCCCCATATGTCAGTTGCTCAGGCCCCCCATATGCTCATTCAAGCCCCCCCCCTGCTCAGTCAGGAGTTGGACCCCCAGAGTCAGGCACCCCCATATGCTTATTTCAGGCCCCCCATGATGTGACAGACCCCAGGGCCACATGATATCAGACCTCAGATCAGACTAAAATAAATAATTAAAACTTACCTCTCCTGCTCTCCCTGTCCTGTCTCCAACAGCCCACGCTGCACACGTGACCTGACGGCGTACAGCCTCAGGTCCTAGTGCGCGCTGTACGCAGTCAGGCTGGAGGCGCCGCAGGGGTAAGTAAGCAAGCGCCGATCTCTTGCATACTAGTGAGCGCTTCTGGACTAGTATGAATGGGCCCCCCTCACACGCCGGGCCCCTGTGCAGCTGAACCGGCTGCACCGGCGATATGTCCGCCCCTGGGTCCAGTCAATGTCCAGACCTTAACCTAAGGGCTCGTTCACACGACCGTGTGAAGCCCATGCCTGTATTAAGGACCATATTTGTGGATCCGCAATACACGGGTCCTGTTCCGTGGCTATTCCGCATCACGGATGCGGACCCATTCATTTCAATGGGTTCGCAAATCCGGAGATGCGGAACTGAACCACGGAACAGAACCCTACAGAAGCACTACGGAGTGCTTTCTGAGGTTTCGTTCCGTGCTTCCGCACCGCAAAAAGATAGAGGATGCTCTATCTTTTTGCGGAACGGAGGGATCGCGGACCCATTCAAGTGAATGGGGCCGCGATCCCTATGCGGCTGCCACACGGCAGGTTCCCGTGCTTAGCGGACTGTAATTTGCAGTCCACAGCACGGGCACGAACTTCACACGGTCGTATGAACAAGCCCTAATTGAAATGCTGTGGCAGGACCTTAAGAGAGCTGTGCATAAATGAATGCCAACAACATTGAAAAGAAGAGAGGGACAAAATTTCTCCGGAATGATGTGAGAGATTCAGTACACTCCCATACACATTAGCTGGTCAGCCAGTCCTATCAAAATCTGCAGGTTGGGACAACGTTCACCTAATGTGTCTAGGCACTTTTAAAGTGCAATTCAATGTGACTGTGATGCATTAATGACTAATGTTTGCATTTCAATGTTGCTACAGTTGCAACCATATAAGAGATTTCCGATGCACATTACATAAAAAAAAAAAAAAAAAATGCAAGAAATGAGTTAAAAACTATCATTCTCCAGTTCAGCTTTACTGTAGTTCCGCTAGCACCATCCTCATAGTAGTCACACCAAAGATTATAGTGGCCTTAAAGTGGCATTATAGTGGCCTCAGAGCCAGCATCAAGGTAAGTACAACTCACATGCTGTTCTACCCTCCGACACAGTTCCCTCCTGCCCTGTGTTACCCGCGTTCGTGGTGGTAGTGCAGACTAGTGCCACAATGCAGCCGACAGCGTCTGTTTTAACAGAGGAGAGACACAGACATGTGGCTCAGTTGATGTCCAACTTTAATATCATATCTTGTAATAATATACAGAAGAGAAAATAGGCAACCCTATAGGTTAACATAACAACAATTATATTCCATCTATAGTTATAACACTAACCTGTTTTAACAGAGGAGAGACACAGACATGTGGCTCAGTTGATGTCCAACTTTAATATGAGCATCAGGCCCTAACTCTCCTCAACCAGTGTAATCATGTTAGAGCTCCCTCTAGTGACAGTCTTATGTTTTTGTGCTGTTGGGAAGTCTGAATTTAACCCTGTTACACACTCCCCCTGTTTTTTTAATAAGTGTCTCCTGACATTTATGCATGGAATCAATTATAGTTCAGATCATCGCAATCGGCATATGTTGCTGGCAAAAAGTATGAACATGAGGGTATATAGATGGGCCCCTCTATCTCTGGGGAATCACAGTGCTGTTCGATCACATCTGCATGAACATTCCACTTTTGAAAAGATGGTTTTCCCAGGGTCTCATATGTGAATATCTTCTTTGGTTTTCTTGTTCTCTGGGAATAGTCTGATTGTCGTGGCGGACTGTCAGGTCTCTGTTCTTCAGGGGCATTTGGTATAACTGCATCCTTGTCACACCGTGAATCTACTTGTTGTGAGGATGGTGCTACAGACCCTTCTGGAAAGTCTATGGGCAAGTCTTGGACTTCCTCATCTAATGAGCGATGGCTTTCCAGTTGTTCTTCTGCAAGTTCTACAGGCAGGTCTTGAACATTTTCCTCAAGCATGCTGTGATTTTTCCGCCGTTGTTGTAAGGCATTGCGATCCCTAGGATGAAATTCTTCAGCCTCAGCTCGTAGTTGAGGAGTGATACCTTGCTCACTGTATTGAAACAGTTCAGGACAGTAGTAATACCCTTCATCTGAGGAATCTGAGTCTGTGCTTTCTGCATTGCTGTTTACTTCAGGTCTAGCTACTGGTCTGGTGTGAATCCTGACAGGTAAATCTCTGACAGGAAGCAACAAATTGCGATGAATCACTCTTGTTGGTTTATTGCCTTTCTCTGATTCAACTTTATAAATATGTTCTGGCCCTATCTGTTCAACTACCCTGTATACATCTTTTTCCCAGTAGGTGCAGAGTTTCCCTGGCCCTCCCCGCTCTGACAAATTTCTTACAAGAACACGATCACCAGACTGAAGAGCGACTCCTTTGACATGCCTGTCATAGTACTTTTTCCCCTTTTGAGATGACTTTTGGTCTCAGATGCAATTCTATACGCTTCCTTCATTTTCAAAGCCCATTTCTCAGCATAGTCTTGAGGTGAAGCTGCTCCGTTTCCATTATCCAGGTCAAATATCAGATCTATTGGTAGACGAGGTGTCCTACCATATAGCAGGTAGTGAGGGGCATAGCCAGTTGCATCATGCCTGGTACAGTTATATGCATGGACTATGTGCGGGAGATACTCTTTCCACTGAGTTTTCTTTTCTTCTTCTAACATCCGAAGCATTTGCAAAAGTGTTCTGTTCAGTCTCTCAACTGGGTTGCCTTGTGGGTGGTACGGTGTAGTCCTAGAATGAGCTATTCCTGACAACTGTCTCAACCTTCTAAAGAGGTGGTTCTCAAATTCCTTGCCTTGATCGTGATGTAATTTTTCAGGATATCCAAATACAGGGATGAAATTGTCAAAAATCTTCTCTGCAGCTGTTTTTCCCGCTTTGTTGCGAGTAGCATATGCCTGGGCAAAACGGGTGAAATGGTCCATGACTACCAGTATGTATTCATAGCCACCTCTGCTCTTCTCCAGGTGAAGGAAATATACTGAGACAAGTTCAAAGGGAGCACTTGTTTTAATAGCACCCAGAGGTGCCCGGTCTGGTACTGTTGGATGCTTCTGTTTGAGACAGCTACATCGTTTAGTGACATAATCTGTTATCTCTTTCTGCATGAAAGGCCAGTAAAATCTTTCTCTTGCAAGCTGCATCACTTTATCTGCTCCACAGTGGCCCATGTCATTGTGTAAGTGTTTCAACACTATTGGGGTTAGTTTCTCTGGAACCACTATTTTGTTCTGCCGTAGTAAAATGTCATCTTTCACACTCAGTTTGCCCCAATCATGTATGAGTTGTTTCCCTCTCCTTCCCAGGTCCGTTTTGTCTTCCTTTGAGGGTATGTCCTTCTTCAGTTTTAGATCCATCACCACTCGAATAGCTTTGTCTTCTGACTGAGCAGTTCTGAGCTTGTCCTTTGTAATAATTTCCTGAGGATCAATAGCTCGAAATTTTTCTTCAACTTCTGGTTCTAGGGCTAGTGACATGGCCCAAAGATCTGCTTCATCAACCCTTGCATTGCTTCCTTTCCATATAGCAGAGATAGTCTGTGATGGAATCACCTTTGTAAATTCATCTTCATCTTCGGCTGTATTCAATGGCATCCTTGACAGAGTATCAGCATCTGCATTTTTCTTCCCTGGTCGATATTTAATATCAAAACAGAAATCAGCTAACTCCCCTACCCATCGGTGTCCCACGCTATTTAGTCTTGCTGAGTACATAGATCAGGGGGTTATTGTCGGTAAAAACAGTGAAAGTGGAAGCATAGTACAGATAGCCCCGGAACTTATCACAAATGGCCCACTTCAAGGCTAAGAATTCCAGTTTACCTGAGTGAAGGTGATAATTTTTCTCGGTGGGTGTCAGTGTCCGTGAACCAAACCCAATAATACGTAGTTTATTCTTCTGATGTTGGTACAGCACTGCACCCAACCCGTCCTGTGATGCGTCAGTATGCAAAATAAATGGCAGGTTAAAGTCTGGATTGGGGGTTTGGTTAGCAACGCTATTATCTTGTCAACAATTTCCTGATGCTTTGCTGTCCATTGAACTGAGGTTCCTGAGGGTAACTGTTGTGTTCTTCCTGCCTTTACATGCAGCCTCTCCTTCGCTAAATTATTTCTACCTGTTTTCTTGGATTCTTTCTTTGTCTGCAGCAAGTCATATAGAGGTTTCGCAATTCGGGAGAAGTTTTGTATAAAACAGCGGTAATAACTCAAGAACCCCAGTAGTTTTCTCACATCTCCCACTGTCCTTGGTGTTTTCTCTCTGACTGCTTGAATTGCTTCTGTATCTTTTGGGTCCAGTCGAATCCCATTGCCCGACACAAGTCTTCCTAGGAACCTCACTTCTCTTTTGAAAAGTTCACACTTATTTGGTCTCAGCTTAATCCCATATGCATGCATTCTCTGAAAAATCTTTCTTAAACTTTCAATATGTTCTGGAAAAGTCTTAGAATAACACAGAACGTCATCAAGATAGGGTGAGCAACATTCATCTCTCAGACCTTCCAGGGTCTCTTCCATACACCTTTGGAATGCTGCTGGGGCATTCATCAAGCCAAAAGGGATCCTTACCCATTCATGTAGCCCCCATGGTGTACTGAATGCTGTCATGTGCCTTGATTCTTTGGAGATAAACCCTTGATGGTAAGCACTTCCCTGATCCAAAATAGAGAACCATGAGAATCCACTCAGATTATCTAGGAGATCTTGAGATCGTGGTAGGGGATGCCTATCAGGTACAGTCTTCTTATTTAATTCTCTGAAGTCAATGCACAGTCTCAAGCTGCCATCTTTTTTCCGTACACATACCACAGGTGAGGAGTAAGATGATTTTGACTTGCATATCCACCCCCTCTTCATTAGCTTCTGTATATAATCTTTTACTTCCTGATATAAGGGTTTTGGTATGGAATTGTAGGACTTCTGCACTGGTATCTTGTCTGTTAAATTGATCTGCAGATTCAGATTAGGAATACACCCAATGTCTTCCTCCTCTTTTGCAAAAATGTCAGCCTCCTCCCACAACATCTGCTTAGCAAGTGTCTGCTCCTCTTCAGTGAGATGCTGTAGATCTACTGGCGGATTCCATTTCTCGCCTTGTAAGCTTTGGGCATTTGCTTGCATCATGGATATTGTATTCCTATTTTTTTTTTGTATCGTTTGTTTTGCAGGTTTAATCTCATCCACAGGGATCTCTTCCATAATTGGGTAGATCATGCCTAACACAGTCCTTGGTTGAATGTATACAGTATGTTTAGTGGTGTTCTGAACGGGAATCTTTATCTGTTTTGTTCGTCCCCTGTGTATCTTCACAAGTGTAGGGAATGCTTCCAGACCCTCAAGACATTGACTGGGCAATAGTGGCTCAAACAGCACTGTTTCCTCGCCAGGCCAGGAACCAACATTACACCGAATCTCACATGATTTCCCTTTCAGGACCCTAATGCTTTGACTACCTGTATATATGCTACGTACCAACTCATTATCTTTACTCATGGGTGACAATTAGGGATGAGCGAACCCGAACTGTATAGTTCGGGTTCGTACCGAATTTTGGGGTGTCCGTGACACGGACCCGAACCTGAACATTTTCGTAAAAGTCTGTGTTCGGGTTCGGTGTTCGGCACTTTCTTGGCGCTTTTTGAAAGGCTGCAAAGCAGCCAATCAACAAGCGTCATACTACTTGCCCCAAGAGGCCATCACAGCCTTGCCTGCTATTGGCATGGCTGTGATTGGCCAGTGCAGCATGTGACCCAGCCTCTATATAAGCTTGGGTCACGTAGCGCTGCACGTCACTCTGCTGATTCAAGCATAGGGAGAGGTTGCTGCTGCGACGTTAGGGCGAGATTAGGCAGATTAACTCCTCCAAAAGACTTCATTCTGTGATCGATCTGCAGCTGTTGATCATTGAAGTGCTAATATCGACTTGCTCACTTTTTTGAGGCTGCCCAGAGCGTTTTTAGATCACTTTTTTCTGGGGTGATCGGCGGCCATTTTGTGGCTTGTGGTGCGCCAGCACAAGCTATCACCAAGTGTATTTAACCATCAATAGTGTGGTTATTTTTTGCTATATCCTACATCAGCTGCAGGCTGAGCCTGTGTCACCGAAGTGCATTTAACCATCAACAGTCTGGTTATTTTTTGGCCATATACTACATCAGCTGCAGGCTGAGCCTGTGTCACCGAAGTGCATTTAACCATCAACAGTCTGGTTATTTTTTGGCCATATACTACATCTGGTGCAGGCTGAGCCTGTGTCACCCAAGTGCATTTAACCATCAACAGTCTGGTTATTTTTTGGCCATATACTACATCTGGTGCAGGCTGAGCCTGTGTCACCCAAGTGCATTTAACCATCAACAGTCTGGTTATTTTTTGGCCATATACTACATCTGGTGCAGGCTGAGCCTGTGTCACCCAAGTGCATTTAACCATCAACAGTCTGGTTATTTTTTGGCCATATACTACATCAGCTGCAGGCTGAGCCTGTGTCACCCAAGTGCATTTAACCATCAATAGTGTGGTTATTTTTTGGCCATATACTACATCAGGGGCAAGTTGAGCCTGTCACCCAGCGCCTAAAAAATAGACCTGACAGTACTGTTTTAGCTGGTCAAGTTATTTGTAGTGACCGTAAAAGCACACTTTTTGTTCTGGGTTGAAAAACTATTCCCAAATTTGCCATTCTCAAAATAACTAGTTTCTGCTATATGAGGCCTACTTGAAATCTATCCCAAAAAGGATATCTTACATTGAAGGTGCTGATAGTGTCATTCAGAAAAACTTAACACACACGCTACCGTGCAGATACAAGTCTAATTCTGTGATTAAACCTATACCTGTCACACAGCGCAAAAAAAAAACAGGCCTCACATTTCTATTCAACCAAATCTGTACTGTTTTAGCTGGTCAAGTTATTTGTAGTGACCGTAAAAGCACACTTTTTGTTCTTGGTTGAAAAACTATTCCCAAATTTGCCATTCTCAAAATAACTAGTTTCTGGTATTTGAGGCTTACTTGAAATCTATCCCAAAAAGGATATCTTACATTCAAGGTGCTGAGTGTCATTCAGAAAAACTTAACACACACGCTACCGTGCAGATACAAGTCTAATTCTGTGATTAAACCTATACCTGTCACACAGCGCAAAAAAAAACAGGCCTCACATTTCTATTCAACCAAATCTGTACTGTTTTAGCTGGTCAAGTTATTTGTAGTGACCGTAAAAGCACACTTTTTGTTCTGGGTTGAAAAACTATTCCCAAATTTGCCATTCTCAAAATTGTGGTGAACGGGAACAATGAGGAAAACATCTAATAAGGGACGCGGACATGGTCGTGGTGGTGTTAGTGGACCCTCTGGTGCTGGGAGAGGACGTGGCCGTTCTGCCACAGCCACACGTCCTAGTGAACCAACTACCTCAGGTCCCAGTAGCCAGCAGAATTTACAGCGATATTTGGTGGGGCCCAATGCCGTTCTAAGGATGGTAAGGCCTGAGCAGGTACAGGCATTAGTCAATTGGGTGGCCGACAGTGGATCCAGCACGTTCACATTATCTCCCACCCAGTCTTCTGCAGAAAGCGCACAGATGGCGCATGAAAACCAAGCCTATCGGTCTGTCACATCACCCCCATGCATATCAGGGAAACTGTCTGAGCCTCAAGTTATGCAGCAGTCTCTTATGCTGTTTGAAGACTCTGCTGCCAGGGTTTCCCAAGGGCATCCACCTAGCCCTTCCCCAGGGGTGGAAGAGATAGAATGCACTAACGCACAACCACTTATTTTTCCTTATGATGAGGACATGGGAATACCACCTCAGCACGTCTCTGATAATGACGAAACACAGGTGCCAACTGCTGCGTCTTTCTGCAGTGTGCAGACTGAACAGGAGGTCAGGGGTCAAGACTGGGTGGAAGACGATGCAGGGGACGATGAGGTCCTAGACCCCACATGGAATGAAGGTCGTGCCACTGACTTTCAGAGTTCGGAGGAAGAGGCAGTGGTGAGACCGAGCCAACAGCGTAGCAAAAGAGGGAGCAGTGGGCAAAATCAGAACACCCGCCGCCAAGAGACTCCGCCTGCTACTGACCGCCGCCATCTGGGACCGAGCACCCCAAAGGCAGCTTCAAGGAGTTCCCTGGCATGGCACTTCTTCAAACAATGTACTGACGACAAGACCCGAGTGGTTTGCACGCTGTGCCATCAGAGCCTGAAGCGAGGCATTAACGTTCTGAACCTTAGCATAACCTGCATGACCAGGCACCTGCATGCAAAGCATGAACTGCAGTGGAGTAAACACCTTAAAAACAAGGAAGTCACTCAGGCTCCCCCTGCTACCTCTTCTGCTGCTGCCGCCGCCTCGGCCTCTTCTGCTGCTGCCGCCGCCTCGGCCTCTTCCTCCGCCTCTGGAGGAACGTTGGCACCTGCCGCCCAGCAAACATGGGATGTACCACCAACACCACCACCTGCGTCACCAAGCATCTCAACCATGTCACACGGCAGCGTTCAGCTCTCCATCTCACAAACATTTGAGAGAAAGTGTAAATTCCCACCTAGCCACCCTCGATCCCTGGCCCTGAATGCCAGCATTTCTAAACTACTGGCCTATGAAATGCTGTCATTTAGGCTGGTGGACACACACAGCTTATGTCGCTTGCTGTCCCACAGTATGTTGTTCCCAGCCGGCACTACTTCTCCAAGAGAGCCGTGCCTTCCTTGCACAACCAAGTGTCGGATAAAATCAAGTGTGCACTGCGCAACGCCATCTGTGGCAAGGTCCACCAAACCACAGATACGTGGACCAATAAGCACGGCCAGGGACGCTATGTAAATGTAGTGGCGGCTGAGCCCCAGGCGGAGAGCTGTTTGGCGCACGTCCTTCCGCCGCCAAGGATCGCAGGGCAACATTCTTTGCCTCCTGTCTCCTCCTCCTCCTCCTACTCAGCTTCCTCCTCCTCTTCTTCCACCTGCTCATCCAGTCAGCCACACACCTTCACCACCAACTTCAGCACAGCCCGGGGTAAACGTCAGCAGGCCGTTCTGAAACTCATATGTTTGGGGGACAGGCCCCACACCGCACAGGAGTTGTGGCGGGGTATAGAACAACAGACCGACGAGTGGTTGCTGCCGGTGAGCCTCAAGCCCGGCCTGGTGGTGTGCGATAATGGGCGAAATCTCGTTGCAGCTCTGGGACTAGCCGGTTTGACGCACATCCCTTGCCTGGCGCATGTGCTGAATTTGGTGGTGCAGAAGTTCATTTGCAACTACCCCGACATGTCAGAGCTGCTGCATAAAGTGCGGGCCGTCTGTTCGCGCTTCCGGCGTTCACACCCTGCCGCTGCTCGCCTGTCTGCGCTACAGCGTAACTTCGGCCTTCCCGCTCACCGCCTCATATGCGACGTGCCCACCAGGTGGAACTCCACCTTGCATATGCTGGACAGACTGTGCGAGCAGCAGCAGGCCATAGTGGAGTTTCAGCTGCAGCACGCACGGGTAAGTCGCACTGCGGATCAGACACACTTCACCACCAATGACTGGGCCTCCATGCGAGACCTGTGTGCCCTGTTGCGCTGTTTCGAGTACTCCACCAACATGGCCAGTGGCGATGACGCCGTTATCAGCGTTACAATACCACTTCTATGTCTCCTTGAGAAAACACTTAGGGCGATGATGGAAGAGGAGGTGGCCCAGGAGGAAGAGGAGGAAGAGGGGTCATTTTTAGCACTTTCAGGCCAGTCTCTTCGAAGTGACTCAGAGGGAGGTTTTTTGCAACACCAGAGGCCAGGTACAAATGTGGCCAGACAGGGCCCACTACTGGAGGACGAGGAGGACGATGATGAGGAGGAGGATGAGGATGAAGCATGTTCACAGCGGGGTGGCACCCAAAGCAGCTCGGGCCCATCACTGGTGCGTGGCTGGGGGGAAACACGGGACGATGACGATACGCCTCCAACAGAGGACAGCTTGTCCTTACCTCTGGGCAGCCTGGCACACATGAGCGACTACATGCTGCAGTGCCTGCGCAACGACAGCAGAGTTGCCCACATTTTAACGTGTGCGGACTACTGGGTTGCCACCCTGCTGGATCCCCGGTACAAAGACAATGTGCCCACCTTACTTCCTACACTGGAGCGTGATAGGAAGATGCGCGAGTACAAGCGCACGTTGGTAGACGCGCTACTGAGAGCCTTCCCAAATGTCACAGGGGAACCAGTGGAAGCCCAAGGCGAAGGCAGAGGAGGAGCAAGAGGTCGCCAACGCAGCTGTGTCATGGCCAGCTCCTCTGAGGGCAGGGTTAGCATGGCAGAGATGTGGAAAAGTTTTGTCACCATGCCACAGCTAACTGCACCACCACCTGATACGGAACGTGTTAGCAGGAGGCAACATTTCACTAACATGGTGGAACAGTACCTGTGCACACCCCTCCACGTACTGACTGATGGTTCGGCCCCATTCAACTTCTGGGTCTCCAAATTGTCCACGTGGCCAGAGCTAGCCTTTTATGCCTTGGAGGTGCTGGCCTGCCCGGCGGCCAGCGTTTTGTCTGAACGTGTATTCAGCACGGCAGGGGGCGTCATTACAGACAAACGCAGCCGCCTGTCTACAGCCAATGTGGACAAGCTGACGTTCATAAAAATGAACCAGGCATGGATCCCACAGGACCTGTCCATCCCTTGTGCAGATTCGATATTAACTACCTCCCCTTAACAATATAATATTCTACTCCAGGGCACTTCCTCATTCAATACTATTTTTATTTTCATTTTACCATTATATTGCGGGGCAACCCAAAGTTGAATGAACCTCTCCTCTGCCTGGGTGCCGGGGCCTAAATGTGTGACAGTGGCCTGTTCCAGTGGTGGGTGACGTGAAGCCTGATTCTCTGCTATGACATGAAGACAGATTCTGTGCTGACATAAGGCCAGATTCTCTGTTACGGGACCTCTCTCCTCTGCCTGGGTGCCTGGGCCTAAATATGTGACAGTGGCCTGTTCCAGTGGTGGGTGACGTGAAGCCTGATTCTCTGCTATGACATGAAGACAGATTCTGCGCTGACATAAGGCCAGATTCTCTGTTACGGGACCTCTCTCCTCTGTCTGGGTGCCGGGGCCTAAATATGTGACAGTGGCCTGTTCCAGTGGTGGGTGACGTGAAGCCTGATTCTCTGCTATGACATGAAGACTGATTCTGCGCTGACATAAGGCCAGATTCTCTGTTACGGGACCTCTCTCCTCTGTCTGGGTGCCGGGGCCTAAATATGTGACAGTGGCCTGTTCCAGTGGTGGGTGACGTGAAGCCTGATTCTCTGCTATGACATGAAGACTGATTCTGCGCTGACATAAGGCCAGATTCTCTGTTACGGGACCTCTCTCCTCTGTCTGGGTGCCGGGGCCTAAATATGTGACAGTGGCCTGTTCCAGTGGTGGGTGACGTGAAGCCTGATTCTCTGCTATGACATGAAGCCAGATTCTCTGCTATGGCATGAAGAGACTGATTCTCTGCTGACATGAAGCCAGATTCTTTGCTATGGCATGAAGAGACTGACTCTCTGCTGATGTGAAGCCAGATTCTCTGCTATGGGACCTCTGTCCAATTGATATTGGTTAATTTTTTATTTTATTTTTTTTATTTTAATTCATTTCCCTATCCACATTTGTTTGCAGGGGATTTACCTACATGTTGCTGCCTTTTGCAGCCCTCTAGCTCTTTCCTGGGCTGTTTTACAGCCTTTTTAGTGCCCAAAAGTTCGGGTCCCCATTGACTTCAATGGGGTTCGGGTTCGGGCCTAAGTTCGGGAAGTTCGGCCGAACTTCTCGAACCCGAACATCCAGGTGTTCGCTCAACTCTAGTGACAATACAAGACCCACCAAAGCATTTGCTTTACATTTTCTTACATGTAATGCCTCACTTAATAGTATGGTGACACTACTTTGATCAGAGTTACCATTGTCAGCATTTTCTTTAATCAATTCTTTAATTGCATTAAACCCTATAATTGGGGTAAAGGGGCAATGTTGGCTAACTAACATGGGTACAACCATAGTTACCTTTTCTCTATTATTCTCAATTTTTAGTTCAAGCTCAACCCATCCATCATAAGGAATAACAGACCCATTTCCAGCTTTAATTGTTAAGCATTCATTTTCTCCTAACAATTTCCCAATAGGCTGTACTGTAGCGTGCTGTTGGTATTGTTTTATCCAGCTTGCAGCCACAATACTGATTTGGGACCCTGTGTCAACAAGTGCTTTTGTGGACACACCTTCCAAACTGCAAGTCAACAAGCACTTATTCCCTATCAGCCTGGCTACTTTCCTCCTGTCCCCACTCTTTGGTTGGAGGGGCATTTCACTAAGTTTTGTGACTGTCTGGGACTTGTCTTGAGAACTGATCACTGGTTGTCCCTCACCTGTGACCATTCCTCGTTTCTCGAGAACCTTTTCTGTTTCATGCAGCCACGTGCACTGTGACCTTCCGGACCACATTTAAAACAATGCCAACATTTTTCTCTCCCCTCATGCACACATTGCTTACATTTAGGCACAGTCCTGGGTTTAATACTGTCATTCACTACCTTCACCGGCCCATGTCCATTCTTTTGTATTGCCCCTGCCTGTAGCAGCAATTGTACATTCTTTGTGAGAGCAGCAACTTGTGTTGTCAACTCTACCAGAGAGGGTTGATTGTCACCAGCCTGGTGTATGGATTCTCTCACATCCTGTGTCTGGATGGCATTGGTCGTAGTCAGCCTGGATCTGCCACTTAGTCTGGCTTGCCTCTCTGCTTCTATTCTGGCTAGCTTGGTAACTATTTCTAGCAGCACATCATCACTTGTAGATAAGTCAGAAATATATGGCTTAATCTCTCTTCTAATGTCACTATATTTCTCACTTAACCCCTGATATAACGTGTGAAGAAACACTCCTTGTACCAAATTCTTGTCATAAGTAATTGCAGCACCAACTTGTTGAGAAGACCACAAAACTTTCTGTTTTAGTCCCATAATTCTATACACAAACTGCTGCGGAGATTCTTTATCATGCTGTTTAGCGTTCATCAGTTCCTGAAACAAGTCAGTGCCGCTCCTGTCCTGAAGATGTGAGCGCAGGAACCTTTTCAGCTCTGCTACAGAAAGATCCTCCTTGTTTACCAGCATCTCCTTAAAAGTTCCTGGTTTCCCAGTTTTCAGCACAGTTCTGATGATTTCTGACTCTGGGTATCTTTCTTGTATACCTTCATCAATCTGTCTACATACACTGCTATATGTAAGTTCAGAGTCCCAGTCTGAAATTTGCCCACCATAAATTTTAAACTCCTTTCTTGTCAGGTAAGCTGCTAAGTCCTTTAATGTAAACCCACTTTATGCCATTTGCCCTGTCCTGTCCTTTGTGTGAATTGTGCTGTGCTCTCTGTTCACACTTCCATGTGGAGTGTCAGAGTGTCTTTCTCCTAGCAAGGACTCAGACAGTTCTTTTATCTGAAGCAGATATGCCTGACCACTGTCCTCCATGCTGCACACTGCTTCTCCCTGTAAATGTCCCAGGATGTACTCACAGATCTCCTGCTCACTTGAACCTGTAGCTTGGGGAACTTCTTTTCCAGCATCTCCCTGAATCTGTACAGCAAGTGAGTGCAACTGATCCTCAGACAATGTGTGCAGCAGCTTCTGGATCTGCCACTGCAGCTTCTTCACTGATGCTATGTCAGCCATCTTAGATCCTGTATAGCTTGCTTGAAGCCTTCCCTCTCTCCCTTTACTGTAATGGCAGCCTTCTCACTCTGTGACTGTCTTGCACGATAATTACATATCACGGACGAGCCCCCAAATGTTACCCGCGTTCATGGTGGTAGTGCAGACTAGTGCCACAATGCAGCCGACAGCGTCTGTTTTAACAGAGGAGAGACACAGACATGTGGCTCAGTTGATGTCCAACTTTAATATAATATCTTGTAATAATATACAGAAGAGAAAATAGGCAACCCTATAGGTTAACATAACAACAATTATATTCCATCTATAGTTATAACACTAACCTGTTTTAACAGAGGAGAGACACAGACATGTGGCTCAGTTGATGTCCAACTTTAATATGAGCATCAGGCCCTAACTCTCCTCAACCAGTGTAATCATGTTAGAGCTCCCTCTAGTGAAGTCACATACGGTCATAGGCATGTGCACAGAGTGTGCAGGGTGTGCCTGGGCACACCCTAATCAAGCTTGCTGGCCGGCAAATACTAATGAACGCTTCCATTTTGGAAGCGCTCATTAGTACCGGAGGACCAGGAAGCGGTGAATGCTCTGTACTTACCGCTTCCTGGTCCTCGGCTGTGCAGGGCTGCGCACAGAGAGAGGCGCTTTTTGACGTCACGCTGTGCGCGCCAGTTCAGAGCACAGCCGACAGCAGGAGGAAGAGGATCACGGGCAGTGAGGAGCGGCAGCGTCCAGGAGCAGAGAGGTAAGTGGTTTTTTATTTTATAAAAAATGAGGCTGCTGGGGGCATAATGGAGGCTAATGAGAGGCATAATGGGGGCTAATGAGGCATATGGGGGGCTAATGAGGCATAATGGGGGCTAATGAGCGGCATAATGGGGGCTAATGAGGCATAAGGGCTGATGATGGGGCTAATGAGGCATAATGGGGGCTAATGAGAGGCATAATGGGGGCTAATGAAAGGCATAAGGGCTGATAATGGGGGCTAATGGCATAAAGGCTATATATATATATATATATATATATATATATATATATATACATACATACACACGCGCGCGCGAACGCGGTGTGTGTTTGTGCTTTAGGGTGCACACCCTAATGCAATAGGCTGCGCACGCCTATGCATACGGTACATCAGTACCAGTCACACGTGTGTTCCTCTTCCTGTACTGATATCAGATTGGCACAGAAGAAAATAACCTGTGCACCAGGAACGCTCTATTACATGACATATACAGTATGCTACATTTCTGCCTAAGGCCTCCTGCACACGAAAATGTGCGCCCGTGGCCGTGCACGAACACCGTTCATGGGGCAGTCGCAGCGGATCGCGGACCCATTCATTTTAATGGGTCCGCGATCCGCCAGTCCTGCAAAAAGATAGGACATGTCCTATCTTTTTGTGGAACGGAAGTACGGGACGAAACCCCATGGAAGCACTCCGTAGTGCTTACGTGGGTTTCCATTCCGTGCTTCCGTTCCGCACCATTCTGCATCTTCGGATTTACGGACCCATTGAAGTGAATGGGTCCGCATCCGTGATGCGGAATGCCCATTAAACTGTGCCTGTATATTGTGGACCTGCAAATGCACGGCGGGATGATCAGGCGGGCACCGGAGCGGTGCGCGCCCGATTATTGCAGGGGTCCAGCAGTCCCTGGTAGCCGGGCCCCTGCTGTATCCGCCAGCATCACTGTTTACACCGATGCCGGCGGATTAACCCCTTCTATGAGGCACTGACCGCAACATAAAAGTGGTTTGTGGCGGGTGAAGCAGCGCATCGAGTCCCGTGCTGCTGTGGCGGGGACCCGATGCGTGACAAGGCAGCCCGATGCCATGCAGAGGCTGCCCAATGCCCTGCACGGCATCGGGACCTGCCTTCTACGGGTGCCGAGGAGATCCAGCCCCAGGCCCGGTCTCCTAGGTAACCTGTTAGTGTATGACTCACTGTATAACACAAACAGTCAATGGATTACAATACAGATGTATTGTAATGCATTGCAGAGGGGATCAGACCCCCCAAAAGTTGAAATCCCAGAGTGGTACAGAAATAAAGTTTTTTTTTAAAAAAGTTAAAAAAAGTTTTGAATAAAAAAAATAAAGTTTCAAGTTAAAAAGAAAAATTCCCTTTTCCCCTGATTTTATAATAAAAAAAGAAAAAAAAAGAAAAACTGCACATATTAGGTATCGCCGCGTCCGCAACAACCGACTCTATAAATACATCACATGATCCACCCCGTCCGATAGGCACCATAAAAAAATAAAAACTGTAAAAAAAAGCCATTTTTGTCACCTTACATCACTAAAAGTGCAACACCAAGCGATCAAAAATGCGTATGCCCCCCAAAATAGTACCAATCTAACTGTCAGCTCATCCCGCAAAAAAGTAGCCCCTACATAGGACAATCGCCCAAAAAAATAAAAAATCGATGGATCTCAGAGTATGGAGACACTAAAACATGATTGTTTTTGTTTCAAAAATGCTTTTATTGTGTTAAATGTAAAATAAAATACAAAAGGTATACATATTAGGTATCACTGCGTCCGTAAAAACCTGTTCTATAAAAATACCACATGACCTAACCCCTTATGGGAAACCGTAAAAAAAAAATTTAAAACGATGTCAAAAAAGCCATTTTTTTGTCACCTTACATCACAAAAAGTGTAATAGAAAGCGATCAAAAAGTCATACGCACCCCAAAATTGCACCAATCAAACCGTTATCTCATCCCGCAAAAATGATACCCTACCTAAGATGCGGCCTAGTAGGGGTTGAAAAACGAAACCATTCTTTCGCAACCCCTTTAATAAAAATATGCTGGCATAAAATGCACCACATTTATTAAAAGGCACACACACACACACCTCTTAATAATTTTGCTGCATCTCAGGATGTCTATGCCAGCTAGGAGTTTGTGCATGTACAGTACGTTGCTGTTAATGATGCCAGTGCCCACAGAAGGGAAAGTACTGCACATGTAAAATCCTGCTATCTCACTGCACATGCTAGAGATTTTACTGCAGAGCTGAGTGACATTGGGGAGTAAGGGAAATTTAGTAATTGTTATATTGGCGACCTGTGCCCATCGATGTCCCGCTCTCCGGGGTGGGCATGAGCACTGCGTCACTCACCATTCTTCTCCTTTGGTCTGGACCAACTGACCTTCCTCTGCTCCCTTGCGGAGGGGCCAGCCACTGGAGTCTCCTGTATCTTCTCTACAGCACGCTACAGCCTGCTTCTTGCAGACAAGGCCTCTTTGTTTTGCCCATAGGACAGGCTTTCATGCATCCCCAACTGTATTTGTTTTTCTGCCTGTGTACCAACTTTCGACCCTTTACTGCCTGACCTGACCTCAGACTTTTTATCAGATTGCTTGTACTCTGCCTGCTATGGCCTCGGCCTGTCCTTAACAACGGTCCTGCCTGACATCTTGGTGCTTTGCACTGTTGTCTCTAACCTCCATGGGTCAGCTGTCAATCACACGTAGACTACTCAAGGAGGTAGCGGCCTGGTGGTTCCCCTGCATCACGGACCAGATCCCTGTACAGGGGATAAAGGGTGAAAATCAGAGGATTGGCAGGATAACGCTCTTAGGAGTAGGCCAAAGCCAAATCTGTTGGTTGACACAGTGTTTCTACACCCACTGTCAAAACAGTGAGGACAGCCCAAGAATTCACCATAACATTTACATAATTGATAAAACGTAATTTTCTCTGCCATCGAACCTCCATCGGTTAACACAAAGGAATACTACCCCGCTCTGCACTGGAATTACTTTTACCAGCAGAGTGGAGCTGAAAGACTCTCTGTAAGGGATTAATCTCTATTGGTAGATTTATGGTAATTATGCATAAAATCATAACATGTCTACCATTGACCTAGTTAAATTATGTCACATTGTTTTAAAGATCACATCTAAATTTGCAGTTCAGATCTAAATATATAATACATGTTGCCTCTTGTCTTTTGGAACATGGAGTAGATTCTGATCTTGAAGCAAAATGTAATATTAGTCAATGAAAACCTGAGGAGAACACAGTTTCTAATACTTTCAACAAGGGTCATAGTATAGTGGATAGTTGTCACCATATAGAGCCATTCTCCTACACCATCACACCACATGGGGTAACTGTTGGTGTAAAGTGTTGCATTTAGTTTACAAATAACACATAAAATCAATTTATTCTATAATTCCAAAATAACTTGTACAAAAACATGAAAAAAACATTTGATGACTTTTATTCCTCACTTCTTACTGAAGTTATGGCAAGTGGTTTGGAAAGTAACAGATAAGTACAATTTACGGTTAAAAAATATTCTTTTGTTTTGTCCTTGCAGTACTCTACACTAAATGAGACCACTACTTATGAGAATACTTTTGACCTACAATCCATGTAGGAAAGATTTAAAAGGGGTTTCCAGGCTCCTGATATTGATGACCTATTCTTAGGATAGCAAACAAAAGCAAAGCGACGGTAGCATCTCCAAGTAGTCTTCATCAAGCATGCTTGATAAAGACTTCTTGTTAGTCGAAACGTTGCACTATTTGCACATTATTTCATGGACCCACTGTGAATAAACTTCAATTCTGGAGATGCTGCCATCGCTTTGCTTTTGTTTGCTGATCGGATGACTGAAGTGGATCTAAAGTCATGGATGGGCTGATGCATTCCAGCTAGTGTCTGTAACTGGGATTGAGTGCTGCTCTTAACGTTTTATTCACTATACTTAGGATAGGTCATTGATCTGATCAGTGAGGTTCCGACTCCCTGCACCCCTGCCAATCAGCTGTTACTTGCATCCTCCAGAGCTGGAACTAGCTTTTGAATGGAGCAGTGGCCGTTTCAAAGTCTAGTGGCCATGCTGTGTTACTGCAGCTCGTCTACCATGCAAACAGAATGGGAGTAGAGCTATAGTATCCTAGCACGTTCACTACACTTTGAACGAGTCCTGCCATAGTGAAGTTACTATCAAGCTTTGCCTGTGGCAGGGCTTCATAGGAGCCCACAAAATCTCCAATACGCTGCAATGTTAAATCATTGCAGTTTATGGCAGAAGCGATCATATAATTGCATGTTCAAGTTCCCTAAAAAAAAATTAAAACATATAAAAATCACCCTCCTTTCCCCGTATTAAAAATAAAAATAACAATAAAAAAAATTAAGATCATTAGCTTCACTGCTGCCCAAAGTGCCCATACTATTAAAATATAAAAGTATTTATCTCGTACGGTGAACGGCACAATGGACATTTTTTTTCATTCTATGGCTCAAAAAAAACCTGAAGACTCACCGATATACACTTGTTACAATTAACTATGCCCGTTAAGTTGCAAATAGGGGTTCTGCATTCAGAGAGGCTCTCCTTCTATGTGCTGCCAGCTTTCGTGATTCCTGTGATCCTTGGTCTTCCCTGGCTGGGTCCGCACACTCCAGTCCTGGACTGGCACTCTGGTCAGGTCCTACGTTGGGGATCCTCCTGTTGGTCCACCTGCTTAAAGGAAGTCTGACCTGCTTCCTTGCCTCCAGTACCCAAAGACCTGCCTGGGCTTCCTCCGCAGTATGCCAGTTTTGCGGATGTCTTCAGGAAGAAAGAGGCTGAGACCCTGCCTGATCACTGATCTTATGATTGTCCGATTGAACTTCTGCCTGTTTTCACTCTCCTTCATGGTTGAGTCTACCCTCTCTTGTTCCCTGAGACCCAAGCAATGTCTGACTATGCGGTGGCCAGGAACGGGTGGTTAGATGTTCAGTATTTGTTGTGACGCCAATTGCAGCGTGCACAGGGTATTACGGTATCACAGGGCCCTTCTAAGGTGTTAAAACGCACATCTGCAGCGTACTCAAGTTGTGTGCAATAAGTGTTTCTGGGTGATGTAGTGCAATATACACTAACCTGGTACGGCTGACTCTCTGCAAGGGCAGGTGATGGTATAAATTGTTCGTGACGCCAGTGCCAAGTAAACGGTGGCACGCCGTTTGCGGATACAGGAATAAATTGAGGAAACATAGTATTAAAACAGAACTCCAACTTTAGTAGTTTTCATGCAGAGACAATATTGGAATCGCAGTTCCTTGGCATACAGTCGATTTTGCAATTCGGTCGATGCAGGCAATTACAGATTTAGCAAGGTGATTACAGAGTGTTGAACACAGGACTTGCAGCACAGGAGCTTGCACTCTATTTCTGTCTGATCCTGGAATATAGCAATTCTTCACCAAGGCCCATTAACCTAGTTCTGGCTTTATATCCTTGGCTATAGCTTTAGAAAGTACCTCCTCTGTTATTTTTAGTACCTCTTGCTTCTCTGCACTTTGCCTCTGTCTCTCTCAGCTGCTTCCTCAGGCTCTTTAGCTAAGATATTCCTGTTTCTGCATAAGGGAATTCAGGAGGGAATCTTCTCCTGGACAGCAGGCTTCAGGCCTGGACTTGTCTCTGACATTGTCTAATCTCCAACTGTAGATTACAGACACTAGACTCCGTCTGCCTTTCCCTTCCCTGTCTGGGCCTTATATAAACTAGGGCTCCCTAGCTCCCTCTAATGACTAGAAGCTGGAATGACACCCCTAGCAGGCCTATACATGCAAGTGTCATAGTAACAGGGAAACACATAGCATTGCATTACATGACCTTTTATAAAACTGACATATAACAACTTCCCCATAATTAGGAGGGACGACAGCACACCAAGTGACACTTTGGTAGTGACGGGTATTACAGTTCACGTACACTACACATCCCAGGTGAGGAATGCCAAAGTGGTGTAATTGCCTATAATGTCTCTGTATGGTGATGATAGTGGTGTCAACGGTGTCTCCTCCCCGGGTACGGCTGGACTCCTGGCTCACTTGCAATAAATTGAGTGTAGTGATAGTAGTAGTAATAGAGGGATTTTGCAGCAGAAATTGATGTAACATGATTGACTGTGATCTTTTTACTACAAAATCACGGTGACAACTTTATCTCACTGTGATTTTGTAGTAAAAAGATCACAGAGAGGCACGGAGCATTATCAATCATGTTAATGCTCCGTGTCTCTGCTGTCCGGAACGGGGCTTGGCTCTCTTTCACGTAGCAGATTACCCGCACAGGATCCGCTTGTGTTAAAGAGCCCTAAGCCCAATGCATGGCTACACTCACCCAGTCCTAATAAAATCTGATCCTACCTCATCCAGGGTGTCACTGGCGTCGGAGTGATGTCCACTGGATCCAGAACAAGGTCCCTGTGGTGAGAAAAAAAGAATAATCACATAAGGAAGGAATGGTGACTGCCCCTGTGAAATCACCAGCAGGGGGCGCTGTGCTGGCCTGTAAGACTGAGCCATGCCAATGTATAGCAGGGTAATCTAGGACATTTCCCCTAAGTGCAACCACACAGTACTAATGCCCACCTTGTGGCCCCTCACAGTAGTTATTCCCACCTTTGTTCTTGTCACAGTAGTTATGTCCAGATATGTGGAGAGAAAGTGGGTTATTGGTGGCTCACCTGATCAATACACTGCGTGCAGAATTATTAGGCAAATGAGTATTTTGACCACATCATCCTCTTTATGCATGTTGTCTTACTCCAAGCTGTATAGGCTCGAAAGCCTACTACCAATTAGGCATATTAGGTGATGTGCATCTCTGTAATGAGAAGGGGTGTGGTCTAATGACATCAACACCCTATATCAGGTGTGCATCCTTTCCTTTGGCAAAATGGGTCAAAAGAAGGACTTGACAGGCTCAGAAAAGTCAAAAATAGTGAGATATCTTGCAGAGGGATGCAGCACTCTTAAAATTGCAAAGCTTCTGAAGCGTGATCATCGAACAATCAAGCGTTTCATTCAAAATAGTCAACAGGGTCGCAAGAAGCGTGTGGAAAAACCAAGGCGCAAAATAACTGCCCATGAACTGAGAAAAGTCAAGCGTGCAGCTGCCAAGATGCCACTTGCCACCAGTTTGGCCATATTTCAGAGCTGCAACATCACTGGAGTGCCCAAAAGCACAAGGTGTGCAATACTCAGAGACATGGCCAAGGTAAGAAAGGCTGAAAGACGACCACCACTGAACAAGACACACAAGCTGAAACGTCAAGACTGGGCCAAGAAATATCTCAAGACTGATTTTTCTAAGGTTTTATGGACTGATGAAATGAGAGTGAGTCTTGATGGGCCAGATGGATGGGCCCGTGGCTGGATTGGTAAAGGGCAGAGAGCTCCAGTCCGACTCAGACGCCAGCAAGGTGGAGGTGGAGTACTGGTTTGGGCTGGTATCATCAAAGATGAGCTTGTGGGGCCTTTTCGGGTTGAGGATGGAGTCAAGCTCAACTCCCAGTCCTACTGCCAGTTTCTGGAAGACACCTTCTTCAAGCAGTGGTACAGGAAGAAGTCTGCATCCTTCAAGAAAAACATGATTTTCATGCAGGACAATGCTCCATCACACGCGCCCAAGTACTCCACAGCGTGGCTGGCAAGAAAGGGTATAAAAGAAGAAAATCTAATGACATGGCCTCCTTGTTCACCTGATCTGAACCCCATTGAGAACCTGTGGTCCATCATTAAATGTGAGATTTACAAGGAGGGAAAACAGTACACCTCTCTGAACAGTGTCTGGGAGGCTGTGGTTGCTGCTGCACGCAATGTTGATGGTGAACAGATCAAAACACTGACAGAATCCATGGATGGCAGGCTTTTGAGTGTCCTTGCAAAGAAAGGTGGCTATATTGGTCACTGATTTGTTTTTGTTTTGTTTTTGAATGTCAGAAATGTATATTTGTGAATGTTGAGATGTTATATTGGTTTCACTGGTAAAAATAAATAATTGAAATGGGTATATATTTGTTTTTTGTTAAGTTGCCTAATAATTATGCACAGTAATAGTCACCTGCACACACAGATATCCCCCTAAAATAGCTAAAACTAAAAACAAGCAAAAAACTACTTCCAAAAATATTCAGCTTTGATATTAATGAGTTTTTTGGGTTAATTGAGAACATGGTTGTTGTTCAATAATAAAATTAATCCTCAAAAATACAACTTGCCTAATAATTCTGCACTCCCTGTACAATGTATAGGTGCTCTGGTTCTGAACTGATTCACCCAATCAGAAAAGCGGTTTGTGACAATAAAGGTATATAGTGGAAAACTGGCACTCTACATCTATCAGTAATACTAAGGAGGCAATATACACAGATGATAGTAAAAAAATATGTATTTATTTTTATGAGAATACGTTTAGGAATGGAGAGTAAAGGGTAGAAGTTCTAAAAATGTAGAAGTTCTAAAAAATGAGGTTCTCAAAAGTAAAAAGTAAAAAATGATGATTTGCAATATGCGGCAGTGGAGGTGCACAGTGACAAAAATGTGCAAGGTGGGGATGTGACAATGCGGTGATTGTCTAGTGGTGATTTCCACCTTCAGTAGGTACAGTAAATGACTGTGTCCATTTGTGTGCAGTCCATAAAAATTGTCTTTATGTATCACCATAAAAAATGTCTTTATGTATCACCAATGTTGGTCACATAGAAAAATGTATATAATATATGGATAGAACGGTAAAAAGATAAAAAAGATAAAAAGATATATATAAGTGGTATATCAGTCGGGTGCTTTACTTAGTGTGGCGTCCCACACATTTAGAAAATACTGCACCCTGACTGTTTACCTTCTTTGTGAGGTGTGGATGTCCTGGCTGTTGGAGCGGCCTTGCTGCGCTCAGCGGTGTCTGTTTCCCGGTCTTCTCGGCGTGCCGCGTGGGTATGACGTCACTTCTCTGGCGTCTCACGTGTCTTTGCCGGACTCGGTTTTAAGATTTTCGCTGGTGGTCTTTTTCGATCCAGAGGACTCGGGTGAAGTCAGTTGTGTGGAAGCGCTTCCAGAATGAGGTTCTTAGCAGGTTTTTAGAGGGAGGTCACCAGACGCGTTTCGAAGGACTTAGCTGCCTTCTTCATCAGTGGTAGCCCTCTGACTGCCGTTGTACTGCCTTTTATACTGCTGGTGGATCTTTCAAAGACATGGACTGGATCTCATTTTATATGGTCCAGACTTTTGGGTGTGATGGTTCCATCGAAAATCTGGATAAGTGCTGGTTAGGTGTTTTCTTTTATTTTCTTTTTATTATGTATATATGTTTGCTGCTGTGGGCAGTGTAATGTGTATGCTGGTTATTGCTTTGGTTCTTTGTTATGGTTTCTAATTTGATTCTACGGTTTTTGCAGTGTCTATGTTTACTGCGGTACCGCTGCGTTATCTGCTAGTTGTGCGTTATAGTGTTGGGGCCTGTTTGGAGACCCTAGTATGGGTTGGGGCCTGTTTGGAGACCCTAGTATTTTCTTTTGCTATCACTGTGTTTTTTTCTGTGATTTCTTCTTTATTGGTTACTAGTCTCTAGTATGCTCTGGATTCTGTGCTTTTTGTCTTTCCTGCGATATTTTGTCCGAGTTGTGTTTTTATTTTGGGGATATTTGGTATCTAAGAGACCTTGTGTGGTTTTTGTTACCCTGCGGTATTGTTGCGTTTTTCCAATGGTGCGTTTGGTGATCATGGCAGTGTGTTGTGATGAGTGTTAGTGGGGGGTGTGTCTGTGGTGACGTGGATGGGGTGGTGCGTTCCGTTCTGGGTGTTATCCTATGTGGATTTGGATGCGGTTTTGGGATCCATTATTGTGATTTGTGTGGTATTTTGTGTTTAGAATTGCTGATATGATGTCTGAGGATCCAGGTTGGGGATCTAAATATTTAATATATATTTTCCTGCGGTGCCGTTGTGTTTATATGGTGCGTTTTCGATGGTGCGTTCTTTCAGCAATGCGTTTTTTATTTATTTTTTATTTTTTATTGGGGGTATTTGGTGTCTAAGAGGCCTAGTGTGATTTTTGTTTTGCCTGCTGTGTTGCTGTGTTTTTAGGGAGTGTTTGTGGGGTGGTGGTATCTTAATAAGGGTACAGCGTGTTGTTGTATATGTTGACAGGGGTGTGTCGGGTGGTGACGTTGGGGTGATGTGTTCTGTGATAGGTGCTGGTGGGGGAATTGGACTCTTTGTTGGTGCTACGTGTGTTGTCCTGTGTGGTTATGCTCATATTTGCTCAATTTTTGGTCCAAGATTTGGATGCGGTTTTTTGGGATCCAGTTTTTGTTATTGTTGTATATTCTGTCGGTGGTGTGTATTTGGGATTGCTGTTGTGTCTATGTTGGAGTCTCTTGTGGTACTGCTATGTTTTTGAATCCGGTTATGTTTTTGAATCCGGTTGTGGGGCTCAGTCTTGGGTTTTACAATTTTAGTTTGGATATTTTTGTATTTAGAATGGTAAATTTCTCAATCTTTTTTGGTGGTGTTTTGTGTGGGTTTGCTTTTTCTTTTTTTTTTTTGCAAACCCACACAAAATACCACCAAAAAAGATTGAGAAATTCACCATTCTAAATACAAAAATATCCAAACGAAAATTGTAAAAACCAAGACTGAGCCCCACAACCGGATTCAAAAACATAACCGGATTCAAAAACATAGCAGTACCACAAGAGACCCCAACATGGACACAACAGCAATCCCAAATACACACCACCGACAGAATATACAACAATAACAAAAACTGGATCCCAAAAAACCGCATCCAAATCTTGGACCAAAAATTGAGCAAATATGAGCATAACCACACAGGACAACACACGTAGCACCAACAAAGAGTCCAATTCCCCCACCAGCACCTATCACAGAACACATCACCCCAACGTCACCACCCGACACACCCCTGTCAACATATACAACAACACGCTGTACCCTTATTAAGATACCACCACCCCACAAACACTCCCTAAAAACACAGCAACACAGCAGGCAAAACAAAAATCACACTAGGCCTCTTAGACACCAAATACCCCCAATAAAAAATAAAAAATAAATAAAAAACGCATTGCTGAAAAAACGCAACATCGAAAACGCACCATAGAAACGCAACGGCACCGCAGGAAAATATATATTAAATATTTAGATCCCCAACCTGGATCCTCAGACATCATATCAGCAATTCTAAACACAAAATACCACACAAATCACAATAATGGATCCCAAAACCGCATCCAAATCCACATAGGATAACACCCAGAACGGAACGCACCACCCCATCCACGTCAGCACAGACACCCCCCCCCCCCCCACTAACACTCATCACAACACACTGCCATGATCACCAAACGCACCATTGGAAAAACGCAACAATACCGCAGGGTAACAAAAACCACACAAGGTCTCTTAGATACCAAATATCCCCAAAATAAAAACACAACTCGGACAAAATATCGCAGGAAAGACAAAAAGCACAGAATCCAGAGCATACTAGAGACTAGTAACCAATAAAGAAGAAATCACAGAAAAAAACACAGTGATAGCAAAAGAAAATACTAGGGTCTCCAAACAGGCCCCAACCCATACTAGGGTCTCCAAACAGGCCCCAACACTATAACGCACAACTAGCAGATAACGCAGCGGTACCGCAGTAAACATAGACACTGCAAAAACCGTAGAATCAAATTAGAAACCATAACAAAGAACCAAAGCAATAACCAGCATACACATTACACTGCCCACAGCAGCAAACATATATACATAATAAAAAGAAAATAAAAGAAAACACCTAACCAGCACTTATCCAGATTTTCGATGGAACCATCACACCCAAAAGTCTGGACCATATAAAATGAGATCCAGTCCATGTCTTTGAAAGATCCACCAGCAGTATAAAAGGCAGTACAACAGCAGTCAGAGGGCTACCACTGATGAAGAAGGCAGCTAAGTCCTTCGAAACGCGTCTGGTGACCTCCCTCTAAAAACCTGCTAAGAACCTCATTCTGGAAGCGCTTCCACACAACTGACTTCACCCGAGTCCTCTGGATCGAAAAAGACCACCAGCGAAAATCTTAAAACCGAGTCCGGCAAAGACACGTGAGACGCCAGAGAAGTGACGTCATACCCACGCGGCACGCCGAGAAGACCGGGAAACAGACACCGCTGAGCGCAGCAAGGCCGCTCCAACAGCCAGGACATCCACACCTCACAAAGAAGGTAAACAGTCAGGGTGCAGTATTTTCTAAATGTGTGGGACGCCACACTAAGTAAAGCACCCGACTGATATACCACTTATATATATCTTTTAATCTTTTTTATCTTTTTACCGTTCTATCCATATATTATATACATTTTTCTATGTGACCAACATTGGTGATACATAAAGACATTTTTTATGGTGATACATAAAGACAATTTTTATGGACTGCACACAAATGGACACAGTCATTTACTGTACCTACTGAAGGTGGAAATCACCACTAGACAATCACTGCATTGTCACATCCCCACCTTGCACATTTTTGTCACTGTGCACCTCCACTGCCGCATATTGCAAATCATCATTTTTTACTTTTTACTTTTGAGAACCTCATTTTTTAGAACTTCTACATTTTTAGAACTTCTACCCTTTACTCTCCATTCCTAAACGTATTCTCATAAAAATAAATACATATTTTTTTACTATCATCTGTGTATATTGCCTCCTTAGTATTACTGACAATTTTTATGGACTGCACACAAATGGACACAGTCATTTACTGTACCTACTGAAGGTGGAAATCACCACTAGACAATCACTGCATTGTCACATCCCCACCTTGCACATTTTTGTCACTGTGCACCTCCACTGCCGCATATTGCAAATCATCATTTTTTACTTTTTACTTTTGAGAACCTCATTTTTTAGAACTTCTACATTTTTAGAACTTCTACCCTTTACTCTCCATTCCTAAACGTATTCTCATAAAAATAAATACATATTTTTTACTATCATCTGTGTATATTGCCTCCTTAGTATTACTGATAGATGTAGAGTGCCTGTTTTCCACTATATACCTTTAATGTCCAGATATGTGCCTCCCTCACAGTAGCAATGCCAGATTATGTGTCCCCTCACAGTAGTAATGCCAGATTATGTGTCCTCTCACAGTAGTAATGCCAGATTATGTGTACCATAACAGTAGTAATGCCAGATTATGTGCCCCCTCACAGTAGTAATGCCACATTATTATGTGCCCCTTGTAGGGATTTGCTCTGGTAAGCAGGGCAAGCGGACGCAGTACAGAGGCAAGAACACAGTAATAAAACAAAAGTTCAGTGTTTATTCACACAAAAAGCAACAAAGCAAAAATAACACTGTGGGGAGTCCTGGTGTTAATTCACACCACGTAGAGTCCACAGCACAAACGTGTCACCTGGCGGACTGTTTTGTCCAGGGCAATCCTCAGCCGTCCACCGCAGGCTTTATGGCGCCTGATTTTCAGCGTGCGGCTCTCCAGCACGCTACCAACTGGTTGGAACCCAAACACCTCAGTGCTTCACAGATACACTATGAAATTGCAGGGTAATCCACACACAGCTAAGCTGCTGGCTGGGTTTTTATTCCCAGCCCAAAACCTGGCCTGGACGTGGGGAACAGCCACCCACCCTGCTCTTTGGCTACTCCCAATAAGAACCGGCCCGGATTGGCTTTACAGCCACACTAAGTAAAACAGTGTCAGCGAGCACTAGCTGCCGCTGACACACAAAATTACCGGTTCTTATCTCACCGACGCCAGGAACCTCAGTGACACGTACCTTCCGTCAATGACGGATCCTTGCGCCTTCCTACACCCTTCACAGTATTTATGCCCAGTTATGTGCACCCTCAAAGTAGATATGCCCAGATATGTACCCCCTCAGAGTAGTTATGCCAGATTATGTGCCCCTCACATTATATATGCCCACATATGTGCCCCTTACAGTAGTTAGGCCAGATTACGTGCCCCCTCACAGTAGTTATGCCTTCATATGTGCCCCCTCATAGTTATGCCTTCATATGTGCCCCCCTCACAGTAGTTATGCCAGATTAGGTGCCCCCTCAAATTAGTTATGGCAGATTAGGTGCCCCTCAGTAGAGATGCCCACTTTTGTGCCCCCTCACTCTAGTTGTGCCCATCAAACACCCCCCCTTGCCCCCAGTCTGCAGCGTTAGAAAAAAAAAACATACTTACCTTCTTCCCTAATGACAGGCTCCAACACTTATCGCGCTGCTGGCTGTGCTGAAGGCAGATTCCCGGGCTTTCAGCTCTCCTCTCACAGCCAGCAGCACCATGTGGGGCCAGCAGGGGGAGTTCCTGAGCTCTGAAGATCAGTGAAGCAGGGAGCAGAGAGGTTTCCATGCTTCACCATGGAAACTAACTGCCTGCCCGGGTGTGTGTGAGTGAGTGTGCGCTCCCCCCACATATTATACATGTAATGGAGGCATGGAGCGCTCTGATGGGGCCCGAAATTGCCACTGTACTGCATGCCGGGACCCATCTGAGCGCTCCATTACATGTGGGGCCCCTGCCAGCGGCCTAGGGGGGTCCACATGTGGCCGGGCCCCCTGGAGTGCCGAGCACGGTCGCAACTGAGGCCTCTGTGACCTCTGTATGTACGCCATTGGACCTGTATCGACTATTGAGGGCCAAATAAGGTCACGGTCAAGAACCATTTCCATCTACCACTGATTTCTGAACTTTTTCATAGGGTTCGAGGAGCTAACTAATTTACAAAATTGGACCTGCGTGAGGCATACAATATAATGCGCATTCATGAGGGCAAAGAGTGTAAGACCGCTTTCAACACCCAAGATGACATTACAAGTATCTCGTCATGCCCTTTGAACTATGCAATGGTCCCGCGGTTTTCCAGGAATTTGTTAATTACATTTTCCGGGACCTATTCTATGTCTGTGTGATTGTCTACCTGGACAATATCCTAATATATTTTCCGGATTTGGTCGGATTTGGTTTAATATTACAGCCATTAAGAGAGAATCGACTTAATGTCAAACTCGAGAAATGCATCTTTGAGAGGTCATCTTTGCCGTTCCTGGGATACATCGTCTTTGATACTGGGTTGAAGATGGATCCTGAAACCTGAATGCAGTAACAGACTGGCCCCACCCTCAGGGTCTTTGTGCCATACAGTGCTTCCTAGGTTTTGCTAATTTTTCATCCCTTACATCCCCGATCTCCGCCCTTACTAAGAAATGGGTGAATGCCAGAGTCTAGACCCCAGAGGCTGAAGCCACTTTTGTCCAATTAAAGAAGTCCTTTAGAAGTGGATGCTTCCTTCATAGGAGCCAGTGCTGTTTTACTACAGAAAGGTTACAAGGATAAGAGGTTTACTTGCGGGTTTTATTCCAAGCTCTTCTCCCCTGCCGAGAGGAATTACTGTATTGGAGATAGAGAGCCTTGGAGGAGTGGCGTTATCTATCGGAAGGGGCCCAACATCCGGTGATAGTCTTCACCAACCACAAAAACCTTACATATCTGCAGATGGCCCACTGTCTGAACCCACACCAAGCCAAATGGGCACTCTTCTTCTCCCATTTTATTTTGAGCTTCACTTTCACCCAGCCGAGAAGAATATGAAGGAGGATGCTCAGTCATTTGATTAATCCAACCAGCAAGAGGAACCCTAGTACACTGTTGATCCTGCTCGCTTGTTCACTGTGGTTTATGTCCTAGTCAAAGTCATTCCTCCCAGTATGACATTCATGCCACCTGCCAAGAGGAAACGTGTTCCATCTACTTCGTCTCCAGTGACTGGAGGTTCAGACAATGTATTTGAAATCAAAAACATCCTGGACATCAAGAAACGTGGCAAGAAGACCTACTATCTGGTGGATTGGAAAGGTTTTGGTCCTGAAGTGAGATCTTGGGAACCAGAGCGGTTGTGGATTGCCGGTGTTCGCCTACTCACCACTGCAGTCCCAGGCTCCATGCTTGGGCGAACACGGCTGTCTCTGGCCACCTCTGTCGTTGCCAATGTCCAGCTGCTTTACAGGGTAGGTAGCAGCAATGATCTGCTGCCTGTGTCTCTCTATGTACTGCTCCAGCACTGGACTCTGTGCCTGCAGGTGCAGTACCTTCTGGGATCTGCTCCACAGTTTCCTTTCAGCCCTGAACACAGCATGCCTTCTAGCCTGTTTCCTGTAGGACCTCGGTAAGGGCTGGCGCGCACCACTTCTTGTGATGTAAGGGTTTTGCACATGTGACCTGTGTGACCAATTCCAGCCATCCTGCACCTATTTTAGCAGTCTAGCCATTTTCCCAGGTGCCTGAGGGTCAAAGGTCCTTGTGTCCTGCAACAGTTGCTATCTGTGCTTGTGTTCCTGTATACCTGACCCATGTTTGTGTTTCTGGACTCCGCTATCTGTTTGATTCTTGCCTGATTTGCCTCGACTCTCCGGTTGCTGACCCGGATTGCCTGACCTGTACCTGTGCCGCCTGCCCTGACCCATTGCTTGTCTAACTTCACCTCTGCCTCCTCTTTTGGTCCTACACTGTCGCTATTGGTTACGACTTGGCCTGCTGACTACGACTGTACCTCTGGTACCTTGCATTGGTACCCCCTGATCCGCCTGGACCAGATGCCTCGCCAAGAGGTAGCGACCTGGTGTTTCCCTGAGGAAATTCTATCCCCACTATCAGGGGTACTTTGAAGAATGAGGGGTTCACTAAGACAACGCCTTTTAGAGGAGGTTGGTCATGTGGCACAGTGGGTTCACAACGGCTGGTTCGCAATACACGCTTTGAAAGATTCCTTAAAGGGGTGTGGTTTCCAGAATGGGGCAACTTTTTGGGGGATTCCACCGTAGTGGTACCTCAGGGTGTCTTCATATGTAACATAGCTCTCAAAAACCATTCCAGCAAAATCTGCACTCCAAAAGCCATATGGCGCTCCTTCCCTTCTACACCCTACCATGCGCCCATACAGCAGTTTTTAACCACATATTGGGTGTTTCCATATTCAGGGCAAGATGAGTGATAAAATATGTGGTCCATTTTCTCCTGTTACCTCTTGTGAAAGTGAAAAATTAGGTCTGGTCCATGTTTTGCAATTTTCCTGCTGTGCGTCCATACAGCAAGCTACAAGCACACATGGGGTGTTGCCATAATCGGGAGAAAATTAGTAACACATACTGGGGTGCATTTTCTCCTGTTACCCCTTGTGAAAGTGAAAAATTGTGGTCTGGTAGTAATTATTTATTTCCATAGCCATGTGCTTTTAAATTCTTTGACAAGTGTTTATGCCTTCTGTGAAACACCTGTTTGGTCAAAGGTGCCCTTTCCACCACTTACAATGTTCGTACAGGGGTGCACTTTCCAAAATGGGGTCACTTCTTGAGGTTTTCAATTTCTGGGGACATCAGGAATTTTTTTACCTGCGACATGGCACCTAAAATCCATGTCTGCCAATTCAGGCCTGCAAAATCCATATTTTGCAGTTTGCCTCTAGAGCCCATACAGCAGGCCACAAGCACATATGTGGTGTTGCCATAATTGGGAGAAAATGAGTAACACATACTGGGGTGCATTTTCTCCTGTTACCCCTTGTGAAAGTGAAGAATTGGGGTCTGGTAGTACACCCTTGTGCTTTTAAATTCCGGCCTAAAGTGACTTTTTATTAAAAAAAACATATTTTTTATTTTCACAGCCAAGTGTTTCCTAATTCTATAAAACACCTTTGGGGTCAAAGTGCTCACTGCATGCCTTGAAAGATTCCTTGAAGGGTGTAGTTTCCAAAATAGGGTCACTTTTTGAAGGTTTCCCCTGTAGGGGTACCTCAGGGTATCTTCATATGCGATATAGCCCCCAAAAACCATTCCAGCAAAATTTGCCCTCCAAAAATCATATGGCGCTCCTTCCCTTCTGAGCCCTGCGCCCATACATAAATTTTTTACCACATATGGGGTATTGCCATATTCAGTGGAAGACGAGTAACAGTGTAAGCCATGTACCGGGGTGGGCTCCCCAGGATACAGCGAAGTCACGAACGAGGAAAGCAACTCTGACACCAGCTTTTGCAAAAACTGAATTTTACTAACACGTGATAATAAACACAACCACAAAAGCTGAGAACATAAAATTTTTAGATTTACATACACCCAGCCCAAAGGCTGAGACCCCTGTGTTGCACAGCACAGGATCCCCTTATGGATGCCAGCGGATGTTTCGCTGTAATTTACCTACTGGCAGGCACAACTAAAACTGCCTCGCCGTGCCTATTATTACTCTGAAGCTAACACGAACAATTGGTTGGGTGCTTAGTATGGGCTGCGTGCGGTGCAACACAACAGTTCATAATCTTACCGTGCTCTATATTATTCCCCCTCCCATAACTAGCCCGGTAGCACATGCCAGATTATTTCTCCTGAACAAAACGCTGAACTGGATGGAGTTCGTGGGGGGTGTTTATTAGCTCCCAAATGTGCAATGTCCCTTTTAGTAATGGAGTCCTCGTAGTACCAGTAGCAACTCTTTAGACCTGACACAAAGCAGAAACTCTAACTATCTAACTACAGGCCTGGTCTAAGTCTCTAGGCGCCAATACTACAGTAAGTTGCGTTCACGATCTTACCGACCCGGGTCTGCTCTTTATCCACTGATGACTCTGAACCGAACAACCAGTCTCTCCAGCAAACATGAGGTCCCGCAGAGTATGAAGCTTTGTTCCTTAGCTCTTGTCAGCCTTCCTGGAAACAATCCTCCTTTTCCTGGACAGGATCTGTTTTTTGGACAATGATCAGCTTTACTCAGCTGTAGCTGTGGTAACTGAGGGGGTCCTCTCACTCCTGGATTCATCAGTTTGTCTGCTCACACACAGTTCCTCAGCTCTCAGCTCGATTCTAAGATGGCTGCACCTTCATCAGGCTCTGAGAAAACCACACCTCTTATGAATATGGAAATATATATGCAGTCAGTCAGCTGTGCCTAGGAAACAGCAGCATATTGTGGCCAAACAGCAGAACATCAGTCCAGAACATTTAATTTAATCCACACACAGTTTTTTAGACAATAAGAGCTGTCTCCCCATCTCACAACAGTAACAGAGTAACAAAATGTGGGGTGAATTTTCTCCTCTTACCCCTTGTAAAAGTGAAAAATTTGGGTCTAAAGTGACTTTGTTTTGTAAAAAAATTAAATTTTTCATTTTCACAGCCAAGAGTTTATAAATTCTGTGATCAAAACACTCAATACACCTCTCAATAAATTCTTTGAGGGGTTTAGTTCCCAAATGGGGTACTTTTGGAGGTTTTCACTGCAGGGTTATCTCAACATGGGACCTTAAAACCATTCTAGCAAAATCTGCCCTTTAAAAACCATAGGGTGCTCCTTGCCTTCTTAGCCGTGCCATGCGCCCATACATCAGTTTACAACAATGTATGGAGTTTTTTTGGAAACTGTAGAATAATAAATTGTGATGTTTGTTTTGCAGATGTAAATTTCACCTCCATTTTGCATTAATTACTGTGAAATAACCTTAAGGGTTAACAAAGTTTGTAAAAACAAATTTGAATAACTTGAGGTGTGTAGTTTTTAAAATGGGGTTACTTTTGGGTGGTTTCTGTCATGTAAGCCCCACAAAGTGACCTCATAACTGAATTGGTCCTTTAAAAAGTTGGTTTAGGAAATTACAGTCAGGTCCATAAATATTGGGACATCGACACAATTCTAACATTTTTGGCTCTATACACCACCACAATGGATTTGAAATGAAACGAACAAGATGTGCTTTAACTGCAGACTGTCAGATTTAATTTGATGGTATTTACATCCAAATCAGGTGAACGGTGTAGGAATTACAACAGTTTGCATATGTGCCTCCCACTTGTTAAAGGGACCAAAAGTAATGGGACATAATAATAATCATAAATCAAACTTTCACTTTTTAATACTTGGTTGCAAATCCTTTGCAGTCAATTACAGCCTGAAGTTTGGAATGCATAGACATCACCAGACGCTGGGTTTCATCCCTGGTGATGCTCTGCCAAGCCTCTACTGCAACTGTCTTCAGTTCCTGCTTGTTCTCTTGGGCATTTTCCCTTCAGTTTTGTCTTCAGCAAGTGAAATGCATGCTCAATCGGATTCAGGTCAGGTGATTAACTTGGCCATTGCATAACATTCCACTTCTTTCCCTTAAAAAACTCTTTGGTTGTTTTTGCAGTATGCTTTGGGTCATTGTCCATCTGCACTGTGAGGCGCCGTCCAATGAGTTCTGAAGCATTTGGCTGAATATGAGCAGATAATATTGCCTGAAACACTTCAGAATTCATTCTGCTGATTTTGTCAGCAGTCACATCATCAATAAATACAAGAGAACCAGTTCCATTGGCAGCCATACATGCCCACGCCATGACACTACCACCACCATGCTTCACTGATGAGGTGGTATGCTTAGGATCATGAGCAGTTCCTTTCCTTCTCCATACTCTTCTTTTCCCATCACTGTGGTACAAGTTGATCTTGGTCTCATCTGTCCATAGGATGTTGCTCCAGAACTGTGAAGGCTTTTTTAGATGTCGTTTGGCAAACTCTAATCTGGCCTTCCTGTTTTTGAGGGTCACCAATGGTTTACATCTAGTGGTGAACCCTCTGTATTCACTCTGGTGAAGTCTTCTCTTGATTATTGACTTTGACACACATATACCTACCTCCTGGAGAGTGTTATTGATCTGGCCAACTGTTGTAAAGGGTTTTCTTCACCAGGGAAAGAATTCTTCGGCCATCCACCACAGTTGTTTTCAGTGGACTTCTGTGTCTTTTGGTGTTGCTGAGCTCACCAGTGTGTTTCTTCTTTTTAAGAATTTTCCAAACAGTTGTTTTGGCCACACCTAATGTTTTTGCTATCTCTCTGATGGTTTTTTTTCAGCCTAATAATGGCTTGCTTCACTGATAGTGACAGCTCTTTGGATCTCATCTTGAGAGTTGACAGCAACAGATTCCAAATGAAAATAGCACACTTGAAATGAACTCTGGACCTTTTATCTGCTCATTGTAATTGGGATAATGAGAGAATAACACACACCTGGCCATGAAACAGCTGAGAAGACAATTGTCCCATTACTTTTGGTCCCTTAACAAGTGGGAGGCACATATGCAAACTGTGGTAATTCCTACACCATTCACCTGATTTGGATGTAAATACCCTCAAATTAAAGGTGACAGTCTGCAGTTAAAGCACATCTTGTTTGTTTCAAAACTGTTAGAATTGTGTCGATGTCCCAATATTTATGGACCTGACTGTATGTTGAAAATTTACTTTTAAAATTCTAAAGCCTTCTAACGTCCTAAAATAATAAAATTACATTTACAAAATGATGCAAACATAAAGCAGGCATATGGGAAATGTAAAGTAATAACTATTTTATGAGATATCACTATCTCCCTTAAAAGCAGAGAGATTGCGTTTTTTTTATATATAAAGGTGAAATATATTGACTCAAATTTACCAGTGTCATGAAGTACAATGTGTCACGAGAAAACAATCTCAGAATGGCTTGGATAAGTAAGTGTTCCAAAATTATTAACACATATAGTGACATGTCAGATTTTCAAAAAATGGCCTGGTCCTTAAGGTGAAAAAATGGCTGCGTTTTGAAGGGGTTAATGGAGCAGTATAGGTAATAGAAGTGTATTAGGGAATTGCCCAAAATATGATGCAATTCCCTAAAATATTAAAGCGCTTCCAAAAATGACACTTCATCTAATCTATTGTATAACGGTAATTGCATGTGTGACAAACTGTGTCGTATATTCATTTAATGATTCTCATTCAAAACCTTTATCCCATGTGCTGTGTCCCAGTTGAAGGCAGTTCCCCATTTAAAGGGTTAAGAATGTGTGACTTTTTGGGTCAGCTACACGGCGATATGTGTCGTGAGGCTAGAAAGTTGTTCGACATTTCATGTAAGGGTACGGCTACACAGCCTTTTTGAGCACAGCCAAGTACCGTCCTGATCAAAAGTTTAAGACCACTTGAAAAATGGCAAAAAATCATATTTTACATTGTTGGATCTTAACAAGGTTCCAAGTAGAGCTTCAACATGCAACAAGAAGAAATACACTGCGTGCAGAATTATTAGGCAAATGAGTATTTTGACCACATCATCCTCTTTATGCATGTTGTCTTACTCCAAGCTGTATAGGCTCGAAAGCCTACTACCAATTAAGCATATTAAGTGATGTGCATCTCTGTAATGAGAAGGGGTGTGGTCTAATGACATCAACACCCTATATCAGGTGTGCATAATTATTAGGCAACTTCCTTTCCTTTGGCAAAATGGGTCAAAAGAAGGACTTGACAGGCTCAGAAAAGTCAAAAATAGTGAGATATCTTGCTGAGGGATGCAGCACTCTTAAAATTGCAAAGCTTCTGAAGCGTGATCATCGAACAATCAAGCGTTTCATTCAAAATAGTCAACAGGGTCGCAAGAAGCGTGTGGAAAAACCAAGGCGCAAAATAACTGCCCATGAACTGAGAAAAGTCAAGTGTGCAGCTGCCAAGATGCCACTTGCCACCAGTTTGGCCATATTTCAGAGCTGAAACATCACTGGAGTGCCCAAAAGCACAAGGTGTGCAATACTCAGAGACATGGCCAAGGTAAGAAAGGCTGAAAGACGACCACCACTGAACAAGACACACAAGCTGAAACGTCAAGACTGGGCCAAGAAATATCTCAAGACTGATTTTTCTAAGGTTTTATGGACTGATGAAATGAGAGTAAGTCTTGATGGGCCAGATGGATGGGCCCGTGGCTGGATTGGTAAAGGGCAGAGAGCTCCAGTCCGACTCAGACGCCAGCAAGGTGGAGGTGGAGTACTGGTTTGGGCTGGTATCATCAAAGATGAGCTTGTGGGGCTTTTTCGGGTTGAGGATGGAGTCAAGCTCAACTCCCAGTCCTACTGCCAGTTTCTGGAAGACACCTTCTTCAAGCAGTGGTACAGGAAGAAGTCTGCATCCTTCAAGAAAAACATGATTTTCATGCAGGACAATGCTCCATCACACGCGTCCAAGTACTCCACAGCGTGGCTGGCAAGAAAGGGTATAAAAGAAGAAAATCTAATGACATGGCCTCCTTGTTCACCTGATCTGAACCCCATTGAGAACCTGTGGTCCATCATCAAATGTGAGATTTACAAGGAGGGAAAACAGTACACCTCTCTGAACAGTGTCTGGGAGGCTGTGGTTGCTGCTGCACGCAATGTTGATGGTGAACAGATCAAAACACTGACAGAATCCATGGATGGCAGGCTTTTGAGTGTCCTTGCAAAGAAAGGTGGCTATATTGGTCACTGATTTGTTTTTGTTTTTGAATGTCAGAAATGTATATTTGTGAATGTTGAGATGTTATATTGGTTTCACTAGTAAAAATAAATAATTGAAATGGGTATATATTTGTTTTTTGTTAAGTTGCCTAATAATTATGCACAGTAATAGTCACCTGCACACACAGATATCCCCCTAAAATAGCTAAAACTAAAAACAAACTAAAAACTACTTCCAAAAATATTCAGCTTTGATATTAATGAGTTTTTTGGGTTCATTGAGAACATGGTTGTTGTTCAATAATAAAATTAATCCTCAAAAATACAACTTGCCTAATAATTCTGCACTCCCTGTAAGATGGAGACAAAATATTTTTTGAGCATTCAATTAATTGAAAATAACGATTAAACTGAAACAGGCTGTTTTTCAGCAGATCCAAATTTTAGGACCACATGCCTTTAAAAAGCCAAATCTGTGCAAAGATGTGGATTCATTGTCATTTTCTGTCAGGTAGTCACACGTTGTGATGGCAAAGGCAAAAAAACTCTCCCTTTTTGAAAGTGGTCGAGTTGTTGAACTGCATAAGCAGGGTCTCTCACAGCACGCCATCGCTGCTGAGGTGGGACGCAGTAAGACAGTCATTTGGAATTTCTTAAATGATCCTGAGGGTTATGGAGCATAAAAGTCAAGTGGAAGACCCAAAAAAATTTCATCAGCACTGTGCCGGAGGATCCAATTGGCTGTCCGTCAAGACACTGGACGATCCTCGACCCAAATTAAGGCCCTTACTGGTGCTGACTGCAGCCCCATAACCATCAGATGGCATCTGAGACTGAAGGTCTTCAAAAACAAAAAACGTCTTCAAAGACCTCGTCTCCTTGAACGCCACAGAACTGCTCGTTTGGACTTTGCAAAAGAGCACCAAACATGGGACATTCAAAGGTGGAAGAAAGTTTTATTCTCTGATGAGAAAAAATGTAAACTTGATGGTCCTGATAGTTTCCAACATTACTGGCATGACAAGCAGATCCCACCTGAGATGTTTTCTACGCGCCAAAGTGGAGGGTGCGCCATAATGGTCTGGGGTGCTTTTTCCTTCAGTGGAAAAGGAAGTGCAGGGGCGTCGAACAGCCGCTGGCTATGTCCAGATGTTGCAGAGAGCATTTGTCATGACTGAGGGCTCTCATCTGTGTGGTAACGACTGGGTTTTTCAACAGGACAACGCTACAGTACACAATGCCCGCAGGACAAGGGACTTCTTCCAGGAGAATAACATCACTCTTTTGGCCCATCCTGCGTGTTCCCCTGATCTAAATCCAATTGAGAACCTTTGGGGATGGATGGCAAGGGAAGTTTACAAAAATGGACAACAGTTCCAGACAGTAGATGGTCTTCGTGCGGCCGTCTTCACCACTTGGAGAAATGTTCCCACTCACATCATGGAAACGCTTGCATCAAGCATGCCGAAACGAATTTTTGAAGTGATAAACAATAACGGCGGAGCTACTCATTACTGAGTTCATGTTTGGAAGTTGGATTTCTGTTTTGGGGGGGTTTAGTTTTTTTTTGGAGGTGTGGTCCTAAACTTTTGATCAGCTGAAAAACAGCCTGTTTCAGTTTATTCGTTGTTTTCATTAAATTGAATGCTCAAAAAATGGTTTTGTCTCACTCCCATTTCTTCTTGTTGCATGTTGAAGCTCTACTTGGAACCTTGTTAAGATCCAACCATGCTAAATAAGATTTTTTGCCATTTTTCAAGTGGTCTTAAACTTTTGATCAGGACTGTATCACAGTGTAGCAGGGCTGCCATAGGCAGAGGCATAGCTATAGAGGTTGCAGTGGTTGCAACTGTGACTTTAGCAAGCGGCGCACCGCCAATAACCAATGTTTTACTCAGTCAGGTCGCAGTGCAGTGTGGGTCCAGAGAGAACCAGGGAGTGTGACTGCAGGGGAGAACGTCAGACCTGCAAAGTAGCAGAGGAGCAGAAGAGATACATTTATTTATTTTGGTTCTGATATGGGGTCTAACATGGAGGTCTAAAGTGGGTCTCATCTGAGGCTTGATATGGGGGTCTGATCTGAGGATCGGATATAGGGGTCTGATCTGAGGATCCGATATGGCTTTCTGATCTGAGGATCCGATATGGGGGTCTGATCTAAAAGGTAATAGAGTATGTAAGGGGGTATTTTTTTGTACTGTGCCCATTATAAGGGGATATTTTTTGTACTAACAAAATTATAAGGGAATATTTTTTGTACTGGAACACATTATAAGAGGGATTTTTGAGTACTGGCACACATTAGGGGGCATTTTCCTACTGGCACACATTATAAGGAGAATTATTACTAATGAGGACTATGGGGACATTTTTACTAGTATGGGCACAATGGGGGCAGTATTACTTTTGGGGGCACTGTTAACACTAACACTCTGGCAGATAATTATTTCTATTGGTGAGACTTTGTGGAGCACTATTACTGTTTGGAGTGGGGGGGGGGGGCACCCTGGCACAGTATCAGCTTAGCACAATTGTAAGTGTCAGGGACACAGTTATTTTTTAGGCCACTGTTTATCAATAATTATTGAAGGGGCACTGTCTGTATGGTACTAGTATTTTCAGGGGGACTTTTTCTGCAGTATAGTATTGGGGAGTACAGTGGGCAATGTATTGGGGGTGGCAGGATGGAGTTCAGGAATAGAGAAAATGAGAAAAGAGAACGTCAGAGGAGACATCACTGGATGTAAGAGGTATGTGGCGCTGTATTCTCCTGTATGTTTGTAGCCCTGTATGTAAAGTTTTCTAAGTATGTCTTTAACAGTAGGGCTGGAGGGAAGGGGTTAGGTCAAGAATTTGGCAATGTATTGGGGGTGGCAGGATGGAGTTCAGGAATAGAGAAAATGAGAAAAGAGAACGTCAGAGGAGACATCACTGGATGTAAGAGGTATGTGGCGCTGTATTCTCCTGTATGTTTGTAGCCCTGTATGTAAAGTTTTCCAAGTATGTCTTTAACAGTAGGGCTGGAGGGAAGGGGTTAGGTCAAGAATTTGGCATGTGGGGGGTGCTCTGTTTCAGTTTTCACCCTAAGCAGCAGAAAGGCTAGCTGTACCCCTGGGACCCACGCTGACCAGATATTGATGACTGTCACGTACGCACCCGCGTCTCGCAACCAGGGATGGGTCTGCTAGGGGCCCCGGACTACCTCCAAGCTCTCACTCCGCGCACCTCACACACTCAGGCCGCTAAGTGACTGTAGTTCACCCCCAAACACGCACAGACTCCACAACCCAAACACCAGCTGCCACCACCGACTTTGACATAAGCCGGAAACGTTGCACACTCCACATACACTCACCTAAAGAATTATTAGGAACACCTGTTCTATTTCTCATTAATGCAATTATCTAGTCAACCAATCACATGGCAGTTGCTTCAATGCATTTAGGGATGTGGTCCTGGTCAAGACAATCTCCTGAACTCCAAACTGAATGTCAGAATGGGAAAGAAAGGTGATTTAAGCAATTTTGAGCGTGGCATGGTTGTTGGTGCCAGATGGGCCGGTCTGAGTATTTCGCAATCTGCTCAGTTACTGGGATTTTCACGCACAACCATTTCTAGGGTTTACAAAGAATGGTGTGAAAAGGGAAAAACATCCAGTATGCGGCAGTCCTGTGGGCAAAAATGCCTTGTGGATGCTAGAGGTCAGAGGAGAATGGGCCGACTGATTCAAGATGATAGAAGAGCAACGTTGATTGAAATAACCACTCGTTACAATCGAGGTATGCAGCAAAGCATTTGTGAAGCCACAACACGCACAACCTATAGGCGGATGGCCTACAACAGCAGAAGACCCCACCATGTACCACTCATCTCCACTACAAATAGGAAAAAGAGGCTACAATTTACACGAGCTCACCAAAATTGGACTGTTCAAGACTGGAAAAATGTTGCCTGGTCTGATGAGTCTCGATTTCTGTTGAGACATTCAAATGGTAGAGTCCGAATTTGGTGTAAGCAGAATGAGAACATGTATCCATCCTCTGATGGCTACTTCCAGCAGGATAATGCACCATGTCACAAAGCTCGAATCATTTCAAATTGGTTTCTTGAACATGACAATGAGTTCACTGTACTAAAATGGCCCCCACAGTCACCAGATCTCAACCCAATAGAGCATCTTTGGGATGTGGTGGAACGGGAGCTTCGTGCCCTGGATGTGCATCCCTCAAATCTCCATCAACTGCAAGATGCTATCCTATCAATATGGGCCAACATTTCTAAAGAATGCTATCAGCACCTTGTGGAATCAATGCCACGTAGAATTAAGGCAGTTCTGAAGGCAAAAGGGGGTCCAACACCGTATTAGTATGGTGTTCCTAATAATTCTTTAGGTGAGTGTATATACGTTCTGCTCACAAGCAATCACACAGTCACACGTTCAGGCTATGGACTCTTTTGCAGGCATCTCAAACTCCGGCCCTCCAGCTGTTGCAAAACTACAACTCCCAGCATGCCCGGACAGCCTACAGGTATCAGCCTACAGCAGGGCATTGTGGGAGTTGTAGTTTTACAACAGCTGGAGGGCCGCAGTTTGAGATGCCTGCTTTAGGGCTCTTTCACACTTGCGTTCTTGTCTTCCGGCATAGAGTTCCGTCGTCGGGGCTCTATGCCGGAAGAATCCTGATCAGGATTATCCTAATGCATTCTGAATGGAGAGAAATCCGTTCAGGATGCATCAGGATGTCTTCAGTTCCGGAACGGAACGTTTTTTGGCCGGAGAAAATACCGCAGCATGCTGCGCTTTTTGCTCCGGCCAAAAATCCGGAACACTTGCCGCAAGGCCGGATCCGGAATTAATGCCCATTGAAAGGCATTGATCCGGATCCGGCCTTAAGCTAAACGTCGTTTCGGCGCATTGCCGGAGCCGACATTTAGCTTTTTCAGAGTGGTTACCATGGCTGCCGGGACGCTAAAGTCCTGGCAGCCATGGTAAAGTGTAGCGGGGAGCGGGGGAGCAGTGTACTTACCGTCCGTGCGGCTCCCCGGGCGCTCCAGAGTGACGTCAGGGCGCCCCAAGCGCATGGATCATGTGATCACATGGATCACGTCATCCATGCGCATGGGGCGCTCTGACGTCATTCTGGAGCGCCCCGGGAGCCGCACGGACTGTAAGTATACCGCTCCCCCGCTCCCCGCTCCTACTATGGCAGCCAGGACTTTAATAGCGTCCTGGGTGCCATAGTAACACTGAAAGCATTTGGAAGACGGTTCCGTCTTCAAATGCTTTCAGTACACTTGCGTTTTTCCGGATCCGGCGTGTAATTCCGGCAAGTGGAGTACACGCCGGATCCGGACAACGCAAGTGTGAAAGAGGCCTTAGAGCAACAAAGCGGACTTATAAAGGGAATATTTTATAAACAAAACATAGTGCAGTGCTGACAAAAACAGATGTAAGATGAGACAAAGTAAAAATAACATACAAAACAGTGAGAGTAAAATAAATGGGTAAAAACAGTAAATAAGAACTTACTGCCCTGGGAGAAGGGGAGGAAAATGGCTAACCGTCAGCTCGGCTGTGACTCCCACACGGTGTAATGCTGAAAATATGTCCATGCTAAATTTTATAGAACTAGGATTGGTTTCCAGTTTCCGGTCGGCCCAGTCATTGCCTAACCAAATCCTAGTTCTTCCATTGGGGGACAATTAATGAGGGGAGTGGAGGGCATTGAATATTGAAATCTCTTTGTTTTAAAGTTTTCAAATCTCCCTAAACAAATGAGCCCCCTTCCTCCAGTATCTGGTTTTTCAGGGGGGGAGCAGATGCTTCTTTGAAGCTAGTACCTGGCAGCCAGAGGTGTTAGATATGACAGGAACATGAGGAGAACTGTCCATCTGCATCTCCTGTAGCTGGCAGAGTCCCAGCCTGCCCGACCACCCTGCTGGGATAGAATGTAGGCTTCAAAGCAGTCAGCCATTTGGTGAAGGACCCTTATATCCAGCAGAAATTACACCTTATACAACAGACACACGGCACATATACTTCTGTAATAGCTACTACAAGTATGCACCCCCACATCATATTTATGACAATGACCTATCCTGAAAATAGGTTGATTAGATATTGATGACCTATCCTGAAAATAAGCCATCAATATTTAATTCACGGACAGCTCCTAAATGTGTGATGTTCATGTTATCATTTGTAAATTGTTAATGTGTGTCCCAATAGTCAACACTAATATCTTCCATGGTTTTAGGATCCCCCACTTGAAAAAGTCAGTTATTAAATGTTGTATAGGATTCTAGAAGAAATGAATGTCCCTACTTGAAGCTGAATACATTTCCATTATGTCATTAACATTTGGTCAATCATCTACTTGAATTGCTTGTTAAGCACTGGCAGACCAAAGAAAATAATTTTCTTAATGGATTAGTTGGCAGCAAACCTCTACAATGTATATGGAAGCCAAATTGTGCTGTAATTCCCCTTTCAAGAAGGAAGGCATGCTAACTATATACTGACAAACCCACCACTTAGAACAAGCAAAATAGATTTCCTTTCCAAATTTAACTTAACAGAGGCTTAAAATATGTTTTGAAAGGTAAAAAATTGCTGCTTCATTACTATGTACAATATTTATAAAAGGTGTGATTAAAAGCAGTACAGCATTGTGTATACCCAGTAAATGTGCTGCCTTGGCTGGAACATCAAAGATCCTAAAAACTTCATGCAGTGGCCGGGTTTGGCGTGACCCAGCGTTACTCTGGGTCCCCTGGACACCACTGAGGTGTCACCACATTTTGCTGCTCTCCAGAGGGGATAGTAAGGCATGGTGCACTCCAATGGGAAATACAGTCAGGTCCATAAATATTGAGACATCGACACAATTCTAACATTTTTGGCTCTATACACCACCACAATGGATTTGAAATGAAACTAACAAGATGTGCTTTAACTGCAGACTGCCAGCTTTAATTTGAGGGTATTTACATCGAAATTAGGTGAACGGTGTATGAATTACAACAGTTTTCAAATGTGCCTCCCACTTGTTAAGGGACCAAAAGTAATGGGACAGAGTAATAATCATAAATCAAACTTTCACTTTTTAATACTTGGTTGCAAATCCTTTGCAGTCAATTACAGCCTGAAGTCTGGAACCCATAGACATCACCAGACGCTGGGTTTCATCCCTGGTGATGTTTTGCCAGGCCTCTACTGCAACTGTCTTCAGTTCCTGCTTGTTCTTGGGGCATTTTCCCTTCAGTTTTGTCTTCAGCAAGTGAAATGCATGCTCAATTGGATTCAGGTCAGGTGATTGACTTGGCCATTGCATAACATTCCACTTCTTTCCCTTAAAAAACTCTTTGGTTGCTTTTACAGTATGCTTTGGGTCGTCATTGTCCATCTGCACTGTGAAGCGCCGTCCAATGAGTTCTGAAGCATTTGGCTGAATATGAGCAGATAATATTGCCCGAAACACTTGAATTCATCCTGCTGCTTTTGTCAGCAGTCACATCATTAATAAATACAAGAGAACCAGTTCCATTGGCAGCCATACATGCCCACGCCATGACACTACCACCACAATGCTTCACTGATGAGGTGGTATGCTTAGGATCATGAGCAGTTCCTTTCCTTCTCCATACTCTTCTCTTCCCATCACTCTGGTACAAGTTGATCTTGGTCTCATCTGTCCATAGGATGTTGCTCCTTTCTATGCCCCTTTTGATGCACCCCATAATCTTATTGGCTTTGGCAGCAGCTGCCTGACACTAGTTTCTACTGTAAAGATTGCTGTCCACAAAAATTCCTAGGTCCTTTTCCATGTTAGTGTTACCTAGTGTTTTACCATTTAGTATGTAGGACTTACATTATTCCTTCCCATGTGCATAACCTTACATTTGTCAGTGTTAAACCTCATCTGCCAATTCTCTGCCCAAGCCTCCAATCTATCCAGATCCATCTGTAGTAGTATACTGTCCTCTTCTGTGTTAATTACTTTAATGAAAATAAAATAAAATTGGGGGTCAGTCAGCACATCCCAGTGCGCAGCTGCACGTCACCAGGGCTGAAAGCACAAAAGCAAAAAACCAAATAATGCAACAGCACTCTGCAAACACAAATAACAAGGTAAATAGGTAATGTTATCCAGCTCACCTGGTCGGCGTATGATATCCCGTGTGCACGGAGTCAAGCCAGCAAGTTCCTGGACGTAGACAAAGTGAAATAGAAAAAGACGATTCCGGCACTTATTTTTCTTCCCATAACAAGGTAACTACACAAATAACAAGGTAACTACAACAGTGCCATACTCACTATAGAAAATGTAAAATACTAATGTTGCATTATAAATGTGAGATTGTTAGCAAATTCATTTTGTACAGAATGATTTGTGTCCGTCTACCTGCGTTGAGGCGATCTCTTTAAGATGGGAACCTAGCCATACCGGCCTCTATTAAATTCAGGGAATGCAGGTTCCACATGCATGCCGAGCACACACTATAATGTCGTATTTTTCGCCCTAAAAGACGCACTGGCCCATAAGACGCACTTAGGTATTAGAGGAGGACAATAAAAAAATAAAAATAAATTTCATTAGACCTCAGATCAGATCAGCAATCAGACGCCCAATATTAATCAGACCTCATCTCACAGCCCCAATCAGATCCCCAATGTTAATAAGACCTCAGCTCAGACCCCAATGTGAATGACCCCCAGTCAGACCTCAGATGAAAGCCCAATATAAAGAAGACCCCCAATCAGACCTCAGATGAGAACCCCATGCCTCATATCAGTCCTCCAAGCCTAATATCAGCCCCCAGCCATATGTAATCAGCCCCCAGTTATATGTGATCAGCCCCCAGCCATAATTCAGCAGCCCCCAGCCATAATTCAGCAGCCCCCAGCCATATGTAATTAGCCCCCAGCTTCAGATCACAAAATAAATAAACCACTTACCTCTCCTGCTCCTGGACCCCGCCACCCACGATCCTCTTCCTCTTGCCGTCAGCTGTGCTTCCTGCACAGCCGACAGCCGAGGACCAGGAAGCGGTGAGTACAGAGCCTTCACCGCTTCCTGGTCCTCCGGTACTAATGAGCCCTTCCATAATGGAAGCACTCATTAGTATTCACCCCATAAGACGCAGGGACGCAGGGACATTTTTCCCCACTTTGGGGGGGGGGGGAGTGCGTCTTATGGGGCAAAAAATACGATACCTCTTTGGTGTCTCATTGGCCTCCATTTTGTTCAGGGGATGCAGGTTTCACTATTCTGCTGAGCCTACTCTGTATTCCACCTCTCCTGGTGCCAAATGACCTCCAATAAATACAGGGAGAGAAGGCTGACAATTTGTCTATATTTCACAATCCTACACCAACCTGGCAAGAGCCTACAGAAAACCATTTACCCTCCACATAGCAAAAATAATGCATTTACCCCTAATATTGCAACCTACCTAACATCCCTTTTAGTTGTTCAGTTAAATACAATTGAGTCAAGGTGAAAGCCACATTACTGACTCTATCTCTGTACTAGATAGGAGCTGGACTATAAACCGGAGCCACTTTTTAAAGAATTTTCCTGCGCTCCTCTCTTTGTGTCACTCTGTTTCTCTGCGCTCCAGTGTCATCAAGCCCTTCAAGCTCTGAGGGATTGATTCTCTTGATGGAATCGTAGGTTGCATCTCCAGTAACCAGACAAATTGCATTGAAGGGGATCGGGAGACGCTGCTCACTAGTACCCTCTCTTCTTGGCTCTTCCGAATAATGAAAGAGGTCTTATAGGGATATTGATATTTCAAATATCTTTATCTAGTTGTGCTACTGACCCCCCAAAGTGAATAGGTCTGCGGGCAAGCCCAAAGTCCATGGTACATATCTGTGCGTGGTGTGAGATATTTTGGACAACTTGTCAGGCTATCTGGTGCATTTTGCATTATCCTGAAATGTGTATCCCACCAGGTTTCGTTCAGTATTTTCTCAGTGCCAGCCCACCTTTTAAAATCTTATACCTGCCTCTTGATCCTCTAGGAGCTGAGCCCATGTCCAAAATGATTGGGAAGGTAACCCATCTACCAAAGCTTCTCTAACCTAAAAGTAAAGAAAAGATATAGATTGGGAACCCGCACCCCTCATAATGATCTTATCTCATTTATTTTGCTTTGCTTCACCTGATAGATCCATTAGCCTGTCATTAAAGGGGTTCTCTCATTTCAGTAAGTGGCATTTATCATGTAGAGAAAGTTAATACAAGGCACTTACTAATGTAATGTGCTTGTCCATATTGCTTCCTTTTCTGGCTGGATTCCTTTTTCCATCACATTTTACACTGCTCGTTTCTATGGTTACAGTGGTGGTCGTGTTTGCACACTATAGGAAAAAGCGTCAGCCTCTCTGGTGGCAGGGACCATGGGAGCGCACATAGGCTAGTGCTTTTTCCCATATTGTGCAAGCATGACCACCACTGATGGATTGCAGGGTGGTCTGTAACCATAGAAACAAGAAGTATATAATATGATGGAAAAATGAATCTAGCCAGCAAAGGAAGCAATATAGATAATAACAATACATAAGTAAGTGGCTTGTATTAACTTTCTCTACATGATAAATGCCACTTATTTTAGTGAGACAACCCCTTTAAGGATAAGCTGAAAGGGGCTTAGGTAATATTTGTCCTTGACCTCTTGACAAGTCAACCACCTACACTATGATCCATACATCATATATTGAACTGTGAGAATCCCCTTGTCTCTCCATTCTCTAAAAAGGCTGGTAATCCTACCCTGCTCAAATTCTGGGGGTCCCCATAATGGTAAGTACTTCGAGACCTGCTGGCATAAATGGAACGCCCTTCTCAAGGCCCTCTATGCCGCCCAGGTATATTGAAAAAGAATCGATGTCCTAAACCACAGGGGCAGTACAAGGATCCCAAGGGGAACAGAAGTTTTCTCCAGCTCGTAATCTGAGTGATGGCTCGATTAGTGGACCTAATCAATGACATGTCTTAACAGACAAGGCAGGTTGTATTGTTGTATATCTGGTAGATTCACCCCCCCCCCCCCCCCCCCCTCCTTTACCCTGAGGCACCAATTTTATTTTATTTGCAGTTTGCATTGGAGGTGTAGCTGACTCCATTGGTCGTGCACTCCTAATTAACCTGTCCACCCCATTGGCTGATTTGAATTAGTGCAAGTATAAAGCTGTAGCCTGCTCTCCCTGCATTCATTGGAGGCCATTTGGCACCAGGAGAGATGGAATACAGAGTGCGCTCAACCTGCATTCTCTTAACAAAATTGAGGCCAGTGAGGCACCAAAGAGGTACATTATAGTGTGGGCTCAGCATGCATGTGGAGCCTGCATCCCCTGAATTTAATGGAGGCCATTGTGGCACCATGAGAAGTATAATACAATGTGGGCTCGGCATGCATGTGGAACCTGCATTACCTGAATTTAATGGAGGCCGGTATGGCACCAGTGAATGTGGTATTTAGTGCTACCTTCCCGTCTTAAAGAGATCGCCTTGACACTGGCAGACGGGCACAAATAATTTTGTACAAAATGTATTTGCCAAGAATCTCACATTTATAACGCAGCATTAGTATTTTACATTTTCTACAATGAGTATGGCACTGTTGTATTTACCTTTTTATTTGTGTTTGCAGAGTGCTGCTGCATTGTTTGTTTTTTGTTAATTACTTTACACAGTCTAGTGTCATCTGCAAAAAATTTTTATTTTACTGTGCAAGCCTTCTACAAGGTCATTAATAAATATATTTAAGTAATTAGGGCCCAATACTGACCCCTGAGGTACCCCACTAGTGACAGTGACCCAATCTGAGTATGTACCATTAATAACCACCCTCTGTTTTCTGTCACCGAGCCAGTTACTTACCCACATACAGACATTTTCTCCCAGTCTAAGCATTCTCATTTTATATACCAACCTTTTATGTGGCACAGTATCAAATGATTTAGAGAAGTCAATGTGTATGACATCCATTGACTCACCCCGGTCAAGTCTAGAACTTACCTCCTCATAGAAACTGATTAAATTAGTTTGGCATGACCGATCCCTATCCCTCATGAAGCCATGCTGATACAGTGTTATAAGCTTATTTTCATTGAGGTTCTCCAAGATAGTGTCTCTTAGAAAACCGTTTATTCAAGACAGATACCAACCTATAGTTTACGGGCTCTGTTTATAACCCCGACATGCTTATGCACATGTGTTACTGTTTCACTTCAGTTACAGGCTGGGGCACTCCTGTACTTGCCACTGGCTGTCTTGATCCACTGTGGCTGGATTCACAATACCGTAACTTGCGCAGTTTCCTCTGGAACGCATCCTGTCTTGGACAAAATTGCAGTGGCCGGGTTTGGGGTGGCCCCAAGGCTACCCCAACACCATGTGTTGCTGCTCTCCGGGAGAGAATGGGAAATAAGTTCAGAGAGTCGGGGTCTGCAGTGAACCAGTGTGCTTCTTTACTAGAGAAATTCAAGTGCAAAACAATATAGACAAGGCACTGAGCTGGCTTCTCCAGTCTCCTGCCAGCTAGATGGGTTTGATGCTGAAGAAAGGCTTATACCAGCTGTCCCTCTATCTCTTTCAGAAGGCTGGTGTCATAGCACGGTGTGGGTAATAAACTCCACACCAAACACAGGAGGTAAGTGGAAAGATACTATGCCTGGAAACTAGGGAAAGGGGGATGGTCACCACCTAGTGAATCCCTAATCCGAGCCCTGACTACTATCTGTATGAACAGACCTCGATGGTAGGAATGTTCATACGCAGGAACCTAAAACCCTATTTCACCCTATAGGGCCCTGGAGATAGTGTCAGGACAACGGATGACCTGTTCCTTCCTAGGCCTAATATAAAAGATAGAGGAATACAATAAACAAGAAATAGGAAAAGACACTTAACTCCGAATAGTACGTAGACGAGCAGGAACTCCGTGGTGATCCAAACACCTACACTTCCACCAACAGTATAGAGCTATAGACTGCATAGCATGATGGGTGAAGCCAGATTAGATAGGGGAGTTGGAATGACCACTAAACTACACCTGAGACAAGAGGTGTGGTCATTACCAGTAACAACACTGAAACAAGTGCAACCAAAAGAGGCTGTCAGATCACATCACGTGCAGCCAGTCTCTTGTATCTTCTGCCAGCTGCCACGTTAGAGACCGTGACAGCTGGTACTAGGGATGAGCGAAGCAAGCTTCTGTATTCGATCCGAAGTCTCCTCATTCAAAATTTCAGTTTAATGCTGTACGGAGTTCCATCTATGTATGGCCTCCGACAAGGCGCAGTCAGTTATTCCTGAAGTTGGAAGCAAAGCCGAGTTCTAATCAAAGTTCTAAAATGGCTTTCCAGTTTAAAAATCAAATACCGAAGTTATTCACTGAAGTCTCGCAAGACTTCAGGAATAACTGACTTTGCCTCATCGGAGGCCATACATTTTAATGCTGCACGGCGACAAATCTCCATACAGGATTAAACAGAATTTTTAAGCGAAGCAACTTCGGATCTAGGATCTAGGAGCTTGCTTTGCTCATCCCTAGCTGGTACCCTGGCCAAGGGCTGGAGGCCCACGGTCTGTGGCTCAGTAGTCCAGCTGGCTCCTTGGTCACAGGGCTGGTGACCCATGGTCTGTGGCTCAACATCCCCATCTCAGCATCTTCTTCTGGTCACTCATCAGAATCAGAATCAATTTATTTGGCCAAATAAGTTTGCACTTACAAGGAATTTGACTTGGCAATTGCGTGACAGACACAAACAAAACAGTACAAGGACAGACAGTATGGATAGTGCAGGACAATGACAGTATGTAAGTTTTAGTGGCAATAAATAGGGAGAAGTGTTAGTTTTCAGTTCTATGCTGTAATCCTTCCAAGTCATAGCAGCTTTAGCGTGGTTCTGCGTTAAGCAAGGCACCTGCCTGAAGGAAAAAGCTGTTCCTGTGCCTGGAAGTAGTTGTAGTCACTGAATGGTATCTCACTCCTGAAGGCATAGGCTGGAAGATGGAGTGAGCAGGGTGAGAGGGCTCTGAGGCAGTGGCGTATCCAAGCTATGGCAGCCATGGCTAGTGCCATAGGCGCCAAGCGGGGGGGGCGACAAAAAAAAAAATATCATGAAAAAAAAATTCCCACCCATTCTGCAGCCACCTCCTTTAGCCCCAGCGCTGGCGGCGGCACGCAAATTAACTTGGAAAGTACTTTTACCTTGGCTGGACAGTCTGGACTGAGGGCTGGCATGTAGGAGAAAGACAGGCGCCCCCATGATTTTCTATGAATGGGATCGCCCAGTCCGTCCGTGTATCTGCTAACTTGCAGAGGCTCCGCCTCCAGCTCCGCCTCAAGCTCCGCCTACCCTCCTCTGCGTATCGTAGCTTCATTTATCCAAGCGTGTCACTCGTGAGGTGACTCAGTCACCGTGACTGACTGCACTGAGGTGAAGTGAGGAGAAGAACTGTGAGAAGTTGGACGATTGGACCCCCAGCCAGGCAGCACTGCTAGTCTGCTACGGTACACACACACATCATGATCACACTGTATAATGATGTACTGACATTCTGCAATCTGCCAAGCACTGCAGGCAACCTAATAAATGTAACCTTGCCAAATACCTAATATAGTGCTGCTAAATATATGGAATAAATAAATTAGAATTATGCATAGATATCCTAAATAAAGTGATTTGTGCAAGTTGTACCTGCTGTTGCACAAATCACTTTATTTATATCTATGGCTATGCATAATTATAATTAATTTAATCCATATTGTGCAAGCACTATATTGGATGGGCTGCTTGCTTCTGTTTGAGACTGTCATGATGCCAGGCTTAGGCTATTGTCACACTGGGGCGTTGCGCTATTGGCGGTAAAGCGTCGCTATTTGAGCGGCGCTTTACTGTAGTTTTTGCGGCGCTATTCAGCCGCTAGCAGGGCGCCTCAAATATGCGGCTCGCAGGACTTTGAGCTTCCACTAGCTGCCCAAAAAGGGTTAAAACCGCCCGCAAAATGCAGCTTGCAGCGGTGCATTGCTGGCGGTTCGGCGGCGCTGCCCATTGATTTCAATGGGCAGTGGCGCTTTCGAATCAGTGTGTACACTGTTCCTACCCCCTCCTGGGAACTACATCTGTGTGGCAGGACGCTCTCTACGTGTTAGAGACATCAAGGAGATGTGAATTACTATGCGTGCTGCAATGCATACTGGGAAATGTAGTTCTTACATGAACGAGCGCCGCAAGCCAGGAAGTGAATGAGAGAACAGAAACTAGAACGCCGGAGGTGATATAGATGAAGGAATTTAATAAGTATTTACTCGTTTTTTAACAGAATCATTACACTATTCTGTTTTTCTACCTTACAAACATTAATTTTAGGCAACAAAAACTTTAATTGGAAGATTAAAGAGTTTGACTTGAAGATTTGTCAGCTGTTTTTTTTTTTGTTAAGGTTATCTGAAAGATGGGTTTAAAATATTTTGACAGGGGCGCAGTTTCAGTGCTTGCCATAGGCGCCATTTTCACTAGATACGCCTCTGCTCTGAGGCAATCTTAGCCGCTCTCTTTCTGCACCTGCTAGCGTGAAGATCCTGCAGGGAAGGTAAGCTACAGCCAATTATCCTTTCCACTGTTCGGATGATGCACTGCACTCTTACCTTTTCTAATACTGAGCAGGAGCCAAACCATACAGTCATAGATGATGTTATGATGGATTCGATAATCGCGGTGTAGAACTGCACCATTAATTTTTGTGGTAGGCCAAACTTTTTCAGCTGCCGTAGGTGGTACATCCTCTGTTGCGCTTTCTTGATGATAGAGACAGTATTGTTGTTCCATTTTAGGTTGTTGGAAATTGTGGTTCCAAGAAATTTGAATGACTCTACTTGGGTTACTGTAGATCCATTTATGGTTAGGGGGAGGTGCTGGGGGGGGGGGGGGGAGATCTCCTAAAGTCTATTATAATCTCCATGGTCTTAAGAGCATTAAGTTCCAAGTTGTTGTTGCTGCACCAATAGGAAAGCTGTCCCACTTCATGCCTATATGCAGACTCATCCCAATTTTGTATGAGACCAACTACTGCCTGTGGAGATGCATTCATTGGTGTACAGTGAGTAGAGCAGTGGGGAAAGCACACAGCCCTGGGGAGCTCCAGTACTGACTGTCAAAGAGCTTGAGGTGTGTTTCGCAAGTCTAACCTGCTGTCTCCTGTTGGTTAAGAAATTGGTTATCCATTTGCAGATGGATTCAGGTATGCAGCGATGGTACTATGGTATTAATTGCAGAGCTGAAATCCATAAATAAAATTCTGGCATAGGTTCCCGGGGAGTCTAGATGTTCTAGTACATAATGCATACACATGTTTACAGCATCATCTGCAGATCTATTAGACCTGTAGGCAAATTGCAGAGGGTCCAGCAGGGGATCTGTGATGGATTTCAGATAAGCCATTATCAGTTTTTCAAATGCTTTCATGACCAATGATGTAAGGGCAACAGGCCTATAGTCATTTAGACATGTAGGTTTTGATTTTTTAGGAACTGGGACAATGGTTGAGAGTTTAAAACAGGCAGGGACCATTGAGCGTTCAAGAGATGATTTAAATATGTCTGTGAAAACAAAGGCTAGCTGATCAACGCAGAATTTCAGACATTTCACAGAAACAGATTTTGGGCCAGCTGCTTTCTTAATATTTTGTCTTTTGAAAAGATTGCTTACATCTAATTGGCATAATGATAGTGGATGCCATTTTGGGCACAGGTCAGCAGATTGTGGCTGACATCCTGTGTTGTGTAGATGCTGAGGCACCGCAGGGGTGGAGACGTTGACTGGCTGGAGTGCTCGGATTGCCTGTTGGAACAAAGATGAAAATTATGCGAATTGACTAGGAGTGGATGGCGTCTGTTGGTTGTATCAAACCTACAATAGAATGTGTTCAGCTCGTTTGCAAGCTGCAGGTTATCTAATGATTGTGGGGCTTTCCTTCTGTAGTTGGTAATTTGATGTAGAGACTTCCATATTGTGGAAGACTCCATTGTGGAACTTTTTTCTTCAATTCTTTTTGAATAATCATTTTTTTGCGACAGTAATGGCCCTCTGCAGTTTGTATCTGGAAGCTTTGCATGAGTCTTTTCTTCTAAAAACTGATCGCTAACCGCAGAACACTAGCAGCTCTGACTGCTCTCCTTATATATAGTTTCTAGCTGAACTAGAACCTTTTAGTGGGAGAGGTGGAGTGGAGAGAAACAACCCAAACAAATACAATGTTACAACTTTTGTCTCTCATTGACTTGCATCAGAACTTCCCTGATACCTAATGGGGATGACAAAGCAGTTTTTCCAGACAAAAACACGTCTTCAGACACAATAACAGAGCTACACCAGACATCCAAAAGGTCAGTCTGTCTGGTTTTGGTGGTAAACAAGTCTGTTTTTTCCCTCCAAAACATAGTTTTCTTAAACTCTTATGGTAACTGTGGAAAATTACTCATTATTAGCAAGAAAGACCATGCACCCCAATCACCAGCTGCCACCACCTAAAATGTTCTACTCACAAGCAATCACACATTCAGGCTATGGATTCTTTAGAGCAACAAGGCAGACTTATAAAGTGAATATTTTATACATGAAAAATAATGCAGCGCTTACAAAAACAGATATAAAATTAAACAAAGTAAAACTAACATACAAAACAGCAAGAATGAAATAAATGGGAGAAAATACTGTAATACGAACTTACTGTCCCCAGGAGATGACGAGAAAAATTGGATACCCGTCAGCTTTGACTGTCTGTGACTCGGGTACACCGACACGGTGTAACAAATAAAATATGTCCATGCAACATTTTTATAGAACCAGGATTGGTTTCCAATTTCCAGTTTGCCCAGTCATTGACTATACAAATGCCAGCTCTTCCATTGGGTGGAATTAATGAGGGGATTGGAGAACATGGAATATTGAAACTTTTCAAATTTCCCGCCAAAAATAACTCCTTTCCTTTAGTATCCGGTTTATTAGGGAGTAGCAGATGCTTTTTTTGAAGTTTGTACATGGCAGCCAGATCTGTAAACTATGACAGGAAGATGAGAAAATCTGACCTTTGAACTCAGGTGGGTGTTGGCCATTTGCACCTCTGTAGCTGGCAGAGGCCCAGCCTGCCAGGCTCCATCATGCTGGGATACAATGGCAGTTTCAACGCTATCAACCATTTGGTGAATGAACCTTCTCTTCAGCAGAAATAACACATTATGTACCTTTATACTTTGTATACACAGCACATATCATTATATTCTATGTATTTCATGTATGTACCCCACATCATATTTATGAGATATTAATACAGTATTAATACTGTTAATACTGTATTATGGGATGTTAGTTAGAGATGAGCGAATTTCTTAAAAATTTGATTCGATCCGAATGTATTTGTGCCGAATAGCGTTAAAAATCAACTATTTCCTGGCTGCAGAGAGCCTGTATAGTGGTGTAGCACACTGTGCCTTGCAGTAACATGCATTGGGAGTCTGCGGTGGTAGTGAAACAATACTGTGAGTCAGTATGACATGCAAATGACAGGCGTCGCTCTTAGAATCACTGCACACTTAATTTATTTGTGCAGTTACGGTGACAAAACTGACCAAATAACTCAAGTGTGAACTCAGTCTTACAGGTCGATGTTAGCGTCAAGAAGAAGCGCACTCCTTTTACATCGTCGTCAGCTGATTCCACATAGATGTCTACAGAACCTGTTCTATTAAACACTTACCGTATATGCCGGCGTATAAGACGACTTTCTAACACTAAAAATTATTTTCAAAAGTCGGGGGTCATCTTATACGCCGGGTATACTCAAATCCGATGGTATATTCTAACCCCCAGGCGTTCCCATGGTGACGGGGACGCTTGCCTGGGTGTTAGAATATACAGGGCCCCACCGCTCACTACATTTATTAACTGTAATCTGTAACTTTAACTTTAAATGAGCGCTCATGTCTTTACTATTGTACCTTTCTCTCACCTCCGCTAAAAGGCAGTGCGGGCGGCGCTCACTCACTGACGTCTGACGTTACGTGCCTGCTCCTTCCACTAGGCGGCGCAGGCGCGTGACGTCAGTGAGTGAGCGCCGCCCGCACTGCCTATTACCAGAGCTGAGAATAAGGTACAATAGTAAAGACATAAGCGCTCATTTAAAGTTAAAGTTTACAGATTACAGTTAATAAATGTATACTCCTCTGGGCGTCGGGGAAGGGGATCTGTGGATGGCACTGTCATGGGGAGGGAGATCTGTGGATGGCAGTGTTTAGGGGGGGATCTGTGGATGGCACTATTTGGAGGGGGGTCTGTGGATGGCACTGTTATGGGGAGGGGGATCTGTGGATGGCACTGTCATGGGGGGATCTGTGGATGACACTGTTTTGGGGAGGGGGATCTGTGGATGGCACTGTCATGGGGGGATCTGTGGATGGCACTGTTATGGGGAGGGAGATCTGTGGATGGCACTGTCATGGGGGTGATCTGTGGATGACACTGTTATGGGTAGGGAGATCTGTGGATGTCACTGTTTAGGGGGGGATCTGTGGATGGCACTGTTTAGGGGGGATCTGTGGATGGCACTGTTTAGGGGGAGGGGGATCTGTGGATGGCACTGTCATGGGGTGGATCTGTGGATGACACATATAGCATAGGATGCTATATAGTGTCATCCATAGATCCCCCCCATAGCAGTGTCATCCACTGATCCCCCTCCCCATAACAGTGCCATTCACAGATCCCAGTCAGTTCCCTGGACTGGAGAAGATCGTCTTGAAGACAGGGAGGGCTGGGCATTCAGGGGTAGTCTTATACGGCGAGTATAGCCCAAACCCAATATTTTAAATGGAAAAGTTGGGGGTCGTCTTATACGCCCAGTCGTCTTATACGCCGACATATACGGTATACAAGTAGAGCCCCCTTACAGAGTGGAGAGGGTGTCAGCTGTAAGTTTGTGTTGACATCACTGATTATTTTGCCCATCCTCTGATCCGTCGGAACAATAACCCACAAAAAATGGATCCTGTCTGTTGAGCATCCGCCTTCACTCGGTCAGCATTTTGTCAGTAATCCTTCAGTATTGCTAAAGCCAAAAAAAACAGGAGTTGACATGTGAATAGAATATTTGCATGTCTTCTGTGTTTTGTACCCACTCCTGCTTTTGGCTACCAAATCATAAGCCAATTCTGATGGGACCATACAGACCTTACAGCTGCTACATAGACAGGATCCATTGTGCGTCTCATTTTTCCTTCCTTCTGACAGATCAGAAGAAGGATCAAATAAATTATGATGTCAACCAGGCCAAAAAGGCAAAATAGTGGCCCTGCCATGAAGTGGGGAGGGTGGGAACAGCATGAGAAGTGACATAGTGGTGAAGTGGCAGCAGCATGAAGAGACCATAAAGTGGTGATGTGGCAGCAGCCTGAGGAGACCCCAGAGTGGCCCAGAGACATAGTGTTGAGGTGGCAGCAGCATGAGGAGACCACAGAGTGGTGAAGTGTCAGCAGTATGAGGAGACCACAGAGTGGTGATGTGGCAGCAGCATGAGGAGACCACAGAGTGGCCCAGAGACATAGTGTTGAGGGGGCAGCAGCATGAGGAGACCACAGAGTGGTGAAGTGTCAGCAGTATGAGGAGACCACAGAGTGGTGATGTGGCAGCAGCATGAGGAGACCACAGAGTGGCCCAGAGACATAGTGTTGAGGTGGCAGCATCATGAGGAGACCACAGAGTGGTGAAGTGGCAGCAGCATGAGGAGGCCACAGAGTGGCCCAGTGACATAGTGGTGATGTGGCAGCAGCATGAGGAGACCACAGAGTGGTGATGTGGCAGCAGCATGAGGAGACCACAGAGTGGTGATGTGGCAGCAGCATGAGGAGACCACAGAGTGGTGATGTGGCAGCAGCATGAGGAGACCACAGAGTGGTGATGTGGCAGCAGCATGAGGAGACCACAGAGTGGTGATGTGGCAGTAGCATGAGGAGACCACAGAGTGGTGATGTGGAAGCAACATGAGGAGACCACAGAGTGGCCCAGTGACAGCAACATGAGGAGACCACAGAGTGGCCCAGTGACAGAGTGGGTAGGTGGGGGCAATACCAGTACCAGCTGAAGATGGTTGCTGACAGTAGGAGCACCTGGCAGCAGGTGTGGCATCAGGCAGATGGCAGCATCAGAATAGTAGCTGAAGTAGGTAGCTAGAAGAAACGGGTCTCTTTTGTCAAAGTGTTGGTGTGGCACCATGGATGATCTAGTCTGATGCATCAGGCATTGGTGTTTGAAAATCCTGGCTGATCCACCCCTGATTCATTTTCACAAAGGTCAGTTCCTCCACATTTTGGGTGGACAGGCGAGTTCTCCTTGGGGTTACTATGGCGCCCGCCGCACTAAACACACGCTCTGATGCCACACTGCTGGCCGGGTAGGAAAGCTTGTCCAGGGCAAACTCGGCCAGTTCCGGCCACAAATCAAGTTTGGCTGCCCAGTAGTCCAGGGGATCTTTGATGTGGGGTGGCAGGGTGCACTCCAAGTATGCCACAACCTGCTGGTTCAGGTTCTGCTCTATGTCTACCTGCTGCTACTGGTGAGTAGTTTCTTCAGTAGGCAGGTGAAGAAAACTGCTCATCAGCGACTCTAGACTTTAGTTGCTGCTGATGGAGCTGATACTGCTCTGCTCCTGCCCCAGCAGCCATGGCAGTGGAACGTGAGTGCAGACCTGCGTGAGGATGGGCAATGGCACACATAGGCAGCGGCCAACTGACTACATAGGATGTCTCGATAGTAATTCAGTTTGTCATTCCTCTCAGCGGGTGTGAAAAAGGCCCCCATTTTGGATGGGTAGTGAGGATCTAACATGGTGGAGAGCCAGTAATCATCCCTGTGGCGAATGGTGACAATTCGGCTGTCACTACGTAAGCAAGTGAGCATGCATCGGGCTATTTGCGCAAGTAACTCGGAAGGACTGCCTGCCTCCATCTCCACTGCATACTGCCACGGTATGTATGGGTCCTCTGCCTCATCTTCCTCATCGCCCTGTAGCTCCTCTGGCTGGTCCTTCTCCTCCTGCTTCTCCTCTCCTGTCACCTGTGTAGAAAAACCGCCCATTTCTCTGCACATTGCTTGTGCTCGAATGTCCTCCTCCTCCTCTAGTTCAGCCCCTACAGGGCTCATGTGGCTGTGAGATGTAGTAGTCACTACATCTACAGTGCCCTGGCCAGCCAGATTTAGCAGCATCTGTTCCTGGACATGAATCAGTGGAATGAAGTTGTTCATCCCATAGTCCCGGTGACTGACAAATAAAATGGCCTCCTCAAAGGGTCCGAGCAGACGGCAGGTGTCACGCATTAGCTGCCACTGGCTAACATTGAAGTTAAACAGGGGAGTACCTCTGTCCGCCTGTATCATCAAGAAATTGTTTATGGCCTTTCTCTGTTCATATAGTCGGTCCAACATATGGAGGGTGGAATTCCAACATGTGGAAACGTCACATATCAGCTTACGTATTTTGGCTCAAGGAGGGTGTGCTTTGCAGTGTACGAGTGGCTGAAGTACATGCAAAGTTTCCTCGCCATTTTCAGGATGTCTTGCAGATAGGCAGAAGACTTCAGGAACCGCTTTACAACCATATTGAACACGTGCACCATGCAGGGCGCATGGCTCAGCCCTCCTTGACGCAGAGCCGACACCATGTTCTTCCCTTTGTCGTCACCAAGGTTCCGATTTGGAGTTTTCGAGGAGAAAGCCAGGATTCGATTTCTTGATGAAGGACGCGGAGCAGTTCCTCCCCTGTATGACTCCGTTTGCCCAGGCAAACTAGGCACAGAACAGTGTGACGCCGCTGTGCTCTGCACATGTGGTATGCTGGTGGGACACTGTGAATTGTCCCTGCAGTGGAGGCTGAGGACAAGGTGGAGGATGAGGAGGCAGATGCGGACATTGTCGCAGGACAAACGAATTGAGAGCTTGGAGGCGGAAGTGGTGTGGCTGGGCCGGAACCACATTTACCCAGTGGGCCCTAAAATACATATATTGTCCTTGACTGTAGTTACAGCTCCACACGTTGGTGCTGTCGTGCACTTTGGCAGACACCGACAGGCTCAAGGACTAGCCCACCTTCTATTCTACATATGTGTGCAGGGCTGGTACTGCTTTTTTGGCAAAGAAATGACAGCTTGAGACTCTCCACCTTTGCTTGGCACAAGGTGAAAGGTGCAGAGTCCACCACTTGAAAAGGGAGGGACTGCAGCACCAGCAACTTGGCCAGGAGCAAGTTCAGCTTCTGCGCCGTTGGATAAGTGCACGCATACTGTTGTCTCTTGCCAATCGCTTCAGTGATAGATTGCTGACAGAATGACGGACGAGGAGGAGTAGGAGGAGCAGGAGCATCAGGACCAGCAGATGATGGGAAGGACAGACAGCTCCCTTCAGCTGAGCTGGTGGAGTCTTGACTGCCTGAAATTGGGTGCGTGCCACTGGGTGATGCAGCGGTTGCTGCGGCAGGCTGGACCACCACATCGGGGCCACGGTTCTCCCTGGCCACTTTGTGGTGACGCTGCATGTGTTGACACAGGGCTGTGGTGCCCACATTGGCACCCTGGCCACGCTTCACCTTCTGCCCACATATCCCGCATGTTCACCTCCATATCCGGCATGTTCATCACCTCCGGCGGCCTAACAAAAAATTCCCACAACGCTGAGTATGGCATTTTCCCACCAACACTCCGTGCTGACTGCCTGCTACCGCTGCCTCCGTGAAGCCCTGCACCACTACTTTCTGGGCCGGTAGGCTCCTGCTAAGTGGGTGGTCTACCCCAGGCATGTTTGGCTCCCGACCTCCCACTTCTACCACCCTGCTGACTCACAGCCATGCTGCCACCCTGCTGGCTCAGCCGCTGCCTCACGCGCAAGCTGTCACCCCTTCTCCTGATGATGAAGCCCCTTCTTCACCCGGCTCCCAAGTGCGATCGGCTACATCATCATCCGCTATTGTCTGCACATAACTGATGTCCCCCTCAACGGTCTCAGGGCAGGAGTCTGACCGCTCGCAACACCTGCTCCCACGCGACTCTCCTCATCACTACTTGCCCACCTACCAGAGGAAGTGGCGGATGTCTCCTCCAGATCTTGGCTGGACAGTAGCTGCTGACTGTCCTCTAGTAGCTCATCCTCGCTAAAAAATGGAGCCGAGCCTACGGCAAATAATAATTCTCGCACAGAGGGAACTGAAAATGACAGAGGAAGGTTCAGGACAGGTGGGGCACAGGGCCTGCTCCCGGGCTATGCCAACTAAGCGTTGTGTCAGAGGAACCCACGACTATTGGCTGGGGGTGTCTGATGTCACTTGCGACGAACTTGAAGACCGAGTCAACCATTAAAGAACCGCTGGGTTGCTGGTCAAGACACGACCGCTAGATGGACACTGGAAGCTCAGGCCTCTCGCTGCAACTCCTGCTGCCACCCCCCCTCTTCTACTGCTGCCTGCTACAGAAACATTTTTGCCACTGCCCATTCCCTTTGAAGGTCCTGTCACCTGTCTGTCTGACATACTGTATGATAAAAGAATTAAATTAAAATAATACCCCCAAAAAAAGGCTGTAGTACAATGTTACTTCACCGCTGAACGGCAATTAAGTATTTTTCGCTTTATAAAGCGTGCTATGCTGCATAGACATAGCGGCTTGCGATGTGCCAGTGACATATAAACAAGGGCGCTATCAGGGTAGAAGCGGTCCCTGGCGCAGTCACTGAACTTCATTAAGCTGGGCCTCGGTCAGAGCAGCCATCACATATAAAGTGTATGCAGCTGCCCCTAGCTGTGCTGCTTTGCTAAACTAGCTGTAATCGCTTATCTGCAGTACTCACTATGCACGCAGCGGGCATCCCCCTATAAGTGTCCTCTACAGATCCCCCTATAAGTGTCCTACACAGATCCCCATAACAGTGTCATCCACAGGCCCCCATAACAGTGTCATCCACAGATCCCCCATAACAGTGCGTCATCCACAGACCTCCCATTAGTTCAAAACCCACCAAAAGCACTCCATTTGGTTCAAAATATTTTATTTTCTTAATTTCCTCCACAAAAACCTAGGTGCATCCTATCATCAGGTGCATTTTATAAAGTAAAAAAATATGGTATATATTTTTTTTATGATTAATAAACTCCCCCCCCCCAGAAAACCCCCCCACTAAAAAACACAATTAACTGCAGAACGGCAATTAAGTTACACAAAAAAGGCCAATCCGGATAGAAAATAATAAATACCTTTTATTAGTACATGCTTCATAAAATACAACTAAAATCAGTTAGTAATGCAGACGCACATAAGGCAGTAAATTGCCCTCACAGGTATATGTGCCAAAATATAGGTCAGCCATACATAAATAAGAAATAAAGTCACCACATAGAGTTTCACTAATTCTTCACATAAAGTGCCAAGTGCCTCACCACGAATAGATAGATTATCCCGACCTCCAAGATCCCCACATGGTCACATAGGTATACCTACAAGTGAACCTGTATCTCCCACGTCCCGACGCGTGTTTCGCTCAATGCTTCATCAGGGGGTAGTGCTAGTTGAACTCTGTCCCTCCTTTACCATATATACCATATATACCCACCCTCATCAAAACCCATGTAACCCACCTGAGAATACGTGGCCCAAACGACACCTTGCCGTCAAATCCAGACCGGAAGTGATGCACATGCGCTCCAGCATGGAGCGCACGTTTTATAACTTGCGATCGGAAGTATACACGGCCGGCGTGAAATGTCGGAACTCCTACCGCATCATCAACATTCGCTGCGCTCCAAACCAGATCAGCTGATCTGCAATGGAACGCAGCACAAGGCCGATTGTAAAACGATCCATCTAGGGGCATCTATCCATAACCATACATGTCCCTCAGGTCCATCTATATCAGATACTGGAATTCATCTCTCGCTAAATACATGATATAATTCATCAGGATCACATCATTATAAAGTGATATTAAAGTGATAGTGTTGCATTCGTGACCAACATGATAGTGAAGTAAAAAACCACCATTAATTAAGAAAGCCATTTGAGGGGAGTGATATAAAATAACAGTGATAAAGTTTTCCCCCAATAATGTGATCATACAATTTAATGAATCATAATCCCTACTGAATTGCAACCATATTAACTTGATTACATTACTATATAAAAAATTATAAATAATACATGACCTAAATTTAATACACAATTAGTACATGATTAATAACAATTACACACATTCTAATACCCTTTCAGAAATCATGATTAATATTTGATTATACAAACGCAAAATACAAATGTGATAGCACTCTGCAACCAGCATTCTGCCCTGCCTCTATGCTGGATGAGGCATTGGTGTACATTTTGGCCAAAGCGTAATAAGCCACTCACCACGTCAAGGTCGCCTCTATGGAGTGGTCCCTAACACTAGTTCCTACCTGTTTATGGGCCATGACAGCCACACAAAGTCCAGGGAATGCAGGTCAGCATGCACGCCAAGCACACTCTGCTTTTAACCCCGTCCGGTGCCATTACAGCTTTCATCGGATCCAGGGATGCAAGTACCAACATGCATGCTGAGTCCACCATATACTTCTCCTGGAGCCAAATGGCTACTGGTAGGTTCTATATAAGCAGACTCAGTTTTATACTGACTTTAAAACCAGCCTCCAGGACAGATTGACTGGTCAGGTGTGCATGACTTCTTGGAGATCGCCACGCCTCCAATATATACTACAAAGAAAAAATGTGGGTGATTGAGTCAGCACAACCCTGTATGTGGTGCACATCACTATGGCGAAATACATATACAAACGCAAAATACAAATGTGATAGCACTCTGCAACCAGCATTCTGCCCTGCCTCTATGCTGGATGAGGCATTGGTGTACATTTTGGCCAAAGCGTAATAAGCCACTCACCACGTCAAGGTCGCCCTTATGGAGTGGTCCCTAACACTAGTTCCTACCTGTTTATGGGCCATGACAGCCACACAAAGTCCAGGGAATGCAGGTCAGCATGCACGCCAAGCACACTCTGCTTTTAACCCCGTCCGGTGCCATTACAGCTTTCATCGGATCCAGGGGTGCAAGTACCAACATGCATGCTGAGCCCACCATATACTTCTCCTGGAGCCAAATGGCTACTGGTAGGTTCTATATAAGCAGACTCAGTTTTATACTGACTTTAAAACCAGCCTCCAGGACAGATTGACTGGTCAGGTGTGCATGACTTCTTGGAGATCGCCACGCCTCCAATATATACTACAAAGAAAAAATGTGGGTGATTGAGTCAGCACAACCCTGTATGTGGTGCACATAACTATGGCGAAATACATATACAAACGCAAAATACAAATGTGATAGCACTCTGCAACCAGCATTCTGCCCTGCCTCTATGCTGGATGAGGCATTGGTGTACATTTTGGCCAAAGCGTAATAAGCCACTCACCACGTCAAGGTCGCCTCTATGGAGTGGTCCCTAACACTAGTTCCTACCTGTTTATGGGCCATGACAGAATGCTGGTTGCAGAGTGCTATCACATTTGTATTTTGCGTTTGTATATGTATTTCGCCATAGTGATGTGCACCACATACAGGGTTGTGCTGACTCAATCACCCACATTTTTTCTTTGTAGTATATATTGGAGGCGTGGCGATCTCCATGAAGTCATGCACACCTGACCAGTCAATCTGTCCTGGAGGCTGGTTTTAAAGTCAGTATAAAACTGAGTCTGCTTATATAGAACCTACCAGTAGCCATTTGGCTCCAGGAGCAGTATATGGTGGGCTCAGCATGCATGTTGGTACTTGCATCCCTGGATCCGATGAAAGCTGTAATGGCACCGGACGGGGTTAAAAGCAGAGTGTGCTTGGCGTGCATGCTGACCTGCATTCCCTGGACTTTGTGTGGCTGTCATGGCCCATAAACAGGTAGGAACTAGTGTTAGGGACCACTCCATAGAGGCGACCTTGACGTGGTGAGTGGCTTATTACGCTTTGGCCAAAATGTACACCAATGTCTCATCCAGCATAGAGGCAGGGCAGAATGCTGGTTGCAGAGTGCTATCACATTTGTATTTTGCGTTTGTATATGTATTTCGCCATAGTGATGTGGACCACATACAGGGTTGTGCTGACTCAATCACCCACATTTTTTCTTTGCAGTATATATTGGCGGCGTAGTGATCTCCATGAAGTCATGCACACCTGACCAGTCAATCTGTCCTGGAGGCTGGTTTTAAAGTCAGTATAAAACTGAGTCTGCTTCTATTGAACCTACCAGTAGCCATTTGGCTCCAGGAGAAGTATATGGTGGGCTCAGCATGCATGTTGGTACTTGCATCCCTGAATCCGATGAAAGCTGTAATGGCATCGGACGGGGTTAAAAGCAGAGTGTGCTTGGCGTGCATGCTGACTTGCATTCCCTGGACTTTATGTGGCTGTCATGGCCCATAAACAGGTAGGAACTAGTTTTAGGGACCACTCCATAGAGGCGACCTTGACGTGGTGAGTGGCTTATTATGCTTTGGCCAAAATGTACACCAATGCCTCATCCAGCATAGAGGCAGGGCAGAATGCTGGTTGCAGAGTGCTATCACATTTGTATTTTGCGTTTGTATATGTATTTCGCCATAGTGATGTGCACCACATACAGGGTTGTGCTGACTCAATCACCCACATAATATTTGATTATACCCAGGATACAAATGATTACATATAAAATAATACTTAAAGTGCATTCTGAAATTCCATACATGAACCAACCTTATTATTCATAACTCAGTATGTGATATTATATAATAATCTGATCATCGTTTGCAAAAAAGAAAATAAGGAATAGGTTAAAAAAGCAAAAAAAAAAAAAAAGACTCATATTTGTTGCCATTTCCTACAATGTGTGTATATATTTCCTTGCAAATGTAATGTTCAAGTGTTATGTGCCTGGTTCACCAGCAGATGGCTTTAAATCTGTGCAGAGCTAGTTTCTCTTGAGAGGAACCTTCTAGTTCCATTCCAGCCCTCTTTAGTTAGTGTAAGTCATTCTAGCCTATCCCCTCCTGCCTGCTCTGCTAGGCCTGCAGGCCCTGCCTGCAAAAGTCTGCATGGTTGCTTGTCCCCTCCTGGGCTTGCATTGCCTCCCAAGCTAACAGAGCTTGATGCCAGGAAGAGAGATTCCTAGGATTAAAGTAAGAGACAGACTACAGACAGCTAAGCTAAGTTCCAGCAGAAGAGGAAGAGTTTCCTATTTACCCAGCCAAGCATAGCAGAGCTGAGATTGTTGCAGAAGTGTTTTCCTGCCAGAATAAGCCAATACCTGCTGATGACCAAGATAAAGTCTGGAAATTGTTTGGATTACCGTTTATGCCAGGTAAAGCTGTGTTCAACGTTACTACAAAGTCTGGACTCCATTTATTGTACTTGTTCAACAACCCCCTTTTTGCACTTGCTTCGGACTACACCACATCTGGGATCCAAGGATATCCAGGTAGGAGCACTGTGACATGGGTCTAAAACATCTACAGAGACATTGTAGGCCACTCCACACCACTCTGTCATTCCTGCCTTGGGTTCCACCAATACCATCTACAAAGGGGACTCCATGTCCTCGTTGCTTAACTGCAACTGGCGTCACGACTACTTGCTTCAACAGAGGGACATATAATCATAGATACCTCTTAAGGGACAAGGGATCCCCCAGGTGCTGGCAATAGGCCGCTGCAATATGCTGACAAGCGTGGACTGCAGGTAGCTTAACTGTTGTATCTGTGCTACGTGAGTTTACTTCTTGCTTTAGTCTTGTACTGTTGTTTGGGCGTGTCTAACCTCCCTTGTGAGGCAGCACGTTCGTGCCCTCTAGTTTGTCTAGCTCCTTGTGTGAAGATGTTTTGTAGTTCTGCTTTTCTGTGTACCGGACCCTGCTTCTTGATTCAACAGACTTTGCTTGATTGCCGCCTGCCTCTGACCTCAGACTTTGTTTTTGGACTTTGCTTGATCGCTGCCTGCCCTGACCCCAGACTTCCGACTGTGTCATTTCTGTCAGTGCTTTGCACTGGTATCTCTGACCCCCTGGTCAGGTGCCACTGACTCGGGGACTGCTCTGGAGTGGCACCTGGTGACTACCCTAACAGCCCAAGCCTATCCTCACCATCATAGGCTCTAGTGAAAACCAGGTAGTTACTTATTCATCCAGGGTATAGCCGGTCAGTGGCACAGTGGGTCCACACGCACTGGCATAACATGCACACTGTGCATGCCTTCTCTTCATACAGTTGATTGGTAGGGGTGTTGGGTGTTATTGATGACCTACCATCAATATTAAAAGCTTGGAAAACCCCTTTAAAATCTCAGAAAACCATTTTAATTAAGAATAATAACAAGTTATATTCAGTAACAGTATTCTATAGAAAAATTCAAAACCTACCTACGCTCTGTAAAAACAGTATACTTTCATCCATTCTGGTGAAGCAAAGGAATTTAGTCCTGCTGCCAAATTCTGCTTGTAAATTACAATAGAGAAGCTAGCAATGTTTCCATGAATACTGCATGCAATGTCACTAAAACCATATGCACACAAAACACCACCTTATCCGAACCATAAGGACTATATTTAAAAAAGGACCTTTCACCAGAATAAAACATCTAAACTAACTATACAGACATATACAGCGGCGCCCAGGGATCTCCCTGCACTTACTATTATACCTGGGCGCCCCTCCGTTCTCCCGGTATAGCCTCCGGTATCTTCATAGTTAGTCTCCACCCAGGGGAACCTGACGGCGTCTCTTTCTCCTATGCTGTAGCGCTGGCCAATCGCAGCGCTCAGCTCATAGCCTGAGAGTTTTTTTTTTCTCTCAGGCTATGAGCTGAGCGCTGCGATTGGCCAGCGCTACAGCATGGGAGAATGAGACGCCGTCAGGTTCCCCTGGGTGGAGCCTAAACTATGAAGATACCGGAGGCTATAACCGGAGAACGGAGGGGCGCCCAGGTATAACAGTAAGTGCAGGGGGATCCCTGGGCGCCGCTCTACATGGCTGTATAGTTAGTTTAGATGTTTTATTCTGGTGAAAGGTCCTCTTTAACTTAAAGCTGGATATAACATGGCTTTTACATTTCCTCTCCATCAACATCCTCATCGTCATCATGGGCCATTTCATCACCCCTATTTACAAATGCCACTCAACTGCCTCCATCCTCCTATCTCCTACTTCCTCCTTAGGCCTCACAAAACGGTCCTCTACAGTCACCCACAGAGCTGGACACACACTAGACCTTGTCTTCACCTGCTTCTGCTCCCTATCTACCATATTTTTTTCACCGTAAGATGCACTTTTTCCTTTAATGTGGGGGGAAAAATTTCACTGCGTCTTATGGGATGAATACTAATGAGCGCTTTCATTATGGAAGTGCTCATTAGTACTGGAGGACCAGGGAGAGGTGAATGCAGCGCTCCCCGGGTTCTGTACTCACCGCTTCCTATTCCCCTGCTGTCGGCTGTGCTGTGGCTGCGTGAGGGCGCTCTGAGGAGTGGTGGCGTCTGGAGCAGAGGTAAATGGATTTTTTATTTTATGTGATATGAGGCAAGGGGGCTGATGATATGAGGCATGAGGGCTGATGACATGAGTGAGGCATGGGGGCTGATGACATGATTGAGAGATGGGGGCTGATGACATGAGGCTTGGGGGCTGATAACATGAGTGAGGCATGGGGGTTGATGACATGAGTGAGGCATGGGGGCTGATGACATAAGGCATAGGGGCTGATGATATGAGGCATGGGGGCTGATCTGATGTCTGAATGGGGGGTCTTATTTATATTGGAGCTCTAATCTGAGGTCTGATTGGGGATCATTCACATTAGGGTCTGAGCTGAAATCTGATCTGAGGTCTGATTGAGGGTCTTATTAACATTAGGGGTCTAATTGGGGCTGTGAACTGAGGTCTAATGAAAGATATTTTTTCTTATTGTCCTCCTCTAAAACCTAGGTGTGTCTTATGGGCCGGTGCATCTTATAGGGCGAAAAATACAGTAATCTCTCAAACTACCCTTCTCCCCCTGACCACAATCTTCTTGCATTCTTAAGCACTCTCTCTTCAACTACCCGTCCAGTCTATAAACTAGTCCACCCTCATAGAAACCTCAACCATTTCTCCATTCTCTGACTTTCTCTTACCTTTGTCCATCATATCTTCCTTCACAAAGCTGACACAGCTGACAATGACTTACAAATAGTGATCAGCGGACCGGTGGATTTTTGGGTTCGAGGGGTTCGACCGAACTTAATTTCAAAGTTTGGTTCGGGTACCGAACTTGACCCAAACACAGAACCCCATTGAAGTCAATGGGTACCCAAACTTTGGGGCTGAAAAGGGCTGTGAAAAAGTCATAGAAAGGGCTAGAGGTATGCAAAAGGATCCAAAATGGGGGTAAGAGCAGTAAAATTGCCCTGCAAACAAATGTGGATAGGGAAATGACTTAAAATAACATAAAATACATAAAAATAAAAAATAACAATCTTGAACCAGGAGGAGGAGGTCCAAGTGGAATAGGAAGTTGAGGAGGCTGTGTACATGGCCGTGTAGGTGGAAGTTGCGGGTACCCCCCTTGAAGTCTAGGGGGTGTGCGTGTGGCCATCCTGGTTCCTCACCCCCCTGCAAAACCCCTTGGGCTCTCCCTTCAGGGAGAGCCCAGACATAGTAGTCATAGTAGTCGACTTAGTAGTCGACCTTCATCCTGGGTGGCAGCCTAGGTGAAGGCCGGAGCACAGATTTGGCATACTCTCGGCTTCGGCTGAGGGTTGCCAGGACATACTCCTGGCTTCGGCTAGGGGTTGCCTTTTGTCTCAGTCCCTTGCAGGTGCCTTCTGCCCCAGAGGGACTGGGAAAGGTTTATGGGGGGCCCTTCTGTAATGATCCGGACCGTGGTACGGTTACACGGATGCCAAAAATGCAGTGGGTCAGGATATGGGTATAATAGTCTATAGTTGTGTTCGTGACGCCAACTGCAGCGTGCGCAGGGAACTGTTGCAGGGCCCTTTAAGGTGTAACTCACATACCAGGTTAGGAATGCCAGAGTGGTGTAATGTCTCTGTATGGTATTAGTAATGGTGTCCTGGCTCACTTGCAATAAAATGAGTGTGCTGCTAGTAGGAGTAATTGAGCGATTTGCAGCAATAATTGAGATCCAGACCTTTGGTAAAGTTCAAACTGGTCTTTACTTGTTGCAGCTTTAATCCAAGCGAGAAACAACAATAGTCTTGGGTCCCAGCAGGTATTGGCAATGTGTGGCAGGAATATATCTTCTGCTTCTATCATGTGCCTGGATGTCACGGCTGTATGTGAGCAACAATAGTATACACAGTAAAAGAGCTACTGACCGGACCCAAACTAGGGAGGATAAAGGGTGACCCCTGTCAGACCCTCAAAGCTCTCCCTATTCTGCTAAAGCACATGCCCGGATCCAAATGGCGGAACGAGGCATGCCCACGTGCCGAAGACTGATGACCACTGTAACCCCTACAATAGTGGAAGGGGCACGGCCACCGGTGCCCTACTCAGTATATGGAGGGAACCGTGGCCACCTCAGATCCAGTCAGAAAATAATCAGGTACACAACAATGTCTGTACACTTAGCTGAAGGTGTTGCAGCCGCAGAGAAGACGGATCCAAGGACAGCTGGCAATATCCGGAGTGCTTGCTGCAGCAGAACACAGGTCCAGTGAACTGATAGCTACAAGTGAAGATACTAAAGCAAGAGCTACAACTGAAATGAGAACTATAATCCACGCCCTACAATAGGAGGAGGGGTGATATAAAGAGAGGGAAATCAAACGCATGAGGAACAGCTGGGAGGAAGGAAACCAAAAGTAAACAGAGCAGTGAGAACTCCTCCCAGCTCTAGTAGTGACATCATCACAGGGGTGGAGAAACAGAGCTGTGAGAACGTCCCAAAGCTCTGGTAGTGACACTGGAGCTCTTTGCAGGAAAAGTCATCTGCTTGTGGCTCTGTAATGTGGCAGGAATTTATATCTTCTGCGCTTACTCTCTTCTGCTATCTTGAGGACTGACTAGCTGAGGTGGAATTTAGCTTCTCCTGGTGTCACGGCGGGGAGTGGGGGAAACCCCACACCGTGCGGTGTCAGAAGGTAAAGGGGATCAGCCTGTCTAAAAAGGAGAGATAAGGGAGCAGGTCACCTCCTACCGCGTCCCTAATCCTCTCCCTGACTCCTCACCATATGAGCGGACCCCGATGGTGGGACGGCTCATACACTGGATACCTAATATCCTGAGTCGCCCTGGAAATCCCTCACTTTGGAGCAGGGGAGAGATTACCTGTTCATCCACAACACGGAGGAACAGGAGTCTCTAACTAAAGCCAGGCTGCAAGGAGAGGGGAAAACATACAGCATATGAAGATGGCAGGCAAGCGAAAACAATAACACACTTACCTGCCACAGACACACTGACTGGAACCCGTGCACAAGTGCTGCTGTCCACACCAACATTAAAAGGACACAGCACACACCACAAACCACACAGGGACCCAGGACACCCAAAGCTGCAATAAATGTGAGACAGGGGAATGTCTTACAAACATGCTGGACATCAAACACCACCAGACATGTAACACCAAAACTAGACATATCAACACCCTGAACATAACCCACTCCATACACATAGGGACAGGAAGGGAAGGAGACACCGGGATAACATTGAACATCTATGACCACAAGGGTGGCCCTAACTAGAAGATGGAACGCCCTGGACTGGAGCAGAGCTCCAGCACCAACCACAGCTGAAGTACAACTGACTCCAGCCAGGAAATCACAGAAGATATAAGGAAGTGACCACACCCAGTCAGAGAGTTAACCCTCACAGCACCAGACAGAGGGAGGCTACAACTTAAAGAAGAAGTGCACACACAAGCATACCAAACACGTAACCACCAGCAACAGCATGCGTGGCAACCATGTCACGGCAATTAACCAGAAGGCCGAGACACTGCCACCGCATACTCTCACAGCAACACGTTGCCACGGGCAACCGCAAGTATGGCAAAAGTGTCACAGCGTACACCATAGGCCGTGACACCTGGTCTCTGGACGGTACTCACAGTTGCGCTCATACGGTATGCTTCTTCCTGGAATACTGGAGGTATCTGCTTGCTTCTACCAGCTAAGACTGAAGGGCTCAGGCTGGGGATGATGATCAATGTCTCAGCTGAGACAAGATCCTGGATTTGGATCCTTATATCTGGGAGCTCCTACATGCACAGCCTTCCCCTAGCAGGGTGGCTGGCACACTAACTGAACTTCCTTCCCCACCTATGAGGCAGGATGTGGGAATAATTCACTCTGCTCAAAGATGGGGGGAGCTGAACTGGAATGCACTATTCCAGCTCAGAAACACTAAACTGGCTCTAAGTCCCTGCTGAACACATTGCTGCCACCTGCTGGTGAACATGGAAATTACAGCAATTTACATTTACAAGGCTTAGAATGCACAATTGTGAGGATATTAGATAAAATCACATTAGATGAAAGTATAAATACACTTAACAGGTTGTAGCGGGGTAAAAGAGTTTCGTAACATGACTCTGGGATGTTACACTTCTATTAAGGAGAAGGACCGGAATGGCCAGGGTTGCCTTTTGGTCTCAGTCCCTTGCAGGTGCCTTCTGGACCGGGAAAGGTTTTCAACATAGGGAAGGACTTGGTGGAGTCATTGGATGGCCGGGGTTTCCTTTTGGTCTTGGTCCCTTGCAGGTGCCTTCTGGACCAGGAAAGGTTTATAGGGGGCCCTTCTCTTACGGAGAGGGCCTGCAATAGACCGTAACCTTGTGCACGTATTTGTATGACACGCTGCACAATTTTGATGCATGATTTTGATTGTAATAAAAGTGTATTCAATCAAAAAAATCTGTTTGTCTCAGTTTAATATTTCATTTGTTCCCTATCTGGCGACCATATATATATAATGGATTTTTAGAACAGGGAGAGTGAAAAAGTGCAAATGGCTCTGCGGGCAAGGCCATGTCTCTCTTCTTTCTCCTGCCCCTCTGGAGGGGTCTAGGCTGAGACAAGTGGGACAGCTCCATCTTTTACAACTGGAATGCTCTGTGGTAGTATGAAGATGTCTTCATATTTGTGAGGGAGCATCCAGTGGAGGGCCTCAAGGACGACTTGTGGAAATTATAGAAGATCCACAAGCTAAACAGAGTGAAGGACTTGGTGGAGTCAATTCCAGGGCTCCCTGATGATACCACAGAGACTGTATGGACCAATGTCTTCAGACAGGTTAACCAACAGGCACAAAAACTTGTCATTGATGGCTGGGGTTGCCTTTTGGTCTTGGTCCCTTGCAGGTGCCTTCTGGACTGGAAAAGGTTTATGGGGGCCCTTCTCTTAAGGAGAGGGCCTACGATAGACCGCAACCTTTTCTGGTTATAGGTTCAGCAAATTTTTGAAAATGCCCCTGCCCCCAGCAACTTTTTCGCAACCCCCAACAGACATGCAACCCCCACTCTTGTGGCTAGTCAATATTGAAGCTCTCAGATGAGACCTGGCAACCACTATCTCCATTTTCACACAGAGTCATTGTATATAATGTCATTGTATAATACTGCTGAGGGGGCCCTGACAATAAAATTATTTAGTCATTCTTCTGAGGGGGCACCTTGTGGGTCTAGGCCCCAAAGCAGCTGATTCCCCTGCTTCCCCTATAACTACGCCCCTGGATGGAGCTGTAGTTCCCCTGACAATCAGATACTGATGGCCTATATTGAGGCGGGCCATCAATAATAAAGTGTCTGAAAATCGCTGCTCCTGCCTGTCCTCACTGCGCTCTAATGGGACCTCTGCATAGGACATGGCAGTGGTATCCAGTACTGATATTCTATGGTAGAGCTTTCAGCGGAAGGTACAGGCTGGAGCAGGGAGATGTACTCCAATCAGGACAGCGCTCCCTGCAGCGCATATATTATAATTCAGTATCCGTACTCCGCATACATGGCTGCTGTGTACGGATTCTCTATGCACTGGAGTGAATAGCACTTTAGGAGATCTGAAGTTCAGGGGTCTCGTTACGTGGTAAACTTAGAAAATAAATGAAGTACAGTATATTAGAATGTTTTTTTTGGGGTATTTAAATTTTTTTTATTTTTTTTTGTTGAATATTTAGGTATGCAGAAATCATGAACACAAACTTTTTATCCTCAGTTATCACTCCCTTTCCCCCACCTTCTTCTAAGCAGCCATGCACATGGTTGTACACGTTTTACAGTCCGCAATGCGCAAAACACGGATTATGGCCAAGTGCATGTCACCATTTTGTTTTTACTCCCACAGAAATGTCCTATAGTATAAGACTTGTTCGGTTGTTTTGAAACAGACTTTTGTGGCCCCATTGAGATAAATGGGTACTGGATGCAGACCAAAACTACGGCCCAAGGCCTCATGCACACGACCGTTGTTTTATTCCGTGTCCGTTGTTCCGTTTTTTTCGTGATTTTCTGCGGACCCATTGACTTTCAATGGGTCCGTTGAAAACTCGGCTAATGCACCGTTTGTCATCCGCGTCCGTGATCCGTGGTTCCAGTCCGTCAAAATAATATAACCTGTCCTATTTTTTTCACGGAAAACGGTTCGCGGACCCATTCAAGTCAATGGGACCGTGAAAAAAACGCGGAGGCACACATTGTCATCCGCGTCTGCGTCCGTTTTTTCCTATCATTTGCATGGCAAACTTGACTTAGACTTTCCTTTTTTACTTTCCTTCATGTCTGGTGATCCTCCAAAAATAAAGGAAGACACACGGAAATAAAAACGGAAACGGATCACGGAACAACGGAACCCCATTTTGCGGAACGGAACACAACAACGGTCGTGTGCATGAGGCCTTATGCATGAGCCGTAAAACAGCAGAGCCGCCAGTGGAGCCATTCAGTAGGAAATGGGATAATATAGTAACACCAATGCCATTTTATGGGGCAGCTCTAATGTCTATTAATATATGATGTGTTCAGTTCTCCTGGATGATGTGCTGGTTTATACCCCTCTCATTATGTGGGTAAAAGTTTTGAGAATGACACAAATATTAGTTTTCACAAAGTTTGCTGCTAAACTGCTTTTAGATCTTTGTTTCAGTTGTTTCTGTGATGTAGTGAAATATAATTACACGCACTTCATACGTTTCAAAGGCTTTTATCGACAATTACATGACATTTATGCAAAGAGTCAGTATTTGCAGTGTTGGCCCTTCTTTTCAGGACCTCTGCAATTCGACTGGGCATGCTCTCAATCAACTTCTGGGCCAATTCCTGACTGATAGCAACCCATTCTTTCATAATCACTTCTTGGAGTTTGTCAGAATTAGTGGGTTTTTGTTTGTCCACCCGCCTATTGAGGATTGACCACAAGTTCTCAATGGGATTAAGATCTGGGGAGTTTCCAGGCCATGGACACAAAATGTCAAAGTTTTGGTCCCCGAGCCACTTACTGTAGTTATCACTTTTGCCTTATGGCACGGTGCTCCATCGTGCTGGAAAATGCATTGTTCTTCACCAAACTGTTGTTGGATTGTTGGAAGAAGTTGCTGTTGGAGGGTGTTTTGGTACCATTCTTTATTCATGGCTGTGTTTTGGGGAAAAATTGTGAGTAAGCCCACTCCCTTGGATGAGAAGCAACCCCACACATGAATGGTCTCAGGATGCTTTACTGTTGGCATGACACAGGACTGATGGTAGCGCTCACCTTTTCTTCTCCGGACAAGCCTTTTTCCAGATGCCCCAAACAATCGGAAAGAGGCTTCATCGGAGAATATGACTTTGCCCCAGTCCTCAGCAGTCCATTCACCATACTTTCTGCAGAAGATCAATCTGTCCCTGATGTTTTTTCGGAGAGAAGTGGCTTCTTTGCTGCCCTTCTTGACACCAGGCCATCTTCCAAAAGTCTTCGCCTCACTGTGCATGCAGATGCGCTCACACCTGCCTGCTGCCATTCCTGAGCAAGCTCTGCACTGGTGGCACTCCGATCCCGCAGCTGAATCCTCTTTAGGAGACGATCCTGGCGCTTGCTGGACTTTCTTGGACGCCCTGAAGCCTTCTTAACAAGAATTGAACCTCTTTCCTTGAAGTTCTTGATGATCCTATAAATTGTTGATTGAGGTGCAATCTTAGTAGCCACAATATCCTTGCCTGTGAAGCCATTTTTATGCAACGCAATGATGGCTGCACGCGTTTCTTTGCAGGTCACCATGGTTAACAATGGAAGAACAATGATTTCAAGCATCACCCTCCTTTTAAAATGTCAAGTCTGCCATTTTAACCCAATCAGCCTGACATAATGATCTCCAGCCTTGTGCTCGTCAAAATTCTCACCTGAGTTAACAAGACGATTACTGAAATGATCTCAGCAGGTCCTTTAATGACAGCAATGAAATGCAGTGGAAAGTTTTTTTGGGGATTAAGTTAATTTTCATGGCAAAGAAGGACTATGCAATTCATCTGATTACTCTTCATAACATTCTGGAGTATATGCAAATTGCTATTATAAAAACTTAAAGGGATTCTGTCACCTCCTTTTACGATTTTAAGCTGGCACCATCGCTATGTTGACTAAAGTAGCTTATTTCCAGGACTCTTCTTTTAACTTTATTCCGTTTAGTAGTTTTGATGTAAAAGCGATTTTTATGTTATGCTAATTAGGGTCCAAGGTTCCCAGAGGGGCGTTTTTCTCACTCTCCGGTGCCCAGTGACGCCCCCCTGCAGTGCCCAAGAACGCCTCCTGATAGTCAAAACACCTCCCACAGCCCGGCAAACGGTTCCGCCCCCTCTGCACGTCATAATCTACCTTATAGATATGCTCCGTCCTCCTTCCTGTCTGCGGCCAGAAAACTTGCGCAGGCGCAGTACCGCCTGAGGCCTGCGCGATCATCAACGTCCTGAGGGCAACAGCGCTCAGGTCACATCACTGGGCTCGGCGCATGCCCAGTGAGACTTTTGAGGCTGTTGTCCTCAGGAGGTTGATGATCGCGCAGGCCGCAGGCGGTACTGCGCCTGCGCGAGTTTTCTGGCCGCAGACAGGAAGGAGGACGGGGCATATCTATAAGGTAGATTATGACGTGGGGAGGGGGTGGAACCATTTGCCGGGCTGTGGGAGGTGTTTTGATTATCTGGAGGCTGTCTTGGGCACTGCAGGGGGGCGTCACTGGGCACCGGAGAGTGAGAAAAACGCCCCTCTGGGCACCTTGGACCCTAATTAGCATAACATAAAAATCGCTTTTACAGCAAAACTACTAAACGGAATAAAGTAAAAAGAAGAGTCCTTGAAATAAGCTACTTTAGTCAACATAGCGATGGTGCCAGCTTAAAATCGTAAAAGGAGGTGACAGAATCCCTTTAAGCAGCAACTTTTCCAATTTCCAATATTTATCTAATTCTCAAAACTTTTGGCCACGACTGTACATTAGGTCATATATGTTTAGTGGGACTTTGTGTAGATACAGTAGCTGTGTCCTGAATGAGCTATCTTATGTGTATATACAGTGTGTCTGCCATCTGTAGTCCTAATTCCCATATGATGTTGCCATACTAGTGCATCTGCCAGCACTACTGTCACCATTTCCCCGTCCAGTGACACCATCACTGGGGCAGGGCTTCAGTGTCCCATGGCGTCCTAGCCACAGAACACTGCCCCTACCTACACACATACATGACACAATACCGTGTCTGTAGAATGATATGGTAATGCTAAATAACAAGATATTATCTGATGTCACCATGTAGATACAGACCTGCCAATGGCATGTAAAGTTATTGTGGCCCCTCAAGCTGTGAGATCTGACAATGGGCCCCTGTGTCCTTCTACTCTAGACTCATGTGGAGTTCCTGCTCACTTTACCATACAATGCACAGAAAACCCTGAAGACAAAGTCATTGCATATTTGTCACAGACATTCCCGCGACAGGTGGCAGGAGATTGGTGAGACTGGCAACACGTGGTTTGATCTGACATGTTTTCCATCTGGATTAAATGACGTCTGTGTTGTTTCTGGTGCTTGCCACACCTTCTTTCCCCAGGTGTGGCTATAAGGCCTCTTTCAGACGGGCATTGCGGGGGAAAAGGTGCGGATGCGTTGCGGGAACACGCGCGATTTTTCCGCGCGAGTGCAAAACATTGTAATGCGTTTTGCTCTCGCATGAGAAAAATCGCGCAAGTTTGGTATCCAAACCCGAACTTCTTCACAGAAGTTCGGGCTTGGGATCGGTGTTCTGTAGACTGTATTATTTTCCCTTATAACATGGTTATAAGGGAAAATAATAGCATACTGAATACAGAATGCATAGTAAAATAGCGCTGGACGGGTTAAAAAAAATAAATAAAAAATTTAACTCACCTTAATCCACTTGATCGCGCTGCCGGCATCTCCTTCTGTCTTCTTCTTTGCTGATTGTAGGAACAGGACCTGTGGTGACGTCACTCATGATCCATCACCATGGTAAAAGATCATGTGATGGATCATGTGATGACCGGAGTGACGTCACCACAGGTCCTGTTCCTACAATCAGCAAAGAAGGAGACAGAAGGAAATGCTGGCTGCGCGAGCAAGTGGATTAAGTTGAGTTAAATTTTATTTATTTTTTTAACCCCTCCAGCGCTATTTTACTAAGCATTCTGTATTCAGAATGCTATTATTTTCCCTTATAACCATGTTATAAGGGGAAATAATAATGATCGGGTCTCCACCCCGATTGTCTCCTAGCAACCGTGCGTGAAAATCGCACTGCATCCGCACTTGCTTGCGGATGCTTGCGATTTCTCGCAACCCCATTCACTTCCATGGGGCCTGCGTTGCATGCTGCGATTTTCACGCAACGCACAAGTGATGCGTGAAAATCACCGCTCATGTGAACAGCCCCATAGAAATAAATGGGTCGGTATTCAGTGCGGGTGCAATGCGTTCAACTCACGCATCGCATCCGCGCGGAATACTCGCCCGTGTGAAAGGGGCCTAAGGGTCATTTAACCTTCTCTATTTATAGTTGCTTCTCCCACAATGCTGTGCATTTTTCCAGCATTTTGTGAATTACATTTTTCATCACCTGGTGGGGAGGTTTGTAGTCGTGTATTTGGATGACATTCTAATTTATTCTCCAGACGTGGAGATACATCAGGATCACGTTAGACAGGTGTTACAGATCCTAAGAGATAATACAGTCGTGGCCAAAAGTTTAAAGAATTACATACATATTGGAAATTGGAAAAGTTGCTGCTTTAGTTTTTATAATAGCAATTTGCATATACTCCAGAATGTTATGAAGAGTGATCAGATGAATTGCATAGTCCTTCTTTGCCATAAAAATTACTTATAAAAAAAAAAACTTTCCACTGCATTTCATTGCTGTCATTAAAGGACCTGCTGAGATCATTTCAGTAATCGTCTTGTTAACTCAAGGCTTCTGGAGTGGCCCAGTCAGAGTCCTGACCTTAACCCGATCGAAATGCTGTGGCATGACCTCAAGAAAGCGATTCACACCAGACATCCCAAGAATATTGCTGAACTGAAGCAGTTCTGTAAAGAGGAATGGTCAAGAATTACTCCTGACCGTTGTGCACGTCTGATCTGCAACTATAGGAAACGTTTAGTTGAAGCTATTGCTGCCAAAGGAGGTTCAACCAGTTATTAAATACAAGGGTTCACATACTTTTTCCACCTGCACTGTGAATGTTTACATGGTGTGTTCAATAAAAACATGGTAACATTTAATTCTTTGTGTGTTATTAGTTTAAGCAGACTGTGATTGTCTATTGTTGTGACTTAGATGAAGATCAGATCACATTTTATGACCAATTTGTGCAGAAATCCATATCATTCCAAAGGGTTCACATACTTTTTCTTGCAACTGTATATATATATATATATATATATATCAAACGAATGATGAGGCAGCACTTCCAGTATGTGGTGAACGGGTGTGGACCCCAAACTTTATTCAAGCGACGTTTCGGCCTGCTCAATGAGGCCTTTCTCAAGCTAAATAACAGTGCATATGACAGGGTATATATACCCAACAATCAATACAAATCAATTACAATCAGTGATTGGGCGTGACTCAAGTCAAGTCACGTGACCATTAACCATATGAATACATAACATAGGTGTATAATAAACATTCTCATGTTGCAGACGTACAAACATTTCATAAGTGTTCATAATAGTATCAAAACAGAAGAATAGAGGTAGATCTCTGTGCTTCAATTATAAACTAGAAATTGTATCCCTCTCTATTCAATACATTATTACCCATAGTGGACACTGTGCAGAAAGTGTTAGGTGCATATGGGGTTAAAAACATCAATAGTTGGTACAGCTGTACCTAATCATAAGTTAAAAGCAAAGGACAGAGCTCACCACACTATGACACTTGGTATCCGCCGGCATTGGCGTCCCCCCGCCGACGATGCGCATGCGCCGAGCCAGACATCACTGGCCACGCCCCCCGACACAGCGGCGCCCACACGTGACCGCTCCATGGACCGCAGCGTCATCCCCTGGAGCGCACCGTAAGACACGCAGCCGTGAAGGGGAGGGAGGCCAAGACATGTGACTCAGCGTCAGACGCACAGCGCACGGGGGCGTGTTTCAGTGACCATGGTGATGTAAACAATCGGGAGACCTGCGGGCATATGCACTGTCGCCGGGACATATGTCGATGCACGCAATCTGGATAGCAATGCACATGCAGGAGCATATAGCTAGCCTATAGGATAGGCGATCTGACTCTGTAAACTCACACAGAGTGACTGCCCACTCAACAATGGTCATCACTAATGCACCCCATTAATGTGTGGTTTCAATGGGACACACTTCCCATCTGTCCACATCTATAGCACCGATATGTGTATATCACCACCAGCTCACAAGTGTGAGGCAAGTGAGATTGCACACTACATCAGTACAAAAAGAATGATTGTCACATTTCAGTAAAATTAGCGTGCACTATAGTGACAATCCAGATCGTCAGTCGCAGTCCCGCTAGTCTCCACACAATGGTCACTATCCCAATCTTGTATCCAAGGTCATTGGGCGGCTCCATCCAGTATATAGACAAAGGCTCATCAAGTTCATCAAAAGTCATCTAGGATAAATGAAAATACCATCAATATACATTGGTAATCTAATCAGACATATTAGCACTGTTACATGTCTCCTATCCCAGACAGGGCGGTCAAGGACCCCCACGTCGGCGAGCGCAGCACCTATCCATCACCCACATAATTCCCATCTACATTCGGCATTAAGGCCATCGGGCTTAAGTGTATGTAGCCTATGGATCCACATGATCTCACGTTGCTTAAGTAATCTTTCCCTGTTACCTCCCCGTTTCAGCGGGGGTATGTGATCAATCACCCTAAATTTGAGATCTTTCTCACCGTGCCCTGCCTCAATAAAGTGCTTAGGCACAGGGAGATCTCTCCTCTTTTGCCGAATCGAGTACCTGTGATAGTTCATTCTGGTCTTGACCTCACAAATAGTCTCCCCTACATAGAAAAGATTGCAGGGGCAGGACAAGAGGTAGATCACAAATGAACTATCACAGGTCAAGAAGTGCCGTATCTCAAATTGTTTCTTCAGTATCGGGTGTGTAAATTTATCTCCTTTTAACATATAGCTGCAGTTTACACAGCCTAAACATGGGTAGCATCCATATTTCTTGCGACCCAGGTAGGTCTGCACTGGGGCTTTGCCCCCAGACACCTCAGCTTTAACTAGCTTGTCCCTCAGACTAGGGGCTCGCCTATAGGACATCAGGGGAGGTACGGCAAATTCTTTGACCTTTTTAAAGTTGCTATGCAATATTGGCCAGTGTTTTTTGATAGCATCTGCTACCTGATGTTTTCCATCTGGATTAAATGACGTCTGTGTTGTTTCTGGTGCTTGCCACACCTTCTTTCCCCAGGTGTGGCTATAAGGCCTCTTTCAGACGGGCATTGCGGGAAAAGGTGCGGATGCGTTGCGGGAACACGCGCGATTTTTCCGCGCGAGTGCAAAACATTGTAATGCGTTTTGCTCTCGCATGAGAAAAATCGCGCAAGTTTGGTATCCAAACCCGAACTTCTTCACAGAAGTTCGGGCTTGGGATCGGTGTTCTGTAGACTGTATTATTTTCCCTTATAACATGGTTATAAGGGAAAATAATAGCATACTGAATACAGAATGCATAGTAAAATAGCGCTGGACGGGTTAAAAAAAATAAATAAAAAATTTAACTCACCTTAATCCACTTGATCGCGCTGCCGGCATCTCCTTCTGTCTTCTTCTTTGCTGATTGTAGGAACAGGACCTGTGGTGACGTCACTCATGATCCATCACCATGGTAAAAGATCATGTGATGGATCATGTGATGACCGGAGTGACGTCACCACAGGTCCTGTTCCTACAATCAGCAAAGAAGGAGACAGAAGGAAATGCTGGCTGCGCGAGCAAGTGGATTAAGTTGAGTTAAATTTTATTTATTTTTTTAACCCCTCCAGCGCTATTTTACTAAGCATTCTGTATTCAGAATGCTATTATTTTCCCTTATAACCATGTTATAAGGGGAAATAATAATGATCGGGTCTCCACCCCGATTGTCTCCTAGCAACCGTGCGTGAAAATCGCACTGCATCCGCACTTGCTTGCGGATGCTTGCGATTTTCTCGCAACCCCATTCACTTCCATGGGGCCTGCGTTGCATGCTGCGATTTTCACGCAACGCACAAGTGATGCGTGAAAATCACCGCTCATGTGAACAGCCCCATAGAAATAAATGGGTCGTATTCAGTGCGGGTGCAATGCGTTCAACTCACGCATCGCATCCGCGCGGAATACTCGCCCGTGTGAAAGGGGCCTAAGGGTCATTTAACCTTCTCTATTTATAGTTGCTTCTCCCACAATGCTGTGCATTTTTCCAGCATTTTGTGAATTACATTTTTCATCACCTGGTGGGGAGGTTTGTAGTCGTGTATTTGGATGACATTCTAATTTATTCTCCAGACGTGGAGATACATCAGGATCACGTTAGACAGGTGTTACAGATCCTAAGAGATAATACAGTCGTGGCCAAAAGTTTAAAGAATTACATACATATTGGAAATTGGAAAAGTTGCTGCTTTAGTTTTTATAATAGCAATTTGCATATACTCCAGAATGTTATGAAGAGTGATCAGATGAATTGCATAGTCCTTCTTTGCCATAAAAATTAACTTAATAAAAAAAAAAACTTTCCACTGCATTTCATTGCTGTCATTAAAGGACCTGCTGAGATCATTTCAGTAATCGTCTTGTTAACTCAAGGCTTCTGGAGTGGCCCAGTCAGAGTCCTGACCTTAACCCGATCGAAATGCTGTGGCATGACCTCAAGAAAGCGATTCACACAGACATCCCAAGAATATTGCTGAACTGAAGCAGTTCTGTAAAGAGAATGGTCAAGAATTACTCCTGACCGTTGTGCACGTCTGATCTGCAAACTATAGGAAACGTTTAGTTGAAGCTATTGCTGCCAAAGGAGGTGCAAACCAGTTATTAAATACAAGGGTTCACATACTTTTTCACCTGCACTGTGAATGTTTACATGGTGTGTTCAATAAAAACATGGTAACATTTAATTCTTTGTGTGTTATTAGTTTAAGCAGACTGTGATTGTCTATTGTTGTGACTTAGATGAAGATCAGATCACATTTTATGACCAATTTGTGCAGAAATCCATATCATACCAAAGGGTTCACATACTTTTTCTTGCAACTGTATATATATATATATATATATATATAAATATATATATATACACACACACACTCACTAAAGAATTATTAGGAACACCATACTAATTACGGTGTTGGACCCACTTTTGCCTTCAGAACTGCCTTAATTCTGCGTGGCATGATTCAACAAGGTGCTGATAGCATTCTTTAGAAATGTGGGCCCATATTGATAGGATAGCATCTTGCAGTTGATGGAGATTTGAGGGATGCACATCCAGGGCACGAAGCTCCCATTCCACCACATCCCAAAAATGCTCTATTGGGTTGAGATCTGGTGACTGTGGGGGCCATTTTAGTACAGTGAACTCATTGTCATGTTCAAGAAACCAATTTGAAATGATTCGAGCTTTGTGACATGGAGCATTATCCTGCTGGAAGTAGCCATCAGAGGATGGATACATGTTCTCATTCTGTTTACGCCAAATTCGGACTCTACCATTTGAATGTCTCAACAGAAATCGAGACTCATCAGACCAGGCAACATTTTCCAGTCTTCAACAGTCCAATTTTGTGTGAGCTGTGCAAATTATAGCCTCTTTTTTCCTATTTGTAGTGGAGATGAGTGGTACCCCGGTGGGGTCTTCTGCTGTTATAGCCATCCGCCTCAAGGTTGGCGTGTTGTGGCTTCACAAATGCTTTGCTGCATACCTCGGTTGTAACGAGTGGTTATTTCAGTCAACGTTGCTCATCTATCAGCTTGAATCAGTCGGCCCATTCTACTCTGACCTCTAGCATCTACAAGGCATTTTTGCCTACAGGACTGCCGCATACTGGATGTTTTTCCCTTTTCACACCATTATTTGTAACCCTAGAAATGGTTGTGCGTGAAAATCCCAGTAACTGAGCAGATTGTTGAAATACTCAGACCGGCCCGTCTGGCACCCAACAACCATGCCACGCTCAAAATTGCTTAAATCTCCTTTCTTTCCCATTCTGACATTCAGTTTGGAGTTCAGGAGATTGTCTTGACAGGACCACACCCCTAAATGCATTGAAGCAACTGCCATGTGATTGGTTGACTACGATAATTGCATTAATGAGAAATAGAACAGGTGTTCCTAATAATTCTTTAGGTGAGGTATATATCTACTGTATACACACACATATATAAATATTTATGTGTGTGAACGTACAAAATTAGCTGGTTACATCATACATCGATCTGTACCTCCCATGTGTGTATAAAACTATATATACACTCACAGCTAGGTAGCGATGTATGATTTAACGGCTGATTTGCTACGTGTCAGACCAGGTACTAAGTAATCATTTGTAAAGGGATGAAATACTTATTAGCATACCTGGTATATATACACAGGGGGAGGTTCTAGGTGAAATGGGGCCCTGGGGCGAAAAACAATAAGGGCCCCCCCCACATTTCTCCAGTCCAACTGACTCCAAACAGAACCAAGGGCCGCATTGCGGGCTAGCACACTGGCACGGTGAGATGGTGCCTGGATGGATCCCGATCCAGTTTAATCAACCAACATACCAGACGGGATGGATCCCGATCCAGTTTAATCAACCAACCTACCAGACTGGTAGGTTGGTTGATTAACCTGGATTGGGATCCATCCCAGGCACCATCTCTACCGTCCCAGTGCCAGTGTACTACTAGCCCGCCCTGGTTCTGTTTGGACTGTTGGACTGGAGAAATGTGCAGTACCAGTAATGGCCCCTCCCCACCCCCCCAAAAGCACATTTCTCCAGTCCAACTACTGACTTCAAACAGAATCAGGGCCGCAGGGCGGGCTAGTTCACTGATGGACTAAGTGACAGTAACTGGTCTGTAGACTGTACTTAGTTGGAAGTGGAACTTGGCTGGCTGCCTGTCTTCTGTGGGGCGGCCGGGCCGCGGGACTTCCCTGGCGCTGGCAGAGTCAGACTGTGGGCTGTGGCTGGCTGCCATTGGTGCTTGCTCCTTCTTCAAGTTTTCTGCTCTGGGGGGTGGAGCCTGTGGCAACATCAGCCAGACGCGAGACGTGGCCTGCCTGTGCCGTGCAATGCCGATCCGAAGTCGTCTCGAATCTCTTAAAGAGACATGCAGCGCATCGCAGGTAGAGCGGCGTGGGGGCCCCTCCAGTCCAGACAGTTTAATTACATTACCTCAGCGCCGTTGCCGCCGCCACACTGTCCTGTCCGTCCCAGTCCCGCACAGAAAAAAATTATAGAATAGTAGTTGCGGGCCCGCGCGTGGGGGCCCCCTAAGGAGTCGGGGGCCGGGGGCAATTGCCCCCCCTTGCCTCTATGAAGCGCCGGCCCTGTATATACATTACAGTGTTGGCGATCACGGATCCGAGTGATTCCACCTGACGCGCCTTCTCTTCAAGTCAGACCAATGCTTGATTATGGACGTAATGTATGTTGGGCCTTATACTCTCTCCATAGCGCCTTCTGTATGCCTCCACAATCTTTTGTTTTCCCTCTTGGACTAGGGTCCTATCGTATCCACGCTCCAACATGCGCTGCAGGATAAAGATGCAAATATATAATCCCAAATTTTTTAAATACTGAATTGAAAATAAAGGATTGAGAATAATGTCCTCAACAACACAGCAAAAAATATTTAAGTCTTTGAAGGTGAAATATTAGATGTAATGTTATCGTTATAACATCGGATTGGATAGCAATTGTATGTGTGTGGGGTCTGAGCAATCGGATATTGCCCAGCTGAGCAGAGATATATACGTGTCTAGTGAAGTGACGGTACGGTATGGGGTGTAAAGCTGGTTCGCCTTCCAACTACTTTCTCCAGTCTAAGCTCAGCAAACAGTTAGCAAAAGTAGGCCACGCCCTTTTCGCGCAATACGCGCAAACATCGCATATTTGGAAGATCAGATCTTGGATCTAAATAGGCAGATTAAAATACTTAGGGGCATTGCAAAACTGGAGAGAGGCTTAGACTTCACTGTGCAGGCACTGACTGGGGTCAGTGAAATGGAGGGGGGTGGAGGAGGGCAAGATCAGGACTATCAGATAAGCAGTTGGGTTAATGTAGAAAGAAGGGGTAGAGGGAAAAGTGCCAGGGAGGCTAGTCCTGAGCTGGAATGCCCTAGTAAATATGCCTGTTTGGCTGATATTAGGGATGAAAGCCCAGTCCCAGCAACACTGCAGCAGGGTGTTTCTCCTAGCAACCAGGAGAATGACCGCTGCAGGAAGGATGGGAAAAGGAGTGCAGCAAAGGTCAGAGAGATGCTGATGGTAGGGGACTCTATATTAGGCGACAGACAGGGTCATCTGTCGCCGAGACCGTGAATGCTGAACATGTGTTTGTCTGCCGGGTGCTCGGGTTCGGCATAATTGCGGATCAGATTGACAGATTGCTGGGTGGCTGGGGAAGACCCGGCGGTCATGGTACACATTGCACCAATTACAAAGTAAGTGGGGAGAAGGAAGGTCCTTAAAAATTATTTAGGGAGCTAGGTGAGAAGCTCAAGTCCAGACCTCCAAGGTAGTGTTTCAGAAATGCTACCAGTGCAAACGAGCGTCACGAGAGAGACAATGGGAGCTTAGGAAGTTAAATAAGTGGCTCAGAAGCTGGGTGCAGGAAGGAAGGGTTTGGGTTCATGGAGAACAGGGCCGACTTTGCGGTCGGTTACAGGCTCTACACTAGGGATGGGCTGCACCTCAATGGGGAGGGTGCAACTGCCCTGGGGGAAAATGGTTAGACGGCTGGAGGAGCTTTTAAACTAGGATCGGGGGAGGGAGGTGTCATACTAATAAGGGGGTAGATAGTGAGTGGGTTATAGAAGGGGACAGTGGGGATTTAGTGGGGGCTGGGGTTAGCAAGGAAAATAGGGAGAAGACTAGGCATAACTATACATTTATAAAAATTGAACTGCTGATAACAAGAACCTGTTACATACAAAAATTAACCAAGGTAACCAAAAAATCACTTTACAGGTAATAGTAATTTAATATGTACTTTCACAAATGCCAGAAGTCTAGCTAGCAAAATGGGGGAGCTGGAGGCTATGGTACTAGAAGAACACATAGATGTAGTTGGTGTGGCTGAGACATGACTGGACTCTTCGCATGACTGAACTGTTAATGTTGAGGGTTTTACACTATTTAGGAAAGACCGGATCAATAGAAAAGGTGTTAGTGTGTGCCTGTATGTGAGGAGTGATCTGAAGACAAGTGTGAAAAAGGCAATTGTGGGTGAGGATGGTGAGGATGTGGAAACCTTATGGGTGGAAGTTTAAAGGGATATAAACACTGAAAAAATAATACTTGGTGTAATCTATAGACCCCCTAACATCACAGAAGATATAGAAACGGCAACTGTATAACCAAATAGAAGGGGCGGCACAGGCTGTACAGTGGTCATAATGGGAGATTTTAACTTCCCAGACATTGACTGGCGTCATGGTTCTGCCTCAACTGCAAAGGGGAGAAAATTCCTCAACTTGCTGCAGGACCACTTTATGGGCCAGGTTTGTAGAAGCTCTCACTAGGGGCAATGCTCTGTTGGATCTGGTAATTTCTAATAATGCAGAGCTTGTTGGTAATGTTACTGTTCGAGAAACACTAGGTAATAGTGACCACAATATAATTATATTCCCCCTAAACTATAAGAAGCAAACTCTGTCAGGCAGAGCAAAGACACTCAATTTCAAAAAGGCTTTCCCTGGGTTGAGGGCAGCATTTCAGGGCATAGACTGGGAGCAGCTACTGTCACATAATAATACAGAGGATAAATGGGAGAGCTTCAAATCCACATTGAGTAATTGCACAAAAAAATGTATCCCTTTAGGTAACAAGTATAAAAACGCTTAAAATGAAACCCCCCATGCCTTACAGCTACTGTAAAAAGAGCAATAAAAGACAAAAAGAGGGCATTTAAAAAATACAAATCTGAGGGGTCAGCTGTAGCGTTTCAAAATTACAAAGGGCTTAATAAAATCCGCAAAGGGAGATAAAATTAACAAAGATACAAAACGAACAGCAGGTAGCAAAAGAAAGCAAAACAAATCCCAAAAAGTTTCTAAAATATATAAATGCTAAAAAACCTAGGTCTGAGCAGGTAGGTCCCCTAAATAATGGTAAGGAGGGGGGGGGGGGGTAGTCACTGAAGATAAGGAAAAGGCAGAGTTCCTAAATAGTTTTTTTAGCTCTGTATATACAAAAGCAGAGAAAGCTGACATCTGTGGCGCTGGGGTTGTTAGTACATCCAGTGATATACTCAATTGGCTAACTGTAGATATGGTCCAAGAGAAGTTAAATAGGGTAAATGTGAACAAAACTCCGGGTCCAGGTGGATTACACCCAAGAGTGCTTAAATAGCTCTGTTCAGTCATTGCTGTGCCCCTGTTTATAATTTTTAAGGATTCTCTAGGGACTGGTACAGTGACAAGTGATTGGCGCAAGGCAAACGTGATGCCCATATTCAAAAAAGGATCAAGGTCCTCCGCAGGTAATTATAGACCAGTTAGTTTAACTTCTGTTGTGGAAAAATGTTTGAAGGAATCTTAAGGGACTATATACAGGAGTATGTGACTATAAATAATATTATAAGTGATAACCAGCATGGGTTTACCAAGGACAGAAAATGTCAGATGAACCTGATTTGTTTTTATGGAGATGAGTAGTAGCCTGGACAGAGGGGCGGCTGTGGATGTAGTGTTTCTGGATTTTGCAAAGGCTTTTGATACTGTCCCTCATAGACGCTTAATAAGTAAAGTAAGGTCTATTGGCTTGGAAAGTATAGTTTGTAATTGGATTGAAAACTGGCTGAAGGACCGTGTCCAGAGAGTTGTGGTCAATGATTCCTATTCAGAATGGTCCCGGGTTATAAGTGGTGTACCCCAAGGTTCAGTGCTGAGCCCTTTATTATTTAATTTATTTATTAATGATATTGAGGACGGGATTAGTAGCACCATATCTATTTTTGCAGATGACACTAAGCTGTGTAGAACTGTAGAACTGTACAGTCTATGGAAGATGTCCACAAACTACAAGCTGACTTGAACACTCTGAGTGATTGGGCATCAACTTGGCAAATGAGGTTCAATGTGGACAAATGTAAAGTTATGCATCTTGGCAGTAATAATTTCTGTGCTTCATATGTCCTAGGTGATTTAGCACTGGGAGAGTAACTTATAGAGAAGTATTTGGGTGTCCTTGTGGATGGTAGATTAAATTACAGCACACAATGTCAATCAGCTGCTTCTAAAGCCACCAGGATATTGTCATGCATTAAACGAGGCATGGACTCGCGGGGCAGGGATGTAATACTACCACTTTACAAAGCGCTGGTGCGGCCTCATCTGGAATACGCAGTCCAGTTCTGGGCACCAGTACTGTACATAGAAAGGATGCACTGCAGCTGGAGAAAGTACAGAAGAGAGCAACTAAAATGATAAGTGGCATTGGGTGTCTTAGTTATGAAGAAAGAGTAAAAGAATTTAATTTATTTAGTCTTAAGAAGAGACGTTTAAGGGGGGACATGATTAACCTGTACAAGTATATAAATGGGCCATACAAAAAATACGGCGAAAAGCTGTTCCATGTAAAATGTGCTCAAAAGACAAGGGGGCACTGCCTCCGACTGAAGAAGAAAAAGTTCAGTCTCCAGAAGCGTCAAAGCTTCTTTACTGTAAGAACTGTGAATCTGTGGAATAGACTTCCTCAGGACGTGGTCACAGCAGGAACAGTGGACGGTTTCAAAAAGGGTTTACACGAATTCTTAAAAGTAAAAAACATAAATGCTTATGAAAACGTGTAGAAATCTGAGTCTCACTTAGTTTTGGGATTCGCGTCCCCACCTATCCCTTGGTTGAACTTGATAGACGTTTGTCTTTTTTCAACCGTATTAACTATGTAACTATGTAACTATAGCCATATGTTCGCTTGATCGGCGAATCGCGAACGAGCAAAGTTCGCCGCAAAACGACCGCCAGGCGAACCGCAAGGCCATCTCTACTCCCCAGCCTCCCGAGGTGAGAACCAAGTAACGGTAGGAGCCAGAGCTCCTCAGGTACCTCCTATCCGGAGAACAGGAAACCTGAACTGAGGTGTGGTGGGGATGTGAAACATTTTATCTCTTCAGGTCTCCTGTCCTGGATGGGAGGTCCTAGTCGCATGTATACTGTCATGGGTGAGAGGAAAAAAGATTTATGGTGTATGCAAATTAAGGCTTCTTTCATGACACTGAAAGTGGTAGGGACCCAGGAGACTGTTGGCATGAGAATGATGCTGAATTTAGAAGATATAAATGTGAAAACAATTTTAAAGGGTTTGTTCTCATTTGAAACCCTTTTGGGCTTCCTCCCCTACCCGATCCCCCTTACTGGACTTTTTGAGGGAAGCATACTTACCTGTTTGCCACCGCTTAGTTCCAGCTCGTTAGGTCTTCCATACCATGCATGTCAACTTCCAAAGTGTATGGGGGGTGGGGGTCACTTGTGTTTCTGCAGCCAGTGTGATACAGTGAGGTGCCTCTTGGATATATCATAGCTGTGGCCAATCATTGGTTGCAGTGGCACGCTTGATTCCCATTCACTCCAGAAGTAGACAAGCAGGGAACTAAAGCACGATAGATCTAAAGAGCTGGAAATGAGTGGCGTGATGAGCCGATAAGTATGCTTCACTCCACAAGTCCAGTGGGGAAGGGGCTGCAGGAAAGGGTTTCAAAGCTGGATAACCCAGAGCGATTTTAGGGGTTGCCAAACTCCTGTAGTATTCAGAAAAAAAATAGAATAGTAAATTTTTGTATGTTTCAATCTGATATCTCATAAACCCTTGTTTTCAGTGGCCTGAGCTGAAGACCATGCAAAGCTGGTCATAAGCTAGAACAGATCTTTTATCCTGGTTGCAGAGCTGAAGGCACTTGTACTTTTTAAGATTCTCAGGAAAGTGAGATAAGAAAGGAACCAGGCTAATGCTTAGGGGCTGATTACATTGGCACTGCTAAAAATATATAAAGGTTACTTGCAGCGGGAACTTCTCTCAGTGTAAAATAAAGCAGTTGGCCTCTCCAGTACTTCAGGCTGTTGTTTTGCAGGAACGTGTTTCTTATATTTATTGGTGATTATACAGAGGCTGGCAGCCGACAACAAACAGACTCCAAAGCTATCTAACAGTATGTATTCTGCAGAAAAATGACTGATGGGAAAGGAGATGCAACATAAATATTTACCACAGAATTAAGATGTCTGAGTCATGCAGCTTGTGATCATGCAGCTTTCTAATACACATATTTCAAGACAATTCTGTGCTGTCATTATGTGGTATATGAATGCTGGATTTGGGGCTGTGCGGTGGACTGGGAAATAGAAAAACCTAGATATTATGTAAAGTTAACTGACAAATTGACTTTTTTTAAACATTACTGACTCTGAAATTCATGTCATCACACATCAATGGTGCGTTACAATGTGGTCAAACACTGGGGCAATATCACAGTTTAGGTACAAATATACGGTAACATAGTAACATAGTACATAAGGCCGAAAAAATAAATTTGTCCATCCAGTTCGGCCTGTCATCCTGCAAGTTGATCCAAAGGAAGGCAACATGTAAGTGACACTAGGGAGACAGTTTTGTTTCCTTCTGGAAGACATTTACTTTGCAGTGTTCGTCCTCCTGGAAGTGAACTATTTTGCAGTTTTCATTAGTGTTGAGCGAGCATGCTCGGCCAAACTGCTGTTCGGCTCGAGCATCGCTATGCTCGGCACATGGCGGTACTCGGCCGAGTACCGCATGTGCTTGAGCACCATGTTCGAGTCTCCATCCCGCACGTTTTGCGGCTGCTATGCAGCCAATAAACGTGCATGTAAGTACTGTTGGCTACTGGCATTACAGTGATTGGCTGGCCGAAACACGTCATCAGGTGCTATATAGCACCCGATGACACATGTTTGGCTCATATGTAGTCAGGAAGAGCTGCGCTTTGGAAGGGACAGAGAGTGTAGGGAGTCTGATCGCAATCAATTCAGTAGAAAAAAAAAAACGTTTCAAAGACACAAAAGTCCTTTTAAGGACTATTGTGTGTGGTGGCAGGCTGGCAGTATTTTAAAGCTACAGTACAAAATATTTTTTTCCCCAGCATTTACAATAATTTTTCTATAGAGGATGTCTGCAGTGACTAGAGACATCTGTCCAATACCTTCTGTGCCCATTACCTTCTTGATCTCAGGTGCGTCTTTTAACATAAATACCCCCTTTTAAAACACTTGTTTAAGGCTCCTGACAAAGCCAGAGGGTGGCGAAATGCGTGTTGGGGCAATAGCACACTGAGAGTCTCGGTTACACCGTCCATCATGGGTAATTGATCTCTGTTATTTCCAGCTATGTTGTAGTGTCATGTAGTTTATGCATACACACTTTGGTGTGCAGACCCACCATCACGCCACTGGGTGTCATTGGTGACCAGACTTTGCTCTGGGGTTACATGGTCCCCATACATCGTTTGTATGCAGCATACTCTTGTTTCTGTATATAACAATTGTTCTATCATGTTCTAATTGTGTATTACTTTGGCTACATGCACATGCACTATCTGTGGGTATCTATACCATCATTCTATTGGGCTGACAATCTAGGTGGCTCCAGTGTGGTCTCCACTACCAGGGGTTTTGGGGTGAGGGGTCTCACGGCCACCTCTTCCCTTATGTTTTCACCTTGTCTAATATTTTTTATTATCAATAAAGACTTTTGCTAAATATTATATGCGAATACCTTCGTATTATTATTGGGGGCTATTGGTTTAGTCGGTGTAGGAGTTGTACTATATGAGTCTAGGCCCCTCTATAATTTGCCGCTGTTATATCTGAGGTATGTTTTGGTTCTAATAATATATTCTTTTGTAGAAAAATCCTCAGGATTAATGGATTACAAAAAACGCGATGTGGCGTGGATATCCAAACTTGGAACTATTTTTGGTGAAAAAATCCCGATAGATTCTGAGACACGTAATGTTAAGGACCTGAATCTAAAAATTAGGGATCTGCTTAAAAAACGCACCAAGGTCTGGTGGAACAAAGTGGCCCTTGAGAATTATTTACAAAGAAACATCATCCCCAGGGGACTAAGGATTCAAGTTTTCCCTACCTTGGAAACGGCTGACTCCACTTTTGTTTCCAGGTGGGAGGAAGCTTAGAATAAGTGCTCTACAACCTTGATTGGGTGAGAGACAAACTGCAGGAGCTACTCACTAAAGAGAAGCTTGAAGGCTTTGATAAAAAATTGGAGGAGGATCTCAGTGTTTGGGAGAAAAATATACAAGATCTGAAAGCTAGAAAGTTTCAGAGAGATTGGGCTGACTTCCAAAACAAAAAGGTTTATCGTTGGCAACAGAAACGTGAGAGGAGTGGTTCTATTACCCCTTCCCTCTCAGGGAATTCTATCATCTCGAAGGAATAATGTGGAGATCATTTTTTAGAAGAACAGGGGGTGCTGGAAGATGGAGTAGAGCGGGCAATGCACCCCTACGTGTCCAATACCCCCGTACCCAAAAGACAAACTAGAAACACGAATCAGATTGGAAGGAGACAAAGGAGAAATTAAAGGTAATTAATTTATCTACATATGTTTTAACTAAACCTCAGATAGATCTCAATAGGGCCTGTTTGGAGGATGACATGTATTTTGTCACCTGTGACGTAGAGGCCCTTTACACATCGATATGCCATGACCATGGGATCCGAGCGGCCAGGTACTTTTTGGAAATGACAGATCTTGAACAAGATCGTATACAGTTTGTCATCAAAATTCTGGACTTTGTACTTAGACATAATTATTTTACGTTTAAAGACCGCCTCTTCCTACAGCTCCAGGACACGGCGATTGGGGCGACGTGTGCGCCCTCGTATGCTAACCTGTTCCTGGGGCTGTGGGAAAGAGAGATTGTCCAGAATGTGCCTGGTTTTGGCACAGTGATCTCGTGGTCTAGGTATATCGATGACATCTTTTTTATATGGCAGGGTCCTTTGGTGGAGCTCAAGGGCTTTATTGCACAACTTAACGTCAATGACTTAAATATCAAACTCACATGGAAACATAGTCAAGAGTGTATTGAGTTCTTGGATATTCTGTTGCGCAGAGAATCGGATGGCATGGTCTCCACAGACCTCTTTAGGAAGCCTACAGCAACTAATGCTTTATTACATGCTAATTCCTCTCACTATCCGCAGACAATCAAAGCCATACCTACTGGCCAGTTTTTAAGACTACGCCGAATCTGCTCCAGTGACGAACGCTTTGAGACCCAGTCTAAAGATCTCTCTACCAGATTTCGTAATAGGGGCTATAACCAACAGGATATCAGGAAAGACTATCTTAGAGCCAAATCCTCCAGAGACTCCCTGCTGGTAAGTAAAAAGAAGAACAGTGATATTAAACCACGATTTATCACACCCTTTAACACACATTGGGGGAAGATTCGGGACATTATGTCCCATTATTGGCCTATCCTATTATCGGACAGTGACCTCAGGGGGTCACTCTCTGATTATCCTCTTATTAAATGGAAGAGGTCCAAGAATCTGGGAGATCTGCTTACAAGAAGCCATTATGTTCCACCTGGTGTACGTAACCCCTTTGGTAGCAGGGGCCCCAGCTAGGGGTCATTCCCATGTGGCAATTGTCAGTCGTGTGGGTACATGTCGAGATTGACCTCCTTCAAAGACTCTAGTGGGAGTAACGAATACCAGATAGTACACCACATTAACTGCAAATCATTAGCAGTCATTTACCTCCTAGAATGCCCCTGCAGCCTCTTGTATGTGGGCATGACTACCAGGGAGCTCCGAGTGCAAATTCTGGAACATGCGAGCAAAATCCGAAGGGCAGGCACAATGAGGACGGAGGAGTTGAATAAGTCGCAACCCATAGTCCTGCACTTCAAGGAGAAACACAATTGTGACCCTAGGGGCTTGCGAGCCAGAGGTATTGATAAGGTGTCTCTGGGTTGTCGAGGTGGGGATTACAAAAAAAGCACTATTACAGAGGGAGACTAAATGTATAGTTATGCTTAAAACTGAGATCCCCTTTGGGATTAAATGAAGCAGTTAGTTTCAGGTCCTTTCTATGATTGCGCTTTTTTATTTTTTATTTTCATTTTCTCGATTTTGGTTAAAGATCGAGTGTGGGTATGCTTTATTTGTATTTTTAATTTATGTTCTCTGTTTCTCTTATTTTTAGCACCTTTGATGGTATGTCCCTTTCCAGCAAGATGCAATACGCCCCCTAAACATGCGGCTGCATGTGAAAAACCTGCTCCTCTATCTGCACTTGTCACTTTACTCTCATGAATGATTTGGTCTTGGGACCATTTCTATGTATTTATTGTTGCACTTTACAGTTTTTAATGAGGTTAAATTTTATTATTTTACACATTGGTATAGCTATTAGATATGAATTTATCTGACTAAGCACTTGCCACTTTATTTTCTGTGATTCCTGGGAATAGTAAATATATTACTATAGTTTTTTTTTAACACTATTCACTATTGATTCAATCATGTTATATATATATATATATGTGTTATATCTGCGCACGCACTCTCATATATTATATATTCCTACAGTAATGAGACGTTTGTAGTATCACCATTATTTTTCTGCACTCTTGTGTCAGATTTAAATGTAGATCAGTGCACTTTGCCTCCGCAGTATTGTCATCCCTTTTTTCCTTGCACCTGGGGTGTACGCATTCCACTCCCTGACGGCCGAGGTGGGCGTTGCCTTGTGCCTCGCATCACCCAGCTTTAGGATGACGCGGGAGGTCACGTGAGCATGCGCCGCCTTGGATGCGGTGAGACGGGTGGCGCGCTATGATGACGCAGCCCAACTAATCATGCCGGACATGCGTCATGGATTGATCTTAGGTGCGTCTTTTAACATAAATACCCGCTTTTAAAACACTTGTTTAAGCCTCCTGACGAAGCCAGAGGGTTGGCGAAACACGCGTTGGGGCAATAGCACACTGAGAGCCTCGGTTACACAGTCCATCATGGGTAATTGATCTCTGTTATTTCCAGCTATGTTGTAGTGTTATGTAGTTTATGCATACACACTTTGGTGTGCGGACCCACCATCACTGCACCGCGTGTCATTGGTGACCGGACTTTGCTCTGGGGTTACATGGTCCCCATACATCGTTTGTATGCAGCATACTTTTGTTTCTATATATAACAATTGTTCTATCATGTTCTAATTGTGTATTACTTTGGCTACATGCACATGCACTATCCGTGGGTATCTATACCATCATTCTATTGGGCTGACAATCCGAGTGGCTCGTGTGGTCTCCACTACCAGGGGTTTTGGGGTGAGGGGGTCTCACGGCCACCTCTTCCCTTATGTTTTCACCTTGTCTAATATTTTTACTATCAATAAAGACTTTTGCTAAATATTATATGCGAATACCTTCTTATTATTATTAGGGGCTATTGGTTTAGTCGGTGTAGGAGCAATACCTTCTGTGTGTCAGGGCCAGAGATAGGAAAAATATAAGTGAAATCTATTTTCCTTTTTCCATACTTTTACGTACTTTTTCCATATACTGTGCTTGCTGTGAACTGTGACATCCGTGCCACATCTTGTGTGTCAAGCGTGCATATAACATTTAATATGCGCAAGGCGAGCAGTAAGGGACAGGGAACTGGCCATGATGCTGATAGTTCACGCAGAGGCCGTGGCCCTGGGCGCGTTGAAATTGTGCCTGCTGCCAGAGCACAAGAAAAACAATCATCCACGATACCTAGCTTCATGTCCCAGTTTGCAGGGCGTCGCAGGACAAAACTCTTCAAGTCAGACCAGTGCGACCAGGTGGTCGGTTGGATTGCAGAACTGGGACGTGGCTCCAACCCCCACTTCTCCTCCTGCACCTCCTCCTCCACTTCCACCTCCGAATTATCCGCGTGCAGCACCAGTCAGCCATCAGCCGGCCGTGCTGAAGCTGATATGCTTAGGGGACAAACAGCACACAGCCGCAGAGCTGTTGCAGGGGATAAGAGACCAGACTGAGCTGTGGCTCTTGCCACTCAAGCTACAACTAGGCATGGTTGAGTGTGATAATGGCCGTAACTTGGTGGCGGCTTTGGAGCTTGGCAAGCTCACACACATCCCATGCCTAGCCCACGTCTTAAACTTAGTGGTACAACTGTTTCTCAAAACCTACCCCAATTAGCCTGAGCTACTGGTGAAGGTGTGCCGCGTGTGTGCACCTTTCCGCAAGTCATTGCCAACTTCAGCCGGTCTGTCAACGCTGCAGCAGCGTTTGAAATTGCCAGCTCACCGGCTGTTGTGCGACGTGAGCACGCATTGGAACTCCATGTTCCACATGTTGGTCAGGCTTTGTGAGCAGCAGAGGGCAGTAGTGAAATACCAGCTGCAACATGGTCGTCGCCTTTCCAGTCAGCTTCCGCTAATCAGAAGCGAGGAGTTGGCATGGATGTCTGACCTCTGTGAGGTTTTAAGAAACTTTGAGGAATCAACACAGATGGTGAGCGGCGATAACGCTATTATGAGCGTAACCATCCCACATCTGTGTCCAATCAAACACTCGCAGCTCACAATTAAGGACGATGCTTTGCATGTGGAAGAGGTGGAAATGGGGGAAGAATACATTACACAGGGTGATAGCCAGACCACCCTCCGTCCGACTTCTCAGCGCGAATTGGATGATGAAGAGGGGGAGGAGACAGTTGCCTCTACTACAGAGGGTAGTACCCATGGAAGTTTAATTCCATCTGTTCAGCGTGTGTGGGGAGAAGAGGAGGAAGAGGATAAGGAGATTGATTGTGATCCTCCTGATGACGACAGCGAAGTCTTGCCTGTTGGTACTCTGGCACACATGGCTGACTTTATGTTAGGCTGCCTTTCCTCCGACCCGCACGTTATACGCTTTTATACAACACAGATTACTGGTTGTTCACCCTTCTCGACCCCCGCCGCTACAAAGAAAACTTCTCATCTCTCATTCCTCTGGTGGAGAAGACGAGCAAAACGGTGCAATACCAGAAGTTCCTTGTAGAAAAATTGCTCAAAAAATTTCCATCTGACAACGCTGGCGGCAGAGTCTGTACTTCCTTGGGCAACCAAGGAGGGGAGACAAGGAGAACACACAGCAGTTCCAATAGAGGCAGGGCAACACTCTCCAAGGCCTGGGACAGTTTCATGACACCCCGCCAGCACCCTCACCCTGATGAGCGGCCTAGTGTCACAAGGAGGGAAACGTTTTGGAAGATGGTGAAGGAGTACGAATTTGTAGCAGACCATGTCAGCTTCCTCAGTGATTCTTCAGTGCCTTACAACTACTGGGTGTCCAAGCTGGACACGTGGCATGAACTGGCGCTCTACGCCTTGGAGGTCCTGGCCTGCCCTGCCACTAGCGTTTTGTCTGAGCGGGTATTTAGTGCTGCTGGTGGCATTATAACAGATAAGCGTATCCACCTGTCAACTGAAAATGCTGACAGGTTGACTCGGATTGCCTGGATTGCCCCAGACTTCGACTCCACCAGAGAAAAGCGGATGAACAAAGGCACTTTAAATGTGTTGTTTAATGTACTCAATACACTGTATTACCATGCACCCCTTCCACCACAAAAAAGGGTATATGGTTAAATCTTCTTTTTGTCATCCTCCTCCTCCTCTTCCATCATATCAACATGCTTATTTGTTGCATATAATGCCCATGTAAATAATTTTTTACAGGGTCAGCTGAACTGCAGGCCCTCACATATGTTTTACTGGGTCAGCTCAACTGCAGGCCTTCGCATATAATGTTTTACAGGGTCAGCTCACCTGCAGGCCCTCGCATATAATGTTTTACAGGGTGAGGGCCTGCTGGTGAGCTAACCTACAATCTTTTAGAGGGCCAGCTCACCTGCAGGCCCTCGCATGTAATGTTTTAGAGGGTCAGCTCACCAGCAGGCCCTCGTCTACAATCTTTTAGAGAGTCAGCTCACCTGCAGGCCCTTACATATAATGTTTTACAGGGTCAGCTCAACTGCAGGCCCTCGCATATAATGTTTTACAGGGTCAGCTCACCTGCAGGTCCTCGCATATAATGTTTTACAGGGTCAGCTCTCCTGCAGGCCCTTACCTACAATCTTTTACGGGGTCAGCTCACCTTCTGATGACGACAGCGAAGTCTTGCCTGTTGGTACTCTGGCACACATGGTGACTTCATGTTAGGCTGCCTTTCCCAGGACCCACGCGTTATACGCATTTTAGACAACACAGATTACTGGTTGTTCACCCTTCTCAAGCCCCGCTACAGAGATAACTTCTCATCTCTCATTCCTCTGGTGGAGAGGACAAGCAAAACGGTGCTATACCAGAAGGTCCTTGTTGAAAAATTGCTCCAAAGTTGATAGGGCAGACATCCAAATGGATTGTTGCCGTCACGGGGAAATGGGATCGCCTAGAAGTTATCTAGAGTCAACAAATCGGCAGCAGGCCCTCACATACAAGTCCAGTCTCAGTAGCCAAGAGTCTGGTCATCACAATCCTCATCATGATGGCACACTGGGTGAACGTTGTGGAGGCAGGGAGCAAGTTGGCTGCAGGCACCAGACTTGCCCTCCAATAGATCCTCGAAGTTTAGAAGCAAATCTTGAAATTTTTCAGAAATTTACAAAAACCCAATTTTTAGAAACCACTACAGGTCTGAAGTCACTTTGCGAGGCTTACATAATAGAAACCGCCCAAAAATGACCCCATTCTATAAACTACACCCCTCAAGGTATTCAAAACTGATTTTACAAACTTCGTTAACCCTTTAGGTGTTGCACAAGAGTTATTGGCAAATGGGGATGAAATTTGAGAATTTCATTTTTTTGCCTAATTTTCCATTTTAACCCATTTTTTCCACTAACAAAGCAAGGGTTAACAGCCAAACAAGACTGTATCTTTATTGCCCTGACTCTGCCGTTTACAGAAACACCCCATATGTGGCCGTTGATGGGATATATGTGACTCCATTTTGTCTCATTTAGCCACGTGTATTACATTTGGTTAGTGCACTACAAAACCTCCCTCCCCCCTATGGAATGTGAGACACTTCCTTAAACTGTTTCATGAAATCCATACATGTTGAAAGTATGAACAGCCTTCTAGCCATAAAAGGACATCTGACTCAAGTGTCTGCTAGCCTATGTGTATATACCTGATTGGTCAAATGCTGTTACTATGAGTCAGCTATGATGTTAATGCAGAGCTTATGTGTGACCATACTATTGGTCAAATACTAATGCTAACATATGATTGGATGTAAAGGAAGCTCAACCCCCTCTATTAAAACTGTTTGCCAGCTGTGAATAAACCAGAATGGATTGGAAATAGACATGTGTTCATGTGGTCTATCTTCTTCATTCTCCCGGTACCGGTAAGGCTTAATTCAAGCTGGCCACTGAAATCATGTGTTAGGGACACACCGTTAGGGAAGAGAGTAAATTTTCCTTACAGATCTGGGGGACTCAGTCCGGGATTGGGAGGGTCAACTCTTCAGGTCTACCGTGAAAGACATATTGTCCGCCTTGGACCTGGGAGCAATGACCAAAATCCCATTCATGTAAGTCGAACCATCTATTTATGATTTCAGTGGACTGCGATGTCTGGAGACACGCAAATGTTGATTGTAAGCGGCTCATATCATTGAGTCCATATCGTTATAAAATGTTGATTGTAAGAGGCTCATTTGAGTCCGTATCGTTAAGAGATAGTGCACTATATAAGGTTATCTGTTCCGGGAACAGAGGATACAAGCTTGATTAAACTCTTATGTATATATAGTATAAGTATTTTAGATGTAATAAGATTATCTGTTTGTGTGAGATACTGATCGGTTGGTAAGTGTACGGTCATATCCCACTGTTATTATCAAATTGATGTATTTTGGGTTAACTACTGTTAATGTGTAAAATTGTTTGTGTTGTGGAGGACTGCAAGACGCCCCAGTTTTTCGGCTAAGAGCGATCTGTTGACCCGGGAAATTTGAACGCAAGTGGCAGTCCGAAACAACAATAGTCGATAGGGGTCAAAGAGTATAGAGAGACATTAATGATACGAATCAGCTGATCAGTTGACAGGGTCTTGTCGGCGCTATTTCAGTGCAGTACAGCCAGTCCTGACAGTGATTGTCTCACTTATTCTTTGAACTATAAATACTAACATGGGAGGACAAGGGTCTAAAACTAAATTCCCTAAACCAGAATCAGGAGAGACTTGCAAAATCTATGTAGCCCGTGTTAGTCCAACAAAAACTATTACCTGATCAACCCGTGGGTAGATAATCTAGCAGGATGGACCGATGGTAATGGATGCTGCAGATCCATTCCCCAGGGACGGATGATAATAGTATTTATCATATGGATATGGTCAAAGGACTATGTCTAGGTGATAAAACAGCCTGGCCGCATTTCGATGCGGATCCTTCCTGGGACATGGATTACATGTCCAGGAGTGCAGAACAATGGCTGAAATAGCCCCCCACTGGTATGATGCAGGTAATAGCAAGAAGAATAAGAATCTAAAAAGTCCCAAATATGATTGGTCTCTACATGAAATAGAACAGGAAGGTAGGTACAATGAAGAGAAGTCAGAAATCCCTCACCTTATAATAATCAGTTCTGACTCAGATTGAGAAGATGCTGTAACAGCGGTTATACCATTAGAACTAGAAGAAAATAGACCGAACCCCCATGCAACATTTGGAAACATAATGGAGCAGGTCTAATATTGGCACACCGCATATAGTTATACTACACGCAGTACATGTAGAATAAATGTGAAACAGAATGTTATGCTAGGCTGGCAGGATTGAAAGCTGCAAAAAATCTGTTAGAAGCTTACAGACAGTGTACACAGAGCTCCTGTGATTGTGAAGGGGGGCTATAGTGAGCGACAAAGACACAGCAGAGTCAGGAAGTTAATTCATGGCAAGGGAAAAGTGTCTCAGTGTTTGCAATTAGAAAGGGCTTGTGTTAAACGTTCAGAAATGAACTGGTTAAGTTTTGTTGCCCTAATGATCTGTGTGTGTTTAAATAGTGACGATTTAAAGTCCCTGGAATTAGAGATAACAGCACTAAAAGATGGACAGTTAATGCATAAGTGTATTGATAGTGAAGAGAGAAGTTGTTAAAGATAATAATAGCTGGTGCAAGCTGAGTAATGGTGAAAAAGTGTATATGGAAGTGACTGAGAGAACTTGAAGTTAGAGAAATGAAATGAGCAGCATTTCTTATTTCAAGATGGAGGATTTTGAATCCTATAGAGAACAAAGGTTGCCATGAGGCATCCCTCCCCCCCACCACATTCCAAAATGTCACTTGTAGTACTACAAAAAAAAACAAAAAAAAAAAAACTTCTTCCTGTCCTGTTTGAGATGTGTTTTCAGAGAGAGCCCCCTCCCATCTCACCCCTCTCCTCTGCTCAGGAATTTCATATGGGGGTTGAGGGGGAGGGGGGGCTGCTATAATTTTCTCATAGTTTTTATTTTTTTATTTTTATGGCGTTCACCGTGCGGGGAAAGTAACATGACCGTTTTATAGATCAGGTCATTACGGACGCGGCGATACCTAATATGTGTTGTGTATTTTATTTTTATTCAGTGATAAATGTGTTTTTTTTATCTTAACTTTTTTTTACATTTTTTTGACCCAGACCCACTTAGTTCTTGAAGATCCAGTGGGTCTGATGTCTGTATAATACAGTACAGTACAATATATATTGTACTGTACTGTATTTTACTTACACTTTGTCTGAACAGATCTCTGCCTTTAGCACAGATCTGTTCAGCACCATGGACAGCAGGATGCCTGAGACGGCGTCCTGTTGCCATGGGAATCTTCCCCGTCTGCTCAGTAGTGGTCAGAACTTCGCAGACGGGGAAGGGTAAGGACGGGTCTGTCGGGGGGCTGTCTGGGGGCTCTCTCCCTCTCCCATCGGGGGGCTGCAAAGGCACAGCAGCCCCCTGATGGGAGAGGGAGGGAGCTCCCTGAGCTGTTAACCTTTTCCATACAGCGGTCCGTACGGGCCGCTGTATGGAAAGGGTTAAACGGCTGACATCGCATCACCGATGTCAGCCGTTTATACCAGGGTGTCAGCAATGTGCTGGCACCCTGGTATACCCACTGTCCACCAACGATTATTCAAGGGGAGGCGGGCGGGGGATTGCGATCCCGCCTGCCGCACCGCCCGCGACACCCCCCCCTGCACCACCCGCCCACATAATATCATTCAGGGGTGCAGGGGGTTAATAAAACTTTATTTCGGGCATTTTAAAGTTTGATCCCCGCGGTCTCTGACCGCGGGGATCAGAATCGTCTAAAAGCGCAGCAAACCGCAGGTCTGAATTGACCTGCGGTTTTCTGCGATCGTCGATACGGGGGGGTCAAATGACCCCCCCCCTGCGTTGTTACGGGATGCCGGCTGAATGATTTCAGCCGGCATCCCGTTCCGATTAACCCCCGCGGCGCCGGAATCGCGAATTAAAGCCATGACGTACCGGTACGTCATGGGTCCTTAAGGATTCGGGACACATGCCGTACCGGTACGTCCTAAGTCCTTAAGGGGTTAAAGGGAACCTGTCACCGGGATTTTGTGTATAGAGCTGAGGACATGGGTTGCTAGATGGCCGCTAGCACATCCGCAATACCCAGTCCCCATAGCTCTGTGTGCTTTTATTATGTAAAAAAAACACGATTTGATACATATGCAAATGAACCTTAGATGAGTCCTGTCCCTGACTCATCTCACGTACAGGACTCATCTCAGATTAATTTGCATATGTATCAAATCGTTTTTTTTCCCACACAATAAAAGCACACAGAGCTATGGGGACTGGGTATTGCGGATGTGCTAGCAGCCATCTAGCAACCCATGTCCTCAGCTCTATACACAAATTCCCGGTGACAGGTTCCCTTTAAACATTCAACACTTCTTATACCACATATCATAGACTGTAATACCATAATATTTCAGTCTATGGTTCTTTTGCAAGCTGCCATGACAACCTTTTGGCACACCAGGATTTTACTGCGAGGGCCCAGGCGGAGTTCAGAAGGCAGGGGTGTAGATATAGGGGGTGCAGAGGTAGCAGTCACTACCGGGCCCAAAGACCCTTGTGTCGCATAAGAAAAAAATAGTATTATAGAAAGTGCATGTTGGTGAAGTTACACCTCTAGCTGGAGGGAAGGGGTTAGGTAAAAATTTGGCATGGGGGGCTGTTTCAGTTTTTGCCTCAGGCAGCATGAAAGCTATGTGCTTCCTTGCCCCTGGTCACAAAGCTCTGAGGTAAGGGGGCCCAAGCTGAACCTTTGCACCAGGGCCCATGAGCCTTTAGTTTTGCCCCTGACATAGGGTGCCAATCTTATCACAGAGGCACATGCTGTGTGACAGATATGGCACATCTTGTCACATTATACTCTTTTTTTGTCTTTCTAACACCTCTTGGGTGGTATAATTTAGAGCAGTTTATTTGTGCCCAAAAAAAAACTGGTGCATGCTATTATATATATCTCGTGAATTTTCACCCAATCAGTTTTCATCCTTGGGATGTTAGCAGTTCCTTAAAGGGGTTCTCCAGGAATTAAAAAAATTAAAATACTTAAATATTATTTTATTATAAGTATATTCACTAATACCTTTCATTAGTTATAATGGCTTGTTTTGTCTGGGGAGCAATCATTAGGAGAAATTAAATGGCCGCCGTCCTATTAGTACACACAAAAGCTGTCCTAATCACACAGGAGGACAAGTTACTTTACCACAAAGAGCCATAATGCTGCCTCATCCCCCATTCTTGTCAGGAATCATGATCCTTAATACAGGTGAATGTCTGTGGGAATAGAGATGATGAGGAGACATGAGAGGAGAGTGAGGTGTGGCTAATGAGCAGCAGCACTTGTATGCAGTCTCCATTACCACAGCCCCACATTACCACAGCCTGTCCTGTCTGTCTTCTCTGTACTTCATGTCTCCTCATCAACTAAATTCCACAGAGATTCAGCAGAAGTTCTTATCATCTGTATTCAGGATCATAATCCCTGACAAGTAGAGAGGAGGATGAGGAAGCTCTTTACCTCAGTGTTGTAAAGTAACTTATCCTCATGTTGTGATCAGGACAGGTTTTGTGTGAACTAATGGAACAGTGGCCATTTTGTTTCCAATGATGATTGCTCCCCAGACAAAATGAGTAATTATAAATAATGAAAGGTATTTGAGAATATATTTATAATAAAGTAATATTTAAGTATTTTCATTTTTTTAATTCCCAGAGAACCCTTTTAATAGACACTTGATTTGGATCCCACTCCTCAGTGTGACCAATTGTTTTACATGGGGGTGTTTTTAATATGTTTCAAATAAACTTTCATATTTTAATGGGATTTATTTTGGCTCCAGTATTGATTTCTACGATGCATATATAGTAGTGGGAGCTTTTCCCGGGGGTTAACAGAATACTGGCTATAGGCTCTGTTCTTTACTACACCTTCTGTGTGGGTGCCTGTTAATTGTGAGACTGTGCCAATTTCCTTTACATTTATGGTCAACTGCAGTTTCAATTGGGATGATCTACACAAATTGTACAGGTTTATTCCTGCAGTGGAGCCTTTATTTGACTTTTAAATTTGTAAATGCCATGCATCCAAACTTCTATAGCCAGGAGCGGACTGGCCATAGAACCTAGAGGGAAATTTCCTGGTGGGCCAATGCCCACGGGGACGCCTGAGCCCTCCTCGTGGACGCTGGCCAGGTACATAGTAATATGATGCTCTCAGTAGCTAGGAGCGTCCACAGATGCCCTCCTGAATTCAAATTTATCGCCATTCTCAGTATGGTGATAAGGCAGTGTTTTATGCTGCAATGTGGTATTTGGTTTTGCTGGGGGCGGTATTTTGTCCTGCACTGGTATTGTTGATCCTACCTACTTCTGCTGGCCCTGCCTACTTGTGCGGGCACATAAGAACATGGGACCAGCACAGATGCCTTCAGCTGCCAAGTTCACATGTAACAGGTCAGCCCTTTAATTGTGCAAGCGTATGAGTCCTGAGGGATAGCTGAAGGCCTAGGGAGCATTTTACCGTCAGCTATCTAAAAAATATGGACTTCAGTGGGGGTAGGAAGCCGGCACTAAATTGCCTAGGGCAGCATACAAACTAAATATGGCCCTGGTTCCACAGCGGCAGCACAATGTAGTGTCACACATCACACTGCTACTGTGAAGGGGGGACAATATCTACTTATAGCTACTGTGAAAGGGAATATAATTTTAATAAATGGGGTTACCTTAAAAATAACTTTTAATAGTCCAATGATTAAATAGTAGGCCAATAGTTTGATTGAGACTACATACATTAGTAGTCATACACCACCAAATGATGTGAAATGGTAGAGGATAGAGGCAAGTGTGAGATGTAAGCACTTGCTGAGAGGGTGAGTTTACAAAAACATAGGGATACAAATAAAGAGGGAGACAGATACTGGGTCTCTTCCCCTGATATATCCCTAGGTTCTAACTCAAAGTGAAGCCCTCTCTGTATGTCCTTGGTGTCCCTTGCAAGCAATAACAGTGACTGCCCAACTTTGTCGGAATACAAAGATGTCACTCATCAGAGAAACATACAGATCGTATAACAATAAGACAGGCCCGATGCGTTTCACTGGCAGTCAGCCAGGTCATCAGGGGACCAATATACACAACAGGATACACAAATGTGCACAATGCAAAGGCATCCAATCCGTGGCGCTTCCAAGTATCTTAGCTTTTCCATGTGCACCAGGTCATGGTCCGCTCCTCCTGCGTATGGCAGTGATGGCAGCGAGTGCCCGTGCTGGCGTTCTTTTAAACTAGCGCGGGCCTGAATAGGTCCGCCCCCAAGATAACATGATCCGGTCATGCAGGTCGTGACATCACTGGTCACGAGTACCCCGCGTCACAGAGAGGAATCACATGATCGGGACTCACACTGAAAGTGTGTCAGTGTAGCCCAATGTCCTACCCCTTCATTAGGGGGACGATATATCAGACAACATAGAGGGGCGGGGGTATGGAAATAAGGGGTTAGAAAGATGGGCTAGCTCAACTACCCCAATCGACCATACACAATGGCAATTAGCCTCCTCTAAGAGTAATGAGAAAAATGAGTGCACTGTTTTAAAATAAAATAAAATACATATTTTCTGATCATCAATTGGGGTGTCTATGTTACACACAAAGGCTTCTGCTCTCTGCTTTTACACGTAGCGGGGCCATTTTTTCTCGCGTTGGGTCCTGGACGCCCGATTCGTATTGTATGTCCACACCACATATAGGGACTTATCTGTGTGCCTTTGCTTTTGTAATGGGGTTTTAAATCATGACCCCTTTTGGTCTTTACTGGTTCCCCTGTTGATAGACTTGACCTGCCGCACCAGGTACCATTCTAATATATAACTGTATATCTGTTCAATAAATTTCCTAACTTAACCTGTCATTGAACCTGCTATTTAAATTACCTTGGTAGCGCCTTCTATGAATCGATAGTAGTGACGCACCCCTCCTTGGCTATTAATTGCCATTGTGTATGGTCGATTGGGTAGTTGAGCTAGCCCATCTTTCTAACCCTTATTTTCATACCCCCCGCCCCTCTATGTTGTCTGATATATCGCCCCCTAAATGAAGGGAAGGACATTGGGCTACACTGGCCACACCTTCAGTGTGAGTCCCGATCATGTGATTCCTCTCTGTGACGCGGGGTACTCGTGACCAGTGAGTCACGACTGTGTGACCGGATCATGTGATCTTGGGGGGCGGACCTATTCAGGCCCGCGCTAGTTTAAATGAAAGCTAGCACGGGCCACTCGCTGCCATCACTGCCATACGCAGGAGGAGTGGACCATGACCTGGTGCACATGGAAAAGCTAAGTATTAGTTTTACTTACAATACTGCTTTTTTCCTGGCTGGTTCCAGCATACTTGGAAGCGCCGCGGATTGGATGCCTTTCCATTGTGCACATTTGTGTATCCTGTTGTGTATATTGGTCCCCTGATGACCTGGCTGGACTGCAGTGAAAAGCGTTGGGTCTGTCTTAATTGTTATACGATCTGTATGTTCTCTGATGAGTGACACTTTGTATTCCGACGAAGCTGGGCAGTCACTGTTATTGCTTGCAAGGGACACCAAGGGACATACAAGAGGGCTTCACTTTGAGTTAGAACCTAGGGATATATCAGGGGAAGAGACACCAGTATCTGTCTCCCTCTTTATTTGTATCCCTATTTTTCGTAAACTCACCCTCTCAGCTAGTGCTTACATCTCACACTTGCCTCTATCCTCTACCATTTCACATAATTTGGTGGTGTATGACTACTAATGTATTGTAGTCTCTAATCAACTTTTTGGCCTACTATTTTAATCTGTCACGAGGGTGTCAAGAGCCACGCCTGACTCCGTTATACCCGGGGTCAGGAAGTCGCAGCGGGTGGCTGCACGCTCTATGTATAAAGATAGTGCTGATTCTTAATGGTAGCTTTCTGGGTTTGCCTTGCAACCCTTTTTGGCTCCTCAGGGATCCGTAGCTCCTTCTCCTCAGCTGTTTCTTGTCCAGCACTCCCAACCTCCTTATATTCCCCTCTCCCACTTCTCTGGTTGCCAGATATAGAGCTTCCTGCCTGGACTCCTATACTGACCCACTGGAGCTGTGTAGCTGTGATCCCTGGTTGTTGTTCCAGAACATTACCCTCCGGATTTCTGTTGGACTTTTTGGTTGTCTGCTGTTGTCGTCCACCTGGGATTATATGTTTGTCTGTATTGTCTGTTCCTCTCCTTGGTGTTTTCCTTTTAGTGTCAGTGGTGCGGACTAGTGTTCCCACCGGGCCCATTCACTACGTAGGGCCTCATCTTAGGGAAAGCCAGGGTTTAGGCACGTGATCGGAGTACGGGTGAGGAACCCGTCTAGGACGTCAGGGCAGTCAGGTGCCAGCCTCAAAGTGAGTCAGGGGTCACCACCTTTCCCTCTCCCTTGGACGGGCTTCCATTTCCCTCCCTTTGCGTGACGCCGGTCATGACATAATCATTGATTATTAAAAGTTATTTTTTAAGGTAACCCCGTTTATCAAAATTATATTTCCAATACTTATGGGTGCCATATTATGATCACTGCTATGACTGGTTACAACTCCAGTTAAGTTATCAATCTACTGTGAGGGGGGCACATATCTGGACATAGCTACTGTGAAGGGGGCACATATCTGGACATAACTATTGTGTAGGGGGCACATATCAGGGCATAACTACTGTTAAGTGGGCACATATCTGGACATAACTATTGTGAGGGGCACATATCTGTACATAACTATTGTGAAGGGGCACATATCTGCCATAGCTACTGTGAAGGGGGCATGTCACAAAGAGGGGAGGGGATGGTGCACCACTGACTCCACCCACACCCCTGTCCCTGCTTATTGCACTATCCATCCTAGGTAACGGAGCACGACTGGGCGGCGTTCCCTAGCCTAGGTAAGTGCGGAGGGACAAACGAGACAGACAAACATAGAATGGTCAACAAGCCGAGTCAGAACCAGGAGATAACTACAGTACCAGAGGATTAGCAAAGAAGGTCAAAAACAAGCCAAAGTCAAAAACAGGAGAAGCGAATCAGACACAAGGAGCAAGCAAGGATGGAGACGATAAAACGAGTCAGGAGTCAAAAGCCACGGAGGCCACTAAAGGAACAGCCAGCAGGTTGCCTGTATATATCAATGTAGTACAGTTAAGGCTACTTTCACACTAGCGTTCGGGGCTACGCTTGTGAGTTCCGTTTGAAAGGCTCTCACAAGCGGCCCCGAACGGATCCGTACAGCCCCAATGCATCTGAGTGGATGCGGATCCGCTCAGAATGCATCAGTTTTGGCACCGTTTGGCCTCCGCTCCGCTCAGCAGGCGGACACCCGAACGCAGACTTGCAGCGTTTTCGTGTCCGCCTGGCCGTGCGGAGCCAAACGGATCCGTCCAGACTTACAATGCAAGTCTATGGGGACGGATCCGTTTGACCGTTGACACAATATGGTGCAATTTCAAACGGATCCGTCCCCATTGACTTTCAATGTAAAGTCAGGAGTCCTATTAATATACCATCAGATCGGAGTTTTCTCCAATCCGATGGTATATTTTAACTTGAAGCGTCCCCCATCACCATGGGAACGCCTCTATGTTAGAATATACCATCGGATTTGAGTTACATCGTGAAACTCAGATCCGTTAGTATATTCTAACACAGAGGCGCTTCCCATGGTGATTGGGGACGCTTCAAGTTAGAATATACTGAGAACTGTGTACATGACTGCCCCCTGCTGCCTGGCAGATGCTGCAGGCAGCAGGGGGCAGACCCCCCCCCTCCTGTATTTAACTTATTGGTGGCCAGTGCGGCCCCCCTCCCTCCCCAGTATTAATTGTAACCAGTGCGGCCCCCCCTCCCTCTATATTCATCGGTGGCCAGTGCGGATTCCCAGTATTAAATATGACCAGTGCGGCCTCCCCCCCCCTCCCTCCCCAGTATTAAATATGACCAGTGCGGCCTCCCCCCTCCCTCTATATTTATTGGTGGCCAGTGCGGATTCCAAGTATTGTGACCAGTGCGGCCTCCCCTCTTCCCCCCCTAATTAAAATCACCCCCCCCCATCATAGGTGGCAGCCGAGAGTACCGATCGGAGTCCAGTTTAAATCGCTGGGGCTCCGATCGGTTACCATGGCAGCCAAGACGCTATTGCAGTCTTGGCTGCCATGGTTTACTTAGCAATAAAGAAGCATTATACTTACCTGAAGAGCTGGTAAGTGAAAGGTCTGTGCGGCGCATTGCCTATAGCACAGACAGTTATGCAGACGGATCCGTTCTGAACGGATGCAAGCGTTTGCATTATAGGAGCGGATCCGTCTGTGCAGACACCAGACGGATCCGCTCCTAACGCAAGTGTGAAAGTAGCCTAACACTCATGCTTTCTGAGATGTGTTATCTAAACTAAGCAAACACCTTCAATTGCTTTTCAATGGCTTTTGTTTCAAGATAACACGATGATTTAAGAAATTTGAGTTAAGAGTTTGAGTGCTAACCCTGCTACATCTGTAGTGGGGAAGAGGAGTCATGTGACATGGCCAGCGCCACATGACTCATTCCCCAGCAATAGGAGTCATGTGACATGGCCAGCGCCACATGACTCATTCCCCTGCAATCAGCCGAGCGCCGAGTGCTCAGCTCGGCTCTCGGATTCCTTACAGTTGCCATGGGAGTGGAGGACTCCAACCTCGCTAAGGAGGTGAGTGCGGCTGGGTCCTCCCCACCCCCCTGTTGCTGTTGATATGAAGGACGCAACACACGTCCTTGCTCCGTACTAGCCGCAGGGCGCCGGCGGCACTGAGGAGGGAGAACGTGGAGCCGGCACCCCCTTTTACGAGGGGCCACCGGACCCAAAGTCACCGGAGATGGTTTGTCAGGATGATCATGATGAAACTTTTTAATTAACCTAGTCGCATTAATTCTATTTACTCACTGGTACCCAGGACCTTTCCTCAGGTCCATAATCCAATGAACCAGGTATTGAAAAGAGTTTCGAACTCTCCTGACGTCAATGATTTTAGAAACTACAAATTCAGGGGCTGCCTGGGATGGAATTACGGCAAAACATATTTCTTAAGCAATGATTTGTGAAATTCATTGTGAATACGGAACAAATCTGGCAGCCTCAACCTAAAAAATACGGGATTAATAACATCGAGGATCTCATATGGACCAATAAAACGTGGTGCAAACTTCCTGGACGACACCTTTAGCGACAATATTTTGTGGAAAGCAAACCTTTTCTCCCGACCTGAAAGTCCCCCCTCTGAAACGCTTCCTATTAGCCTTAATTCTCTGATCCTCCTAATCTTTTTCCAGGTTCAGTTGAACTCGAGCCCAGACTGTGCACAGTTCTGACTTTATGTTATCAGCTTCAGGGTTAGGTAACGGAACAGATGAACCAGAATTAAATCGAGGGTGGAAACCAAAATTGCAGAAAAACAGAGACCCCCAGTGGAAAAGTTTACACGGTATTAATGGCGAACTCCGCCAAAGGGAGGTATTTTACATATAAACTGTTGGTTATCAGAGATATAAGATCTTATAAATTGTTAAACAGCCTGATTAAGCCGTTTGGTTTGTCCATTGGTCTCGGGATGAAAAGCTGATGAAAAGGACAAAGACATATCACATCTCTGACAAAATGCTCTCCAAATTTTGGAGACAAACTGGACACCCCTGTCAGACAATGTTTTCAGGAACTCCATGCAATCGTACAACTTGTTCCAAAACACAGAAGCCAGAGGTCTTGGCATTCGGGAACTTGGCAAGAGGAACGAAGTGTACCATTTTACTGAATCTATCGATTACTACCCAAACCACTGACTTACCCTCGAGGTGGCAAGTCTGTAATGAAATCCATAAAAATGTGGACCAGGGTTTACTAGGAATGGGTAAGTGGTCGTAACTCACCAGCAGGACGCGTTCTTGGAGTCTTGGACTTGGCACATACCTCGCAAGCAGAGACATAAGCCCTGACATCCCTAGATAACGTGGGCCACCAATAAGACCTGGATTACGAGTTCTCTGGTACCTCAATACCGGGATGCCCACAAAAAACAGAACCATGACACTCACTAAGCAGCCAGAGACAGAAATGCCCAGGAACAAAAAAACTTATCTGTAGGTGTCTGTGCCGGAGCTAGATGTTGCTCTGTCTCAATATGAGACGCAAGATCCGCGGATAATGCTGACACAATGATATTAGCTGGTAAGATGGGTTCAGGAGGAATGTCAGGGGGTTGAAATGCACAAAAGCTTTGGACAATGCATTCAGCCTTCACATTCTTACTTCCTGGCCTAAAAGTAATAGAGAAGTTAAAACGTGTGAAGAATAATGCCATTTAGCTTGAAGAGGATTCAGCTTTTTCACAGACTTAAGAAACAGTAAATTTTTATGGTCAGTGACAACAGTGATACAATGTTTGGCCCCCTCTAAAAAATGTCTCCACTCCTCAAAAGCCCATTTGATGGCTAACAATTCCTGATTACCAATATCATAGTTCCTCTCAGTGGGAGAGAACTTCCGTGGGAAAAAGCACAAGGTCTTAAATTAGCAAGGTTAGAGGGTCCCTGGGAAAGTACAGCCCCCACCCCATCCTCAGAAGCATCCACCTCCACTATGAAAGGTTTCTCTTAATCCAGCTGACTCAAGACTGGGGCGTTCCTAAAAGATCTTTTAAGGGTTTTGAAGGCTTCAATTGCCGATTTTTTTTTATAAACTTACGGTAATAATTGGAGACCCTAAAAAGCGCTGTAAGGCTTTTAGGGTTTAAAAAAAGAAAATGGCTGCACACCATTAAACATACAAACAATAGGGCTAAGAAATGGGGATCATTCTAAAAAAAAGTGGTATAATACCTACTATAAATGAGTCAATGGAAGCTCTTAGCGCACATATTTGATCAAACGTATGTCGGGCCCATCTACCAGGCATCAAGGTGGCTTCCGCAGATGGGTCCCTAACTCTAGTATACTGCCTCTCTTTAGACTTACCTAAGCCTACAATATTCAGGGCAGTGTAGGAACCAGCTACATACGTACTCTGCTCAGAAGTCCCAGGTAGATGGGCGTGTTCAGTCTAAAAGAGGCGCTACCCTCAATGAACACTACAAGAATGGAAAACTGCTTTTTAACACTCCGGAAGGACATTTAGAATATTTGGTCATGCCTTTTCGGCTTAGTAATGCTCCTGCAGTTTTTCAAAATTTCATGAATGACATTTTCAGGGAATTTCTTGGCAAATTTATGATTGTGTATCTTGATATTTAGATTTTTTTTCTTCGAGTTGGGATTCTCATGTTATGCAAGTACCTGATATCTTAAGAAAAAAAATCAACTATCTGCTAAGTTAGAAAAATGCATTTTTGGGGTACAAGAAATTTTGTATCTTGGCTATGTCCTCACTCCACATGCATTTAAAATGGATCCTGGTAAGGTACAAGCTATTTTAGACTGGGTGAGACCTTCATCCCTAAAAGCCTACAAGAAAAAATTCAGACTAGAACCTTCAGAATCACAGGTGCATATCCATGAAGCAAACATGATTATAAAAAAGAAAATGGCTGCACACCATTTCTTAGCTCTATTGTTTGTATGTATAATGGTGTGCAGCCATTTTCTTTTTTATAATCATGTTTGCTTCATGGATATGCACCTGTGATTCTGAAGGTTCTAGTCTGAATTTTCTAAATGTCCTTCCGGAGTGTTAAAAGTAGTTTTCCATTCGTCCCCTTCTTTAATTCGAACTAAATTATATGCTCCTCTCAAATCGAGTTTGGAAAATCATAAAGCCCCCAGAACCTGATTGAACAGATCGGGGATTAAAGGAAGGGAATATTGATTCTTAATGGTGATCTTGTTCAATTCCCGATAGTCAATACAGGGTCTAAGGCCTCCGTCCTTTTTTTTGACAAAAAGAATCCCGCCCCATAGGAAACACAGAGGGTCATTCGAATGTGTCACGGGGAACCTGTCACGGGGATTTAATACATATGCAAAAAACCCGATTTAATACATATGCAAATTAAACTGAGATGAGTCCTGTCCCTGACTCATCTCAGGGACAGGACTCATCTCAGGTTAATTTGCATATGTATCAAATAGTTTTTTTTACACAATAAAAGCACACAGAGCTATGGGGACTGGGTACTGCGGATGTGCTAGCGGCCATCTAGCAACCCATGTCCTCAGCTCTATACACAAAATCCCCGTGACAGGTTCCCTTTAATCAGACTTTCCTTAACATATTCTCTCATGGAATTCCGTTCAGGACCAGATAATTATATATCCGCCCCTTAGGAAACCTAGACCCTCCCACTAGTTCAATAGCGCAGGTCATATGGTCTATGGGGGTGTAAGCTCTCGGGGTCAGATAAGGAGAATACATTCCATATATTCCTCGATGAATGGAGGTAATGTATTGGATTCTGCTGAGACCCCTGCTTGACAAAAGGTAAACAAGAATCTATGGCTACCATGTAAACAAAATAAAAGGACTCCTGTACTCCACTTTGAATTTCAGTATAAAGCTTTATTTAGTGCGGTTCCAGTCAAAAAAAACGTTTTCGGCTGAATAGCCTTCTTCAGTGTAACTAGAAAGGCATACAGGGAGTGCAGAATTATTAGGCAAGTTGTATTTTTGAGGATTCATTTTATTATTGAACAACAACCATGTTCTCAATGAACCAAAAAACTCATTAATATCAAAGCTGAATATTTTTGGAAGTAGTTTTTAGTTTGTTTTTAGTTTTAGCTATTTTAGGGGATATCTGTGTGTGCAGGTGACTATTACTGTGCATAATTATTAGGCAACTTAACAAAAAACAAATATATACCCATTTAAATTATTTATTTTTACCAGTGAAACCAATATAACATCTCAACATTCACAAATATACATTTCTGACATTCAAAAACAAAACAAAAAACAAATCAGTGACCAATATAGCCACCTTTCTTTGCAAGGACACTCAAAAGCCTGTCATCCATGGATTCTGTCAGTGTTTTGATCTGTTCACCATCAACATTGCGTGCAGCAGCAACCACAGCCTCCCAGACACTGTTCAGAGAGGTGTACTGTTTTCCCTCCTTGTAAATCTCACATTTGATGATGGACCACAGGTTCTCAATGGGGTTCAGATCGAGGTGAACAAGAAGGCCATGTCATTAGATTTTCTTCTTTTATACCCTTTCTTGCCAGCCACGCTGTGGAGTACTTGGACGCGTGTGATGGAGCATTGTCCTGCATGAAAATCATGTTTTTCTTGAAGGATGCAGACTTCTTCCTGTACCACTGCTTGAAGAAGGTGTCTTCCAGAAACTGGCAGTAGGACTGAGAGTTGAGCTTGACTCCATCCTCAACCCGAAAAGGCCCCACAAGCTCATCTTTGATGATACCAGCCCAAACCAGTACTCCACCTCCACCTTGCTGGCGTCTGAGTCGGACTGGAGCTCTCTGCCCTTTACCAATCCAGCCACGGGCCCATCCATCTGGCCCATCAAGACTCTCATTTAATCAGTCCATAAAACCTTAGAAAAATCAGTCTTGAGATATTTCTTGGCCCAGTCTTGACGTTTCAGCTTGTGTGTCTTGTTCAGTGGTGGTCGTCTTTCAGCCTTTCTTACCTTGGCCATGTCTCTGAGTATTGCACACCTTGTGCTTTTGGGCACTCCAGTGATGTTGCACCTCTGAAATATGGCCAAACTGGTGGCAAGTGGCATCTTGGCAGCTGCACGCTTGACTTTTCTCAGTTCATGGGCAGTTATTTTGCGCCTTGGTTTTTCCACACGCTTCTTGCGACCCTGTTGACTATTTTGAATGAAACGCTTGATTGTTCGATGATCACGCTTCAGAAGCTTTGCAATTTTAAGAGTGCTGCATCCCTCTGCAAGATATCTCACTATTTTTGACTTTTCTGAGCTTGTCAAGTCCTTCTTTTGACCCATTTTGCCAAAGGAAAGGAAGTTGCCTAATAATTATGCACACCTAATATAGGGTGTTGATGTCATTAGACCACACCCCTTCTCATTACAGAGATGCACATCACCTAATATGCTTAATTGGTAGTAGGCTTTCGAGCCTATACAGCTTGGAGTAAGACAACATGCATAAAGAGGATGATGTGGTCAAATACTCATTTGCCTAATAATTCTGCACGCAGTGTATAAAGTATCACAATAAATACGTGTACAGTAATTACAAAACATGTGTAAAGGAGCTTACAATATTAAATTTGTTTAAGGAAAATCTGTACACTGTATATAGTGTTACAAATAGGTGCGGAATAGACATACAGCACATAACATATCGATAGAATTGTGTACAAAAAGAGGAAGACATGTCGATATGGCATGTCAAGAGAGCGTCGTCTGTCATCTGGGGATCCTGTGGGATCATCTCCATCGGGGTAATCCGTGGTGGGTAGGTGGCTTTGGTCGTGGGTTTGTTCTGTGGTGAATCATTCCGTGCTCAACCCAATTTAAAGTGGGGTAATAGGCAGTAGTGGTGGAATTAAGGAATAAAAAGTAAATTCTGACATGGCGCAAAATAGCGGATCCCTGTAATACGTGTACTGTGGAGCTAAAAACCTGTTCCTGCATTTGGCTGGTCTAGCCCCGTGCAAAATCCAATTGGTAGGTGTTGCAAAGGACATATCAAGACATATCAATGCACAATCTGAATAGCGTATGCAGATAAAGCCCTATAATATGTATGCTCTAGGGTTAGAAGCCATACTGTTGCATCAAGCTGATCTAGCCAAGTGCAGAGTCCAGTTTAGTATAGGTATTTAACAGACATATTCATGCAGGATAGCAAAATAGCAACAAGTACACAGGTGGAGAGGCAATTTTGTACATGCAATGTTGATGTGGTATTAGTCATCGTCTGTCCTTACCCGGATTGTGGCCGCAAGGTGTGCAAAGCTGAGTGGGGGTGAATTCCCTCAGTGGGTGGCAGAAAACGCTGCTCTTGGTTGGGCTCTATGTCCCCTAGGCACGTGGTCCGGGAGGCTGAGGCCTGTAGTCCGGGTAGCCATAGTGTTTACCATGTAAACAGGGCTGGGAAGGGTAAACATGGGGATCCCCACCTGAAGAGCAAACTTAAGATCAATAAAGTTAGCGGCAGATCCAGAGTCAATAAACGCATTTCCTGAACCCTTGTTAGGCCCTAATGAAATAGTAACCAGTACTAATAATTTACTTTTAACCATCCCAGGGGAGTACCTTGTCTTTAGATCCCTCAGTTTTGGGTGATCTTCCGGAAGGAGGGATCTTGGGACACTGCCGGATCCAATGATCGGAGTTGCCACAGTAAACACATGTACCATGGCGGCGGCGTTGGTCTCTTCTGGTCATTCCAATCTGCATGGGTTCATCAGCAAAAAGCTCGGACTTGATTCCCACGGGACAGACCTCTGGTTTGGACATAACCTGGGGAGAAAACTAATTTTCCCGCTGTCTCTCCCTAATACGTCTGTCCAGTCTTACCGCAAGAGTCATGGTTTCTTCCAAGGTCTCAGGGGAAGGATAACCTACAAGCATATCTTTAAGAGTCTCAGATAAACCAGATCAGAACTGACTTTTGAGAGCAGGTTCATTCCATCCAGATGGAACACACAACTTTCTAAACTGACTGTGAAGGTTCTCATTTATCCAGGTCATGGTATATCTGTAAAGAATAAATCAAGGCAACTGGACTTACTGTAGATTTCTTGAATACGTTTCCCTTGTTCTTCCAACGAGCTTTCTCAATTCTGAGTGACTGTACAAGAATTCTCTGGGAATAAATATGTAACTGAATCAACATCTGGTAATTATACCCAGCATGGGGTCAGAGGTCATTATACCCAGCATGGGGTCAAATGTGTTGATTCCATTATCCTAATTGGAGTCAGTAGGTGATAATGACCTCCCAGAAAAAGGTGTCATGACAGCATTGTATGTGGCAGACAATAGATGTCTAACCCCAGCTTGGCTTCTCCATTTTTACGTAGATGGCGTCTTGACACCTTTTTCTGGGAGGTCATTATCACCTACTGACTCCAATTAGGATAATGGAATCAACACCTTTGACCCGATGCTGGGTATAATGACCTCTGACCCCATGCTGGATATAATAACCAGATGTTGATTCAGTTACATATTTATTCCCAGAGAATTCTTGTACAGTCAATCAGAATTGAGAAAGCTCGTTGTAAGAATGAGTGAAACGTTTTCAAGAAATCTACAGTAAGTCCAGTTGCCTTGATTTATTCTTTACAGATATTTCTAAACTGACTACAGTATTCCTCTACCGGTCGGTCACCCTGCACCAAAGATTTCAGCTGACTCTCTGCTACTGTTGCTTTGTCCGGTTCATCATATAGCAGTCCTAGGGGCTGAAAAAACGCATCAACTGACTCAAGACACAGCGAGTCGGGGGGTAATAAAAACGCCCACTCCTGGGGGTCACCCTGTAACAGGGATATAATAATTCCCCCTCGCTGTGGCCCAAAGCGACAAAAGAATGGCATTGGAGTCTTAAATCTAGTTTGCAACTCTCCTTAAAGGTTTGAAAACGTTTGCGCTCCCCCGAGAACCGCTCAGGAAGTTTAACGTGGGGTTCCACCTTTAAAGCGGATGGAGGGGAGACAGTGAGGTTACGGCCAGCTTCTTGAGCTTGTAACCTCTCTCCTAGCTCCTGAACAACCTGGGCCAGGTTCAGGACATGATCTGTCAGGTTATGCAGGGGATTCATAGTGGTGAAGTGGGCCTGTGAATCTGTCACAAAGAGGGGGAGGGGATGGTGCACCACTGACTACACCCACACCCCTGTCCCTGCCTACTTGCACTATCCGTCCTAGGTAACGGAGCACAACTGGGCGGCGTTCCCTAGCCTAGGTAAATGCGGAGGGACAAACAAGACAGATAAACATAGAATGGTCAACAAGCCAAGTCAGAACCAGGAGATAACTACAGTACCAGAGGATTAGCAAAGACGGGTCAAAAACAAGCCAAAGTCAAAAACCAGGAGAACGAAGCAGACACAAGGAGCAAGTAAGGACGTCAACGATAAACGAGTCAGGAGTCAAAAACCACGGAATCACACTAAGGAACACTGGATAGGACCTTATTCACGGGCAACCTGTGGCCAGCAGGTTGCCTGTATATATAGTGGGGAAGAGGAGTCATGTGACGTGGCCAGCACCACATGACTCATTCCCCTGCAACCAGCTGTCAAGATGGGGAGTGGGGAAACCCCCCACCGTACAATGTAAAAGTATATGAGATAGCTGCTAGGCCAAGAAGCCAGGAAAAGGGAAGCAGGTCACCTTATGTAGCTGTCACGGGTAAGGAAGGTAGAGAGGAAGTGCACACGCTAAACTGCCACCCTCAACCCTGTCCCTGCCTACTTGCACCACCCGCCCTAGGTGATGGGGCGCAACTGGGCGACGGTCCCTGACCTACGTAAGTGTAGAGCAGAGCGAACAGAGAAAGAGAGGAACAGACAGCGAAGGCAGAAGGCGGTACACAAGACTAAGGCAAACGGATAGACAGGGAGGTAGATAAGACAACAGTACCCAGTGATGGGAAAGGCAATGGCGGGACAACTAGCCGAGGTCAGTCCGGGAGGTCACGTTAATACAGGGGATGAGGCAGGAGACAAAATCCGAGAACGAGCCGAGGTAAAATCCGAGAGATAGCGTAGGTAGCAAGGGAGCGGGCAAAGTGAGGTCAGGAAACAAACAAGGTCAATACCAGAGGTCAAGTAGGAAGCAATAATAATAGTACACACAGCCCTAGAGATGAAAATCACAGGCAAGCTGTAGCCAGCAGGCCGCCTGTATTTATAGTGGGAGTGAGGGTCATGTGACGTGGCCAGCGTCACATGACCGACAGACAGACAAGTCGAGCACCAAGTGATCAGCCCGGTGCTCAAGGCAGACCTAGGAGCAGGGAGCCTCCCAGCTAGCAAATGCCCTGAAAACGAGGCCAAACACAGATCCTCGCTCCCGAAGCTAAGCAGCAGGTCTGCGGCTAATGGGAGACCGAGTGCGCCTTCGGCGCCCCGTTACATATAGCGTCCCTAATCCTCTCCCTAACTTCTCACATGAGTGGACCCCGTTGGTAGGACGGCTGGAGACCTGGGACCCTGAGTCGCCCTGATAATCCCTTAGATAGGAGAAAGGGGGAGACGTCCTGTTCATCCAAGACACAGAAGAACTAGAGTCTCTAAAGTCCTAATAGCAGGGAAAAGGAGAGACCATACACAGCAAGAGGATCGGCAGGTAAGAAAACAAGACAACACACCTACCTGCCTAAGTCTCCACGACTGAAACCCGTGCATACGTACAGGAGCCATAACACCAAACAGGACGCCGTAGAAGCAACTCAAACACCAGACTCTGTCAGGACCCCCATGCCGCAAGGTACATGGCAGTCCCAGGCAGTGCTGCATACAGGCTAGTGGTTCACCACTCCGGGAAACCAACCCCCTTCCGGAAGACACAACACACAGGGAAAACGTCTTACATACATGCAGGGACAAACAACGACAGCCCAGACATGTAACTACAATCAAGACGTACAACACACCCTGAACATAAACCCACACCTAACATACAAGTGAGTTAGGGTATAAGTAGCATATAAAAGGAAGACAATTTATGTCCAACAAGGTGGCCCTCAAGGACTGGGAAAGTTCACCCAGGAAAGGAGCAGAGCACCATCACCAAAGAAGGCTGGAGTACCAGTGACTCCAGCCAGGAAGCCACAGGTAATATCCACATAGTGGCCACACCCAGGACACACCTAAATCCCCACCATCTAGAAGATTAACCTCTCGCTCACCAAACCTCAGGGAGACACACCTTAAAGGGAAAATGCACGTGCAAACCGCCAACAACACGTTACCACCGGCAACCAGTCTGCACGGCAACCGCGTCACGGTCAAACAACAATACGACCGTGACACCAGTCGGCGCTCGGACTCCTTACAGTTGCCATGGTAGTGGAGGACGCCGACCGCTCTAAGGAGGTGAGTGCAGCCGGGTCCTCTCCACCCCCCGTTGCTGTGGAGACAAGGACGCAGCGCACGTCCTTGCTCCGTACTAGCCGCAGGGCGCTTGAAAAAGCCCCTTGAAAAAGCGGAGCGAAACGTGCATCGGGGTGCGCTCTTTGCCGGTCCAGGGTCCGATCCTTTTTGTGGTCCTACTAACTTTAGGTAATATGTTTATGCTATTACTACTCTAGTCATTACTATTACCGTTATCTTAATTACTGCCTATGGGTTTTTTCTTTGAGGTGCTTTGCATTTGGCCCTCACATTGGCTCATACCGATGTAGTTTCTATATACTTTGGTAGGGTTTTCCACATCTTATTGGGGGTTGCTCCAATAATGCCTGCTTCCTGCGGCATTCATTTGTTTTTTTGTAGTTTCCCCTATTTTGGGATCAGGTGTACTCTTTGTCCGGGAAAGGAGCTGCTTGTCGCAGCGCTAGCCTGCATTGCTGCTGCTAATAATATTTTTTCTTTATGTTTTTTTGTAATGTCAATTACTTAATAAAATTTGTGATTATTTTACATGTGTGTCCCTTCAGTTCATTTGGTGTAGAGAGGGCACCTATTTGGGCATAACTATTGTGAAGGGGGCACATATCTGGGCATAGCTACTGTGAAGGGGGCACCTATCTGGGTATAGCTACTGTGAAGGGGCACATATCGGGGCATAGCTACTGTGAAGGGGCACATATCTGGGCATAAGTGCTGTGAAGGGGGCACATATCTGGGCATAACTGCTGTGAAGTAGGCATATCTGGGCATAACTGCTGTGAAAGGGGCACATCTGGGCATAGCTACTGTGAAGGGGGCACAGTGTGGGCATTTTTACTGTGTGGGGCACATATCTGGACATAACTACTGTGAAGGGGGCACATATCTGGGCATAACTACTGTTAAGTGGGCTCATATATGGCCATAACTAATGTGAGGGGCACATATCTTGACATAACTACTGTGAAGTAGGCACATATCTGGGCATAACTACTGTTAAGTGGGCACATATCTGGACATAACTATTTCAAGGGGCACATATCTGTCATAACTACTGTGAGGGGCACATATCTGGGCATAAGTGCTGTGAAGCGGGCGCATATCTGGACATAACTACTGTTAATATAATAAAAAATATACCAATGAATAGGGAACAAGAATCCCCAGTACCAACAATTGGGAACGGAAAGGATACAAATACAAACAAAAATAAAAATAAATATATAAACAAAAATGGAGACACTTTACTCAAAATCCCAATCATAACCAAGTTGTCACGGCTGTATGTGAGCAACAATAGTATACACAGTAAAAGAGCTACTGACCGGACCCAAACTAGGGAGGATAAAGGGTGACCCCTGTCAGACCCTCAAAGCTCTCCCTATGCTTCTAAAGCACATGCCCGGATCCAAATGCCGGAACGAGGCATGCCCACGTACCTAAGACTGATGACCACTGTAACCCCTACAATAGTGGAAGGGGCACGGCCACCGGTGCCCTACTCAGTATATGGAGGGAACCATGGCCACCTCAGATCCAGTCAGAAAATAATCAGGTACACAACAATGTCTGTACACTTAGCTGAAGGTGTTGCAGCCGCAGAGAAGACGGATCCAAGGACAGCTGGCAATATCCGGAGTGCTTGCTGCAGCAGAACACAGGTCCAGTGAACTGATAGCTACAAGTGAAGATACTAAAGCAAGAGCTACAACTGAAATGAGAACTATAATCCACGCCCTACAATAGGAGGAGGGGTGATATAAAGAGAGGGAAATCAAACGCATGAGGAACAGCTGGAAGGAAGGAAACCAAAAGTAAACAGAGCAGTGAGAACTCCTCCCAGCTCTAGTAGTGACATCATCACAGGGGTGGATAAACAGAGCTGTGAGAACGTCCCAAAGCTCTGGTCGTGACAGTACCCCCCCCCCCCTTCTACGGGTGGACTCCGGACACCAAGAACCCACCTTCCCAGGATGAGCCCTATGAAATGCCCTGATGAGGCGAGTGGCTTTAATGTCCGACACCGGAACCCACATCCTCTCCTCAGGACCATAACCCTTCCAATGAACGAGGTACTGAAGAGAACCGCAGACAATGCGAGAGTCCACAATTCTGGAAACCTCAAACTCCAGATTGCCATCAACCAAAATCGGAGGAGGAGGCAAAGAGGAGGGTACCGTGGGCTGGACATATGGTTTTAAGAGAGATCTGTGAAATACATTATGTATCTTCCAAACCCGTGGAAGATCAAGACGGAAGGCAACAGGATTGATGACTGACAAGATTTTATAAGGTCCAATAAACTTGGGACCCAATTTCCAGGAGGGAACCTTCAGTTTAATATTTCTTGTAGACAACCACACCAGATCACCCACATTCAGGTCTGGACCAGGCACACGTCTCTTATCAGCCACACGCCTATACCTCTCACTCATCTTTTTAAGATTACTCTGAATCTTTTGCCAAATGGTAGACAAAGACGAGGAAAATCTCTCCTCCTCAGGTAAACCAGAAAGAGCCCCTCCCGAGAATGTCCCAAACTGCGGATGGAACCCATATGCACCAAAGAATGGTGACTTATCAGAAGATTCCTGACGACGGTTGTTCAGAGCAAACTCAGCAAGAGGGAGAAATGAACACCAATCCTCCTGGTTCTCTGCCACAAAACAGCGCAAATATGTCTCCAGATTCTGATTGAGGCGCTCAGTCTGACCATTCGACTGCGGGTGAAAGGCAGAAGAGAAGGACAGCCGAACCCCCAGGCGAGAACAGAAAGCCTTCCAGAACCTGGACACAAACTGTGTGCCTCTATCGGAAACAATATCAGAGGGAATGCCGTGCAATTTAACAATATGGTCAAAAAAAGCTTGCGCCAACGTTTTAGCATTGGGTAAACCAGGGAAAGGTACGAAATGAGCCATCTTGCTAAAACGGTCCACCACCACCAGGATCACCGACTTCCCCGAGGAACGAGGAAGATCCGTGATAAAGTCAATGGACAGGTGTGTCCAAGGACGGGAAGGTATGGGTAACGGGAGAAGGGAACCTGAAGGCCGTGAACAAGGGACCTTAGCGCGAGCGCACGTCTCACAAGCAGCCACAAAACCCTCCACCGACTTACGAAGAGCCGGCCACCAAAATCTCCGAGCAATGAGATCTACCGTGGCTCTACTCCCGGGGTGACCAGCAAGAACCGTATCATGATGCTCCTTAAAGAGTTTGTGACGTAGCTCAGGAGGCACGAACAACTTCCCATAAGGACAACGGGCAGGTGCCTCAGTCTGGGCAGCCTGGACCTCGGCCTCCAAATCGGAATATAGAGCAGAAACAACTACCCCCTCCGCCAAAATGGGACCCGGGTCCTCTGAGTTTCCTCCTCCCGGAAAACAGCGAGAGAGAGCATCAGCCTTCACATTTTTTATCCCAGGTCGGAATGTAACAACAAAATTGAATCTGGAGAAGAACAGAGACCATCTGGCCTGTCTCGGATTCATACGCCTGGCCGACTACAAGTATGCCAGATTCTTATGGTCGGTAAAAACGGTGATAGGGTGCCTGGCCCCCTCCAACCAATGGCGCCATTCCTCGAAAGCCAACTTGATGGCCAACAACTCCCTATCTCCCACATCATAGTTTCTCTCTGCCGGGGAGAGTTTTTTAGAGAAAAAGGCACAGGGTCGCCATTTGGCAGGAGAAGGGCCCTGGGACAAAACCGCACCCACACCCACCTCGGAAGCATACACCTCAACAATAAAAGGTAAGGAAACATCGGGATGCACCAAGACGGGAGCAGACGCAAAACTCTCTTTAATCTTAGAAAAGGCTGCAAGCGCCTCCTCCGACCAAGAGGAAAAATCTGCCCCCTTTTTTGTCATGTCAGTAAGGGGTTTGACAACAGAGGAATAATTCAAAATGAACTTTCTGTAATAGTTCGCAAAACCCAGAAAGCGCATCAATGCCTTCTGATTCTCAGGAAGCTCCCACTCAAGTACAGCACAGACCTTCTCCGGATCCATGCGAAAACCAGAAGCAGAGAGGAGAAAACCCAGAAATTGAATCTCCGATACCATAAAAAGACATTTCTCCAGCTTGGCGTACAATTTATTTTCCCGCAGAATCTGCAGAACCTGAAAAAGATGATCCTAATGGGTCTGAACATCAGGGGAAAAAATCAAAATATCATCAAGATACACCAATACAAATTTCCCCATTAAATGGTAGAAAATACTATTAACAAAATGCTGAAAGACGGCCGGAGCATTCATCAGGCCGAAAGGCATAACGAGATTCTCGAAATGCCCGTTAGGGGTATTAAAGGCCGTTTTCCATTCATCCCCCTCTCTGACCCAATTTGGAAAACACCTTGGCCCCAACAATTTGGTTGAAGAGGTCCGGGATCAGAGGAAGGGGATAGGGATCGCGAATCGTGATACGGTTCAGCTCCCTAAAATCTAGGCAAGGTCTCAGAGAGCCATCTTTTTTTTTAACAAAAAAAAAAACCCGCGGCCACAGGTGACTTTGAGGGACGAATATGCCCCTTCTTGAAACTCGTGGAGATATAAGTTCGCATTGCGATTCTTTCCGGTTGTGAGAGATTGTAGAGGCGTGCTTTTGGCAGCTTGGCGCCGGGAATGAGGTTAATGGGACAGTCAAACTCCCGGTGAGGAGGTAGCTCCTGAACACCGCTCTCGGAAAACACGTCCGAGAAATCAGAGAGAAATGATGGCACAGTTTTAGTAGACACCTCTGCAAAAGTCGCTGTGAGACAATTCTCTCTACAAAAGTCACTCCACTCATTTATTTGCCTTCCTTGCCAATCAATAGTGGGGTTATGTCTAGTGAGCCAGGGTAACCCCAAAACTAGAGGAGAAGGCAATCCGTTAAGGACAAAACAAGATATATCCTCCACATGAGTGTCACCTACAGCTAGCCGGATATTGTGAACAATGCCCTTCAGAGATCTCTGTGAGAGTGGAGCAGAGTCAATAGCAAAAACAGGTATATCCTTTTCTAATGTGCAAACCTGAAAACCATGCATGGCTACAAATTGAGTGTCAATAAGATTGACGGCCACTCCACTATCGACAAAAATCTCACAAGAAATGACTTTGCTCTCTAGCGCCACCCTGGCAGACAGGAGAAAACGGGAACTGCAGGTCAGAGGAAAAGCATCAATTCCTACATCAACTTTGCCCAAAGTAGCAGATGAAGCAGAATTTGATGATTTACCTTTTGAGGTTTTTCTCTTATTATCGCTCTTAGTACAGTTCAAGAATCTCCTAGACGGACAAACATTTGCCAAATGACCTATGCCCCCACAACAAAAACACACCATACTCTGAGGACTAAATCCTCTTTTATCATGGGCAAGTCGACCTAGCTGCATGGGCTCCTCCTCAGAGGGGAGCGAGACAGGATGAGGCCCCTGCACACTGAATGAGTCCGCACCACTGCCCCTAGACTGACAATGGCTGGACAGAGAGGTCTTGTTTCTTTCTCTTAGACGCCTGTCAAGGCGTACCGCCAATGACATGGCAGACTCTAAGGACGTTGGTCTCTCATGGAAAGCAAACGCATCTTTCAATCTCTCTGAGAGACCATGACAGAACTGACTCCGGAGTGCAGCATCATTCCAACCCGAATCAGCTGCCCATCTCCGAAATTCAGAACAATAAAGCTCCGCAGACAGTTTGTTCTGGCATAAAACACGTAAGTTAGATTCGGCCAGAGCAACACGATCCGGGTCATCATAAATCTGCCCCAGGGCCACAAAAAATCTTTCTACGGATCGAAGGGAGGGATCCCCTGATGGCAGCGAAAAAGCCCAAGTCTGAGCATTACCCCTGAGCAGGGAGATGACAATCCTCACCCTCTGTTCCTCCTTACCAGAGAAGTGGGGACACAAGCAAAAATGGAGTTTGCATGCCTCTCTGAAGCGAACAAAATTCTCACTGCCCCCGGAGAACGTTTCCGGAAGTGAGACCTTTGGCTCGCAACAGACTCCATGAGCCGGAGCAGAGCCCAATGCTTGAAGCTGAGTCATAGATTGACGGAGATCCGCTACTTCCAAAGAAAGACCCTGCATGTGGTCAACCAGGCCAGAAAGCGGATCCATGTCAAAAAAGGACGGTTTTGGTGGATTATAATGTCACGGCTGTATGTGAGCAACAATAGTATACACAGTAAAAGAGCTACTGACCGGACCCAAACTAGGGAGGATAAAGGCTGACCCCTGTCAGACCCTCAAAGCTCTCCCTATGCTGCTAAAGCACATGCCCGGATCCAAATGGCGGAACGAGGCATGCCCACGTGCCTAAGACTGATGACCACTGTAACCCCTACAATAGTGGAAGGGGCACGGCCACCGGTGCCCTACTCAGTATATGGAGGGAACCGTGGCCACCTCAGATCCAGTCAGAAAATAATCAGGTACACAACAATGTCTGTACACTTAGCTGAAGGTGTTGCAGCCGCAGAGAAGACGGATCCAAGGACAGCTGGCAATATCCGGAGTGCTTGCTGCAGCAGAACACAGGTCCAGTGAACTGATAGCTACAAGTGAAGATACTAAAGCAAGAGCTACAACTGAAATGAGAACTATAATCCACGCCTTACAATAGGAGGAGGGGTGATATAAAGAGAGGGAAATCAAACGCATGAGGAACAGCTGGAAGGAAGGAAACCAAAAGTAAACAGAGCAGTGAGAACTCCTCCCAGCTCTAGTAGTGACATCATCACAGGGGTGGAGAAACAGAGCTGTGAGAACGTCCCAAAGCTCTGGTAGTGACACTTAATTGATAACTACTGTTAAGTGGGCACATATCTGTCATAACTACTGTAAGGGGCACATATTTAGACATAACTATTGTAAAGGGGGCGCATATCTGGACATTACTGTGAGATGCACATATATGGGCATAACTACTGTGAAGGGTGGCACATATCTGGACATAACTATTGTGAAGGGGGCACATACAGTTGCAAGAAAAAGTATGTGAACCCTTTGGAATGATATGGATTTCTGCACAAATTGGTCATAAATGTGATCTGATCTTCATCTAAGTCACAACAATAGACAATCACAGTCTGCTTAAACTAATAACACACAAAGAATTAAATGTTACCATGTTTTTATTGAGCATACCATGTAAACATTCACAGTGCAGGTGGAAAAAGTATGTGAACCCTTGGATTTAATAACTGGTTGAACCTCCTTTGGCAGCAATAACTTCAACCAAACGTTTCCTGTAGTTGCAGATCAGATGTGCACAATGGTCAGGAGTAATTCTTGAACATTCCTCTTTACAGAACTGTTTTAGTTCAGCAATATTCTTGGGATGTCTGGTGTGAATCGCTTTCTTGAGGTCATGCCACAGCATCTCAATTGGGTTGAGGTCAGGACTCTGACTGGGCCACTCCAGAAGGCGTATTTCTTTCTGTTTAAGCCATTCTGTTGTTGATTTACTTTGGGTCGTTGTCCTGTTGCAACACCCATCTTCTATTGAGCTTCAGCTGGTGGACAGATGGCCTTAAGTTCTCCTGCAAAATGTCTTGATAAAATTTTTCCTTCGATGATAGCAATCCGTCCAGGCCCTGACGCAGCAAAGCAGCCCCAAACCATGATGCCCCCACCACCATACTTTACAGTTGGGATGAGGTTTTGATGTTGGTGTGCTGTGCCTCTTTTTCTCCACACATAGTGTTGTGTGTTTCCTTCTAACAACTCAACTTTGGTTTCATCTGTCCACAGAATATTTTGCCAGTACTGCTTTGGAACATCCAGGTGCTCTTGTGCAAACTGTAAATGTGCAGCAATGTTTTTTTTGGACAGCAGTGGCTTACTCTATGGTATCCTCCCATGAAATCCATTCTTGTTTAGTGTTTTACGTATCATAGATTCGCTAACATGGATGTTAGCATAAACCAGAGACTTTTGTAAGTCTTTAGCTGACACTCTAGGATTCTTCTTCACCTAATTGAGCAGTCTGCGCTGTGCTCTTGCAGTCATCTTTACAGGGCGGCCACTCCTAGGGAGAGTAGCAGCAGTGCTGAACTTTCTCCATTTATAGACAATTTGTCTTACCGTGGACTGATGAACAGCAAGGCTTTTGGAGATACTTTTATAACCCTTTCCAGCTTTATGCAAGTCAACAATTCTTAATCGTAGGTCTTCTGAGAGCTCTTTTGTGCGAGGCATCATTCACATCAGGCAATGCTTCTTGTGAAAAGAAAACCCAGAACTGGTGTGTGTTTTTTATAGGGCAGGGCAGCTGTAACCAACACCTCCAATCTCATCTCCTTGATTGGACTCCAGTTGGCTGTCACCTCACTCCAATTAGCTCCTGGAGATGTCATTAGTCTAGGGGTTCACATACTTTTTCCACCTGCACTGTGAATGTTTACATGCTGTGTTCAATAAAAACATGGTAACATTTAATTCTTTGTGTGTTATTAGTTTAAGCAGACTGTGTTTGTCTATTGTTGTGACTTAGATGAAGATCAGATCACATTTTATGACCAATTTGTGCAGAAATCCATATCATTCCAAAGGGTTCACATACTTTTTCTTGCAACTGTATGTGCCATAGCTACTGTGAAAGGGGCACATATCTGGGCATAACTACTGTGAAGGGGGCACATATCTGGACATAACTATTGTTAAGGGGGCACATATCTGCCATAGCTACTATGAAGGGGCACCTATTTGGGCATAACTACTGTGAAGAAGGCACATATATGAGTATAAGTGCTGTGAAGGGGGCACATATCTGGGCATAACTGCTCTGAAGTGGACATCTCTGGGCATAACTACTGTGAAAGGGGCACATCGGGGCATGGCTACTGTGAAGGGGGCACAGTGTAGGCATTACTACTATGTGCAGGTACAAAGGGGGAATAATTAGTATGTGGGGGCATTAAGGTGATTGGTTGTGTTTAGTTATGCTTTGGGCAGAGTTAGAGGAGTGACCTAGTATCAAAAAAATATATACATATTGTAAACATATTGACCCATATTTACAAGATGTTTTTTATTTTCACGTACTGGTATATTTTTATATTTGTATATGTGGTTTGGGGGGAGCGGGTATATTCCTTAGGCCTCTTTCAAACGGGCGTTGTTTTTTTCCGTTTTGCAGGCTTTTTTTTTTGCGGTCTGTATACGGTCCATATACGGAACCATTAATTTCAATGGTTCCGCAAAAAAAAACGGAATGTGTTCCGTATGCATTCCGTTTCCGTATATCCGTTTTTCCGTTCTGTTTAAAGATAGAACATGTCCTATATTTGGCCGCAAATCACGTTCCGTAGCTCCATTAAAGTCTATGGGTCTGCAAAAAAACGGAATGCATACGGAAATGCATCCATATGTCTTCCGTATCCGTTCCGTTTTTTGCGGAACCATCTATTGAAAATGTTATGCCCAGCCCAATTTTTTCTATGAAATTACTGTACACTGTATATGCCATACGGAAAAACGGAACGGAAACTGAAACACAACGGAAACAAAAAACGGAACAACGGATCCGTTTTAAACGGACCGCAAAACACTGAAAAAGACATACTGTCGTGTGAAAGAGGCCTTACACAGGGGTTCTCTGCTGTCTGTGTCCTGCCCTGCCTTATATTATATCTTATGTATCTTAGAATAGACATGTGTTTATCCCAAGAATGTTTAAATTCACTTACTATAGATTTCCCAACCACCTCTGCGGGGAGTTTGCTCCAAGCCTCAGCTATATTTCCTGACATTGGTTCAGGTTATTCTCTCAACTAAATTTAGATTGTGCCCCCTTGTTCATGTATTGATTTTTTTTTAACAAAAAAGTAGACAAATGTTTAGGAAAATTATTTCAAGGCTATGACACTAGTATAGGAGTTATGCATAACTAGTGTCCTTAGGTGACATACCAACATACCAATACAAGTGCCCTTTGTCAGGTGAACATTTTGACTAGATTCTGTACTCAACATTCCAATGGCTTTGTATTCTGGCCAAATACTTTATCAATAGAGCAAATTGTATTAAGCAAACATTGTTTTTTTTCCTCTTGTGATTAGACATCTGAAATACTCATATGATACTCAATGCCCACTGTCCTCCTGCTGTCCCCTGCTGTGCCACTTACCATGCCATCCGGCATCCTGGTTGCAGATGTCCTCTCCATTTTGGTGCTTCCATGCTCTTTTCAGTTCAGAAGATTCTCATGAAGTCAAGAATATTCTTGGAATGAAAAAAAGTCAGAAGAAAAACATATTTTCTGGTGGAATGGAAAGGCAATGGTTCAAAGGGGGATTTTTGGAAGCACAAGTAGAGAAATCTTCTCTGAGTGGAATATACTGGGATATACCCACTTGTAGATTCATATAAGTAAGTTCAGACAATGCACCCCACTGGCTCATACCAAGTACATATCAGAGGTCCTCCAAGGGCTTGAAAACAAATACTGTCCTCTTTACAGTCCTTGCCTTTGACATTGTCATTTGGTGGTACTACAAGACTTCTCCTCTGGACCATAGCCTTTCCCATTCACCAGAAGACATGCTTTGACCCTGACCTTTTTCATTCCAAAAATATTCTTGACTCCATAAGAATGTTCAGAACTGACAGGAGAATGGAGGTAGCAACATGGAGAAGACATCTGCGACCAGGACACCGGATGGCATGGTAAGTGGCGCAATATCAGCGTCCACAGGGAACAGTAGAGGGTGGCAGGCACGGATCTCAGACCTAACAGATACTTGACAATTTCAAGTGCTAAGAAATCAGAATTTGCTGTTTACTAGTAGTGATGCTGCACCTGCATTCCCTGGACTTTGTGTGGCTGTCATGGCCCACAAACAGGTAGGAACTAGTGTTAGGGACCACTCCATAGAGGCGACCTTGACGTGGTGAGTGGCTTATTACGCTTTGGCCAAAATGTACACCAATGCCTCATCCAGCATGGAGGCAGGGCAGAATGCTGGTTGCAGAGTGCCATTGCCTTTGTGTCTTTTTCTTTGTATATGTATTTCGCCATAGCAATGTGCACCTGCATATAGGGTTGTGCTGATTGAATCCCCCACATTTTTTTCTTACTAGTAGTGATGGACGAACATCTGTCGGGACAGTTCGCGAACGCGGGAACGCGATCAAATGTTTGTGAACCACAAGTTCGCGGCGGGTCCCATTTATTTTAATGGCAGGAGAACCTGAAAAACCTTCAGCTCATATTTGCAGCCAAGAAATAATTACTAGAAGTCCACAAATAGTCCCACAACATGGACAGTGACATACCAGATGTATTATTCGAATTTGCAATCTCCATTCATTATTTTTTTCAATGCGAAATATCGGCAATATAATTTTGGCGTACGCGCATGTGTAAATGCACTATACAGTACCAAAATGCACTATAAAGAAAGTATATTGGTATATAACACCCCGCTTCAATCAGTTTTTTGGGGGATGACTGGTATATCCCACCAGTAGAAATTATTTGTTCCAATAACGCTTGTCATTCTATATACCTGCAGTATCGCAGCAGAACCGCACACAACTGCCGCACAATACAAATGCACTATAATATACTTTCTAACATAGAAAGTATATTATAACATTGTACAAGGAAGGCAATCCATTAGAATATACATAAAGATAAAACGTAACCTTTAATAATGTTACTATGAGGGTCTATTCACACGTCCGTAAGTGTTTTGCGGATCCGGGAGGGATCGATAAATCAATAAATCCAGGAGGGAAAGCAAAAAAACATCCATCCCTGGGCTAGATGATGATGTGGTATTGAAGAACAGGGTGGGCAAAGAACTGTCCCTGATATTGCCCTACAGGGGGGTGCTATTCTGGCCCTGATAGCCTAACCACAGACCACCCACCCTGATAAGAGCGACCCCGTCCGGAACCTTACCCTATATAAAAATCGCCCTAGTAAGCCCCTAGCCCCTAGGCCCCTGACTTCCAGGTGATCACTATATAGATCTATGTGTTTTTGACTCATTATAAAAGTATATTATAAGTATATCGCAACCCTCTGTGTATCACACCTATCGATAGCACACCTATACCAGTCCTTAAAAGGACTTTTGTGGCCCTATTAGCTAGCGTTTGGTGTCCCTAACAGCCTGTCCCTGCTCCACACAGCTACCTCTCCCTACACTGGCAAAACACTGAATGTAAAATGGCGGCCAGATCAGGTATATTTATAAGGTAGGGGGTATGTCCATGTGCTGAAACGTCCCAATTGACTGTCCTATACCACCTGATGTGTCATGGGTCAAAGTTCTTCACAATGTAAAAGAATATGGCGGGCGCGAATATCTCCATATGTTCGCATGTTCAGCGAATCGCGAACATGCAAAGTTCGCAGCAAAACGACCGCCGGGTGAACCGCAAGGCCATCTCTATTTACCAGCTTTAATTGGGGGTTTTACATTATTGGTAACATTGACATGATCTTTTTAGCTGGTACAGCAGTTTAGTCCTATTTAAAGGGCATCTGTCAGCAGTTTTGTCCCTATGACACTGGCTGACCTGTTACATGTGCGCTTGGCAGCTGAAGACATCTGTGTTGGTCCCATGTTCATATGTGCCGCATTACTGAGAAAGATGAAGCTTTAAAATATACAAATGAGCCTCTAGGAGTAACGGGGGCGTTGTTGTTTCAACTATAGGCTCCACTTTCTCAGCAATTGCTGCGCCCTCATCATCATGACTGGCCCTGTCAATCAAAGTGCAGAGTGCGTGACAGTTGGACAGAACAGAGCCTTTAGGTGTAATGGCAACACCCCCGTTGCTCCTACAGGCTCATTTGCATATATTAAAACATCATCTTTCTCAGCAATGTGGACACATATGAACATGGGACCAACACAGATGTCTTCAGCTGCCAAGCGCACATGTAACAGGTCAGCCAGTGTCATAGGGACAAGTCTGCTGACAGAGGACCCTTAAGTGAATGTACATAAACACTGTAATATCAGACCAAGGCCATAGACAAAAGTGATGCTGTTTCTCAAAAAAATTGCTTTTTTTTATACCCCTTTAAAAACAGTAGCTGTTGCACTGCTGAATGGATTGCTAAGAGTGGTATTAGTCTATTCCTCTGTGTGCCTAAGTAAAACCTTTTTTAATGCATTCCTTCCATTTAACTGCAAAGAACATCCCTTTGACTTTCTTTAAGCAATTTTCTTTATCTGATCAGTGCTGCTTGTTAAATCCTCTAGTCCTGAACTGGGGACGTCTTTTCTTCCTGTGTGGTGTTTGTAGGTGATAAATGTTCCATAGAGCAGCCCGACACATCCAAAAGCAACATTTTCTCTTAAAAGGAAACAGCATTTTTAACATTACAGCATTCACTCAAGAATGGCAAAAGATAAAAAAGCAGCATTCACTGTTTCTGCTATTGTAAGTCATTTCATGAGGCAGAATATTACATAAATGTAAAACTTGGGATTGACTCATAAAAGCTGTGCTAAACCTACAATTGTGCATTGAAGTATATACTGTATGCCTCCAGTGTCTGTGATGTAATAGTTAGTTGCAAGTTTATGATATCCGCAGGATAGGTCATTAATATCAGATCGGCTGTGGTCTGACACCCAGCCCCCCTCCAGATCAGCTGTTTGAGAAGATGGGAGCACAGTACGCACGTGCCGTCTTCCTTCCCTCTTCCTGCTCTCTGCTGTATGTCTATGCACCGTCTCCTCAAACAGCAGATTGGCAGGGGTTCCAGGTGTCGGACCCCCTTCAATCTGATATTGATGACCTCTCCTGAGGATAGGTCAGAAATAGAAAAAGCCCAGACAACCCCTTTAAGGCGCATTTACACCTTGTGCAGTACGCAGACCTGCAGGGTATTGCGATTGTGAGGTCACGGTTCTTGGGCAAGCGAGGGTTACTCACAGTTTTGTAGGAGAACCCTGGGAAGGCGTACAGCAATGAAGGAGAGGCTGGCACAGTAGTCCTCTGGGGCACACTCTATATTTAGGGACCGGGCCTGATGGTGGATGAGGTGCCCTAGATGTTGCAGGTGTTTAATGTGCCTGGGGCAAGGTCCCTTTAAGGTTCGTGACGCCAGTGCCTGTAACGGTGGCACACCGATTTATAGTTGTAGTAAATGAGGAACACGGTGTTATGGTGAACCAAAGTTTATTTTACTAGCAACAGTTCAACTTTGTACAGATGGTAATCAATACAGTTCCATATAGCAGGTTCTCATCACAAACAGGCTTTCACATCAATGGCAGGTTTACTGTTCCTTGCAAGATACTCAGAGGGTAACAACAACACACTCAGATCAGGCTGTACCTTCTCCTCAGAGATAGTGCACACTGTTCCTTAGAACTCCTGTCTGGTTCTATCCCAAGGCCCGGATGCCCTAATGCTGGCTTTAATCCTTGGTAGAAATCTTCCTCCTTTGCTTGTATTTATCCTTGCTTTACATGAAATATTCGTCTGCCCTTCAGCTTACTTGTTTTAGCTGGTACACTGGCTCTGCTTGGCTTGTGAGAACTGCAGGCTTCTCCCAGGAGGCAGACTCTTCTCTTGGGGTGAATCTTCTGAGCTAACATAGGCTCAGGAAACTTCAGGCAGGCTATGATCCTTAACTAGCCTCCTGGTGACAACTAGAAGCCTGGGCTGTCTAGCTGCATGTCAGGAGGGGGCCCTCAGCATGTCTCTGGCTGGTGCCCTCTCACTTCTGTGTCCACAGACTCCTGACTACAGACTTACTCCTCCCTGTCTGGGTCTAAGTATTTATATTAAGGGCTCCCTAGCTCCCTCTAGTGCCTAGGATGCTAAACTACACCCAAATAGGCCTGCCGCACATATCACAGGAAAAATACACATTAAAATGCATTAAAATGTACTGTGAAATACACTGCCACTGTTCCACAGGAGGGGGAGTACGACGTGGCCCAATTGACCCTTGTGTAGTGCCCACATTCACCTAGTGGGACACTATACTTGCAATGAGCAGCAGATTGTCGGGAAGAAATGCTTACATCCAGACAGTTGGCTGCTCGCTCAGTGGAGGAGACTGCTGCATTTACATGCAACAATCACCTCCACAGTATGAGAAGTCCTCATACAGCTGCATTGTTTCTGGGCAGCAGATTAATGTTTAGACAGAACGAGCTGCTCCCCAGAAACCATAATTTAGGTGCCTGCACGAACGACAGGATCACCCGGGGGAACGTTCGTTCCCAATAATCTTCCCGATTGTAGCAAAGTGTAAATCCACCTTTAGACAACTGGTGTAAAGGGAAGATATTAGTGATGATCAAGCACCAAAGTATTCGAGTGTTCGGATTGCTATATTCGTGTGCTCGGCCGAGCACCCGAGTATAATGGAAGTCAATGGGAGACAACCTGGAAAAGGTCAGAAAGTGACAGAAACACCACCGAAATGGATCGGGAACAGCATGGGGAGGATGTCTCGATGCATCTTGGACTCCCAGGTCGCTGCTGGGAACCATGTTGTCCGAGTTGTACGCCACTTTTACAGACTGACAAAAATACGCACAAAACCCCCCCAAAAAAATCAATTTTACAGGAAAAATTATTAGGAAACATTCTTTGCTGTATATTCAATTGTATATAAAGTGCAAGTGCTGCAAAAAAATTACAAGCAAGGGGCGCTCCGAAACAGCCTGTATATCATATATAGCGAGGGCCTTATTCACATAGTGGTACAATTGTTCAGGTAGTGGGATTCCTACACACATAAAGCCTATGCACTAAGTGAAAGGGCTGCCAAAAATTACAAGGAACCGGCACTCCAAAACACCCTTTGTTACACATAAAGGAGGGCATCATACACACCCTTGAAATATGATTGAGGTGACCCTCAAAAACATTTGGAGCAAGGGCCTGCTGATCTGACCATCTAAAACCTTAGGGGCGAGGGCCTGCTGCCGAATTGGTGACTCTAGATAACCTCTAGGCGATTGCACGTCCCCTTGATGGCGATGATCCATTCAGATGTCTGCCCTATCAACTTTCAATGTTCTTTTATGCGCCTACCATGGTGATCACGGGTAATGGGGAATCGGGGTTCAATGCCGGAGAGGGAGCTTAAAAAAGGGATACCACATCAAAGGGAGGTCAATGGCTGAAATCTGATTGGCTGTTGTTGCCTTGCCCCTTTTTCTTTCCTAATTGTGAACCATCCAGAGAGGGTGGGTCAAGTTATTAAAGCTCAAGCATGCAAGGAAGGCAGCAGGCGCGCAGCAATTACCCACTCCCGACTCGGGAAGGTAGTGACAATAAATTACAATACAGCACTCCTAAGCGGCCCTGTTATTGGAATGAGTACACTTTCCGTTAACGAGGATCTATTGGAGGGCAAGTCTGGTGCCAGCAGCCAACTTGCCCCCGGCCTCCACAACGTTCACCCAGTGTGCCATCATGGAGAGGATTGTGTTCACCAGACTCTTGGCTACTGAGATTGGACTTGTAGGTGAGGGCCTGCTGCCGCTTTGTTGACTTTAGATAACTTTTTAGCAATTGCACGACCCCGTGACGGCGACGATCCATTTGGATGTTTGCCCTATCAACTTTGGAGCAATTTTTCAACAAGGACCTTTTGGTATAGCACCATTTTGCTTGTCCTCTCCACCATAAGAATGAGAGATGAGAAGTTATCTTTGTAGCGGGGGTCAAGAAGGGTGAACAACCAGTAATGCGTGTTGTCTAAAATGCGTATAACACGCGGCTCGTGGGAAAGGCAGCCTAACATGAAGTCAGCCATGTGTGCCAGAGTACCAACAGTTAAGACTTCGCTGTTGTCATCAGAAGGTGAGCTGACCCTGTAAAAGATTGTAGGTGAGGGCCTGCAGGTGAGCTGACCCTGTAAAACATTATAAGCGAGGGCCTGCAGTTGAGCTGATCCTGTTAAATATTTTAGGTGAGGGCCTGCAGGTGAGCTGACCCTGTAAAACATTATATGCGAGGGCCTGCAGTTGACCTGACCCTGTAAAACATTATATGCGAGGGCTTGCAGTTGATATGACCCTGTAAAACACTATATGCGAGTGCCTGCAGTTGAGCTGACCCTGTAAAACTTTATATGCGAGGGCCTGCAGGTGAGCTGACCCTGTAAAACATTATATGTGAGGGCATGCAGTTGAGCTGACCCTGTAAAACATTATGTGCGAGGGCCTACAGTTGAGCTGATGTCACGGCGGGGAGTGGGGGAAACCCCCCATCGTGCGGTGTCAAATGGTGAAAGGGAATCAGCCTGGCCAAAAGGAGTAATAAGGGAGCAGGTCACTTCCTACGGCTTCCCTAATCCTCTCCCTGACTCCTCACCGTATGAGCGGACCCCGATGGTGGAACGACTCATACTCAGGATTCCTAGAGACCCTAAGTCGCCCTGGTAATCCTTCACCAAGGAGCAGGGAAGAGACGACCTGTTTATCCCAGTAATGGTGCAGCGTACTCAAGTTGTGTGCAATAGGTGTTTCTGGGTGATGTAGTGCAATATACACTAACCTGGTACAGCTGACTCTCTGCAAGGGCAGGAATAGGTAAAGATAGTTCGTGACGCCAGTGCCAAGTAAACGGTGGCACGCCGTTTGCGGATGCAGGAATAAATTGAGGAAACGTAGTCTTAAAACAGAACTCCAACTTTAGTAGTTTTTCAAGCAGAGACAATCATGGAAATGCAGTTCCTTAGCATACAGTCGATTTTGCAATTCGGTCGATGCAGGCAATTCAGTTATAGCAGGGTAATTACAGAGTGTTGAACACAGGACTTGCAGCACAGGAGCTTGCACTCTAATTCTGTCTGATCCTGGAATACAGCAATTCTTCACCAAGGCCCATTAACCTAATTCTGGCTTTATATCCTTGGCTATGGCTTCTATAAGTACCTCCTCTGTCTTTCTGAGTACCTCTGGCTTTCCTGATCTTTGCCTCTGTCTCTCTCAGCTTCTGGAAACTTCCTCAGGCTCTTGAGCTAACATATTCCTGTTTCTGCATATGGGAATTCAGGAGGGAATCTTCTCCTGGACAGCAGGCTTCAGGCCTGGACTTGTCTCAGACATTGTCTAATCTCCAACTGTAGATTACAGACACTAGACTCCGTCTGACTTGCACTTCCCTGACTGGGCCTTATATAAACTAGGGCTCCCTAGCTCCCTCTATTGACTAGAAGCTGGAATGACACCCCTAGCAGGCCTGTTCATGCAAGTTTCAGTAACAAGAAAATACATAACATTACATTACATGACATTTTATAAAACTGACATATACCAACTTCTCCATAATTAAGGAGGGACGACAGCACATCAAGTGACACTTTGGTAGTGACGGGTATTACAGTTCCCGTACACTACATACCCCACTGCTTTAAGCTGAGTACGACCTCGTACTCCATCATGGGTCGCCCAACTGGAATCTCTACCTGAAATAGAAAAAGAGACATGCAGGCATACATACATGTAATTCATCTGCATTTACATTTACATCAGGTCCAATTGGCAAAGGTGAAGGGTAGTGACAAGGGGCGTCGTTCTCTTCTCTCAGGGTAATGAATGGAACGGGACGCTGACCTGGCACAGCGTAACATTAGAACCAGGATAGTCCATGACAATGAATAAGTCCATGATAGAACAGTAGAAACGGTATAAAAGTTCTTGGAGGCTCAAAGAACAAACATGAGTCCGTACCCAGGCTATTTCTTATTAAATCACAGAGGCTCTCATGCGGTGGAGTCCATCCCTGGGCACAATACTTTTAAAAGAGTAAGAATCTCAGAGGCTCAGGTACTTTTGAGTCTGTCTCCGGGCACGGTTCCTTAGTATGAAGTTGCACAATAAAAGGACAGCAAAGACAAGTGCTGTAATACCCCTGATCAACCTGAAAAGGGGGTGAAGGGTAAAAGGTGCAACTAAAGGAACAGGCACAACTTGGCGTGGGGTAACAAAAGCAGGCAGGAGATCCTGGAAACAAACGTGGCCTTGCTGACTTTGTGATTTCAGTGGTCAACACCTACCACTGAGCCGTGGACAAACTGGCAGCCGCAACAAAAGACCAGCAACATAGGACTCCTGTCCTGGAAGGGTTAATACCCTCATTCATTGAGGAAATAAATCAAAGACCTAGCAGGCTGATTACAGTGGCATATCATAACCACTTGGCTCCGCTGGCAGGTATCGTCTGTAGTATTCTTCTACAGGAGGGTGTGCCCACATAACTGTGTCAGGGGGCAGCTGTAGGGTAAAGGGGCCCCTAATAGGTATTGGCCCATTAGGCCTAGGGGTGAACCCTCTGGTGGACCGTGCCGGTCCTTGCATGATCACTGCAGGGTGTAACGTGCTTGGCACCGCCGCAGCAAGCGGTCCGGTGCTCTGGGTGCAGCAGTTTACGGCAATCGCGGGTCCGGTCTGGGGCACTGACGGAGCGGTGGCAACAGAAGGTGGTCTACGGGTGGTGACAGGCACCCTTACCTCATCCTTCCTCGGCGGCGTCTGGATCCTGGCGGTGTATGTCTTGCGCAACTCCCGCAACTTCTCCTCCAGCCGGACGATCTGCTCACCGATGCTCTCTGTGTCGGAGTCGCTGTCCTCTGCGGGCGCCGCCGGCGCAGGTACAGTCACCGATGACGCGGACTCGGCCTCTGCAGGTTCTGGCGATGCGGCTGGTCTCCGTCCCATCCGGATGTTCTGAAAGGTAGCACTAAGTCCTTTTAACTGCTCCAGCTCCGATATTGTCTTCTCCCGACGAGGCAGCTCGGGGGAAGGATAGGGGCTCACCCATTTTTCCAACACGGTTGGCTGCCAGAAGACGTTTGGCCCAATGAAGGAGCTCCGCTCCTGAAAGGCGTGATGGGCCGGCTCTGGAGAGCGTTCCGGTTCCCGCTCGCAGCCAGAGTAGTCTTCTCCTTCTTCTGCCTCCCAGTCCTCAGGAGCTCGCTTGGGACGGGTCACGGCAGTTGCATAAGGGCCTCGTAGGCTCTCGGCAGGGGTGTACTCCACTTCCTCTCCCTCGCGGAGGCTGTGCTGGTACGAAGGGAGGTAGTCTCTTTTGACAGACCTTCGATTAACATAGAGGTCTCTGCCAGTTAGATAGTCCTGAATAAACCCGTAGCCACGGGGTTTGTCAAATGACAGCACCACTCCCTTTCTCCTTTCCAGGCGGGGTTGGGTGTGCGTATGCTTCTCATGTATGGTCTTGGTTAGTTCCTCATAGAGGATTTTGGTCTTTGTATTCCGCTTGATAGCGGCCTCTCGGATCTCCGCCATCAGGGAGGACCATTTAAAAGATGGTTGGAAAAAGTCCCTCCACGAGCCATAGCAGGGCTCGGGTTCTTTCTCCCTTGGGCGGCAGGCGGGTTGCTCCGGTCCCGGAGCGTAGGCTGGTGGAGCCTCTTCTGGCTCTACACCGATATCAGTCATCTTTGCAATTTCAGGTGCGGACGCTACAGTAACACTCTGCTCACTTTTCAACATGCTCGATCCTTCTGAGGAGAGCGATAGGGTCGCGTCAATAAGAGTAGCCAGCTCCTCCCACTGCACTGGGGAGCCGCCCCCCAGGTATTCCAGTATATGGAAGGCGGTGTCCATACTGGCAGACATGCAAATGTCCAGATAAGCCGTGGCGCCTGCCCTTGACCTTCTTCCCGCTTTTTCCTCAGAAAGGCGCCAGTTTTTCCCGCCTTTTCGGGATGAAGGTGACGCAGCAGTAAATTCAGCAAGCTCAGCGGCCATTTTTAGCAAAACGATGTCCATTCACTGACAGCAAGCAGGATTGTAAAAAGTCCACAAAACCACACTCCAATGTGGCGATTTTCTTCCTCTGTGTAGCGCAATACTGCACAGCGCTTTTTAGAGTTTTTTGGTACACTTTGGGTATGATTTTCAGTCCACAAAGTCCACTTGCAATAAAACAGGCAAATTGTCACTTTGGTCACAGGGCAACTGTATAAGGCACAAAGTTCACGCTTCTTGGACTGGAAAGCGTGCGTATCCTGTTCGTGACGCCAAAAGAGAGGTGCAGCGTACTCAAGTTGTGTGCAATAGGTGTTTCTGGATGATGTAGTGCAATATACACTAACCTGGTACAGCTGACTCTCTGCAAGGGCAGGTATAGGTAAAGATAGTTCGTGACGCCAGTGCCAAGTAAACGGTGGCACGCCGTTTGCGGATGCAGGAATAAATTGAGGAAACGTAGTCTTAAAACAGAACTCCAACTTTAGTAGTTTTTCAAGCAGAGACAATCATGGAAATGCAGTTCCTTAGCATACAGTCGATTTTGCAATTCGGTCGATGCAGGCAATTCAGTTATAGCAGGGTAATTACAGAGTGTTGAACACAGGACTTGCAGCACAGGAGCTTGCACTCTAATTCTGTCTGATCCTGGAATACAGCAATTCTTCACCAAGGCCCATTAACCTAATTCTGGCTTTATATCCTTGGCTATGGCTTCTATAAGTACCTCCTCTGTCTTTCTGAGTACCTCTGGCTTTCCTGATCTTTGCCTCTGTCTCTCTCAGCTTCTGGAAACTTCCTCAGGCTCTTGAGCTAACATATTCCTGTTTCTGCATATGGGAATTTAGGAGGGAATCTTCTCCTGGACAGCAGGCTTCAGGCCTGGACTTGTCTCAGACATTGTCTAATCTCCAACTGTAGATTACAGACACTAGACTCCGTCTGACTTGCACTTCCCTGACTGGGCCTTATATAAACTAGGGCTCCCTAGCTCCCTCTATTGACTAGAAGCTGGAATGACACCCCTGCAGGCCTGTACATGCAAGTTTCAGTAACAAGAAAATACATAACATTACATTACATGACATTTTTTTAAAACTGACATATACCAACTTCTCCATAATTAAGGAGGGACGACAGCACACCAAGTGACACTTTGGTAGTGACGGGTATTACAGTTCCCGTACACTACAATGGAGGAACAGGAGTCTCTATCTGAGGCCAGGCTCCAAGGAGAGGGGAACACATACAGCATATGGAGATGGCAGGTAAGCGAAACCCATAGCACACTTACCTGCCACAGACACACTGACTGGAACCCGTGCACAAGTGCTGGTGTCCACACCAATATTAAAGGACACAGCACACACCACAATCCACACAGGGACCCAGGACACCCATAGCTGCAAAAACATGAGACAGGGGAATGTCTAGTAAACAAGCTGGACACCAAACACCACCAGACATATAACACCAAACTAGACATACAAACACCCTGAACATAAACCACTCCATACAAAAAAGGACAGGAAGGGAAGGAGACACCGGGATAACATTGATGAGCACAAGATGGTAAAATGGTAAAAGCCATGAATGGGTTATTGTGCATTCCCCCGGGGCCTACTTACTCCATATAAAACTCCACCCTTTTTACCCCCCAACCTCTCACACCCCTTAAATGAATACACAACTGTCCGAGTTGGATTAAATCGGCCACAGCAGCCGTTTATTAATAAATAAATAAATACATAACATATATAAATATATATATAAATATATAACAATAACTTCTCCATACCCCCTGACGAGGGAGGTCATAGAAGCCCCAAATTTCTCACATATATGTATAAACACGCCAACCCGGCACTTCCATCTTGCCTCCAGCCGCAAAACTCCAGCTCGGAGACACCAACTGATGGACGCCTCTCTGAACGAACCAAAAATGCCCCAACTATGAGAGTCCAGCCCCCCCTCCTGGGGGCCCTCCCATTTTTCACACCATTCAAGACCACCAGCTTCTATGACCTTCCCCCGCCAACAATGCTTCTATGACCTTCCCCCGCTCACAGTGAGCTTCAGAGCAGAAAATTTTGAACCAAAAGAAGTTGGGAACCCCAGCAGACTCACCAGGTGTATGCTGTAATCAAGTCCGTGGTTAAGCCCTGTGTACCAGCTTGTGAGCGTGCATCTTCACTGCGGAGAACCAACTAGTTTGCAGAGGAAATCTGTGATACGCTTGTGATTGGTGGAGTGCTGTGTAAGTACAATCTGTGCATCACAGATTGTACTACCATACGGATCTACCCTATTGTTTTTCTTTGTAAGTTGCAGGATATCCTTCAGTAGGAGATCTGCAGACCTTGGTACCTTTTTGAAGGGAGGAAGAGAAAATAACCTGTTTTATACCTTATATTTATGATACGCGCGGTCCGAACCTTTTATGGCCATACTGCAGAACACCTACCCCTTGGCAAGGTACATTTACGCATAGGGGTGCTCGGTGTAACGGTTTCGGGCCTGTTTGGTGTGGGCCGACTTCTCCCTTTTGCAATCCCACTGCCTCTTCCAGCCTGTTGCGGTGCTGCGGATCCCTCCCCCTCTGTACTGCTGTCCTCGCTCGGCTATTCACTTTCCCATGTTGGGTCAGTGACCTCATCGTCAACCACCTCCTCTTCCACTTCCTCACTCTGCTCATCCTCCTGACTTGACCTAACCACAACCTCAGTGATTGACAACTGTATCTCATCACCATCCACCTCATGAACGAATAATTGCCGTTCACCACCATCATCTTCTTGAGCCTGTGAAAGCTCAAGAGGTTGGGAATCAGGGCACAATATCTCAGGTCCCTCTTCAATCGTGCTGGGCGCGAGGGCCAAATGTAATAGTGGCGCTGGAAAGAGCTTCTCGGAATATCCGAGTGTGGGATCACTCGTTTGGCAAGCCTCTCCATGGTGTTAGGAAGGATGATCAGAGTGAGTATTCGGTTAACCAGACTCTTGGCTACAGAGACTAGACTTGGTGGAAGAGAGGGTGGTGCTTAACCGACTGGAAGCATTATCTTCAGCAATCCAACCGACCAACTGTTCACACTGGTCTGACTTGGACAGTGTTGTCCTGCGCCGCCCAGCTAAGTTGGACATGAAGCTGGGTACGGTGAATGTTTTTTTCTGGTGCACAGGCAGCAGGCACAGTTTCATTGCGCCCAGGGCCACGGCCTCTGCGCGCACCATCAGCATCACGCCCACTTCCCCGTCTCTTAGTGCTCGCCTTCTTCATATCAATGGTTTTGTCACTAGATGTGGCGCAGATTGTTTTACAGTCCGCTAAAGACACCGTTTTTGGATTCAGGACAGTATATGTCACAGAACACCACAGAATATGGACACTATATTAGGCCCAGATTATTTAAATTTACGCTAAAGAAACAGTTTTTGCATGGAGTACTGTATATGTCACGGATGTGTATTACACGCACACACAACAGAGACAGTAGATGAGGGCTGGCCCCTGATTATTTAAATTTACGCTAAAGAAACAGTTTTTGGATGGAGTACTGTATATGTCACGGATGTGTATTAAATGCACACTATAGACAATAAATGTGGCGCTGATTATTTGAATTTACGCTAAAAGACACAGTCTGCGGATGATGTACAGTATATGTCACTAATAGGTATTAAAGAAAAATATCTTGCTGCTGTCAAACAAACACACAGTAGTCCTTAAAAGGACTTTGGGGTTTTTGTAAAGCTTTTGGTAGTAAAAACAGCAAATTTCTCTCCCTGCACTATCTATCCCTTCTTCAGCACGGAAGTCCCTGAGACTGATCAATTTAGCGCAGGTAAAAATATATTGCTGCTCTAAAACACACACACACACACAGTAGTCCTTAAAAGGACTTTTGGGTCTTTGAAAAGCTTTTTTAGAATAATAACTGTGAATTTCGCTCCCTACACTGCATTTCCCTTCCTATGCTCTGCTCTCCCTGACTATGGCGTAATGCACACGGCCGTTGTGCAGCCGTTCCGTGCATTGGGGACCGCAATTACGGTCCACAATGCACGGGCAACATCCGTGCAGCGGGCCGGACCCATTCAACTTGAAAGGGTCTGTGGTCTGTCCGCACTGCAAAAAAGTATGACACTCCTTAGTGCTTCCAGTGTTCCGTTCCGTGAGTCCGTTCCACATCTCCAGAATTGCGGACCCATTCAATATAGCACCCGATAACGCGTCCCGGCCAGCCAATCACTCTAATGCCAGCAGCCAACATGGCTACTGGCATTACAGTGATGGCAGTACTTACCTGCACGTTTATTGGCTGCTTAGCAGCCGCAAAACGTGCGGGAAGGAGACTCGACCATGGCGCTCGAGCAAATGCGGTACTCGGCCAAGTACCGCCATGTGCCGAGCATAGCGATGCTCGAGCCTAACAGGTATTCAGCCGAGCATACTCGCTCATCACTAGAAGATTTATCACAACTAGTGTAAAGAAGAACTGGTTTAGTTGCCTATAGCAACCAATGAGATTTCACCTTTTATTTTTGACAGCTCTTTTGGAAAAGGAAAGGAGGAATCTAATAGGTTGCTATGGGCAACTAAACCAGTTCTACTTTACACCAGTTTTCATAAATTTCTCCCAGTGTAGGTAGATAAAGTCAGATGATCCACCAATCTGCCAAATCATGTATTCTAAGGAGGGTGGGGTTGACATTGTGCCTGGTTTATCAATGGATTTCCTGATGACATAGAGAAAGTTAACGAGGTTGTCTGGTCCCAAAATCAAAATTATTTGTATGTGCTCCTAACACCCATCACCATGCATACATACATATGCCCCCAATACTGGTTTTTCATGTGTGTGCTTTCTTTCCCCCCGTCTGGGTAATGTATGATACAGTCGGTCTCTTATCTGATCAGGGCATATGTATATGATGAGGTGAGTGCATGACAATGGCCCTGCAGTCAGATAAAGACTGTTTGTATCATACATTACTATCATACAGGCCGATGGGGTCAGTCGGTCTGGAAAATGTGGCCAACACATGGACTGTGATTCTGGGCTTTACATAACAGTGACATCCCCAGCGCCCCCATAACAGTGACATCCCCAGCGCCCCCATAACATTGACATCCACAGCGCCCCCATAACAGTGACATCCCCAGCGCCCCCATAACAGTGACATCCCCAGCGCCCCCATAACAGTGACATCCCCAGCGCCCCCATAACAGTGACATCCCCAGCGCCCCCACAACATTGACATCCACAGCGCCCCCATAACAGTGACATCCACAGGTTATTTGCAAGGAGAAATTTCAGGTAGGGGTCAGAGAATCCCTTTAATACAGGGCACTTACTAATGTATTGTGATTGTCCATATTGCCTCCTTTGCTGGCTTTTTTCATTTTTCCATCACATTATACACTGCTTGTATCCAGGGGTTGCAGCCACCACTGCAGCACAGATACGAGGTGACCGGACAGGATCTGTTGCGCATTCGTGCCTATGCATGCTTCCATGGTCCCAACCACCAGAGAGGCTGACACCTTTTCCTATAGTGTGCTTCTGGATTGCAGGGTGGTCATAACTAGGGATGAGCGAACTTCATATTTTGAAGTTTCAGTTCGTGTTCGGGTTGTGGTATATGCTGAATTGCGTTATGGATTCCGTTAACAAGGACCATAACGCAATTCCATGACAGAATGCATAACGGAATGCTTTTAGAGACATTCCGTTATTTATTCCGTCATAATAGAAGTCTATGGGCTGCAAAATGGATCCGTCCCGTTTCTGTTATGCAGGAGAGGACTCCAGCTTAACGAAAACTGGACGGATCCGTTTTTAGACTTCTATTATGACAGAATGAATAACGGAATGCCTCTTAAAGGGAACCTGTCACCAGTTTTATGGTGTCCTAACTAAGAGCAACATAAATAAGTGACTGATTCTCTTAGCACAATGCTGGGTCACTTTCTTTAATTGACCCAGTCAATCTGCCAACATCTTGTATTGAAAAGCTCCAGCTGATAATGATGAGTCCTGAATATTCATGATCTCCTGACTCTCCCCGCCTACCTGCTGCTGATTGACAGTTATTTTCTATATGAATCAGCAGCCTGTGGGCAGGGGAGTGGCTAAAGCTCTGAATTAAATATACGCTGGACTCACTGACATCACGCCGGACTCAAATCAGCTCATTAGCATGCGGCATCTTTGTGTGTATATTATGAGATAACCATCTGTCACACCAGTAAGTGAATACATATAAGGCACTTTTTAGTAGTTAATGATTGTATATAATTAGTTAGATTATAATCAAATATCCACATGACAGGTTCCCTTTAAGGCAATCCGTCATGGAATTGCATTATGGTCCGTGGTAACGGAATCCATAACGCAATTCAGCATATAGCACAACCCAAACACAAACTCGAACTTCAAAATATGCTCATCCCTAGTCATAACCCCTGGAAAGAAGCAGTGTATAATGTGATGGAAAAATGAATCCAGCCAGTAAAGTAGGCAATCACAATACATTAGTAAGTGCCTTGTATTAACTCTGTCTACATGATAAATGCCACTTGCTGAAGTGAGACAACCCCTTTAAGCTTGGGATAATACCTTTAAGTATAACTCTTTAGTACCAAACTATAGTTTAGGTGGGAAAAAATCATTACATTTCATTGTAGCGTCTTTTGTGAGGAAAGTGAGAAGTAGTGCAATGAATCCAGCCAGCAAAGGAGGCAATATGGACAATCACAATACATTAGTAAGTGCCTTGTGTTACGTTTCTCTACATGATAAATGCCACTTGCTGAGGTGACAGATAGATAAAAGTTAGGATAGCTGCAATGTAAATTACTGGAATAATACATTTATTATATAATTCTATAATGATTGCTCAAAACACCAAGAAAAACTGCACATTTCAGCAAAAGTGATACACTGTTATGTGTAGTGCAGGGGCAGAGGGGCGGTGTGTTATACACGGTGTAGGAAGGTGCAAGGGACCGTCGTTGACGGAAGGTATGTGCCACCGAGGTTCCTGGCGTCAGTGGAGTAAGAGCCGGTTTTCATCTGTCAGCAGCAGTTGCTGTTTGACACCTTGCTATTTAGTATAGCTGTAATAGCTGATCCTGGACGGCTCTTACTGGGAGTAGTAAAAGTGCTGGGTTGGTGACTACTCCCCACGTTCCAGGCCTGGTCTTGACTGGCCTATATAAAACACCCAGCCAGCAGTGTCAGCTGGTGGTAATTGCCTCTCTCTCTGACAGAGGAGCTCTGGCAATCGCTGGATTGGGATCTGAGCCGTGTGCTAGGCTGGAGGCCTGAGTTTGGGAGGTCTGCTCTGTCCTGAGCAATGCCGATCGGGTGTGAACTAGCACCTAGGATAACAGCTGACTCTTTTGCTGTATGAACTGTCTCGGTGTGAACGAACACCAAAACTGCAAATGGACTGTCGTACTGTTTTGTTGCCATAAGTGTGAATAAAGCACTAAGTTGCCTCTATACTGCGTCCGCTTGTCCTGTCTACCAAAGCGAATCCTCACAACGGGTTGTCTCTTTGATCCTCTGAATCCCTGTGTCATACCCCACCTCTGCTATAGGTATCCGTTTTTCCTGGACTGTTTTTTGGATGAAGTTATTACAATAATGGGAACATATTATGAAATTCCTGGATATGCAGTCTTCTACTGTATGTTTTTCTTCAATGGTTAATAAACATTAAGATATCCATTTTATAGCTCATATAAAGCTCCAAGTAGATTCTGTATGAACGCCAAGTCATGCAAGAATACATTAGAGCACTTGACCTCATTGCTTTTTGGATTTTTTGCATCTGTAATTCAGCACTTAGCTAATTGCCTTCACTGCTGCATTAATGCACAAAATGTCTAGAGATGTGAAATGAACAGCAAAAAGAATTCTTTATTTTTAGTCTTCTGCCTGCAAATGTGAGAGACCAGTCTTGACTGAGCTCCTAAAAATAAAGGTGTTTATACGGAACCTTGATGAGAATAGGTTACTGTACACACTTACATATCAGCTCATAAAACATATGGCATCTCAGTTGAAGTTTAGGTGGGGATTTAGGTGCAAAGAACACATATTTTGCTTTCTTGCTATCTATATATTGAGGAAAACACATTTGGGGTCATTTATCAAACTGATGTAAAGTAGAACTGGCTTAGTTGCCTGTAGCAACCAATCAGATTCCTCCTTTCATTTTCCAAAGGAGCTGTTAAAAATGAAAGGTGGAATCTGATTGGTTACTTTGGGCAACTAAGCTAGTTCTACTTTACACCAGTTTGATAAATGACCAAAATTGTACATATAGATTATTTACATGGCTCAGTTCAAAGGAGGGCTGACAAATTCCAAAAGGGAGCTTAATGGGTACAGTGCTCAGGAAAGACAGTACTGGCTGGCACTCTGGAGTAAGGGCAGAGGCACATGGCCAGGTTTTCTGATACAGTTTTCTCCTCTTTCTTGAATTCACTCCTGGTTTTGGCTTTCAAAATTACAAGATCTTTAAGGGTTGCAATGCTGAACAGACATACCCCGGCTGCTGGACCTGTCAGTGTGACTGGTAACCAAGCCCATCAGGTTCCTGTCTCTGTCCAACCCTACAGCTAGGACATTTATAGGGATTTAAGTCAGCTGTTTCCTATCATCATTGCCTGGTATTGCGTTTGTTTTCTCTAGGGCCTCTGTCGTGAGACTACTACGGACTTCTGGCTTGTTTTTTGGATTATCCTTTTTAGAGGATAATTTAGCTTTCCCTTACGTCCTACCAGCAGCACAGATGGGGTTAACTGCCCCTGTGGACTGGTAGGACCGGTGGAATTTTAATGAGCCCAAGAACCAATAAACGATCTTCAGCTCCCTGAAAGGGAGGAGATCACCCCCCAGCCCACCGTGTTTTTTTCTGTCCTCTGGACAGGTGGACTGGCGGTGTCGCTCCCCCTCAGGGAGCTGAAGAGTGCTATGGGCTCTATTTTTCTTTGAATCTAAAGTTTGCCCTCCATGGCCTCTCATTGCCTTTATTATAGGCTGGTCGGCGTTTCTATCTGGGGTACCTTCGGGGTGAGGGGTGTCCCCTCCCCTCTTCTTTGAACCCAGCTGTGGTATCCGTCCTCCCTCGCCGCATGTGAGCGGCGCTATGGCCGTCGGGTGCCGCTAGGGTACTGTCGGGGAGGGTGGTGTCCCCTCCCCTCTTCTTCCACTCAAGTGCTGCGGTATCCCGTCCTTCTTTCGCCGCATGTGTGCGGCGCTATGGGCGCCGCCATCTTCGGAAATGACGCGCACTAGGTGCGCTACGTCACTTCCGGTTTTTCCATAGCGATGCCGTGAGGGTTTAAACCTCACTACTTCTATTAAAACTTTCTCCCCATGTCACCCTGGGATCCAGGATTAGGTGGGGGAGACATTTAGGACTTGCTGAGCCTGTTTAGGCTCTGTTATCCCTCTGGGCTAGTTACGATTGAGGCCCCGCCCAGGGGGCGGGGCTTCCTCCTTTTAAGCGCCCAGAGCCTGTCAGTCAGTGCTCTGGTTGCGTCGCTTTCACAAGCTAGCTCCAGAGTTCCCTGTGCCTTGAGATATTTAGTATTGCTTGGCTTGGGATTGTGGTTTCCTCTTTTACAGCTCTATTTTCTGCTAGTGCTGGTGGGCCCCCATAAGGTTTTGTTTCACCACCTCCAGGTAAAATTGTAGGTGTTATGACCTGTGTTCTTTCTAATTACAGACTATGGCTTCCACTAAGGATCCGGATCAGCGTAAAGCTGGGGCCAAGAGGAAGCATCTGGCGTGTTACGAATGTAAAACCCCCTTAGACGACAGCTGTCCGTACTCTAGATGTGAGAGTTGTCGCACGGCATCCACGGAACCCACGATGCAAGAAATGTTTCAGTGGACGAAGACATACGTGGATGACTCCATTAAGGGAGTGGTGCGGCTGCTGAATGAGAGGCTACCAGGACCCTCTCAGACTCCCATGGAGGTGGTCGCACCGGTCGAAAGACCTACCCCCTGTTCTCCGGGGTCTTCTTCTTCTGAGGAAGAAGAATCTACTTCTTGCTTTTTCCCTCCAGAAAAGACGCAGAATTTACTCAAGTGCATCAGGTCGGGGGACCATGATGTTGACATGGGGGAGTCCTCCGAGACCCTTCTCTCCGTGATGCGCACGGAATGGAGAAAGCCTGAGAAAGGTCCAGTTCTCACTAGAAAATTCAAACTGATGTACCCGATGGCTAAACCCTTGGTGGAATCGTGGGGTTCCGTTCCCAAGGTGGACATGGCTATAGCCAAGTTGTCCCGGCGCACTCTAGTTCCCGCAGACGATGGGTCTAGTCTGCAGGACCCTCTAGACCAGAGGACAGAGTGCACCCTTAGGAGGAGTTACGTGGCGGCTGCTGCCTCCGCATCAACTTCTATTGCGGCCACGGAGGTAGCCGCCTATTTACGCTCTAAGCTTAACCGAATCCAGACGGACGTTGATCAGAGCGTATCAAGAGATGACATCCTGGCAGCCTTCAAGTCGGCCAATCTGGCCATGGACTTTCTGGTCGATTCTACCCAGATGCAGCTGAAGCTGGCCGCCAAAACTATGGCCCTAGTTTCAGCTGCCCGCAGACCACTCTGGCTGAAACCTTGGATCGCTGATAACGCGTCCAAGTTCAATCTTTGTGGGCTCCCCTTCGAACCGGATAGGCTATTCGGGTCCGAATTGGACAAGATAATGGAGGGGCTCTCCGATAAAAAGGGGAAGAGCCTCCCCCAGCAGCCCTTTCGGGGACGCCCCAGGCAGGAGAAGAAAGGCGGAGGTCGTCCAGGGCAGCAGTCTAGGCGCAGAGATTGGGGGGGACCATCTCGTAAATATTCGAGACGCTCCCGCAAACCCACCAGGGAGGCAAAACCCTCTTGACTATGGGCCTCTTCGAGGCTCTTGGATAAGCCCTGCTGCCCCTGCAGTATCTCCCCTAGATTTTCCTGTACCCCTCCCCCAGATTCCCGTGGGGGGTCGTCTTACCCATTTCAAAGACTCTTGGAGCCGGTCGATTGCAGACCCCTGGGTCCAGGACATAGTTTCCCTCGGGTACCGGGTAGATCTTATCTCTCTCCCCCTAGAGAGATTCATCGCCACACGAAACTTCGGGTCTGCCAAACAAGTGGTCCTAGAATCTTACATTCAGGACTATATTTCCAAGGGAGCCCTAGAGGAGGTGCCGGCAGGGGAGAGGGGCCTAGGGATTTATTCACCAGTGTTCCTGGTTCCCAAAAAGACGGGAGATCTCCGGATGATCATCGACTTGAGATTTCTCAATCGATTTATAAGGAAAACAAGGTTTCGCATGGAAACCATAAGGTCAGTCAGCCATATCCTCAACCCTGGGGACGTCATGGCTACTCTGGACCTCAAGGATGCGTATCTTCACATTTCGATCCATTCCGCGTCCCGGAAACTCCTCAGGATCGCGGTCCAGATTTCAGGGGTTCGCAGGCACTTTCAGTTCGCCGCGCTTCCCTTCGGAATCTCTTCTGCCCCCCTTATCTTCACCAAGGTGGTGGTGTCGGTGGTGGCAGCTTTGAGACTTCAAGGACTGACTATTATTCCTTATCTGGACGATTGGCTTTTCATAGCCTCTTCAGTTCCGATCCTTACCCACCATCTTCAGGTCGCAATCTCTTTTCTCTTCCGCCTTGGCTGGATTATCAACTGGCAGAAGTCGAATGTGAGCCCATCGACTTCAATCCATTACTTAGGATTCGTGGTCGACTCTGTGGAGATGTCCCTCCGGTTGACTCCAGAAAGGAGAGCGCGGATTCAGGATCTGGCAAAGGTCCTTTATGTCCCTCGTCGAGTCTCTATCCGGACTCTCATGAAGATGCTGGGGCTCATGTCAGCGGCTGCGGATGCAGTCCCTTGGGCGCTATGGCACCTCTGTCCTCTTCAGTCGGAGGTCTTACACCTATGGAACGGCAGCCCTGCGGGGCTAGATTCCCTGTGCTCCCTGTCCGGTCAAACCCGGAATTCCCTCAGATGGTGGTTTCAGCTACCACCAGGGAAGTCTATGACCCAACCAGCTTGGGTCATATTAACTACAGACGCGTCCCTTGTAGGCTGGGACGCTCACCTGGACGGATCCCCAATACAGGGATCTTGGTCTCCTCTGGAGCGGCGTCTTTCTTCCAATCTTCGCGAGATGCGAGCTATCTGGCTAGCCCTCCTTCACTTTGCCCCTCAGATCCGGGGCAAAGCAGTGAAAGTCCAGTCAGACAATATGACTGCAGTTCTCTATATAAACAAACAGGGAGGCACAAGATCATTGCCCCTTCTGTCAGAGATCGGGGTGATTCTTCGGTGGGCAGAGACGAACCTTTCCCATCTATCTGCCGTTCATATTCGAGGCTCCCTCAATATGATAGCGGACCGCTTAAGTCGAGTATTACCGACCATGGAGTGGTCTCTGCATCCGGAGATCTTCAGGCAGCTAGTTCACAGATGGGGTATGCCAGAAGTGGATCTCATGGCAACCAGGTTCAACGCCAAGGTGCTGAGGTTCTGTTCCCTCTACAGGCAAGACAACCCCCTGGCGATAGATGCTCTGTCAATACCGTGGAGGTTCAGGCTGGCTTACATCTTCCCTCCGTTTTCCATGATACCGAGGGTATTGATGAAAATCCGTCAGGATCAGGCCTCGGTAATAGCCATCATACCGTTTTGGCCCAGAAGATCCTGGTTTACCCAGCTCATTCAGATGAGTCGGGGACAATACTGGAGACTCCCCCCGGAGAAGACCCTGGTGTCGTGGGACACTCACTTCTGCCCAGATCTGCACAGGTTCAACCTGACAGCCTGGAGGTTGATCAGTCCCTTCCCAACATAGAAGGGCTTTCCGAGTCGGTCCTGAGAACTTTGTCGCATTCCCGAGCAGAGTCTACAAAGAAGGCCTACTCCAGGATCATGAGAATCTTCGTGGCATGGTGTGATTCCAGACAGGTGGCGTCCGCAGATCCGCCCCTTCCTGCGATACTTCAATTTCTTCAAGATGGATTAGATAGAGGCCTATCTCCAGCTACCTTGAAGGTACAGGTTTATGCCATCTCGGCCTGTCTGAACAGGCCACATTCTCGGGACCCACTCATTAAACGCTTCCTGAAGGGAGCTGAAAGACTAAAGCCTACTATACTGAAACCTATCCCCCAGTGGGATCTTTCAGTAGTGCTCAGGGGGCTAGCATCTCCCCCCTTCGAGCCCTTGGAGGAGGTAAATTTCAAATTTTTGACTTTAAAGATGGTCTTTCTTCTGGCTATAGCTTCAGCCAAAAGAATTTCTGAATTGCAGGCTTTCTCTGCAATTCACCCGTACATTATTTTCCTACAGGATAGAGTACTCCTGAAGTTTTTACCCTACTTCAGGCCTAAGGTGCCTACTTTCCAGAATATCAATCAGGTAATCTCTTTACTAGTTTTGTTTACAGCCTCCTCCTCTGATACTCCAGCTAGAGACCCGCTGTGGATAGATCTAGAGAGTTCAGGATAGATGAGAACCTTCTTATCCTGTTTGCCGGTAAGTCTAAAGGCCGTAAAGCGTCTAAAGCTACCATTAGTCGCTGGATCAAGGAGGCCATTATGGAAGCTTTCGTCTCCCAATCCTTAGATCCTCCTGAGTTTGTGAGAGCCCATTCTACTAGGGCGGTCTCCACCTCGGTTGCGGAGAGAAGACTCCTCCCCTTAGAGTTGATCTGTAAGGTGGCCTCCTGGAGCTCTGAGTCAACCTTCATCTCCCATTATAGGATAGATGCTAGGATGGCAGAGTTTTCGGCTTTTGGGCAGACTGTTCTTAGTTCTGCCAGGCATGAGGACCCTCCTAGGGGATTCTTCTTGCTATCTCCCCATCTGTGCTGCTGGTAGGACGTAAGGGAATCGTTAATTTCTAACGATAATTTGTTTTCCCTTAGTCCTAACAGCAGCACACAAATATCCCACCCTAAATACATTATGCTTGTTAAAAACACGGTGGGCTGGAGGGTGATCTCCTCCCTTTCAGGGAGCTGAAGATCGTTTATTGGTTCTTGGGCTCATTAAAATTCCGCCGGTCCTACCAGTCCACAGGGGCAGTTAACCCCATCTGTGCTGCTGTTAGGACTAAGGGAAAACAAATTATCGTTAGAAATTAACGATTCATCTAGTCTCCTGGCATTGACTTTGCCTACTATATCGATTTTACTTTTTGTGTGCTGAATTTATTATAATGGGAATATTTGAAGTCAGTTTTTCTTGAGTCTGCGTTGGTGTACTTTGTGCCACAATTATCAAATG